>NC_132904.1:69247267-70715600 GCF_047675955.1 Chlorocebus sabaeus | reverse complement strand
GGATCTCAAAGGATCATAAGCTCAGTGAAAGGTTGAAACAGAATTAACTTTCTGCTCCTTACCACAATCTCAGGATTAAATTTAACAACAACAACAAAAAAGCCCGTCTTAAAACTTGGCGTTGAGAAGAGAGAAGCAAGAAGAAACAAACAGCTCTCAAACTGATATGGAGCTAAATACATATCATTTACATATCCCAAGAAGTTTCAAGATGAGAATGTAAAGTGGATTCAACTGGTAGTGCCCTCAGGACACCCAAGAGAAACAAAGGCAAATCCTCCTTAAAGAGTCAATCTTCATTCTAGGACTAAGAACTTGCACAAAGTTTCAAGGCAAATGACTATCTCACAATCAAAAAGCATAAAATATGTGAGGAAACAGACCTGTAAGGAGTTCACATAAAGTAATTATCAAATACAATATAAAATAACTGCTTAATACATTTAAATGAACAGAAACTTGAAACAAGCTTCTAGAATGAAAAGAATTAAAGTTAAAAAACAGTCAAGTTTAACTGATTAGACACAGTTAAGGAGAAGGGTAAACTAGTAGTGAATTTGTTCAGATACATCTAGATACATCTAGAATCCAAAATACAAACAGAAGAGGAAAAATATAAAAGTTAAGAAATATGAAGGGAAGAGTAAATAAGTCTTAAACATGTCAAACTGAAGTTCTGAAAGGAAATAAGAGAGTGGAATAAAAGTAGTATTTGAAGAAACCCTGCAGGTTGAGTACCCCTTGTCCAAACTGCTTGGGACCAGAAGTGTTTCAAATTTCAGTTTATTGTTTCCTTTTTTTTTTTTTTTTTTACTTTGGAATATCTGCATATACACAATGAGATATCCTGGGGATGGGACCCAAGTCTAAACACACAATTCATTTATGTTTTATATAGACCTTATACACATGGCCTAGACGTAATTTTAAACAATGTTTTTAATAACTTTGTGCACAAAACAAAGTTTGTGTAAACTGAAGCATCAGAAAGCAATGGTGTCACTATCTTAGCCACCCATGTGGAAAATCTATGGTTGTTTGGCATCACCATCATTTCTGATTGAACTTACATGTTACTGATAATCATTTTTCTTACACTTATTCACATATAAGTACTTAACAGTAAAATATATAACATACCATTAATACAGTGAAAAAACATAATGTACTCAGGGTAACCAACCAGCACAGTAACATCACAGAACACCTCTACCAGTTATTAAATAAAAGCAACAACCAACAATGGCAGGCATTCAGTCTCCTACCTACAATGTTGTGTTTGATTAAAACGTTACCAAACACAGTATTTTACTTTTTAGGTGAGAAGAAACATCAGAAACAGTTGAGGGATGTGTTAAGTCTGTTCTTGCATTGCTGTAACATAACACCTGAGACTGGGTAATTTATAAAAAGGTTTAACTGGCTAATGGCTCTGCATGGTACCAGCATCTGTTCCCGGTAAGGGCCACAGGAAGCTTACAATCACGGTGGAAGGTGAAGTGGGAGCATCTGTGTCACATGGCGAGAGCAGAAGCAAGAGAAGGGGGAGGTGCCACACTCTTTTAAACAACTAGATCTAGAGAGAACTCAGGGCAAGAACTCACTTATTACCAAGGTGATGGCAATACACCATTCATGAGGGATCTGCATCCATGATCCAACACCTCCCACTAGGCCCCACCTCCAGCACTGGGGATTACATTTCAACATGAGATTTGGAGGGGACAAACATCCAAACTATATCATTCTGCCCTTGGCCCCTCAAATTTCGTTTCCTTCTCACATTGCAAAATACCATCACCTCTTCTCAATAGTTCCCCCAAAGTCTTAACTTGTTTCTGCATCAAGTCCAAAGTCCTAAGTCTCATCTAAGACTCATCCCCTTCCACCTATGATGTGGAAGCAGCCCGAGATGTACCTACGAGCCTGTAAAACCAAAACAAATTATTTACTTCCAAGACACAATGGTGGTACATGCATTGGGTAAACATTCCCATTCCAAAATGGAGAAACTGGCCAAAAGAAAGGGGCGACAAGCCCTATCAAAGTCTGAAACCCAGCAGGGTAGTCATTAAATCTTAAAGCTCCAAAAATAATCTCTATTGACTCCATGTCCCACGTCCAGGGCACACTGGTGCAAGGGGTGGGCTCCCAAGGCCTTGGGCAGCTCCACCTATTGCTTGTAGGGTATAGCCCTGCTAGCTTATCTCACAGGTTAGAGTTGAGTGCCTGCAGCTTTTCCATGCTCAGGATGCAAGCTGCCGGTGGCTCTACCATTCTAAGGTCTGAAGTGTGGCAGCCCCTTTCCCACAATTCCACTAGGTGATGCTCCAGTGGGGTCTTTGAAGGGGGCTCCAACCCCCCATTTCCCTTCAGCATTGCCCTAGCAAAGTTTCTCTGCAGGGGCTCTGCCCTTGCAGCACACTGGCTTTCTCATATATGCTCTGAAATCTAAGCAGAAGTTGCCTAGCCTTCTTCACTCTCGCATTCTATGTGCATGCAGGCTTGCCAACCACATGGAAGTGGTCAAGACTTACAGTGCTTGTGCCCTCTAGAGCAGCAGCCCAAGCTGTGCCTGGGGCATGTTGAGCCCTGGCTGGTGCATGAGTAGCCAGGATACAAGGTGCAGTGTCCAGAGGCTGAGCAGGACAGCAGTGCCCTGGGCCTGGGCCCTGAAATCATTCTTTCCTCCTAGGTCTCTGGACCTGTGATGAGAAGGACCTTCCCAAAGACATCTGAAACAACTTTGAAACCTTTTCCCCATTGTTTTAGATATTAACGATTGGTTCCCTTTTAGTCATGCAAATCTCTCTAGTAAGTGGTTACTCCAAAGCCCTCCTGGATTCCTCTTCTACCAGAGGGCCAGGTTGCAAGTTTTCCAAACTTTTACAGTCTGCTCCAATTTTAAAACAAGTTCCAACTTTGTTTTTTCTTCAGACAGGATTCACTCTGTTGTCCAGGCTAGAGTGCAGTGGCATCATCACAGCTCACTGCAGCCTCAATCTCCCAGACTTGAGTGATCCTCCTGCCTCAGCCTCTGGACTAGCTGAGACTACTGGCATATACCACCACATCCAGCTGATAACTTTTTTTTATTTTTAGTAGAGATGAAGTCTCACTATGTTGCCCAAGCTGGTCTCGAACTCCTGAACTCAAACAATCCTCCCACTTTGGCCTCCCAGTGCACCTGGCCTATAAAGTCCAACTTTAAGTTATTCCTTTGCTCCTGTATCTGATACCTGGCTGTGAGAAGCAACCAGGCCACCTCTTGAATGCTTTGCTGCTTAGAAATTTCTTCTGCCAGCTACTCTTGATCACTCTCAAGTTCAACTTTCTACAGGTTCCTATGGCATGAACAACACAATGCAGGCAAACTCTTTGCTAGGGCATAACATGGTGACTTTTACTCCAGTTCCCAATAAACTCCTCATTTCCATCTGAGACCTCATTAACCTGGCTTTCATTGTCCGTATTTCTATCAGCATTTTGGTCAAAATTATTTAACCAAGTCTTTAAGAAGTTCCAAACTTTTCCTTGTCTTCCTGTCTTCTTCTGAAAAGTCCTCCAAACTCTTCCAATCTCTGCCCGTTATCCAGTTCCAAAACCGCTTCCACATTTTCAGTTATCTTTAGAGCAACGTCCTACTCTTCAGTATCAATTTTCTATGTTGTCCATTCTTGCACTGCTATAAAGAAATACCTGAGGCTGGGTAATTGATAAAGAAAACAGGTTTATTTTGGCTTGGGGTCCTGCAGGCTGTACAAGAAGCATGCTACTAGTATCTGTTTCTGATGAGGGCTTCAGACGCTTACAATCATGGTAGAAGGTAAAGCTGGAGCAGCCACATCACATGGCAAGAGTGGGAGCTGATGGCAGGGATGTGCACCACTCTCTTTTAACAGCCTGATCTCGACTGAACTCAGAACCAGAATTCACTCATTACCAAGGGGAGAGCACTAAGCCATTCATAAGGGATCGGCCCCCATGATCCAATACTTTCCACTGGGCCCTACCTCCAGCATTGGTGACTACATTTCAACATAAGATATGGAGGGGACAAATATTCTAACACTGTGGGTCCTCTAGGGATGAGAATGCATGCTGCTAGGTGGCTTAGTATTTTTTTTCCAGTCATCTGCCTCATTAACAATGGTTTTTGTCTTTAAAGTCTGTCTCTGATCTTATAAACTGACATTTCTTGCTCTGTTTTGATTCATGTCATGTCAGCACTCAAAAAGTTTCAGATTTTGGAGTACTGCAGATTTTCAGATTAGGAATGTTTAACCTGTGGCTGAAGTTTTCAGAACTGAGGAAACATCAAACCACAGATTTATGAAGCCCAGTGAACCATAAGATTTAAAGAGAAGTAATACATTATGGTAAAACTATAGAACATTAAAGACAACTATCTTAAAAGTGGCCCTAACCCCCAAAATACTAAATGACATATGAGTAAATTTGCTCATTTCAGCACTATTTGAAACAGAAAAGGATGAAAAAAACCCAATGGCCATCAATAGGGGACTGGCTGAATACACTGGGTTATGTCCACACAACAACTGCAGGGAAAATAATGGAAAAGACTTCTGTGTACTAGTAAGAAGTGATCAGAATATCTTAAATTTAAAAACCAATAGGCAAGCCAGGTGCAGTGGCTCATGCCTGCAATCCTGGCACTTTGGGAGGCCGAGGTGGGTGGACTGCTTAAGCCTAGGGGTTTGAGACCAGCCTGGGCAACATGGCGAAACACTGTCTCTATGAAAAATACAAAACTTAGGGGGCACAGTGGAGCACACCTAAAGTCCCAACTATTAGGGAAGCTGAGGTAGAAGAATAGCTTGAGCCCAGGGAGTCAAGGCTGCAGTGAGCCATGATCATGCCACTGCACACCAGCCTGGGTGACAGAGTGAGACCCTGACTCAATAAATAAATAAATAAATAAAGCAATATGTGGAACCATAGGTATGTTATTTTATTTATTTATCATTAGTTTTTAATTTTAAATAGAGACAGGGTCTCACCACATTGTCCAGGCTGGTCTCAAACTCCTGAGCTCAAGCGATCTGCCTGCTTTGGCCTACCAAAGTGTTGGAATTACAGGTGTGAGCCATCGCACCTGGCCAATGTTATCTTTCATATAAGGGGGAAGTATAAACTAATGAAAAGAGTTACTTGTAGGATACAAGGAAAAAAAGCTATAATTTTCTGAATATGTATTATTTTATACCTCAACATTGTAGTCATGTACAAAATTTTTGTTTTATAAGCATATTAAACACTTTGTACAAACCAATTACCACAATTAACATAAAAGAGAACAAATTAACTTAATGGTGTATTAAGAATTATTTCAAATGGCTTTAAAAACAATTATTTGACTGCACATCTCTGGCGGGATAAATATACTTTAAGGAAAAAAAAGAACTGAAAATAAATTTTATTTATTTATTTATTTATTTTGAAAATAAATTTTAAACAGTATTCAGTAATCACACTGTTGGTTATTTTTAATGGTAGCACAGTTTGTTATTTTGAACATCATATACATACATATTTGGATAAAGCAAATAGGTAGTTAGGTTAATGTCATTAGGAACCAAGACTTTCATTGTAAAGGAAGAGATAATTAGATAAAAATCAGAAAAGTAAAGGCCGGGCGCGGTGGCTCAAGCCTGTAATCCCAGCACTTTGGGAGGCCGAGATGGGTGGATCACGAAGTCAGGAGATCAAGACCATCCTGGCTAACACGGTGAAACCCCGTCTCTACTAAAAAATACAAAAAACTAGCCGGGCGAGGTAGCGGGCGCCTGGAGTCCCAGCTACTCGGGAGGCTGAGGCAGGAGAATGGCATAAACCCGGGAGGCGGAGCTTGCAGTGAGCTGAGATCCGGCCACTGTACTCTAGCCTGGGCGACAGAGCGAGACTCCATCTCAAAAAAAAAAAAAAAAAAAAAAAAATCAGAAAAGTAAAAAACCCTGTAATCTTAATTTTGAAATGAAAATGTCAGGGTGAACTCTTGATTCTTTTTGTCCTTCCTTTTGAAATATCAGTATGGGCTGGACACAGTGGCTCACCCCTGTAATCCCAGCACTTTGGGAGGCTGAGGCAGGTAGATCACGAGGTCAGGAGTTCAAGACCAGTTTGACCAAGATGGTGAAACCCCATCTTTACTAAAAATACACAAATTAGCCAGGTGTTGTGGCAGGTGCCTGTAATCCCAGCTACTTGGAAGGCTGAAGCAGATAACTGCTTCAACCCGGGAGGCGAAGGTTGCAGTGAGCCGAGATAGTGCCACTTTCACTCCAGCCTGGGCGATAGAGCAAGACTCCGTCTCAAAAAAGAAGAAAAAAAAGAAGAAAGAAGTATCAGTATGAACTCACAATTCTAGCTATGACTACTACAAAGGCCTATAAGCAATAACCAGAATAGTAGCAATGAGTTAGTCCAGTGCCCAGATTGAGAGGTCTAAATACCATCTCCAGCTTCTGGAGGCAGCCTGTATTCCTTGGCTTACAAGTTCTTCCTCCATTTTAAAGCCGGCAAGCAATACAGCATCTTCAAATCTCTCAGGCTCTGACTTGCTCTTCTGTTTCCTTCTCTTTAAAAGACACCAACGATCACACTGGGCCCACCCAGATAATCCATGATAATCTCTTTATTTTAAGGTCAGCTGATTAGCAACCTTAATTCCTCTCTGCCATGTAAAATAACATATTCACAGGTTCCAGGGATTCAGACCTTAGCATCCTTGGGATGTTGTTATTCCACCTGCCACAGGTTGCTAAAGTCATTGTATTACTTCAGAAGAACAGCAGAGATATTGATTAAACTTGGACTTTTATATTACCTATACATGTTAAAATGTGTAGGGCAAAATCCTTAGGAATCCATTAAAAAACTACAGGAACAATTTCAGCAGGGTTTCAGAAAATAAGACCAATATATAAAAATCAATTGTATTTCTGTAATTTGCAATTAACACTCCAAAAATAAAATCAAGAGGACAATTCCATTTACAATACCACTGATAAGAATAAAATATGCAAGAATAAATATAGCCAAATAAATGCAAGACTTAAACACTGAAAACTATGTAGTACTGCTGAAGAAATTAAAGAAGACATAAATAAAAAGAAAGACATCCAGTGTTGATGGATTGGAAGACTGAGTATTATTAAGTTGGCAATACTTCTCAAATTGATCTACAGATTCAAAGCAATGCCTATCAAAATTATACCTGGCTTCTCTGCAGAAGTGGACAAACTCATTCTAAAATTCATATGGAAATTCAAGGGACCCAAAATAAGTTTTTTAAAAAAGAACAAAGTTGGAAACAATACACTTCCTGATTTTGAAACTTACTACAAAAACCTACAGTAATCAAAAGACAGTGTAGCACCAATATATAGATTGATATATAAATCGATACAGAATTGATGGCTCAAAAACAAACATATACATTTATGGTCAACTGACTTTTGACAAGGGTGTCAAGATAATTTAATAGCAAAAGAAACCTTTTCAGTTAAATCGTGCTGGGATAACTGGATATCTACATGCAAAAGAATGAAGTTGGACTCATTCCTCATATCATACATAAAAATTAACTCAAAATGGATCACAGACTTGCATGTATGAGCCAAAACTGGAAAACTCTTAGAAGAAAACTCTAAGTCCCTTTTCACAGGCACCTAGTACCTGGAATTCTTGAGCCTTTATAGGATAGTGATATGGATTAGCTTGAACTTTCATTCTCTTTCTACAAGTAGTTTTCAGTTTTCTCTTCTAAACATTTATCAACTTGCTTTCTATCTTCCTAAATTTTGTAAGCATCTTATATCCCTACTCTTCTTTGTCCTTTAGCTTTATTCCTTTTTCCAAATTACTATAACTTAATGAAATTTGAGGAGACAATGGAGATAAATACAGGAATTAATTTCTACACGAAGCTTCTGGGGTAGCTATTATTATCCCCATTTTCCAAATGAGAAAACTAAGGCCAATGGAGTTTAAATAACTTGTCTAAGACCATGGGAAGCAGCTGAGCTAGAATCTGACTCTCAGGGTCATTTCCCTATCAGTTTTCAATACTATCCTCGAATATTAAGTTCCCCATTCTTGAAATCATCAAAGCTGGCAATGAACACCCTGAAATCCCTAGGAAGAGGACTGGTTCCTGCTGTAGGGATAGTAACGATTGGCAGAAGAACCTTGTAGCAAGGTTGAGCACTATGTAGACTAAGAACAAAGTCAAGGTTTAGAACTGTTATGATCATGACTGGAGGGAGCTGAAGAGTGAAGTGAGAAGGAAGAATCAAGGAAAACTCTCAAGTTTTCCCGATGCCATTCATAGAGAATACAGAAGGCCTTCTTAAAGAGTTCTAATTTATTAAATACTGATTTACCATGTGGTTAAAAATCCTAGCTCCCATTACTATTACTTTTCTGTGTTGAGCATCATGGAATCCGAAAATGGAAACAGAAGCATTTCACAAAATCTCTTGCATTAAGCAGAACAGGACACTTACAGCCCAATATATGATGTGCTTTCAAGCAAATAAATGAAACCTTACCTCACTTAAAACCATCTTCAGATAAGATACTTAAGCCATAGGAACTTCCAACCTGCTGAGTCAGACCACATAAAAATATACTTTGCTTAAAGTGCATGGATAAACACAGACTGCTGTAGCATAGGGAGAACAGGTGTAATCTTATACCTTTGATAATAAAGAATTGTACTTTGCCTAAATTAGAAAATACATTTTCTAAATTTTATTTCCACCTTTCGCCCAACAGGAAAAACAACGTAATTATTAACTTCTTTTTCTACAACTTGAAAAGTTAAAAAAAAAAAAAAAAGATATAATGACAACTTTTCTAAAACGATCTGGGCTCAAACAAAGAAAAAAAGCCACTGAAACACCATTAATGAAAGCAAGAGAACAGACAGAATATAGGCTTTTTGATGTTTTGCAAAGGCTAATGCAGTTGCTTACCCTCAAAATCAACATGTGTGGCATTACCCAACAATCAGCATTTATGTAAGCTACTATTCTGCCACAACAGGAAGAAAGCAAGCAGGTTTGAAGTTTGAAAACCAATCAGGTTCATATAGAAGCCTCTAATGAAGTATATTTCAGACCAACAGCCATTCGATCCCCTCCCCAGACTCATCTAAATGTCATGATGATCTAGAATAAAAGACATACTTCAGGCCGGGCGTGGTGGCTCACAACTCTAATCCCAGCACTTTGGGAGGCCAAGACAGGTGGATAACTTGAGGTCAGGAGTTCGAGACTAGCCTGACCAACATGGTGAAACCTCGTCTCTACTAAAAATACAAAAATTAGCTGGTTGTGGTGACACATGCCTATAATCCCAGCTACTCGGGAGCCTGAGGCAGGAGAATCGCTTGAACCCGGGAGGCAGAGGTTGCAGTGAGCCAAGATTGCGCCACTACACTCCAGGCTGGGTGACAGAGTGAGACTCTCTCTCAAAAAAAAAAAAAAAAAAACTTCATAAGCAAACAGTAAATATCATTAGGGCAAGCATTTCAGAGCTTCTTTCCAGTCACAACTGCTTATATAAGCAGCTAATTTAATCTCAATTCAATTGAAGAGATATTTGAGTTTGTCCTGCATGGCAGGCCCTGATATACTTCCTAGGCACTAGGGAAATAAGCAGACTAGAAGTTCCCATTGATTAAAATTTAGTCCTTTCCTTCAAAGAGCTCATGCAGGGGGGAAGTAGGGAAACAGTCACTGTACACTATGGCTATGAAATAATCCATGAGAGCTCATAAATGGGACATCCAGTCTTTCTTGTGGAATACATGTTAATATAATAGAAGGGAAAAGGATTCACAAGGATGATATCTGGCGTGAAGATTTTGTTAACTCAAACGCTATAAAAATTTAAAGTACCACCCTTACTAAGCATTAATCTGGTTAGGGAAGAGGCAAAAATACAAATCCTCTAATTAGCTACAAAAGATTAGAATTCCCAATAATCAGTGAAAAAATGTTAGTACAGAGATTTTCCAACTCAAAAATGAGTTGATTGGGAGTACCAAGACACATTTCTCCTAAGAGTATTATAAAATATTGGTAAATTCTGTGGGTAGCTCCACTCCGAAGCCTACTTATCCACAATATGCTAAAAATGCCACTTTTTATGAAACCCAGCTAATAATACAGTTCAGTTGATTAACACAGAAAAACTCAATTAAAAGTGGTTTTTATATTATAATGAACAATGGTTCTTATGCTTAAGGAAAAGCTGTTTAATTAAAGGAATGAAAAGGATTAAATGAAACAAGCTAGACATGTATATGAACTAGGCACTTTATAAGCATTATACAAATTTAATCCTCACAACCACCTATGATATATTTCTTAAAAGAATAAAGACAGAGATACAAATATGGAATCACAGAAGAATATAAATAGGGCACAAGTTCATTTTTGCAAGCTTTCAATAATCATATTTTTAAAATTTTACTCTAAGTCTATGGCTCCTCCCTCCCATTTACTTCCCTATTAAATTCAGGATGGACAATTCTAAACTATTTCTATTGGGAAAATGTCATGTTTCCATTGCATCTGAGTGTCATTCATTCACTCAACAAATGTTTATTGAGCTCCTAGATGCTAACTGCATTAAGACAAGTAAATAACATACAAAAGGAGTTTACAATTAAGAAAATTAAACAAGCAGATCACAATCTTGTTGCTAGAATAGACGAAATACAGTATGTACAAGGCACCATCAATTTGTAAGATGAAAAGCTAAGAAAGAGAATTTGTAAGATGAAAAACCAAGAAAAAGAACTATCAAGTATGACACAATACTTTATCACTTAGAATTCATTATACATTTTTTATATAAAAAAGAATTCATTTTGTGTTTCTACAGAAGAAACAGCTCTTTTATACTTATATAGATTCCTTATATATTACTTATGGAGACATATATATAACATACATAAATGAAAGCGGAATAAAAAACTTAAGGTATTCCTGACCATTTCTTCACAGTTCCACTCTCTTTTGAATCACTCGGACCAACAGTTTTCTATGCCTCACAAGAATATTGGTGATGGAATGTTTCATACAACTAAACACCAGTTCATATGCCAGCTTTCAATTATTTAGAGCTATCTGACTTTTTTTTATTGTTTTGAGACAGGGTCTCCCTCTGTCATCCAGGCTGGAGTACAGTGTCACGATAATGGCTCACTGCAACCTCAACCTCCTAGGCTCAACTGATCCTCCCACCTCAGCCTCTCGAGTAGTTGTGACAATAGGTACACGCTACCATGCTTGGCTAATCTTTTAACTTTTTGTGGAGATGTGGTCTCACTATGTTGCCCAGGCTGGTCTCAAATTCCTGGGCTCGAGCAATCCTCCCACCTTGAACTCCAAAAGTGCTGGGATTACAAGTGTGAGCCACTACACCAGCCCTTAACTTTTTTTTTTTTTTTTTTTTTTAGAGACAAGGTCTAGCTATGTTGCCCAGGCTGGTCTTGAACTCCTGAGCTCAAGCAATCCTCCCACCTCAGCCTCCCAAAATGTTGGGATTACAGGCATGAACCATGGTACCTGGCCTCAGCCTTACTTTTGACTCTCACTTTAGGAATATTGCTTAACCCACCCGATTGAACACCCACGCCTCCTCACAAGCATTCAGTTCTTAGTGGTTAAAAGAGCACTCCAGTTATATCTCTAAGAAGTTCTCAACACCTATACGTTTTGTAAATTTTGATCCTGGTTTTGGTGTTCACTTATGTTCAGTCAATGAGAACCAAGTTAGAATTGTTATCTGACCAACAGCATTGTTAAGACACTATCTCCCAACGCTTTAGGAGGCTAAGGTGGGCAGATCCCTTGAGGTCAGGAGTTTGAGACCAGCCTGACCAACATGGTAAAACTCTGTCTTCACTAAAAATACAAAAATTAGCTGGGCGTGGTGGTGCACATCTGTAATCCCAGGTACTCAGGAGGCTGAGGCAGAAGGGTTGCTTGAACCTGTGAGGCGGAGGCTGCAGTGAACCGAGATTGTGCCACTGCACTCCAGCCTGGGTGACAGAGTGAGAACTCTATTTCAAAAAAAAAAAAAAGACATTATCATTTTAAATGTAAAAAAGAAATGTATCTTAAAATTCAGGAAATACAGTAAGTTTCCATTAGACAGTTTTCCAATTTAAATAATATTTCTACACATGTATCATCTCATTTTCTCCTCAAAAACTCTATGAGGCTAGCATTATTATCTACATTTAAAAAAAAAATAAAGTCAAGTTTGCACCAGTTAAGCGGTAAGTAGTAAAGCCAGGAAAAGAAGCCTAGTTTGTTGATTTTAACACCTGCCTTCTTTCTACTATAAGACAGCAGAAATACAGAACTAACAGTATTGATACTGGGTTGGCAAACTACAGTCTATGGGAAATCCAGCCCACCACCTATTTTTGCATGGCCCAGGATCAGAGAATTATCTTTACATTTCTAAAAGGTGGAGGGTAGGGGGAGGAGAGAGACTAATAACATGCGAAAATTATGTGAAATTCAAATTTCAGTGTCCATAAACTGTTGTTAGAACACAGACACATTCAGTTATATATTGTCTGTGGCTGCTTTCACTCTACAACAGCAGAGCTGAGTAGCTGCAACGGAGACTAACATGGCCCTCAAAGTCTAAAATACTATCTGGCTTTTAACAGAAAATGTTTGCTGATTCCTGGTACAATAACAGGTGCCACCAAAGGACACAAAATAGAAAAATCAGTGCAAGCTGGACTGACCAGAAAAAGCTTCAGGACTTTATTTTAAATGAATGTGTGCTACGTGTCCATTAAATTAAATTTTACAAAAACATTTAACTGTGTTACAATAGAAAGCACAAAGAAACAAAGGCCCTTATACTACAGGAGCTCCAAAGTTTACTGAGGAAACACACAAAAATCTGCATAAAATTATCTTCTATAAGTCTGACACAGTAAACCGTGAAAAAGCACAATACCAATGCACAAAAATTGATGAGTGGAGATGCCAAAATTGTTATAGGTGCTCAGAGAAGAGAGAGCAAATGAATGAGCTAAAGTAGTCTGAAAGTGCTTCATGAGTTTTAAAGGATGGGTAGGACTTGAAAAAGTGAAGAAAATGGAAGGCATTGCCAGAAAAATAAACTTGGCAATTGTTAAGTGCAAGAAATACTTAGGAAATTAACACTGCTTAGGACATGACTTTGGAGCGCTATTAACACTAGCCTTTAATGGTAGACTGCTTGCTCTGGTCCCTAAACTTGGTGAAGGTGCTTGAAAAATAGTCTTCACTCTTAGAGAATAAGTGATAATTGGGCAAGGGCAGAAAAACTGAATACTATAAAATAAGGCTAGTGTGAAAATAACTGCTAATTGACATTTGCTCTCTTATAATAATGAACTTGCTTTCAGGTTTGAGGAATCAAAGAGGAAGACACAAATTGTCAAATTTTGATAAAATAAAAGTAACAAGCCTGAATCTGTACATAACATGAGACCTATTACAAGCCTATTACAAGACGTATTAGAAGAGTTTCAACCACATAATTATTTTAAATCTCAAAGTAACATATTGTAAACACAATACATTTTACCTAAAAGTTGGTATTGAAATAGAGATTCTATTATTCTATGAAGTATAACCGATTTTAGGAAAAAGGGAGTATAGCCCTAGTTATACCACCTTAAGGCAACTGGTGGGGAAATAATGTTTTTCTTATAGTATGGGGTTAAATAGGCCAGGATTTGGGTTTCTCGTTCAGTTAGCACTAAAGTAGACAGCATTCTAGGCACCAACAAAATTCAGACGCAATTCCTACCCATATGAACCTCAACAGTTTTGAGGAATAGACAGTTGACCAATAATTACAATTCAGAGAACTAAGGAGAATAGAGAATGTTCTTCTTGTCTACAATGTGATATGCCTACTAGGAGATAATGACCAAAACCAACAAAATTATATGATCAAATCCCAAGGAAAGCCAGGAGAAAGGAAAGGGGAAAAGGGAAGGAGGAAAAACCTTCCTTGCCTAGAGAACAAGGAACAAGAAATATAAGTTGTATGTTTTTACATGACTGTGTCAAATCTAAATAGGAATAATACATCAACATTTAGGCTGCTTAAGTCTGTTAAGAGAGTTATTGATGAGTCATGAATGGGCACAGTAGCAGTCTTAATCACTGTTGTCACAAATTCTGTCAAAGTCTAGGAGTCTGGTAGTGGAGGCTAAATACTGAAGTTTAATTGCAGTCAGCTATTTAAATCAAGGCACCACTGTTTTTAAAACGTCCTTATTAGCAGTACTTTGAAGAGAATGGAAAGAAAGCAACCAGATGGCTGGCTGAGGGTTGTGGTAGGTCTGAAGTGTTCCTTACTCCAAGGCATGCCATTAAGCAGCAGACTTCAGGATTCTAAAAACTACATCATGAATCATGCTGTTAGAGAGCATCTACTCAAATCTTACTTTCATAAAGGAAACAACTAGGTGTTCATTACATACCAAGCAGGGTTTTGAACAGTACCATTGAAGTATTCTCATTTTAAGGTTACTCAGAAATACTAAATAACTTGCCCAGAGCCATTTTTGGTAGCACTGGAGCTTGGATTTGACTTTTTATTTTATAATTATTATTTTAGAGATAGGCTCTCATTCTGTCTCCCAGGCTGGAGTGCAGTGGCACGATCACAGCACACTGCAACCTCAAACTCCCAGGCTCAAGTGATTCTCCCATCTCAGTCTCTCAAGTAGCTGGGACTAACAGGTGTGCACCACTATGCCTGATTGTTTTGTTTTGTTTTAGTAGAGACAAGTTTTTGCTATGTTGCCCAGGCTGGGGAGCTTGGATTTAAACAAGTATGTCAGGTGCCGAAGTGTTCTTTCTTTCCATGATAATGAGGCCCAGGAAGAGAAAAATAACTGACCAGAGTCATACAACTTGTTAGTGGCAGAGAGGATGTCCACTTAAACCTGGAAAAAGTCCATGGCCAGAAACACACACAGAAGCATATAGGAAAAGGACTGATAAGTAAACAACTTCAGTCTTCTGGTGTGGTTTGAAATGATTGGAATTTTCAATATAATCTCTTATTCAATCTTCAAAATATATTGGTAGAATATACCTGAAACTGGTAATCAATGTTGTATTTGAAGAATATCTAAGTGTGTGGCCACCCTCTTAATGGAACTATTAATTAAACGTTCCTTCTCTTAAAAAAAAAATAAAAACAAAACAAAACAAAAAACTATTTCATAGTTTGAAGGAAAAAGTCTTTTTCCAAACAACTAGAGATGTTTTCTCAAATCTGACATCAAGTAACATAACAAGGAAGCCTCATTAGGTTTAAAATAAAACAAAAGAGCAAACTACCCAATTTTGAAGATACAAGAAGAAATGGATCTGCTGGCAATAAGTAACAGTGGAAAAATGGACTTTTACTCAGAAGTTCTGAAATGAATGTCAAGGGGCTCAAATCTGGCAATAAGGGGCAGGGGAGCTGGGGGTGGGATTATTACTTCCTATACTTACACCTCAATGAAAACAGTAGGGAAGTTGAAATCAGAAGATTAGGCTTCTCTACTTGTTAACCTCAGGATTTGGGGCAGATGCTGTTTATTCTCCATTTCAGACATTACCTGCCCACTTCCCACTCTTTCTTCCCTAACAAAATTGTGATGCTTTTGTTTAAGCAGCTAGTGGAGATCTCTTCTTGTCTCTCCTACAGTCCAAGGGAATGAATCAAAATTGGTCTAAACCAGTCATAGTTAATCCCATTCCCTACTGCCAGTGATTGCTTTTAGGATGGTTACGCAAACAGTTCTGGACAAAAAGACTTAAGGGAAAAATCTGCTGGGGAGCTTGCATTTCTGGGAAAAAATTAAAAGACAAGCTTAGCTAGGAAAGGACTTTGGCCCCTGTTTATTTTTATTTGTAAAGATAAGATAGAAGCAGAGTGGCAGCAGCCATCCTGCAACCATAAGATGACAAGCAAGAGAAGGAAAAGCCACCATTCTAAGGATGGCAAAAGAAAGGATGCAAAAAAGCCTGGATCCTGAATGAAATTGTTTAGCAATTGAATGAACCCTGGAACATCCTATCAATAATAAATGTCCTTGTACTTTAAACTACAGTAAACTGATAACAGCAAATTAGATTATTTCACATCAATATAATGTTGCTGATTTGGGGATTTTTGCAGATTTAATTGTATTTAAACAGTAAATCTATTGAGTTTTACAATTATTTAAGAGTACTATGGAATTTAAGTAACATTAGATTGAATATAATTTAGGTCAATACTTGGAATCTGAAATATATTTCCTTCAAAAGGGATTCACACAAATTGAAAGATACCATATTTCTTCAAGGAACATTCGACATCATAAAAATGTTTATTCTAAATTAATGTTTGTATTTAGTAATCCCAATAAAAATACTGCCAGAATTTTTTTCTGGCACTAGTCTATGGGATTAGAAAGTTTATTTGTGAGGAAAGAAACAAGAGGAACGAGGAAAATCCTAAAAATGAATGAGGGGGAAACAACCTCTACCATCCATCAAAACATATTAATAAAGCCTCTAATTAAAAGTACAGTAGTGGCACATGAAAGAAACTCCACAGACCCAGATCTATATAGAAATTTGGCATATGACAAAGGTGTCATTTTAATCACTGAGGAAGAATTTTTTTTTTTTTTTTTTTTGAGACCAAGTCTCACTCTGCGTCCCAGGCTGTAGTGCAGTGGCATGATCTTGGCTTACTGCAACCTTTGCTTCCTGGACTCAAATGATCCTCCCGAGTAGCTGGGACTACAGGCACACACCACCACACCCAGCTAAATTTTTGTGATTTTTGTAGAGAAGGAGTTTCACCATGTTGTCCAGGCTGGTCTCCAACTCCCAAGCTCAAGCGGTCCACACACCTCGGCCTCCCAAAGTGCTGGGATTACAGGCATGGACTACTGAGCCTGGCCAGGACTATTTCTTTATTGTAGTGAAATTTACATAATGGGTAAAGGACTAAAAAATTTAATAAATGATGTTAAAACAACTAGATAGCCTTTGCATAAAAATAAAATTTCTTCTGTTCCTCACTTTGCGTATCAAGATAAACTTCAAATGGATTAAAAAAAAAATGGCCAGGCACGGTGGCTTATGCCTGTAATCCCAGCATTTTGGGAGGCTGAGGTGGGTGGATTACCTGAGGCCAGGAGTTCAAGACCAGCCTGGCCAAAATAATGAAACCCCGTATCAACTAAAAATACAAAAATTAGCTGGGTGTGGTGGTGCATGCCTGTAATCCCAGCTACTCAGGAGGCTGAAGCAGGAGAATCGCCTGAACCCAGGAAGTAGAGGTTACAGCAGGCCGAAATCACGCCACTGCACTCCAGTCTGGGTGGCAGAGCAAGACTCTATCTCAAAAAAAAAAAAAAAAGGACACCATACAGGCACCAGGAAAAAATATAAATGATTCCTTTATAACCTGAAAAAAGGAAAAGCCTCTCTGTGACTCAAGAGCCAGAAGCAATACATGCTGGGGGGAAGGGAGGATGCTAATCAGTAAGGAGTTTATGGGAGGATGAAAATGTTCTGCAATTAGTGGTGACAACTGTACAACCAAGTGAACATACTAAAAATCACTGAATTGTACTTTTGAAAGAATGAATTCTATAGCATATAAATTGTAACTTAATTTTTTAAAAATCTAATGAAAATATTAAAAAACCCAAAAATACTGGGATTTGATTATTTTAGTAACTCAATCTGTGACCTTGAGCAAATCACTTCACTTTGCCCTTTACTTCCCCATCTGTGTGACTAGCTCATTAAAGCCTTCCTAAGAGGCCCGATAACCATAATAAATTTAAGAAGATGGATGAAAGACTATCTAATCAGATATGAATAAACATACAGCTCATGGGGACAAAAAAGCTGATAACATAAGAAATTGAAAGGAGAGCTTCCATATAAACTATGAACCTTCTTCACAATTCTCAATCTATAATTATCTACTAGCTATCATTTCTTTTTTTTTTTTTTTTTTTTTTTTTGAGATGGAGTATCGCTCTGTCGCCCAGGCTGGAGTGCAGTGGCTGGATCTCAGCTCACTGCAAGCTCCGCCTCCCGGGTTTACGCCATTCTCCTGCCTCAGCCTCCCGAGTAGCTGGGACTACAAGCGCCCGCCACCTCGCCCGGCTAGTTTTTTGTATTTTTTTTAGTAGAGACGGGGTTTCGCCGTGTTAGCCAGGATGGTCTCGATCTCCTGACCTCATGATCCGCCAGTCTCGGCCTCCCAAAGTGCTGGGATTACAGGCTTGAGCCACCGCGCCCGGCCTAGCTATCATTTCTTAAGAGCTTATGTGTCAGGAACTATAAGTGCTTTTTATGTATTATCTTATTCTCACAGCACTCTAAGGTAAGCAGAAGTATTCTCATTTTAGAGATAAGAAAACAGACGATGAGAAGTTAAATGACTTGACCAATGTAAATACCTAAGTTGGGCTTCAAACTTAGATCTATGTCACTTTAAATACCAAACCCTTCAAAGCACGCCATAAAAAGAACAATAGACCAAAAATATGAAGTCCTGGGTTTGAATGCTGTTCCTGCCATGTAATGATTCTGTGATCTTAGGCAAGTCAGTGAACATTTCAGTTTTCTCATTTATTAAAATATTAACTCCTGCCCTAGTTTACCTCATAGAATATAAAAAGGGATGACTATATACACGTCAGTTAAGTCACTACAGAAGTGGGTATGCTAGCATACATCTGCAGTCCTACCTACTCAAGAGGATGAGGTGGGAAGACTGCTTGAGCCCCCGAGTTTGAGGCTGTAATGCACCAAGATCACACCTGTGAAAAGCCACTGTACTTCAGCTTGGGCAACACAGCAAGATCCTATCTCTTACAAAAGAAAAATAAAAAGGAATGTAAGAGATAATTATAGAAAAGCTGTTTTGTTTTGTTTTTTTTTTTTTTGAGATGGAGTTTCGCTCTTGTTGCCCAGGCTGGAGTGCAATGGCGCGATCTCGGCTCACCGCAACCTCCGCCTCCCGGGTTTAAGGAATTTTCCTGCCTCAGCCTCCCAAGTAGCTGGGATTACAGGCATGTGCCACCACACCAGCTAATTTTGTATTTTTAGTAGAGATAGCGTTTCTCTATGTTGGTCAGGCTGGTCTTGAACTCCCGACCGCAGGTGATCCGACTGCCTTGGCCTCCCAAAGTGCTGGGATTACAGGCATGAGCCACTACACCTGGCCGAAAAGTACAACTACTGATAAACCAAAAACATGTTGAATAATGAATGGATTTAATATTTTATAGTTCCTCTAATAGTAACAGTATATACGAAAGCAGTGACTTTCAAAAGATACTTCTCTCAAGCACACCAGGGGTGCAAAGCAAATAGGGATCTCAAATCTACTTTAGTCAGAGTAGCTCTAAAAGCTTGAATAAAGTTCAAAACCACTATGTTTTTGGCAACATCCACTGGCATCTATTAAAAGGAACAGCGACATCAGGATTTCAGGCCTTACCCAGGAGAAAATATTGGTGTACTGAAAAGCGAATGGATTCTAGAGACTAAACTTAGATTGAATCCTGATTCTGGTACATACTAGTTGGGTGACTTTTAATCTCTGAATGTCTTTACCCATAATGCAGGAAAATATTCACCTTGCAGGTCTGTGCACATATTAAATGACATAAAGTTACCATTACAATGTCTGGCACACAGTACTTACTTTAAAAATTGCTATTATTAAATTATCCAACGATATTTTGGAATTACTAAATCTAATCTGAAAAACTGAATTACGAAAACTCACCAACTCAGAATATGCACCCTGAATATGCAAACATGCCTAAATAATGTTTAGTGAAATTGAAGGCAAGAGATCATGAAAAATAGTTGAAAGAGTAAGCCACACAAGAGACTATCAAGGGAACAGGACTAACTTGTGAGTAACAGATAGATAGAGTGGAAGAATAGAAGTTAAGAAAAAAGCAAGTAAGTATAAGGAGACATAAAGAATGCTTTGAAATTGGTGTGAGACTTCATAAATTACAACTGACTGAAGAAAAAGACTGAATCCTATATTATATGCAAAGGAGTAAGATATACAACTCAAATTAAGTATTCCCAGATGACAATTATGACTTCAAAATACACAATGGGTTTCACAGTCAAGAGACCCAAGTCCTAGTCCTTAACAGCCCCACCGCTAAGCTTCTAGGGTGCTTTAGGAATATTTGAGTCTCAGTTCCCTCATTTATTAATACATTCCCTTACAGAATACAGAACTCTCTGAATATTCAGTTCCTCAACTACATGATGAAGTGGTGAAATGAGTCCATGTCTATGCTCTCTTTCAGCTTTATGATTCTAAGGAGAAAGAGAATCTGTATTATTACTACCATGAGACTTAGATGAAGCCTGCTTATGTACCAATAAAGTAGAAAAGAAAAATACAGGAAAATAAGCCATTTGAGGACTACACAAATATTCACCAATATATGCTCTTTTCTTCACAATACTACCATACAGAAAGGCCTTTCTAAAGAACTTTCTTTTCCAGGATAAGCAGTTACCCTAAACCAAGAAGACCAAAGCATCTATTTAAAAAGGTAAGTTGTCCAGGCATGGTAGCTCAATCCTATAATCCCAGTACTTTGGGAAGCCAAGTGGGGCAAATCACTTGAGGCCAGGAGTTCAAGACCAGCCTGGCCAACATGGTGAAATCCCATCTCTACTAAAAATACAAAAATTAGCCGGGCATGGTGGTGCACGCCGGTAATCCCAGCTACTTGGGAGGCTGAGGCACATGAATCACTTGAACCCAGGAGGTAGAAGTTGCAGTGAGCCAAGATTGTGCCACTGCACTCCAGCCTGGGCAACACAGCGAGACCCTGTCTCTAAAAAAAATAAAATGAAAAGTAATACAAAATAAAAACGATGTATTACTAACAATTATACAATCTTCTAATCAGCAGATTTTCCTTTTATTTTCTCTCAGTATTTTCACCCCGTTCTTCAATCTTCAGAGAACTTGTTTTGACAAAATGAGAAGCTGAGCCCTAATTAAACTTATCTAAAGAATGTATAATTATTAAAAATCTGATTTTCTTATGTATTTGTATAGAAGAGTGCTGGTATACTGAAAGATCAAATTGTATTTTAAGAAAGGCAGCAATGAAGATATATAACAATTAATGTTACATTAATATTAAACTCCAGGTTAATTTTCCCAAATAATGTTATGGGTCAGTTTCCAAATTCTCTTTATTCATGTTATAGTCCAACTTTTCGATCTTCCAAAGTCAAAATAATCTTCACTTTACCTTCTATGTAGCCTTCTACCTCCTCTATTGTGCGTCCATCTCTCTATCTCCCCCGGCTAAGGTTTTCTCCTTTTTCTACTGTATATCACAGCAGGTCTCCACTTCAATTCTTAGTTTCCTTCCCTGGTTTTTCCAATTGTTCTTCCCATTCGTTTACCCCACTGTTTTATAGGATTCTCCTTTCTTTTCATCCCTAGGACTTACTGTCACAGTACTGCATCTCCTATTCTCGCTTCTTTTGATAAGTTTTTACACACATTACTTCTTCAGAACCTAAGGTTTCTCTTCTGTAGTCCTTTTTCAAAGAATATCTATCAATTCATCTCTAGAATCCCAAATATACTCTTGAGTCCTCATACCTAAGTATCCTTCCTACTTCTTTTCTCTTTACAGTCACTAATTCCCAGAATCCTGTCTGAAACTACAAATATCCCCTCAAAACCAAATTCCTATTCAATTGTCTCCACTTTCCAGCAATTATCCCATGTTCACCTCATTCTTTGTCGTCGGCCCAAGTATCCCCTAACCTGGCACAAGCCATTTAATGATCTAAAATTCCAAAGCCTATCTCTTCAACATGGCTCTCCTCTCTTTCCAGCAAACTATTTCCCTAACTCCCAATGCTTCACTAATTCAAAGTCTTAGGCCAGTACATCGCTTCCCTCAGATCTATTAGCCCAGCAAAAACTGATTGCCCAAATCTTCCTCTAAGCTTCCCAGACCTTACAACTGCAGCACTTCCATTCACCAAACCGTATTTATAGTTATTTCTCAATCTTTAGAGCCTATGGTCACTTTGCAAATTCTTCAGTCCTCTCCTTCTTCTCTCTGCCTTATCCTGTCCAGCTTCTCAGCACATTCCTATTACCCTTAACAATCTTCATGGCTATATTCTCCACCTTACCTTAGGCCTACTCCCCAAACTTTCTCATTCTCCCTTAAGAGGCCTAATTTCACCTCTCATTCCCTGAATCTGTCTTTAGACCTCTGGGAATTATCTAGAATCGTCTGCTTCCTAGTGCTCCTCTTTCGTTCTCCAACCCTGTCCAACTCCCTCAGCTTTTCTAGTATCTAGTTCTCACAGTACAGATATTAGAACTTTTACAATATCCACTCCTCCCAAACCTTTTCTTAGTTGTTGCCTCAATTCCCCTCAACTTTTCTCTCAGTCATTCCCCATTTCCCTCCACCTTCCCTGGCCGATTTTCCTCCACCTTTGTCACCGTTCTACTCCCTTTTCTAAACCTCCTTCATTCTGGAGGTGATTCTCAGTTATGTTAGTCTCTCAGCTTCCCCAACCTTTGCCTCATTCCCCTCTCCCTCCAACAACATTATTTTTCCTCCAATTTCTATTGACTTGGCGCCTCCCCTAGTTCCCCAATCTGCCTTCTACTCCATCTAAATATCTCCAGGCCGCCGCCAACATTTTCTCCTATCGGTAGACTCCTTCCCCGTGCCTCTCTGAACGCTCAGAGCCACCATTCTCCAATGGCCGGGGCCTGGCCCCTAGGTAGGTGTATGGGTCACGTACCCCATTCGCATCTTGGCTCCGCTCTGACTGCCCCCACTGCCGGGTAGAGGTGGGCGAGAGGGAAGGCGGCCGAGGTGCATGCTCTTTTCGAGGGCCGACATCAAGGAAAGGCTGCACGCACGTAGTCAAACAGTAGGCGAACCTTCGTCCCACGTTGAGTGTGGCCCAACCGGTCACGACTCGCTCCCCTAACGACGCCCAGTCGCCTTTGGACAGCACCCAGCTACCGGTAGCACCGCCTACCGCCCACCGGCTCTGCAAACTCCACCCACTCGCTTCAGCACTTCCACCGGAAGTGCGCAACAGCCCTCACACAAAGGAAGCTGGGTAACAGAGTCTGCGAACTCCGCAGACTCCCAACTGGAAACCCGACAACTTTCACCGGAAAGAGGAGCCGTCTTCAGGGCAATGCACCCTGGGCAATGGAGTCCTCAACGGGCGTATCCCTATGCGCTTGCGCAGCCGGAGGCGCCCCCAGCCAACCCCGCAGAGGTATTGTAGCAAAGCATCCTGGGTATTGTAGTCTATTGGAGGGAAGGCGTCTTGGCGCCTTCTCCTCGCACTGTTTTCCGGAGACTGTTAGAGGAAGAGTGGCTTTTTCCTGCCTCCCAGGCTGCCCAGCGGCGCCGGTTGCCGGGGAACGCAGGCGCCGTGGGGAGGGATGGCGGGAGGCTACTGCTTAGGTGCTGGAGACAGAGTTGTGCTGATGAAGAAGAGCTCGGGCTCATCATGAAGCAACGTAAAGGCCAAGGGCCTGGGGGCAGCCGTGGGCGCAAAAAAAGAGGTAACCCGAGCGATCAAAGATTGAGGAAAGCGTTAACAGGGGAGCAGGGTGTAAGGAATTTTAGGGAGACCCCCACCCCCGCTGGATAAACAAGAAAAGGGACGTAAGAAGGGAAATAGCCAGGGGACCAGAAGGTGAAAAGGAAGGGCAGTTGGCCCTCCAGAGAATAGAAAGGAATTAGGGGCTGGGGTAGGGGCCACAAAGTGGTGATTAATGAGATGAAGGTTACCGGTGGGATGACTGTAGAGGAGAAGAGCAAACAATAATAGGATTGGTTTTGATAACGAAGTGAAATGTATGTGTGCGAGTAGCTTTAGAGGTCCGCAGGGACAGGAAGAAACATAAATTGGCAAAGGCATGATATCATTTCTTGTGTGATTGTGGACAAGAATCACGTTTTATACATTTCTGAATGACCAAGGATTAGTACAAAGCAGGACTCGGTAAATGTTTGTTGAATGAATGAAGCATGAAGGGCTGGCTATGAGCAGGAGCTGGGGAAAAAATAATTGTAGAGTATAGAGTGGGGAAGAGTGGGGAATGACAGGTGTGATAGGATTGAAGTGGGGGTAAGGGCATGAGGTTCTCCTGAAGGACCTGAGATCGTGAAAGAGTGTACAGCAGAGAGTCCTTATCAGGTTAACACCTCGAGGAGACACAGGCTCACCGAGTAGGGGATGTTAGCTGCAGTGAGAACAGTCAAACTGGGAACCGAGGGCAGATCAGGAAACTGGATATTGAATCTCTACAAGACTGCCTTGAAGGGAAAAAGGACAGTGGGTGAACCTGCCTTTTTGCATCGTAGGCAGTTTAGTGAGAAAAGAAGTATTGGTTTGGAGCAGTGATAGGACATTAGGCCATTGGGTTGAGGACTGAAGCTACAATCTGGGAATTACTCTTATCCAAGCTGTTTGAAGATTACTAAGGCAGTTTTGAGGTAGTGGCTTTTCTGCCACGAAAGATAGGAGGATCTGAGACTGAAGCATACTAGTGCTCCCTGTGTCAAACCAGTTAAGCATGTTTGGTTGATAAGCGGAAAGTCAAAGTAGAAATAATATAGTATAGAACAGAATATACTTTTTTTGCTATACCATTTCCATAGTAGAAATATATACACAATCGTGTATAATTTTTATGTTGAAACTATCCATAGGGATTATGGTGGGTCTTTTCTCCACTATGGAGGGCAGAGGGGATGTTTGCATTAGAAGTCCAAATAATTAGTCCTGATACATTCCATATATTTTCTTCTTTGAGGCATAACCACTCCTCAAAGAAAAGTCAAAGGAAAAAAAAGGTATACATAATGTATGAATGGTTTCTTAAATTTCCTCCAAGTCTTCTTGAAAATGTACTATGAATGGAAGACAATCAGGGTCATTAAAGGAAAATTTTATAGAAAGTCATGATTAATTGCTTTGTTTACACTTTAATGTCTTTATGAAATCCAATAAATACTAAAGCCAATAAATATACGGACCTAGCACTGTGTTAAAAATAGTGGCAGAATCTGAAGATTAGATAGTCTGTGTCCTCACTGACTGTGTGATCTTGGCAGGAAAGAAAAGTTACAGACGATTTAAGATGTTCTTCATTGAAATGCTGAGTTGTATGATATAGTCTAAATCGTTTGTGAGTGAAGGGAGTTGTTACTGTTTTATAGTTAGTGATTTTTTTTAAAAAAAAAGAGTTAAAGATTACATATCTTAAAAACCATAGATGTTGCAATAATTAAAACAACTGTACTTGTAAAAATTTCAACCATACTTAGAAAAATTTCAACTACTTCTGATATTTCTATTTTTCAAATAGTAACTCAATTAAAGAAAAGTTTATATTAGTGTGTCTTCGTTAGTATGTTCTTTACTTACAGTAACTCAAATCAAACCTTAAATACTAATTAGTTATCAGGGTGACTTACATGACCAGGTAGATTATTCTGTGGTCTGATTTGATAGTTACTTCTCATGTGTTAGAATAATGGGTAGGATAAACCTTTTTTCTAAATGATGATAAATTGCTGAACTTAAGACTAAAGTGTTTTGTTTGTTTTCATTCAAAAAGCGTATTATATGTTTTCTATATTTAGTCTAAATTTTGATTCCATTTTCTTGGATTCCTCTACAGGTTTAAGTGACATTTCTCCATCTACAAGCCTGCCACCTCTGGTTGAAGGCCAGCTACGCTGCTTTCTAAAACTTACTATTAATAGAGTCATATGGAAGATTGCAAAGCCTCCCACTTGTGTACTGGTCCGAGTGAGATGGTGGGGAGAAACATCAGATGGAACCCTCTTTTGTCCCAGGGATGCATTGCAGACTGAACCAAAAGCTGTGAGAACAACTACACGTTATGCTATTCGTTGTGGTCCAAAACAGTTTACCTCTTATCTAACAGGTATGTTATTGTTTTATCATTGCACCTGCAGACATAATACAAAGCATGTGGTTATATTGTCAGCAATAAGTGTTATTGTGTACCTAGCATATATGGGCATTCTTAATTATTGAAAAGTCAAAGAGTTTTTATAGTAGAGATTTTTGTTTGTAAATTTATTGAGTGTTACTGTGTGCCAGCAGTTTTGAAATGTATTACTTCTAGTCCTTACAATAACCCTGAAAGATAGGTATTGTCTCTGTTTTATAGACAATGAAGTTTGGAGAGATGAAATGAATACTTTCTAAGGTCACAAAGTTGATAAATGACTGAATTAGGATTTGAACCCACTTCTGTCTGTCACCAAAATTCATGCTCTTTTCACTACACCATGCTTTTTTAGGCAATAACTGTAGTCTCAACTCTGGGGTTTACGTTATACTCAAGGAAAGAGGATATAGATGTAAAATTTACCAATAGTACAAGCTAATACATACTAAATGCCAAACGAATGGTTTAGGGAGTTAGTATTACAGATGTTCAGAGATGGAAAGCATCCCTCTGTAGGGAACCAGAGGCCAAGATGTCTTCATTTTTGTACAAGGAAACTATTCTGAGTGTACTATGTTATTTCTTCATTCAGGTCAAGCTTTCACATAAATACGTTTTGGGTGATGGGGTTATTTATCAAATCAATTCAGTTCAAGTCAATAAAATTCGAGCATTTATCATGTAAACATTGTTGGGCTCAGAATATTGGAGAGCCAGGGGTGAGTTAAAGATTAACTTGTCCTTGAGTAACTTACATTCCCTCGAGAAAAAATTTTTGAAACATCAACATGTAAAGAACAAATGCTGTAATTCAGTCATTCAAAAAATATATTTAGCACATGTTAGACATTGTTGAAGGTATTGTGGGGTTTACAAAAAATCCAAAAAATTAATCAGAATGATACAGAACTCTAACTTCACAAAAAGTTTAGTTATTAATGGTAGGTTAAATGCAATAAATGCGATTAAAAGATACTCATAAATCTTGGTACTGTAAACTTAAAACTGAAATCCTCAGGTAGTATTTTTATGTAATGTAACAAATGAGGAGTGATTAGAAATTTAATAAGAGACAAGGAATTTATTAACATGGTAATCAACAGGTCAGACTTTTATTTGAATATCTTATGGTATACTGGTGCATTGGATTTGGCATCCGAACATTTACATTGGTGTTACCAACTATGTGATATTGGGAAAGTCTCTTCTCATTTCTGATTCTTATTTCCCCATCTGTAAAATGGGATCATATAGTTGCCCTTCCATTTTCTAGGTATTTTCACAAAGAAGCAACCCGGTTGAACAGGTTGAAGTCTAGACAGTCTAGAGTTTGAACTCCGGTTTCAGGACTAGATTGTTAGGTGATGCTGAGAGGTTCCTTAGCATCTTGGGGCCCCAGTTTCCTATTAGTTAATTGGCAAAAATGGCACTTATTTGTCAGGAATTATTGTAAATACTAAATGAAAAAAATGTTTGTAAAGTGATTGGTCTAGTAGCTGACGCATTGTAGGTGTAAGTCTTACAAAAATATTAAGACTCAGGCAGTGTGTACAGAGATTTAAGATGTATTCCCTGCCCAAAAGGAACTTAAAGATTAGTTGAAAACAAAACTGACATACATGAAACAGTAGTGAGCAATGCCAGACAGTGTCTGATTACTTGATACATATAGTAATATCATATGAATATTCTAGGAAGTTAATAAGAACTAATCTTATTAGGAAGCCAGAATCCTGCTTCTACTCTATGCTCTGGCTGTTTGACTTTGAGCAAGCCGTTTCATCTTCTTGGGCCTTAATTTTCCCACCAGTAAATTGAAAGAGTTAAACATCAAATGTGCCAGCACCCAAATTTCATGATTCTAGTTAAGAAAGAAGGCCATGGAAAAGGTAGAATTTCAACAGGAGACACATGAGTCTTGCTCTGGCCCAGGCTGAAGTGCAGTGGTGCACTCTTGTCTCACTGCAAGCTCCACCTCCCGGGTTCAGGCCATTCTCCTGCCTCAGCCTGCCGAGTAGCTGGGACTACAGGCTCCTGCCACCACACCCGGCTAATTTTTTGTTTTTTTAGTAGAGATAGTGTTTCACTGTGTTAGCCAGTATGGTCTCGATCTCCTGACCTCATGATCTGCTAGCCTTGGCCTCCCGAAATTCTGGGATTACAGGCGTAAGCCACCACACCTGGCTGACATGACATGTTTTTTAGAAAATGAAGCGATAAGAGACTGAATGTGGTGGCTCACACCTGTAATCTCAACACTTTGGGAGGTTGAGGCAGAAAGATCACTTGAGGCCAAGAGTTCGAGACCGGCCTGGGCAAAACCCTGTTTCTACAAAAAAATTACATTCCACATGCATAGCAAAACCCTGTTTCTACAAAAAAAAAATTTTTTTTTTAATTAGCTGGGCATGGTGGTGCACACCTGTAGGCCCAGCTACTTGGGAGGCTGAGGTGAGAGAAATCACTTGAGCCCAGGAAGTCAAGGCTGTGGTGAGCCATGTTCATGCCGCTGTACTCCAGCCTGGGTGACAGAGTGAGACCCTGTTTCTAAAAAAGAAAGAAAACAACAGAAAATGAAGAGATAAGACATCAGTTCACAAAAGTGTGTGCTCTAACCAAAAACTTGGAAAAAGTGTGCTATTTCTTAACCTGTGTGGTAGATATTCGCGTTATTATTATTTTATTTACTCCTTTGTGTACATATTTAACTTAAAATAATATAAAATGCAAAAAGTAAAGTAATGAATATGTTGTCACATATTAGCATGCACTATATTTTTTTCTCAAGACGTTTTTATTACACTCAAGATATTAAGACAAGTATAAAAAACCTTGTAATTAGGATACTGTATGAGTCAAAAAAGGAGAAGTCACTACTGTATGAAGAGATTTACAAATGAGTAAAATATATAGGCTGTACCAGTATTAACATTTGAAATGAAATGGGATTGCTCTTTTTTTCTAGGCTGGAGAGCGGTAGTAAGAACGATTATGTGAGTTCCTCAGATAAAAATAACAATTTAAAAAAGAAGGGGAAATGTATCGCATCTTACAGTTTTTGAAATACTTTCAAGTCTATCATCTTATTTGATGTTTAAAATCATTTTATTTATTTCTTCGTATCTATTTTATTTTATTTTTGAGAAAAGGTCTCTCTCCGTCAGCCAGGCTGGAGCGCAGTGATGCGAGCACAGTTCACTGTAGCCTCAACCTCCTGGATTCAAGCAATCTTCCCACCTCAGCCTCCTGAGTAGCTGGGAATATAAGCAGATGCCACGACATTCAGCTAATTTTTATATTTTTTGTGGAGATGAGGTCTCACTGTTGTTGCCCAGGCTGGTGTCAAACTTCTCTACTCAAGTAATCCTCCTGCCTTGGCTTCCCAAAGTGCTGGGATTACAGGCAAGCCACCATGCCTGACCACTTTCTTCATATCTATTTTACCTTATTTTAAACAGAAGTTAAGGCAACTGCAAAAACATGTTAAGTACAGATTTCTGTTTAATTAATGAGAAAACCTTTACATTTTAAATCTTCATAACTTTTTGTTTACAGAAAGTGAAAATACAATAGGAGAAATAAGATGAAGCCTCTGCAGAGCACTAGAAAGCATGCACTGAGGCCCTGTACATTTGCAGTGGGTATTATCCTGATTTTCTGAATGATGAATTTGAGGTTCAAAGAGTTAAAAGTGACTAACCCAAGGTTACCCTGGCACCAACCCTAAATTCAGGGAGGCATTTAACTCCAAAATTATTAATACTTCTATTATATTATACTGCCTTAGAAAATAGAAGGATTATAGGATTCTGAGATATGCCTCATACTCTTACATCTTTCTTCCTTTACCCTTTGTTCTGTTGCAGAAAATAGCAGCCATATAAATGTTTGGAGCACGGAACGACTAGAGTAGAAACTGAGAAAATTATGACTGCACTACATGATTTTTACCTCTCTTTGATCAGATAGGATTCAGTTAGTTGGAATGTGAAAGACAAATGGGAGTAGGAATAGTGCTGAACAATAGGGGTTCTAATTCCACAACAAATGAAGTATAAAGGTCAGAAGTCTATTAAGAATTAAGCTTTTTGTCCTAGAAGTGATGAATAGTGTAGTGGACCTATAATTAAGCGTAGTGGACTTATAATTGGATAGAAATGAGTTTTAGCCCAGTTCTGTCAATTTAAAGCTGCGTGAACTTAGGAATATACATGATGTTGCAGGGCCTCTTTTATCCCCAAATGAAGACAGAAACACCTGTATCATAGGGTTGTTAAGAGAATTAACGAGATGTGGAAGAGCCTGGCTGTTAGTAAATACCCAATGAATAAATGTTAGTCCATTTCCCTTATTCTACATATGTATACCATTTTATAGTCTACAAAGCACTTTTATATTTATTTGCTCATATGACTTTTAGATATCCCCATGAGTAGTGTATTAGTCCATTCTCATGCTGCTATAAAGACTTAGCTGAAACTGGGTAATTTGTAAAGGAAAGATGTTTAATTGACTCACAGTTCCACATGGCTAGGGAGGCCTCAGGAAACCTACAATCATGGCAGAAGGGGAAGCAAACACGTCCTCACATGGCAGCAGGAGAGAAAAATGAGTGCCCAGCAAAGCGGGAAGCCCCTTATAAAACCGTCAGAGCTCATGAGAACTAACCCACTATCATGAAAACAGGATGGGGAGAACTGCCCTTGTGATTCAGTTATCTCCCCCTGGTCTCCCATGACATGTGGGGATTATGGGAGTTACAATTCAAGATGAGATTTGGGTGGGGACACAGCCAAACCATATCAAGTTGTTACACAGGGACTATGATATGTCAAGTAATTTGCCTAAAGTCATTTAACAACCATTCAGCAACTACCATGTGGGAAGACACTGTACTAGTGTTCTGCTTGCAGTAACCCCAGTTCCTCACACAGCAGTGATGCAAATGTTATGAGCCTACTTTACAGACAATGATGGCTTATACAGAAATAGCTTGTGAATATTGCAGTCAGAACACAATCACAGGTCTTCTAATAATAATTCCTACATGCTTTTCACTACATTATTGAACAAATGGTGAAAACGAACCATTTTCTCAACTTTGGTTAAGAAAATACTCAGAAGTTAAACTGTTCTGAAATGATCTTAGATTCCATATGCATACATTATATTTCTTCTCCTCTGGGCATGAAGGTATTAGTCTTAAGTGACTAGTTAAAGACGATAGTCAAGAAGTTTATTTTCATTTTTCTTGGTTCTAAGTGCTCTCAAAAGCTCAGTGCTCCAGATATAACCCAAGAGTATGCAATTAGATACTCCTGGGAGGCAGGGACCAACCCTTGCAGCTATGCAAGGGCAATCCTTTGTCCATTTCAGAACTAGAAATGATGAGAATGAAAACTGAGATTTGTTGCTCTGTGTGTCAAAACCAAAGCCTGAGTTCTCGGCAAATACATTTAACAATACTCTTTTAAGGCTATTTTTCTTATCAAATACTTGCTATGCTAAATATTTTTGTTCAGTTGATTTATTTTTTCCTCACTGTGTGGTATTTGTCGTTCTTCTCTAAATCTTTATTGTTCTTTTGATCTTGGGTTCATACTCCTCTATGCCCAGAATGGCATGATAAGTGATTATTTGAAATTAAAATAATTTAAGTTAAATTACTTTGCCCAGATAGTTAATTGTTATCTCCGTTGTAGTTTTTAAATCAGTTGTATTTTCTATCAGTTGTATCACTTTTTTTATTAGGAAATACATGCACATGGTAAAACCTTTTTTTTTTTTTTTTTGAGACGGAGTCTTGCTCTGTCGCCCGGGCTGGAGTGCAGTGACCGGATCTCGGCTCACTGCAAGCTCCGCCTCCCAGGTTCACGCCATTCTCCTGCCTCAGCCTCCCGAGTAGCTGGGACTACAGGCGCCCGCCACCTCGCCCGGCTAGTTTTTTGTATTTTTTAGTAGAGACGGGGTTTCACCGTGTTAGCCAGGATGGTCTCGATCTCCTGACCTCGTGATCCACCCGTCTCGGCCTCCCAAAGTGCTGGGATTACAGGCTTGAGCCACCGCGCCCGGCCGGTAAAACATTTTAAAGGTATGAAAGGTTACCAGTCTTTTGTGTGTCTTTACACAAGAATATATTTACTTATAAAATATATTCTATACTAATAAAAGCTTCTTTGCATAATTCCTTTTATTTACACAAATTATATATATATATATAGTTAGCACTTTTTTTCTACTTAGCAATTCATCTTGGATGTTGTTCCGTATCAGTATAGATAGAGCTACTTATATTCTTTTTATTACTTTATTTTTCACCATTTTGCTGTTGTAAAAAAAAATGCAGCTTATTTAATATTCTGGTACATAGATCAATTTACAGTTTGTAAAATAAAGTTTAAGGAGTAGGCTTGCCTTGGTGGCTCATACTTGTAATCCCAGCACTTTGGGAGGCCAAGGTCAGAGGGATCACTTGAGGCCAGGAGTTTGAGATCAGCCTGGGCAACACAGTGAGACCTTGTCTCTATAAAAATAAAAAAAATTACCCAGTATGGTGGTGTGTGCCTCTAGTCTCAGCTACTTGTGAGACTAGGACAGGAGGATCACTTGAGTCCAGGAGTTCGAGGTTGCAGTGAACTATGATTGTGCCAGTGTACTCCAGCCTGGGTAACAGAGGGACCCTGTCTCAAGAAAAAAAAAAAAAACCAGAGTAGAATTTCATGGAAAAAGGATATGTGCTTTTCTACTTTTTTATGTTATTACTAAATTGCTTTCGGGTTAGCCATCCTATTAGCAACATATTAAAGTACCTAATTTCCCTCACTTTCACCAATGCAATGGTGTTACCCAACATAAAATATTTTTTTCAAGTTAAAAAGCTTTTCTGCATATACCCCTCTACGCACTTCTTAAAAAAGAAAATAAAAGTAAATGAAAAATATCCGTGTTGTAATTGTTTCTGATTAGATATGGCTGTGCTGGTGCTGGAAGTAATCACCAAACTTGACCATCTTCCAATTGGTAGAGTTCAAATCAATGGACTAGCTCAACTTTCTCCAACCCATCAAATCAATGGATTTTTTACCATTGTTTCATCAACATCTAAGAAACTTGGAGAACTCCAGGTAAAAATATATTTTAATTATTTGCTGCATAGAATAAACTTTTTGGGCAGAAATAGTTGAGTCTCTTTGTAGAATGGATAGGTCCATGGCTCCTGTATATCATGCTAGTTTCCACCTCATGCCTTTGCTCATGTTTTTACCCAGTAGACCTACTTTTGTTTCCCACTTATCCAAATCCTCTTAGTGCCTTAGTGCCATCTCAAGTTCCGAGAGACCTTCACACCTCCTACTGCATTCATTCTTCTTGTGCTCTTTTTTACATTCATAAAAGCATTAATTATATAATCCTTGTTCAGTTATAATTCTACATAGTTTCCAAAATTGTTTATTAGTAGGCTCTCTTTAATTCCTCTTACTTTTAGTTTCTAGATTCCCTGAGAGGCAAGCCTTTGTTTTCTGCTTTCTTTGTTTTTCCCATAGCTTATAATATAGTACCGAAAATAATTGCTTGTTTGACTCATGTAAGTGGTATCTTTGATGTATTCATTTATTGATTCAGCTTACTTTGTAAATTTTATTTCTAATTAACACATAATGCACATATTTTTAGAGTACAATGTGATGTTTAGATACATGTATACATTGTGTAAGGATCAAATCAGGGTAATTAGCATATCCATCATCTCAAACTTGTATTATTTTTCTTTGTGGTGAGTCCTCTCTTCTGGCTATTTTGAAATATACAATTCATTGGTGTTAACTGTATTCACCCAACCGTACAATAGAACACCAGAATTTATTCCTCCTGTCTGTACCATAGTACCCATTGACCAACCTCTCCCCATCCTCCCTCCCTGGTACCTTCCCTAATCTTTGTTAACCACTATTCTGCTCTGCTTGTATGAGATCTACTTTCTTTAGATTCTATATGAGTGAGATCATGCAGTATAATATTTGTCCTTCTGTGCCTGGCTTATTTTATTTAACATAATGTCCTCCAGGTTCATCCATGTTGTCACAATTGGCAGGATTTCATTCTTTTTTATTGTAAATAGTATTCCATTGTGTATATATACATTTTTTAAAATCTATTGATTTGTTGATGAGTGCTTAGGTTGATTGCACATCTTGGCTATTGTGAATAGTGCTGTGATAAACAGAGTATCGGTATCTCATTGACATACTGATTTTATTTCCTTTGAATATACAGTCATGCATTACTACTAATGATGGGGATGTATTTTGAGAAATGTGTCCTCAGGCAATTTCCTCCTTGTGCAAACATCATAGAGTGTAATGACACAAGCCTAAATGGTATAGCCTACTATACACCTAGGCTTAGGGTATAGCCTATTGCTTCTGGGCTACAAACCTATATAGCATGTTACTGTACTGAATACTGTTGTAACACAATGAAGACGATTATAACACAATGGTAAGAATTTGCATATCTAAGCGTATCTAAACATAGAAAAAGTACATAAAAATAACAGTGTAAAAGTTAAAAGATAGCAGTATAAAAGATGAAATAACAGTATAAAAGATAAAAGATATATACCTATATAGAGCAGTTATGGATAGAGCTTACAGGACTAGAAGTTGCTCTGGGTGAGTCAGTGAGTAAGTGGTGAGTGAATGTGAAGGCCTAGGACATTACCATATACTACTGTAGACTTTATAAACACTGTACACTTAGAAGACTACACTAAATTTACAAAACAATGTTGTTCTTTAATAATAAATTAACCTTAGCTTACTTTAACTTTTTTTACTTTATAAACTTTTAATTTTTTTTTAACTTTTTGAATCTTTTGTAATAACACTTAAAACACAAACACATTTTACAGGTATGCAAAAATATTTTTTGTATCCCTATTCTATAAGCTTTTTTCTATTTTCAAATGTTTTTAACTTTTTAAACATTTTTGTTAAAAACTGAGACACAAACACACACATTAACCTAAGCCTACACGGGGTCAGGATCATCACTATCACTGTCTTCCACCTCCACATCTTGTCCCACTGGAAGGTCTTAGGGTCAGTCACACACATGGAGCTGTCATCTCCTATGATAACAGTGCCTTCTGGAATACCTCCTGAGGACCTGCCTGAGGCTGTTGTACAGTTAACTTTGTTTTAATAAGCAGAAAGACTACACTCTAAAATAAAAAGAAAAAGTATAATATAGTAAATTGTAAACCAGTAACATAGTTGTTTATTATCATTTTCAAGTATTATGTATCATATATAATTGTATGTGCTATACTGGCAGTGCAGGTTTGTTTCCATCAGCATCACCACAAACATAGAATAATGCATTGCGCTACCACATTACAACACTACAGCCACTAGGCGATAGGAATTTTTCAACCTTATTATAATCTTATGGGACCACTGTTGTATATGCGGTCTGTCATTGATGGAAATGTTGTTACCTGGTGCATGACTATATAACAAGTAGTGAGATTGCTGGATCATATGGTAGTTCTACTTTTAATTTTTGTGAAGAACCTCTATACTATTGACCATAATGATTGTACTAATTTACATTCCCACCAACAATACATGAGTATCCCTTTCTCCACGTCCTCACCATCATTCGTTACTTTCTGTCTTTTTTGATAGTAGCTATTCTAACTGGAGTGAGATGATATCTCATTGTCGTTTTGATTGGCCTTTCCATAATCATAGTGATGTTGAGCATTTTTTCTTTTTTCTTTTTTCTTTTTTTTTTTTTGGAGATGAAGTTTTGCTCTTGTTGTCCAGGTTGGAGTGCAATGGCGCCATCTCGGCTCACCGCAACCTCCACCTCCCGAGTTCAAGTGATTCTCCTGCCTCAGCCTCCTGAGTAGCTAGGATTACAGGCACGTACCAACACACCTGGCTAATTTTGTATTTTTAGTAGAGGCACGGTTTCACCATGTTGGCTAGGCTGGTCTTGAACTCCTGACCTTTGGCCTTCCAAAGTGCTGGGATTATAGACGTGAGCCACCACGCCCAGCCCTGTTGAGCATTTTTTCATATGCCTATTGACCATTCGTATGTCTTCTTTTGAGAAATGTCTATTCAAGTTTTCTGTTCATTATTTAATCAGAAAAAAAAATGTTTTGTTGCTGTTAAATTGTTAGAGTTTCTTATATGTTCTGGATATTAACTCTTGTCAGATGCCAAGTTTGCAAATATTTTCTCCCACTCAGTGGGTTGTCCCTTTGCTGTGTTGATTGTTTCCTTTGTTGTGCAGAGCTTTTTAGTTTGATGTACTCCCATTTGTCTGTTTTTGCTTTTGTTGCTTGTGCTTTTGAGGTCTTACCCAAAAAATCCTTGCCTGAACCAATGTTATGAGGCATTTCCCCTGTTTTCTTCTAGTCATTTTATAGTCCTAGATCTTACATTTAAGTCTACTCCACTTTTAACCTTTTTTGGGGGGGTATGATGAGAGGAGTCTAGTCTTATTCTCTTGCATGTGGGTATTCAGTTTTCCAGCACTATTTATTGAAGAAATCAACTTACGTTTTTTTCATACACTGTTACATGCCATAACTTAGGATATACAGAGATAAAAGATGGCCATTTCATTTAATTTTCCAGAACCCTGTGTGATACATATTATGTGATAGATATGCATGAGAAACTGGGAAAGAACATAGAATGGTCCCTCTTCTGTGGGGGACTCATTGGGAGCACTTTCTAGAAAATTCTGAATATTCAAACCCCTTAGAAATTCCAGGGGTTATACCTTGTCAATTGTATTCTAAAATGTGTAGAGAAAATGAAATACTAAATAAGAAAATAGCCTAAAAAAGATAAGGAAAGAACATATAACATTACCAAATGTAAGCATTTATTAATATTATAAAATCATAAGCATATAATTTTGTCATCAGTGGAACAGATTCCAGAAATAGATTCGTCTAACTGAAAAAAAAAATTAACATTTATTGTATTTATCCTATTCTCATTTATAATATATTAAATGTTAAAATAGTGACACTTTATATTGATGACTTAATGGTGAAGTGAGTCTAGTTTAGTCATGCTTTTCTGTTGATGATATAAATTTGCATCAGGACTGCCAAACAGTTTGACATTGTGTTTCAAAAGTCACATGAATTATTGTATATCATTTACCTCAGTAATTCCACCCCTGGGAATTTACCTTAAGTAAATACTATGAAAAGAGAAGGAAGTTATATGCTTCAGTCTAGTAATGGAAATACATTTTTAATATTGGGAAAATGAAAACAATTTATTCAACAATATTAAAATTATAGTCTATTTGTGGAAACTTTTATATCCATAGAAGATAAAATTACATAGTTATGATTGTGTACCAGCTGAAAAAATGATTTTGGATTGATGACAAAGGGAAATTCAAATTTACATATGTGCATATGATCGATGACTAGGGGGAAAATGAAATCGGGAGTAGTACAGGGTTTTGGTAAGGTGGGTTTTCTTTGGGGTTTTTTTGAGACAGATTTAATAGTAGTGATGATTGTAAAAACCACTGAATTGTATACTTTAAATGGGTGAATTGGCTGGGTGTGGTGGCTCACAGCTCTAATTCCAGCACTTTGGGAAGCTAACACGGACAGAAGCTGTTACCCAAGCTGTAGTGCGGTGGCGCTATCTCCGCTCACTGCAATCTCCGCCTTCTGGATTCAAGCAAGTCTGCCACCACAGCCTCTCAAGTAGCTGGGACTACAGGCGCATACCACCATACCTGGCTAATTTTTGTATTTTTTGGTAGAGACGGGGTTTCACCCTGTTGGCCAGGCTGGTCTGGAACTCTTGACTTCAAGTGATCTGCCTGCCTTGGCCTTCCAAAGTGCTAGAATTGTAGGCATGAGCCACTGTGCCTGGCCACTAGGTAAGGTTTTATATTTTTCTTTTTCTTTCTTCCTTTTAAGAGAAGGGATCTCACTATGTTTCCCAGGCTAGATTCAAACTTTTGGGCTTAAGCGGTTCTCCTGCCTCAGCCTCCTGAGTAGCTGGGACTATAGGTGTGCTCCATAGCACCTAGTTTTTTAAAAAAATTAAGATATAATCCACATACCGTAAAATTTACCTTTTTTTTTTTTTTTTTTTTTTTTTTGAGACAGGGTCTTACTCTGTGCCCAGGCTGGAGTACAGTGATGCAATCTTGACTGACTCTGCCTCGACCTCCTGGGCTCCAGCGATCCTCCTATCTCAGCCTCCCTAGTAGTTGGGACTACAGGCACACACCACCACCCCAGCTAAGTTTTTGTTGTTTTCCGTTTGTTTGTTTTTTGAGACGGAGTCTTGCTCCGTCACCAGGCTGGAGTGCAGTGGCACGATCTCAGCTCACTGCAACCTCCACCTCCTGGGTTCAAGTGATTCTCCTGCCTCAACCTCCTAAGTAGTTGGGACTACAGGCGTGCGCCACCATGCCCAGCTAATTTTTTGTATTTTAGTAGAGACAGGGTTTCACTATGTTGGCCAGGATGGTCTCGATCTCCTGCCCTCGTGATCTGCGCACCTCGGCCTCCCAAAGTGCTGAGATTACAGACGTGAGCCACCGCACCTGGCCAGTTTTTGTATTTTTTGTAGAGACAGGGTTCTGCTACGTTGTCCAGGCTGGTCTGGAACTCCTGAGCTCCAGTAGTCACCTTCCCAAAGTTCTGTCCGTGTCAGCTTCCCAAAGTGCTGGAATTAGAGCTGTGAGCCACCACACCCAGCCAATTCACCCATTTAAAGTATACAATTCAGTGGTTTTTACAATCATCACTACTATTAAATCTAGAACATTTTATCACCCCAAAAGGAAACACTGTACCCAATACAGCCACTCCTTGTTTCTCTCTTCCCCCTCCCTTGACGACGACGACTAACCTGTTTTCTGTCTCTATGTATTTGCCTGTTCCAGACATTTTATACAAATGGAATAATATTTGTGGCCTTTTGCGATTGGCTTTTTTCATTTAACGTAATGTTTCTAAGTTTCATCCATGTTATAGCATGTATCAGAAGTGCATTCCTTTTTGTGGATGAATAATACTTGACGATATGGATATATCCCATTCTAAAATTGATAGACATTTGGATTGTTTTGACTTTTTGACTATTATTAATAATGTTGCTATTAGCATTCATATATCAGTTCTTTTGTGAACATATGCTTTCAGTTCTCTTGGATATATGCCTGAAAGTGGAATTGCTGGGCCATATGGTAACTCTGTTTTTAACTTTTTAAGGAACTGCCAGACTATTTTCCAGAATGCCTGCACAATTTTTTGTTCAATTTAAATATCAATTCATACAACAATATTTGTGTATTTTTTTATTTGCAGTCATTGGGTTTGTTGAAGAATTGTTTTTAATAGAGTAGTGGAGACTTTTGTCAAATTTTGAATGACTGAGGAGTACAGAAATAAGTCGTGGTTACAGTGAAGAAACAGAAGCTATAATTAAAGATTTGTTTCCTCTCTTGTTCCATTATCTTGGAGCCTATGGAGGCCTGCCAGGAACAGGCCTTAAAGGCAAATATGTCTAGAAGGCTGTTGTCAAAGACCATTTTTGCTGACTATAAGCAGGGTCTCTGGAACCAATAGGAACCCCAGCTCTTCTTAAAATTGAAGGTGTTTATGCTTCACCAGCCTTCTAAGTTTTTGACCACTCTTTTACATTTTTGCCATTCTAATGAGTATGTACTAATATCTAATTGAGATTTTCATTTGTGTTTCCTGATGACTAACGTGTTGAGTATTTTTTCATGGGCTTTTTGGCTATTCTTTTATCTTCTTCAGGAGTTCACAGACTGCAAACCCCAAGCCAAATCTGGCTCATCACCTATATTTGTAAATAGTTTTATTAGGACACAGCCACACTCATTCATTTATATATAGTCTATGTGGCTTTTATGCCTAACAGCAGAGTTAAGTAATGAGACCATATGGCATGCAAAGCCTAATATATTAGCTCTTTGGCCTATTCATAGGAAAATGTATCAATCCCTGATACTTTCTGTGGATTATTTGTTCAAGGTTTTTGCCCATTTAAAAAATAAGTTTATCTTTTTTAGTTTTGAGAACTTTTTTAACATTAGGCCTATAAGTATGTATGTATGTTTGTATATTCCCAGCCTTTGGCTTCTCTTTTTCTTTTCTTTTTTAATAAGTAGAGACTTTATTTGGGCCCAACTTGAGGACTGCAACTCAGAAGCATAAATGCAAGTTGCCCTGAATATATACTTCCTTTGTTTTTTTTTGTTCTTCCTTTATTTTCATGATTGTGTCTTTTGAAGAACAGAAGATTTTCTTTCCATGAAATCAGGTTTATCGATCTTACTGTTTTTTTGTTTTTTTTTTTTTTTTTTTTTGAGGCAAAGTCTCACTCTTTTGCCCAGACTGGAGTGAACTGGCACTATCTCGGCTCACTGCAACCTCTGCCCTCCAGGTTCAAGCAATTCTCCTGCTTCAGCCTGCCTAGTAGCTGGGATTACAGGAGCCCACCACCATGCCCAGCTAATTTTTTCATTTTTTTTTAGAGATGGGGGTTCACGATGTTGGCCAGGCTGGTCTGGAACTCCTGACCTCAGGTGATCTACCCACCTTGGCTTCCCAAAGTGCTAGGATTACAGGTGTGAGCCACCATGCCCAGCTGTCGATCTTACCTTTTATAGTTTATGTTTTTTATAAACTTAGGCCTACCTAAGAAATCTTCCCCTGATTAGGGGAAGGTTGCACAGATTTTCTCCACTGTTTTCCCCTAAGATTTTTATAGTTTTGGCTTTTACTTTCAGGTATAATTCATGTCTGATTAATTTTTGGGTATACCTGTAATATGAAATAAGGTCAGGATTTATTTTTTTTGTAATTGTATCTGCTTGTTCTGTCATTACTTATTGAAAAAATTTTTTCCCACCCCATTAAATTTTGTTTGAATATGATCAATTGATTATATATGTATGAGTCTATTTCTGTTGCATTGATCTATTCTGTTGCATTGATCTGTATTTCTTTTTGTTTTTAATGGAATCCTTGTTGCAAGTTAGTATTTCTGTCCTTAGGATAGTAACACTGTATTACTGCAGCTTTATTGTAAACCTTGAAATAAGATACTCTGAGCCATCTAATTTTGTTCTTTTTGAAAATATTTGTCTATTTTAACTTCTTTGCATTTCCTTATAAATATTCGAATCAGCTTGTTAATTTCCACAAAAAATGTCTGCTGGGATTTTTATTGATACTGTAGAATATACAGATAAAATTAAGGGAATTAAGTTCTTAGCAATATTGAGTCTTCCATGAACATGGTATATTTCTCCATTTGTTTAGCTCTTTAATGTTTTTCTACAATCTTTTATACTTAGCATCATGCAGGCTTGCATATATTTTGATTTATCCCAAAGTATTTATGCTTTTTGTTGATTCTTGAGAATTTTCTGTATAGACAATGATGTCATCTGTGGATAAAGACAGGTTTACTTCTTTTCTAATCTATATGCCTTTTATTTCTATTTTCTTGCCTTATCACACTAAGATCTCCAGTATAATGTTGAATAGAAAACATATTCTTCCCTCCTTCTTTCTTTTCATAGGAAAACATTTGGTCTTTCACTTGTTTTTGTTTGTTTGTTTTGCTTTGCTTTGTTTTTAAGAGACCAAGTCTCACTCTGTCACCCAGGCTGGCATGATCATAGCTCATTGCAATTTTAAACTTCTGGACTCAAGCAGTCCTCCTGCCTTAGCCTTCTGAGTAACTAAGACTACAGGTGCACACTGTTTTTTAAAGTTTTTTTGTAGAGACAGGGTTTCGCTATGTTGGTGGGCTGGTCTCAAACTCCTGGCCTCAAGCAATCCTCCTTCCTCAGCCTCTCAAAGTGCTGGAATTACAGGAGAGTCATCATGTCTGGTATCTTTCACTATTAAATGTGATGTTAGATATAGGTTTTTCATATTTGTCCTTTATCAATTAGAAAAGTACCAAGTTTTAACAACACTTTTCCCAAATTTTCTGAGAGATTTCATCGTGGGTATTGAACTTTATCAAATGTTTTTCCTGTATGTGTTAGGATAGTCATTTGGATTTTTTTCTTTTGGTCTGTTAGTATGACCTATTTTATTGATTCATTTCTAAAAACAAAACCAGACTATCAGTCTTATGATGAACACTATGGAGTCATGTGGTATTAGCCATTTTATATATTATTGTGATTTAATGTTTCAGTGAGGATGAAATGAAACATTACATTTTTGTTCAGGAGGGATATTAATCTGTAGTATTGTTTTGTTGCATTGTCTTTTATTTAGATGCGAGGGTAATGCTGGCATAAAATGATTTTAGAAGAGTTCCTCCTCTGTTTATTGGAAGAGTTAACGTAGAATTGATTAAATGTCTAGTAGAGTTTACCAGTGGAGTTAACTGGTTTCTGGATTTTTCCTTATGGGGAAGGTTTTTAACTACCACTTTAATTTCTATAGTAGATTCAGGGCTTATGTAGGTAATCTTTCTTTTTGAGTGAGCTTTGGTAGTTTGATTTTCAAATAACTCATCCATTTCATTGAAGTTGTTGAATTTATTGGTACAGAGTTGTTTATAACATCCCTTTTCTGTCTTTAAACGTCTAAAGCAATTGTGATTATATCTCCTCTTTCATGCCTAATATTAGTAAGTTGTTTTCTCATTTTTTTTCTGGATCAGGCTGGATAGAAGTTTAACAATTTTATTAATCTTTTCAAGGAGCCAGCATGTGATTTCATGAGACTTCAAAGCATCTCAGACTGCTTGACATTTTTCTACCAGTGACTGAGTTTGTTTTTTTCCAGTCTTTTCATCCTCTGTGTATTTCATTTTATAGTTTCTATCACTCTATATTCAAATTCATTAATCATCTTGTACAGTATCTAACCTGCTTCTAACCCCATCAGTCGTAATTTCATTTCAAATATTTTCATCTCTAAAAGTTACATTTCCTTTTTTAATGTACATTTTCTTTTTTCTTTGCAGTCACATTTTCTTTTATATACTTAAGCATTAGGAGCATCTATATGATAGCGGTTTTAAGGTCCCATCAATTTTATCACCTATCATTTGGGGTCTGTTTCTATTGATTAATTGTTCTGTGGTTTTAGGGCATGTTTTCCTACTTCTGTTAAATTTTTTTTGAATACTGAACGTTGTAAATTTTATATATTGTGCACTTGGTTTTTTTCCCTCTTTAATGAGTGTTGTCAGCCAGGTGTGGCAGCTCATGCCTGTAATTCTAGCACTTTGGGAGGCCGAGGCAGTTGGATCGCTTGAGGCCAGGAGTTTGAGACTAGCCTGGCTAACATGACAAAACTCCATCTCTACTAAAAAAGCAAAAATTAGCTGAACATGGTGGCACGTGCCTGTAATCCCAGCTACTAGGGAGGCTGAGAAGGCTGAGGCAGGAGAATCACCAACCTGGGAGGCAGAGGTTGCAGTGAGCCAAGATCATGCCACTGCACTCCAGCCTGGGTGATGGAGTGAGACCCTGTCTCAAAAAATAAATAAATAAATAAATAAATAGTGTTGGACGCAATTCAGAAATTCAGGAAGACTTCTCAGTACTAAATACATGAGTTGCCAGATTGAAAAAGCCTCCTGTGGGCCAGGCGCTGTGGCTAATGCCTGTAATCCCAGCACTTTGGGAGACCGAGACAGGCGGATCACCAGGTCAGGACTTTGAGACCAGCCTGCCCAACATAGTAAAACCCCGTCTCTACTAAAAATACAAAAATTAGCTGGGAATGATGGTGGGTGTCTGTAATCCCAGCTACTCAGGAGTCTAAGGCAGGAGAATCGCTTGAACCCGGGAGGTGGAGGTTGCAGTGAGCAGAAATTGCGCCATTGCACTACTCCAGCCTGGGTGACAGAGTGAGACTCCATCTCAAAAAAAAAAAAAGAAAGAAAGAAAGAAAAAGTCTCCTGTGGAATTCGTTTGGATCCTGATTCATAGAAACCAACTGTAAAAAATCTGAAACCATCAGGGAAATTAGAATGTTGACTCAATTTTTGATAATTTTGAAGAATTGTTATTAATTTTTAAAATGTGATAATGGTATGGTGTTTATTTTTGTTAATGAGCCCTCCTATTATTAAAACTATATTTACAGAAATGGTATGGTATCTGGAACTTGGTTCACAATAATCCAGTAACAAAGCAGGGCTTGGAGAAGGTATAAATGAAACATGATTAGCCAGATGTGGATAATTGTTGAAACTGGATAATAAGTACCTGTAGTCATTATTTATATTTTTCTAATTTTGTATTTGTTTAAAATTTTTCATAGTAAAAAGCTTAGAAATTTGTTTTTGTTGTTGGGTTTTTTTTTTGTTGTTTTTTTTTGTTTTTTTTTTTGAGACAGAGCCTTACTCTGTAGCCCAGGCTGGAGTGCAGTGGTATGATCTCAGCTCACTGCAACCTCTGCTTCCCGGGTTCAAGTGATTCTCCTGCCTCAGCCTCCCAAATAGCTGGGATTAGAGGCATGTACCACCACATCCAGCTAATTTTTTTTTTTTTTTTTTTTTTTTTTAAGTAGAGACAGGGTTTCACCATGTTGGCCAGGCTGGTTTCAAACTCCTGGCTTGAAGTGATCCACCTGCCTCACCTCCCAAAGTGCTAGGATTACAGGCATGAGCCACCGCACCCATCCACAGAAACATTTTTCTTGATATCAATTTTTTTTTTTTTTTTTTTTTTTTTAACAAAAGTGACCATTAAGTACAACATAGTGGGTGAAAGCTGATTTTCAGCAAGTAATATCATTGTGACATTCTAGAACATTGAAAACAAAAACAAGATTCTATAAACTTCCAGATAACAAGAGAAACAGTCACACACAAAGAATTAAGAAGTAGAGTGGCTTCAGACTTCTCAAGAGCAACATTAGGGTCCAGAAGATAATTCAATAATACCTCTAGAATGTTGAATGAAAATGGGCTAGAATTCTCTCTCTCTAGGCAAACTATCTAGTGTGAGAGTAGAATGAAATTTTTGTATATACAAAGTCTCAAAAATTTGTACCTCTCCGACACTCTTCCTGACAAAGCAGCTGAAGGACTTTCTCTGCCAAACTGAGGGAGTAAACTTAAAAAGAAGACAAGGTGGGATATTGCAAACAAGAGATACAACACAAGAGAGAGCCGAAGAGAATCCCTTGATTTGAGGTGAAGCAACTGTACACAAGGCATAGATGGCAGCTGTTCCAAATTGTAGTATGTGCTAAGGCTCTGGGAGAGATTTCTCAAAAAAAAAAGTTATGAAACACCTAATGTGTCTGAAAATCTTAAGAGGAGAGAATTCAACAACTGGCAAAAAGTTCAGAATTGAATTAACAATAAGAACAATAAAAACAAAGCAAATGTTAGCATGCATCTATAGTCCCAGCTACTCAGGAAGTGGAAGCAGTAGAATCACTTGAGCCCAGGAGTTCATGTTCAGCCTGGGCAACATGGCAAGACCCGATCTCTAAAAAGAAAAAAAAATTTTTTTAACTAAGCAAATGAGAAAACAAGACAGCATTTTGGGAAAATGTTGTGCAGGAAAGGAAAAGTAATCAGTACATCTAATTGTTCAGCTATAAATGGAATACATGCTCATACTATAATTGTAGTTAGATCAATAATCAGTGTTTACTATACTGACACATTGGGAGGATGGAGGAAATAAGTGGATGTGGGATAGAGCTAAATTCTTATCTCCTGTATTAGAAAGTCAAAAGGTCATGCCTGGAAACTAAGTCAAGGTAACATTATCATGTTATTTGGAGCTGTAGAGGTAAATACCACAAGAATCAGGTATAGAAATTGAAAGTGGCTGCCTGTGAGGAAAGAGGAACGGTGTCTATGTAAGGGACTTGTTTTATGTAACAAGATTATAGAACTGTTTGAATCTAAATGTGCATGTGTTACATTAATTTTAAGATACTTTAAAAAGAAAAGCATGCAGTGAATGATGGAGCTTGAATTCTTGTTATACTACTGCTTTGCTGTCCCCAAGGACAGTATTGAGTTGACTAAGCATGGGATCTCTCCCGACAAGAGGGGTAAGTGTAGCCAGTAAGGAGCTGATAGAATGGAAGATGAAGGAAGAAAGGTGGCTTTACAGTGTTGCTCTGGAGGGAAAGATCAGGTTTGGTCAGACTAGGGAGTGAGGGACTGCAAAGAAGGTAGATATAGTTCATTACAATCAAGCTGATTGAGAGAGGAAGCTTTGTTGTATTCCATTATTGGTATAGATCAGATGTCAAAAAAAATAAGTGAGTCAAGCAGACTGGCCGTAAAAGAAATCAATTGCCAAAAATATATTCAGACTTTTAAAAAGTATTGAAAGTATCAAACTTATGCTATCATATAAGCATGTAACATAGTATATACACATATATAAATATATACACACATATCACACACATATATCTTATATGTATGTGTATATTTATGTAAGATATGTATGTATATATACACACGAACATATGATTATTTAAAGTTCGAAATTGGGAAACAGGAATACTTGACTATAGCTTTTTTCTTTTGAAGTCATTCATTTAATCTGGCTAGAAATGTGATACTTTTACTTCTATACTAAGTTAGTACCAAGTATTATGTATATGATGGGCATTACATCATTCATTTTTAAACCATTTAATTACAAGATTTAGTTTTTATTCAGTTCCATAACAGATCGTAACCATTCACAAACATGAGTATTTCCAAACAAAGGTAGAATCCTGGCAAAATAGTTTTGATAGTTAGGGTACTACTACTAAGACATTTGTAAAATTTAAGATTTCAACATCACAGTTAATCCTAAATATTGTACTGTACTTTATTAACCTCCATATGTTACACTTCCAGTATAAATTGAGAAAGGTAAGTTGAACAGTGTTAGTTTTTATAAAGCTTGAAACCAAAAAAATCTTTCTGGGATATCACTCTTCAGCTCTACAATTTTAGGAATGTATTTCATGCTATCAGTTTCATTTCTGGAAATCCTGTTTCAGCATGGAAAAATACAAAAAAGTAGGACAGATAGTTCCTTGCCGATAAAACTTTCCAAAGATACAGTCATCATGTAATGAGTAAATTGAATGACATATGGTTCCTTGTTAATGCCCTTGCAGATAAGCCATCAGGTTTTTTACATAGGCAGTAATGTCACTTAAAGTGGCCCTGTATTTGACCAGTCTGTGCTAGTGATCTGAGGCTGGGATGTCTCCTTGGACTGTAACATAAACCAAGAGACTTCTTTAAACTCAAGCTCGAAAACATTTTTTAGCACCATACCTTATACTAAGTCACCTAATATCCATGTACTGACAGGCTACATACTGCTTATCCAGTTTTTCAGGGGTGTTGTTGTCATTGTGATCGTTGTTGTTGTTGTTTAAGATGGGGTCTTACTTTGTCGCCCAAGCTGGAGTGTAGTGGTTAGATCGTGACTCACTGTAGCCTTGACCTCCTAGGCTCAAGTGATCCTCCCACCACAGCCTTAGTCTAGTAGCTGGGACTACAGGTACACACCATGACACCTAGCTAATTTTTGTATTTTTTTGTAGAGACAAGGCCTTGAGATGTTGCCCAAGCTGGTCTTGAACTCTGGACTTAAGTGATCCTCCTGCCTCAGCCTCTCAAAATGCTGGGATTATATACAAACAAATCTGGGATTATACAGGATTATACACAAATCTGGGATTATATATGTGAACCACTGTGCCTGGCCTGCCTTCCAGTTATCAAACAAAATATTGACCAAAGGAATTTATTTATTTTATTTTATTATTTATTTATTTTTATTTTATTTATTTATTTTTTTTTTTTGAGACAGAGTCTCGCTCTGTCACCCAGGCTGGAGTGCAGTGGCATGATCTTGGCTCACTGCAACCTCCGCCCCAGGTTCAAGCGATTCTCCTGCCTCAGCCTCCCAAGTAGCTGGGATTGCAGGCATCTGTCACCACGCCCAGCTAATTTTTGTATTTTTAGGTAGAGTTTCACCATGTTGGCCAGGCTGGTCTCGAGCTCCTGACCTCAAGTGATCCACCCACCTCGGCCTCCCAAAGTGCTGGGATTACAGGCGTGAGCCGCCGCGCCCGGCAGGAATTTATTTAATTCGCATGTTACTTAATATATGTGTGTGCATGTGTGTGTGTGTGTGTGTGTGTGTGTGGTTTGACTTTTAGCCTTGTAGACAAAGTAAATAAGACAGTAAATAGCTTTATGGTTATCTGTCTTTGCAAAGTGTTGCCACCTTGGATTTAGATTTTGAAACAACTTCATTGTCAACAAAGACCATTTCAGGATCATCATCCTTTGTCATCAGTCTTCAATAACGTTTTCAAGACTTTTTCCAGTTCAGAGAACTATATTTTCTTGATAATATGTGTCATGAGGATCACATCCAAAAATTTTTTGCTTGCATAAAGTTGTCATTGATACTTTAAATGGATACAACTCTTGGGAAGTTATTTTCATCTGTGTTCTCAGCTACAAAGAAGAATACCACAAATTATTTAACATTTTCACTCAATTCACCTTTTAAGTTTGCAGCCATACCACTAACATGCTGCATAACTAATTTTGGTTAGATATATATATGCAAATCATGCTATTATACACAAATTCTGCTGCATTCACAAAACATTCTTTTATAAATTTTACCATTGATAAGAAACTGACATCCTAAAGCTTTTAATCTTAATATGCAACTGCATTTCACAGGAATACCACTCATTATCTACTTTAAAAAAAAAAAAAAAAACCTGTTTAAATGTGTACTTTCTGTTTACTCAGTTTTCATTATTTGTCTGTTCTACAGGCCCATCATAATTCTTACTATAGTTTGTTTCCTGATGCTATATTTTGACACAGTCATATCTTGTTTGTGTATTTTACCATTAGAAATATTCTTGTTGTAGTTAAAATAAAATACAAAGACAAATTTCCAAATTTAAAACATTTTATTTGGGAAGCAAGAATTGCAATTCAGGACATATACACAGGTGATGGTCTTCAGTATGTTCAAAGAACAAAGAGAAGGTTGGGAGTTTTATTAGAAAGAAAAATTTTGGAGAAAGGACTTCCTATTCAATAAATGGTACTGGGATATCTGGCTAGCTATATGCAGAAGATTGAAACTGGACCCCTTACACCATATACAAAAATCAACTCAAGATGGACTGAAGACCTCAATGTAAAACTTAAAACTATAAAGACCCTGGAAACTAGGAAATGCCATTTTCAACATAGGAACTGGCAAGATTTCATGATGAAAACAAAAGTAATTGCAACAAAAGCAAAAATAACTGGGACAATTAAACTAAAGCGCTTCTGCACAGCAAAAGAAACTATCAACAGAGGCAACCTACAGAATAGGAGAAAATATTTCCAAACTATACCTCTGACAAAGGTCTAACATCCAGAATCTATAAGGAACTTAAACAAATGTACAAGCAAAAAACAACCCCATTAAAAAGTGGGCAAAGGACATGAACAGACACTTTTTAAAAGAAGACATACATGCGGCCAACAAGCATATGAAAAAATGCCCTATATCACTAATCATTAGGGAAGTAAAAATCAAAACCACAGTGAGAATGACTTACACCAGTCAGAATAGCTATTATTAAAAAGTCAAAAAGTAACATATGCTGACAAGATTGCAGAGAAAAGTGAATGCTTATACACTGCTGGTGGGAGCATAAATCAGTTCAACCGTTGTGGAAAGCAGTGTGGCGATTCATCAAAGATCTAAAAACAGAACTACCATTTGACTCAGCAGTCCCACTGCTGGTATTGTAAGAATTTGCCAGTAAAGTGATCTGGACCTGAAGATTTCTTTTTCAGAAGGTTTTAAGCTAAAAATTAAATTTAAAAAATAATTGTAACTTTACATAATTATACTTTTTGGGTACATACCGAAAGGACTGTAAGTTGTTCTGTCACAAAGACACGTGCACATGTTATGATCATTGCAGCACTATTCACAATAGCAAAAACATAGAATCAAGCTGAGTGCCCATCAATGGTAGACCATTAAGAAAATGTGGTACATACACACTATGGAAAACTATGCAACCATGAAAAAGAATGAGATCATGTCCTTTGCAGGACATGGATAGAACTGGAGGCCATTATCCTTAGCAAACTAACTCAGGTACAGAAAACCAAGCACCACATATTCTCACAAGTGGGAGCTAAATAATGAGAACAGATTAACAGAAATAGAGGAACAGTAGACACTGGGACCTACTTGAAGGAGGAGAGTGGGAAGATGGAGAGGTTCAGAACAAAAAACCTGTCGGGTACTGTGCTTAGTACCTGGGTAATGAAATAATCTGTACACCAGACCCCCAAGTCATGAGTTTACCTGTATAACAAATCTGCACATGTACCCCTGAACCTAAAATAAAAATTAAACATTTTTTTAAAAAAGAAAAACTGTACATACTGTGTTCCAAAAAAGCTTATTGGCACTAGAGAAGCTTTGGGGAACTGGCAAGCTCTTTTTGATGAGTGACCCTCTCATTGGTAGGTGAAACTGGTCTGAGAGTTAATAGCAGGCCATTTCTGCAGCCAGGCTTGCAGAGAATTGCATTCTTGGAGCAATCTATATACCCCTGAGTGCTTTTTTTCCCCTGGGCCCTCAGCTGATTTAGTTGGATGTGACAAGAAGGACCCAATTGGTATAATCAACTTTCACATTCTCTTCCACAAAGAAATATGCTTTTTTCTTTCATTTGTTTTGAAATTCATAAGTCTCTTGTCCTCTTTCACGAACACAAATATTTCACTTTCCTTTTGATTCTACTGTAAGAAAGACAGCAGCCTATAGCACCCATAGATATTAAGGAAATACTATGAACAACTCTCCACATATAAATTTGACAATTTAGATGAAATGAGCCAATTATTTGAAAACTGTAAACTACCAAAATTCACTCAAGATCAAACAGATAACCTGAATAAAGCAATAATTATTTTTAAATTTAATTTTTAGCTTAAAACCTTCTGAAAAAGAAATCTCCAGGCCCAGATCACTTTACTGGCCAATTCTTCCAACCATAAAGAAGAAATAACACCAATAACACAGTCTCTTCCAGAAAATAGAAAAGGAGAAAACACTTATTTTAAAGCCTGCACCACCTTAATACGAAAACCAGAGAGCAATATAAGAAAAGTATAAAACAATATCCTTAATGAACCTAGACTTAAAATTTTTCAACACAATTTTAGCAAATTGAGCCAGGCATGGTGGCATGTGCCCATAATCTCAGCTACTCAGGAAGCTGACGTGGGAGAATCACTTAAGGTCAGCAGTTTGAGACTGGGAAACAGAGCAAGACCCCTAAAATATATAAAATATAAATATATAAAATATATATAAAATAAATAAAATTAGCCTGATGTGGTGCACACCAGTAATCCCAGCTACTTTGGAGGCTGAGAAAAGAGGATCACTTGAGCCCAGGAGTTCAAGGTTACAGTGACCTATGATCACACAACTACAGTCCAGCCTGGGTGACAGAGCAAGACCCTGCCTCTAAATTTAAAAAAAAAAAAAAAAAACATTGTTAAATAGTTGGCTTTTTAAAAAATGCTGCATTGACCAACATGATTCTGAAAATTATACTTGCTAATTTTCTCTCTCTGATACTGATAGATGTTGTAGATATAGTAGATAATTGCAGGCAACTTATTGTTAAAGCAAACCTTGAGTCATTGCTGGAAGACTGATGAGTGTCCTTAAGGTTGTTCTCTTATGAAGAAATAAAGGGTATTCAGTTAGGAAAAGAAGAAGTCAAATTGTCCCTGTTTGCAGATGACATGATTGTATATTTAGAAAACCCCATCATCTCAGCCCAAAATCTCCTTAAGCTGATAAGCAACTTCAGCAAAGTCTCAGGATACAAAATTAATGTGCAAAAATCACAAGCATTCTTATACACCAGTAACAGACAGAGAGCCAAATTATGAATGAACTTCCACTCACAATTGCTTCAAAGAGAATAAAATACCTAGGAATCCAACTTACAAGGGATGTAAAGGACCTCTTCAAGGAGAACTACAAACCACCACTCAGTGAAATAAAAGAGGACACAAACAAATGGAAGAACATACCATGCTCATGGATAGGAAGAATCAATATCGTGAAAATGGCCTTACTGCCCAAGGTAATTTATAGATTCCATGCCATTCCCATCAAGCTACCAATGACTTTCTTCACAGAATTGGAAAAAACTGCTTTAAAGTTCATATGGAACCAAAAAAGAGCCCACATTGCCAAGACAATCTTAAGTCAAAAGAACAAAGCTGGAGGCATCACGCTACCTGACTTCAAACTATACTACAAGCCTAGAGTAACCAAAACAGCATGGTACTGGTACCAAAACAGAGATATAGACCAATGGAACAGAGCAGAGCCCTCAGAAATAATACCACACATCTACAGCCATCTGATCTTTGACAAACCTGACAAAAACAAGAAATGGGGAAAGGATTCCCTATTTAATAAATGGTGCTGGGAAAATTGGCTAACCATAAGTAGAAAGCTGAAACTGGATCCTTTCCTTACTCCTTATATGAAAATTAATTCAAGATGGATTAGAGACTTAAATGTTAGACCTAAAACCATAAAAACCCTAGAAGAAAACCTGGGCGATGCCATCCAGGACATAGGCATGGGCAAGGACTTCATGTCTAAAACACCAAAAGCAACGGCAGCAAAAGCCAAAATTGACAAATGGGATCTCATTAATCTAAAGAGCTTCTGCACAGCAAAAGAAACTACCATCAGGGTGAACAGGCAACCTACAGAATGGGAGAAAATTTTTGCAATCTACCCATCTGACAAAGGGCTAATATCCAGAACCTACAAAGAACTCAAACAAATTTACAAGAAAAAAACAACCCCATCAAAAAGGGGGAAAGGATATGAACAGACATTTCTCAAAAGAAGACATGCATACAGCCAACAGGCACATGAAAAAATGCTCATCATCACTTGCCATCAGAGAAATGCAAATCAAAACCACAATGAGATACCATCTCACACGAGTTAGAATCGCGATCATTAAAAAGTCAGGAAACAACAGGTGCTGGAAAGAATGTGGAGAAATAGGAACACTTTTACACTGTTGGTGGGATTGTAAACTGGTTCAACCATTGTGGAAAACAGTATGGCGATTCTTCAAAGATCTAGAACTAGAAATACCATATGACCCAGCCATCGCATTACTGGGTATATACCCAAAGGATTATAAATCATGCTGCTATAAAGACACATGCACACGTATGTTTATTGTGGCACTATTCACAATAGCAAAGACTTGGAATCAACCCAGATGTCCATCAGTGACAGACTGGATTAAGAAAATGTGGCACATATACACCATGGAGTACTATGCAGCCATAAAAAAGGATGAGTTTGTGTCCTTTGTAGGGACATGGATGCAGCTGGAAACCATCATTCTCAGCAAACTATCGCAAGAACAGAAAACCAAACACCACATGTTCTCACTCATAGGTGGGAACTGAACAATGAGATCACTTGGACTCTGGAAGGGGAACATCACACACCGGGGCCTATTATGGGGAGTGGGCAGGGGGAGGGATGGCGTTGGGAGTTACACCTGATGTAAATGACAAGTTGATGGGTGCTGACGAGTTGATGGGTGCAGCACCCCAACATGGCACAAGTATACATATGTAACAAACCTGCATGTTTTGCACATGTACCCTAGAACTTAAAGTATAATAAAAAAAAAAATTCTTCTTTGGAGTAAATGACATTTCATTAAGGTATGTGCATGTATCACTCAATAATATAAGCAAATGAAATAAAAAATACAAAAAAATAAAAAATAAACAAAAAAAGTTGTTCTCTTATGGATGTGAGAAGCATGTGGTACATTCATGGTATATGTGGATGGCGTGGGCTTTGGAAGAGGGGTGATATATTTAAGTGACAGAATGATGGTCTAGAGTTAGCACCAGAAAGGCAAAAGTTAACTTCCTTTAGCCTGGCAAGTGTAGGTGTTTTCTATTGGAAGAGACTTTGAGGAAATGGGGACATTTAAAGAAAGAAATGTTTCATTAAAGTGGTAATTTGTACAAAATATAAATTCTACAGGACTCAAGGGATTGGCAGAGGAGTAAGCACCAAGATGAATCATGACTGGGGAGGCGAATGATTGAGGTGGACAGGAATGAAGATCTGGGAGCTAAATGCAACCGGAGGGTTAGAGTAGATGGTCTCTTGGACTGCTAGGAATTGACAGAACATTCTTCTGTTTTATACCTCCAAAGTTTGACCAATACTTTTCCCTCTGCTTCTGATGTTCTACTTCCATCCCCCTCAGCGTTTTCTGCCTCATTCAGATTTAAGATTCTAAGCTCAAACATTTGTATTTCATTCCTGGAAATCATCCATGGCACTCCTTCCTCACCTTTTCCCCAGCCTCAGACCCCTTCTTAGCATTCCCGTACCACCTAGTACACTTCCTTATCTTAAAACTTACTATTTTATATTAAAATTACTTTTTTATTAATTGTTTATTTATCAGTAGAAACTCTTTCTTAGCCCACATAGTCATGTTTCATAGTTCAGGAACACAAGTCAGTGACAAACTTCTGCGTAATTTAGCCCAAAGAAATTCTTTATATTTCAAAATCACTTTGTATTCCGAAAGATACCAGTCTTCTTCATCTCCTCAAAATCTTTGATGGAATCATAATTTCTGAAGAAATCTGTGTGTGCCTTCTTTCTTGGTTTAGCCACAGCAAACAGAGAGAGATCTGCAACCCCCAGGGATACAGCGAATGTTCCAACAGCATGAAATTTCAGGCACTTGGCCATAAGGCCACATATCTAAGGTTTTGTCAAAGCACAGAAGCCGTGGTCGTTGTACTTGATAGGTATGTCACCACCGCCCTTCCTGGCCAATAGAGAAGTGGAAAAATTACTTTTTTTTTTTAACTTCCCCTACAAAATACTATGATCCTCTGAGGCAGAAGGTTGGTTTGTGGAGGAGGAGGGGGTTATTGTTTTGAGACAGAGTCTTGCTCTGTTGCCCAGGCTGTAGTACAGTGGCACAATCATAGCTCACTGCAGCCTCAATCTCTGGGGCTCGAGCAATCCTCCTGCCTCAGCCTAGCAAGTAGCTAGGACTTCAAGGTACATGCCACTATGCGCAGCTAATTTTTTTTTTTTTAATTTTTTGTAGTGACAGGGTCTCACTATATTGCCCAGGCCAGTCTCAAACTCCTGGGCTGAAGCAATCCTCCTACCCCTGCCTCCCAACGGGCTGGGATTACAGTTGTAAGTCCATGTTTTAGTCCTCTCTTTTCCTCAGGGAGGTAGCGCAGAGCCTGGAACAGAGCTGGTATCAACAATTATTTGTTTAACTGAACAAAGAAGTTAGGCCCCTGTGTTTTGATTGTAAGATGAGCGTGGCAGGTGCCTGGACTTTCTCTGACTCTTTATTCAAGGTCCAATGGTAGTACAGGCCAATGAGTTAAAGCAAACTCTGTGGCCAGTTAGCAGCTCATTGTTAAGGCCAGGAACACTACCTTTATCCTCAGTGTCTCCTTTGTTTCTAGAATACAGAGGCAGTCTTTGGCAAGTGATGAATGGTAAGGAAACACTTCCTGACATTTATATTTGAGCAACCAGAATTTTATGTGATGCTGTTACAGTGATCACTGCACAGAGTATTCGTCCTGCTGCATTGCTGTCATTTGTCTTTGTACAAAGATCTTCGTGATGAATAGACTTGAAGGACTTTATGTTATGGTTCATGAACAGAATTCTCATCAAGACCCAGGCATATTTTATTGAGTTTGTGCCTTGGCAGTTCTTCTGGATAAAATATTTCATTGACCTTCCCAGAGACATCGTAAAACATCTAACTGCAATTTTTCATTTTTGTGTTAGGGCATTCCTTATTTGACAGTCTTTGGCTGCTTAAACAATTCCTTCTGCTTTCTTTGTCATTGAAACTGAACTTTCAATATTGCTATTCTTTTCTTTTGGAGTATATCCTTCACTTTCTTCCTTAAGGTTTTGCTTTAAAACTCCATTTTACTTTTCATTCCTCCATTAGACGTTTCTCCATTGGGCTTTTCAGAGGACTAGAAAGCCTTTTCACAAAGAACTTGAACTCACAGGAAGGAAATGATAAGGAAACTTAAAGTAATTACCTTTGCATCTTAGTTGTCCTCCCTCCTCACCCCTCTTCATCTCCAGCATAGAACTAGACCTTATTTTTCCCAAGCAACCAATAATAAAAATGCAGAAAATGTTATGTCCTTCTTTTATTCATCAGACCATTAGGCATTATTAGGCATATTAGACTTGCATACTATGTATACAGGCACTCTGCTAATTAGTCGATAGAAAAATGAAGAAGATAGCCAGTGCCTTCAAGGAATGCATAATCTAATCAGGATGATGAACGAAAGGTTGCAAGTACCTTCTCTAAATCTTTGCTTAAAAAAAAAAACTTCGAATTAAGGTAATATACTTTCCTGATGGCGTTATATAATCACATTAGCTTCTCTATATGAGGAACTTAGCACAGTTCCTGGCCTGTAGTAAAAGGTTCAGTAAATGGTGATTATACTAATGGATAGATACAGAGTAAGTAGAAACATGAAGAAGGCAGTGGACATGGCATCTCTACTTAGACATAAAGAAGGAATACTGGGGAAAATTGTATGTACAAAGGCATAAAGCAATGAAATATAAGGTACATTTAGAGAACCATAGGTAAGTAATTGGTCTATTGGAACAGAGGGATGAAGGAAGGAAGCTTAGTAAGAGATGAAGCTTCTGAGGTAGGCAGGAATTTAGATAATTAATGGGGGACATTAATCTTGTAAGGAATGGGGGACATTAATTAATATTAAGCAGGGGAGTCTTAAAATTAGTTAATTAATGCTGAAGAAAATTTCTCGTATACTGTGTGTCTCTCTTAGGTCTCACTTGCTCTGGAGCCTCTGTCAGAAACTTACGACAGCTACCATCCACTTCCTACCACTGACATGACAGAAAATGTGCTTTTATCTAAGCAGGGATTCAGAGAGAATACTGAACCCAGCAGTACCCAGTTTCAGGTTCCATCAAGGCCTCGCGACATACATACCATCAAAACTGATGGAAAAGAGTTAGGAGCCAACAGCAGTAGATCAACCACTCCGAGGTAATTATCACACCTAATACCAGTCAATCTGTCAGTTAACTCCACTGTACTTGTGATTTCTGTCTTTCATTTATGGTTGAGTAAAAGATTAACAGCAGAGAGAGGCACAGTCCTCATTTAGCCGATAACTGTGAAGCCCTCGCTCTGGTCCTGGTTTGATACTAGGTGCTGGGCCTAGAAATAAGTAAGACATAATTTCTGTTTTCGAGGGCTACTCACAATCTCACAATGAAGCCACTCACAATGAAGCCAACATACAAATAAATGACAAAATAATATCCAGATGCAGGACAGATGTTCATGAGGGAAAAGAGGGAAAGGGAGCTATTCTGTGAAACAGAATGGAATAAGAATCAGGTTTTTATTTTAAGTAATTATTTATGAAGCATTTGCTTTGTGTCAGGCTCTGCTGAGCTCTTCGTTTTATTGTCTCGCTTAAGCTATGACTCCCTAACTGTAGGTAAAGCATCTGTTACTTCTATAATTTGGGAGATGAAAAAGAGATTTACAAAGTTGCATTGCAAATAAATCACCCCTTTTGAGGTCCAAACTACCTTGCCAAAACCACTGGTCTACTTTCTGTCTCTGACAAAATAGAATGTTACCATAATAGATTATATATTGCTGATGCTCTCCTTTTTTAAAAAAAAACAGGGGAAAAGACCATGTATACTTTGCAGAGAACCCTGATACAATAAAGGATTCTTCCTTTGGACTACAGCACCATCTTAATTCAGGACAGAGTTTAGAGTCTGTAACTCTGAAAGGCAGAGCTCCACGGAAGCAGATGTCCCTTCTGAACAGTTCTGAATTCCAGCCTCAAATTAGAGCAGTTGCCAAGAGTCACAGTGACTCATGCATTCTTTCTTCAAACAACCCCCCTACCAAGGATCTTCTTTCAGGTATGTATTTATTTGTGAACTGAGTCAGACTAAACTGCGTTTATTGGGATTGCTCTACTTGTTAGCCAGCCTACAAAGAGAACCAAGACTCTCGTTTGAACTAAGTCAAATAAAAACAGGCAGTCTTGCTAGAGTCCAGCATCTTGCACCATTTAAAGACAGCCGTATTAAACCACCAGGGTATTTTTAAATAATTACTCGGTGCATAAAATTGCAGGTTTGGGAAAGGAATCATTTAAAAGGAATTGGATATGAAGGGAAAACCTTTATCATAGAAAAGGGTTCGTCCTTATTTTGTCCAAAATAATTCAAGGCAAGTAAGGTTTTTGTCTCATCATCAGCATTTATTTATCCCACTGTATGGAGACTAGTACCAAATCCATTTCACATTCTGAAAACTCTTAGTCTTAGTGAGAACATTCAGTATACAACTGCTAATCTTCATCCTGGGAATTAAATAATGACTTGTGGCCAAATAGAAGAAGAAAGGAGACAGTTTACCCTTATAAGGGCTTAGACAGAAATAAAAAAGCAAACAGGAACAGAATTAGATTACCTCATGTTAAGGAGTGGTATAATAGAAGCAATTGACTTAACATTACACTGTAATGTTCAACCATGTATCTCTTTGACCTCAGGATCATAACAGGAATTTGTCTACATCCCTACAAGTAAAATTTCCAAAATTAAAGTATCTGTAGCATCAGAACTATTTGGTTACATAATTAAGCACATTTTGTAAAAGAACAAAAACATTTTGTTTATATTTTTTCAACTGAAATGTCTTAGATTCCCTACTCTAAAAAATATACAGGCCGGGCGCGTTGGCTCACGCCTATAATCCCAACACTTTGGGAGGCTGAGGCGGGCAGATCACTTGAAGTCAGGAGTTCGAAACTAGCCTGGCCAACATGGTGAAACCCTGTCTCTACTAAAAATACAAAACTTAGCCGGGTGTGATAATAGGCGCCTATAGTCCCAGCTACTCGAGAGGCTGAGGCGGGAAAATCGCTTGAACCCAGGAGGCAGAGGTTCTTGTGACCCACAGTCACACCACTGCACTCCAGCCTGGGCAACAGAGCGAGACTCTGTCTCAAAAAAAAAAAAAAAAAGAAAAAATATATATATTTTAAAATATATATATATATATGTATACTCCAAGATTATAAACTATTAATTTTAGTATTTAATGCAAAGACTGCGTTAACAAGAAGGAAAATGAACCCACTGTACTCAGCACTTGTCAGCTCATTTGTGTAGACCCGGGCACCAGACTTTAAGAAAGATATTTGTTGACTCAATAAGCAGTTATCTATTCAGCACTACCAGATGACTGGTGCTCTTCTAGGCATCAGGGCTACAGTAGTTAAAAAGAAAAAAGATATAAACTCCCGCTGTATGGGTTTTATATTGATTGGAAGACAAATGATAGACTAAATAAAAATAACCATGTGTTACTTGGTGATCATGGCAATGGCGATACATCAAGCCAGGAAGGTGAGAGAAGGGGATGTTAGTTTTACATAGGTTGGCAAAGGAAGACCTCATTAACAAGATAACATTAAGCTACTCAGGAGGCTGAGGTAAAAGGATCATTTGAGCCCAGGAGTTCAAGTCCAGCCTGGACAATGTAGCAAGATCTCATCTCTAAAAAAAAAAAAAAAAGCAAAGAGAAAAAAGAAGGTAACATTAAAGATCTAAAGGAAAGGAGATGTGTTCCTTCTTTTTTTTTTTTTAACTTTTATTTTTTATTTTTTTTATTATACTTTAAGTTCCAGGGTACATGTGCAGAATGTGCAGTTTTGTTACACCCATCAACCCATCACCTACGTTAGGTATTTCTCCTAATACTATCTCTCCCATAGCCCCCCACCCCCTGACAGGCCCTGGTGTATGATGTTCCCCTCCCTGTGTCCATGTGTTCTGGAAAGGAGATGTGTTCCTTCTAAGGAGAGTAACCAGACTGGTAAAAGGACCAGCAAGAGATAGCCTGGAGAAAACAGCTGCCACTTACTGAGCACTAATTATGCACTAGCTACTATGCCAAGTGTTTTATATACATAATCTTATGAAAGTCATGTGAGGTAGGTATTATCCCCATTTTAAAATGAAGACACAAGCTCAGACTTAGGAAGTTCCTGTGCTATCAAAGGGGGCAGCTCTCATTTATTATTGTCTCAGACTTTAAGGCAAAGTCCTATGCTTCATCTTACTCTAGTTTCATTGTTTACCTAGGCCTGTTTTGTTTTGTTTTGCTTTTGCTTTTTAAATCAAGACTCTGCTGGCCAGCTGTTCAAGCCAAGCAGAATATGCCGTGCACAACCCATGGGCTGTCAATGTGCAATCTCTTCCATAAGAGTTACTAGGATCTGTGGGTTTAAAGATAAAACAAGATAGATTTTGACTCAGTCTGAGTTAGTAGTCTGACTTGTGCACAAATGAGAGAGGGACCACATCTCTGTAAATGGTCAGGTGTGGGCTAGATAACCTTCTGATGTGACTTTTACAGATGGGGTTAAATTATCAGGTACATAGCTGGATAAGATCTTTTTTATTTTTCAATTTTATTTTAGATTCAGAGGGTATATATGCAGGTTTGTTACCTGGTTATATTGCATGGCGCCAAGAATTGGGGTATGAATGATCCTGTCACCCAGGTACTGAGCATAGCATCCAATAGTTTTTCAGCCCTTGCCCCGTCTTCCCTCCCCCTCTAGTGGTCTCCAGTTTCTATTGTTGCCATTTTTTTATCCCTGAGTACCCAGTTTTTAGCTCCCATTCATAAGTGAGAGCATACAGCCTTGAGTTTCCTGTTCCCGGTATAATTCCCCTGGGAAAGTGGACTCCGGTTGCACTGTTTAAGATCTTCAAAAGTCCTTTCCAACCACAAGATTAAGTGGGCCACTTTAGTAAGCATAGAACTGAGGTCGTGGGAGGGACACAACAAATACATCAACCTAATGATTTTTCTGGTCTTTGATGTGCTAATACACTACCAGAAACGAGGGGACAAGGCTGTATCAGTCAACCAGCTATTATTTATGAAACACTAACTACACAGCAGGATACTGTCCTCCTCCGTTTTCAAAATAGCAATGATACATTAGATTCTTCTCCTACTTCACGTCTCTGACTATCATACATATCCTTTAACCAGCCAGAGAAAAATCTACTTTAAAAGGTTAATATGATTAGGTTCTGCCTACCAAGATAATCTTCCTGTCTTAAGGTAAACATTGATTATATCTGCAAGTCCGGGCAAGCCAGCTCATGCCTATAATCCCAGCACTTTGGGAGGTTGTGGTGAGAGGATCACTTGGGCCTGGGAGGTCGAGGCTCCAGTGAGTCGTGATCATGCTACTGCGCTCCAGCCTGGGTAACAGAGGGAGACCTTGTCTCAAAAAAAAAAAAAAAAATTGTTTTAAATACTTACATCTGCAAAATCCTTTCACAGTAATACCTAGACAAGTGTTTGAATTACTAGGACAAGGTATGAGTATATGAGGCACTGGGGACCTTGGGGTAGCCATCTTACAATTCTGTCTATCATAGTGAGTGGTCTTTATTTTTTAGTTTAGTTGTCTTGCCACATCATACATTGAACATATGATATTTAAGATTTTTGATTTTTTTTAAGTTTTTAAGGTATATTTTGACTTCTTTACAGTAACAAATATTAGTTGTTTTGATGTTTATGGACTTTGGGAGGCAAGGGCAGGAGGATAGCTTGAGGCCAAGAGTTCAAGACCAGCCTGGGCAACATAGCAAGATACCATCTGTACAAAATATTAAAAACAAGCCAGGCATAGTGGTATGCACCTATAGTCCTAGCTACTTGGGAGGCTGAGGTGGGAGGATTGCTTGAGCCTGGAAGTTCGAGGCTTTAGTGAACTATGATTGTACCACTGCATTTCAGCTAGGGCAACAGAGCAAGACCCTATCTCTAAAAATATGTAAATAATGAATAAGACTATGGATATTTTTGACTTGTTTTTTTTCTTGGCCTAACCATCATATTTTATTTTTAGAAATTATAAAATTAGACTAGGAGTTAGGCACTTTCTAAGTGCCTGTGGAACCTCAAGAAAATAATAAGACCTCCTGTATCTGTTGGAATAATACTATTGGGCCTGAGCTTTTTTACTGTTATTTGTTTTTATTTAGAAACAGAGTCTCACTATGTTGCCCAGGCTGGAACACTGTGACTATTGATAGGTGTGATCATAGCACACTATCCCCTCAAACTCGTGGACTCAAGCCGTCTTCCTGACTCAAGCAATCCTCCTGCCTCAGCTTCCCAAGTCACTGGGACCATGGGCACATGCTGCCCTGCCCGGCTAGCACTCAGCTTTTAAAAAGAAACCTAAGAACTAAGTAGGGTCATAGATAGTATAGCAGTTAAAAGCATAGGATGTGGAATCATGTGGTTATAGACGTATTATGTGTGCAACTTGGCCAAGTTACCTACTCTCTGCCTCAATTTTTTTTTCTTTTTTTATATTTTAAGTTCTAGGGTACATGTGCACAACGTGCAGGTTTGTTACATATGTATACATGTGCCATGTTGGTGTGCTACACCCATTAACTCGTCATTTACATTAGGTATATCTCCTAATGCTATCCCTCCCCCCTCCCCCCACCCCACGACAGGCCCCGGTGTGTGATGTTCCCCTTCCTGTGTCCAAGTGTTCTCATTGTTCAGTTCCCACCTATGAGTGAGAACATGCGGTGTTTGGTTTTTGGTCCTTGCGATAGTTTGCTGAGAATGATGGTTTCCAGCTTCATCCATGTCCCTACAAAAGACATGAACTCATCCTTTTTTATGTCTGCCTCAGTTTTTTATCTGGAAAACAAAAGAAGTCGTAGTACATATCTCAGAGGACTATTGGGAGGATTAAATGAGTAATACATGTTAAAATATTTAGAATAGTGCCTCGCATGTGGTAAACATTCAATAAATGTTTTCTCTCATTTCTGGTGCTGTTATTGTTGTGGGACTCCTTAAGGAATGGGGTAAATTTTACCTATCAGAAAGTTTGAAAACTCAGGTTTTATTCTGACTTTTCCATTAACCTGCTGTTTGAGTCGTGGAAGCTTTTTAGCACTCTTTTCTTCATCCATAGAAGTATAAATTTGGTATCTGGATACAAAAAATATATAAACATTACTAACCTTATTAGGTACAAACACCAGTCGGAAGAGTCAGTGCATGGATATAACAACCCCACAAGAGGTCAGTCTCCGGAATGGAGACTTCATTCATTGTTATAATGCCAGCGTCTAAAACAGTGCACAGTAGAAGCTCAGTAAACATCTCTTTTGAGTAAATGTCCTCAAGGAATTCTCAAGCTAATGGGGAAGGCAGATGAGTAAACTATTACAGTACACACTGGTGAGTCCCGTGATAAAAGGAAATGCCCTGAATATTCCAAATGTTTCTGCTGCATTTTGGGTTTCTCTGTTTTCTACATTTACCCTCTTCAGCTCTGTTAGAACAAGGCAATAAACTGCGTAATGCCATGGTGATTTCTGCAATGAAATCAAGCCCAGAGACCAGCGTGGTGTTGGACCAAGTTCATCCTCCTATTAATGAAGATTCTCTTAGAGCATCAACACAGTAAGTTACAGGATAGACAGAACCCTAACAGTTCATTTCTTAATAGTTGTTAACCTGTGGTTTTTGTCAAGTTATGGACTGGATAATCTTGGAAACGCTTATCAAATAATTCCTAATGTGGTGGGAAAGAAGCCTACACTAGGAGTTAAGATACTGAAGATCTTATCCTAGCACTGGCACTTGCAGCGTATGTAAATGGGTGAATTCTTTACTCTCTCTGAACTGGTATCCTTGGATGTAAAATGGGGATCTTCTCTCCTTACCTCACAGAAATGAGATGGGATTCTACTGTAGGAAAGAGCTTTGCAAAGTGTAAAGTTTTATTTAAGGCAGTTAAGTCTAAAGTACATTAAATTTTCTGAATCAGACCAGCTGCATGTACGAAGTGATTATGATTTAGATTTTTTCCATCTGTTAGCCACTCAGTGAGAAAGTATTTTTCCACACCTTAGAATCAGAGCCTTTTCTAGGAATCAGTTTAAAGACCACATTGAAGATCACCTCCTCCCTTCAACTGAGAATACATTTTGGAGACATGACACAAAAGCTGATACCAGAGCTATACAGCTGCTATTAGGCAGGTAAGCACTATTAACTGGCTTTCTTCCTTTGAAACTTTTCCTCCAATTCATAGTATACAATGTTATCGGATTTATCTTCCTAAAGTAACATGTCCTTAGACTAACCAAACCCTTCCCTGTTGCTTAAATGATCACTCATTGCCTACTAAATAAAACTCCAAACTTTAGCCCTTTACTTTTGGCTTCACTTACAGAATGATCCCATTCTACCTTACCATTCTTATCTCCCAACTCTTTCCCCAACACCAGTGTTAACATGGTATGATGAAAAGGCATGGATTTTAAACAGATACAAGTGGAAATTTGACGTTCATCTCTAATTAGCTTTGTGGCCTTAAGCAGGTATCTCTGAACTTCAGAGGCATTGGTAAAATTGGAATTGTACCTAACCTTGCAAAATTGTTGTAAGTATTAAAAATGATGTACATAAAAGAGTAACACAATGCTTGACACATAATATTTTGAGGGGTTTTTTTGGGGGTTTTTTTGGTTGTTGTTGTTGTTGAGACAGAGTCTCGCTGTGTCGCCCAGGCTGGAGCGCAGTGGCCAGATCTCAGCTCACTGCAAGCTCCGCCTCCCGGGTTTACGCCATTCTCCTGCCTCAGCCTCCCGAGTAGCTGGGACTACAGGCGCCCGCCACCTCACCCAGCTAGTTTTTTGTATGTTTTAGTAGAGACGGGGTTTCACCGTGTTCGTCAGGATGGTCTCGATCTCCTGACCTCGTGATCCGCCCGTCTCGGCCTCCCAAAGTGCTGGGATTACAGGCTTGAGCTACCGCGCCCAGCCTGTTTTTTGGTTTTTTTGAAACGGAGTCTCACTCTGTCACCCAGGTTGGAGTGCCGTGGCACAATCTTGGCTCACTGCAACCTCCGCCTCCTGGGTTCAAGCGATTATCCTGCCTCTGCCTCCCAAGTAGCTGGTACTACAGAGATGCACCACCACACTTGACTAATTTTTGTATTTTTAGTAGAGATAGGGTTTCAGCATGTTGTCCAGGCTGGTCTCGAACTCTTGACCTCAAGTGATCTGCTCGCTTCAGCCTTCCAAAGTGCTGGGATTACAGGCATGAACCACAGTGCCTGGCCAACACATAGTATTTTTACTGTTGGTAGCTGTTTCTGTTAACATTATGAATAACATGTGCCCTCCAACAAGACTCATCTATTTATTGTCTCTTATATAAAAGATACTGTCTACATTCATGTCTTGGAAAGTTAATAGGGCATAGTGGTTAAAAGCAGTATGTGCCGAAGTTTTAAAGGTTATGGGAGAGCATGTGTTTCAAAGGCTCCAAAAGCTCACACCTACAATCCCCACACTTTGGGAGGCTAAGGCTGGCAGATCACCTGAGTTTGGGAGTTCGAGACCAGCCTGGCCAACAGGGTGAAACCCTGTTTCTACTAAAAGTACAAAAATGAGCCAGGCATGGTGGTGCAGCTACTCAGGAGGCTGAGGCAGGAGAACTGCTTGAACCCTGGAGGTGGAGGTTGCAATGAGCTGAGATCATGCTACCGCACTCCAGCCTGGATGATAGAAGGAGTGAGACTCCATCTCAAAAAAAAAAACAAAATAAAAAACCTCCAATTAGTTTGACTTGAAGTTTAGACTTCTATTTCAGGGAAGTGACAACACTACATACTCATCGTATGCTAATGGTAGGAATGAGTAGAGTGAGTAGAGGTATAATGGAAAAGGTAAGTGGAAGCCAGACTTTGATTATTCTGTTAATGAATCTGGACCTTAAAAATTGTGTAAACATCAAAATGTTTTGAGCAGAAGATCACTGTCACAACAGTACGGAAAAGCATTGGATAGAAGAGATGGGAAATCATGTGGGGGTTTTTTTCTCCCTGGCAGAAGGGGAGAGGTAAGACATTAAAGGTTGAAATGACAGAATTTGATTACTTATTAGTTGTAGAAAGAGGGCAAAGAGTAAAACATGATCCCTAGGGTTTTTGCCCTAGTGACTTCATGGATCGTAATGATTGCAATTATTGAAAATCCTTAAGCAGGCATAAGGCCAAGTTCAAGTTTGAGCATGTAAATCTGTTAAACTTGAGTTGTAGGCACTTGGATATATAGAGCTGAATCCCAAGAGAGAGGACTAGCCCAAAGATAAAAATTGGAGATTTGTTAGCTACTCTGTAATAACCGAAAGTTTTGGAGTGGACAAGATCACCCAGAGAGAGTATGGTGGAATGAAAGTAAGAATAAAAGTTAAAACTTTTATCCCCATTCTTTGCCAGGCATGGTGGCTCACACCTGTACACCCAGCATTTTGGGTGTCTGAGGCAGGCAAATTGCTTGAGCCCAGGAGGTCAAGACCAGCCTGGGTAACATAGGGAAACCCTGTCTCCACAAAAAAATGCAAAATTGCTTGGCGTGGTGGTACACGCCTGTAGTCCCAGCTACTGGGGAGGCTCAGGTGGGAGAATTGCTTGAGCCCAGGAGGCAGAGGTTACAGTGAGCCCAGATCATGCCACTGCACTCCAGCCTGGGCAACAGAACAAGACCCTGCCTCAAAATAAAATAAACCTCAACAAAATGATAATGAAAGAGTAGAAAAGGCATAAACTCACAAGAACCAAAAGGGGAGGTGACAGCAAAAGAAAGATGTCAATAAAATTTTGGAAGCTAGAAAACAGGTGAACAAAGGTAACTGACCTAGCAAAATAGAGAAGTCTGTATGTTTGAGGTTAGAGGACCAACAGTTTGATTGCAGTAGCCCAAAAAGACTACTGCAGGAATTAGAAACACCAAAGCAATATCTGAGTTTGAGGCTAAAAATGAGGACTGGTTAAGAAAAAAATAAATAGGAGCGATTAGATCCTTCTTTCCCCTCTCCAAGATCTGGACAGACAGTATAGAATAGAGATTAATTGAAAGAGAACCTCAAACCAGATTGCCTGTATTTGAACCTGAACTCTGCCACTCACTAGTTGTAAAACATTATGTAAGTTATTTAACCACCTTCTACTACAGTTTCCTCACCTATAAAAAGGATATAACCTACTTCAGTGATATGTAGTGTGGACTCAGTGAATTAATTCCTGTAAACATCTTACAGAATGACCTCTCAATAAATGTTAGATATTATTATTATAATACCATCTCCCATCCCCAGAGCCAGAAGACTGACATTACCCTGCCCAGTGAAAGACTAGCAGTTTAATTTATAGAGGTTACAAACTGATCCTTAGATGCAAGGCTGTCAAGCAAACTGAGGGTAGTGGTGAGGACCATACCAAGGAAATGGAGACTAAATTAAAGTCTGCATATGGAATGATGAACACCGCTCCTACCTCTGATCCCCGTTACCTCTTGACTCCTAGAACACTGACAGCCACATCACCTCCCAAGTAGGAGATTGAGATTTTGCTGAGAAACCGTCTAGCTCAAGAGAAAAGAAGTACAGATACCAACCATTAGAGATTACTCAACAAAATAGTCTAGCTCTGCCCAATTATTTTATAATGAAACCAACCAGTCAACAAGTTTTCTCCCACTTCCAACTGGAATATGACACTTCCAGTCAGCATTTCAGTGCCTGACTTTTAATATGAACAGATAGCCACAATTTGTAGATGTTTGAGGAATGCTTCAACATGTAAACAGAGAACAATATTTAATGCAAAATTTGGAAGAGAAAGATGAGGAAAAATCCCAGAAAGTTCAACAAAAAGAATGGAGTTGGAAAATCGGGAAAAAAATATAAAATTGAGGATATTTTAAGAAGGTTCAATGTCCAAATTATGGGAATTCTAAAAAGAAGATGAAAGAAAAAAGGAGAGAAAGGAATTATAAAAGTAAATTTCCCTGAAATGAAGCACATGAGCTTTCATGTTGATATTTGAACCAAGATATCTCTCCCTATCCCTCCGAACTCACAGAAATAGAAACACCACTCCAGGCTAGGGCAGGCAAGACTTTAGGGCCCCCTCTTCCCTTAGTTACTAGTTGGTGGACTGTGTTTCCAGGGAGGGGTAGATTCAAATTATTAATACTAGCATTAGAAATTAAACCAGGGACATTAATACCAACTGTATACAAATAAAACAGATGGTAAAGAAATACCATGAACAATTGTATGACAATAAAGTCGACGACTTAGATGAAATGGACAGGTTCCTAAACTATCTCAAGAAGAAGTAGACAACATGGACTGGGTGCGGTGGCTCACGCCTGTAATCCCAGCACTTTGGGAGGCTAAAGCGGTCGGATCACGAGGAGACCGAGACCATACTGGCTAACACGGTGGAACCCCATCTCTACTAAAAATGCAAAAAATTAGCCGGGCATGGTGGCAGGCACCTGTAGTCCCAGCTACTTGGGAGGCTGAGGCAGGAGAATGGCATGAACCCAGGAGGCAGAGCTTGCAGTGAGCCGAGATGGCGTCACTGCACTCCAGCCTGGGCAACAGAGCAAGACTCCATCTCCAAAAAAAGAAAAAAAGAAGAAATAGACAATATGAAGAGACCTCTAACAAAGCAATTAATAATTGAAATAGTAAAAATTAACTAAAGAGATTGAATTCTTAACTTTGAAACTACCCACAAAGAAAAGCCCAGGTCCAGACAGCTTCACTGCTGAATTCTGCCAAAGAAGAGTTGATACCAATTCTTCACAAACCTTTCTAAAAAATTAGAATAGTAGAGAACACTCCTCAACTCATGAGGCAAGCATTACTCTGACGCAAATCCAGACAGGAGCATCACAAAAGAAAACTACAGATCAATATGAATGTGACACAAAAATCTTCCAGAAAATGCTTGCAAACGGAACCCAGCAACATATAAAAATAATTTTATACCATGACCAAGCAGGATTTATTCCAGGAATGAGAGCTAGTTTGACATCTGAAAATAAATATATGTGATCCACCATTATCTATATCTGTATCGAGAGAGAGAGAAACAGATAGTTTTTTTTTTTTTTTTTTTTTTTTTTTTTTTTTTTTTTGAGACAGAGTCTCACTCTATCACCCAGGCTAGAGTGCAATGGCTTGATCTCAGCTTACTGCAACCTCTGCCTCCCGGGTTCAAGCAATCCTCCTGCCTTAGCCTCCCAACTAGCTGGGATTACAGGTGTGTGCCACCACACCTGGCTAATTTTTGTATTTTTAGTAGAGATGGGGTTTCACCATGTTGGCCAGGCTGGTCTCAAACTCGTCACTTCAGGTGATCTGCCCACCTCAGCCTCCCAAAGCACTGGGATTACAGGCGTGAGCCACCGCACCCGGCCTCATCATATCAATAGAATAAGAAACAAAAACCACATGATTATCTCAAAAGATGCAGAAAAACAGCCAGTCATGGTGGCACGTGCTTGTAGTCCCAGCTACTTGGGAGGCTGAGGCAGGAGAATCCCTTGAGCAACAGTGAGCTGTGATTACTACACTCCAGTCTGGGTGACAGAGTGAGATCTTGTCTCAAAAAAATAAAAAATAAAATAAAAACTGTAAAACATTGTTGAAATAAAGAAGATTTAAATATATGGAAAAAATCCTATGTTTATGTTTCAACACAATATCAGAATCCCAGCTGACTTCTTTGTGGAAATTGACAAGCTGTTTCTCAAATTCATAGGAAATTGCAGGGGACCCAGAACAGCCAAAACAATCTTGAAAAAAAAAAAAGTAGGACTCACACTTTCCAATTTTAAAGCTTGCTACAGAGCAACAGAATCAAGTCAGTGTGATACTGGCATAAGGATAGACGTATAAATCCATGGAATAGAATTGATAGTTTAGAAATAAACCCATCTATCTGTGGTCAACTAATATGAGTTAGACAAGGCTGTGAAGACCAATCAATGGGGGAACAAATAGTCTTTTCAACAAATGGTGCTGGAACAACTGGATGTCCCCATGCAGAAAAAATGAAGTTGGGACCAGGCACAGTGGCTTATGCGTGTAATCCCAACATTTTGGGAGGCTGAGGCAGTTGGATCACTTGAGGCCAGGAGTTTGAGACCAGCCTGGGCTACATGGTGAAACCCCCGTCTCTACAAAAAATAAAAGTAAAAAAGATTAGCTAGGTATGGTGGCACATGACTATAGTCCTAGCTGTTCAGGAGACTGAGGCAGAAGGATTACTTGAGCCCAGGAGTTCAAGGATACAATGAGCTAGGATTACACCACCGCATTCCAGTTTCAGTGACAAAGCAAGACCTGTATCTAAAAAAAAAAAAAAAAAAAAAAAATGAAGTTGGACCCTTATCTCACACAGTATACAAAAATTAACTCAAAATGGATAAAACAGCTAAACGAAAGAGCTAAAACTATAAAACTCTTAGAGAAAACATAGAGGTAAATCTGTGACCTTGGATTTGGGAAAAGATTCTTAGATATGACACCAAAAGCACAAACAACAAAAGAAAAGATACATAAATTGGATTCCATCAAAATTGAAAACTTATGTGCTTCAAAGGACACTATTAAAGTGAGAAGACACCACAGAATGGGAAAAAAAATGGCAAACCTTACATCTGATACAGGACTTATATCTAGAACATATAAATAACTTACATGACTTAATAATTAAGGAACAAATAATCCAATTAGAAATATCGGCAATGGATCTGAATAAACATTTCTCAAAAAAAATATATTAAGATAACTAACATGGCCGGGCGTGCTGACTCAGGCCTGTAGTCCCAGCACTTTGGGAGGCCAAGGCAGGCGGATCACGAGGTCAGGAGTTCGAGACCAGTCTGACCAACATGGTGAAACCCCATCTCTGCTAAAAATACAAACAAATTAACTGGGCGTGGTGGTGTGCGCCTGTAATCCCAGCTACTCAGGAGGCTGAGGCAGGAGAATCGCTTGAACCTGGGAGGTGCAGGTTGCAGTGAGCCAAGATTGCGCTACTGCACTCCAGCCTAGGCAATAGAGTGAGACTCCATCTCAAAAAAACGAAAAAGAAAAAAAAGGTTGGGTGTGGTGGCTCACGCCTGTAATCCCAGCACTTTGGGAGGCTGAGACGGGCAGATCATGAGGTCAGGAGATCGAGACTATCCTGGCTAACACAGTGAAACCCCGTCTCTACTAAAAATACAAAAAATTAGCCAGGCATGGTTATAGTCCCAGCTGCTCGGGAGACTGAGGCAGGAGAATGGCGTGAACCTGGGAGGTGGGCGACAGAGTGAGATTCCGTCTCAAAAAAAGAAAAAAAAAACGATTGCCAATATACACATGAAAAGATGCTTGACACCATTTGTTATCAGGAAATCAAGACAATGAAATACTACTTCACACCCACTAAAGTCAAATAGTCTATGCATTAATGAGGTTGTGGAGAATTTGAAACCCTGGTACACTGCTGGCAGGAATGTAAAATGATGAAGCTACTTTGGAAAATAGGCTGTCAACTCCTCAAACTCGTACCTATAGATTTACCACATGACAGAAAACAATAAAATTTTTAAACAAAGATTTACTATGTGACCCAGCATTTCAACTCCTAGCTATATACCCAAGGGAAATTAAAACATACGTCTACGTAAAAATGTGTACACGAATGTTCATACCAGCATTATTCAACTGGATAGCCACATGGAAAAAAAATGAAGCAACCCCAAAAATGAAACTAACTAAATGTCCATCAACTGATGAATGGATTAAGAAATCTGGAGTATCCATACAGTAGAGCAGTGTTTTTACATTTGGCCATCAAGGTGAAGTACTGCTACATGTTACAACATGGATGAACCTTAAAAACATGCTAATTGAAAGAAACCAGGCCAGGCGCAGTGTTGGTACCTCACACCTGTAATCTGGGAGGCCGAGGTGGGAGAATCACTTTAACTCAGGAGTTCAAGACCAGCCTGGGCAACATAGGGAGACCCCGTCTCTACAAAAAGTGAAAAAATAGCCTGGGGTAGTGGCGTACACCTGTAGGGTCCTGCCTGCTCAGGAGGCTGAGGTGGGAGGATCACTTGCACCTTGGAAGTTGAGGCTGCAGTGAGCTGTGATTGCACCACTGTATTCCAGCCTGAGTTGCAAAGCAAGACCCTGTCTTAAATAAAAAGAAGCCAGTCACAGGCAAATATATATACTTTTATTTCATTTAGATGAAATGTCCAAATAGGCAAATCTATAGAGATAGGAAATAGATTAATAGTTCCTTAGGGCTGGGAGCGCTGATGGGCAGGGTAGTGATAGCTAAAAGTTATGGAGTTTATTTTTGAGATGATGAAAATGTTTTAAAATTGAGTGGTGATGGTTGGTCACATTTATGAACATACTAAAAACTATCGAGTTGCTCACTTTATTTATTTTGTCTTTTTATTTTCATTTTTTTGAGACAGAGTTTTGCTTTGTCACCCAGGCTGGAGTGTAGTGGCGCAACCTCAGCTAACTGCAACCTCTACTTCCCGGGTTCAAGCAATTCTCTTGCCTCAGCTTCCCGAGTAGCTGGGATTGCAGGCGCATTCCACCACGCCCAGCTAATTTTTTGTATATTTAGTAGAGACAGGGTTTCACTGTGTTGGCCAGGCTGGTATTGAACTCCTGACTTCAAGTCATCCACCAGCTTTGGCCTCCCAAAGTGCTGGGATTACAGGTGTGAGCACCATATCTGACCAAATTGCTCACTTTAAATGGGAAGATTGTATGGTATGTGAATTATATCTCAATAAAACTGTTTATGGAAAAAAAGGATCAAGAACTCAGAACAGTGAATGAAAAAAGATATACTAAGACACATGATTATGAAATTTTAAAATACCGAGAGACAATAGTAAAAGCTTCCAGAAAGGGAGAAAGAATAAAGGTCACATATACAATATCAGGAATTGGAATGACATCAGGTTTTCTACCAGTTCCTTGGAAGACAGTGCAGAAATGTCTTCAGAATTCTGAAGTAAAATTATTTTCAACCTAAAATTCTACTCCTAATCAAACTATTAATCAAGTGTGAGGGTAGAGTAAAAATAACTTTATTCAGATTCTCAGAAGTTTACCTGTCTTGCACTATTCCTCAGAAAACCACAGGAAAATATCTTCTACTGAACATTGATTTTAGGAAGAAAGAGTAAGACATATAGTCTAAGAAATAGGGGCTATAACACAGAAGAGGGATAGAAGGAGATTTCAGGTATATAACATAGAGAGAGAGCAAGCAGTCCGTATAGGGGCATCCCTGACTTCAGTAGGGATGTTTTAAGGAGTGAAGAGGTGAAGGGGAATGGAACATATATTGACCAAATTTTGAGTTCTCTCTTAGGAAATGTTCAATTCTCTTGAAGAATTCAGTCATAAAGTAGTAATAGGGTCAAAGAAAACTAAGCAAATGAAAATTAAGGCAGTTAATTTATACCAGGGATAATTACTTGTATAAGAAAAGAGGTGCAATAAATTATACTGTACTTGGCTCAGATACAATATTAACCCTGAAAATTAATTTAACCAAAAAATTTGTAATATAACTAAATAAAGAAGATGGGTAAAAGGGAAATGTGTGGTTCAAGTGTAATGGTGTAAAAGAGTGGGTCCTTCATTTTTCATAGATCACACAGAAAAGCGAAAAATCAGAAAATAGTGGTATATTAATGTGTCACTTCAAAATATAGAGGTAAAGCCAGGCATGGGGGCTCACACCTGTAATCCCAGTATTTTGGGAGGCTACGTCAGATTGTTTAGTTCAAGACCAGCCTGGGTAACATAATGAGGCCCTGTCTCTACAGAAATTTGTAATTAGCCAGGTGTGTTGGTATGCACCTGTAATCCTAGCTACTACTAAGGAGGCTGAGACAGGAGGATCCCTTGAGCCCAGGAGTTCAAGGCTTCAGTGAGCTATGATAACACCAGTGCACTCCAGGCTGGGCAATAAAGCAAGACCATGTCTCTAATAAATTTTTAAAAAGAGAAATATGGAGGTAAATACTAGAAGAAGCATCCAAGGGAATTCAAAGTGATCCCCTCTGAGGAATCACTCAGCTACTGTTTTTTATTATAAGCCTTGTAGTCCTATTTGACTTTCAAAATAGGTATGTGTATTCTTTTATTTAAAATTATGTCTAAGAAGAAAAAGAAGAGGATAGTACTGAAAATAGGCTTATTTTATGGCCAAGGAACACAGGCAAATTTTAGCCCTTTTAGTATGTCATAGACAAGTGAATAAATTCAAAGAAATATTAATTTCAAAAAAGAGTAAAAAGTGGAAAAGTCTTCATAACTTTAAAGGTGTACAAAGTGGGGAATAACAAGCAACTGGAAAAATCTTCATAACTTTAAGGATGTACAAAGGGGAGAGTATATGTGGCAAATAATACAGTTATATAAAAGACCAAAAAGTAGAGTTTCAAAAAGAAGCAGGTCTTAAACTCCTGGGCTGCGGAAGCTGCAGAGAGGCCATGTAGACTGGGAAGTTGTTAGTTGGATTATGGCAGTTAGGAAGCTGTTCTAACCTTTGAGAGTTACTATAGATTGATGGTTTTCAAGGAGGGGGTGATTCTTCCCCACCCCAACCCCATGAGATATTTAGAGTGTCTGGAGACATTTTTCGGTTGTCACAACTGGGAATGTGCTACTGGCATCTGATAAGTGGAGGCCAGGGATCTGAAATGTATAGGACAGTCCCAAAGATAGAAGAACTGTTTGACCCAACATGTCAGCAGGGCTGAGAATGAGAAACCCTTCTGTAGCCCAGGGAAAGGTGAGGAAGGGAATGTTAACTATCTGCTTGTTCAAAATAATATAAGAACACTGTCTAATTTGAAGGTAGTGATTATATACTATTTTCTTGAGAAATTAAGGAAAGAAGTATAGCAGCTAACTTGAAAGGAAGCAACATGGAAAGAAATAATAAATAAAATGTGTAGCACAGTACCTGGCATCATATTCATTAAGAAATCATTAAGTTCACTAACAGGTGCTTATTAAATGCTAATTAATGTAGGAGAAACAGAACTATATGCATATTTTGCCCTCAAGGAACCTAAACTTTGAGGAAAAATATGGGATTTATACAAGGAACTGAAAGAAAGGTAGAAAGTAAAAATTGCTATCAAAAAAGAGACCAGTAATCTCAGCACTTTGGGAGGCCAAGGTGGGTGGATCACCTGAGGAGTTAAAGACCAACCTGACCAACATGGTGAAACCCCATCTCTAAAAATACAAAAATTAGCCGGGCGTGGTAGTGGGTGCCTATAATCCCAGCTACTAGGGAGGCTAAGGCAGGCAAATCACTTGAATCCGGGAGGCAGAGGTTGCAGTGAGCCTAGATCATGCCATTGCACTCCAGCCTGGACAACAAGAGCAAAATTCCACCTCAAAAAAAAAAAAAAAAGAGAGAGAGAGAAACCAGCAAAGGATTTTTTAAAAAAAAAGGGAGAATTTGTTCCTTCAAAATTCTGAGTTTATAGTTACTTATATGCTTATCTTCCTATTCGTTTATAAACTGTGTTTTATTCATTTTTTTATATTCTATATAGAACTAATATCACCGTAATTAGTCCTAAATGCACATATTTTTGTTTATTGGAAGTGGGTGTGTCTGTGAATTTTTTGCAAAATCAGTGTATAATATTTAACTCATTGAATTATACCTTTTTTTCTCTCTATCAGACTGTAAATACAACAAGAGTACAGTTTGTGTTAGCTTAGCCATCTCTGTATCTTCCAGGACCTAGCACATAATAGGTGACCAGTAAATGTTCGTTGAATAAATGAATGAGATCACAATCAGTGTCAGTAGTGTGTTTTTGAATACTGGTTGTTAGCATCCCAGAGGAGGGGTAGTATAATTGGGAAATATTTATTCAGTAGTCTTCTGTTTAATGTGAGTCTTTTGTTTAACATATCTCCTTCCACATTGAGAACTTCAGAAAGTTTCACTAAAGAGAGAATAGTTCAGCTGAAACTTCTGTTAAAATTCTTCTGCTTTGTTTTCTTATCTCTGCAGTGCTGAATTATCCCAAGGCAATTTCTGGGATGGGCTAGGCTCTCCTCCAGATTGCCCATCTCCTGGGAGTGATGTGTATTGCAGCAGTGAACTGAATGACCCTCAGTATGACCAAAGTCTTCTGGAGAACTTATTTTATACAGTACCTGTAAGTCATTGAACCTAAAGCACTGAGAATTAGAGAACAAATGTATTAATAATATTAGTAGCTGGAGGCATGATACCACTTGCCAGACAGCTATGCATTTTACATACCTTACCTTAATCATAAAAACAACCTGAAGAAGAAAGTATTATCTTCATTTTACAGATGTTGAGACAGGCCTAGTAGAATTTGAGTATTTTGTGCAAGAACATGTAACAAATAAGTATTAGAGCCAGAATTCAAATTCAAGTTTGCCTGAGTCCAAAGCCTATGGTTTAATTAATGTATTATATGGTTTCCTTAGAGCTTTTATAAGGAACAGCTGATGTAGTTATACCCTCAGAACCATCCTTAACTGGTATCTGTTAAAAATATTCCAAAAATACTTCTTACTCGTAGGAGACAAAACTCTTCTGGCCTGTGAGACAGGGATTCTCTTTTCTGGCAGCGCTGGTTTTTTCAAAGTTCTTTTTTCTGTCAAACCTTATGCTCTTTTCATTGACTTAGCATTTTCTAGAGTCTATACATAGTAAGTCCAATCCCTGTTCCACAAGTAATTGTTCATATGTAAAAAGGTTCATACTCCTGATTTTCCTTTTCTCCAGGTCAAAAAAAGATACTGAAATACAAGGTAGTTTATACCAGCCCAGTAGTAAGCCAATGAGGGCTACTACAGTTTGGAAGAAGCAGGGAAAACTTTTACATGAGATTGTTGGGGAAAAGCATAATGAAGCATAAAGGGTTTTAATTGAGACTTGAAAGATAGTGTTTTGAGAAGCAGAGAAAAGATACAAAATGGGTGTAGAAGAATGACCTGTGCAGAAAACCACATTTTTGCACTACAAGGGATCCAGTTGACCAGATGAGAATTTGTGTGGAAAAGAAGTTGAAAAGGCAGGCTAGCACACTGCAGCCAATCTGTGAAAGGCTTTTCATGTCAGGTGAAGAGGAAGTCACATATCACAAGAGTGTTTTAGGAATCTGAGTCTGGCAATCATACAGTGGGACAGACTGAAGAGGGAATAACCAGAAGCAGATAGGAAGCCACTGGGCTATGGGAGGTATGAGAGAGAATGCCTGAATGAGAGTAGCAGCAGTGGGATTGGACACGAGGAGGTGGGTGAGAAAGACCTTAGGAACTGTTAGGATTTCATGACTTCCCACCTTCACAGTCATCACTGATAATATGTTCCCTATAGGATAACGAGGAAATATTTATTACATATTTATTACCCATTTTCTGTGTGCTAGGGACTTCACATCTTATCTATCATTTATTAAATACCTGGGCGGGTTGTTTGTTTTTTTTTTTTTTAAATGGCTGAAACTAATAGAGCACTAAATACTGTTTTTCATTCATTATTTTGTTTAACTCTTTTTTTTTTTTTTTTCCGAGACGGAGTCTCTCATTCTGTCACCCAGGCTGGAGTGCGGAGGCATGATCTCGGATTACCGCAACCTCCGCCTCCCGGGTTCAAGCAATTCTCCTGCCTCAGCCTCCCGAGTAGCTGGGATTACAGGCACATGCCACTGCACCTGGCTAATTTTTGTATTTTTATTAGAGACAGGCTTTCACCATGTTGGCCAGGCTGGTCTTGAACTCCTGACCTCAAGTGATCTGCCCACCTCACTCTCCCAAACTGCTGTGATTACAGGCGTAAGCCACCATGTCCAGCTCTATTTTATTTAATTCTTTTACCAGCTGCATGAGATAGTATTATCTCTCCTTTACATAGCATTAAACAAAAGCTTAAAGAGGTTAAGTACTAATAATTAAATGGCAGAATTGGAATTCTCACCCTAGTCTATCTGACAAAAAGCCTGTATTTTTTTCTACTGGACCACAGTGTGTCATCAGTCTTGAGCATGGTGTTAGAATCTGACCGTGAATGACCTCTCTAACTTCGTCTCCCACTTACACCCTTTACCCACCGGAGTCTCCAGCCTTACTGGAGTCTCATGCCACTTGACACTCTGAAACATTTTAGCTCTTTTTTTTTTTTTTTCTGTAGAGACAGGGCCTCACTATGTTGTCCAAGTTGGTCTCAAACTCCTGGCTCAAGCAGTTCTCCTGCCTTGGCCTCCCAAAGGGTTTTGATTACAGGCATGAGCCACTGCACCTGGCCTTAGCTCTTGTATCTCCCTGTTTTTTGCTGGTACTAATCCTTCTACTTTGAATGCTGAAATGCTCTTATCCATCTGATAAACTTAATTCTTAAAGATCGACTCATCACCTCTGTGAAGAAATCATCCCAGACTTCTCCAAGCATAATTTGTTACCTGAATACCCATATATCTTGCACATATTTCTATTATAGCTCTTACCACATTGTATGATATAGTCCCTTGTACGCAGGAATGTGTCTTCATTTTTTTTATTACCAGTACAGCAAAGGCCTGACAGATACCGAGTGCTCACTCAGTGAATACTTAGTGAATAAATGAATGTGTGAATGGTACTACATAATCCCCCATGCTATTTGAACAAAATAATTTTAGAAAATGTTTGTTGCCTGAAAGAAGGAGTGAACTAACTGGCCATGAGACAGTGGGAAAGTCAAGGAGTTACAATGTTCCTTCCCCAAAGTCAGTGTTTGACATTCTTAATATTGAATAGCATTCACAGTGTGATTACCTGGTATTTTGGTACCTGAAATTCTTAGCTGTTGAGCAATGTAGTTTATGTTAACCTTAATTCCTTTCAGCCCTTGGACTCATCTAGATTTTGATTACCTTGTCAATAACCTTTTTTTTTTTTTTTTAAATACTTTTAAGTTCTAGGGTACGTGTGCACAATGTGTGGTCTGTTTCATATGTATACATGTGCCATGTTGGTTTACTGCACCCATCAACTCATCATTTACATTAGGTATTTCTCCTAATATTATCCCTTCCCCAACCCTCCACCCCCCAACAGGCCCCAGTGTGTGATGTTCCCCACCCTGTGTCTAAGTGATCTCATTGTTCAGTTCCCATCTATGAGTAAGAATAGGCGGTGTTTGGTTTTCTGTCCTTGTGATAGTTTGCTCAGAATGATGGTTTCCAGCTTCATCCATGTCCCTGCAAAGGACATGACCTCAACCTTTTTTGTGGCTGCATAGTATTCCATGGTGTGTATGTGCCACATTTTCTTAATCTAATCTATCATTAATGGAATTCGGGTTGGTTCCAAGTCTTTGCTATTGTGAATAGTACCGCAATAAACATACGTGTGCATGTATCTTTATAGCAGCATGATTTATAATCCTTTGGGTATATACCCAGTAATGGAATTGCTGGGTCAAATGGTAATTCTAGTTCTAGATCTTTGAGGAATTGCCACACTGTCTTCTGCAATGATTGAACTAATTTACACTCCCACCAGCAGTGTAAAAGCATTCCTATTTCTCCACATCCTCTCCAGCATCTGTGGAAACAAACCTTTTTTAAGAAATAACTGTGCATATTGATTAGGATCCTTTGAAATGGAGCCTTGTAAGACAGTGTTGTCCATTAGAACTTCCTGTGATGACAGAAATGTCCTGTACCCACATTGTCCAATTCGGTAGCCAGTAGTCACATGGGCAAGGACTTCATGACTAAAACACCAAAAGCAATGGCAACAAAAGCCAAAATAGACAAATGGTATCTAATTAAACTAAAGAGCTTCTGCACAGCAAAAGAAACTATCGTCAAAGTGAACAGGCAACCTACAGAATGGGAGAAAATATTTGCAATCTACCCATCTGACAAAGGGCTATTACCTAGAATCTACAAAGAACTTAAACAGATTTACAAGAAAAAAATCAAACAATCCCATCAAAAAGTGGATGAAGGATATAAACAGATACTTCTCAAAAGAAGACATTTATGCAGCAACAGATACATGAAAAAATGCTCATCATCACTGGTCATCAGAGAAATGCAAACCAAACCACAATGAGATACCATCTCACGCCAGTTACAATGCAATCATTAAAAAGTCAGGAAACAATAGATGCTGGAGAGGATGTGGAGAAATAGGAACGCTTTTACACTGTTGGTGGGAGAGTAAAGTAGTTCAACCATTGTGGAAGATAGTGTGGCAATTCCTCAAGGATCTAGAACTAGAATTACCATTTGACCCAGCAATCCCATTACTGGGTGTATACCCAAAGGATTATAAATCATCCTACTATAAAGACATATGCACACATATGTTTATTGTGGCACTATTCACAATAGCAAAGACTTGGAGCCAACCCAAATGTCCAACAATAATAGACTGAATTAAGAAAATGTGGCACATATACACCATGGAATACTATGTAGCCATAAAAAAGGTTGAGGTCATGCCCTTTGCAGGGACATGGATGAAACTGGAAACCATCATTCTGAACAAATTATCACAAGGACAGAAAACCAAACACTGCCTGTTCTCACTCATAGATGGGAATTGAACAATGAGATCACTTAGACACAGGGTGGGGAACATCACACACTGAGGCCTGTCAAGGGGTGGAGGGCTGGGGGAGGGATAGCATTAGGAGGAATACCTAATGTAAATGATGAGTTGACGGGTGCAGTAAACCAACATGACACATGTATACATATGTAATAAATCGCACATTGTGCACATGTACCCTACACTTAAAGTATAATTAAAAAAAAAAAAAGTAACCTGACAATCATGCTATTCAACGTAGCTACTAGCCACATGCTGCTGCTTAAATTAGTTGACATTACATAAAATTTAAAATTTATTCTTCAGTTGCACTCATCAATAACCATTTTTAAAAGTTGCCACTTAAAGGAAAATTTAAAGGCAAAAATCTTTGTAATTTTGCTTTTTAAAGTTGTATTGTGGTGGCGCGGTGGCTCACGCCTGTAATCCCAGCACTTTGGGAGGCCAAGGCGGGCAGATCACTTAAGGTCAGGAGTTCGAGACCAGCCTGGACAACATGGTGAAACCCTGTCTCTACTAAAACTACAAAAATTAGCCAGGTGTGGTGGCGCATGCCTATAGTCCCAGCTACTTGGGAGGCTGAGGCATGAGAATCACTGGAACCTGGGAGGCGGAGGTTGCAGTGAGCGGAGATCATGCCACTGCACTCCAGCCTGGGCAACAGACCGAGACTCCATCTCAAAAAAAAAAAAAAAAAAAAAAAAAAAAAAGTTGTATTGCTTCCAAGAAGACATTCTTATCATGCTTATTTAAATTAATTTGTCCCCCGTCACAGATCAACACATTATACCCCCTGACACGCTGAAAAAAGGGTAGTTTTAAATGATAGACTTAAAATAACTTTGGGTTTGTGTCCTGAATTTATATTATATTAGCAAGCTTTGTATCTTTTTTTTTAAATGGAACCCAGTAACTATAATGCCATCTTCTCTCTTTATTTTACATTTTGTGATGTAAAGGGCTGATCAGTCCATTGCAGTAGCTGCCTTTTCTCGAAATAAAAATGAATTGCAAGGGGCTTAGCCATTGGTTCCCTCATTAAGGAAATTTGTGACCTATATATAGTAAACAGTTCATTTTAGCAAGATTAAAAGCAGAATGAATCATTTGTAGTATAGAATGGTGACAAAAAGTAGTCTTGGCTGGGTACAGTGGCTCACCCCTGTAATTCCAGCACTTTGGGAGGCCGAGGCGGGCAGATCACTTGAGCCCAAGAGTTTGAGACCAGCCTGGGCAACATGGCCAAACTTTATCTCTACAAAAAATACAAAGATTAGCCAGGGGTGGTGGCACATGCCTGTAGTCCCAGCTAGGAGGCTGAGGTAGGAGGATCACATGAGCCCCGGGGAGGTCAGGGTTACAGTGAGCTGTGATTGTGCCACTGCACTCCAGCCTGGCAACACAGTGAGACTGTGTCTCAAAAAAATAAATAAATAAGTAGTCTATCCAAATAATTAGGTGACATCGTCCAGGTCATTTGGCCTCAAACTATGGTAGAAATACAGGCTTTGAAGCCCATGGAGATCAAAATCTGGCTTTACAGGTATGGTTCATAAACAAGCTGCCTTACTTTTTTCAGCTCTGATTTTCTCTCTTGTAAAAACTGAGATAAAGGAACCTTGTAGGAATGTGGTGAATGTTAGAAATATACATGTAGCATTAAGCATAATACCAGACATACAGTCTATAGTCAATAAATAATTATTATTGTTATTGAGAATTTGAAAGAAGAATCTACCTTCATTTATTTGCTTTCAGCTGAACTTGTAGGTTATTTTTGTGAACTTCAGATTATTTTTGTATAACCAGGAGAAATACGGTATTATCTCCCTGGTGTCAGTTCTTTCTTTAAGAGAGTGATGTATGTACAGAGAAGAACTTGCTTTCTTTTTTTTTTTTTTTTTTTTTTTTTTAGAACTTGCTTTCTTTAGAGAAATGTTTCGTTGCTACAGTCCCCAAAGCAGCTGTCTTTTAGTGTCTCTGTTTCTTCCTCTCCATAGAAATCTGATACCAGCATCAGTGATTTCCTCAGTGAAGAGGATGATGTTGTCCCTTCTAAAAACATAAGCCAGTCAACAGCTCTTGCCAGATCGTCTAAGGTTCTGGAGTCAAGTGATCATAAGCTGAAGAAGAGGTCAACAGGCAAGAAAAATAGGTGAGCTGCTCTGTTTATTTAAAGGTAAACGCAAAGGAATATTATTTTCACAAGATCTCCTAAGGCGAAATGACCCATTTGTCCAGCACCATTAGAGTGATTAAGTTGCAATAACTCAGTAAACATTGTAATTCTTAAAAATGTAATAATCTGAAAAGATGGGTACTTTTTTATTTCCATAGGTTTTGGGGAACAGGTAGTATTTGGTTACCTGAATAAGTTCTTTAGTGGTGATTTCTGAGATTTTGTTGTACCCATCACCTAAGCAATATGATACTGTACCCAATTTGTAGCCTTTTTTTTTTTTGAGACAGAGTTTTGCTCTTGTTTCCCAGGCTGGAGTACAATGGCACGATCTCAGATCACTGCAACCTCCACCTCCAGGATTGAAGCAATTCTTCTGCCGAGTAGCTGGGATTACAGGCATGCGCCACCATGTCCAGCTAATTTTTATTTTTAGTAGAGACGCAGTTTCTCCATGTTGGTCAGGCTGCTCTTGAACTCCCAGCCTCAGGTGATCCGCCCACCTTGGCCTCCCAAAGTGCTGGGATTACAGGTGTGAGCCACCGCACCCGGCCTCTAATTTGTAGTCTTTTATCCCTCACCTTCTTCCCACTCTTTCCCTCAGTTTCAAAAGTCCATTGTATCATTCTTATGCCTTTGCATCCTCATAGCTTAACTTCCACTTATGAGTGAGAACATACAATGTTTGGTTTTCCATTCCTGAGCTACATCACTTAGAATAATGGTCTCCAATTCCATCCAGATTGCTGCAAATGCCGTTATTTCGTTTCTTTTTTATGGTTGAGTAGTATTCCATATATATACATGGAATTTCTTTATCCACTCGTTGATTGATGGGCATTTAGGCTGGTTCCATATTTTTGCAATTGCAAATTGTGCTGCTATAAACATTCGTGTACAAGTATCTTTTCCATATAATGACTTCTTTTCCTCTGGGTAGATACTAGAAGTAGGATTGCTGGATCAAATGGTAGTTCTACTTTTAGTTATTTAAGGAATGTCCACACTGTTTTCCATAGTTGTTGTACTAGTTTACATTCCCACCAGCAGCGTAATAGTGTTCCCTTTTCACCACATCCCCACCAACATTCTTTTTTTTTTTTTTTTTTTTTTTTTATGGCCATTCTTGCAGGAGTAAAATGGTATTGCACTATGGTTTTGATTTGCATTTCCCTGATCATTAGTGATGTTGAGCATATTTTCATACATTTGTTGGCCATTTGTATATCTTCTTTTGAGAATTGTTTATTCATATCCTTAGCCCACTTTTGATGGGATTGTTTGATTTTTTTCTCGCTAATTTGTTTACATTCCTTATAGATTCTGGATATTAGTCCTTGTCAGATGTATAGATTGTGAAGATTTTCTCCCATTCTGTGGGTTGTCTGTTTACTCTGCTGACTGTTTCTTTTGCTGTGCAGAAGCTTTTTAGTTTAATTAAGTCCCATCTATTTATCTTTGTTTCTGTTGAATTTGCTTTTGAGTTCTTGGTCATGAAGTCTTTGTCTAAACCAATGTCTAGAAGGGTTTTTCCATTGTTGTCTTCTAGAATTTTTATGATTTGAGGTCTTAGATTTAGTCCTTGATCCATCTTGAGTCAATATTTTTATAAGGTGAGAGATGAACATCCAATTTCATTCTTCTACATGTGGCTTGCCAGTTGTCCCAATACCATTTGTTGAATAGGGTGTCCTTTCACCACTTTATGTTTTTGTTTGGTTTGTCGAAGATCAGTTGGCTATAAATATTTGGCTTTGTTTCTGGATTCTCTATTCTGTTCCATTGGTCTGTGTGTCTGTTTTTATACCAATACCATGCCGTTTTGGTGACTATGGCCTTACAGTATAGTTTGAAGTCAGGTAATGTAATGCCTCCAGATTTGTTCTTTTTGCTTAGTCTTGCTTTGGCTATGTGGGCTCTTTTTTGATTCCATATGAATTTTAAGATTTTTTTTTCTAGTTCTGTGAAGAATGATGAGGGTATTTTGATGGGAATTGCACTGAATTTGTAGATTGCTTTTGGCAGTATGGTCATTTTCATTTTATTGATTCTACCAAGATAGGTATAATTTAAATGGTTAAGGAAGAAAGCAGGATTCTAGGTTGTATGTGTACTGTAATCATGACTATGTAGAAAATATGCATAAGGAAAGCAAATGAGAAGAAATACACAAAAGTGACAATAGTAGTTACATTAGGATAGTGGGTAACTGAAATAAGGTCTGTTTCCCTTCTAGAAAAACCTAAATTTGTAGTTTCAGTTTCTGTACTCATGTGTATTGTGTATATATGTGTGTGTGTGTGTATGTGTGTGTATAAGTGTGTGTGTGTGTATATATGTGTATATGTGTGTATGTGTGTGTATATATGTATATATAGTATTTAAAAATCTTTTTGTACTGGAAGCATAGATTCCAGTTACCCTGAATATACACTCTCAAACCTTTAGATTATAATTGTTTTTACATTTTTTGAGATTTCTTGCACTATCGGACCAGAATTCTGATAATTAAGGCTGTTTCCAATCCTTGATAACTTGTGAATCAAGATGCTTGACTGGGTGTGGTGGTTCACACCTGTAATCCCAGCACTTTGGGAGGCTGAGGCAGGAGGATTGCTTGAGTCTGGGAGTTCAAGACCAGCCTGGGCAACATAGTAATATCTCATCTGTACAAAAAATACAAAAATTAGCCGAGTGTGATGACCCATGCTTGTGGTCCCAGCTACTTGGGAAGTTGAGGTGGGAGGATCATTTGAGCCCAGGAGGTCAAGGCTGCAGTGAGCCATGATCATGCCACTGCACTCTGGCCTGGGTGACAGAGCAATACCCTGTGCAAAAATAAAAATAAAAAAATTAAAACTTGCTGCCCTCCCTCTTTCCTCATCTTGCCTGTGCAAACTAGATTGTTTCATGTGAAGCCTGTAACAGTATGCCTCACTGCTCATGTGAACTCCTTTCAGAAATTTGGTTGAACAACAGATGCTCTCAGAAACTCCAGAAGATACCCAAACGATGACACTAAGTGTGGATAGACTGGCCCTTTTGGGTAGAACACATTCAGTCAGAATCATCATTGAAACCATGGGAATTCCTCCAGATAATCATCAGATGACCCCTGACAAAAAAAGCTATGCTGGTCCACCACCTAAGGTGACTACAGCAAAAAAGCGGTATGTCTCTAACATGAGAAAGCTAAATTTGACATTTTTCGAAAGTGTGTCTGATGATAATAATCAACAGTTGTATAATACTGTGATTTGGGATGTGTTTTCATATGCATCATTTAATGTACAGAAATATACTGAATCCCCACTAGATCCCAAGAACTGTGTAAGTATGGAACTAAAGAAAATTAAGACACAGACTCTGTTCTTACATATCTTACAGTTAGCAGGACAGAGAAACATTTAAATGGCTATCTATAACATAAGGCTTTAGGGCCCAAAATAGATGTTTTGTATTAAAAGTGCTGTGGGAACGCAAGAAAGGGAACCTTTGATTCTCTGACAAGGATTGGTGGAAAACTTTGAAGAAGAGGTAAGGCTTCTGAGTACTAGAGGTCCTGAAAATAGGACTTCAAATATATGTTGGATTTATCAGATGGAAATTAGGTTTATTGTTTGGTTAGTTTTTAATCACTTTTTTTGTTTTTCTTTTTAGCACTTTCTTTGTAGAATATCACTTTCCTGTGGGCTTTTCGGAAAGCGGATTGGGAAAGACAGCTTTGATCACTGAGGTTGTTCGACTCGCCTCCAGTAAAATTACAAATGGAAGTAAGAGACACACTGGTTTTCTGCACCTTAGACATTCTGACTTTGGAAGAATTTTTGAATTCGTAATTACTCATTTGACTTTTTTTTTTTTTTTTTTGACATGGAGTCTCGCTCTTTCGCCCAGGCTGGAGTGTGGTGGTGCAGTCTCTACTCACTGCAGCCTCCACCTTCCGGGTTCAAGCAATTCTCCCATCTCAGCCTCCTGAGTAGCTGGGATTACAGGCGCATGCCACCCCACCCAGCTAATTTTTGTATTTTTTAGTAGAGACGTGGTTTCACCATGTTGGCCAGGGTGGTCTCGAACTCCTGACTTCAGGTGATCCGTGCACCTCGGCCTCCCAGAGTGCTGGGATTACAGGCATGAGCCATCATGCCTGGCCTCATTTGACTTTTGTAGTATCATAAAATCTTAGAACTAGAAAGAACTTTGAAGTGAATCTACTGTAATTTCTGTATTTTATAAGGGAGTAAACAGGCCCAGTGATACTATGACTATTCTAATATAAGGCAGCAGGTCACTAGTAACATAACTGACTAGAACTCAAAAATTATGATGCTTAAATCATTTTCTTTCAACTGTTGCCATTTTTCTTCTTTTAAAACAACTTTAACAAGACATAATTTACATACTGTACAATTTACTCATTTAAAGTACAAAATTTTTTAATTTTTTTTTTTTTTTTTTTTTTGCGACGGAGTCCCATTCTGTCGCCTAGGCTAGAGTGCAGTTGTTTAATCTCAGCTCACTGCAACCTCCACCTCCTGGCTTCAAGCAATTCTCCTGCCTTAGCCACCTGAGTAACTGGGATTACAGGTGCGTGCCAGCATGCCTGGCTAATTTTTGTATTTTTAGTAGAGATGGGGTTTCACCATGTTGGTCAGGCTGGTCTTGAACTCCTGACCTTAAGTGATCCACCTGCCTCGGCCTCCCACAGTGCTGGAATACAGGCATGAGCCACCATGCCCGGCCAATATTTTCAAGGCTATGCAACCATCACCACAATCTAATTTTAGAACATTTTCATTCCCCTAAAAGAAGCCCCATACTTACTAGCTTTCACTTCCCATTTCCCTCTTTCCCCAGCCCTAAGCAACTGCTAATCTTCTTTCTGTCTCTATCAGTTTGTCCATTCTAGGTGTCTCATATAAATGGAATCATGCAACTTGTGATTTTTTTGACTACTGTCTTTGACTTACCATAATATTTTTAGGTTTCATGTTGTAGTATATATCAGTCCTTCATTCCTTTCTATGGCTAATACTCCATTGCATAGATATACCACATTTCATTTATCCTTTCCTCAGTTGATGGACATTCAGGTTGTTTCCACTTTTTGGCAATTTTGCATAATGTTGCTATGTGAACATTTGTGTACATGTTTTTGTATGGACCGTGTGCTTTCATTTCCGTTGGGTATATATCTAATGGTAGAATTGCTGGGTCATATGGTAACTTTATGTTTTAACTTTTTCAAGAATTGCCAGACTGTTTTCAACAGTGGCTGCACCATTTTCCCACTATCAGTATATGAATGTTCTGATTTGTCTACATCCTCATCAACACTTGTTACTTTCCATTCTTTTTTATTCTGGTCATCCTGGTGGATGTGAAGTGACATCACATTGATTTTGATTTGCATTTTCCTTGATGGCCAGTCATGTCAAGCATCTTTTCATGTGCTTATTGGCCATTTATATATCTTCTTTGGAGAAATGCCTATTCAGATCCTTTGTTTATTTTCAAATCGGACTCTTTGTTATTGAGTTATAAGAGTTCTTTGTATATCCTAAATACAAGCCCATTATCAGATCTATGATTTACAAATATTTTCTCCCATTCTGTGGGTTGGCCTTTCACTCTCTAGATGGTATTGTTTACAGCACAAAAGTTTTTCATTTTTATGTACTCTAGTTTATCTGTTTTTTTCTTTTGTTGCTTATGCTTTTGGTGTTGTCTTTTTTTTTCTAATTTGTTTTAAATATTTCAGATACAGAAAAAGGATAATATAATAGACATTTATGTTCCTGCCACCCAAAATTACAGCCACTATTCTAATATATTCTGAGGATACCTTTGCCTTGGTTTTCCAGTTTGATCTATGAATAGTTAGTTCATCAGTGTTAAGTTTCTTCTCTGGGAAGTAGTTTAAGAAATAAAAGATGTGGTCCTAACACTCCTACTACATAGTCAAATAACTTTTCCTTTACAGCATAGTAACATGGGATTTTTAAATTTTTACTTTGCTTTGTTTTGTTTCCTTTTAGAACTAGATAATCCATTCACATGGTTCAAAATTCAAAAGTTGCATCCTTGCAGACAAACAAGGTTGTTGCTTTTATATCCTTCCTTAAGCCATTATAGATAGCCAGATAGATAGATAGATAGATAGATAGATAGATGTGTGTATGTGTGTGTGTGCACACACGTGCGTGTGTATCAGCAAATATGTTTATTCCAGGGGTGTCCAATCTTTTGGCTTCCATGGGCCACATTGGAAGAATTGTCTTGGACCACACATAAAATACACTAACACTAACAATAGCTGATGAGCTTAAAAAAAAAATCACAAAAAAATCTTACAGTGTTTTAAGATAGTTACAGATTTGTGTTGGGCTGCATTCAAAGCCATCCTGGGCCACTTCTGGGCTCACAGGTTGGACAAGCTTGGTTTATCCCTTCCCCCACCTCCTGTCCCCCATGCTTCTGCAAGTGTTAGTGCACCATACACAAGCTGAGTGTCCTTTCTTCAAAGTGGTTAGAACCAGAAGTATTTAGGATTTCAGATTTTTTCAGATTTTGGAATATTTGCATATACATTAATATGATATCTTGGGCATAGGACCCAAATCTAAACATGAAATTCATTTATGTATCATATAGACCTTGTACGCATAGCCTGAAGGTAATTTTGTACAATGTTTTAAATAATTTTGTGCATGAAATAAAGTTTTCACTGCATTTTGACTGAGACCCATCACATGAGGTAGGGTATGGTATTTTCCACTCTGGCATCATATTGGCATTCAGAAAGTTTTGGATTTTGGAGCATTTTGGATTTTGAGTTTTGGGGTTAGGGCTGCCCAACCTGTACATGGTTCTGCATCTTGCCTTTAATCTTAGGAAGTTTTGCATATCAGGATATAAAGAGGAAAGAGGAAACTCACAGATGAGGAAAGAGGAAACTGAGACGTAAATTAATTAAGTAGCTTGTGTAATATCACACAGCTGGTTTATGGTAAAACTAGAACTTCAACCTAGCACCATTTCGATTCCAAAAGTGTGCCTTAATCTATATTGCTTCTTAAACATTATTTTTATCGTTGGCCGCAGTGATTGATCTGTTTTTCTGAGAAGGATTATATGGGAAATGTGGAATAAGCATTGAGCCAAGAATTGCAAGATTGGGTTCTAGTTCTGATCATACCACACACTAATCATGCGCCTTAGGCAAAATCACTGTCTTACCTGTGGGCCTCTCTTAATAATAATATGGATTAGACTAGGTATTAATCTGGATCCCTTTCAACTCTTGAAAAAAATCTTCTCTGGGACAGTGTTAGCGAGTTATTTACCTGAATTTTTTCTTCACTTACTGCCTTAACTCACAGACAGAATACATCAGTTATCCAAGCCCAAAATAATACAGTTGTGAGTAGCAGTTTTGATCAACTAATTCCAAGTTTGTAAAATTGCTTGCAGCTGGCATAAAAATTAACTTTACTCAGTGGTGAAAAATAATGAGCTTAAGAAACAGAGAATTATATGAGAAATATAGTAACAGTGCAAGAACGTACCTAAGTAGTAAGGAGAAATTGAAATAGGATTCTGTTTGTACATAAAGAATTTTACAGTGTCTAAAGTGCTTTTTCCTTTATTACCTCAGTTGATCCTCCCAGCACACCAATGAGGTGCAAGTTTATCTTACTTCCCTTTCCCAGGTAGGGCAACCAAATAAACTGATCTAGTGGATGTGGGCTTCCTGGGCCCAGACCTTTTGTTCGTAGTTCCTGTGCATTGATCCACACAGCAAGGTCCAGATCCTGTCCAACAGTGCCAAGAAAAGTATAGAGTCACCAACTAATATGGCCAGAGATGAATAGAGAGATCAGTAGGTTAAAATGGGTCATTTGAATGAATGCTAGAAATAGCAGATTCTCTTCATAACTGGGCCTCTTGTGAGGATTCTTCAGATTCATGATCCATTTTAAGGGCCTTAGCAGTGAATGGACAGGAAGATCATTTTATAGGTGATAAAGTGTTTCTGAGGTGGTAATAATAAACAATAGAACTGGAGCTTAAACTTACGTCCTTTGATTCTGGTGTCAAATTCTTTATTTTAGTTTAGTTTATTGATTTATTTATTTTATTTATTTATTTTTGAGACAGAGTCTCGCTCTGTTGCCCAGGCTGGAGTGCAATGGCGTGATCTAGGCTCACTGTAAGCTCTGCCTCCAAGGTTCACGCCATTCTCCTGCCTCAGCCTCCTGAGTAGCTGGGACTTCAGGCACCCACCACCTCGCCCGGCTAATTTTTTTTTTTTTTTTTTTGTATTTTTAGTAGAGACAGGGTTTCACCGTGTTAGCCAGGATGGTCTCAACCTCCTAACCTCGTGATCCGCCCATCTCGGCCTCCCAAAGTGCTGGGATTACAGGCATGAGCCACCGCACCTGGCCTCAAATTCTTTTTATTTACTAGTTAAAACTCTATAACCATGAGCACAAACTCAAATACCACCATCACTTCTTCCACTTACACTTATAGCAGAAACCCCTTCCTTTCCGCCCAAGAGACAGACTGTGCTTTGCCTGACACTGCTAACATCAGTACCTGATACCTTGTTTGTGACAATAGGAGTGTCCAGAAGATAAGTTTATTTTTGTTATTATAGTTTTTTATTCATTCCATTCTTCTATTTATCTGTTTATCCCTCATTGTTCCACCTCCAGGCAGCCCACTTCTTTTAGTATACTACCTACCAACTTGTCTTTTAAAAACAGTCCTATTACCTAAAACCCAGTGAAGTGTATAGGTATGTCTCCTTACACATCCAGTACTCATGATCGGCATTCATTTCTCATAGCAAAGCAGAGCAACATAGCACTGCCTGTCTTCTGTGTACTATCTTCAGGGTTTTCTCTTTGTCCCTGCTCATACAGCCCTAGCACTTTCTGTGAAATGACACTGACAAGATTTCTGCAGGAAATCTTAATTAAATTTGAAAAGGAAGCAGATGGTATCAAGGCATGGATTGATGATGACTTCAGTTGGGCGGTGTGACATGTCTGTGTGTCTGGTTCTCCTTACAGAGGTGAAGTTCCAGCAGCGATTTGTGTTTCCAGTACAGTTTGGTGGCCCAATGATAGAGCACTGGTGGAATTCCAACCTCACTTTCCAAATTTATGCAAAGAAAACTCCACAGAAAAAGGTACTTTGAATGATTTTGGCCTTTGCCTTACCTTCACCCCAGGGATTTGGAGCATACCTAAAACTATATTCTTGCCTAAACTAGGAATCTTCAGGTGCAGGCAGTACTAATAATCCATTGTTATTATTATTATTACTACTACAAATCTCTGCTGTTTGTCATGGGCCAGATGTAATATTAAAGACTCTACACGAGCACACTATCAATTTTAATCACCACAACTCTGTGAATTAGGTACATTATTATCTTCATTCTACAGATGAAGAAACTGAGATTTGGTGAAATAACATGTCCAAGATCACTCAATCTAATAAAAGAACCAAGACACCATCCCAAATCTGCTATCTTTAGATCCCAAGTTCTTAACCTCTTTATTGTGCTGTTCCCTTCTAGAGAAAGGTAGCTATATTGATACAAGCTATCAGCCTTAATTTGAGATTCTACTTCCTGTTTGCAGGCAGAATACATAAGTTATCCAAGCCCAAAATAATACAGTTGTGAGTAGCAGTTTTGATCAACTAATTCCAAGTTTATAAAATTACTTGCAGCTGGCATAACGTAAATCAATAAACTATAACAAGCAGTTTTTACTCTTTCAATAAAAGAATAGTCTTTATAAATCTTTTGACCTCTTATTTGGTATGGATAGCATGAAGAACATCTTGTTTTCTTTTGCTTTTTTCAGAAGACATATACAATACAAGTCCTTTTTGGAAAATTATAGCAAAATAGAAAGGGCGGGAAAGGCATCATTTCTTTTTCTTTTTTTTTTTTTTTTGAGACGGAATCTCGCTCTGTCGCCCAGGCTGGAGTGCAGTGGCCGGATCTCAGCTCACTGCAAGCTCCGCCTCCCGGGTTTACGCCATTCTCCTGCCTCAGCCTCCCGAGTAGCTGGGACTACAGGCGCCCGCCACCTCACCCGGCTAGTTTTTTGTATTTTTTAGTAGAGACGGGGTTTCACCGTGTTAGCCAGGATGGTCTCGATCTGCTGACCTCGTGATCCGCCCGTCTCGGCCTCCCAAAGTGCTGGGATTACAGGCTTGAGCCACCGCGCCCGGCCAGGCATCATTTCATAACTCAAAATAAACTCTATTAACATTTCGATGTATTTACATTGAATAATTTTCCTATACCTAGTTAATGGCATTTTTTTTCTTTTCTTTTTTTCTTTTTTTCTTTTTTTTTTTTTTTTTTTTTTGAGACGGAGTCTCTTTGTCGCCCAGGCTGGAGTGCAGTGGCGCAATCTCAGCTCACTGCAAGCTCCACCTCACGGGTTCAGACCATTCTCCTGCCTCAGCCTCCAGAGTAGCTGGGACTACAGGCGCCCGCCACCAAGCCCGGCTAATTTTTGTGTATTTTTAGTAGAGACGGGGTTTCACTATGTTAGCCAGGATGGTCTCGATCTCCTGACCTCGTGATCCACCCGCCTTGGCCTCCCAAAGTGCTGGAATTACAGGCGTGAAGCACTGCGCCTGGCCAGCATTTTTTTTCTAATTATAAAAGAGTTTTGCATATTTTTGTAGAAAACTTGAAAAATAATTTTTAAAAGGCAAAAATTGCCTGTAATTCAGTCACCAAGAAGTAACTATTGTTAGCATTTATGCCTATCTGCATTGTCTTTTTCCAATGAACACAATATGTTATATAATTTTGTATGTAGGTTTTATTCTTTCTTTTTATCATTTAGCATTTTGAGGGTTTTTATTCATTTTCTTCAAAAATATCTATTTAGTGTTTTCCACATAATTTTGTAAGTATTTGAAGGTTTATGATATACATGAATTAATACCCTTTTATCAACCATTATAACAAATACAATTAATATTATTAGAAACTTTTAATAAATGTCATTTTAATGGCTGCATGTTATGCCATCATGTGGATGTGCTATATAATTAGCTTAATTCCTGATTATTGGACAACTAGGTGTATCTCATTGTTAACTACTTTTAACATATACATATTTGTGTATAAGCTTTTTATGCATTGTTTCTTATTTCTTTGTGTGTGTGTGTATGTGTGTGTGTGTGTCTGTTTGTGTGTGTGTGTGTGTGACAGAGTTTTGTTCTTGTAGCCCAGGCTGGAGTGCAATGGCGCAGTCTCGGCTCACTGCAACCTCAGCCTCCTGGGTTCAAGCGATTCTCCTGCCTCAGCCTCCTGAGTAGCTGGGATTACAGGCACCTGCCAACATGCCCAACTAATTTTTTTATATTTTTAGTAGAGACAGGGGTTTCACCATGTTGACCAGGCTGGTCTCGAACTCCTGACCTGAGGTGATCTGCCTGCCTTGACCTCCGAAAGTGCTGGGATTACAGGCATGAGCCACCGCGCCTGGCCTGTTTATTATTTCTTTAGTATAAATTCCCAGAAATGAAATTAGTGGGCCAAAGAGCATAAATATTTAAAGCTTTTAATATTTGTTACCAAATTTGCCATCTAAAAGCATATTCCCAGTTTGTATTTCCAGCTTTACTTAAATGACAGCCTCTTGTTTCTCCATAGCCTTGATAGCATTAGATATATTAAACTTTACAATTTCCCTAGTTTTAATAGCAAAAATTTGTGACATCTAAATTTTATTTGTTATTTTTAATAGTGAAGTTGAACATTTTGAGTAAGAATTAACTCTTAGTGATAGAAAAAGATAATCTTCCAACCACTTTGTGGCTTATAAAACCCTCTGTATTCTTATAGACAGAAGTAGCAAAAACCAGAAGAGAGAACAAAATATGACAGAAGGTGGGATCTCAGAGTTGTCTTAGATAATTCAGCTTTTTTCTTCCTGCATGGTTTCCTTTATAAGCCATCATATGTTGTCACTTTAATTAAGATCTCCTGTGGCTTCTCTTTAACTAACCAAAATGTTCTCTCTCCTTCTTCCTCAGCCAGAAGTCATTGGATCTGCGTCACTTTCTTTGCGAGCTGTCATTCAATCAGAGCTGCTTTCTTTCAGTGATCAACTTCCAGTGCAACAGGAAAATGATCAGACTCTATTTGGCCCCCTCAAGGTATGTAGATACACATTCAGGAAGTCAGAAGTATTTGCTGAGTATGCGTTATTGGCTGGTACTGAGGATGTAGCAGTGAACAAGAAAAGCAAAGTCTTTGATCTTGTGTAGCATCTCTTGAAATAGAGCAGTGGAAGTACTATGAAGGAAATAAATGGTATGATGGGAGAAAGTAGGAGATGGTGATCACAGAACATCTTTCTATGGAGGTGACATAGAAGGTGAGATTTGAAGAATAAGAGGAGAAAGTAAAAAACACAGAGACCATTCCAGAGAGAATAACAGATGCAACAGCCCTAAAGCAGGACTGGACTTGGAGTCATCAAGGGATAGAATGTTGCCAGAGGATAGTGAGCAAGAGAGAGATTGGTAGAAAGTAGAGTTGAACGGTCAGGTAGAAGCCATATCATCAGAGCTTTGTAGGTAAGGTAAAGAGTTTCGATTTTAGCCTAAGATACAAGGAAAAGATGTTGAAGCGTGGGAGTGACATCATCTGATTTCCATTTTACAAGATTACTGTGTGGAGAATAGACTGCAAGAGGAAAGAGGGAGGTGGTCTGTGGCATTAGTCCAGAAAAGAGATGATTGATGGTGGCTTAGACTAGAGTAATTGGAATAAAGAAGGAGAAAAGTAACTAAGTGTGCCTGATAGAATGAATTCTGGTATATAATTCATTGGAGAGAGGGTTATTTCCTTGTATTCAGGTGAGTTAGGATTTCTTAGATGGCAGAATCAGGGTGTGTGGCTTCAGTATGGCTTTGTCCTGGTGAGTTTTAAAAATCAACTGGATGCAATGGCTTAAGCCTGTAATCCCAGCACTTTGGGAGGCCAAGGTGGGCAGATTGCCGGAGCTCAGGAGTTCGAGACCAGCCTGGGCAACATGGCTAAACCCCATCTCTACTAAAAATACAAAAATTAGCCGGGAGTGGTGACATGTGCCTGTAATCCCAGCTACTTGGGAGGCTGAGGCACAAAAATCGCTTGAACCCAGTAGGCAGAGGTTGCAGTGAGCCGAGATTGTACCATTGCACTCTAGCCTGGGCGACAAAGCAAGACTCTGTCTCAAAAGAAAAAAAAAATCATCACAGCCATGCCTAAAACATCCTGATGACTCCCAATCACCCGAAGGATAAAGTACAAGACTTACTATGTGACCCTGGCCTACCGTTCAGCCTTCTCTCCTACAGCTTCTCTACCAATAACTATGTCACACTATATAAAGAATCAGTAAGGTATCATACTGGTTCATGCCTCTGTATTTTGTCATACTGCCTTTTCTTCTTGAAAGCCTTCTCTCTCTTCTTGGTCTTAGTAAATACCACTTTGCTTTAAAGACTTATATGATTATTATTGCAAAAAATTAACATCACCTTACTCTTGTGCTATCCAAGTTATAGTTGTTGCCTGCCTGGTTCATTCTGGACTACAATGTTTAAAATCAGAAAGGGGTTATAAATAGGATTGATCAACTAGAAATTTTTTCTATCCTGGTTCTTTTGAGAGAAATACTATTCTGGATAGATTGCTGTCTATATTCAATAGAGTAAAAGAACCTTGGCTGGGCATGGTGGCTCACGCCTGTAATCCCAGCACTTTGGGAGGCCGAGGCAGGCCGATCACGAGGTCAGGAGATCAAAACCATCCTGGCTAACACGGTGAAACCCCGTCTCTACTAAAAACTACAAAAAATTAGCTGGGTGTGCTGGCGGGTACCTGTAGTCCCAGCTACTCGGGAGGCTGAGGCAGGAGAATGACATGAACCCGGGAGGCAGAGCTTGCAGTGAACCAAGATCGCACCACTGCACTCCAGCCCGGGCGACAGAGAAACTCCGTCTCCAAAAAAAAAAAAAGAACCTTGCTGTGTAACACTTACGAACACTTATGGATTTCAGATCAAAGAAACAGCAAGAACCTTTTACCCTTAGTAATTGAGTCTCCTGACAGTTAGTGACCACTTCTATTCTTCAAATTCATCATTTATCCTGCATCCCTTTTCTTTTTTACTTTTTAACATTTAGACTTTTTTTATACTCTTTACTCAGACTCCCCAATTCTTACTGTTTGTCACATTTTCTTTATAATTGTCTGTCTGCCTCTTCACTGTCTCTCTTTCTGTCCCTTTATCTCCTTCCCCCATACATGTACATGCACATTTTTTTCTGAACTATTTGAGAGTAAGTTGTACATCATGCCTCTCCCCCTAAATTCTTTAGTTTATATTTTGTGTATTTCCTTAGAACAAGGACATCATCATGCATAATACTCTAGAGTTTTAAAAGTCAACATAGCATTGATGCTGTATCTACAGGCTGTACTAAGATTTCACCAATTATACCAGCGCCTTTATAGCAAATTTTTTTTCTAGTCAAGGATTATCTATTGCATTTTGTCAGATCTTTCTAATCTCTCCTTTAGTCAGAAACAGTTCTGCAGCCTTTCTTTATTTTTCAGTATGTTGATTTTTTTTAAAGTAATGCTGGTTATTTTAAAGAATGTTCCTCCACTGGGATTAACCTGAATCACTTATTACTGTGATGATTGTCAAATGGTGATTTCCAACTCTACCGTCTCTTGTGCGTTTATTAATTGGCATTCTATACGGAGGAGCTGTTTCTTCTCTCATATTTATTTTATATCGGGATGGATTCATGGATTATTATTCAATAGGTTATAATCCATTACTGTTACTCATTCTGATGCTGAAATTATCCTAGATTTAGCCAGTGGGAGCCTCTTCAACTGGATTTCTGGGTCCTTTAAACATGTCTCCATTCTTTTCTGGGAACTTTCTTCTATTCTGGCTTAACTTGATCTTCCAGGTTCATCTTTTGTTATTGATAAATCATCTGTCTAGTTTTTCTTAGTCTAGCAAGTTAATGTATATGCATTCTGTTAATATTCTTACTATTAGAGTGTTTGAGGATGAGTTAATTCATTTCCTAATAATCTGATGTTGTTTCCAGCCTCAAAATTCTAATTCCAATTCTAAAGGACATTCTTACTGACTCTTCTCCTTTTGTGTTTTATAGGTAACCATGGAGCTTGTTACAGATAACAAAGATTTCACTGGTGTCAATACTAAGTTAAGTGGCAATACCCATTACACCCCACTTTGTGCTCCTACAAGTCCAAATAAGGCACTACCAGAACTTAACCAAGATATGACCTATACCAAAAACCTACAAAACTTAAATCAAATTCATGAGGAAACTGCAAAGAAAGCACAGAACTTGGTGCTCCCCACCCGAAAGTCACCAAGCCCTCTAGCACCACATCCTTCAACCTTCATGGCTATGCCAGCCTCCCATAATTTAGTCATTCAGACGAATGGGTCAACAAAAGAGAGTGCTTTGCTGTTGCATGTGCTGTTGATGGTGCCAGATGGGAAAGATTTTATTAGTGGAGAATCTGAGAAACAATCACCATGCAATGTTTATTTAAATTGTAAACTCTTCAGCACAGAGGAAGTCACCAGATCTGTCATCGCATGGGGCACAACACAACCGGTCTTTAACTTTTCTCAGGTAACTTTGTACGTTCCATATCCATTAGAGGAATATAGGGGTGGGAGACAAATGCTTCCCAAATGATAATTTCATCTTAAATCTAGAATGTTCAGACTAGCAGGAACCTTTGTAATTATTTGGTGTACAATTCAGTCCCACTATTGGATGGAAGAGGGAAAGGCATTGTCAACATTTTAAAACTTTTTGTCTTTATTTCTATTCTGTCTGAGTTCACATGGTTTCTCTCTGTTTCTTTTGCCTGAGTTTTGGGATTCTATTCCTTTCTGCTTCCTCTAAGACTTTGATTAGTTAAACCTCCCCATCTTTCTCCAATCTCTCCTTTATTATTTTATTTTATATATTTATCCTCACATTTATTCTTCTCCCTACTTCAGTATGCATCTTAACTTGATTTTTCTGTATAATGTGGTGCTTAAGTTGTTTTCTTTCTTGGTTTTTGTAACTTTACTGTCTTATTTTCTTCCTCACTTGAAGCTGTTCTTTTTCAGTCATTGGGCCAGAAGGAAAACTAGGAAAAGCACTTTGGGAGGCTGAGGCGGGCAGATCACGAGGTCAGGAGATCGAGACCATCCTGGCTAACACGGTGAAACCCCATCTCTACTAAAAATGCAAAAAATTAGCCGGGCATGGTGGTGGGCAACTGTAGTCCCAGCTACTCAGGAGGCTGAGGCAGGAGGATGGCATGAACCCGGGGGGCAGAGCTTGCAGTGAGCCGAGATCAATACTACACTCCAGCCTGAGCAACAGAGCGAGACTCTATCTCAAAAAAAAAAAAAAAAAAAAAAAAAAAAAACTAGGAAAAGGGTGATAACCCTAGTACTTCTTCCTTTAATTGTTGGTGCTTCCACTCATTACTGTATTGCTGGCACTCTTCCAAATCAATCCACTTTTCCCCATGATCATCACATCTATTCACACAGCTTCAGCAGTCATTTTTATGACAATAACTTCCACATCTACACTTCTATATATGCCAGACATTTCCTTTTAGTTTGAGATTTCTGTATCTAACTGCCTGCTGATCATTACCACCTGGATATCTCAGTTTACACTTGTCACCTAACACATTGCCTGGCACATACTGGGTATTCAATAAAGATGTGTAAATGAAAGAACGAATTCAAACATGTTCAAATCTGAATTTATCACTTCTTCCAAATCTGTTCTTCCTCTTTTTGTCTGCCCTAATGCAAATTATAATTTACTCAGGCACCTAAATAGAACCTGTTAGTTTTCCTTGACTCTTTCTTCTTTTTTTTTTCCAAGACAGAGTCTCACTTTGTCGCCCAGGCTGGAGTACAGTGGCGCGATCTCAGCTCACTGCAAGCTCCGCCTCCCGGGTTCAGGCCATTCACCTGCCTCAACCTCCCGAGTAGCTGGGACTGCAGGTGCCCACCACCACACCCGACTAATTTTTTTTTGTATTTTTAGTAGAGACGGGGTTTCACCGTGTTAGCCAGGATGGTCTCGAGCTCCTGACCTCGTGATCTGCCCACCTCGGCCTCCCAAAGTGGTGGGATTACAGGTGTGAGCCACGGCGCTCAGCCCCTTGACTCTTTCTTATGTAATTACTTACCAAGTCTGATAGATACTACAAACTTAATTCTCTGGAACACATCTCTTTACCTTCACTGCACTGCCACTGCTTCTATTTAAACCTTCACCCTCCTTCCAAATAGCCTTCAGACTGGTCTAGCTGTTTCCCAGTTCTCTTTATGTCCTTTGCCTCCTTTATGCACCAATGAGAATGACCTTTCTAAAACACTAACCTGAACATTTTACTTCCCTTCTTAAAGCCTTTCCGTGATTCCCCATATCCTTCAAGATGGAATGTAAATCCAAGACCCTTTGGAAACTGACTGTATGTACTTCTCCAGCCTCAGCTCCTGCCACACTTCCCGTTATACTAAATAACCCAGCTGTGCTCAACTACTTAGAGTTTCCTGAATATTCTCTTCTCCTACTTCTGTATCTTTATATGTGCTCATTCTTCTGCCTTAAATTTCCTTTAAGCCTTCATGACACCACTTAAGCAGAGCTTTTTGTATTAGTTAACTCCTGCTCGGCCTTGAGATTTAAGGTTACTTTGTCCCAGAAGTAGTTGCCTGCAACTTCCTTACTTGGAGGTTAGGTTGCTGTTCTAGTTTTACTTTTTTTGGTTTCAAGGAACAGAAATGTGTTCAGGATACAAACACTAGGTTTGTATCCACTTTGTGTTTCTTAGGTGGATACAAAAGTAGCTCTGCTCTGTTCTTCTGGTGTCTTCCTCTCATCATCCCTTTTCTAATTTCATGCTTTTTGCCTCTCATGTTTTCTATTGGAACTACCAACTGGCCAATTCTGGAGTAATTTTATGTTGAAAATCCAGAGGAACAGTTGGCTTTGCTCTTTACTGTGACACCTGTTGGGCAGAGCTTTTGGCACTTGGTCATTTTATTAAATGCTATCCAGTCAGTGGATTGGCTGCCCTTTGATAAAATACTCAACTCTTGTCAAGTCAGTAGCATACTTCTTTCAAAAACATCTTTCTTTCAGGGGGGTTTACTAGTGGATCACTTTGCCTTAGAAAGGATTGGACAAGTTTGGCAGGCACCATGTTTGACATGTTTAACAACCTTCTCTGTGTCCTCAAAGCTCCACCTGTATGAGCTTTGTCATCAGAGAACTCACTGTTTTGTATCTGGCCTTTGTGTGTTAGTCTCTAACAGGAGACTGCTACTTCTCTTAAGGATACAGAGTAAGTTTTATTTGAATGTCTTTAGCTCATAACACTGTGTGTTAACAGTAGGCTTTTTGTAAATGCTTATTGAGTAAAAGTATAAATTAATATTTGTCTTAGGTATGAGTTTTTTGTTTGCTTTGGTTGTTCCTCTCTCTTAGGTGATTCCCGTCTCTCTGTCTTCCAAATACCTGGAAAGGCTTAAGAACAATGTGATGGTAATTGAAACTTGGAATAAGGTGCGGAGCCCAGGACTGGACAAGCTGCTCGGGCTGGTGAAACTTCCCCTCCACCAGTTTTACATGTCATTCAAGTAAATAGGACCTTTTGGAGTATTCTTTATTGTGCATCTTTAACTTTGTATGGACTGAAAAGGAATTCTTTTGATTTGCAAACATGAATAGCCCAGTAATCCCTTGAAGGACTTTTTTCAGTTTCACCACAGTTGCTGCTCTTTCTCCTATTACCACGTTTCAGGCACTATGCTAAAAACCTTGCATACATCAAGTCATTTAATCTTCTTGACAGCCCTCTGAGGCAGGTACTTCTATTTGCTTTTTTGTACAGATGAGTTAACAGAGACTCAGAGAAGTTAAATTACTTGTCACATATATCATAAAGTGGAGGGTTAGGGCCCAAGATAGCATGGCAGTGGAGTCCACACTCTTCACCAAAAAGCTGTACTGCCAAAAGTTACCACCTCACAAAAGGTGGTTTACCATTCTATCACAGAACTTCAGTATTGTTCACATCAGCTATTTGCAAGTTTTATATAATGAATATTATCTTTTAGACCTTCAGATTTGATTACTCCACCTCACTTTTAACACATAGGTGGGGTATTGATTAACCTGATGGTTATTTCATTCCTCAATACAAACTGTTCCTTTTTTTTTTTTTTTTTTTTTTTTTGAGACACAGTCTTGCTCTGTCCCCCAGGCTGGAGTATAGTGGCGCAGTCTTGGCCCACTGCAAGCTCCGCCTCCCGGCTTCACGCCATTCTCCTGCCTCAGCCTCTCGAGTAGCTGGGACTACAGGCGCCCGCCACCACGCCCAGCTAATTTTTTGTATTTTTAGTAGAGTCGGGGTTTCACCGTGTTAGCCAGGATGGTCTCGATCTCCTGACCTCGCAATCCACCTGCCTCGGCCTCCCAAAGTGCTGGGATTACAGGCGTGAGCTACCGCGTCTGGCCCAAAATGTGCCTTTTTTATTTTGACTCAAGTTTCTAATTTTTATTTTAGCATTGACCTCCTTCCTAGCAGCCTTCTCATAGTTCTGTGTTTTAAATGTTGTGTTTTACATTTTACAAAGAGCACCTTTGTGGGCATTAGCTCATTTGAACCTCACTATAACCCTATAAAGTATTATTATTATCCCTATATTACAAATGAAGAAATTTGTCCTTTAACTTGCAGAAGTCACTTAACCTCTCTGACTTTCTTTTCCTTATCTGTAAAATGAGGGTGATAGTAGATTCCCTATCTCTCTTGTGGAACAATCATGAAGATCTAGAGAGAAAATACATGGATATGCCTTCTGTGAACAGCTAAGTATTAATACTTACAACAGTAACATTGGAAATCATAGCCAGGCTGGGGGGTCCTGCTGGAATCATGGATGCCACTGTCCACTGTAGGCTATTAGTTTTCCTTTTTTTCTTAAATTATGATGTTAGTTTGGTCTGGTGTTACCCTTCTTCCACTTCACTTCTCATTCCATTAGATCTCATTCTTTGCTGAGAGTGTGTAAAATAATAGTAGCTGCCAATTACTGGGCATTTTCCATGTACCAAGCATCATAGTTGGTATTTTGTAGGTTATCTCAGTTTAGTCCTAACAACTACCCTTTGATGTAAGTTTTTTCGTTGTGTACATTTTACAGATGACAAAACAGACTCAAAAATGTTAAATGAATTGCTTGAGTCACACAGCAAGTAAGTGGCAGAGCTAAGATTCAGCATGACATTATAAATCATTTATCAGAGCTTGAATCCCAACTTAACCTCCTACTAGTTGTATATCCTTAGCTAAGTTACTTAACCTCTTTAAATTTGGCTTTCTCATCCATTAATAGTGGATAATACCAACCTTTGCAGCATTAAAAGGATTAGAAACACTATAAAATGCCTATCACATACTAAGCACTCAGTAGATGGCAGATATTGGCAATATTATCCAAATCTTATCTGTCAGACACCAAAGTCCACATTCTTCCTAGTAGACCACACTTCCTCCCTATAAAATAATGCAGTTTAGCAAAGCTCCATGAGATACTACTCAAACCACAGATACTGGACTTGGGGCCATAATGCTACAGAGACATATCAGACACATTCCCTGCCTTTAAATTGCTACATTTTGAACTTCTCTGCCTGGTAATTTTTATTTGGTGGGTTACTGACAGATGCACACATTTTTTAAAACCACTATTACTTTTCCAGTTGCAGATCTATTTTTAACAAACTGAAAAAATGAGTCAAGAAAGAAATAAAACTGCTCTATGACATGATTGATGCTTGTTATTTGCTTATTCACAATTTCTCCCCCTCTAGAGATCCTAAAATTTCTCGCCTGCTGCTGGATGCCCAGTACCCAGTTGTTGCTGTCGACCGCTACATGCCTGTGATTGATGTGTTTTCAGGCCACCAAAATGGGAGTCTTCGAGTCTTTTTAGCTATGGGTTCTTCAGATCAAATAATGGCACTACAAAGATTAAAGCATGAAGAAGGAACACTCCCTCCCTTCAGCCCTAGGCCAGCCCATTTCCTGGACCAGCCAACTGTAGCATCTGTTGCTATGGTAGTAAATGCTATGGTTTACAAAAAGTCATTATTTCATTTTCTCTTGCGTATTTTAGTGAATTTATTGCCCAAATCCTTTATTTCTATAATGAAAGGCTCAACAAAAGAATGTAACATGCACTCCAGTGCTTCCTATAAATCAAAGGAATCATTGGTAGTTTTCTGTTATGGTTTAAATGGATCTCTATGTCCCTCTTAGCTCCCTGAATTTATAAAGAAAATCCAATCGAACAACCAGATCTTAATTATTCAATTTACTAGCTTTGTTGCCTTTAAAAAAAAATGGGAGTGGAGAATGATCCCAAATGTAAGCCAGCAAAATCTTACCCTGCTTATTGGCTGAGCCCATGCTGGAAAGTCATTGTGAAGTGCTTGCTTATCTACTAGTAATTTAAAAGTAATTTGTTTTTGTTTGGTGCTGTCCAGTTGAGAAAGCACATTGACATACATTCTTATGTTTATTTCCCTAACAACTACATGAGGTGGGTCATTGTTATTCTGTTTTATAGATGATGAGACAGAATCCAAGAGAGTAAGTTACTTGTCCGGGGTCACATAACCAAGAATGAGAGAACTGGGATTCAGACACAGGTCTTCTAACTTCAAGTTCAGTCTTTATTCCACTGTATCATGTACTACTGTATCTTATATTTGTTGTTATTACTAGTACAGCCAAATCTCAGTATCCATACCATTTAAGTATGTTATATTCTTAAGTCTGAACCCAAATGACAAATTTAAATGTCTCTAGCAGGGAAAGAACTATTAGGAAAATAACTTTTAGCAAGTTATGGTTTATTTGTATATTATGAACTCCAAATTTTTCTTAGTTATTTGTTAGTTTTGTTTTGTTCTGAGGTGAGATCTCGCTCTGTTGCCCAGGCTGGAGTACAATGGCGCCATCTCAGCTCACTACTACCTCCGCCAACTGGGTTCAAGGGATTCTCCCACCTTGGCCTCCCGGTAGCTGGGATTACAGGCACCCACCACTGTGCCTGGTAACTTACGTATTTTTAGTAGAGATGGGATTTCACCATATTGCCAGGCCAGGCTGGTCTTAACCTCAAGTAATCCACCCATCTCGACCTCCCACAGTGCTGGGATTACAGGCATGAACCACCACACCCGGCCAGTTATTTGTTAGATATTATTGTTTGTCAATAGATAATCATATTTTTCAAGTTGAAAATTATATAAAAGCACAAATAAAGAAAAACCACATTAATATCCCCAAGTCTGTGTAGGCATTATATGGCTATCACCTTGCAGTGTAGACTCAGATTTTGTTAAATTCCATACTAAAGGTTAGAAAATGTTTCTCACTATGTGCACAGAGGAAATCCTTGAAAGATTTACCTGTGGGATTAGATATCTATAAAAACAGTTGTTTTTCCTCCTACACTCATGCCTCTCATCCAATTCACCATTTGCAGAAGGGAGTTATCAAATTGCTATAACACTATAAGGCCAAATTAAGTAGCTGTTGTGACTCTTGAAAGATTTTTTTTTCCCAATTTTTGCCCCAGGGAATCAAATTGCAAGTTTTGTGTTTTTCTAAGGAAAATTTTTGAGCAGGTATTGCTAACATATGCTTTCAGATTTCAAAGCAGAGACTTAATACAGTCTCTGTTCTAGATTTTTTGGATTAGTAGTTAAAATGTTAAACACATATATATATATATAATCTCAACTCTTATCTGAATCCTGAATTCCCCCCTTTGAATTTTCCTGAATGATTTGTTGTCTAAGATCTGCTGTATAGAATAGGGATAAAGATCACTGGCTCTGGAGTCAGACTACATTAAGTCTAAACCTGGTTCCACTGTTACTAGCTCTGCATGTTCAATCACCTAATAAAGGTGAGCTGTTTGGTGTAGTGCCTGGTTCATAGTAAATCCTCAATAAATACATGATTATTTGTTGTTATTCCCTGTAGTAACAGTGTCTTCACTACCTCCCCAAGTAGTCCTTACCATTATTGGACAGTCCTGACGTTATCCCCAACTAATTTGGAAATAGTAGTTAGTACCTGTTTGCTATTCTAAGTGGCCCAGGCTAAGGAGTCCTGCTGGAATCATGGATGCCACTGTCTGCTGTAGGCTATTAGTTTTCCTTTTTTTCTTAAATTATGATATTAGTTTGGTCTGGTGTTACCCTTCTTCCACTTCACTTCTCATTCCATTGCTATTCTAAATGTAGAATTTATTCTAAATTTACTATTTATTCTTTTTCCTGTGAAGGGAATAGCCTTCTATTCTTAGTATATTAAGAGCTTTTATCAGGAACAAATATTGAATTTTATCAAATGCATTTGTATTAATCATTTTTGTTGTTCCATTAATGCACTGAATTACATTTATGGATTTCCTAATATTAACCCAGTCTCATAGTCAGGAGTACATCCTATTTAGCCTATTTACAGTGAGCAGTTGTGAGAGTTACAGTGAAAATTAAGTATCTATTTTAATATCAACTAATTATACTTATCCCTTTATCTATACTCAGACTTCATAGAGAAGCACGAATATTCTAAGCAAGTTACTCTTTAAAGCTCACCGGTGTTTCTGTTTCATTTAATAGGCAGAGGACCGAGGAAATGCACTGATGGAGCACTGCTTTGAGATCCATGTAGAGATGGTTAAAGGGCTAGCCCCTCTTCAGGCAACAGTCTGGGGAGAAGCAGATTGTTATGTCCAGTACTACTTTCCAGTTCAACACTCGCAATCCAGTGTGCTGAAAGGACCGGAGTTCCTTGAAAATGGTAGGTTTAGGATATTAGGCTTTCTTATTCTTATATGGTTCTTTTATTACATTATATTTAAGAATTCTTTTTTTTTCTGAGTGAATTTTGTGTTGTTGAATATTTCTAGTCTTACCTGGGCAGTAAAACAGGAGATAGGCCAAGTTTTTTTATTTTTTAACTATTTTTGTAGCTTTTTATTTTGATATAATTTCAAATTTACAAAAACCTATAAAAATAGTACCAAGAACTTTTGTATACTCTTTACCTAGATCTACCAATTATTTGCATTTTGCCCCATCTTATATCTTTACGTGCCCACTCACTCTTACCTATATACGTAGTGTTGATTCTCATTCCTCACAGTAGTTGTGTTCTGTAAAGCACCATGAACGCTGAATTAGGGAATACTGAACCATTGCTCCTAAAGGAAATATGTACATATACATATCTCACATAGATCATTATTTCAACTCGTAAAACAACTTACCCTGGTAGACTCTGTTTGCTTTATTTTATGAAAGAAAAAATGAGATTCACAAGCGTTAAGTGACTTGCTTGGGGCTGCCCCACTAACAAGGGCCGAGGTTGGGGTTCAAACCCCATCCTACTGTCCCCAGAGTGGAAGCTTCTGCACTGCCTCTACTGTCCCCACCTTCTGGTTATCTCCGAGAAACAAGAAGTCGGACTCTCTCACATTGTTCTTACCTGGGAACAAACAGACTGGGTGACTCGAATTTTTCGCCATTCAGTGTATGTTCCAGAATGATTGCCAGAGTGCTGCCAGTGTTGATTTTGAGGTTCGAATAAAAGATTTGTATATACAGAACATATAAAGAACTCTTACAAATCAATCATTTCTTAAAAACCAATTAAAAAGTGGGCAAAGGATCTGAATAGACATTTCTCCAAAGATATACAAATGGCTAATAAGCACATGGAAGAATACTGAGCATCATTACTTATTTGGGAAATGCAAATCAATACTACTGAGATACCATTTCATACTCGCTAAGGTAGCTATAATTAAAAAAAAAAAAAAACTTAACAAGTGTCAGCACTTGAATGGCAATATATGAATTGTCCACTAGCAAGGGATCTTTTTCTTCTATATTATCATGGGATCTTAGGGAACCATAGCTACTAGGGAATTACTGAGTAATATTCACTGGAAGAACATGAAAGAAGAAAAAAGCACTAAGTCATATGTTGGATTATTTTGAAATGTTTTTCTTTTCTAAAGGAATTACTCTGAAGCCCTTCAGAACTGCAACCACACTCTGTGTTCCGGATCCCATCTTTAATAGTGAACACCATCACTCTCTCCTGTTGCCAGCTGAAGTTCCAGTGCAAAGGCTCCTACTAAGTGCCTTCTCTGCACAGGGCCTCGTGCCTGGAGGTGGAGTCCAGTTTGAAATCTGGTGCAGGTACAGTGTGGAGACCCCAGTCCTAGGAAGGAAGTGCACAATCATAAAGCATCCTATTCCTAACCAGCCTAGGTTGAATTATTGTAAGAAAGTTAAGCAGCCCCTTCTGCCCTGTTTTATATTATTTGGATTTGACAGGGACTCTTGTCCAGTTTTTACTGAAATCTGTTATTAGGATCTTGTGAGCCATTGTATCTCGTATTTCTAATCACTACTTACATTCGAAGTGAAAGTCTTGTTCATTTTACCTCCTATTATGTATTAAACATATCAATCACCTTTTTTGTGCTTTTGTTACTGCCTTGTTTAGTTCAGGCCCTTTTCATATCTTGCCTAAATGACTGTGATAGCCTCCTAACTGGTCTCCCATTTATAAACTCATTTCTTGTAACCTGTTCTTCCTGACACCAGAAGAATGTTTATATTTATTTTATAAATAAAATTTAATAATATAATTTATATTAATAAATATATAAATTATTATATTTGATTTATACTATAGAATATAAATCCACTCAATGTTACCAATATTGGTAGATTTCCAGGAAATTACTGGCATAAATACAGATGTTCAACCCACCCCTTTATATCTGCACCACCAACAAACCAACTAAAGTGCTTAAGAGAGTATAAACACAAGAGGAAAGGAAACAGCATCAGGAACAGAGCTAGGGATGAGTACCATCCAAATGTGAGAACATTTTCCTAAATACAATTAATTGTAAGTCAAGTACAAAAAAGATTTTTAAAACCACCTAGGTTTGAGTTACAACTTTGCAATCTAAGAATGGATTGTTTTGACATGAGAAAGAAATAGAGTAGGTACTGACAGATCCTCATTACCCTGCTAAATTAGAGGGTCCTCAGCATGAAGATGAGAGTAAGCCATGAAAGACATTGGGCCTACTCCACTTTGAACCACTTTTGCTGCTGCAAGATGGAAACTTTCAGGACTGGCCACCTCCGACAGGTTCAAGGCATGTACAGTTACCTCACAGAAAGCTTGTGGGAAGCTGGGCTTTGTCCTGAACTCAGGGTATAATTTATGGAGTTCCTCCTCCACGTAATGAGTGGTAAATTTAGCCAGACACCATAACTGCGTACTACCAACACAGAACAAGCAGGCACCAAAGATAACCAGGTAGTGAAGGCTGATCTCTGGGGCAGACTGAATAATTTATCACCTAATTCTTCTGACAACTTGTGTTTTTGTGGTTTACAGATACTATTATCCTAATGTGAGAGACCAGATGGTCGCCAAAGGAACCTTGCCATTATCAAGGATCTGTGCTATGGTAACCACCCAGCATCGTGAGGATGTGGGAATACAGACCTTTAATCTCCCTTTAACCCCCAGGATTGAGAACAGGAAAGAACTGAGGAACCAGTCATCAGGTAATTGAAAACAAGTTTGTCTTTTTCTTTCAAAATCAGTATACATAAAAATATATAAAATAGCCAGGCGCGGTGGCTCACACCTGTAATCCCAGCACTTTGGGAGGCCAAGGTGGGCAGATCACCTGAGGTCTAGAGTTCGAGACCAGCCTGACCAACATGGAGAAACCCCGTCTCTACTAAAAATACAAAAAAATTAGCCAAGCATGGTGGCCCATACTTGTAATCCCAACTACTCAGGAGGCTGAGGCAGGAGAATCGCTTGAACCTAGGAGGCAGAGGTTGCGGTGAGCCAAGATCAAGCCATTACACTGCAGCCTGGGCAACAAAAGCGAAACTCTGTCTCAAAAAAAAAAAAAAAAAAAATATATATATATATATATATATGTATACACACACACACAAAAAAAAAAAATATACAGTATACAGAAAAATCCCTTTTCTCTCTAAATTAGTGATTCTCCACATTTTGAGGTATTTGCCCTTTTGAGGATCTGATGAAAACTGTAAGACACCTTCTCTTGGAAAAAATGAGTACAGAATATACACTGCCAATTTTGTATACAATTCTAGAAAACTCATAGCTCCATGGAGTCTATATAAATGTTGCTTGTCTCATTTCACCTTTAACTTCAGCAAGCATTTTATAAGCCCTCAAGCCATAAATTCTAAGCATTATATGGTACACTCAGAGAATTGTTATTCCAAGCCAACATGAGCAAATGGGGGATTGGTAGAAGATAGTTAACATGAACCAGGAATTCACTGTAAGGGAGGAGAAGGCTAGGGTTTAAAGTTGGGAGGGATTAATTCAAATTTGGAGATTTGAATGATATTACATCCTAATGACTCCAGCAGAATGGTATGCCCCCCAACTTTATCATCAGATAATGAAGTTTAGCCTCCTAAATCAAGTTGCTGTACATGCTTGCTAAAAAGTATCTGCCAAAACAACTAGTTTTATGTCACCATAATTAAGATTGAGTTGTTCCTCCTGATGCTCCCTGATCAGCTTATTCTGTTATTCCATAAAGCTCTCCCTGAAATGTAACAGTAGGATGATAGAGTTTTTATAAAAAGGTAGCACAAGAAGATATTTCAGGTGGTGATGGTAGGAGGGTGATAGAAGTATGTGAGGTGTGGAAACCTTTTGAAAGTTTAAAAAGAAAATGGCTAGAGCCCATCTCAATTCTATAAACATAATTGGGGGTAAAAAAAAATCTGGAGTTAAGTTCTGCCTTCAGTAGTTGTGTAATCTTGGCAAGGAATTAAATCTCTGAACCATAATTTCTTGAATGTAAAGTAAATTAGTAACCTGTTAAGCCTTTATTAACCCTAAAGAATAACAATGTGATTATGACAAGGACAGATTCTCTCATTGCGCTTATTGTTCGTTGTAGTGTTTAATCCTCTTCCATCCTTCCTGACCACAACTTTGTGGTTTGGTGGAACAGAGATTCTTCTGACCAGCCTTCTTTCCTTGTGTCCTCATTCTTCAGGTTTACTGGATGTGGGCCTAAGGTACAGGCGTAGTCCGAGAACAGCAGAGGGAGTTCTTGCTGCCCGAACTGTTTCCATCTCAGTCCAGATTATCAGAGCCTGTGGTCTGCAAGCAGCAGCCAAGTAAGTCCACCTGAGACAAGCAATTCTCAAGCCTTTTACACTGCAATCATTGTAAAATAATGCTCAGATATGCAAAATTTTCTTAGGTATAATTTCCAGTTCATTAACCACAACTCCTCTTTTTCTGTTAAGAAAGCATTTCACCATATAAGTGAGTAAATCACTTGCAAACATTGCTATTCTAACTGTTATTAGCAACTTAGTTCCTTGACCTTGCCCAACAGTTTTATCCTGTGCCTTTCTTAACAACTTAGTCTTATGGCCATACCCTACACCATCAAACCATGCCATACCCAATCACTGCAGCTCCTGTGTAATCTCACTTCATTCCTTTCGGTTTCTGAGTACTACTTCCTATTTTTCCAGCTTGTACCCCTTTAGTCTGTTCTCAACATAGTAGCCAGTGAACTTATGAACACCTAAGTCTAGCTTTGTCGCCCAGGCTGGAGTGCAGTGGCGGGATCCTCATTACTGTGTTGACCAGGCTGGTCTCGAACTCCTGACCTCAAGTGATCTGCCCGCCTCAGCCTCCCAAAGTGCTGGAATCACAGGCGTGAGCCACTGCGCCTGGCCTATGTTTGATCTTATTCATAGTAAAAGCCAGAGCCCTTAAAATGGCTATGAGACCCCATATGATCAAAACCGTGCCCCTAGGCCGGGCACGGTGGCTCACGCCTGTAATCCCAACACTTTGGGAGGCTGAGGCGGGCGGATCACGAGGTCAGGAGATCGAGACCATCCTGGCTAACCCCATGAAACCCCGTCTCTACTAAAAATACAAAAAATTAGCCGGGCAAGGTGGCGGGCGCCTGTAGTCCCAGCTACTCAGGAGGCTGAGGCAGGAGAATGGCGTGAACCCGGGAGGTGGAGCTTGCAGTGGGCAGAGATCGTGCCACTGCACTCCAGCCTGGGCGACAGAGCAAGGCTCCATCTCAAAAAAAAAAAAAAAAAAAAAACCATGCCCCTGCCCCCAACTATCTTTGTGATCTCATCTCCTGCTAGTCTCCCCTCTGCTTACTCCATTCCAGCCATGACTCCCTTGTTGCTTCTGAACACACCAAGCATATTTTCCCCTCAGGGCGTTTGTCTTGCTGTTTTCTCTGCCTGGAACACTATTTCTGTAGAAAAACAGCACGGCTCTCTCCCTTACCTCCTTCAGGTCTTCACTCATACTTCTCTCTGCCTTGAATATTCTTCCTTTTGTCTACTTAACAAACTCCTATTTTCCTTCAAGACTATCTTCCTTTATATCTTTGTACGTGTAGGCAGAGTTGGTGGGTTTTGCTTTGTTAACACCTTGGTTGTAGCACATATTCTGTTTCAAATATTGGCATACATGTATTTTTCTCCCACTAGACTGTGAGTTCCTCTAGTCAGAGACACTGCCTGAGCTCCTCTCCGTCCTTCTAACCTCCTAGCATAATTCTAGCATATAACAGGCACCCAGTAAGAAAGATAACTAGATCAGGCTCCTGCTTCAGCCTGACACCCTTTGAACAAAGAAACAGACAAGTGCTCCCTAACTTTTTCCCTGTTGTAACCGAGGGTCAAACTGTTCACCTGTAACTTTATGGTCTCCAAATAAGAAATTGCATTACTATGTTAGATCTGATGCTGAAGAGCTAAGATACTCAGCGTAGTTAATACTGTTCCTCACTAAATTCTCCACATAGACTTTTTCAGTTGCTGCCCAAGAACATCTTAGTGTTAGTGAAGGTGATGTAAAGACAGGCTGGTTTTAGGTTTTGTTTTTATGTTTGTTTTGGTTTTTGGTGTATTTTTTGTTTGTTTGTTTGTTTAATTTCAGCTTTTTATTTTAGATACAGGGGTACATGTGCAGGTTTGTTATATGGGTATATTGCATGATGCTAAGGTTTGGGGTACAGATCCCATCACCGAGACAGTAAAGCAGTTTTATAATCATGCCACGTCCTTACATTAAAACTTGATGATTTCTCATTGTTGATAGCAGTGATCTCATAATTTTAATTATGCATTCCTATTAATAAAAAAGTAGCATACCTTTTAAATATGTACATATTTATTCATGTATAAATCATCTTCATGTACTGCTATACTCATATACAAAATACCTTCTAAGATATACCATGGAATAGAAAAACTTTAATATATGAGATCACCAATGTAGTTTATCCTATGAACCTCCTAAGTTGTATACAGCCTTCTTTAGGTGTCATTGGTTCATATAATAAGGTCCAACTTCCTTAGCTTGGCATTCAAGCCCCTTCAAAATAAATCTGAGTCTTAAAAGAGGAATAGTAGTTATCAAGATACCCAAAGGGAGTGAAAGTTATTTTGGTGAAAGAGAAGAACATGTGCAAAGGCAGAGAGGCGTGAAACTTACGTATTTGGAGTTCCTCCTGAGTCTCAGATCCAGCTAACATCAGAATTCTTCAATACGGCATTAAATTAACTAGTATTTAATTGGCAGAGAAGGACAGAATTTAGATACTCAGTAGATCTCAGAGAGGGCAGATAACAGGTCAGAAACTCAGTAGTTGCTCTGTCTGAGGACTCATGAGGAAAGTCAGATTGGATGGCAGGCAGTTCATTCTAAATCTCCCATTTGATCTGTGTCATATATTCAAGGAGGGAGAGCAAGAAGTCAGGCCAGTTCTGATACAACTCTCTTCTGGTAGGTTGGGAGAGGTTCGCAGGATGTGAGACAATGCATGGTATAATGGAAACAGAACTGTTCTAGAAATCAGATACTGTGGCTTCTAGTCTCATCCCCATCTCCTACTAGCTGTGTATGATCTTGGGCTGATTTCTTTACTTCCCTGAGCTTCGGTTTCTTCATCTGAAATGGAAATTTTAAATTCCTACCCTGATTTTATAAGGATCAGTATAAAAATTAACAAACATGAAGTAATTTTAAAAACTACGAACTATCGTACAAATATACAGATTTTTCTGATTACTTCCACTTGTATAGATAATTGTGACCTTTATTTGCCAGTAAAATCAGGGAAGTAAGTTTTGCATTGCCACTTACTGAAAAGAATTCTTGGTGTCCTAAACTTACCCCTCTTTTGAATCCTTATGCTGGCATCTATATAGCAGGTGCTGTAAATTAGTCTTCTCTCCTCAAGAAACACCAGCCTCCATCTTACCTGTCAGTGGTCTTCCTGAAAATACATTGTTGGTGCCTATGTAAAGTAGGCACTTCTTATTGACTTGCATTCTTCTAACTCACCTGATCTTTAACTCAGAGTGAATAGAAACTTTCTTGGACATAACCAGTAGTCTTTAAATGCCTTGAAGCTAAGGAATTGAGGCTACTTCACTACTGAATATCCAGCTGAGCCCAAGGCATGACACACAGAGCAGATACCCAGCAAATAACGACTGAATGAGTGAATTCAAACCAGCTTGGGGCCCAAGCCTTTCTGCCATCTCTGAAAGTTCCCTATTGAGAGTCCTTCACTGTCCATAGGCAGGTTCTCTCCTTTGTATATATTATCTAATGTTATCCTTACAACACCCTGTGAGTATTTTATCCTCATTTTTTTTGAGACGGAGTTTCACTCTTGTCACCCAGGCTGGAGTGCAGTGGCGCGATCTCGGCACTGCAACCTCCGCCTCCTAGGTTCAAGCGATTCTCCTGCCTCAGCCTCTGAGTAGCTGGATTAACAGGTACCCGCCACCACGCCCGGCTAATTTTTTGTATTTTTAGTAAAGACGGGGTTTCGCCTTGTTGGGCAGGCTGGTCTCGAACTCCTGACCTCAGGCGATCCACCCACCTCAGCCTCCCAGAGTGCTGGGATTACAGGCATGAGCCACCGCACCCAGTCTGTCCTCATTTTTTAAGCTACTGCTAGCATTCAATTTATTTTCACCCCATTTTTCCTAGGCGTAATATATACTTCATGGTATGCTATTGTATGGATACACATTAATCTTCTGTTAATGATAAATCATCTATTCATGATCATTAATGATAATGAAAAGGAAAAAGGTTTTCTTTTTTTCTTAGAAATGAAATTGCAGTAAGCATCCAGATATATAATATGTATCTTTCATATTTATATACTATCCTTATATTAACCTCATCTTAGTGAAGAGGAAACTGAGACTTAAAGGAGGTTGAATAACTTATTGAGAGTCACACGGTGAGTAAATGGTGGACCCAGGCTTCAAACCCAGATCTGTATAACTCCAAATTACTACTCTCTACTGGTATATATGAAGTACAGTAAGGTTTTAACAGGAAGGAACCCATAAGTCTACTTTAGGGATATCAAGAAATGCTTCAAAAATAGGTGACTTTTTTGCCTAGATGTCAACTTTATCCCCTTGGGGAGTTTAGGGAAAGGGAGTTTGTCCCACACTGTAGCTACACACAAATGACCTGACTGCTCTTTATGAGTGTCATTAAAGGCATGTAGATTCCATTTGTACATCATGGAACATCTGTGCTGAGAAAGAGAAAAGCAGCCCCAGGCTTCTGGGAATTGGGCCGACATTCATAGGTAGACTTTGGTGTTTTCTTGTTGAGCATAAATAATCTTACAGAACATCAGCATCAGACAAGATCACTGTATTACTATGATGAAGTGAGACAAAAACAAGACAGTTCCATCATCATGTCTAAGCACAGACCAAAACAAGGTCACTTATGCAAACCATAGAAACACCCAACATCCTCCTGTCTCGCTAAAATGAGTGACAGTTGCTGCTTCACCAGTTATAGCTTTAGCGTTACTCTAGTATTCCCTCCATCTAGATAAGATTCTTTAAGAAAATCAATCCAGAGCAAAGCCCTGCTCCTTTAAGCCCTCACCCAAATCAGCTAACACAAGCCCAATGTTGATAAGCCCTTTCTGATACTTCTCACTGAGATGTACTGTGGTTCCCCATGGTATATATTTTCCTTAATTGCAATGAGCAGTAAACCCAGCTTGTTCAACTAGAGTTGGTTCCTTCCTTGACTTAAGGGCATTGACAGGACAGTGGGTCGTCCTCAGGGTCACTCTGATGGGCAGATGTTATCCCCCTCCACCCCCATATACATATACCATGATATCTAGATTACTAAGAAAGCCCATTGTGGCACTGCCAAAAGCCTAGATAGCATATAGAAAGAAAAAAAAAAGAAAGCATATAATTGGTTTTATTCTTGGTGGTCTCATAGAAGTAATGAAGTTATTTTCCAGGCAATCAAGCTGATTTCTAATATTACCATGGTATCTTCTCATTTCCACCCCTCTCCTCTACAGGGCTTTGGCTGAACAGGAACCCGCTTTACAGTTTAGTGCCACAGTTGGGGTCAATGCCTCTGTCACCACTCATCTCTCCTTCCTGCCCCAGGGAGAACAGCGCCGAACTCACCCTGTGGCCTGTTCCTTCTGCCCTGAGTTTTCCCATCACGTTGAGTTCACATGTAACTTGGTGACTCAGCACTGTAGTGGAGAGGCCTGTTTCCTAGCAGAGTTGTTGGAGTTTGCAGAAGTTATTTTTGCTGTCTATCATGAAAATACCAAGTCAGGTGAGCACCATATGACTTGTCACAATCAAAATTAAAAGAAGCTACATTTTTAATGGTGTAGCCCTTCCTAGGAGATACATACTGAAGTATTTAGAGGTGAGGAGTCATAATCTCTACAACTTATTTCTGAAAGATAACAGCAAAAAATAAGGATATGTACTAAGTATGTAAGAGAAAGATAGTGTAGAGAGAAATAAAGCAAATGTGTCAGTGTTAATGGGTGTATCCAGATGAAGAGTGTGTAGGAGTTCATTATTGTGTTTTTGCAACTTTTCTATATTCGTGAATTTTTTTCAAAACATTTAATTTAAAAAATGGGCTAGGCACAGTGGCCCACACCTGTACTCCCAGCATTCTGGGAGGCCAAAGCGGGAGGATCAATTGAGCCCAAGAGTTCAAGGGTGCAGTGAGTTATGATGGCACCACTGCATTCCAACCTGCGCGAAAGAGTGAGACCCTGCCAAAAAAAAAAAAAACTGAGGCCATTCAGGCTTTGATTGGGGCATGAGCAAGAGCAAGATAATCTCTAATGTATTTTACAAAACTAAGATTTAGTGCATGTAAGGGGAGGGTTGTGTGGATATACTGTAAACAAGCTCCTTGATGAGTAGACCATCAAATAATTTTTCTTTTTTGCTTGATTTAACAGCCAGTGATATAATCAGTATTGAGTCATGCAAAGAGTATCTGCTTGGAGTAGTAAAAGTTCCAACAAAAGAGCTGCTGATCAAGAGATCTGGTAAGGATCCCAGATTATCACTTTCTGATGCCACCCTTTCCCTTTCACTTCCCTACAAGAGATCATCTCTGTCTCTCTTATAAGATGTTCAAAAGAAAACACAAGCCCTTGGCTGGGCGCGGTGGCTCAAGCCTGTAATCCCAGCACTTTGGGAGGCCGAGACGGGCGGATCACGAGGTCAGGAGATCGAGACCATCCTGGCTAACCCCGTGAAACCCCGTCTCTACTAAAAAATACAAAAAACTAGCCGGGCGAGGCGGTGGGCGCCTATAGTCCCTGCTACTCGGGAGGCTGAGGCAGGAGAATGGCGTGAACCCGGGAGGCGGAGCTTGCAGTGAGCTGAGATCCGGCCACTGTACTCCAGCCTGGGCGACAGAGCGAGACTCCATCTCAAAAAAAAAAAAAAAAAAAAAGAAAACACAAGCCCTTAACACACGCTTCTGAACTTTTTCCAATACCTCAAATGTTTTCTTGAAACTTTTTTTTAGTTTAAAGATCTTTATTTTATTTGCAATCTGGAATACTTCATTTCATAAAATGAAATGTGTTCCAATGTTCCAATGAGCTGAACAGAAGAGGTTAATTTTATAGATGGAGAAAGCCTGAAGAAAGGATAAACACAGGCTGGGCGCGGTGGCTCACGCCTGTAATCCCAGTACTTTGGGAGTCCAAGGCAGGCAGATCACCTGAGGTCAGGAGTTCAAGACCAGCCTGGCTAACATGGTGAAACCCCGTTTCTTTTTTCTATTTTTTTTATTATTATTATTATACTTTAAATTCTAGGGTACACATGCCCAACGTGCAGGTTTTTACATAGGTATACATGTGCCATGTTGGTTTGCTGCAACCATTAACTCGTCATTTACATTACGTATTTCTCCTAATGCTATCCCTCCCCCTAACCCCCAGCCCATGACAGGCTCTGGGGTGTAACGTTCCCTGCCCTGTGTCTAAGTGTTCTCATTGTTCAATTCCCACCTATGAGTGAGAACAGGCAGTGTTTGGTTTTCTGTCCTTGTGGTAGTTTGCTCAGAATGATGGTTTCCAGCTGCATCCATGTCCCTACAAAGGACATGTACTCATCCTTTTCTATGACTGCATAGTACTCCATGGTGTATATGTGCCACATTTTTTTTTTTTTTTTTTTTTTTTGAGCCAGAGTCTCGCTCTGTCTGTCGCCCAGGCTGGAGTGCAGTGGCGCGATCTCGGCTCACTGCAAGCTCCGCTTCCGGGGTTTACGCCATTCTCCTGCCTCAGCCTCCCGAGTAGCTGGGACTACAGTCGCCCGCCACCTCGCCCAGCTAGTTTTTCGTATTTTTTAGTAGAGACGGGGTTTCACCGTGTTCGTCAGGATGGTCTCGATCTCCTGACCTCGTGATCCACCCGTCTGGGCCTCCCAAAGTGCTGGGATTACAGGCTTGAGCCACCGCTCCCGGCCGTGCCACATTTTCTTAATCCAGTCTATCATTGATGGACATTTGGGTTGGTTCCAAGTCTTTGCTATTGTGAATAGTGCCGCAATAAACATACATATGCATGTGTCTTTATAGTGCATGATTTATAATCCTTTGGGTATATACCCAGTAATGGGATCGCTGGGTCAAATGGTAATTCTAGTTCTAGATCCTTGAGGAATCGCCACACTGTCTTCCACAGTGGTTGAACTAGTTTACGTTCCCACCAACAGTGTAAAAGCGTTCCTATTTCTCCACATCCTCTCCAGTGTCTGTTGTCTCCTGACTTTTTAATGATCGCCATTCTAACTCGTGTGAGATGGTATCTCATTGTGGTTTTGATTTGCGTTTCTCTGATGAACAGTGATGATGAGCATTTTTTCATGTGTCTGTTGGCTGCGTAAATGTCTTCTTTTGAGAAGTGTCTGTTCATATCCTTCGCCCACTTTTTGATGGGGTTGTTTTTTTCTTGTAAATTTGTTTAAGTTCTTTGTAGATTCTGGATATTAGTCCTTTGTCATATGGGTAGATTGCAAAAATTTTCTTCCATTCTGTGGGTTGCCTTTTCACTCTAATGGTAGGTTTTTTTGCTGTGCAGAAGCTCTTTAGTTTAATTAGATCCCATTTGTCTATTTTGGCTTTTGTTGCCACTGATTTTGGTGTTTTAGTCATGGAGTCCTTGCCCATGCCTATGTCCTGAATGGTATTGCCTATGTTTACTTCTAGGGTTTTTATGGTTTTAGGTCTAACATTTAAGTTTCTAATCCATCTTGAATTAATTTTTGTATGAGGTGTAAGGAAGGATCCAGTTTCAGCTTTCTACATATGGCTAGCCAGTTTTCCCAGCACCATTTATTAAATAGGAAATCCTTTCCCCATTTCTTGTTTTTGTCAGATTTGTCAAAGATCAGATGGTTGTAGATGTGTGATGTTATTTCTGAGGCCTCTGTTCTGTTCCATTGGTCTATATATCTGTTTTGGTACCAGTACCATGCTGTTTGGGTTACTGTAGCTTTGTAGTATAGTTTGAAGTCAGGTAGCATGATGCCTCCAGCTTTGTTCTTTTTGCTTAGGATTGTCTTGGCAATGTGGGCTCTTTTTTTGGTTCCATATGAACTTTAAAGTCATTTTTTCCAATTCTGTGAAGAAAGTCATTGGTAGCTTATGGGGATGGCATTGAATCTATAAATTACCTTGGGCAGTATGGCCATTTTCATGATATTGATTCTTCCTATCCATGAACATGGAATGTTCTTGCATTTGTTTAGTGTCCTCTTTTATTTCGTTGAGCAGTGGTTTGTAGTTCTCCTTGAAGAAGTCCTTCATATCCCTTGTAAGTTGGATTCCTAGGTATTTTATTCCCTTGCGAGGGTGGGCAGGTGGCGAATCCAGCAGCACATCAAAAAGCTTATCCACCACAATCAAGTTGGCTTCATCCCTGGGATGCAAGACTGGTTCAACATATGCAAATCAATAAACATAATCCATCCCATAAGCAGAACCAATGACAAAAACCACATGATTATCTCAATAGATGCAGAAAAGGCCTTTGACAAAATTCAACAGCCCTTCATGCTAAAAACTCTCAATAAACTATTGATGGAACATATCTCAAAATATAGGAGCTATTTATGATAAACCCACAGCCAATATCATACTGAATGGGCAAGAACTGGAAGCATTCCCTTTGAAAACTAGCACAAGACAGGGATGCCCTCTCTCACCACTCCTATTCAACATTGTGTTGGAAGTTCTGGCCAGGGCAATCAGGCAAGAGAAAGAAAGAAAGGATATTCAGTTAGGAAAAGAGGAAGTCAAATTGTCCCTGTTTGCAGATGAAATGATTGTATATTTAGAAAACCCCATTGTCTCAGCCCAAAATCTCCTTAAGCTGATAAGCAACTTCAGCAAAGTCTCAGGATACAAAATCAATGTTCAAAAATCACAAGCATTCTTATACACCAATTACAGACAAACAGAGAGCCAAATCATGAGTGAACTCCGTTTCTTGAAACATTTTAAATCTTCTCCTAATCATTTTGAAGGTCTTCTAATAAAACAAAGAAACTCAAGGCATTATACTATCATCTTTCCCTAAGAAAGATGATGATGATGATGAAGAATATGGCAATATCCATTATATTATATAGCACTTTGTAAAATATTTTCTCAGATCTTGTTTGAGCTTCACAGTAACCCTGACAAGTAAGGATATAGGATCTTATTATTTTCATTTGTCAGATGAGAAAACTTAGAGAGATTAAGTGGTTTGCCAAAACCACATACCTAGTGAGTGGCAGGACCTGAAATGAAATCCAGATTCACTCATTATTTTTCCCTATTTTTTCTCTCACTGTAGAAGGAATAAGGATATAGGATAAATGCCCCCCAAAGTAGACACAACCACCAAGGCAGTCTGGAAATACTGATCCCATCCTACTTACTAGTAACTGGGTGACTTTGACCAAGTGATTTGACCTCTCTGAGCCCCCATTTTCTTATCTTGTGGGATGGATACAGTTAATCCTGATAAGTCTATAAGGTAGGAACTCATTAAATTGGTTATATAAAGTACCTGACACATAGTAGGTGTGCAATAAGTATAGGTTTTCCTTCTGTTGTCCATCTTCCTGCCTAGGATTGTGTAATCTAGTTTGCAGAATTCTGTCACACATCTCCCAGTTTTTTCATGAGTTAATATTTGAGCACTACCCTAATAAACAGGTACTGTGTATGTGCCTGCCGGACAGAAGTCTGCACAAGTTGATATGGGATTCAAAACTCCCTTCTGTCACTTATTGTTTGTGATCTAAATAAAGTTACTTCATCTCTCAGATCCATAGTTCCCTCCTCTGTAGATATGGAAATAGTAATATCTATTTCACAAGATTATTAAAGCGTTTAATGAAATCTTACATGTGAAAAATCTTGGCACAGGGCTGGGCACATAGGACACCTCAATTTCCTTCCTTCTATAACTTAGCTACAGTTTGGGAGAGAACAAGCACCATCTGGGAAATCACATCTCTGTGAATTAAAATTAATCCCTTGGATATATACCTTTTAGATAATTAAGGATATATCATTTGTCTTTGTATTCAGCATATTCTAAAGTGAGCACTCTATTTTGTTTTTCCCTACCTATACCCTCAATTATAGAATCGCAGAGCTAAAGTAACCATCTAATAATCTATGCAGTTCTTAAACACTGAAATGGCATGAAATTTTGTGTCTACATGTATTTGTTTATTTTCGGGGGCATAATAGCTTTCATTTGAGTCAAAAGGGTCTGTGACCAAAAAAATGTTAAGAACCATTAAGCTGTGGGGAAACATAATCATAGAACCAAAGCCCTAGGCTCTTAGGCTATCAAGCTGAAAAAGAGCCTTAGAGATCAAAATTTTCAGCCTCCTCATTTCACAGAGAAAAACTAAGAAGGCCCAGAAAAGCTAAATACCTGTGCAAAAGTCATCAAACCTTAAGTAATCTTCAGCAAATTAATCTCCTAAATCTTCTCATTTGTAAAATACACTCAGTAAAACATTTCTTAGAAAATTGCTGTGAATATTATCATTCCGCAATCTGTTTTATATAGTGCCAAAATCCAAAAGACCCTGAAAATAAAGTTTTTTAACTCATTGAGGAGCCAAATCTGACCTCAGCTGATACGAGACTTAGGCAACTGCCTATTTATGTAAACTTTTATTAAAACACACTGTGCCCATTAATTTACAAATTGTCTGTGGCCACTTTATTACCACAGTAGCCCAGCTGAGTGACTGCGGCAGAGACCATATGGCCCAAAAAGCCTAAAGTATTTACTATCTGTGGGCCCTGATATATAATATTATATAATATTCAGTTTATGTACTCTATTACCTTTCTAAAACCTGAAAAATTCTAAATTCAGAAATAAATCTGGCCTTAAAGTTTTCAGATAAGATAGTGTGAACCTATACTAGGTGCAATGTAGACTTTAGAGCCAGCTAGACCTGGAGTCAAATTCTGGCTCTCTTACTTGGTAGCAGTAATAAGGTGGACAGGTCTCTGAGCTTCCACTTTCTCACCTGTAAAATAAGGATTATTATCCCATTTAGTCCTCAGAACTTCTCAGGGTTATCAGAGGAATTAAATGAAATAATATCTGTAAAGGGCTAGCAGAATTTCTGACACATACTAGATGTTTAATAAAGAGTAGTTTTTGGCCAGGTGCAGTGGCTCACTCCTGTAATCCCAAAACCTTGGGAAACCAAGGTGCAAGTATCACTTGAGGCCATGAGTTCAAGACCAGCCTGGGTATCACAACACAACCCTATCTCTACAAAAAACAAAAAAACAAAAAACAAACAAAAAAAAACAAGCACAAACCTTTTTTTGGAAAATGGCCAGGCGTGGTAGCACACACATATAGTCCTATGTTCTCGGGAGGCTGAGGCAGGAGAATGACTTGAGCCCAGGAGTTCAAAGTTACAGGTAACACTGCACTCCAGCCTGGGCGATAGAGAAAGATTTTGAAATCTAGCACCTGGTCCTTGGTATGTGTTCTCTAAATGCCGATTCCCTTGGTAGAAGACTTGAGTCTAGACCCCAGATCTCTTTTGACCCTGGCCTTTTCTATTGTACTCATAGTACTATAAACATTTCACACTTTTAAAGCACTTCTCTCTCAAAGCTCTTTCTAAACCATTATCTCATTGGATAATCATAACAACTTTGGGAGACAGCACTAGCCTCAGTTTTCCCATTTGTGAGCTAAGGAAACCAAATCTGAGAGAAATTAATGGCTTGTTCATAATAAACCACTAGATCTAGCCATAGCCAAAGAGAACTCACATCTTCCAACTCCTAGCCTTTGTTCTAATCTCATTACCTCTCAGTGGTCAGATGAACACAAACTCTGATTCACTGGGGTATGTTTTCTGTTCTGTCTTGAGCCAGGGTGATGGGATACTGTGGGGTGGAGAGTAACTAACTTGTTTTTTGTTTACTTTTAAGACTATAATTGAGAATCTTTCTTTTCTCCCATAAGGGATCACAGGATGGTATCCTATCATTTTACCAGAAGATGGGGGCCTACCTCATGGCTTGGAGCTCATGCAGAAGATCGTGGGTGGTCTGGAGCTTTCAGTTTCCTTCACGCATCGTGGAGACAGAGAGCGGGTCTTGGAAGCTGCTGAGCTATTGGGCTGGAGCTTTGAGAACAGCCTGAAAGATTTTGTCAGAATGGATGAAGGGGAGCCAGCCACTGTCACCATCTCCACCCCAAGGCTGTGGCTGCCCATCCATTGCGTGCTGCTTGCTGGCCACAACCATATTCATAAGAATACATATTGCTACCTTCGCTACAAGTTCTATGATCATGAAGCCTTTTGGACCCCTCTCAAGAAACCCAAGGAATCTGTAAACAAAAAGCAGATTATCGTCACTTTCAAGGCATCCAAAAGAGCAGAAGTCACCAGGGGCCCATCACTGCTTTGGTACTTCAGGGAGGAGAGGCTAGAGATCCAAGTGTGGCAAGCTTATGGCAATGATAGTGTGGAGAGACCCCATCAGACAGACAGCTGGATTGGCTCAGCCTATGTGGACCTGGCCAGACTTGGGGAGAGGTCAGCGAGGACACTAACTGTCAGTGGTAAGTGAGGAGCCCAATTCAACTCTTGTAGTTTGAGCACCTGCTCTGTGTCAAACACTATGCGTGACACTCTGTCAGACTTGACCCTCCCAGACTTTACTTGACCCTCCCAGCAATCCTGTGAGATAGCTATTATACCCATTTTATATTCATTAAAAAGAAGGCTGAGAGAGATTGAGTTACCTGCCCAGGGTCACAGACTAGTAAGTTTTCCTTCCATTATTGCACACGGAAAGATTAATAATAATTTAGTAGTGCTTCTTGTAACTAAGGAGATTGTATATATGTGTGTGTGTGTGTGTATGTGTGTGTGTGTGTATATATAATATTATATATATATGTTCTGGGGTACACGTGCAGAATGTGCAGTTTTGTTACATAGGTATACACATGCCCTGGTGGTTTGCTGCACCAATCAACCCGTCAACTACATTAGGTGTTTTTCCTAATGCTATCCCTCCCCTAGCCCCCCACCCACTAACAGGCCCTGGTGTGTGATGTTCCCCTCCATGTGTCCATGTGTTCTCATTGTTCACCTCCCACTTATAAGTGAGAACATGCAGTGTTTGGTTTTCTGTTCTTGTTTGCTGAGAATGATGGTTTCCAGCTTCATCCCTGTCCCTGCAAAGGACATGAACTCATCCCTAAAGAGATTGTTTTTAAAGTTCTACTGCCTGCTTAAGAAAGAGTGTTATCTAATTCTAGTACTGTGGTGGGGTCAACGTAGGTCGAAGAATTGGCTGTGAATTTCGTACCATTAGGGTGCATCCAAACTCATCAGATTTTTGCATTTAACATAGTGCTTAGAACATTGTTAACACTTATGAAATAATGAGTGAATTTAGGGAACTACTTGTAACCACATATATAAGAGCCTATCTGATCATCTAGAATGCTAGTTTATTAATTATATTGAAAAGCATACCTACTGAGGGGACCAGGATATTCTTCCTTTCTGGTCACCACATCTTGAAACCATAAAGAAAATCTATATGGTAATAAACTAGTTGACAGAGCAAAAAAGAAAAGGGTAACATTTTGCAGGTGGCATTTTTGTACTGGGTGCTTTTCTTTCAAACATTTGCTTGGTACTTGATCCATATGCTTGGACCTGGGAATTCAAAGATGAGTAAGAACTAGTTCCTGCCGGGCGCGGTGGCTCAAGCCTGTAATCCCAGCACTTTGGGAGGCCGAGACGGGTGGATCACGAGGTCAAGAGATCGAGACCATCCTGGCTAACACAGTGAAACCCCGTCTCTACTAAAAAATACAAAAAACTAGCCGGGCGAGGTGGCGGGCGCCTATAGTCCCAGCTACTCGGGAGGCTGAGGCAGGAGAATGGCGTGAACCCGGGAGGCGGAGCTTGCAGTGAGCCGAGATCCGGTCACTGCACTCCAGCCCGGGCGACAGAGCAAGACTCCGTCTCAAAAAAAAAAAAAAAAAAAAAAAAAAAGAACTAGTTCCTGAACTTAAAGAGTTTACGGTCTAATCGGGGAATACAATAGTAAGTAAATAATTACAGTGAGGCATGAGAACTATGAAAAAGGTATTCTTGGTGCTATGGGAATGCAGGGACACAACATCTCTAAGGATAGCATCTCAGTGAAAGTGATACTTGACCTGAGTTTCAAAGGATGTAGGTATAAGTCAAGGAAAGGGGGAAAGAAAGGTGTTCTAAAGAAGGGAACAGCATGGGTGAAAGTACAGGAGAATGAAGCAGTTTGATAGATTTTGGGGACTATAGTAATTTCGGACAGCTGCATCTTAGGATACATAGATTTGGAAGTGATTAGAGATGAAGCTCGGGAGGTAGGCAGGAGTACTGTGTTGAAAGCCTTCTCTTCTCAGCTGAAGTTTGGACTTTTTCCTGAGAGTTATGGAAAATTAGTACAATGGTTTCTGAATACAAGAGGAGTGTATAGCTTTGCATTTAGAAAAATAAAGCTAGTGACTGTAGTTAAGATGAATTAGAGGTAGCCAGAGTAGATTCTTTACAAATATGATCTTTATTCAGCTTAATATTGCAGTCCAGTTAGTTGTTATTTCCCCAACTCTACAGTCGAAGAAACTGAGTCATGACCCTTTGTTAGCCCTATTAGCCCTGTGCTCAGACCCTATTGTTGAGTGGGTGGCCCAGGCTAGAGGAGAACTGAGTGTATCTAGGTGATCATCCCAAATTCTCTGGTTCTTTCTGGACCTAACAGGTATAAATCTGGCTCTGTTGAGCACATCACATGCCATGTCCTCTGTTTTATCTGGGCAGGCCTAGAGTCCCTTCAAAGGGACTACAGAAAATGTCCTTGAAGTAAACCAAGTTCACTTGAACTAAAGTTTATAAAAACAGGCTTTTAGCTTCATTCTGCTGAAGAAAGTAGGTTTAGGACACTGAATTTAGATCTAAGTATAGGAACTCAGACACAAATACCTCTTTTTATTGAGTGCTACCAAAGGTAATATTTAGCTTTTCAGATCATCCATTTCCCTCATACTTCTCCATATCCCTCTTGTCTGAGCTTTTTATTCTCTTGTACACAGGTCTTATACAAGGCATGTCATTTGATGTGTTTGTTGAATGAATCAAGCCATCCATCCAACCTTACTTCCATGTTTTGTTAATTTTCTCAAGGATAAGGATTTAACTGTGTTGCTTTTGGGTGTCTTCCCACCTGTAATGACCTGCCCTTATTTTCCTTTGATAATCATAATAATTTACACATTGCTTTGAGAAGAAAACTGGTTATCTAAAACAGGAAAGGTTTCATATTATTACCATCTATGAATCAGTTAACTCCATTTTCCTGAATTGAAATGAGTCTAATGAAGCAAACTTTGAGATTCAGAAGGAACTATTAGTACCTTCTGTTTTATGAATCTCATTTTAATATTCAGCAAGTTGGTAAAATTCAAATCTCTGGGCTTAAATGTGCCACTTACTGAAAGAGTGATGTTGGCAGTTTATTTAACTCCTCTGAGATTCTGGCATATGAAAAACACCCAACAAATATTAACTCCCTTATACTTCTTTCTGGTCTCCACTTACCTCCTACTTCCCCTCCACCCCCGAAAATATTTCCAGAACCCTAGTGAAACATAGCTAAATTGAGTGTCAAGACAGCTTCCCGATAGGGAGAAGGTCTAAAAACAGGAGCCCATGAGACACGAGGAAGAGAAAATAGGCCACTCTTGATTTCATCAAATCTCAGACTTCTTTAAGTCTTATTGCCTCTCAGCGCATGAATCCCTTCCACAACAGCTCTGCCTGGTAGTCATTTGGCTTTGGCTTTAAATCAGAGATCTTACTACTTTCATTACTTGGGTTTTTTGTTTGTTTGTTTGTTTTATTTTGTTTTGTTTTTTGAGACAGAGTCTTGCTCTGTCACCCAGTCTGGAGTGCAGTGGCACAATCATGGCTCACTGCATCCTCAACCTCTTGGGCTCAAGTGATCCTCCCACCTCAGCCTCCTGAGTAGCTGGGACTGCAGACACACACCACCATGCTCAGCTAATTTTTGTGTTTTTTGTAGAGATAGGGTTTTACCATGTTGCCCAGACTCTTGAACTCCTAGACTCAAGCAGTTCGCCCACTTCAGTCTCCAAAGTGCCAGGATTACAGGTGTGAGCCACCACACTCAGCCTACTTTTCATTATTGAAGATAGTTAGGGCAGGGTAAAAGTTTTCTTGTTTTCTACCAGCTTCATAGTTTCTTTTGCAAATTGATGTATTGGGGTTTGTAGACCTTTCAAAGGAGAAAGGACCACAGCACCCTCAGTGAGTATTTCCTTGGTTCCTGCTTGACTAGCCTTATTCTTCTCCATCCTCTTTTAGGTGTGTATCCTCTGTTTGGACGAAATGCTTCCAACCTCTCAGGAGCTGCCTTGCGAGTTCATGTGGTTCTTTCTTCTCTTTCCTCACACCTTGAGCCCACTCATGAGCTGGACTCCATGGACTGCAGCAGCCACAGTGAGTCTGAGCAACTCCCCAGAAGAAATGATGAGGTCCAACTCTCTCCACCGGAAGAAGTCTCCTGCCACCAGAAGTCTCCTGCCTCCACTCAGGTCCCCTGCAGCAGCACCACAGCTGAAGTCTGCCTGACCCAGGAGGGCCCTGCTGAGTTGGATGGAACATTTGCAGTCAGCATCCTAGTAGAAAGAGCAATGCACTTGAGCTTGAAAGGTATGCTCTCCTCACCTATCCAGGAGCATATGTCTAACTCTTCAGGGTGTGCTCCTTTCTTCACAAGTCTTTCAAATCATGGCAGGATCTGTTCATTATCTTAACTGATAAATATTTTTTTCTCAATCCTAAAGGTTTAAGCAACATGAAAGCTTTTCTGAACTTGTTGCATATCATAAATTCCCCAGTCCAGCCACCTGAGTATCAACCTAGATAGATACTTCTCTTTTCCTTATCCACCATCAGATCATCAGACCCCTAACTTGTTCTCTCTTAAATTTCTCACAGAGTTCTTTCTGTTTAGCCAGGTCAAAGCAAGCATATGGTAGACATCTGACTTTCAGATGTCACTGTTGTATCCTGATTTCCACCCTGCAGTGATAAGCCCATGTAGTCCTTCCTCCCACAACATTTATGTGTCAGTCAGACACTGTGCTGAGTATAGAGTATAGACCTATAGTATAGAGACCTGCCCATCGTCTCTTTGAGTACAGACCTGCCCACCTGGCTCTGCAGAGCACATTAACTATGTAACTTCAGGTCATTTTACCTAGAGGCTAAATAACAAGTGATTTACAGGTCTGCAACTCGTGCCAGAAATGTGAGAGGTATTATGTCTCATATTCATGAAACAGGAGGACATTATGTTTGCTTTGCTGCATCATGAAGATCACAGTGCTGGGATAAACAAACAACACACAGTCCCTGTCCCCAAGGAACAGACAGCCTAATGGAGAGATATATTAACATTTTTGGTACAGAGGAATAAACAATATGAAAGAGGAAAGCTGTGGGAGGGTGGATGTGGTGGTATAGGAAAACTTTGAGAACACAGAGGGAGTTTTTTTGCTAATGGAGTGGTCAGGCCTCAAAGTATGGGTGTCACTTTAGTCTACTCTTGAAGGAGGAGGAGCAAGTTTGCTGAATGAAAGAGGAAAAAGGCATTCTAATGAGAAGAAATAGCATGGTCAAAAGCTTGGTACTATAAGAGAATGGGACATTGGCCAAAAAAAGGTCATTAAATGTGAGTAAAAAGTAGTGAGAAATGGGGCTGGAAAGACTAATTAGGCTACATGGGCAGCATTTTGTATGCTATATGACTGACACTGCAGGTGAGATGAAACCAACAAAGCCTTAATCTGTGGAGAGACAAGGTCATATTTGTTGACCAGACATGAAATCTTGGTGGCAATATGAAAAAGATACTGGATAAAACTGAAAGCAGCAGTCACTGAGAGGGCCATCACATTAGTTCAAGTTCTGAAGCCTAAAGAAGCAAGGTAGGCAGCAAGAATGCAGAATAGGCTACAGAAACGTTCTCGTAGGAGACCATGATTCTACAATCTGTACTTCTGACTTTCCTCTTGCCTTAACAGTGTTCTCAGAGTGTCTGTCCCTTTTATGCCTTGGAAGCTCTTTCTTAAGGAAGGAAATGAATGGTTCTTTCGTGCAAACCTTTATGCAGAGGATTAACAAACAGCCCCGAATTTGGAGCTTTGCCTTTAGCAAAGCTTAATTCTGAAGCAGCTCTGAAATGGTCTGTGGTCACCACTGTAGTCTTGGTTCTGAAAATAAAAGAACTTCTTGGATACTTTTGTAAGAAAAAGCTCTGAGGAACCTTCTGTTAAGATCAGCTTCAATACTCTTAAGATTTGTATACTTATGTTAGACAAAACAGGTGTTTCTAGCCCTGTTTTACAAATGAGACAAGTAAGGAACAGAGAGGTAAAATAATTTGAAGTAGCATAAGTTATACTGAGTAAAAAACAAAATCAGATTCAATATTATCAACTTTTAGAGGCATTCTTTAGCCCATCCAGGCAGAGTTCAGGGCCCCTCTGGGTCCCATGTGTTTTTAGCATAGTCTTTATCTTCTTGGGTTGTAATTATCTGTCTGTGCCTGTCTCCCACAGATCAAGAATTCTTAAATGGCATAACTGGTTGACCTCAAGTCTTCTTAACTGTTCTCAATGTGCATCCCAACCCTGTGGAGGGGTGTAGCAGCCTTCTTTTGGGCTGCTTCCAAAAGTATTTCAGAACTTGACCTTTTTCAGAATGTAAACAGGCCCAGATGAATTTCCACCTACAAGAGGAGAGCCAGAGAAACCTGATACACCTGCTCTCCCAAGCTGATTTCTTTTTCACCCACCTATTTGGCTAAAAGGAATGTGTCTGTTCAAGACTAAATAAGGAACTATCTTCTTCCTAAGTCAAAATAGTTTTATTTCAAGGCCTTTAGCAAATAGTAGCTTTCAAAATAAACTGGAGGATGGCCGGGCGCAGTGGCTTACACCTGTAATCCCAGCACTTTGGGAGGCTGAGGCCGGGAGATCACTTGAGATCAGGAGTTCAAAACCAGCCTGGCCAACATGACGAAACCCTATCTCTACTAAAAATACAAAAATTAGCTGAGCACAAGCCCCAATTCCAGCTATTCAGGAGGCTGAGGCAGGAGAATCACTTGAACCCAGGAGGCGGAGGTTGCAGTGCGCCAAGATCGTGCCACTGCACTCCAGCCTGGGCAACAGAGTGAATGTGACTCCATCTCAAAAAATAAATAAATAAACAAACAAATAAAACCGGAGGGACAGGGGGTATTGCCATAAGAGACAGATGTGAGCAAGATTGATATATATCTAGAATTAGAATTTTACTGTGGAAAGTGGTTTGAGAGCCCTTACTTCTGATGAGAAAACTGAGGCCCAGGGAGCCAGAATGAAGTGGTGTATCCAGTATGTCACACTAAAGCAACGGCAGAGCGTATATTGGAACCTAGGTGTCCTGCCTCTAGGAACAGTGATTGGTCCTCTCTGCTGATCTTTCTCAGAGCCTTCTTGAGAAGATGTTGCTATCCTCTGTGAGTATGTACTGCAAGCAGACAAGGCAACTCTTCTCTCTAACCCTGGGCAACTATCTGTAGACAAAGGGCAGTGGGGAGTCAGCAACCCTTTAATAAGGGCCTTGGGACTACTCTGTGCATTCAAAGAGCTCTCAGTCTAGTGAGGGAAACACAGATTATTATAGAATATTTGAGAGTTGCTGTGGTAGAGCCAGGTTATCTCTTCCTAGTTGTGAGGATTTATGACATTTTATTGAAATAAATCAGTTGAAGCTTAAGACCAAAAAGGAAAATGGGAGAAAGAATGAGAGATGAAAGCTATATCAGGCAGAGGAAACAGAACCCACTCCAGCCATTTTAAGCAGAGAGAAGTTTAATATAGAATATTAAGGTACTTTAAGTCATTAGAAGGTCTAGAGGAGTGGGCTTTAGGCTAAACTTTCAGGAGGGAACCACTAAATCTTTTAAGTTCAGAATGCAGTGCCAAAACTGAAATCTGAGAATCAGAAGCGCTTGTCATCGCCATTGCCACAGGGCCTCTCTCCACCCAGGGGCCAAATGCTAGATCAGAAAACACAATGTCTCTACATCATCATCCTTGTTATTAGCAAAAGCAAAAGGAAAAGGAAGATGTTCTCTGCCTCCCGCCTTCCAGATCTTTTGTGAGGGCATCTGATTGGCAGAGGCCAATTTGCATCCATACCCTAGCTGCAAAAGAGTCCAAGAAATGTAGCTTTTAACCCTTCCAATCTGTACAATAGAGGAATACAATGCAATAAAAGTAGGCGGGAGTAGATGCTCAGCAAGTCAATCCGCGTAAATACTGTTCAGTTTCACTAAAACTTTTAAGAAGATAGCTCACTGGGTACTACTATTTTATTAAACTTTCCCTGTTCTTTCAAAAATATGCTTGTAACTCCTACTGCTTTCCTTGATTAGCCTTACAAAAAGTTTTTTTTAATAGCTTGTAAACTGGTTTGGCCAAGTTGTAGCCAGAGGTTGTTTTGTTTTGTTGTTTTGCTCCTCATAGAGTTCTTCTCTATATCTTTAATGCTTTCCCTGTTCTAAGGCTCCTCTGCTTCTTGGTTCAGCCTTTTTCCAGGTCCTGCTTTGTTGGCAACTAGCACATGCCTCAGTTCTCTCCTGCTTTGTGGACGCCACTAGATCTTCCTTCCAAGGCTAGCATCTCTCTTCAGTTCTCCCTCCCAAGCCTCCTCACAAAATCTCCATTCTCTTTTCTCTTCCCATCACCCAGTTTCTTTCTTTATTAATTATTTCCAGTACAAATGACTGAAAAAGTAATGTCATCTGGTCTGGTTTTGTGCCCTGGGTGCTAGAAGTCACAAGATTAAATAATAAGCATGTCAATTTTTTAACAAAGATTTGGGAACAGAAATGCTGTTTTTCATTTATACATTTCAGATACAAATACAGTTGTATTATGGAATATAATATAAAACCTTCATGAATTTCTAAAATAAAAGACAAGCCTACTAGATGTTATGCTTATTATAGTTGTTTCAAGGCAACAGGGACTCCTGCACTTCAGAGTTTAATGTTTATTCTTCTCTGAATCATTGTTACTTTGGTGAGAAAGTTTGAAAAGAATTGGTCTAATGGAAATTCTTTAGTTTGAGGAAAACATATCAAAGCAAAGCTATAGCTACTTTTCTTCCCCTGAAAGAAATTTTAAGTTGGAAGCTCTGAGGGTATAAAGTTCAGTGATTCCACCTAGAGAGGCTTGTCAGAGTAGATGGTACTAGAACCTATCTTTTAAAGACTACTTGCTAAATGTTAAACTGCATGTGGAGAGGAATAAAATCAGCAGTTCCTGAGTGTTAATTTGTTCATCAGAATGCTTTCTGTCCAGAGGCACAGACTGAGGCCCCTGGAGGAGTACTTCCTGAAAGGAGCAGCGAGATAGAGAAAAGGGTGGAGCCTCAAAGATGAACTTCACCTACCAGGACAAGTGGGAGTATGGATTTGGAGAATTCTTGAGCTAGACAATTAGAAAGAAGACAACCCAGTTAGAATACACATACAGAATCTGTTCCCTGGAGCATGTCGACTATGTTTAGGACATACTTCTATTCCTTTCTGCTCTGCTCATCTCTTTTCCTTCATCTGTAATCCTGACATTCATAGCATTTTAGAGCTGAAAGTGATCTCATGAAATATATAGTCTATGTTTTGTAAAGTGTCTATTACTCAGTGCTGTCCAAAAGAGCTTTCTACTATGATGGAAATGTTCTGTGGGTTCAGTGTCCAGTATGGTAGCCACTAGCCCCATGTGGCTATTGAGCACTTGAAATATGGCTAGTGCAACCAAGGAAGTAAATTTTTTATCTTTAGTCTTAATGAATTTAAAGGTGAATAGCCACACGTGGCTCGTGGCTTATCTTCCTGTACAGCTCAGTTAGACTATCTAGTATCATCAGCCATCTGCATTTTACACTGTCTTAAGACAGAATAACTTGACCAAGTCTCCCACATTGGAAACCTGATCTTGTAAAAATTAACATTAGGTATTCTCACCAGCACCAAGTATTTTACATTTGTTAACCCCATAGTAGAGGCAATATAGGAGACAGTTTAGAGCATGGACTCTGGAGCCAGAATGCTTGAATTGGACTCTCAGTTCTACTATTTAATAAATATGTGACCAACTAATTTAATTTTTCAGTACCCTAATTTTTAGAAATCTGTATGATAGAAATAATAATGATAGAAATCTATATGATAGAAATAATCTATATGATAGAAATAGCTATCTTACAGGGTTGTTGTAAGGATTAAATGAGTTTATATATATGAAGTACGTAGAACAGTGCCTGGCACACAGTAAGTGATATGTAAGTGTTACTTACTCTTAGTATTTGTCTTAATTCTTACAATATCTTTGGAAGTGTAAGTATAATATGCCCGGTTTTACAGTTGAAGAAGCTATGGCCTAGATACTTCTTGCCCAAAATCACATAGCACATTTATGGCAGAGCTGATATTTGGTCATCTGACTCTTAGGTGCAGGACTCCTTGTAGTTCTATCTTATCTTTTGCCTCTCAACACAGTATTTTCCATCTTCCCACAAAGTACAGGACATGAGAAAAGTCACTTCTTTTTGGGGAATATTTATGAACTGAGTCTTAAAAAGACAGGGTAGTAGCAGAAAGGTCACCGAAACATTTCATCCATTGATTGATTGATTGATTGATTGATTGATTGACATGGTCTCACTCTGTCCCCCAGACTGGAGTACAGTGGTGCAGTCTCAGCTCACTGCAGCCTCTGCCTCCCAGACTCAAGAGATCCTCTCACCTCCTGAGTAGCTGGGACTACAGGCATGTGCCACCATGCTTGGTTAATTTTTTTTTATATACCTGGGATCTCACTGTATTGCCCAGGCTGGTCTTGAATTCCTGCGCTCAAGCTGTCCTCCTACCTTGGCCTCCCAATGTGCTGGGATTACAGGCTTGAGCCACCACACCCAGCCTGAAAACATTTCAGACACAGGGGGATAGCTTGAGCAAAGACCCCTTAGGTAGAAGAGGGCCAGGAATAGTCCTGCTTGTGCCTGTATAATCTGAGGCTTCTTGCGTACCCTAAAGTACAGTCACTCCACTGTATTCTATTTCAGGGAGCCCCTTGACAGAGCGGAAAGTATCGATACCCAGTTGTTGTGTATCCTTTGCAACAGCCGATGAATCATCTCCTGTATACACCCAAGTGGTTGAAAACACAGATTCCCCCATCTGGAATTTTCAACAGCAGTCAAGGTTTGTGTTATCTGTTTGTTCATCAGCCTTCCAGAATCTGCTTTTTGTTCTAGGACACAAAGTCAGAGCAAGGAATATAACCAACGCGATTTTTGAGCAGACCTGGAAAATGCTTTTGTTATCCCAGCAATTATTTAATCCTAGTGTTTATGAATTCACAGAAAGCAGTGGTTTAAAGGTTTTGTTTTAGTGTTTTTAACTCTTCTCAGTATGCTCAAAAATTATTCAGTGAGAGGACCTCTCTGTTTTAGGCACTTGGAATTAAAGATGATTAAGATACCCCATGCAATTGAGGAGTTCATGGTCTTACCTGGGAAAAAATATCAATAACAAATTACCATCAAGCTGGGTGTGGTAACACATGCCTATAATCCCAGCTACTGGGGGAGGGGAGGAGTGGCAATGTGGGATGGTAGAGCTAAGGTGGGAGGATCACTTGAGCCCAGGAGTTCGAGACCAGCCTGGGCAATATAGTAAGATGCTGTCTAAAAAAAAAAAAAAAAATACAATAAAGAGAAATAAGAAGGGGATGCTGGTAGAGCTCAGAAAAAAAGATTATTTAGGACAACCTAGAAGTTCAGGGAAGGCTTCATAAATAAGATACCTCAGCTAAATATTGAAGAATGTATATAAGTTATCCAGGTGAATAAGAGTTGGAAAGATATTCCGAACAAAGAGAACTAATCTCAGAAAATGCTGTGGATTTTCATCCTTGGAAAAGACTTCTGGTGTAGTGGAAAGACCCTGGGCATTTGAACCAGAGACACTTGGCCTCCAACTCCATCTCTGTAATTTACTGACTGTGTGGTCAAGTTACGTAACATCTGTGAGCCACAGATTCCTCTGTAAAGTGAGGGTCATTTTTATAAGGTCATTATGAGGTCCAAATTAGATGACATTTAGGGCCTTATGGTACAAAGCAGGTATACAACAAATGTTAGGTCTCCTTTGGGAGGCTCAAAAATAGGAGGTAAAGTCCTGTCAGGCACTGTGCAGTGCCACTCAGATTTTATTAGGACAAAGAGGGCTAATTAAATGTGAGGGGGCTGGCATAGGAAACCAAGAATTAAACTTTATTAAATGTGATGCAATGTTATGATAATAGTAACAAAATCATTATTAGAAGTTATACTGTATCACCCTGTATAAAGTTTAATTCTTGTCCACCACACTAGCCATACCCATGGTGTCTGGTCTTCTGTTTTTTCACAGTGTTTGTGTACTTTAATTGAGTCTCAGCAGTTGGTCACATGCTCAGTGTTTTGTAATTTGAGAGGCTGGCCTGAGTCAGGAGCTAGAACTGCAGTGAAAACTCAGTACTGTATATGGTGAGCTACTGGAAATCATAGAAATTCTGGCCATCAGAGTACTTCATATAAAATATCAAATCCTCCCCAAAAGGCAGGAAACCAGAGGACTGAGCTTCTAAGTGGAGGTGATTTGTTCATTCACAACCTAAAAACCTAACATAATTACAAAACTTCACAAAGTTGATGAAGGGACATGAGCAATCTCCTGATTTCATCTCTTCACTTTACAGTTGAGGAGACTGTGGCCCAGGGAGGCTGCATAGATTGTTGGTAACAGAGGCAGGATTGGAAGAAAAATGAATAATGGCACTATTTACAATTCCCTTATCACAAAATTGTTTCCTTTGATCTTCATAGCAACTTGCAGGTCGGTAGTATTATCCCATTTAACAGGTAAGAGAACCAGGCCTGGAAGAAGCTAAGTGCATGGCCAGAGTTGCTCAGGTGATAATAGTAGAGCTCAAATTCAGAGGTGAGTCTTTTGACTCCCAGCTAGAATTAGAATCTCTGACCAGTCCTTGTTTCACTTTAGACCGTGCCTCTCATTGGTCTGGAAGTAGGCTCTCTTCACTTCCCCAGTGGTGTTTGGGGAATGAAATCAAGCCTCTTGGTTTTCTCTAGATCTCCTTCTTGCTTACCTGGAGCCCTAGCACCTGGTTTGGAACTTTCCAAAGCTTTGTCACTTAAAACTGTATTTTATATAATATATAAATGTATTGGAGGTGTTCAGTGGATTTCACTTCAGCTTCTTTATCTGGTATGAAAGTAAGGCATTTTCTTACTTTGTTGCCTTGCCTCTGCATGGTATAGTGTTGAGGTCAGGCAAGCCAGGGTTCAAATCCCAGGCCTACTACTTACTTACTCTTCAGTGACCTCAAGCAAACCATTTTACTTCTCTGAGCCCAATCTTATCATCTATAAAATAAGGATAATAATGTCCATGTTACAGGCTTTTGTGCAGATTAAATGTATATGAAACACTTGGTGCCATGCCTGGCCCAAGGTAGGCACTCAGTAAATGTTCTTTTCCTCCTCTTCCATTCTCACCATTCTCTCATTCTAAGGCATAAGCAGAATCCTTACCCATTCCAATAAAACTCTTAAATGCATGTTGAGGAACTTCTTTTCCATACTTCCTCCTCTGTCTTAGGGAAACTTTGGGAGTGGTGGGGAGGAAATGTTGTGTTAGGGGAGCCAGTTTTCAAGTCTTGGCAAGTTAATTCACCTCTCTGAGCTTCCATCCCCTCATTTTAACTGTGAAGATAAAAATATATCCTAGAAGATGGCTAAGAAGATGAAATAGTGTTGGGAAAGTGCTTTGCAAATTACAAGATATTCTTCAAATCTAAGTTTTGTACTACAGAAAGTTCCTATACACTTAGTTTACAGTGGTTGTTTTTCTTAATAGGCTATCAAAAGAGCTGCTTCTGGACCCACAACAAACCCTGGTCTTCAAAGTTTGGCATAAAGGAGGTACGAACTCTGTTAAAAGAATATCTGCTTGCTTGTAAAAATAAGCTCACATCCTGTTGACAATTTACCATTCCTTTTTTTTTTTTTTTTTTTTTTTTAAACGAAGTGAAGCACTCCCGATGGTGCTGGGAATGCAGATATGTGGTAGAGGGTAATCCCCCAGAAGGCCACATTATTCTCCTGTAAAAAAAAAAAAAAAAAAAAAAAAAAAAGAATGGCGAATTGTCAACAGGATTTTTTTTTTTTTTTTTTTTTTTTTTTAGCAAGATCTTGCTCTGTCACCTGGGCTGGAGTGCAGTGGCGTGATCATCTCAGTCTCCTGAGTAGCGGGGACCACAAAGCGCGCACCACCATGCCTAGCTAATTTTGTTTTGTGTTTTTTTTTTGAGACGGAGTCTTGTTCTGTCTCCCAAGCTGGAGTGCAGTGCCGCGATCTCTGCTCACTACAAGCTCCGCCTTCCAGGTTCACACCCTTCTCCTGCCTCAGCCCGCTGAGTAGCTGGGACTACAGGCACCCGCCACCATGCCCCGCTAATTTCTATATTTTTAGTAGAGATGGGATTTCAGTGTGTTAGCCAGGATGGTCTCAATCTCCTGACCTCGTGATCCACCCGCCTTGGCCTCCCAAGGTGCTGGGATTACAGGCATGAGCCACCACGCCCAGCCGCTGATTATTTTTTGTACAGACAAGGTCTCACTATGTTGCCAGGCTGATCTCTAACTCCTGGGCTCAAGCAGTCTTCCTGCCTCAGCCTCCCAAAGTGCTGAGACCACAGGCATGAGCCACCATACCTGGCCTATTCTCCTACAGAATTCAAGTACTTAAAAATTATATAATTTTGTTTGACTACCTGGTTAGTGAAGAAATCCAAGTATGTTTGAGTCTTTCCTGTTGTATCTGTCAACCATCATAATGTACAGCCTGCCACATACAAGTGGTTTCTCCCCACTTTTGTATGATGATGTTAAGCCTTCTGTTGACTCTGGCTTATTAACCAAGACCCTTGCATTATCAGGTAGTACACAAGACAAGAGTCTAACCACATACTTTTTCTTATTTTTAAGAACCTTCCCAAGAGGGATGTGCTGATATTATGGTCTTTCGACCCAGTTTTATTAAGGGGCATAACACAGCAACATTAAGAGCCTTGACTCTGAAGCCAGGTTCTTCAGATTCAAATGCCAGTTCTGCCCCTTACTGTAGCAGTGTGACCTTGGGTAAATGACTTCTCTGTGCCTATTTCCATATCTGTAAAATTGAGGCTAATAATACTACCTATGAAGTAGGTAGTATTATTATCATAGGGTTTTTGGAGAATTAAGCCTGACACTTAGTAAATACCATATCAGTTTTTGTTGTTTTTATTAACGAGCAGTAATGTGCTAAGAACTTTACAAACATCTCTAATTCTTGATGGTAAAAATAAAATTAGTCTAATTTTATAGCTTTAAAAGCTGAAGCCCAAGGAAGTTTAGTGGCTTGACTAAGGTCATGTCACTATGAATTGGTGGAGCCAGTATTTGAACCCAGTTCTTACTGGTTGTACAGCCTTCACTGTTTGTCCTTCACCGTGCTAGTAAAATTGGAAAACTTGGAAAATTGAGGTAGTGCGGACGTCTAACCGTCTTACAGCTTAGAAAATTTTGTCTCACTAAATCTCTCCTCTAAGTGTAGCTCCTTTAGGATTCCAGCTAGGCCCTGATTTCCAAATCTTCATTTGTTTTGAGTCACCTACACAGCCTACAGAGTCACAGTTTTTTGTTTGCCAGTGGTGATTTTTGGAGCTAACCTCAAACCCTAATAAAGACCCGAGAGAAATCAGAATGTAAAGGGAATTTACTGACCTTTCTCTCCGCCTGTGCTCCTGTTGGTGAGTGCTGCTGTGAGTTCCTTGTTTTGATGATGAGTTCTATGTTGCTGCTTTGGATTCACTTAGTTCCTCCACTGCTACCCAACCTCGTAAATACAGCAAGAGCTGATCATAACTCACTTTTCTCTGGAACAACACACGGAATTCTTGCTCTATTTAGCTGAGCTCCACCCTCCTTTCTAGGCTTTTTCTCTCTTCTCTCTAAAGTACCACAGAGATTCTCAAGCAGACCAGGGTTCACAATTCAGCACTTATTTTAGCAGGAAAAAGAGAATAAACTTTGGTCTTATGCAGACCTGGGTTCAAATCTTGGCTCTGCTATTTACTATAATAACTCTGTGGCCTGAATTAAATCACTTTACCTCTTTCCTGTTATCTTTCTTATTTATAAAATTAGAATGATAGTATTGGCCTTGCAGGATTTGTGAGGATTTGAGATAATATATGTAAAGTACTTGGCACATAATTGTTGCTTAATAAATGGAGCTATTTTTATTATTATGTCTACTATGTGTCAGGTACTATGCTAGGACTATTGGAGTGTAGAAAATAAAATACATTCCCTATCTTCCAGGACTTCAAGAGGGTCTTAGTAAGATCTGGTCATAAATGAAAGTGAGGAAAATGCCTAGACAACACTGACCACCACTCAGTGTATATAGATTCTCTCTCCCCTTAACCTATTTATGCCTAGTTTTCCATTATAGGAATGCTAAGCTTGTAGGAGTTATTTATATCCTACTGCTCGAGGTCATTACCAAGGTCTGATTTTTTACAAAAAAATTTGCAAACTCCAGCATGAGTGGGTTAACTCTATTGTTTCCACACAAACTCAACAAATCTAGTATAGAAAGTACTCAAATCCAACCAAGCTGTGTTCAGCAGAGCTTCTATTCTGTGTCAGGCACCATGCTAAGTACTAGGGATACAAAGATAAAAATAAAACAGGCATGGTCCCTTGTCCTCACAGAGCTCACAGTCAGTGTGGGACATAAAAAGTACAGTATAGTATGATTAGGCAAATATAGGGTACTCTGATAGGAGACGTCTTACCCAGACTTAGGATGTCAGAGGAGGCTTCCTGGAGCACACCTGAGCCGAGGAATGAAGGGTCAGGACTTACTGTAGTCAGAGGGGAAAACAAATACAAAGCCTCAAGTCAAGAAAGAGTTGAGGGAAGTTCTCGACGACTAGAACATTAACTGCAAATGGAGAATGGCAGGTTGTCCTGTTAATCCGATGTTAAATTTAACTCTTCCAAGCCATTCCTTTTCTCCATGATCTGCTTAGCCAAAGCACTCCTCAAGTATGTTTAAGATGTACTACCTTCATTTTAGGCAGAACCCTCCATCACACTTCATCCCCAGTGGGTAAGAATTACTTGAACCCCACTCTGGGGAATACAGCTTCAAGTGTTTATAGAATCAAAAATTTTCCAAGTTGAAGGGGATCTTTTTTTTTTCTTTTTTGAGACAGGATCACTTTGTTTCCCAGGCTGGAGTACAGTGGTAGGATTATGCTCACTGCAGCTGTGAACTCCTGAGCCCAAGGTCCTCCCACCTCAGCTTCCTAAGTAGCTGGGACTACTGGCATGCACCACCTATACCCCACAATTTTTTTTTTTTAGAGATAGGGTCATGCAATGTTGCCCAGACTGGTCTCGAACTCTTGACCTTAACCAGCCCTCCCTCCTCAACCTCCCAAAGTGCTGGGGTTACAGGCATGAGCCACCTGCTCAACCAAAGGGGATATTGAATCTGGTTCAATACTTCTCATTTTATGTGTGTGGCTGAGGCTCAGGGAGTTAGAGGAATGTGTTTTCCAGTCAAAGCCGTACCTAGATTTGCTATTGTGGCACACTGCTCCTTTGTCCCGCTCTAGGTTGGCCAGTTTACTTGTGTTTTCAGTGAATATCAAGTTTTTCATGCAGGAAGATGTTATGCCAGGTATGGACAGCGTAGGGAACATAGTGTAATACCTTTTCTCATCTTTTAGCTAGGTTCGAGTCTAAAGGACAGCAAGCTGTCCTAACAGATGTTATGCAGTATTGATGAATTTAGCGTCATCAGGAATGTGCCCAAGGAACTGTGGGAACTTCACGATTACTCCTCTGGAAAATTTGCATTCCTCGATTTATTAAGCAATTTATGGACCTATAGTTGTGTCAGTGTTTGGTAGATCCCGCCTTTGATTTCACTGTACAGAATGGAGCCTGTGTAAAATAGAAATTCATGTAGTGACAGAGGCCTGTTTGTCCCCAGCTACTTCATGTCAGAAATGAGGAATAAGTAGCAAAGAATATGAGAATGAAGGTCATTGCATGGTAGCTTGTCCAATAAAAAGAGAATCTTCTCAGTCATTAAGGGCAGCCCCCTTGCCATATAGAGAAGAGCCTGAGCCCAGGCTCATTTTGCACCCTAAACTGGTCTCCAGGGAGTTATTTGTCTTTCCTTTTTAATTTGCATTACTTTGCTGTTAATTAAATATAATACATATGTAGAAAATTTGGAAAATACAGAGAAGTAGAAATAGGAAAATGCAAATCTCTCATAATTCCATAATTGCAAGACATACTGTCCTGAGAAAAATCACTGAGACATAATAGCCTAGGAAAAATAAGTTCTTAAGTTTAGTGTTATTTTCTAATTGCCTATATCAAGAGGACCAGCTAGGTGGGGTGGCTCACATGTGTAATTCCAACACTTTGGGAAGCCAATGCAGGAGGATCACTTGAGGCTGGGGGTTCAAGACTACCTAGGCAACATAGTGAGACTGAGTCTCAACAAAAAAATTAAATTAAAAATTAGCTGGGCATGGTGATGTGTGCCTATAGTCCTAGCTATTTGGGAGGCTGAAGAAGGAGGATCGCTTGAGTTTGGGAGTTTGAGGCTGCAGTGAACTATGATCATGCTACTGCACTGCAACCTGGACATCAGAGTGAGACTCCATCTCTTTGAAAAAAAGAGAAAGACTAAAGTGCAAGCCTGCCAGCTTTTTCCCACCATACAGAAAGGGAATTCCTAACAGGAAGGCAGGCTTTGGTTGCCAGTCTCTCTCAACTTCATTATCTGTCTTCTCCGATGGCTTTGGGATCACTGAACTCCTCTATCCCCTGAATCAGCTTCTCTGTGTGCAGCCTCTAATCTCAGTGGCAGGACATACCTAGCCACATTGCCCAGCTTTTCTCTTTCCCCTACAGATGAAGAGAGGGTGATTGGCTTTGCCTCAGTGGACCTCTCCCCACTTCTCTCTGGTTTCCAGTTTGTCTGTGGCTGGTACAACATCACGGACTTCAGTGGAGAGTGCCAGGGGCAGATAAAAGTTGCTGTCTCCCCTTTGGAGAGTTTGATACACTTCAAAGAAGAAAGGCAAGCAAGGCGTGGAGTGGAGACCTCAAAATCACTGGTATGTATGGAGAGTCACATCCCTAACCATTAAGAATTGTACTGACGTATAAGAACATCCTTTACTTATGTTTGGCCCTTTCCAGCTTATAGAATACATTATATACTATTTGTGTCTTGTAACAACCTCCTGACCTTTTGGGGTGATGAAAATGTTCTGGAATTAGTTGTGATGGTTGCACAACTTTGAATACACTGAAAACCAGTGAATTGAGCTTTTTAAAAGGATGAATTGTATAATACATTAGTTATAGCTCAGTTTTCAAATAAAACAAGATTGTCATATAGAATCTGAAACTATATAAGTTGACTTGTTTTTCAACTCTGTTACACTGATATCATTAGTCTTTCAATTAAAAAAATAATTGAAAGAACGCGAAGAGGGAAATTGATGATGGTATGCATAGACAAATCTTTCAAGGAGTTTAACTGTAAGAGAAAGAAGAATTTCCCAGACTATCAAAAATACGAGAGCTCTATCAAGGCAAAGACTATGTTTTTTATTCATCTCTCTGTCTCTCGTGCCTGGCCGAGCACAGAGTGGTCATCCATAAATACTGAATGAAAGCATGCATAAGAAAACAGAGTTCATTGGTTCCTATATAGGAAGGTCCTTTCTTCAGCCCAACCCTGGTAGTCCTAAGACAAGAAATTTCACAGCCAGATTATCCTCATATGTAGGGTAAGTGTAAAATGATATCCATCCAGGCATTTACAGTGTATTAATAGCTGGAGGAACAAGAGCATAAATATAGATAAAGCAACTGAAAAGTAATCTGATAGCATAGTCTGTAAAATGGGGATAATAATACTACTTGCCTCATAAGATTATAAATGAGAAAATGTATGTAAATTGTTTAGCACAGTGTTTAATACGAAGTATTCGGTAAATTAAATGCACACAATAAATTTTACAAATTTATTTACATACTGCTTTGTTACGAATGGTTTTATGGTGACAAGTGTACCATTTTTCTTGTTGTGTTTACAGATCCCAATATACAGTCCCTTTTCCTTCCCTGCCTCTGATATGTATGCTGCATTCTCCAGCCACATGGCAAGGCAGACCCTAGACCAACTTGCTCATGCCTCCTCAAAGGAGCTTGATTTCTCCTCTCCTGGGAGGTGAGTGAATTCTTGATGATGAGAAGAAATTGGGTTAAAAAATGGAAGTGTGTGAACTGGCTTATCATTTCTCTCTTTCCTTTATTAGAGGAAAAAACAAGACAGGGTAAGAGCTTTGTTGATCTTCTGTCACAGCTCCAAAAACCCCAAGATCCTATGAAAACAAAGTTTTTATGAGATAGGAGCTAGAATATGTATGCTTTCAGAAGGGCCACTTCAGTACAAGGGATAAGTTTCTGTTATCCTCCAAGGTCTTTAACCTTTATCCCTAAAGTCAGTCATCAGCTATGTGAGGAATACATCTTCTTTCCCCTCCTAAAACTACATGCCAGTTTATTTTACAAAAAGCAACTGATCCATCCTTTTCACTAAGCCAGCCTTGAACATGCATATGGCCTCAGGGCTACAGCATGTTCCATCCTGTACAAGGGCAGGGTCTAAGAGGAAGGTTGCTACTTTTCCTTCTACCTCTTTGCAGGCCCTAGTACCATTTGGCACCCTCGTCTGCCTACACCAGAGTCTTTCCTATGTCTTTCTCTTCAGCTCAGGGAAAGGGCAAGAAATCTTCCTCTACAGCAGCCCTTCCTACAAGAGCAGTTCCTGAGCAGACCCTATTATTCCAAGAAGACACTTATATCATGTAACCACTCTAAGGCCCAGTTCAGGGCTACATAGTTTTCTACTTGATCTCGATGTGAAGAGCTCCTCTGTCCTCTGTACAAAGAGAGCTATGTATCTGTCAATTCCTAGATCCCAGATTTTAGATAATTCCTTTGTTATATCTTTTATAAGTGTCACTTTGACCATAGCCAATCAGTGGGACACATGGGTAGGATGAGGGTATCTCTAGTGCCCACTCTTTAGTAATTTTAAAAGCTAAAAGTTTAATGGTTTGCCTTTTGTCCACATAAAGATGTCCCTGTTACCACTTCAGAAGGGCCACATCAAAATGTCATATTATTTACAGATAGCCATTTAAGGCTAGGCTATAATTCCCTCTCTGACCATCTTGCCAGAGATCCAGCTCTTCCTGACCCTGCCCTGCTCAAGGGACAGGGTGGTAAAGTGGGCTGTGAGGTCAGACAGATCTGGAATCCTATCCTGACTTTACCACTTACTAGCTACATGTGACCTGAGGCTAATTACTTTAGTTTTCTGAGCTTTAGCTTTCTAATTTGTTAGATGAAAATAATATAGTACCTCAAGGGCTGTTATGAAGAGTAAATGAGAATATAAATAACTCACTTTCATATGGACTTTATATACATTAGCTCATTGGGTTTTCACAGCAGCCTTAAGAGAGAGGTTTTATTACTAATAATACATGCAAAATGCCTAGAACAGCAGTTTCCAAACTTTCTTGTCTTTGTGCTTTATTTGTAATAACCAAAAACTGTAAACAACTCAGGTGTCCATCAACAAAGAGGTGAACAAATAACCAAATTGTGGTATATCCATACAATGAAATATTAATACTACTCAAAAATAAAAAGAAATGCATTATTGATAGACAACAAAATGAATATCAAAATAATTATGCTGAGGAAGAGAAGCTAGATGAAAAAGAGTACATTGGACCAGCCATGGTGACTCAGGCGTTTAATCTCAATGCTTTAGGAAGCTGAGATGGGAGGAACGCTTGAGGCCAGGAGTTGAAGACAATCCTGGGCAACATAGTGAGACCCCATCCCCACAGAAAAATTTTAAAATTTGCCTGCCTGTAGTCCTAGCTACTTAGGAGGTTGAGACACGAGGCTCACTTGAGCCCAGGTACTTAAGGGTGCAGTGAGCTATGATCGCACCACTGCACGCCAGCCTGACAGAGTGAGAACCCATCTCTTAAAAAAAATAAAAAGTACATTGTTTGTGATTCCATTTATATAAAATCCTAGAAAATGCATCCTAACCTATACTGACAGAAAGCAAATCAGTGGTTGCCTAGGGACAAGGCAGGGTGGATAAGGAGGAAAGGAGGAAGGAATTGCAAAAGACAAGAAGAAACTTTTGGAGGTGGTAGATGTATTCATTATCTCATGGTAGTGGTTTCCTTGGATGTATACATGTGTTAAAATTCATCAAATTGTATTCTTTAAATGCGTAAAGTTTATTTTATATCAGTTACACATTTATAAAGCAGTGGTTCTCAAATATTTTCACTTTAAAACCCTTTCATACTATTAAAAATTAGTGATGACCCAAACAAGTTTGTTTATGTGGGTTATATCTATCAATTTTTACTGTATTAGAAATTCAAACAGAAACTTTCAAAACGTGATAAGCAAAATCAATTTTATTTCTATATACCAACAATGAATAACCAAAAATGAAATTGAGGCTGGGTGTGGTCTCTTGTGCCTGTAATTCCAGCACTTTGGGAGGCCAAGGTGAGAGGATTGCTTGAGCTCAGGAGTTCGAGACCAGCCTGGGCAACAAAGTGAAACCCTAGCTCTACAAAAACTCGAAAAAATTAGCCAGGTATAGTGGTGCACGCCTGCAGTCCCAGCTACTCGGGAGACTGAAGCAGGACAATTGCTTGAGCCCAGGAGGTCGAGTCTACAGTGAGCCATGTTCATGCCACTGCACTCCAGCCTAGGCAACAGAGTAAGACCCTGTCTGCCAAAAAAAAAAAAAAAAAGAAAATCGAAAAAGGTCTAAACGAAATGAAAGACATCCCATATTTATGGATTAAGAGACTTAATATTGTTATGATGGCAATATTCTCCACATTCATCTACAGATTCAACCCAATCCCTATCAAAATTCCTGCTGGCTTTGTGGAAATGGACAAGCTGATCTTAAAATTAATATGGAAATTCAAGGCACACAAAATAGGCAAAACAACCTTGAAAAAGAACAGAGTCCCTGATTCCAAAGCTTACTACAATGCTACTGTAAGCAAAACAGTACTGGAATGAGGATAGAAATATAAATCAGTGGAATTGAATTGATAATCGCAAAATAGACCTAGGTGTCTGTGATAAACTAATTTTCAACAAGGATACCAAAACTCTTTAATGAGGAAAGAATAGTCTTTTCTATAAATGGTGCTGGAACAACTGGATATCCACATTCAAGTGATTGAAGTTGGACCCCTTCCTCATACCATACACAAAAATTAACTTCAAATAGGTCTAAATGTAAAAACTAAAACTATAAAACTCTTCCTAGGAAGCAGAGGAGTAAATCTTCATGAGCTTGGATTAGACAATGATTCCTTAGGAAATGACACCAAAAGCACAAGCAACAAAAGAAAAAAATTAGATTCATCAAAATTAAAAACTCTCATAGCCATTAAAAAAAAAAAAAAAAAAGAACAAAATCACGTTCTTTGCAGCAACATGGATGCAACTGGAGGCCATTATCCTAAGCAAATTACCACAAGAACAGAAAACCAAAAACCACATGTTCTCCCTTATAAGTGGCAGCTAAGCATTGGGTACTCATGGACATAAAAAATGTCAACAAAAGAAACTAGGGACTACTAAAGGAGGGAGAAAGGGAGGAGGACAAAAGTTGAAAAACTAACTGTTGGGTAATATGCTTAGTACCTGGGTGATGGGATCATTCAAACCCCAAACCTCAGCAACCTGCACTTATACCCCCTGGATCTAAAATACAAATTGATATTATAAAAATAAATAAAATCTTAAAACTAGGAATTTTTACACTGCAAGTGACACCATCAAGGAAGTGAAAAGACATCCCATAGAATGGGAGAAAATATTTGCAAGTTACAGATTTCTTTTTTTTTCTTTTTTGAAACGGAGTCTTGCTCTGTCACCAGGCTGCAGTGCAGTGGCGTGATCTCAGCCCACTGCAACCTCCACCTCCCGGGTTCAAGTGATTCTCCTGCCTCAGCCTTCTGAGTAGCTGGGACTACAGGGGCACACCACCACACTGGCTAATTTTTGTATTTTTAGTAGAGACGGGGTTTCACCATATTGGCCACTATGGTCTCGATCTCTTGACCTTGTGATCCACCCACCTTGGCCTCCCAAAGTGCTAGGATTACAGGTGTGAGCCACCGTGCCCAGCCAGTTATAGATCTTATATCTAGAACATATAAAGGGGACTGGGTGCAGTGGCTCACACCTGTAATCCCAGCATTTGGGGAGGCTGAGGTGGGAGGATCACTTGAACTCAGAAGGTCAAGGCCATGTTATTATTTTTTATAGAGATGGGCAACATAGTGAGAGCCCATCTCCACAAAAAATTGAAAACCTAGTCGGACTTGGTGGTGCACATCTGTAGTCTAAGCAACTTAGGAGGCTGAGGTGGGAGGATCACTTGAGCCCAGGAGGTTAAGGCTGCATTGAGCCATGCACTCCAACGTGGGAGACAAAGTGAGACCCTGTCTCAAAATAATATCTAGAATATATAAAGAACTCTTACAACTCAATAATAAAAAGCAAATAACCAGTTTAAAATGGGCAAAGGATTTGAATAGACATTTCTTCAAAAAAGATGTACAAATGGCCAATAATCACAGTAAAAGATGCAAATCAAAACCACAATAAGGTACCACTTTATATCCACTAGGGTGACTGTATTCATAAAAAGAAAAAAAAAAGATATCTCAAGCCTTAGGAAGGGGTAGATAAATTGGAACCCTTATACATTGCTGGTGGGATAGTAAAATGCTGCAGGTGCATTGGAAAATAATCTGGCAGTTCCTTAAAAGGTTAAACATGGAGTAACCTTATGACCCAGTAATTCTACTTCTAGTTATATACCCAAAAGAAATGAAAACAGATGTCCACACAAAAACTTGTACACTTACGTTTATAGCAGCATTATTCCTAATAACCAAAAAGTAGAAGCAACTCATGCCCATCAACTGAGGAGTAGATATTTATTCAGCTGCAAAAAGGAATGAAAGACTGATACATGCTATACTATAGATGAAGCTTGCAAACATTGTGCTTAATGAAAGAAGCCAGTCACCAAAAAACACATATTATATGATTCCATTCATATGAAATATCCAGAATGGGCAAACCTATTGAAGCAGAAAATAAATTAGTAGTTGCCTAGGACCAGGAAATGTGGAATAGTTCTAATGGTTATGAAGCTGTTTTGTGAGTGGTAAAAATGTTCTACAACTGATTGTGGTAACACTTATGTAACTCTTCTCATACTAAAAACCATTGAATAATACACTTCAAATAGGTGAATTATGTGGCATGTGAATTATATCTCAATAAAGCTGTGAATTAAAAAAAGAAGATTTTTGGAGTCATGTTCTTGAATATCATGCTCAGGAATTTGAGATTTGTTGAAAAGCCAAAGCTAGAAAGGCATGGTGGTGATTACATGGCCTAATATATGTTGAATGCTTACATCAGGGCTTGGCGTATAATAAGGATGCCAAATATATTGTTGTTATTGTTGTTCTTATTATTACTTATTAATAATAAACTTATTAATAACTTATTAATAAACTTATTAATTAATAAACTTATTAATAATAAACTTATTAATAAATTATTACTTATTAATAATAAACTTATTAATAACTAAGTTATTACTACTTCAGATTTATGGTTTTTGGTTTTGGGAGGCTTTTTTTTTTTTTAAGACAGAGTCTCACTCTGTCGCCCAGGCTGGAGTGCAGTGGCATGATTTCAGCTCACTGCAACCTCCACCTCCCAGGTTCAAGTGATTCTCCTGCCTCAGCCTATAGCATAGCTGGGATTACAGGCACCTGCCACCACACCCAGCTAATTTTTGTATTTTTAGTAGGGACAGGGTTTCATCATATTGGCCAGGCTAGTCTCAAATTTCTGGCCTTAAGTGAACCACCTGCCTCGGCATCCCAAAGTGCTGGGATTACAGGCTTGAGTCACTGCCCCCAGTCAGATTTATGTTTTAGAAAAATCACTCTGCTTATTATGAAGAATGAATTAAAAGGGGGTAGGCAAGATTGAAGACAAGATTATTTTGGAGACATTTATAATCCAAGCAAGAGATGATAAAGCCGGAACTGTGATAGTGGGGATAGATTTGCAGTTCCATTTCAGGATAGTGATTTGTTTATTGTCATGCTAGCAGTGTTCTCATTGATTGGGAATTTATTTTGCTCCCATTTTTTTTCTTTTTTTTTTTTTTTGTGGCAGAAGTGGCACCACAAGAAACCAAGCATCACGCCATGAAGAGCATGTGCAGAACATTCGCCGGTTTCATGAATCCCTGCATCTTCAGGGAGAAGCACTCTTGCCATGTGATGACAAACTGACCACATCACCTTTGTCCTCCCAAACCTCCATTCTGACTTCTCTCAGGTGAGGCTCTGCGGAGAAAAGATGCAGGAAACCATAGTGGGGCACAAGGTGAATGAGAAACGGCAATGTGCATTACTGCTTTTCCATCACCTGCCACCGCCCTAGGAACATTAGTAGAGTGCTCTTTTGCATGTTAGTATCAGGTTGGACCCTGGAGCCTCATGGGATTCCTCATAGATGAATCTGTATCAGCTTGGGACCTTTCATTCCTTCAGGGGCTCTGTTACTGATCCAGCTGTAAATGCAGGAGCTTCAGGTTATTCACCAAAACTTCATAATAACCACCCTCACATCTACACAGCCTCCCACTCTCTTTAGAACTTACAAAGCTTCATCCTGCCCACAGTCTTTATCCTCACAACCATTGACTTCTTCCAGACCAGCCTCTGTCCTGTTAACTCTTTTCTGTTCCTTTCTTAGTTTAGTTAGCACCTGAGTCAGAGAATCGCTGTAAGAATTGAAAGGGCGATGATAGATCAGCTATATCAGCCCCTCGCTTGTCTAATGAAAAGCGTGGCACAGTGGAAAGGACGTGGCTTCAGAGTCAGATAGACTTCACCTCCAATCCTTGCTCTGCCCATCTCAGTGGAGGAGATAGCCATGTTGCCAAATAATTATAATGCAGGTTAGTAAGAGCTGCAGTTTTCCTGGCCAAGAGTAGACAGGGGAATGCCTAATATTCTGGATTGTTCCTGGAAAGATTTAAAGAAGTCACATTTGAAGTGGTCTTTGAAGGACATTTTGTGCAGAAAGAAGTTATGTCAAGGCTCAGGGGCAAGTCAAGTTTGGGGAAATGCCAGCAGTGCATGTAGGAAAAAGCTGAGCATAAGATGCAAGAAGCAAGGTGAGGTTTTTAAGAGGCAGATCATGAAGGGCCTTAAATGGGCTCCAACACCTGACCTTGCTTACCTCCTTATTCACCAGGACAACAGGCCTGAGCCACTGCGGCTCCCGGCTTTTTTTGTTTTTGTTTTTGTTTTTGTTTTTCTTGAGATGGGGGTCTCACTCTGTCACCCATGCTGGAGTGCAGTGGTGCAATCTTGGCTCGCTGCAGCCTCTGCCTCCTGGGTTCAAGCGATTCTTCTGCCTCAGCCTCCCAAGTAGCTGGGATTACAGGTCCCCATAACCACACCCAGCTAATTTTTTGTATTTTTAGTAGAGATGGGGTTTCACTATGTTGGCCAGGCAGGTCTCAAACTCCTGACCTCGTGATCCCAAAGTGCTGGGATTACAGGCGTGAGCCATTGCGCCCGTCCAAAAGACTTTATATTTGGGGGAAAAAAAAAACCTATTCTTTGATTTCATAATGCAAACTCAGAAAAGAAACATCGACAAAATCTTTTTGGTTAATGACACAAGTTAAACATTGATCAATAGTGCTATAGACAAGCAGACCCCAACCTTTTTGGCACCAGACACTGGTTTTGTGGAAGATCATTTTTCCACAGATGGGGCAGGGTGAGGTTGAGGGGTGGGGAATGCTTTCCAGATGAAACTCTTGCACCTCCCATCATCAGTCATTATTTAGATGCTCATAAGGAGCGCACAGCCTAGATCCCTCACATGAGCAGTTCACAATAGGGTTTGCGCTCCTATGAGAATCTAGTGCCGCTGCTGATCTGACAGGAGGCAGAGCTCCGGGGTAACGCTCACTTGCCCCCGCTCACCTCCTGCTGTGCAGCCCAGTTCCTAATAGGCCACAAACCAGTACCGGTCCACAGCCCAGAGGTTGGGACTTCTGTTATAGATTATGGGAAACTGCCCAAACTTACTTTACAAAGAAGTAATATGTTCAGATTCTTATTTCAGATTAGTAAAATGCTAGAGATTGTAGGCTATTTAAGTGAAATTATTGACAATTTGGTTGTATTTTATTGGGTCATCACATAACCTATTTGGAACCCACTTGAAAAAAAAAACTCCTTCACCTTCGAGTAGTTTGTCTCAACCTTGGCACTGTTGATATTCTGGCCAGATATTTTGTTTTGAGGGTCAGTTCTGTGCATTATATGATGTTTAGCTGCATCCCTGACCTCTACCAACTACATACAGTAGCACCCCTCTCTTTGGGTTGACTTGTGACAACCCAGAATGTCTCCAGACATTGCCAAGTGTATCCTGGGGGACAATATTGCCAGCTTGAAAACCACTGCGCTAGGACAGTAGTTCTCAAAATTTAATGTATATCAGAATCCCATGAAGGGCTTATTACAGCACTGATTGTTAAGACCTATCCACACAGTTCCTGATTCAGTAGGTCTAAGATAAGGCTTGAGACTCTGCATTTCTAACAGGCTCAGGTGATGCTGCCATAGCTGGTCCTAGAACTAGGCTTTCAGAACTACTATCTAGAGGGATTCTTTACCAAATGGGCGTGAAACGTGGTAAGATCAATTTGCATTACCTCCTTAGATTCAGAGAGCCCTTTAACAGTGCTGCATTTGAATCATAGCTATCATTTCAGGCCTTCAGAGCAAGTATTAATAAACCTGTGTTTCACAGATGAGCAAATTACAGCTTGGTGTTTGTAGGTTGATATGCCATGGTTCTACATGGTTCTACACTGGTCTAACAAGACCAGTAGGTTTGCATATTTCCCAAAGCTACCCCCCACCAAGTTACATTTATTTGCATGTTCCTCCTGCAGATGTTTATCCATGTGGCATATACCACAATATAGACACCTAAGTGATTTGGTACACACCACTGTGACTTGAGTCTTGGCCTGTAGTGATAGAATAAGGATCAACTTTGTCCTCTCATTTGGATTTTCCTCTAAGACACGCAGACTGTTTCTAACAAAAGCATAGAAAGACTTTCAGTTCATGTCACAGGTATTTGGTGTCCATGTTGTGTTGATTGTACCAGGCACATTGAGTGTACTAAGGAAGCAGAGAAATTTGAGATGCATCTTCTATTCCGAGATGCCCACGGCCTACTTAGGGAACCACCAAACTAACATGTAATGAGACAATTAAGGGAAAATCTAAGAAAAGGTTTGACGTGTGAAATGATGAGTGTGAGGGTGTTTAAGGGACAGGTGGTCCAACGATTTGGGATAATGGACTTTGAAAAAAAGAAATGTGAGCTTCAACCTTAAAAGTTGAATGGAATAGAAATAGAGCAGGGAGTTACTTGAACTCAGGTTCCAGTATCAGCAGAAGTATGAGGAAGGAATGAACCCAGCTAGAACAGAGCCCATCTCATATGGAAAAAGCACAAGACTTGGAGTCCCAAATTCTGAGTAGCTACATACTACTCCCTGCTCTGGACAAGTCACTTAAATTCTGTGAAACTCAAGTTGCTTATTTATAATTACTGATCTCATATGATTAGCTGAAGATTAAACAAGATGGTATGTTTAAAAGCATAAACATAAAATCCTGTGCAAGTGAAGGTTTCTTATTGGAGAGTGGTAAGAATGCAGCCCTATTAAAGGCTTTTAAACAGATTTTTTAAATCATTTATTTATGTCCTTTTTATCCATTCAACATTCTTTTGTTTTGTGCCAAGCACTATGCTGGGTGCAGTAGACATGAAGGAATCAGCCCAGAGCTCACCGTATATCAGGGGAAGTAGATATGAAATAAATGAGTGATGTGATGGAAGAGTGCAGAAAGAACTATGGAGCACAGAAGAGGAGCCCCTAAACTAATTAAGAGAGTCAGGGAAGGCTTTTTAGAAGTTGCTTGCCTGAAGGATTAGGAATGGTTATGAGGTAGCAAAGGACAGTGTTAGCACAGAGTAGGGCTTTATTCTGTCAAAGTAAAGAGAAATAAGGACTGGAATGATGGTCAAGAATGGTTCCTTTCTGAGGAAGTGGCATTTTTGCTGGACATCATATGAGGAATTGCATTAGACAGACAAAATGGGGAGAAAGTTGTCCCCAGTAGCAGGATTGCAGTCAGAGGAGTGAAGGATGAGTTGGTGGATTGGAGAGAGAGGGCCTTAGTATATTAATAGAGCAAGTGAGAGGTATTAAGGCTTTGGCTCAAGCAGTAGTGTTCAGGGGACATAAAAGATGTTCATAATCTCCATGAATTACCCTTTTGTCTTCTTCTCCCCCTTTTGTTTATAGGAAGAATCTGAGTGAGCTTGATCAGATCCAGAGGTACTTCAGCCAGAAGCTCACCAAGCCTTTCCTACCCCTCAGCCCTCATACTCAAACGGCCATCTCACAGCACCAGGAGAGCTGTAGGGACCATCTTGAGCCAGGTGCCAGCAGCCTAGACCCTGGGAGCCAGTGTATCCTGGAAAAATCCAATAACCTGGTGTTGCAAGTCAGCTCCTTAATCACAGGTATGATTCAGATCCTTTCTTATTGAGAAGTTATGGTCACTAGGTGCTAATTCGAAAAGCATTTGAATGTTTTCCTTTGGACAAGCCCCTATGACCAATAGAGACCAGTTGTTTTCACCCTCTTCCCTTTTTTTTTTTTTTTTTTTTTTATAAACCATCTTGCTTTTGAAAAGGAGGGACATAATAATATGGCACAGCAACATGGGGCAATGGAAAGAGCATTGGACTGACCCAGGTCCTTGATGGGCTTCTGGTACAGACTTAGAGTCTGACTCTGAACATGTCCTTTCCCTTCTTGGACTTCAGGTTCCCCAGCCAGGAAAAGAGTGGGGTAGATTAGATGAGTGGTTCCTCAATAGCAGTTCTTGAACTTGTGCCACTCTCTAAGAAAATAATAAACAACAAGCATATTTAAAATTCTAATTATCAGAGCCCAGAAGTCTGCACTTTTTACAAGCACCCTAGATGATTCTGGATGTTAGGGGTTCATAGTCCACCCTTTGAAAAACCCCTTTGGAGCAGTGGTTCTCACTTTAGCTGTGTATTAGAATTATTGAGGGACTTTTAAAAAACCCCGTGCCCAGGCTGTACGGTAGGTCAACAGAATCTCTGAGGTGGAACCCAGGCATCAGTATCGTTTCTAACTCCACAGGTGGTTCTAGTGTGTGGACAAGACTGAGACTGCTCTAGAGCAAGTGTTGGCCAACCTGCCTGAGCACAAGAATCACCCGGGGCACTTACTGTGAAATAGAGATTCCTGGGTCCTACTCCATCCTTCTAAATCAGGATCCAGGGTCATGACCTAGAAATCTTTATCAGGCAAACTTCAGGGAACACTGGGAAATCAACTAGGTCAGCATCCTTAGACCTCACTTGTTTTTGCTCAAGCAAAATGCATAGATTCTCCACAGGGATGAAGAATTTCAATTTTCTTTGTCTAAAGGGAGAGAAAAACACCATGATTGACACTAAGTACAAACCTTCTTTCTGTCCTCTTCTTCCAGATACCTAACCTGTTGGTATCCATGGCCTCAGATAAATGCTCTGTGTTTGACTTCCACTTGCTTGGATATTTTCAGTCAAGTGTTTATTGAGCACCATCTGTGCCAGGCACTATTCTATTATTTGTCCCAGGAGGATACAGTGGTGGATGTGACAGGCATTATCTCCCTTCATCAAGCTTATATTCTATAGTCAACCAAAAAAAAAGCCTCTCACAAAGAAAGTATGACAGCAAAACAGATGAAGGCTTGTTTGGAGTAGAGGTGGAAACAAATAGGGGAATCTTTATAAAGGGGCATATTAAAAGAGGAGAGAGAGGGGAATTGTGGCCAGGCACGGTAGCTCACACCTGTAATCCCAGCACTTTGAGAGGCCGAAGTGGGTGGATCACTTGAGGTCAGAAGTTCGAAACCAGCCTGGCCAACATGGCAAAACCCCGTCTCTACTAAAAATACAAAAATTAGCTGTGCGTGGTGGTGCGCATCTATAATCCCAGCTACTTGGGAGTCTGAGACACGAGAATCACTTGAACCCAGGGGACGGAGGTTGCAGTGAGCCGAGATTGCTTCACTGCACCCTGGTCTGAGCAACAGAATGATACTCTGACTCAAAAAAAAAAAAAAAAAAAAAAAAGGAAGAAGAAGAATTGAAGCTGTGGGGCCTAATATTTATCCTGGAAGAAATGGGAAGTTCTCAGCAAGCAGATGACTGAATGAGAACTGGTTTTCACAAGGAGAATGAATTTAAAAAGAGAAAGATGATTAGATCAGGGAAACCATTCAAAAAAAAAAGAAGAAAGAAAAAAGAAAAAACATAGCAAAAGCCTGCCCCTGCCTCCATTATGCCTCAGTGCGCTTTTTTTACAAAGCCATCAGACAAATGGATATGAGTGAAACTTGAGAGAGTGTTACCAAGTGGGATTTTTTTAAGCCAGAGCTATATGCTAGGCTGGGCCCTAGAGATACAACATGATTCAGACATATGGTTCATGCCCTGAGAAGCTTCCTGATAAGACTTGGAGTCCCAAATTCCGAGTAGCTACATACTACTCCCTGCTCTGGACAAGCCACTTAAATTCTCTGAAACTCAAGTTGCTTATTTATAATTACTGATCTCATATGATTAGCTGAAAATTAAACAAGATAGTATATTTAAAAGCATAACATAAACCCCTGTGCAAGTGAAGGCTTATAAGGAAGCTCACAGTCTGAGGGGGTAAACATACGATTACACAGCATCGTATTCTTAAGTGCTTCCTTATAGAACAAAGCCATATAGCAATCTTATTGAACTCATGAATCTGCAAAGGCTTCCTGAAGGAGATCCAATAGAACATGCCTTGAAGCCTTGAAGGCTGGGCAGGTTTATAAAAAACAGGAAGACTGCTCTGAGACAGAAAGCATGCTCAGGCCAAAGGATTAGGATCAACTAAACATGCTTCCCAGTGCCTATTCCTATTTACAGGTAGTAATGTTCCATTTTCATATATCTACCCATTCCTTTGAGGCCTGAAAATCATCAATGTATAATATTAAACAGCCAGCACCTCCTGTAGAATGAGCCCTGTGTTAGGTGCTGTGAGGGAGATGTGACCCCTATTCCCCAGGAATCAAATTTGCCTTCAGTTCCTAATTTTCTCCTCTCAAATTATCTTGCAAACATGTATCATTTACTAGGTCTGTTTATTAATTTATTCACTCCTATTTCATCCCAAAAATAATTTGAGATGACTAGTAGCTTCTATTTATTAAGTGGTTGTATATTCACCACACAGTGTATGCCCATTTCTTTCGTGTATTCTCTACTGTAACCTTATGAAGTGGATGGTGTTGATTACACTGTACAGATCAACAGGCTCAGAGAGGATAGTCTGCTTGTGATCACAAAGGTAACAAGTGACAACGGAGATTTGAACCCAGGATTGACTGGCTCCAAAGCCTATGCTCTTTCCAACATACCCTGCTGCTTCTATTTTCTCTGTAAATCTTCCCTGCCTTATCATGTGAGTGATAGACATTTCCTTGCTTTTATTTTCCAAGTAAAATCGGTAGTTTTAATAACTGTCATCAAATAGGTAAATAAGTGGATTCTCATTTTGATTTTTAATATAGGTAGTTACTGAAGTAACTGGAAGCGTGAACATGCCCACCAGAACTCCCAGCTCCTAAGGATTCCTGAGCATGAGCAGATAGTCTCTGAAAGCATTTCCACAGATGTATCCACAACTATAGATTAGATTCTGGTCCTCTGATATTAGAATAAAGTACTAAAAATTGTACTGCCTTGAATATAGTCTCACTGAATCTTGGGTGGACTAATTTTCTTTATGGCTTGTTCAAAGTCTGATTGCCAGAGTGCTTCTGAAGCTAGAGGCTAGTGTGGGAAATTTGAGGGGTCTGTGGCCCTACCTTGTAATGAGAGTGATATGTGTTGCTGTTCAGATCTGCAGACTATCACCAGGGATTCCCAAGCGGCTTTGAGTTCTCACCGAGCCAGGAGTAGAAACAGCAAGGCCACCACCCTCCCAGATGCTCGGGACACAGAGGCACTGCAAGAACAATGCACAACGCCAGATGAGCCATTGGCAAGAGCTCCAGATAAGGGCACAGATTCCCCACCACCCCCTCCTCTTGAAGAGACTTCAAATGGAGGAAGAATGCTTCATGAGTCCCTGAGGCATACAGTACCCATTACAAGGATGCAGAGCAGTGAGGACACTGAGGCAGGCCCAGCCTACAGTGATGAAGACTATGAAGAAGACATCATTGAGCCCAGGACCTTAAATGAGATCACCACGGTGACAGACAAAACTAGCCCTTGGTCTAGTTTCATATCAGACACAAGTGACGTCATCAGCCCTCAGCCTGACGAGGTACAGAGGGAAGGCCCCTCTTGTCCTTCTCCAGGGCCTTTCTACAGAGAAGAGCTTACGGTCAAAAGTAGCTTTCTTTCCAGCCCAGAAAGGGCTGTCAACTCCCACCTGCCTAGGGAGGGTTCTCCTAGCCAAAGTCTTGTTGCTTGTGAGGGTGAGGCCTCTAAGGCCAAGATTAGTGGCAAGTCTGCCTCAGCCAACCCTCAACCCATCCCATGCCCGACACTCTCAGGAGCCCAACAGAGCAGGACATTTGTTGGATGGAGTTCACCACAGGCAGATCAGAACAAGGAGCCCAAGTCAGAGGCCCCTGCCGAGAATGAAGCTGCTACCAGTGAGCTCAGTGACTCTGCTGATAGCTTCAAGAAGTTGCCACTAAACCTAGCCTCCCAGAGCAGAAGGGAAAAACATAAGGGACCACCCATCGACTCCTCTGACATCAGGCAGAGGCAAGTGACAACTGGATCAGAGACATCCACAAAGCATAGCCTCCTACTGTATCCTTTGGCATTTCCCACAAGTGGTTTGGATGCTGGTGCTAAGGCTAGCCTAGTGTGAGTGTGAGCAAGTGGCCACCCTCATGGAATGCACTGGGGGGCATGGGAAGACCATTCCTTCAGAAGACCCCACCTGCATGACAGGTGCTACAGTTTTACCATTAACACCAGCCCTCAGAAACATAATGCCTTGACCTGGGTTTAGGCATTGGTAGCACATTAGCCTAGCCTACCCTGATTTATCCAGTTCATCTGTTGGGTATTTTACCACCTGAAGGCAAGGCTCAGCATCTAAGGAAGGAGACTATTTATCTCAATTGAAAGAGAAGCAGAGGGGCTAGAGAAAGAGGGAAGTAGATCACTGCCATTGAGCACTTTATGCACATTTTTCATTTAGATATCACAAGTCTTTTAGGTAGGTATCATCTCTATTTTGCATATATAAGGAAACTGATGCTCAGTTATCGTGACTTGCCTACTTTTTCTTTTTTAAGAGACAGTTTGTTCTGTCACCCAAGCTGGAGTGCAGTGGCATTATCATACCTCACTGCAGCCTCAGATTCCTGTGGTCCGGTGATCCTCCAACCTCAGCCTTGCAAGTAGCTAGAACTACTAGGTATGCACCATCACACCCAGCTAATTTTTTTTAAGAGTTGGGGTCTTGCTGTGTTACCCAGGCTGATCTCAAACTCCTGGCCTCAAGCAATCCTCCTGCCTCAGCCTCTCAAATGCTGCAGTTAGAGCATTTGAGCCACCATGCCTTGCCAGATTAAATTTTTTTAAAAAACCAGGTGATGGAGCTAAACAGGCACCATGGAGATGGACTTTCCCAAGGCCCCAGTAAGGTACTGTTGATGGGAACAGGGGGCACCTGACATTCCCTACTCCCTCCTTTTAAACACAGACTGGCATGTTATGGGGAAAGGAAACCACTTAGGACCATCTACAGCCTTCACACCTGTGGCCTAACCAACTGATTAGATCAGCTCACCTGCTATCCCAACAAGCAGGGAATATTGTGTGGCTGGCAGGTGAAGCAGGCTGCTTTACTAGACTAGAAATCTTCCTCTACTAGAAGTCAGGGAGCCTGACTTTGACCCTTCTAGACCCACAAAATGATTTTTGTGATTATAGACATATAGTTTAATCTTTATGAGCCCATTTCTTCACCTATAAAATGGAGGCAGAAATCCCTTACCCACCAAACTATAAGCTCCCCAAGTCAGGGACCTTGTCTTTTTCTGCATCCTCAGGACCTAGCACTACCCAGAGAAGGGACTTGTCAGTATAGATTGGATTGGACTATCGCAGTTTCACAACATTGTTGAGAAAACCAGATGAGTGGAAACATTTGTACATACCACACAGTATGATTCTTGATGCAGATCAGAGAAAAACCTAGGGGTGGGAGAGTGGGCTCAGGAAAGGATTAAAGCATGCAATGGCTGGAGGCTGAGCATTGAAAATAGACCTCCTCATGTGCAGTTCTCCCTGACCTTGCCTATCCTGGATCCTGGACCCTGATGTTGCTGCCTTTGCAGTCAGTATTAATTGTGCTCAGAATATGGCCGATGGAGGAGCTGCCATATGTGTCCAGACCCTAAGCGCTGCTTTAACTTAGGCCTTCCTGACTATTCTTTCAAAAATAAATCGTGCCAGGCCCTGTGCTGGGTGCCAAGGACAGATTTGAATGAGACCTTACCTCGAGAAGTTCCCATTATGAGATAGGAGACAGTCAAATAGATAGATACTGACAGTTTATTGTGCCAAGTACTGTGATGAGACGTGGACAGAACGCAAGGGAACGTGAGGAGGGAGCTGCCCTAACTCTACTTGGAGCCATCCCAGTAAGAGAGACAGGAGAGCCAGGCCTTAAAGATGAATAGGCATTGTGCAATAGAGACAAGGAAAAGTTCTAGTCAGGACAAACTGTATGTGCAGAGGCCTCACTGGGTGAAGGAGGCTGCCTGTGGGCAGTAGTTCACTGTGGCTAGAGTCCAGGGATGAGGGGATGGTGCAAGGTGAGGCAGGGCCTGGATCTTAAAGGACTTCTATGCCTGGCTGAGGTACTTGGACTCTATTCTAAAGCAAAGAAACTTCACTTTCCTCATCTGGAAAATGGAGGTGATAGTAGTACTTACTGGGTTGTTGTGAAAATGAAAACAATCATGTAAACTGCCTAGCACAATACCTGGTACATGGATAGTGTTCACTGTTAAGCAAGAGTGTGGTATGGGCAGATGTACATATGAGAAAAGAAGTCACCCAATGCCTTGTAGAGGGCAGGTTAAGAAAGGGAAGACCAGAAGCGAGGAGGCTAGGTAGGACACTTGCAATAATAAAAGAGATGAAGAAAGTCTGACCTGAAGTATAGACTGCTTTATGATGAAAAGGAGGGGAACAGATCTGAGAGGATTAGATAGAGGGGCAGGGGATGAGACAAAGGAAATAATAATTGGAAGTTTCTGTCACAAGTTACCAGGCAGGTGATACCATTTACTGGATAGGAAACAGCACATAGATGGGTTTGGGAGATGATGCAGGTTGCCGTTTGCGGCATGTGCCTATAGGACATCCAGGAGGAGATGCAGGCCTGGAGTTGAGGGCTGAACTCAGCCATAAAGGTAGGCATCTCTGGGAATCGATGAGGGCAGCAAGAAGACCCTGGGAAGGGGGAACCAAACACACAGAGGCAGACTCTGAGCATCTTCGGTGTGCAAAGGAGAAGCAGGACAGGGCATGCCCACAAAGGAGGTGAGGAGAGCTGGTCGGGAGGTGGGAGAAGCAGCAGAGAGAGGTGCCATGGGAGCCGATGCTGCAGAGTTTCAGGATGTGGTGGTCAACACTGATGCTGCACGTAGGTCCAGGAGAATGTGGCTGACATGTATCACTGGTTTTAGTGTTAAGGAGGACCTTGCATTGGTGATAATGGAAGCCAAACTTCATTAGTCAAAGGAGCTAAATGGTGAGGACAGTGAGAACAGGCAACTTTTTCACATAAACTGAGGAGATAAGAATAGCTGACATTTATTAAGTGTTCACTATGCTAGGCACCATTCTAAACACTTGACATTTATAAATTCATTTAACCCTCAAAACAACAAGTACTAATACATTTAAAAATGGAGAAATTGAGGCACAAAAAATGAACTTTCCTGAAGTTATCCATCTAGTAAGTGACAGAGAGCTGGGTGGCAACTAGAAGACAATGCAAGGTCAGGGGTTTGTTTGGTTTTTTTCCCCTAAATGGGAAACTTGAACATTTTTATGACTGAGGAACAGGAACTTAAAAGTTCATGAGGCCAGACATAGTGGTTCATGCCTGTAATCCCAGCACTTTGGGAGGCCAAGGTGGGAGGATCACTTGAGGTCAGGAGTTCAAGACCAGCCTGGGTAACATGGTGAAATTCCATCTCTACTAAAAATACAGAAATTAGCCAGGCGTAGTAGCATGCACCTATAATCCCAGCTACTCTGGAGGCTGAAGTAGAGGAATTACCTGAGCCCAGAAGGTCAAGGCTGCAGTGAGCCATGATCACACCACTGCACTCCAGCCTGAATGATGGAAGTGAGACCCTGTTTCAAAAAAACGTGTAATAAAATAAAAGTTGGTGGGAGAAAGTGGCTGTTGGAACAGGACCCTAAAGCACACATGAGACAGTGGGCTGGGAAGGAGACTTCCATGCTTCAGAGCCAGCCCTGCCACCTCACAGCAAAGTTCCTTCTTCCCCACAGCATCAGCTGGCTGGCAGGCAGGCCCCAGCAGTTTCAGCAACAGCAAATAGACCCTACCTCACCTGGGCCTCTGCAGAAGGCCTGGGGTCAAAAGGTCTTTCTTTCCCTTTGGGATCTCCATTCCTCCCCACCTCTCTATGGAAAAATCAGGGACTTGAACCAAAGCAAGAAATCAATGCGTTTCATTCATTCACAAGGTATTTATTGAGTACTTACTGTCTCCCAGGTACTATGCTAGGTGACAGGAATATGGTTATGAAAAAGATCATCTCTGCCTTCTTGGAGTGTAGAGTCTAGTGTAGAAGAACGATGATAAAATAGAAAAGGTGGTAAGCAAATTGGAGTGAGAACCACACTTAGCTTATTAAACAGAAACAAAAAATTGGAACATCAAAATAGTTCCCTCTTTACCCCCTTCAGAGTTCAACTAAACTGAATCAGTTATTTGATTCAAAAAATAATGAGAATATGTGGAACACCACATGCTCAACACAGCACTGAGTACCTCAAGAAGATATGGTGGAGAAGTGCAAGATACGATACAGTACCTGCCTTCTAGGGCTCGCGTCCAGATCGGACCAGCTGTACTGGTCCCTGACGTGAGGACGTGTCCTGTCATGGACAGCCCCTGATGCAGAGCTCACATTTCTGGATGTGAGCAGAGAACACAGGCAAACAGGCCCTCCTTTGGTGCAGGGCACCTAAATGCAGCCTAAGGCACTGCCTCCTGGAGCCACATGCCCATCCCCACATTGTCTGACTGACTTCTAATAGGTCTTTTTCTAACCAGCAGGCCCTTAGGCAAGATTCAGTCAATGCCTACTACCTGCCAACCTCCTGAGGGGCTTTCAGGAAGTAGAGGTAACAGAAGGAAACTGTCTCTGCCATTGAGAAATTTAGGGAAGATTGAAGAAAATAATTGTATCAGACTGAAAAATTAAGCATTCTCATGTGTTGCAAACTGCTCTAGGTTGTGAGGAAGGAGGGATCCTGTGGGCTAAGATTAAGAGAAGGCTTCCTAGAGGAGGCAGGTTTGAACCGATCCATAAAGAACTTGTATGTGTTAGGAGTGGGCAAGCCTTCCAATCAGAGGGAGCTAGCTGAGCAAAGAATTTATGGACAAGATTAATTGAGGGAAAAACATGAGTGGGGGCAGAGTGAATGGTCAGTGGAGATACTGGCCTCCACTGCAAGGGGGGTGGACTTCTAGGTATTTTTGTCCCTTAACTGCCATCGTAGCCCAGAGCCCATTGTGGTGCCCAACTTCTTTTTGCCTCCCCAGCAGTTGGAGGCTTCCCTGCGGATGCTGTCACTCTCAGCAACTTTGCCACCAGCAGCCACAACAGATCAGGTAAGAGAATGGCCAACTGACCTTTCTCCTATAGAGTCATCATCTCTTCCACAGAACAGTGCACAGAAGGCAGAGCTGCCCCAGGCCATCTTCCTGGAAAGGCTGCAGCAGGGGTCACTCCTCAAGCTTGTACTGGGCATATTCTGTGGGCCCAGCAGTAGTCAGGGAGCTCAGGAAAAGTGAGGAAGAGCAAATGTGTAAGAGCCAGGGCATTGTCGGCCAACACTGACATGCGCAAGAAAAAAGCAGTGCAGAAGCATGAAAGCAAGAGGCAGCTAAGAAATGTGTATTGAGTGCTATGGGAGTCCCCACCAAGCAAGTAGATAGGAGCACAGACGTAACCTTACGGGAGTGCAACAGTAAGATCTGAATGAGCAGAATATCAGTCATACAACTATTTGCCATTTACAAAACACCTCATAACTATTCATTCAGCTGAGTTAGGTGGTTGGAACTCTGGTACAAATCCCACATCTCCTCTTTTTTGCCTTGGTACAGCACCTGACCTTTCTTGCAAGTGGCAAGAAAATAAACAATAATAATAACTACTTTTGAGTACCTCCTCTGTATCAGGTGTCATGCTGGGTACTGAGCATATAGTAGTAAATAAGACAGACAAATTCCCTCTCTTCATGGAGTACAAATAGTAAGCAAAAACTAAAATATTTATAGACATGAGATGGGTACCAGGGTCTCTCTGAGGAGGCTGTGTTAAAGATGGTAGTTATGGTGGTGCTTAGCATGTACCAGGCACTGTTCCAAGTACTTTGTATTAATTAATCAAATTCAGCAACTTGATGAGGAATATACTATCATTACTTCTATTTAAAATGAGGAAACTAGGCCAGGCATGGTGGCTCATGCCTGTAATCCCAGCAGTTAGGGAGGGTGAAGTGGCGGGATCGCTTGAGCTAGGAAATTCAAGACCAGCCTGGTCAACAAGGCAAAACCCCATCTCTGCTAAAAATTACAAAAATTAGGTAGGCGTGGTGGCACATGCCTATAATCCCAGCTACTTGGGAGGCTGAGTCACAAATATCACTTGAGCCCAGGAGGTGGAGGTTGCAGTGAGCCATGATGGCACCACTGCACTCCAGCCTGGGTGACACAGTGAGACTGTATAAAAAATAAAATGAGGAAACTGAGGCTCAGAACTTCATGTACTGACCCATAAACTATGACTATTTCTGTGTATATATAAAGAAACTGAGATGCATAAAGGCTGAGTCACTCAGGGTTACCCAACCAGTAAGTGAATCTAAATTTTTTTTTTAGACTCTTGCTCTGTCGCCAGGCTGGAATGCAGTGGTGCGATCTCAGCTCACTGCAACCTCTGCCTGCTGGGTTCAAGTGACTCTCCTGCCTCAGCCTCCCGAGTAGCTGGGAGTACAGGCATGCGCCACCACACCCAGCTACTTTTTGTATTTTTAGTAGAGACGGGTTTTCACCATGTTGGCCAGGATGATCTCAATCTCTTGACTTCGTGATCTGCCTGCCTCGGCCTCCCAAAATGCTGGGATTACAGGCATGAGCCACCGCGCCCGGCCTGAATCTAAACTTCTGACTCACAACTCTGTGCTCTTCTCTTACACCACCTGAAAATCATGACATTTGACTTATGGTACATTTTTCTAGCCAGTTAGATTTTATTTAGCAGTTAACATGTATACATTTTACATGCTTTCCCAGAGGCCACATTAATGAAAAATGGGGTCAGTCCAGAAGTATCCTGATGTATGTCTTTGGCTTATTAAATACTAGATACAAAGTATGGGAGAGGGAGAAATAAGAATTTCCACTTCAATTAAAGAGCAAGTCTACTTTTGAGAAGATAATACTTTTCAGCCTTTTTTCTTTGTTGCCCTTAACAACATTCCATTGTTTGCTGCTCTCAGAGTCACTTCTGTCCTTAGGACCTCATTCTGGGTCCTGGTTTGGATGACCAGTCATCATGGTTTTCCCAGAACTGTCGCAGTTTTACCACTGGAACCCAGAATCCAGTAAACACGGGGAGGTTAGTCATCCTGGCTAGTGATGGGCCTCTCACTACTTGCTGGGTTATTTCAGCACATTTTCTCAGAATCTTACGCTCCTGGCTGGCTGCCAGCCAGCACTGGGTGACTTAAGAAATAAGATCATGTATGTATTTAGGACACTAGCAAGTAGAGACACTAAAATTTAAGAGGAAAACATTTTTAAGAATTAACATTTTTTAAAAAGATTGAAATTGTTACCTTGGGATAAATCACAACATCAACTGATTTCTTTATACTTATTTTAGATTTAATTTTGAAATATTATTTGAGCAGGAGCACCATCATCTTGTGACCTTTATTAAAAAGGCCTCACTTTGAAGAACTTGAGACAAAAATAGTCTTTTCTGTTTACCCACATACTTACTATTGCTGCTGTTCTGCATTTCTTCTTCACATCCTGATTTCTGGCTGGGACCACTTCCCTTCAGCCTGAGAAACTTCCTTTGGAATTTCACGTAGTGTGGACCTACTGGTAACTGATTATCCAGCTTCAGTTGTCTGAAAATATCTTTATTTTGCCTTCATTTTTGAAAGATTTTTTTTCTACTGGATATAGAATTCTAACTTGAATTTGTGTTGTTTTAGCATTTTAGAGATACCTTTCCACTGTCTTCTGTCCTCCATTGTTTCTTATAAGAAGTATTGTTCTGATTGTTCTTGCACTGAATGTAACATGGCCTTTATTCATTTCTTGTTTTTAAGATTTTCTCTTTATCTCTAGTTTCCAGCAGTTTGATTACAGTGTTCATAGTTGTGGAGGCAGGGGATGGGATAGAAGCAGGGGAATGGGATAGGGGAAGAGGAACATAAAGATCTATTCAACAGTATTAGTGATGTTTCGGTTCTTAGATTGGGTTGTGGGTTTACAGATGTTCATTTTCTTGTGCTTCGTGATTTACTGTTGTTACACAGATTCATTGGTATGTTATACAAAGAAATCACATAATCATATGTCATTAAAATTATACAGTGATTGAATGATAACAAGATGGAGACTCCAACTCCTTCCACAAATTAGGTTGTGAATATGGAGCAGAGAAATAGGGCAGTGGCTGGAGTGGCAACCAAGGGAGGTTGTTTTTGTTTTTCAATATGGAAAGGCTGCAGCTTTCTATGTGCTAATGCAGCAATCCCATAGAGAAAGGGAGAAGGGAAGACAGAAGCGGGAGAGAAAAAGGAGAGGGGAACAGAAAGGGCGTGAGATTTAGAGCACATGTGGAGGTATTGGCCTTTCGAGAGGAAAAAGAAAACTCACCTAGTGTCATGAAGGAAGGCAGAGAAGATGGGTGCTAAAGCAGACAGGATTAGAGACTGGTGGTAGGGTTTCAAGTTGATGGAAGCTCCTGTTTTCTCGGTGCTGCTTCAGGCACAGTCAGCAGCTCTAAGTGAGAGAGAGGGAGACAAGGGCAGGAGCCCTGTCCTGTATCCGCATTTGAGAATTCCGTCTCTTCTGCCTCCTCCTAAGGCCAGCCTTGGCCCTCACAACTGAAGAGGAGCACTTTGAGAGGCTGCAGGGCTCTTCTCAACCACTGTCCTGGGACTGCTATACTAAAGCTGACCTGCTTCCGGGTCAGGGCTAACAGCCCATCCCTGAAACAGGAGAGGGCTCGTAATTGCTGGATTGATTGCTCTGGTTTCCCGCCATGATCAAAGGCAAGACCTGATCTTTCACTCCACATTGAAATGATATACCTGAGCCAAGGAACCTCCCAGTCTCCACTGGAAGCATCTGTGAAACAGATGTCCCCTCCCTCCTCCCACAGTAGAGTGGATACAGGACCCTGTGTGATATTTGTCAGATCTTTGGACTTTTCTGAATCTGCTTCCTCATCTGTCAAATGGGGTTATCAGGCCTCACAGGGTGGTTGTACTGTGGAATACCGAGTGCCGCACAGGTAGAGTATTGGGGCCAGCCTGTAATTCCCACCCCATGCTACCTCGTCTTCCGGCTGTTGCCTCCGCAAAAAGAAAAGGGGTGAGAACAATGGCTGGTTTAGCAGGACTGTGGCACAGTGATCCATTTGCAGTTCCAGATTCATTATAAATCAATCAAGTTCCACTGCCCTTGCTTTCTCTTCCCTCTTATGATGAAGTAACTCTTTACTGGGGACAGCTTCCTAATTTTGTTAAAAGTTATGTATGATTCTGCTTGCTTAGCTGCTGATGGACAAACTAGTTTTATCAACTTCCGTACGGGGGAGGAGGGAGGTTGATGATGAGAACGGCAGTAATTTGCTTTACATGTTGTCTTCCTCAAACTATGTCTTTTGCCCTGTAGATTTTCTCTCTTGGGAATATCTCAATCACTGATGACTTCAAATGTGACTTCGAATGATGCAAATCCTTATCTTCAGTCTAGTCTTCTCTCCCATGCTGCAGACACGTACAGACTCAACTGCATCCTAGACGTCTTGTCTGATGTGTCACAGACAATTCACTCTGTCCAAAACTTGAGCTTGTCATCTTCCTTTGCATACTTCCTCTGCCACCTGCATCCATCTCAGGAAATTCAGCCACCATCCATGTAGTTACTCCTGCCAGAAGCACAATTATCTCTCACCCCTGCTCCTTTATCCCCCATGACCCATAGCCAAGACCCACATCACCAAGGCCTGTTAATTCTGCCACCTAAGCATCTTTTGAATCACCTACTTCTCACCCTGCCCTTGTCTAGCCCAATCATCTCCCCACTATTTTTTTTTTTTTTTCCCAAGACGGGAGTGCAGTGGCATGATCTCGGCTCACTGCAACCTCTGCCTCCCGAGTTCAAGCAATTTTCCTGCCTCAGCCTCCCCAGTAGCTGGGATTACAGGCGCATGCCATCACGCCCAGCTAATTTTTGTATTTTTAGTAGAGACGGGGTTTCACCATGTTGGCCAGGCTGGCTCGAACTCCTGACCTTAAGTGATCTGCCCGCTTCAGCCTCCCAAAGTGCTGTGATTACAGGAGTGAGCCACCAGCCCGGCACCCCCTGACTATTTCTAACCAGTGTCGCTTATACTTGCACTTTTTCACCACTGTTCATTCTCCACACTGTAGCCAGTGTAATCTCACACTCTAATCAGAGCTTTACCCCACTTTACCACTGGCAGGGGGAACACTGTTTAAGCCTGTCAAAACCCCAAAAAAACTTCCGTGTTCCTAAGTCAGTTATCAGATCTCAGTGCTCAATGTATTTGACCTCTCAGCAGCATGTGATACAGTTGATCTCTCTCCTTTGAACACTTTTTTCACTTATTTCTAAGGCATCACTTCTTCTTGGTTCTCCTCCCTCACTGGCTGCTCCTGCTCTGCCTTCTTTGCTGGGTCTCCCTCATTTCCCCTACTTCTGTATGCTGAAGACTCCCGATGGTTAGCTTGGCCCAGACCTAACTCTACAACTGGAACTCGACAACTGCCTACCCAGCGTCACCACTTGAATATCTAATAGATGTCTCAAATTTAACATGTCCAAACCTGAGCTCCAGATTTTATTCCCAAATCCAGTTCCCCCTCCGTCTTCTCAATTTTGATTAAAGGGTACAACTGAACTCTGAGGTGGGGGTTGTTTTTTATTTGTTTGTTTGTTTTTTGAGATAGGGTCTCGCTCTGTTGCCCAGACTGTAGTGCAGTGGCATGATCTCAACTCACTGCAACCTCAAACTCCTGGGCTCAAGTGATCTCCTGCCTCAGCCTCCTGAGTAGCTGGGACTCTAGTTTAGTTGTTCAGGCCAAAACTCTTGGAATCCTCCCTGATGCCAGTTTTCGATTAAACAGGAAATTCTGGCAGCTGTATCCTTAAAATATACAGAAATGTGCTTCTCACCACCCTGGTCTCAGCCATCATTATTTCTGACCTGGATCATTGCAGTAGCCTCCTAACTTGCCTTTCTGCTTCTTCCCTTGCTCCTCGCAACCGATTCCCCATACAGCATCCTGTTAACTTTTTAAGATGTTAAATCAGTCATCAACTCAATCATGTGACTTCTCTGCTCAGAACCGTCCAATAACTTCCCATAAATGAATAGGAGAACTAGAGCTGGGCCTGAGGACAGGCAGGCCAGAAAGTAGGAAGATAGTTTTGACCTCAAACTTGAAATTTGCATCTTTTAACAAATGTGCAAAGCCATAGCCCTGAGCTAGGTGCAGAAGACAGGAGCTTCCCTCGGGGAACTCTCAGTTCCCTGGGGAGCCAGCCTTATATCTAAGTTCCTCCAACTCCTACCAACTGCCTGTCATGCTGAAAGAGCTAGGACCCTCATGCTGTGGATCCTGCCTTCAGGGAGCTCGCAGTTCTTGGGAAGGCACTGGCCTCCAAACCACTCATTTCCTCAAATAGCATTTGGCTGTATTAGCACTGAAGTAAAGCAAAGGGAATGAGTATAGGAAAAGAAAGACAGAGCCATGTGGGGTGGCTTAAGTTGAATTCAACAAAGATGAAGAAAGGCTTTTCAGGCTGTGGATTTGAAAAGAAAAAACCTCAGAATCAACAGAATTTGGACAGCAGAAGGTACAAGCACTGTGTACTAGAGACGTGGTCAGAAATGGGAAGAGATGGGCCTGTACTGAAACAAGATAGGAATTAGAAGCAAAGGACAAGAAGCAGCCTGTCATCTGAGCCTTGGCCTCCCTGCCCTGCACACATGGCACTTCTTTACATGAGGTGAGCCCTGTCTTGCTCTGTGTCTTCCTGCGTTAAGCCCATGTTCTGCCCACATCATGAATGGGCCCCTGGATCAACCACAGGCATCGGGCCAGACACTGTTATTCATGAGGAGTGAGTGTAGGAGGCAGGAGGTATGAGACAAGGCCAGGCATGAGGGTACCCTTAAAACCTTGAGTTTTCCACCCCTCCCACCCCATGTTCTCACTTGTACTCAGCTGGACCACAGCACTTCAGACATCACTAAGGATCGAGGTGCCAGCAAGCCTGATTTTTTTTGTCCTGTCTCTGCTTTTGACTTTCTGAGGTCCTCAGCAACATGTCTAAACCAAGGGATAGAATTTTTCTATCCTGGCATCTCTAAACCCAGCTACTTGGGAGGCTGAGGCATGAGAATCACTTGAACCTCAGAGGCAGAGGTTGCAGTGAGTCAAGATGGTGCCACTGCACTCCAGCCTGGGCAACAGAGTGAAATTGTGTCTTAAAAAAAACAACAACAACAACAACAAAAACTATCCCTTAGTTTCCCTTCCACAAACCAGAAGCAGCTGAAAGATGAATGGTCCTGGTAGAGAACCCCAGTTCTCCACAAAGTCACCAGATGAGATCAGTAAGGGACCTGAGGGAACATCCTGATGCTGGGTTTCTTCTCAGCCTGTGGTCCAGGCCTGATGACTGAGCTGCCCCTCTTGGGGCAAGAGGTCCTGACCTATTGCCTCATTTCTTTAAACCACCAAGTCCCTAGCTTTCTGCAGCGCCTAAGAGGAGACCTAAAGGTCAAAGTATCTCTGATAAAGGCCATACAGAGCTTTTAGAAAATAAGCAGCTTGGCCAAGGGTGTAGAGGTCAGAAGAAACAGCCAAAATTGGCTGTCCCAGACTGTAAGTTGGCAGGCACTCTTTAGGAAGGGGCTCATAGGTCTGCTGGGCAGGTGCTAGTCTCAGGTTGCCTAAGCCACTCTGAGGCCAGAGTCTAGGGGGAGCCAGGAGCTCTTCTTGTAAGAGTATAATTTTTAACCCTTCCCTCAAAACCTGGACTTTTGAGCCCTGTCTCTAGCAGAGCTTGGGTTCAGAAGATTGAGGATCATCTTTTGAACCAGGCCCTGTTTTAAAAAACCAAAAAAAAAGGTTGAGGAGTCTTGCCCTGGTCAGGCCCCTTCCTGGCATAGACTGAGGCCCAGGGCGAGGGAGTGACGTAGGCCCTGTAGAATGGGCCTGTCTGGGAAGGCTTCTTGGAATAAGGAGAGGGTGGCATCAGGTGGGGTGTGGCACGGAGGGAGCATATCGGTAGTGAGAACCACATGACCAGACCTCTAATTTAGGCATGGAGGGTGAGCTCAGAGCATGAGACCGGCCATGCGGCAGCCAGGCTGAGCAGGTCAGATTTAGGATTTGCCTCTCAGGGCTGGACCTCTAGTCTAAGTACCTTGTCCTCACTTCCCCTCTGCTCCTACTCGTGGCTGCTGAGTTTGCTGCTCTCTGGAGTGTCAAGGAAGTTGTAGTCCAGGCCAGACTCTGAGGGCCACCCCAGGGGAAGGCAGCCAGCCAAAGGGGTGAAAGTTGAGCAAGGCAGGCAACTATATTGAGCCCTCACTCGGCCTCTGATGCAGCAGTCCATTGGCAGGTCCACCTAGCCAGCCAGACCCAGCCGCTGTTTACTTTCAGTTTTCAGCTCCTGAGTCAATGTTTGTGTCACTTAAAGGGGCTACTGTGGAAAAGAACAGAACTTTAGCACTCATCCCAGACCAGAGGCTGTTACCAGAGAAGGGGGGGAGACAGTGGAATGGGGACAGCTTGCCTGGCCTAGCACTGCTTACCCCAGTACAGGAGGTGCTGTACCCCAGCTCTACTCAGGACTTTTGGGGCCTGACCCTTTGCCTGGGATGGGGTCTGAGAACAGCAAGGCTTCATTTTGCTCTTGGGTCTGCAGCTGGTATTGGCTCTAGCACCATCTTAGCTTGGCCATATCTGAATTTTATTTGAACCCAGCATAGACCTGGATAAGAAGACCAAACAGAAGTTCTTAGATCCACTTGACAGTGAAGCTAAGACCCACAGAGACCCAGAATGAGAAGTGTCTTGATCTTGAGTGAGTGGGACAGTTAGGTTGGGCCACAGACCAATGTCCTTTCCACTGCACTCCATTGCCTGTCCTCTGAGAAAGTCCCTGGGTTACTTGGAACCAGGGGTAAGTGGGGGCACCTGCACTCACCAAACCCTGGGAGCATGTGGCCTGTTTGAGGGATCCATCTGGGGGCTGGAGTGGAGAGAGCCTAGAACACAGTGGCTGGGATCAGATCATGTTCCAGGCCAAAGAAGAGGGCCAGGCCCTCCCGAGAGAGCTTTTGGAGAAGAGGCTGTGTCACGGGGAGCAGACCAGAGAAGGAGCCAAGAGCTGGGATCAGCCTGTGGTTTATAGAGTGCTTCCTCTTGCATTATCTGCTCATCCTGATCCCATTTTCAGATGCACAAACCAAGGCCCAAAGAGAAAGTGGGTTGCCCAACACCACTTGGCTAAGAAGTGGTAGAGCCAGGACTAAAACCAGCTCCTCATGCAGGGTTAGCCACTCAATTTGAAGAGCCCCAGGAAGCCCCACATTTTCTTTCCAAACCACTCCTTACACCTTCCACGTGCTCCATATTCTCCCCAGCAAAGTCTGACCTTTAGCATTGAAGGCTCTTTTAAGACACATCTATTATCAGAGAGGCCTATCACGTTCATGGCCTGGGTGTCCAGGTGCTCAGAAAGGAACAGGTCCCATGTATGGATGAGGGAGGATTTAATGGGACAGCCTGAAAGCCCCTGGCCTGCTGCTGTGACACCCGGCCCGCAGGAAAGCCAGTTTTGTCCTTCAGCCTAGTACAGTCATCGAATACCCTGTCCCTGTTCCCTGGGAAGGCCCTTGGAGATCAGCTCGCTGAAGTCCAAGAAGAATAAGGTCAAATTCCCCCCACACATTCTGGAACTTCCCTCAGCCAGCATCAACCCCTCCTTCTAGTAATAGGTTTGTCTTGGCTGCTCTCCATACCTGCAGCTCAGTCTATCCCATACCCACCACCTAGCAAAGAAAATTCCTTCCTCACAAAAGCTGCGCCTGCAGGCGGCATACCCTCTCTCTTCATCGTCTGTTCACATTCCACCTTCATGTTTAAGTCCCTGTTCCAGGGACTTCACCCCATGGATGACACCCACTGTCTAGACTCCAAGGCACCTGCAGCCCCTCCAGCTGCGACAATCCTGCTTCCATGTGTCTTCCTCCTGCCTCCCCAGGAAGGTTGATGCCTCCCAAAAAGTACATGCTCTGCTGACAATTTTCTTGTGCCCTCAGGCCTCCAGCCAGAAGTGTGGTAGTATTTCAGAGGAATGGATAATACATTTGAGGATATCCCTGCTCTGGCCAGTTTCGCCTCTGGCCAACCCCACCAGGATTGTGTGTTAGGGTAGCAGTCCTGATGAAGGAAGAATCTTCACTACTAATCAAGATGGTTTCTAAACCCTATTGAGGTCAACAAAAGCAAAGTGCTGCTGAGTGTGAGTTCTCTGTCCTTGCACACTCTGGCCCTGCCCTGGTCCTTGGGCCTGGGCCTTGCAGATAAGGCCCCCTAGGCCATTGGGTCAGGGTGTCAGTGCTGGAAGGTTGGTGCCACACACGATTCAGCTCCAGGGCAGATATGTCCCAGCCAGTAGGTGTAAGTCTATGCTCATGCTGTTCCCTCTAATGAAGACCTCACCCCACACCCAGCTTCTGTTGAAACCCTGCCCATCTTGGAGCCCACCTCCTTGTGAAGCCTCCCCAGACTTTCTTAGCTGCTACTAATTGCTGTTTTCTCAGTGCTCACAAGCTCTAAGCCTCAGGTCTGTGATTGTTGGGTAGCTCATTGTCTGTCTCCTCTCTAGCTGAGCAGCCCTGTGACAACAGGAACCACGTCTGCCTGTTGTCCATAAGAGTTGATCAAGTAGAGTAGATCTTAGGCTCCTGAAAAGTTTGATGAGTCACCAACAGAGGTGTTTTGTTTTGAGACAGGGTCTTCCTCTGTCACCCAGGTTGGAGTGCAGTAGCACGATCACAGCTTACTGCAGCCTTGAATTCTTGGGCTCAAGCGATCCTCCCACTACAGCCTCCCGAGTAGCTGGGGCTACAGGTGTGCCCCACTACACCCTGCTATTTTTTTTCCTTTTTTTTTTTTTTTTTTTTTTTACAGACAGAGTTTCCCTATGTTGACCAAGCTGGTCGCAAACTCCTAGACTCATGCAATCCCCCTGCCTTGGCCTCCCAAAGTGCTGGGGTTACAGGCGTGAGCTACCCAGCCCAACAGAGGTCTTTTGATGGTCATTTCATGAACTGAGGTAGTTGGCCCTTCCAGCCATGGAGAACAAGACTCATCTAAGTCTCTCTAAAACAGAGAAGACATCTCTTCTAGATGATGGGGAAACAATGCCTGGTTTTAGGATTTGAGATAGAATACTCTTGCTCTTAGGCCTGTTTTCCCATCTGGCTCATAAAGCAAGCATCTCCCTACTTCCCCTTCAGAGTAGCAGAGAAAGAAATGGAAGATAAGATACAAGTGATGACCCGAAAATCTACCTGCAGTACAGCTGGGGGACAGGAATGGGACTTTTGTCACCCTAAACCCCAAGTAGCTCAGGAAACAGCCATCTTGGGTCTTGGGAGTAAAGAAAGATATACACAAGCTTAAAGTGCTACAGAGAGCCTGAGAGAGTTTGACTTAACTAAAGACCTGGCATATGGTAGGCCGACAACCACTGGTTCTAGAATGAATGAATGAGAAGCTTACTACAAGAGTCTCCTCCCCACCCAATTTAAGCCTGTGGTTACCCTGGCCTGTGGTCATCTCTGTGATTGTTGGGTAGCTCATTGTCTACCCAATTTAAATTGGCCCCACCCAATTTAAACCTGTGGTCCCACCCATACTCATCTAGCCGATCCCAAGCTCCTGTCTTGGACCTGGCCTTGCTGGGATCCCAAGCCTCAGACCCAGTCCATGCCCTACAGGAGCACCCAGTGTGGAAGTGGGAGAGCAATAGGCAGAGGCTGGCCCACTGGAGTGCAGGTGCTTCCTGTATTTTGGAAGGAATAACTGCAAACACCAGCAAAAAGTGGGTTTCCTTCTTCCCTTTTAGCCTAGGCCTGCCTAGAAGGCAGGGAGATGTATCGTCTGGTCTCTGCTGTGCAGCCCACCCTAGTGCCACTTTGCTCTTGGTTATAAGGAAAGGCTGCCTGTGTACTCATAGCACTGAGAGCTTCCCAGATTGTAGACATTCCCTTGGCACTTAGAATTCTAGATTGGCAGGGACCCTCAAGGTTTCCCATCCACCCTTTTATTTCATGGGTGGGAAACTGACATCCAGGCAGTAGACCAGGGATGCCTGACTCCACTCCCCTTATCTCATTCTGGCAATTCTAATTCTTTAGGCAGATCTCTCTGCCTCCCAAGGCTTAAGTCTGAGCTGAGAAAGCCTAAAACGGAGTTCTATTTATTTCTGTGCCCCTCTCAAGTAGGTATTAAAAAGGGTTGCAGACATGAAAGAAAGAATAACTGAATGTTACTGATGCCAGAAGCAACTCTAGCTGGGCCTCAGTTTCTCGTGAGCAGAACTGCAGGGCACAGGTAGTCCCTGTCTCTAGGGTCTCCACCAAGCTGCTTCTCAGTGCCCAGGAAGCGGTACAGTGTGCTCTCAGTGGTCCTTCAGTTTATGACAGCCTCAGCTCATGGGACTTGATGGCAGCGAAGAGCAAGCTGCATGCCATGAAGTCAGCCAGATTGGCCTGTGGAGGCTGCTCCCATCTCCTTTCAGAACTGCCGCTTCCCCCATCAGGCCCCCACCTCTTCCCCAGGACCTTGCTCTCAGCCAGCTGTCTGGGATGGCTTTCCTGTATAACTTTGAGTTCCTTCAGCACAGGAGCCTGACATGGAGTAAGAAAAAAGAAAGAAAAATGAGCAAATGAGTTAGAGGAGTCCAGAGGACCATGACACCATAACCCACAGGCAAATACCTTAAAGGTGGAATTAGTGGTGCCCTGTCAGCCAGAGTCAGAGAGATCAAAGTTTGGTAGGCAGGCAGTAGGTGGGTGCTTTATGTCACCTGGCAACTCCAGGAGCTCCTAAGGGCCAGAGAGTGTCTCATTCCCCACCATCTCCCTGAGAGTTGGATATGTTCCCAGCATCACACATGGGACTAAACCCAGAGCACAAATGGCTTGTCTAAAGCCACGCAACAGGAGAAGGGGTGAGGATTCAGACCTGTCCTGGAGGTGACGCCCTCCTTCTCCAGAGGCACAGAAAGAGTCAGGGCTGGGGTTCACATCCCAGCTCTGCCACTCAGAGCTGTGGGACCTTGAGTTTATTTCACCTGAATGTAGTTTCCTTATCCACGACGTGGGGAGAATGATATACCCCCCATATAGGGTCGAGGTAAGGGTCAAGCAACATAAGGTATGTAAAGCACTTTGTAAACCACGCAGCTCTACATAAATATTAACCAAAGGACCAAAAGATGAGAGAAACCAGTGTCATCCATTGGTGGTGCCATATCCTCAGCGCTAACCTAGCTGACTTCTTCCTCTCCAGGACAAGAGCGAAGCCACCAGGGGAGCCCTCTCCCAAAGGCCTTGTCGCCCCAGACCTAACTCGCTCCCCGCCAACCTGCCTGAGGAAGAAACCCGCAGAATTGCACGGATATTTTCTTCTCGGTACTCCCAGAAAGACTGACGCAGCCTGAGGCGCTGGGAGAAGGAGACACCTGCCCACCCTCCCTCAGCTTTGTCCAGTTTGCGAGGCACCAGGTCTGGCTCCTTCAGGGCTGTCACAGTCCTGAAACCACCACTTACCTAGGCCATGGCTGCCTCAAGAGACCCAGTCAGCCCAGACTGGAGGAGTGCCCCAAGCCAGTCCAGTGTCCCCTTGCCAGAATTTCAGCTCCTTTCTTCTGTGGTGAGGCAAAGGCTAGAAACAAAATGGAATCCGCGCCCAAGTGGCTCCTCCGTCTTTTGGCCAGCGGACCCTAGCAGGCATCTTTCGGTGGAGAAACGCCTCCCAGTGTCCTTGGCACAGCTGACTGCTTACATGAACCCACCCTCTGCCTGAAGATGTGGGACCATTTTTGCCTTAAAAGTTGGGGAGGAGGGACATGTACATTGTGTGCATTGTGCATAGTCAAGGAAATCCAGGGCCACCTCCAGTTCATTTGTGTGGGAACAAGGATATTTTATAGATACAAATTATTTTTATGCCATGTTGAATTAATTAGGACAGGAAGGGGAAATCACCTCCTTCAAACTTTTTATCCGATTGTCTAAAATTCTAACCATGCTTTTAACTTATTGTTTTTACCCAGCTCTGAAGGTCATTGTTCTTGCCTGTGTTTGAATAAAATCATATTGGTGTTTGTAATCTGTGCACAAGTGTTTCACTGGAGTGGGGATGCTAGGAATTCGTGTGTGCCCTAACTGCCGGAGAGGAAGATTAACAACCATACCCCCCAACAGACGAGGATCAATCACCGTGAGACTCTGGCTCCCCCAGAATCGGGTTGGTCCAGATGACAGTGACACCCAGTATTTCCTTTGCTGATGCTTGAAATCCATTAGTAAAATGGAACCCTCAGAATCCCTCTTATCTCTGAGATGGGTAATTCTGGCTCAGGCTGTCAGACCACAAACTCTTGAGCAGCTGCCACAGACAAAGCCCTCTGGGGAGGACAAGAAAAGGGCCATGGACGGGCACAATGACTCACACCTATAATCCAAACACTTTGGGAGGGTGAAACAGGCAGATCACCTGAGGTCAGGAGTTTGAGACCAGCCTGGCCAACCTGGCAAAACCCTGTCTCTACTAAAAAAAAAAAAATACAAAAATCAGCTGGGCATGGTGCATGCTTGTAGTCCCAGCTACTCAGGAGACTGAGGCAGGAGAATCACTTTAACCCAGGAGGTAGAGGTTGCAGTGAGCCGAGATCACACCACTGCACTCCAGCCTGGACAACAGAGCAAGACTCAAGACTCCGTATCAAAAAAAAAAAAAGACGTGGCTGGGCAATAGGCTTTCACCCCCAGGTACATGTCACTTCACTCAGTCCTCAAAACAACTTGCTAACTCTAGATAGTATGATATCTAGAGTTTCTGTAAGTTCAGTGTTTTGCCTCTGTTTGTGTAGTTAGGAAGTGATTCACCACACAAGAAATCCCCAGAGGTGTTGCAAGGCTACTGCTTTCAGTGATCAAAACAAGGTACAGCCAATAAGTGCTCTTAATTTAGGGACTTCATGGAGAAAGACCATGTGGGCTGAAGCAGTCAGGGAAGGCTTCCTAGAAGAGACAGGTCTTGGGGTGAGCCCAGAGAATTGGCCAGACTATGGACAGCTATAGAGAGCGAGCCAGAAAAGCCTGTGAGCGGCGTGCAGCTGGAGAGAGAGACCAGTCTCGCTGTGGCCTCATGTGTAAAACAGAGATAATCACTCCAGCTTCATGGGGTTGTGACGAAGATCAAATGAGATGACATTTTTTAAAGTGCCTCGCCTACATTTGGCACACAGTGGAAGCTTAGGAAATGTCAGCCCCACCCACTCTCTGCTCCGGAGCAAACCCAACCCGTAGCGAGGCAAGCACACAGCCACTGGGGCAGGCGGACCACAGGCGGAGCACTCAGCGGGTGCTTAGTGATATGGGAACCTCAAGGAAGGAGTGGGTGCCGCCTTCCTGGTGACAAGGCCTCCCCCTTCTATTTGTCTCTGCTCCTAAGTTCCAGCCTGCCAGCCCACCCCTCCCCAGCACCACAGAGGCCAGCCTCCCTCTCAAGTCACCAGCACAGAGCATTCAAGGCCCAGGACCCCACTTCCCTTGGGGCTCAGGGAACCTAAAGAGGAGCAGTCGGAGAGCAGGCCTCAGGGGGAAAGCCCCAGGTAAAGAATATTCCTCCAAATCCCACTCTAGCTCCCACAGACAACCTGATCGGGGTCAGGAGGACATGCTCCTACTCCAGGTTGAGAGCAGCCTCTGATGACACAAAGGGACCCTGAGGGTCGAGACCTCCCATCTCCACTTCAAAACAGTGTGTTATTTATCAATATCTTAGCCCTGGAAGCTGAATCTTCCCAGTGCCAACTCTGAGGTAAATGACTTGACCAGGCATGTGGCATGGATTAAGGCATGAGATAGGTGTTCCCACCACCAGCACGAGCCAGTGGCTGCCTCTCTTCCCAACCCATAGCAGGCAGCTTTGGGACTTCTAGCATGGGCTGGCCTCTGGACATGGAGCCAAAGCAGGCAGACCTGGTCCTGCTCTCAAGCTCCCAAGCCAAAGAGAGCTTGGCCCTCCCTCCCCCTGGGTTTCTCCAGAGCCTGCTGCCTCCTGGTTTGGGCTTCTACTCTATTCTTCCCCCACAGACTCCCTGCAATTTACTCCACCACCTCCAGGCTAGCAATTACAGATAGAGCTCAGAACCTACTTCCTAAGCCTTCCTAATCTCAGCAGCCCTGACAGCCACTTCCCTCTTAACACTAATGCAGCTGCTTATTCTGCTGACATTAAGGTCAGAGCCTGGTCCAAGGAAGAGGACAGGTACAGCCCAAGCTTTGCACTTGAGCGTCCGTACCTCTGACCACCTGCCCTGTGACCCTGGCTGTGTGCCCAAGTCCAGAAAAGACTTCCGCCTACTCCTCCTCTGCCCTACCCAATCAACTCACTCTCCTTCCCTCCCTTCTGCTTCTCACTCCTCCCCTCCCTTCTCTTCCTCTTCTCCCCTTCCCCCATCACCTGGGGCCCGATTCAGCTATGCCCAGCCCTTACTCTAAGTGCCCAAAGATGGAGCCTCCAGTAGCTTCTGTGGGGCACCCTTCCACCCCGCCCCAGCTCCCTCGGCTCCAGCAGTGTCCCTGCTAAAGCTTCCAAGTGTCATGTCAGAGAAAATGGTGGTCATAGTAGATAAGCCCAAAATGCCTTAGAGTTTACAGGCTGGAGTCAGGCCCTGCCATATGCTGGCTACATGACCTCCCTGAGATTCCATTTCCTCCGCAGTAAAATAAGTGGTAAGATTTTAGGATCCCCAGCACTAAAAAGAAATGAAATACTGAAGCAGGCTCCAACATGGATGAACTTTGAAAGCATTACTATACTAAGTAAAAGAAGCCAGTCACAAACAAGCACATAGTGGATGATTCCATTTCTAGGAAGTGTTCAGAACAGGCAAATTTATAGAGACAGAAAGTAGATTGATTAGTGGTTGCCTGAGGCTGGGGAGTGGGGGAAGGGGAGTGACTACTAATGTGTATGGAGTTTTTCCAGGGCAGGAGGGTGATGAAAATGTTCTAAAATAGATTGTGTTGATGGTTGCACAACTCAGAATATACTAAAAACCATTTAAATTGTGCACTTGAAACAGATGAATTGTAGAGTATGTGAATTCTATATCAATAAATCTGTAATTAAAAAACAAAATTAGGCCAGGTGCAGTGGCTCACACCTGTAATCCCAACACTTTGCCAGGCTGAGGCAGGAGGATGACTTGAGCTCAGGAGTTCAAGACCAGCCTGGGGAACACAGTGAGACCTCGTCTCTACTAAAAATTTTTAAATTACCAAAAAAAAAAAAAAGTAAAAAAAATTAGAATTCTAATAGTACCTATCTCATAGGATTGTGGAAAATAGTAGTAATGTATGTAAAATATTTAGCACATAGTGGGCACGAAGAAATGACAGTTATCATTATTATTATGAGGCCTGGGAGAGCTATGCCCAGCCTATCGTGGGAGGCCTTGACCTTTGGACTCAAAAGTGGCAGCAGGTCCACCCCCCCATACACCCTTGTCACCAAGAAAGCGTCCACAGTTTAAAGGAGCTATATTAAAGCACCCCAAGTAAGAGGACTGAACCAGATGTGGAACTCACTCACCTCCCCTCTCACCTCACTGCCCTCACCAGCCAGCCGCTTGTCAAGTGATCAGGCAGTCAACCGGCTTCTCTAGGATAAGGTTTCAGGTCAGCCCGTATGTATAAGACCAGTGCCAAGCCAGAAGCAGCAGAGACAACAGTGAATGACAAGGAGGGGCCATCCGATCCCTGCTGCCACGCCGTGGGATGGAGCCATAGGGAGCCCCTGTGCTGCCCCTGCCCTGGCAGGACTCACAGGTAAGACCCCTTTCTCCTCCCTCATCCCTTCCCCTGTCCCTCTCCCTTCTCCTGTTCTCCCTTTCATTGGAGGCTTTCAGTGAGCAGCCCCGAGCAGTCAGGGCTCACTAGCTGTAGCATGTCAGACCTGATATTCAGTCCAGCCCCCACCTTATAAAAAGGAAGCTGCAGCCCTGATGAGGGTACTGTGGCAGGGCTGGGACTTGAACCCAACACCCGTGTCACTCACTCAAGACTCATACCCCGTTTGCCTTGCTGGCTGCCTCTGGTGGGATTTTGCCAATCCCCATAGACAGGAAGTGGCTTTCTTCTTTGCCTGCCCCAGAATCTCTGCGATTCCTCCAGAGCATAAGTCCCTTTCTTTCCATGAAGACCCTGGGGCCTCTTCCTGAGTAGGGATGACAGGGGCACTTCTGACCTGAGGCTGGTCCAGGTCATTTACTGGGAGCTTTCCAGAGCCCATGGTCTCTCCGCCTAGATGGCTTCTTCAGTGGGCTGCTGTGAAGGCTTTGCCGGGAGGGTGGGTTGGAGTTGGGGAGGCAACTGGTATTGGGTAGGATGTCTCAAAATGGGGTCCTCTTCCCCCGCTTCAGAGCTACCATGGGGAGTTTTCCTAATGCAGATTCCTAGGCCCCACCCCAGACCTAAATCAGGATCTCTGGGGCTGAGGGCTGAGAATCTACTCTGTAAACAAGCAGCTCAAGGGATCTTCGGCTCTCCCTGAAGTCTGAGACTCTCTGGGCAGTGAAACAGGCACAGCTTCAGATGTCAGACAAGCATGGACACCAATCTTAGCGCCAGCACTTCAGCTGTATGACTAGCTAAAGCCCTGGAAGCCTTAGGTCCCTGGTTTATGAAATGGGGAATAATAATAGCAACTACTTGTAGCCTTATAAAGGATCGACTCAGTCAGTGTCTGTAAAGCCCTCAGCACGGTATCCAGTGCAAGAAGCAACCAGCAAACATTAATGGACCATGCAGACTAGAACATCCCATCCCTCAGGAGCCCCAGCAGAGCTACAGAAATGAGGATTCCACTTTTGACTTCTTCCTCCACTGGCCAGTGGCAAAAGGCTGCCGGCTGCTAGGGGTGTAGGGGAGGCTGGAGTGAATTGGGAAGAAGATTGGGGAGTGCTGGCCTCAGGGCAGCTCCTATATGTGCCCACCACTGTGGCTTCCCCTCCTCCCCGAGCTTGACTACTGAAAGTTCTAGAGCCCTGACCCCAAGATGGGCTTTTGACCTGAGTCTACGCCCGTCCATTCCATTTCCCATGAGTGGCTAAGAACTGCCCCTCTTGTCAAGTGATCAGGCTGAGGCCAGGAGTTCGAGACCAGAATAGGCAACATAGAGAGACCCCCATCTCTACAAAAAATAAAAAATTAGCTGAGTATGGTGATGCACGCCTATAGTCCCAGCTACTCAGGAGGCTGAAGGTGGGAGGGTCACTTGAGTCCAAGAGGTCAAAGCTGCAGTGAGCCTGGATTGTACCACTGCACTCCAACCCAGGTAACAAAGCGAGAACCTGTCTCAAAAAAAAAAAAAAAAAGAAGCAGTTTGATATTGGGGAGAACAGGTGCCTGAGCCTCAGTTTCCTCATGTACACAGTGCAGATACCACTGTCAGCTCTGCCTACCCATGGTAAGGAGGGGAGGGAGAGGGTCAAGAGGAGGATTGCAAAATCCGAGGGATGGGAACATGACCTGTTTTTATAGGCCAAATTCATGCAGCTTAAGTATGGCACCACCCAGGCTTCTCCCTTTCTAAAGCCCCTCCTGGATGCTGAGGAGCACCTGGGGGCCAGGCCAGACATCACTCCGTCAGCCTCCTCTGGCCTGTCTCCTGCAGCCTCACCACTGCACTGAAGCCCAGGGCTGTGGAGCAGCCTCTCTCCTTGGACCTCCTCTCGGCCCTAAAGAGACTGGGCAGAGCCTTCCAGGACCATGGTTGGACTGAAGCCTTCAGACGTGCCTCCCACCATGGCTGTGAAGTTCCTGGGGGCAGGCACAGCAGCCTGTTTTGCTGACCTCCTTACCTTTCCACTGGACACAGCCAAGGTCCGCCTGCAGGTAGGTGCCCTTTGGCCAAGGGTCATTGATCACATGGAAGGAGGGGCTAGTTCTCCCCCATAGCCCCCATGACGTGTGCCCACATGCCCTTCCTCACTCAGAACCCTGACGAAGACTCTCACTCCACTGCTTAGGACCCTTCCTTGCCTCCTCTCATCACCATCCACCAAGACAAAAAAATCTAAATTCTTTGCATAATGCGACAGGGCCCTTTATGGGCTAGGCCCTACTTCGTAAAGCACACAGTGTGCGGTAAAAGTAAGGAATTAACTGTGTGATCTTGGGCAAGCCACAAAGCACTTATAAAATGGAAAGACAATCTGTCCCTCTGATTTACTGTGAGTATCAAACATCAAGCCGTGTGTATAACACTGCTTTGTGAACGGTAAAATCCTGCCCAGACACCAGTGATTTCTACTGTGATGTGAAGGCTGTGACCAGCACGGTTGTTCTCAGGCCCAGCCCAGGCAGGCCCAGCCCCAGCAGGGTTCCTGTGCACGCAGCCCCTTCTTGCCCTCCCATCTGAGTCCTCGCCCCCGGCTATTGTCCCTCAGATCCAGGGGGAGAACCCGGTGGCCCAGACGGCCCGGCTTGTGCAGTACCGCGGCGTGCTGGGCACCATCCTGACCATGGTGCGGACCGAGGGTCTCTGCAGCCCCTACAATGGGCTGGTGGCCGGCCTGCAGCGCCAGATGAGCTTCGCCTCCATCCGCATCGGCCTCTATGACTCTGTCAAGCAGGTCTACACCCCCCAAGGCGCGGACAGTGAGTGACCAGGTCCCTGAACACCAAAGGGGTGGCCGAACGTCTGTGGGTCAAGAGACCAGGGAAGTCTAGATTCAGAGGCAGAGCCAGGGGCGGGGGGGAAGATGGTACCGAATGCTCATGAGGAGGCTCTGAGTGGACATCAAGGAAGCTGCAGGGGCAGCCCCGCAGAGAACAGCATGTCCCAGAGAGCTGCTTAGTAGGGGGTACTGGCCCACTCTCTCTGCCCCTTCCAGGCTCCAGCCTCGCTACCCGGATTTTGGCCGGCTGCACCACGGGAGCCATGGCAGTGACCTGTGCCCAGCCCACAGATGTGGTGAAGGTCCGATTTCAGGCCAGCATACACCTCGGGTCGTCTGGGAGCGACAGAAAATACAGCGGGACTATGGATGCCTACAGAACCATCGCCAGGGAGGAAGGAGTCAGGGGCCTGTGGAAAGGTAGGTCTGGACTCCGGGCACAAGCGGCCTTAGGCAGAGCTTTCCCTCCCCTCAGGCTGGGGCAGGGACCCCAGCAAGGAGGGGCTCCCAGCATGGCATGTTCCAGTGATTCTGAAAGAACATCACAACCAAAGATACTTCGCTGGCCTGCCACAGCCCCTCAAACTCAGTTCATTTTACCAGCCCTTTGCCATGTGCAGGCTGCTGTGAGGGAGACAGAAATGAATTTAAGACACCTTCACACACCCAGGGCGTGAGGACAGCGAAGGAGATAAGTCAAGATGCAGCTACACCACTGGCAGGATGTGGTAGGGGTTGCCCCAGAGGTGGAGCTCCAGAGGCGGGCTCTGCAGAGAAGGTGACACCTAAGCTGGGCCTGGAAGACCGAACAGGCTCTAGGTGTGTGGAGATGGAAGGGGAGGGGCCCTCAAGCAGGGCCCGGAGGAACAAGAGGAGCATCAGAAATGCACAGCTGTGAGGAGTGGGCGCAGGGAGATGCAATGAGGACGCGCTCCCTTGGGAGCAAAGCTGGAGGGTTCCCTATGTGTCCACATGGCGGCCACTGTGATGAATACAGGACTCTCTCCGCGTGTGAACCAGAGGTTGCAGAAATGTTTGCAGAAGAAACTGACCCAGTGAAGTTTAAGGGCTGGACACCTCTTAAGTGGGGGCTCTTCAGTCACTTGTTGGGCACCCTTCAGAGCTTGTCCCCTTACCTGTGAAATCGGGGTGGGCCCTACTGTCCCCACATTCTGTCACTGTTCCAAGAGCTCAGCCTCTCACTGAATGACTTTCTTTTTTGGCTACAGCTGGGTCTCGGGGAGGCATATGTTAATTTTGACAGCTGTTGCAGATTACCCTCTAAAATGAGGCCAAGTGAACACCAGTGGGCCTCTCTGTTCTCTGTCTCTGAGGAAGATATGGATAATCTGAGTGTTGTTAACTCGAGAGAGGAAAATGTGGAATCTGCACAGCTGGGGTGGGATCCTCTGGCTGCGACCATTGGAATGGGGCCTGATAGCCCCACAACTGGGGCCTGTGACCTTGCAGCCAGGGCATCCATTTCTCCCATTTCCCATCCATCCGTCCCCACTGCCTTCCTAACAGGAACTTTGCCCAACATCATGAGGAATGCCATCGTCAACTGTGCTGAGGTGGTGACCTACGACATCCTCAAGGAGAAGCTGCTGGACTATCACCTGCTCACTGGTGAGGCCCTGGGCTCCAGGCAGGCAGCCCTCCCCCAGCAGGGAGGGAACCCAGAGGCAACTGGGTTTTAGAAGGAGCAGAGAGAGAAGCAGTGCCTAGTAAAGAGTGCCTGGTACATTGTGGTGACAAGCAGGAAAGACCCCTAGGCTGGGAGGCTGGAGACTTGGGTTCCAGTCCCAGCACCACATCTCACTATGTAGCTTTAAGCAAGGATCTCTCACCTTCTCTGACTTCAGTTTCCTCAAACAGCCTGCATGACTTCCCACCTCTGGGTCAGCCCAGGCCTAGTTTGCCAGTACTTACCAAGAGCTTAGCCCAGGGCACTGTGAGAGATACAGAAAATACTGTCAGATACGGAAAATATCCTCAGGGAGTTCATGGTTGAGGTGGGGACAAACAGTGCATACATATGGACAGAACACAAACGCACTCCTTGATATTTGCTCATCTTTCCTATGCAGACAACTTCCCCTGCCACTTTGCCTCTGCCTTTGGAGCCGGCTTCTGTGCCACAGTGGTGGCCTCCCCGGTGGATGTGGTGAAGACCCGGTATATGAACTCACCTCCAGGCCAGTACCTCAGCCCCCTCGACTGTATGATAAAGATGGTGGCCCAGGAGGGCCCCACAGCCTTCTACAAGGGGTGAGCCTCCTCCTGCCTCCAGTGCTCCCTCCCAGAGAACAGGGGCTTCTTTCTTTTCTAATGTGGCTACCATGGGTCAACCTGGGATGTAGCGGTGAAGAGTACAGATGTAAATGCCACAAAGGAGAAGTTTAAAAAACCATGCAAGTGAAAGAAAAAAAGTGAACCATACCTGATGGGGAGAGTTAGGGAAGCCTGACTGAGGAAGCGTTCTAGGAACAGGTAAAAGTACTGCCTGTCTCCAAACGAAGTTAGCAATCCTGAGACCTCCCAGACCTCCTGCCATGGCCATTGAGCACCACGCTGACCACAGCCGGTGCCTTCCTCACTGTCTCCACATACTCCACATTTTCTTGCACTTACTGCTCCCTCTGCATGGAATGCCTCATCATCTACAGGCTGTCAATTTGAGCCTCCTTCAAGACCAGTTCAAATGCCACCTCCTCCCTAACACTCTCAGGTGTAAATTTTCCCTCCTCCCTGGGAACTTCTGCAATGCCATTTGATACCATTTTTATGGTATTTATCACCTCCTGCCTTGTATTACAGTATTGGTAAGCTTAAGTTATTCCTCTTGCAAAGGGCAAGTTCCCGAAAGCCAAAGTGGCTCAGACGTCTTGTATCTCCCACAGTCCCTCGCACAGAGTGAGCACTTGATAATGCAGGTTGGTGACGATTATCACGACAGCTAAGTCACACTATATTAGGCCTCGTGCTGAGCACTTTACACACGTTATCCCAACAGCCCCTTGAACTGGGTAGTATTGTCCACATTAACTAAGGAAAAGACTGAGTGTCAGAAAAGTTAAGTAACTTATCCAAGACCACAAGTTAAAATGGTGGAACCATGGCTCAAACCCAGACCGTCAGACACCACACCCAGCAATATTGTTTATCCTACTGGTAAGCTGTTAGCTTGGCCCTTTCACCTCCCACTGCTGATGCCTTCAACAGAGAGTTTTCTGGTGCCTGGTGTTATCATGGACTCAACAAGTGAACAAGAGCTACTATAGGTTCTCAAGCCTGGGAATGACATAACAAAACTATATTGCAATTGACAGACTGTTCTTCCAAAAAGTGCCTCTATCATTACAGTCTTCAGCTGTAGCCACTTGTCTCAGTTACTGCTTTCACTTGTCCAACATTTCTGGAGCATCCTGTAGGTGTCAGGCCCTGGATTATGCTCGCCTCAAAGAGCAGCAGATAAGTTGGTGATATTTACTGAGCATTTACTGATGCTGGGCCCTGTGCTGAGTGCTGTCCAACATTAACTCACCTAATCTGCACGACTAACTCTATAAGGCAGATACTATTATTTTCCTCATTTTACAGATGAGGAAACTGAGGCTTAGAAAAATTAAGTGATGTGTCCAGATTGTAAAGCTGGAAACTGGGAAAGCTTGGATTTGAACCCAGATCTGACTCCAGAGTTTACATTTGTTGTCACAGTGCTATAGATCCCATGAGGATCAAGAAAACCCATGGCATGAGGTTATGGTGCCCAAACTGAGTCCTCCAGAGCAAGGAGCAACCAGCCAGCAAAGGAGGAGAAGAGGGGACCGTCCAGGCAGAGGGAGCAAGAGGAGCAAAGGCATGGAGGGAAGAGGGCCTGGCATCGTCAGGGAATGTGACTAGCTGAGTCTGGCGGGAGCAAAGGGGCCCAGGAGGTGGTTAGTGGAGGGACAGGCTGAGAGAGGGGCAGGGGCTAGCTCATGGGCTTCTCCCTGAGTTGGTGAGCCACAGCTGAGGTGGGGACACTGTCCCTGCAGTGCCATCACAGCACAGCCAGGCTCTCTGGAGATAAGCTAAATCTGGTGCCACACTGTCTTCACCCTGCAAACCCCAGGCTTCTCCATGTCCTGGCAGGCGGCCACGTTAGGGCTGGCCCCCCGGGGTGTAACTGAACCCAGAAACACCCAGCAGCAGGGTGGAGTCAGAACCACACCTCTGACACTTACTAGCCACGGGTCTTTGGTTGAGCTCTTAACCTCCCTGGGCCTCGGGTTGTGAAAAAATGGCTGCCTTATAGAACTGTGAGGGGCCCGGTGCAGTGGCTCATGCCTGTAATCCCAGCACTTTGGGAGGCTGAGTCAGGTGGATCACCTGAGATCAGGAGTTCGAGACTAGCCTGACCAACATGGAGAAACTCTGTCTCTACTAAAAATACAAAAATTAGCCGGGCGTGGTGGTGCATGCCTGTAATCCCAGCTACTCGGGAGGCTGAGGTAGGAGAATCACTTGAACTTGGGAGGCGGAGGTTGCGGTGAGCCGAGATAGTGCCATTGCACTCCAGCCTGGGCAACAAGAGTGACACTCCGACTCAAAAAAAAAAAAAAAAAAAAAAAAAAGAACTGTGAGAATTCGCTGCCTAACACAGTAACCTGTCTCAAAACGTCAGGTTTTTTTTTTTTTTTTCCCTTACTCTGACTTCTGCCTAAATCCCCTTAGCAGGAAAAAAAAAAAAAAAAAAAAAAAGAACAAGAGACAGAGACTGAAAGGATTTCAGAAAATACTTGTGATGAACAGAAGTCTAGATCCTTTGGCACTACCGCTGTGTCCCGCGAGAGCACACGCATCTGTTGTGGCCTCCTAGCACTCCACCTGATGTGTTGGTTGTTTTTCTCATCAGATTTACACCCTCCTTTTTGCGTTTGGGATCCTGGAACGTGGTGATGTTCGTAACCTATGAGCAGCTGAAACGGGCCCTGATGAAAGTCCAGATGTTACGGGAATCTCCGTTTTGAACACGACAGGAAGGCCACTGGTAGCTAACGTGTCCCAAACCAGTTAAGAATGGAATAAAACAGTGGATCCACGCACACATGGACACAGACCCACACATGTTTACAGAACTATTGTTTACTTGTTGCTGATTCAAGAAACAGAAGTAGAAGAGGAGGAAGGATTCTGGTCTTCAGTGCCATGCCTTGAGAACACCTTCGTTTTGCACTGACAAGATGGAAAATAAATTATATTAATTTTTGAAACCCGTTAGGCATGCCTAATATTTAGGCAAGAGAAAATAAACCAAGATAGATCCGTTTGGACAAAATGGAGGGTTGGAGATGTGTATCCCCGTGAAATCTGGTTAGATAATGAATGATAAGCAGGAAGGATGGCAAGCACGGGAGAGGAGGGGCCCACGATAGAGTGGGAGATCAGCCACGGAGCCCGGAGGGATGCCACCCAGCGACACAGAGCTGGCGACTGCCGCTGCACCGTCACACATGCATCATCAGCCTATTCGTAATGTGGCTGCCACAGAGAGTCCTTTGGGATTCTAGGAAACCCAAGGAACAAGAGAAAAAACTAGAGCCTGTGCCAAAGAAGCCCTGCTGGGCCAGTGTGAGGCTGGGACTCGTAAATATTCCTGATGACACTGAAGAATCAAGAGGGCAGCCTCCCCTTTCCTACAAAATGGAGAGAGCCATCCCTTCCCTGTCCACCTCACCAGGGGTGCTGTCACACGCAAGTGAGAAGCTGGGCATGTACGCACCTTATGAAAGCAAAAGCTCTGTGTGAATCTAACTACAAGGACAATGTCTTGGGAGAGATTTTGTCGGGACAGAGAGGAGTTCAGGGAAGAAGGTTTGAAAGATACAGTTGGCTAGAGGTGAGACCAAAGGATCCAGAGACTTGGGGACCAGAGATGACAGTGGATGATGTGAAGCCATAGGAGCCCCGCCCCCATGCAGCCCCTTCCCCCCCACCACGCGCTCAATCATGAGCACCTCAAAGGGTTGTTGGGCTCAGGGGGAAAAGAGGTGGATTCCTGGGCAAGAACCTAAAGTAGCAAGACTCGGAATTCTTGGGAAATTATTATGACTCAATAAAAGAATTCACACCTTAGGTGTGGGAGTAAGAACAGCCACTTCTCTGCCTTTTCTTTCTTGGAATTTTCCTTTCTCACTTATATTTCAGGCTTTCTATGTGTCAGCGCGCAGCCAGATCCAGCCCCACATGCCTACGCTTCATCTGCCCCCTCTCACCCTATTTAATTGCAGGCAAGTTGATTTATTTTTCTAGGGCTCCAGTTCCTGCTTCTGCAAAAGGCAGGGTTGAACCACACGACCGACTTCCAAGCTTAAGACTGTACATCTTTCTAATTGATAATGGGGACCCAAAATGCCACTGTCTTTTTCTACTTCTTGGCAGCCTTGTGTAGCTCTGATGATTGTCAGGACTGGGTTCAAACCTCACCCCATTCTACCATACTAACCACCTATCCACAGGGAATCCTTGCACCTTGGTGTGCTACCAGAAAAGTGGGAATAACAATCCCTGCTTCACAGGCTTGTTGTGAGGGTTGACCTAAACCTCCTTGGAAAGCAGACATGTGGTGTGCACCTGCTACCTGGGAGGCTTAGGCGAGAGGATTGCTTGAGCCCAGGAGTTCAAGGCTGCAATGAGCCATGATTGCACCTGTGAATAACGACTGCACTCCAGTCTTGGCAACAGAGCAAGACTCACTCTCTGAAACAAAACAAACAAAAAATCGTTGGCATACAGAAGGCGCTCGGTAGTGTCATTTCCCTGCTTCCCTGCTCCTACCCCTCCACACCCTGGGAAAAAGCCAATATCTATTCATCCTCAGCACTTTCCTAAATTTAAATTATAACTTCAGATCATCTATATATAAAAACTGGAGAGTTCATACAAAAGCAAAAAAAAATTATTTTGATTTAATGTCTGGCTTGGTTTTCAAGTAAAACCCATATTTTAAAAACTTTCTGGTTGGTGCAGTGGCTCATGCCTTTGGGAGGCCGAGGCAGGCGGATCACTTGAGGTCAGGAGTTCGAGACCAGCCTGGCCAGCATGGCGAAACCCCGTCTCTACTAAAAATTTTAAAAATTAAAAATAAAAAAAGAAAATTAGCCAGGCATGGTGGCAGGTACCTGTAATCCAAGCTACTCGGGAGTCTGAGGCAGGAGAATCGCTTGAACCTGGGAGGCGGAGGTTGCAGTGAGCCAAGACCGCATCACTGCACTCCAGCCTGGGCGAAACTCTGTCTCAAAAAAAAAAAATTAAATTGAATTGAATTAAATTAAAAGTTTCCCTTTTTAGCCAGGCGTGGTGGCACACGCCCGTGGTTCCAGCTACTTGGAAGGCTCAGGTGGGAGGATCACTTAAGCCCAGGAGACGGAGGTTGCAGTGACCCGAGATCACACCATTGCACCCTAGCCTAGGTGACAGAGTGAGACTCCATCTCAAAAAACAAAACAAAACAAAAAAGAGTTTCTCTTTCTTTTGACTTGACTGACATGTGCAGATCACTCTCAAACTCCTGGTCTCAGTTTGTAAGTTTCTAGGGCCGGGAACTATGTCTTCCATGAATTTCTATATGGCAATATTAACACACCACCTACGCAGAGGACACTATTCAGGTGATGATTCTGAGAAAGGGAGGATAAAATATTCTAAGAGATATTTTGAGTGGGATCAGGAGCCTACTAACTGCCAAGTCCAGCCTTTTGGAGAAAGAAAAACGAGATTGGTGAGTCTTGTGAGGTTTCTAGGCCAAAATACTAGATCTCTTTCTCCATTTTTTTTTTTTTTTTTTTTTTTTTTTTTGAGTCAAAGTCTTGCTCTGTGCCCAGGTTAGCACAATCTTGGCTTGCAGCAACATCCACCTCCCAGGTTCAAGTGATTCTCCTGCCTCAGACTCCCGAGTAGCTGGGACTACAGGTGCGTGCCACAACACCCTGGCTAGTTTTTGTATTTTTAGTAGAAATGGGGTTTTCACTGTGTTGACCAGGCTGGTCTTTTTTTTTTTTTTTTTTTTTTTTTTTTTTGAGACGGAGTCTCGCTCTGTCGCCCAGGCTGGAGTGCAGTGGCCGGATCTCAGCTCACTGCAAGCTCCGCCTCCCGGGTTTACAGCATTCTCCTGCCTCAGCCTCTCGAGTAGCTGGGACTACAGGCGCCCACCACCTCACCCGGCTAGATTTTTGTATTTTTTAGTAGAGACGGGGTTTCACCGGGTTAGCCAGGATGGTCTCGATCTCCTGACTTCGTGATCCGCCCGTCTCGGCCTCCCAAAGTGCTGGGATTACAGGCTTGAGCCACCGCGCCCGGCCGACCAGGCTGGTCTTAAACTCCTGACATCAGATGATCCGCCCACCTCAGCCTCCCAAAGTGCTGGGATTACAGGCGTGAGCCACTGCTCCCAGTCTCTTTCCCCACATCTTAAAGGCAGAGATTTAACTAGATGACCTGAAGTTCTTTCATTCTGTGATTCCAAGGACTGAGAGACAGTTTCTCCCAGGCTACAGTGTGAACACCTTTTCAATGCTGGCTTCAATTTATGCTTCCAGGAAAGCAGGGACGTGAATTCATGAGAAGGTCAGATCACCAGCTGAGGCCAGCTTCTGAGTTCCGTGCACCCATTTCCCCACCACACTCCTAGAGACACCACCTCCAGTCAAGTGATTCAAAAGGAATCTGGTTTTTCTCAGACTCTTCTAATATATCAGATGAAAATGAGATAGAGTCCCGACTCAGTCCCATCTGTGACATGATGGATAATTCACATAAATGTTCTAAGTAATGGTAGTATTTTTTAAAAGAATATTTTATTCAAGAGGAATGAATGTTAAGGAAATATTATTATAGCTCCGTAGATGAGCTTGTTTCAGGGCACTTTGAAAAGCACAGAGTGCTACGTGAGCCATATGTTATATTAGGTGCTGGGGTGAACAAGACCAGTCCTGTCCTCAGGGAGCTCACTGGGGTGGAGGATGGTGGGGCAGGAAAGACAAACCGCAAACCATCAGTCACCATACTGGGTGATCAAAGCTACAAATAGAGGTGTGTACAAAGCCCCCAAGAGCAGGTACACAGATAAGGGACATCTGACCTGGCTGGGGGGCCAAGAAGCTTCTTGGAGGAAAACACCTAAAGGTCAAATAGGTGCTATCCAGGTAAAGAAAGATAAGCGAAAATTATTCTAGGCAAAGGAAATGGTTCATGTAAAGGCCCAGAAACAAGATAAAAACATTCAAGGTGCATCCAAGGGATTGCCAGCTGTCAGTATGGCTGGGTTGCAGACTTAGAGATTTACTGGGGTGGACTCAGGAAGGAGAATCGCTTGAACCCAGGAGGCAGAGGTTGCAGTGAGCTCAGATTGCACCACTGCACTCCAGCCTGGGCGACAGAGCAAGACTCCATCTCAAAAAACAAACAAACAAACAAAAAAAACTCCTTTCCATTTTTTTAGGTGTATATTCAAAGTGCAAAGTGGAATTGTGGAATCACTTGGTATTGGTAATTCTGTATTTAATTTTTTGAGGAACCATCATACTGTTTTCCATAGCAGCTGGACCATTCTCATTCCCAGCTGCAGTGTATAAGGGTTTCAGTTTCTCCACAACCTCTTCAACACTTATTTTCTGGGTTTTTGATAGTAGCCATCCTAATGGATGTAAAGTGGGTCTCTCATTGTGGTTTTGATTAATGATTAGTGATACTATGACTCTTTTCATGTGGTTATTGGCCATCTGTATATCTTCTTTGGAGAAATGTCTATTTAAGGCCTCTGCCCATTTTTGAATGAAAATTAAAGAACTACAATTTTATATAACTTGGATGAATCTCACACAGCGTTGAGTGAAAGACACAAAATAGTACATACAGTATCATTCCATTTAAATAATGTTTAAGAACAGGTAAAACAAATATTTGGTGTTAAAAATCAGGATACTGGTTATTCTTTGGGTAGATAGAGACTGACGGTAGACACAAAGGATCACTTCTGGGTGTTAGTGATATTTGCTCACGTGTGTGCTCATTATACAGGGATGTTTGCTTTATAAAAGTTTTTCATGCTGTATACTTAGGGTTTGTGCAGTGTTTTGTATGTGTTTTACTTCAATAAAAGTTTCCTTTAGGCTGGGAGTGGTGGCTCTCACCTGTAATCCCAGCACTTTAGGAGGCTAGCGTGGGAGGGTTGCTTCAGTCCAGGAGTTCGAGGCCAGCCTGAGCAACACAGGGAGACTCCATCTCTACAGAAAATACAAAAGTTAGCCAGGTGTGGTGGTGCACGCCTGTAGCCCCAGCTACGGGGGAGGCTTAGGTGGAGGAATCACTTGAGCCTGGGAGGTTGAGGCTGTAGTGAGCCATGACCACACCACTACACTCCAGCCTGGGTAGCAGAACAAGACTCTGTCTCACATTTAAAAAAGAATTTACTTTCAAAGTGTACTTAAACTTGGGTATTGATAATGCGTGTGTGTGTGTGTGAGCATGTGGGGTGCGTGTGCGTGTGTGTGTGTGTGTGTGTGTGTGTGTGTGTAGGGATGATAAGAGTTGCTGGCCAAGCAAAGATCTTAAGAGTGTTCCAGGCAAAGGGAACCAGTGGTCCACAGGCCCTAAAGTGAAAATGAGTTTGGCATGTTCAAAATGCAGAAAGAAGGCCTGCGACTGGAGTGAAGTGAATGAGGAGATAAATGTGAGATCATTCATGTATCCATTCATCAAATATGTAACAGTTGTGCCAGAGGCTGAGAAGTCAGAGGACAGCCAATTGTTTGGAAAGTTTGGCAGAGAGAGGAAGGAGAAAAAATAGACATTGTGAAAGGGGTGGGCAAGCCCTGAGGACGGTTCATTTTAATTTACACAGCGGAAGGAAAGACAGAAGAATAGGGAACAGACTGCAGAAGCAAGGTCCTGGGGAAAACTTAGCAGGGGATAGAATAATGGGTAAAAGTAGGAGAGACTACTCTGGAAAGAATATGAGAAACCTAAAATAAAAGAGAGTCATGGCCAGGCATGGTGGCTCACACCTGTAGTCCCAGCACTTTGGGAGGCCGAAGTGGGTGGATAGCTTGAGTTCAAGAGCAGCCTGGGAAACATGGTGAAACCGCATTTTACAAAAAAAGTTTAAAAATTAGCTGAGCATGGTGGTGCACATCTGTGGTCCCAGCTACTTGGGAGGTTGAGATAAGAGGATTACCCGAGCCCAGAAGGCCGAGGCTGCAGTGAGCCATGTTTGCATCACTGCACTCCAGCCTGGGCAACAGAGTGAGAGCCAATCTAAAAAAAAAAAAGAGAGAGAGAGAGAGAGAGAATCATAAAGGCAAACAATTTGAAATGGAGGGAAGTAAAACAAGAGATTCTCCAAGCATTTCAGTGAAGTTCGAGGAATGGTCACATATGAAGGAAGGTTACTGGGCCTCGAGAGTTATTTATAAGAAAGATAATCTTGAAAGTCTTTTTATCCCCTAAAATGTAGATTAATGAAGAAACTTGGAACTGCTGATGCATCGTTCTCTGTTCTATGCTATGCTGAGCTGTCGGGAACCCTTACTATGGGGTGCCCCAACATTCTAAACCATAAGGTATCAGGCTTCCTGCGGGCTCACCACAGGCCTTTGAACCATAGACACGGTGCTCTGCATCCAGCACAAACACCTGCAGGGCAAGCCACCAGCCAACATGTGACAGGGCCTTGAAAATTCACAGAAAAGAATATGCAAAGCATGTTGTCCTCTATATATCCACAATCCGTGATGCCACAGAAATATTAATAATTTAAACATGTTAAGAAAGAGGAATAAAAATACTATAAGGAACTGTTACAGTCGAGATCAACTCATGCTGTACCTTTATCGCTCATTGGATATTACAGTAAAGGGCCTGAGGATAACACCATTTTCAAGTCACATCAGGATTGTGGAGGACATTTTCAGCAACGAGAAAAGTTATAATCCATTGCCCAGTTTTACGGAGGCTGATTGTCTAAGTTTCCTGGCATAAAAAGACACCAGTGCATTGATCTTATAAGTCAGTGTAGATTGTCAAAAGTTTATCTTTTTGACATTTGACGAATGGTCACATAGTGGTCATCTTTCACCAATATTGTCGGTAGAAACTGCCATAGACACATTGTGGATGATGTAGGCTGGTCAGATCACAAAAATGACATAAAAATATGGACTTTGCCTGAGAAATATGCTATTGATAAGATCATTTATTCAGGTCCTCAACTCTCTCAACATTTTGAAATGAAGAGGAGTAAAATAAAGAGAGTCTACCATAATTTCAGTGAAGTCTGAGGATTACCATGTGGTACCTAGTTTATATAACTAAGAATTTATTCATTTGGATGTATCCATATCTGACAAAAATTTTATTCTCTTGAAGGTTTCATAATTGAGTACAAAGTGATTAGATGATTACTTTGCAACTCTGCAAGGTATTTTCTTCTTTCTTTCTTTCTTTTTGAGACAGAGTCTCACTTTGTCGCCGAGTCTGGAGTGCAGTGGTGCAATCTCGGCTCACTGCAACCTCTGCCTCCCGGGTTCAAGCATTTCTCCTGCCTCAGCTTCCTGAGTAGCTGGGATTACAGGCACACACCACCACACCCAGCTAATTTTTGTATTTTTAGCAGAGACATGATTTCACCATGTTGGCCAGGCTATTCTCGAACTCCTGACCTCAAGTGATCCAACCACCTCTACCTCCCAAAGTGCTGGGATTACAGGTGTGAGCCACCATGCCCGGCTGGAATAGCCATTCTTTATTCCTTTACTTAATATAGTTGCTTTCACTAAAAAATTAATTAATTAATTTAAATCAACTTAATTCATCATGGTACAATGTTACATCTGTAAACAGATTTTTTTTTTAAGACAGAGTCTCACTGTTACCCAGGCTGGAGTGCAGTGGCATGATCACGGTTCACTGCAGCCCCCAAACTCCTGGGCCCAAGCAGTTTTCCTGCCTCAGCCTCTCAAGTAGCTGGGACTACAGGCACCTGCCACTAGGCCCAGCTAATTTTTAAATTTTTTATAGAGATAGGGGCTTGCTTTGTTGCCTAGACTGGTCTTGAACTTCTGGACTCAAGTGATCCTCCCGCCTCAGCCTCCCAAGTCATTGGGATTGCAGGTGCTAGCCGCCATGCCTGGCTACTCTTGCTGGTTTAATGATGGGAAATCTTCCACCAAAAGTTTGCAAATTTTCATATGAGTGTCTGGACAACTTTTTTAAAGACCTAGAAAAGGTTCAAAACACTGGTGAAAAAGAAGTACAGAATAGAGAGAAATTTTGATCAGGCACTTACTCTGAGAAGCACAACACTGTGTCTGTGTCTCAATGATGTGGTTACACAACCAAAACAACCCAACTGTGGTTTTCTTCTCAGTATCTTACACTGTGAAAGCCTTCTTGATTTGGAACCTGTGACTTGCAGCAGAGTTCTAAACAAGAATTGTATATTGCTTGTTTCCATGGCTCCTCTCACCAATGAATCCAGTCCCTCAGAGTAGAACTCCTCAGCATATTAGACCTGTTATCCAGAAGTCATCCCCAGAAGTCATAACCCCATTTCTTTTACTTTCCAAAGGTACAAGATCTCAAAAACTGTCAGCTATATTTCAGCGTTGTTATTCTTGCTAGATTATTATTATTATGTCTTGGAGTTATGATCTATGCTTCACATGTGCTTACAATGTTGAATGGTGGGATGAGAGAAATTTTTCCACTTGATAAAATAAAACCACAAGGAGAGTTTGCTTGTGTCATATGGGTGCTCATAAAGCATTGGAAATATTAAGGAGCAAAGTGGGTTTGCAGGATTTCTTTAAAGGAGCAAAGTGGGTTTGCAGGTATGTCACCATGCTGTACCATCTCATCAACGCAAACAGAAAGTGTGGTGGTGCTTCTTATGAAAAAGGAAAACCTGATTTGACTTCCTGCTTTGAGCAGATGAGAGGACAGAGTCATTTGAAATGGTCATTGAGGAAGCAACCACAGATTCAACAACATAACAGAAATCTTATGTTGGTACAACAGAAACAGACTGGGTTCCTTTGAGCTATGCTTGTAATTCTACTGTTTAGTTCTGAATTCAATGAGTTTGTAGGAAAATAGTCACACTACAAACTTTGCAGAAAAGAAAACCTTCAGAAACTCTTACTTCCCAGTAGAAAACTATATATGTTCTTACCTTGATTCACTCATTCTAGGAAGTTGCTTTAACACTAGATATTCACATTCAGGCTAGTTTTTCCAGTTTTCTTTACCTAAACCTGAAGTTCCACTTCTTGAAAGGAATGTAATGTTTAGAGATGGCATCTTATCAGAATGAAGAGATAGGCACCTTCCTCACTTCTCTCTGCTAAGCTTCATTGGTATTAATTTTGCCACCGAACTTGTTATTCACACTTTGTGTCTTTTTTCTTAAAGTTGGCTTTATACTACCAGGCACTAAAAAGAATCCTGCTGGTGCAGAATAATTTAGGCTTAAATTATGTTCAAAGTGTGTTGTGTTGTAGTTTGGGTAACATTTAGTATTGTCTGGTGTCTTAGTTATTATAGCACATCCTAATTCAACAAAGAGCTTTTTAGCAAAAAGCACTTACTGTATTTTTTACCTTAAGATAATCTGCATTTTTTATAAATCTAATTTTATGGACTTTATGATGACTGTTAACATAATGTCATTATGAACATTATAATGGTGATTTTAGGTATTACTTTGTCAAACATATATCTGGTTTAATTTTATATTTTGTTACCTACACTCTAGAGAAAAATGGAGATTTTATTCTTCCTGTGAAAAGGTTTCTTGGTATTTAAAGTAGCAAAAGTATAAAACAATGAACATCCAGTATTGAGAAATGATATGATGGAACATTACAAATTCCTGTGGATATTTATAAACTCTATATCAGTTAAGCCTTGTCAAAGGTATGCAGATCAACATGCCTTAAATTTATTTCAGAAGGTCTCGACTCAGACCATGAAGATTCACTGACATCTCATAAGAAGCCTTGGAAAACATTCTCCTTTTTTTTTTTTTTTTTTTTTTTTTTTTTTTTTTTTTTTTTGAGATGGAGTCTCACTCTGTCACCCAGGCTGGAGTGCAATGGCATGGTCTCGGCTCACCGCAAGCTCTGCCTCCTGGGTTCAAGCTATTCTCCTGCCTCAGCCTCCCCAGTAGCTGGGACTATAGGCGCGTGCCACAACACCCAGCTAGTTTTTGTATTTTTAGCAGAGACGGGGTTTCGCTATGTTGGCCAGGCCGGTCTGGAACTCCTGACCTCGTGATCTGCCCGCTTTGGCCTCCCACAGTGCTGGGGTTACAGGTGTGAGCCACCACGACCAGCCATTGCTTTTTAACCCATTTCGAATTAATTCAAAGTGCAACAAGCTGTCCTTAAGAGATTAACCCATTTCGAGTTTATTCAAAGTGCAACAAGCTGTCCTTAAGAGAATGCTAAAATGGGCCAGGCGTGGTGGCTCATGCCTGTAATCCCAGCACTTTGGGAGGCCAAGGTGGGTGGATCAGTTGAGGTCAGGAGCTTAAGACCAGCCTGGCCAATATGGTGAAACCGCACCTCTACTAAAAATCCAAAAATTAGCCAGGTGTGGTGGCAGGTGCCTGTAGTCCCAGCTACTCCGGAGGGTAAGGCAGGAGAATCGCTTGAACCTGGGAGGTGGAGGTTGCAGTGAGCCAAGGTTGTGCCACTGTACTCCAGCCTGGGCAACAGAGTGAGACTCTGTCTCAAAAAAAAAAAAAAGAGAGAGAGAGAGAATGCTAAAATTGTCTAATTTGCATTTTGGTTTTTTTCCTTTTATTTTTTAGAGACAGAGTCTTGCTCTATTGCCCAGGCTGGAGTGCAGTGGTGCAATCACAGCTCACTGCAGCCTCAACCTCCCAGGCTCAGCCTCCTGAGTAGTTCAGGTGATCCTCCCACCTCGGGAGGGAGGAACACACCACCATGCCCAGCTCATTTTTTTAAATTGTTTGTGGAGATGGAGAGAGGGGGTCTCCCTATGTTGCCCAGGCTGGTTTCTGATTCCCATGCTCCAGTGACCCTCCAGCCTTGCCCTCCCAAACCACTGGGATTACAGGCATGAGCCACCACATCCAGCCATTGTTCCATTTTTGTTAACAGTTTTATTGAAATATAATTCATATAGCATACAATTCATCCATTCAAAGTCACAATTCAATGGTTTTTAGTATATTCACAGAGTTGTACAACCACCACCACAATCAATTTTAGATCATTTTCACTGCCTCAAAAACAAGCCCCCATACCCATTAGCTGTCATGGCCCAGTCTCCCTATTCCCTGAAGCCCTACCTTCTGTCTTTATATATTTGCCTGTTCTGGACATTTTATATACAAGGAAACATACAATGTATGGTATTTTGTGACTGGCTTCTTTTACTTAGCATAATGTTTTCAAGGTTCATCCACGGTGTAGCATGTATCAGTACTTCATTCCTTTTCTTTTTCTTTTTTTTTTTTTTTTTGAGATGGAGTCTTGCTTCTGTCGCCCAGGCTGGAGTGCAGTGGCGCAATCTCAGCTCACTTCAAGGTCTGCCTCCCGGGTTCACGCCATTCTCCTGCTTCAAGCCTCATGAGGAGCTGGGACTACAGGCGCCAGCCACCATGTCTGGCTAATTTTTTGTATTTTCAGTAGAGACGGGGTTTCACCGTGTTAGCCAGGATGGTCTCAATCTCCTGACCTCATGATCTGCCCGCCTTGGCCTCCCAAAGTGCTGGGATTACAGGCGTGAGCCACTGCGCCCAGCCACTTCATTCCTTTTCATTGCTAAATAATGTTCCATTGTTTGCATATACCATATTTTATTAACATATGTCCGTTCCGCAACTGATGGATGTTTGGGTTATTTCCATTTTTTTGGCAAACATAATTTTTAAACAATGTTTATATGTAGGTCTGCTGCTTACTTTGGGTTTTTCTTTTCACAGAATTTTTAAAAATGTTTTTAGAGGTGTGGGGTCTTACTACGTTGTCTAGACTGAACTCAACCTCCTGGGCTCAAATGATCCTCTTGCCTCAGTCTCCTGAGTAGCTAGAACTATAGGTGTGAGCCACTGTACCTGGCTTCTTTTCATAGACTCTTTATGGAAAAATAGAAATTGTTTCCATCTTGGTAGTGATGATTACTGCATACCTTCACTCTGATTTAAGGATTTTGGGACTAAGCTCCACTTCTTCTCTGAGTATGGAGAAGGCAAAAGGCAAGGATTAGACTTCCTCAGAGAAGTCGAGGGAAGAGGATCAATCAAACACAATTGCTTTGCCAGGAACATCAGCAAAGGGAACCAAAGGAGAAATATCTGCTAAAGATGAAAAAAGACTCTGCCCAAAAAAGGCGGCAGAGTACAGAGATAACCCCAAACCTCAGAAGAAGATACCAATCCCCTCATCACCCTCTAAACTGCCACCTGTTAATCCGATTCACCGGGACATTCTGTGGGCCTGGTGCCTACAATTAAAGGCAAAGCCACACAGGCCTTTGGTGCCAGAAATAAGCTCCTGTGTGCCTTTGCCTATCCAAATCAAAAGAATTTTCCTAGCACAGCTAAAGAGGCCAGAATCCGGAAATCATTACCAAAAAAATCAAAAGCGGACAAAGGGGAAACGTCCCTGCAAAGCTCTGAGGAGACACATCCTCCTGAAGTGGCTCTTCTCCCTGGGGAGGGGTTGCCTGCCCTAGAAGAGTCTGCTGCTCTCCTTAAGGGAGTTAATGCAGTTGTGGTGACAACTTCTGTTCCAGAAGCTTTGCTGGCCTCCTGGGCCAGAACTGTAGCCAGGGAGAGGGCACCAGAAGCAGTGGAATCTCCACATGAGGCCCATGGTGTCAAGTGGCTTGTGGTCCATGGGAGAAGCCTCCCTGCAGACACAGATGGTTGGGTTCACGTCCCGTTTCATGCTGGACAAGCCTGGGTTCCAGAAAAGTAAGAAGGGAGAGTGAGTGCACTCTTTTTGCTTCCTGCCTCTGATTTTCCACCTCCGTACCTTGAAGACAAAATGTTGTACCCTAAATGCATTCACAGATACAGTATCTTAATAAGAAGCCTCAGGTGGGAATAGAATATCAGGAAAAAGAACACATCTGTGGTAATTAATGGCAGAAAGGCTGGACAGTTGATTCCATGGTGCTGCTGACAGGTGAACTCTGGTCCTCTCCACACCTGCTTATGGGCCATGCAGACTGGTGTGGTGGCAGATGTTAGCCGCAGTGACTGCTGCTTCGTGGGTGGACATATAGACTCTTACGTTTAAAAATGGAAAAACATTTTACAAATTACCATAAATTCTAGCTAATACATAGAAAACCTCATTCATACTACCTTTCTAAAATAGAAATGACTTCAGCAGCTCTTTTAAGTGGGAACCTCTTCAGCTGAGCATTGTGAAGGAGTTGAGAAAACAAACAGTAGTTTGCTCCTCTGCTCAATTTTCCTGACCCGAATACTGACTACTTTAGGAGCTGCTTCATTCCAATTGCAATTTCATAAAATGTAAAGTATTTTAAGGCAAAGAACGGTTGTTAATTCTCTCCTTCACCAAAACATATGATTTTGTTTTTTTTATTTTTTATTTTTTTATTATACTTTAAGTTCTAGGGTACATGTGCACAATGTGCAGGTTCGTTACATATGTATACATGTGTCTTGTTGGTGTGCTGCACCCATTAACTCATCATTTACATTAGGTACATCTCCTAATGCTATCCCTACCCCCTACCCGCTCCCCACAATAGGACCCAGTATGTGATGCTCCCCTTCCTGTGTCCAAGTGATCTCATTGTCAATTCCCACCTATGAGTGAGAACATGCGATATTTGGTTTTCTGTTCTTGCGATAGTTTGCTGAGAATGATGGTTTCCAGCTGCATCCATGTCCCTACAAAGGACACAAACTCATCCTTTTTTATGGCTGCATAGTATTCCATGGTGTATATGTGCCACATTTTCTTAATCCAGTCTGTCACTGATGGACATCTGGGTTGATTCCAAGTCTTTGCTATTGTGAATAGTGCTGCAATAAACATACGTGTGCATGTGTCTTTATAGCAGCATGATTTATAATCCTTTGGGTATATACCCAGTAATGGGATGGCTGGGTCAAATGGTATTTCTAGTTCTAGATCCTTGAGGAATCGCCATACTGTTTTCCACAATGGTTGAACCAATTTACAATCCCACCAACACTGGAAAAGTGTTCCTGTTTCTCCACATCCTCTCCAGCACCTGTTGTTTCCTGGCTTTTTAATGATTGCCATTCTAACTGGTGTGAGATGGTATCTCATTGTGGTTTTAATTTGCATTTCTCTGATATGGCCAGTAATGATGAGAATTTTTTCATGTGCCTGTTGGCTGTATGCATGTCTTCTTTTGAGAAATGTCTGTTCATATCCTTCCCCCCCCCCCTTTTTTTTTTTTTTTTTTTTTTTTGAGACGGAGTCTTGCTCTGTCGCCCAGGCTGGAGTGCAGTGGCCGGATCTCAGCTCACTGCAAGCTCCGCCTCCTGGGTTCACGCCATTCTCCTGCCTCAGCCTCCCGAGTAGCTGGGACTACAGGCACCCGCCACCTCGCCCGGCTAGTTTTTTGTAATTTTTAGTAGAGACGGGGTTTCACCGTGTTAGCCAGGATGGTCTCGATCTCCTGACCTCGTGATCCGCCCGTCTCGGCCTCCCAAAGTGCTGGGATTACAGGCTTGAGCCACCGTGCCCGGCCCCTTTCCCCCTTTTTGATGGGGTTGCTTGTTTTTTTTTTTTCGTAAATTTGTTTGAGTTATTTGTAGGTTCTGGATATTAGCCCTTTGTCAGATGAGTAGATGGCAAAAATTTTCTCCCATTCTGTAGGTTGCCTGTTCACCCTGATGGTAGTTTCTTTTGCTGTGCAGAAGCTCTTTAGTTTAACTAGATCCCATTTGTCAATTTTGGCTTTTGTTGCCGTTGCTTTTGGTGTTTTAGACATGAAGTCCTTGCCCATGCCTATGTCCTAAATGGTATTACCTAGGTATTCTTCTAGGGTTTTTATGGTTTTAGGTCTAACATTTAAGTCTCTAATTCATCTTGAATTAATTTTCGTATAAGGAGTAAGGAAAGGATCCAGTTTCAGCTTTCTACTTAGGGCTAGCCAATTTTCCCAGCACCATTTATTAAATAGGGAATCCTTTCCCCATTTCTTGTTTTTCTCAGGTTTGTCAAAGATCAGATGGCTGTAGATGTGTGGTATTATTTCTGAGGGCTCTGTTCGGTTGCATTGCTCTGTATCTCTGTTTTGGTACCAGTACCATGCTGTTTTAGTTACTGTAGCCTTGTAGTATAGTTTGGAGTCAGGTAGTGTGATGCCTCCAGCTTTGTTCTTTTGACTTAGGATTGTCTTGGCAATGTGGGCTCTTTTTTGGTTCCATATGAACTTTAAAGCAGTTTTTTCCAATTCTGTGAAGAAAGTCATTGGTAGCTTAATGGAGATGGCATTGAATCTATAGATTACCTTGGGCAGTATGGCCATTTTCACAATATTGATTCTTCCTATCCATGAGCATGGTATGTTCTTCCATTTGTTTGTGTCCTCTTTTATCTCACTGAGCAGTGGTTTGTAGTTCTCCTTGAAGAGGTTCTTTACGTCCCTTGTAAGTTGGATTCCTAGGTATTTTATTCTGTTTGAAGCTATTGTGAATGGGAGTTCATTCATGATTTGGCTCTCTGTTTGTCTGTTACTGGTGTATAACAATGCTTGTGATTTTTGCACATTGAGTTTGTATCCTGAGACTTTGCTGAAGTTGCTTATCAGCTTAAGGAGATTTTGGGCTGAGACAATGGGGTTTTCTAAATATACAATCATGTCATCTGCAAATAGGGACAATTTGACTTCTTCTTTTCCTGACTGAATACCCTTGATTTCTTTCTCTTGCCTGATTGCCCTACCCAGAACTTCCAACACTATGTTGAATAGGAGTGGTGAGAGAGGGCATCCCTGTCTTGTGCCAGTTTTCAAAGGGAATGCTTCCAGTTTTTGCCCATTCAGTATGATATTGGCAGTGGGTTTGTCATAAATAGCTCTTATTATTTTGAGATATGTTCCATCAATACCAAATGCATTGAGAGTTTTTAGCATGAAGGGCTGTTGGATTTTGTCAAAGGCCTTTTCTGCATCTATTGAGATAATCATGTGGTTTTTGTCATTGGTTCTGTTTATATGCTGGATTACGTTTATTGATTTGCGTATGTTGAACCAGCCTTGCATCTTGGGGATGAAGCCCACTTGATCATGGTGGATAAGCTTTTTGATGTGCTGCTGGATTCGGTTTGCCAGTATTTTATTGAGGATTTTTGCATCGATGTTCATCAGGGATATTGGTCTAAAATTCTCTTTTTTTGTTGTATCTCTGTCAGGCTTTGGTATCAGGATGATGTTGGCCTTGTAAAATGAGTTAGGGAGGATTCCCTCTTTTTCTATTGATTGGAATAGTTTCAGAAGGAATGGTACCAACTCCTCCTTGTACCTCTGGTAGAATTTGGCTGTGAATCTATCTGGTCCTGAACTTTTTTTGGTTGGTAGGCTATTAATTATTGGCTCAATTTCAGAGCCTGCTATTGGTCTATTCAGGGATTCAACTTTTTCCTGGTTTAGTCTTCGGAGAGTGTAAGTGTCCAGGTAATTATCCATTTCTTCTAGGTTTTCCAGTTTATTTGTGTAGAGCTGTTTATAGTATTCTCTGATGGTAGTTTGTATTTCTGCGGGGTCGGTGGTGATATCCCCTTTATCATTTTTTATTGCATCTATTTGATTCTTCTCTCTTTTCTTCTTTATTAGTCTTGCTAGCAGTCTATCAATTTTGTTGATCTTTTCAAAAAACCAACACCTGGATCCATTGATTTTTTGGAGGGTTTGTTGTGTCTCTATCTCCTTCAGTTCTGCTCTGATCTTAGTTATTTCTTGCCTTCTGCTAGCTTTCGAATGTGTTTGCTCTTGCTTCTCTAGTTCTTTTAATTGTGATGTTAGGGTATCAATTTTAGATCTTTCCTGCTTTCTCTTGTGGGCATTTAGTGCTATAAATTTCCCTCTACACACTGCTTTAAATGTGTCCCAGAGATTCTGGTATGTTGTGTGTGTGTTCTCATTGGTTTCAAAGAACATCTTGATTTCTGCCTTCATTTCGTTATGTACCCAGTAGTCATTCAGGAGCAGGTTGTCCAGTTTCCATGTAGTTGAGCGGTTTTGATTGATTTTCTTCATCCTGAGTTCTAGTTTAATGGCACTGTGGTCTGAGAGACAGTTTGTTATAATTTCTGTTCTTTTACATTTGCTGAGGAGTGCTTTACTTCCAACTATGTGGTCTATTTTGGAATAAGTGCGATGTGGTGCTGAGAAGAATGTATATTCTGTTGATTTGGGGTGGAGAGTTCTGTAGATGTCTATTAGGTCTGCTTGGTGTGGAGTTGATTTCAATTCCTGGATATCCTTGTTAACTTTCTGTCTCGTTGATCTGTCTAATGTTGATAGTGGGGTGTTAAAGTCTCCCATTATTATTGTATGGGAGTCTAAGTCTCTTTGTAAGTCTCTAAGGACTTGCTTTATGAATCTGGGTGCTCCCGTATTGGGTGCATGTATATTTAGGATAGTTAGCTCTTGCTGATGAATTGATCCCTTTACCATTATGTAATGGCCTTCTTTGTCTCTTTTGATCTTTGATGGTTTAAAGTCTGTTTTATCAGAGACTAGAATTGCAATCCCTGCTTTTTTTTTTTTGTTTTCCATTTGCTTGGTAGATCTTCCTCCATCCCTTTATTTTGAGCCTATGGGTGTCTCTGCATGCGAGATGGGTCTCCTGAATACAGCAAACTGATGGGTCTTGACTCTTTATCCAATTTGCCAGTCTGTGTCTTTTAATTGGACCATTTAGTCCATTTACATTTAACGTTAATATTGTTATGTGTGAACTTGATCCTGTCATTATGATATTAGCTGGTTATTTTGCTTGCTAGTTGATGCAGTTTCTTCCTAGCATCAATGGACTTTACATTTTGACACATTTTTGCAATGGCTAGTACCTGTTGTTCCTTTCGATGTTTAGTGCTTCCTTTAGGATCTCTTGTAGGGCAGGCCTGGTGGTGACAAAATCCCTAAGCATTTGCTTGTCTGTAAAGGATTTCATTTCTCCTTCACTTGTGAAACTTAGTTTGGCTGGATATGAAATTCTGGGTTGAAAATTCTTTTCTTTAAGAATGTTGAATATTGGCCCCCACTCTCTTCTGGCTTGGAGAGTTTCTGCTGAGAGATCTGCTGTTAGTCTGATGTGCTTCCCTTTGTGTGTAACCCGACCTTTCTCTCTGGCTGCCCTTAACATTTTTTCCTTCATTTCAACTTTGGTGAATCTGACAATTATGTGTCTTGGAGTTGCTCTTCTCAAGGAGAAGATACTTCTCAAGGAGTATCTTTGTGGCATTCTCTGTATTTCCTGAATTTGGATGTTGGCCTGCCTTACTAGATTACTAGATTGGGGAAGTTCTCCTGGATGATATCCTGCAGAGTGTTTTCCAACTTGGTTCTATTTTGTCTATCACTTTCAGGCACACCAATCAGACATAGATTTGGTCTTTTCACATAATCCCATACTTCTTGGAGGCTTTGTTCATTTCTTTTGACTCTTTTTTCTCCACACTTCTCTTCTTGCTTCATTTCATTCATTTGATCTTCAATCATTGATACTCTTCGATCATTGATATTCTTTCTTCCAGTTGATCGAGTCAGTCAATGAAGCTTGTGCATTTGTCACGTATTTCTGGTGTTATGGTTTTCATCTTTATCAGTTCTTTTAAAGTCTTCTCTGCATTGATTATTCTAGTTATCCATTCATCCATTCTTTTTTCAAGGTTTTTAGTTTCTTTGCGCTAGTTATGTAGTTCCTCCTTTAGCTCTGAGAAGTTTGATTGACTGAAGCCTTCTTCTCTCAACTCGTCAAAGTCATTCTCCGTCCAGCTTTGTTCCATTGGTGGCGACGAGCTGTGTTCCTTTGGAGGGGGAGATGCGCTCTGATTTTTTGAATTTCCAACTTTTCTGCACTGCTTTTTCCCCATCTTTGTGGTTTTATCTGCCTTTGGTCTTTGGTGATGGTGACATACTGATGGGGTTTTGGTGTGGGTGTCCTTTCTGTTTGTTAGTTTTCCTTCTAACCGTCAGGACCCTCAGCTGTAGGTCTGTTGGAGTTTGCTTGAGGTCCACTCCAGACCCTGTTTGCCTGGGTATCAGCAGCGGAGGCTGCAGAAGATAGAATATTGCTGCACAGTGAGTGTTGCTGTCTGATTCTTGCTCTGGAAGCTTCATCTCAGGGGTGTACCCTGCCATGTGAGGTGTGGGGTGTCCATCTGCACCTAGTGGGGGATGTCTCCCAGTTAGGCTACTCAGGGGTCAGGGTCCCACTTGAGCAGGCAGTCTGTCCATTCTCAGATCTCAACCTCTGTGCTGGGAGATCCACTGCTTTCTTCAAAGCTATCAGACAGGGGCATTTACCTCTGCCGAGGTTTCCTGCTGCTTTTTGTTTAGCTCTGCCCTGTCCCCAGAGGAGGAGTCTACAGAGGCAGGCTGGCCCCCTTGAGCTGCAGTGGGCTCCACCCAGTTCGAGCTTCCTGGTGGCTTTGTTTACCCACTTAAGCCTCAGCAATGGTGGGCACCCTTCCCCCAGACTTGCTGCCGCCTAGCAGTTAAATCTCAGACTGCTGTGCTAGCAATGAGGGAGGCTTCATGGGCATAGGACCCTCTGGGCCAGGTGTGGAATATAATCTCCTGGCATGCCATTTGCTAAGACCCTTGGTAAAGCACAGTATTAGGGTGGGAGTTACCCGATTTTCCAGGGGTTGTGTGTCTCAGTTTCCCTTGGCTAGGAAAAGGGATTCCCTTCCCCCTTGCACTTCCCAGGTGAGGCAATGCATCACCCTGCTTCAGCTCTCGCTGGTCGGGCTGCACCAGCTGACGAGCACTGATTGTCTGGCACTCCCCAGTGAGATGAACCTAGTACCTCAGCTGAAAATGCAGAAATCACCCCTCTTCTGTGTCACTCACACTGGGAGCTGGAGGCTGGAGCTGTTCCTATTCGGCCATCTTGGGCACGCCCAAAACACATGATTTTCAATATTCAAAACAATATTTTTCAAAGTTCTCTTAATAACCTGTGATTTCTATGGTTTGACTCCAGGATAAAAACACGAGGCACTTTGTATTACTTCGTTTATGATTCTTTTGTATATGTCTGGTATTTAAAATGTTTAAGGTTGCTTTCCATTCATACATACATAATATATTGAATATAAAATGTGTTTATTAATAGATTCTCCATAAACAAAAATCTGATGTGTTTATAAAAGAATTCATCTGTTGTATTTAGGGAACTGTATTTATTGCATGCAAATTATTGTTAGTGTTCTTAAAGTAGGATTAAACCAAAAAGTATGACTTTTCTTTTGCATGACTCATTTGTTTGTTTCTTTATCAGTTGGTGGTAAGGGTTGGATCATTTGTTTTTAATTATTTATTATTATTATTTTGAGACAGAGTCACTTAAGCTGGAGTGCAGTGGCACCATCTCAGCCCACTGCAACCTCTGACTCCCAGGCTCAAGAGATTCTCATGCCTCAGCCCCTGGAGTAGCTGGGATTACAAGCGTGTGCCACCACACCCAGCTAACTTTTGTGTTTTTAGCAGAGATGGAGTTTCACCATGTTGGCCAGGCTGGTCCCTAACTCCTGGCTTCAAGTGATCCACCTGCCTCAACCTACCAAAGTGCTGGGATTACAGATGTGAGACACCACACCCGGCCCATCTCATTTGTTTTTAAAATCACTTTATTTAGGTATGATTTATGTACAAAAAGCTGTACATATTTAATGTGTCCAATTGAGTGTAATTAATTTTTAATTTTTTGTGTACTTCCTAAATTTGTAGTCCCGTGAGTCTGGGAAGAGCTCTGTTTTTCACTTGTTGTGTTTTAATGGCAGTTTCCAACATTGTTTTGTTATTACAAGTAGGGGATTTTTTCCCCTTTAATTAAGATATTAAAAATAATGCACTGATGGCTGGGCATGGTGGCTCATGTCTGTAATCCCAGCAGTTTGGGAGGCTGAGGTGGGCAGGTCACTTGAGGTCAGGAGTTCAAGACCAGCCTGGCCAATATGGCAAAACCCTGTCTCTACTAAAAATACAAAAATTAGCTTGACGCAGTGGCACATGCCTGTAATCCCAGCTACTCGGGAGACTGAGGCAGGAGAATCACTTGAACCCAGGAGGCAGAGGTTGTGGTGAGCAGAGACTGCGCCACTGTGCTCCAGCCTGGGCGACAGAGCGAGACTCCATCTCAAAAAAAAGTAATAAATAAAATAATAATAGTAATAATTCACTGAAAGGAGTGGTGGAGTTGGGAAATTCATAACCATTGTAATATACATGTAATAGGTTTGGAAAAGAATCCTCAAAAATGTTAAAGCGAGGGAGGAAAGTTTGTTGCGAAGCAAGATGTTTTCATGGTCTGATAGTGTTGTTCCCTCCCACCCCCTCTTGGTTGTTAGTGGTCAGAATTGTTTAGTGTAATAAATAATACAGACATTTTTAAAAACTGTTTTTTGTTTAGTTGCCGTACGAATTAACATAAAATTGAATTTGATGTTTACAAACCAAGGATTTTGATTTTAGGTTAGAATTACACTTAGAATCATTAAGACTCTGTCTTCAGATCAAAACATTCTAATGATAAACTTACTATAGAGACATATTCTGGACAGGCATGGCAGCTCATGCCTGTAATCTCAGCCCTTTGGGAGGCTGTGGTGGGAAGTATTGCTTGAGATCAGGCTGAACTACATAGTGAGACTCTACCTCTACAAAAAAATTTAAAAATGAGCTGGGTGTGGTGGTACCCGCCTGTAATCTCAGCTACTCTGGAGGCTGAGATGGAAGAATCACTTGAACTCAGGAGTTTGAGACTGTAATGAACTCTGATCCCTGGTTGTGCCACTGCATTCCAGCCTGGGTGATATAGCAGGACCCTATCTAAAAATAAATAAATAAAAATAAAATAAAATAAATAATCTTGGGCAAGCTAGATCTTAAATTATGCTAGTATACTTTTAAAAAAGAATTGAATAATTTCAAAGGTTGTCTTGGATCATTAATTCATTTAGTATCTCAAATGTTAATTAGAATAATTGCTATCACTTTTTAGATTTTTCGAGTTACCTTCCTTAGGAAGTCTGTGCCATGTTATAATTTAGTTTAGTTCTTCTATAGTATAATTGTTTACTAGTTTAAAACTGTACCCAGGCCGGGCGCGGTGGCTCAAGCCTGTAATCCCAGCACTTTGGGAGGCCGAGACGGGCGGATCACAAGGTCAGGAGATCCAGACCATCCTGGCTAATATGGTGAAACCCTGTCTCTACTAAAAAAATACAAAAAACTAGCCGGGTGAGGTGACAGGCGCCTGTAGTCCCAGCTACTCGGGAGGCTGAGGCAGGAGAATGGTGTAAACCCGGAAGGCAGAGCTTGCAGTGAGTTGGGATCGGGCCACTGCACTCCAGCCTGGGCGACAGAGCGAGACTCCGTCTCAAAAAAAACAAAAACAAACAAAAAAAAAACTGTACCCTAAGTGACCAAATAAGATATCTGGCAAACAAAGAATTTGAGAATGTTATTACGTAAATACTTTTCCTGACTTTTTCTTCTTTATAGAACTAGTTGTAGCCAGGCACTGCACATAGCAGCTATAGGCACGGTTTGTGCCTTAAGCCCAGCTACTCAGGAGGCTGAGGTGGGAGGACTGCTTGAGTCCAGGAGTTCAAGGTTGCAGTGAGCTATGATTACACCACTGCACTCTAGCCTCGGCAACAGAGCGAGACACTATCTCTAAAAATAAAATAACAAAACAGACTATGTTTGGCTTAACTTCTGTGGCTTAAATTAGCTGGGCGTGTTGGCAGGCACCTGTAATCCCAGCTGCTCGAGAGGCTGAGGCAGGAGAATCGCTTGAACCCAGGAGGCGGAGGTTGCAATGAACCGAGATCATGCCATTGCACTCCAGCCTGGGCAACAAGAATTCCATCTCAAAAAAAAGAAGAGGAAGAAGAAGAAGAAGAAAAGAGAAGAAGAAGGAGGAGAAAGAAAGAAAGAAAGAAAGAAAGAAAGAAAGAAAGAAAGAAAGAAAGAAAGAAAGAAAGAAAGAAAGAAAGAAAGAAAGAAAGAAAGAAAGAAAGAAAGAAAGAAAGAAAGAAAGAAAGAAAGAAAGAAAGAAAGAAAGAAAGAAGAAAGAAAGAAGGAAAGAAAGAAAGAAAGACGAACTAGGCGAAGTGTGGCTTACACCTCCAATCCCAGAACTTTGGGAGGCCGAGGTGGGTGGATCTACTGAGGCTAGGAGTTTGAGATCAACCTGGCCAACATGACGAAACCCCATCTCTACTAAAAATACAAAAAATTAGCCCGGTGTGGTGTACGTGCTTGTAATCCTAGCTACTTGGAAGGCTGAGGCAGGAATCGCTTGAACCCCGGGGGGGCAGAGGCTGCAGTGAGCCAAGATCTTGCCACTGCACTCCAGGCTGGGTGACAGAGCACAACTCTATCTCAAAAAAAGAAAGAAAGAAAGAAAAAGAAAACTAATATATCAAAATAATTTCTAGTTTGATTCATTCACTTATTCCTTCAATAATTATTGAGTTATCATATATTACTATTGCTTTTTAGTACATACCTTCTACAATTTTTCTTTTTTTTTTTTAGACGGAGTCTTGCTCTGTCGCCCAGGCTGGAGTGCAGTGGCGCCATCTCGGCTCACTGCAAGCTTCACCTCCTGGGTTCACGCCATTCTCCTGCCTCAGCCTCCCGAGTAACTGGGACTACAGGCGCCCGCCACCAGGCCCGGCTAATTCTTTTGTATTTTTAGTAGAGATGGGGTTTCACCGTGTTAGCCAGGATGGTCTTGATCTACTGATCTCGTGATCTGCCAGCCTCGGCCTCCCAAAGTGCTGGGATTACAGGCAGGAACTACCGCGCCCGGCACCTTCTACAATTTTTTTTTTTTTTTTTTTTTTTTTTTTGGTGTGAGATGGAGATTTACTCTTGTTACTGGAGTGCAATGGCACGATCTCGGCTCACCGCATCCTCTGCACCCCAGGTTCAAGCAATTCTCCTGCCTCAGCCTCCCGGGCACCTGGGATTACAGGCATGTGCCAACACACCTGGCTAATTTTGTATTTTTAGTAGAGACGGGGTTTCACCATGTTGCCCAGGCTGATCTGGAACTCCTGACCTCAGGTGATCTGCCCCTCTCGGCCTCCCAATGTGCTGGGATTACAGGTGTGAGCCACTGCACCCAGTCCTTCTATAATTTTTCAACTGAAAAGTACTTCATTGATCAGGGCTCTTTAAACTCATCTTCATTTGCATTGTTTTACTAACTATAGTTATTATTCATGTATTAGCACTCTGAGCCTACTGTAATGGTGTATACCTTAATAAAGAACTGAATATTTGTAATGGCTGGCAGTGAATTTAGTTGTTCTTGAATTTAGAGCTTAAAATATGGGAGTAATTTGCTGCTTGATTTCCTTTGAGAAATAATAAGAAGAAAAACCGAATCTAATAACAAACAGATTTTAGGGAAAGCACTGTAAAACCATATGATCAATTCTAGCTTCTTATATAAACATGGAAAAATTGCCAGCTGAAGACTTGTCATGCTCTAAGAAGTTGAGGAGAATTTGTGTTTTTAGAACTGTGAGCCAAATGAGAACTACTGCTATGTTCATGCTTTATGAATTTAGCTTTATTTCATTCACACAATTCATGGAAAAACATGCATCTTTTAACTCAGTGTTTTTCAATTCAACTTTTAAAATACAGGATGTGGGCCAGGCTCAGTGACTCACACCTGTAATCTCATCACTTTGGGAGGCCGAGGCAGGTGGATCACAAGGTCAAGAGATAGAGACCATCCTGGCCAACATGGTGAAACCCCGTCTCCACTAAAAATACAAAAATTAGCTGGGCATATTGGTGCACACCTGTAGTCCCAGCTACTCGGGAGACTGAGGCAGGAGAATTCCTTGAAGGAGGTGGAGGTTGCAGTAAGCCAAGATCGCGCCACTGCACTCCAGCCTGGCGACAGAGCAGGACTTCGTCTCAAAAAGAAACAAACAAACAAACAAAAAACCAGGGTGTGTTACTTACTAAGGAAAACTCATGTACAATGGTTAATTACGTGACAAACATGTCAAGTAATTCCATCTGGCTTTGTGTCGCCATTTCCCCACCCCCCTTTTTTTAGAAACCAAAACCAAGAAGAAGAAGAAACATCAAAATGGACATGGAAATTAACAAATACATGATTCAATTTAATCTTCTAAGAGGTTTTTAAAAATTATTTTGAGATGGAGTCTCGCTCTGTCACCAGGCTGGAGTGCAGTGGCACAATCTCAGCTCACTGCAACCTCCATGTCCCATATTCCAGTGATTCTCCTGCTTCAACCTCCCAAGTAGCTGGGACTACAGGCAAGTGCCACCACACCCAGCTAATTTTTGTATTTTTGGTAGAGATGGGGTTTCACCATGTTGGCCAAGATGGTCTCTATCTCTTGACCTTGTGATCCACCTGCTTCAGTCTCCCAAAGTGCTGGGATTACAGGTATTTTTTATTTATTTATTTATTTTGAGACAGGGTCACCCTGTCACTCAGGCTGGAGTATAGTGGCACAATCATGGCTCACTGAAGCCTCAACCTCCCAGGCTCAGGTGATCCTCCATGTCAGTCCCCCAAGTAGCTGAGACTACAGGCATGCACCACCATGCCCAGCTAATTTTTGTATTTTTTGTATAGACAGGGTTTTGCCATGTTGGCAGGCTGGTCTTCAACTCCTGGCCTCAAGTGATCCACCTGTCTCAACCTCCCAAACTGCTGGGATTACAGGTGTGAGCCACCATCCCCCATCTCATCTGCTAAGTGGGTTTAAAGAAATTCAGTTTCGGCCGGGCGCGGTGGCTCAAGTGGCTCTACTAAAAAATACAAAAAATTAGCCGGGTGAGGTTGCGGGCGCCTGTAGTCCCAGCTACACGGGAGGCTGAGGCAGGAGAATGATGTGAACCCGGGAGGCGGAGCTTGCGGTGAGCTGAGATCCGGCCACTGCACTCCAGCCTGGGTGACAGAGTGAGACTCCGTCTCAAAAAAAAAACAAACAAAAAAAAAAACAAAAAAGAAATTCAGTTTCATGTCAATTTTAAAAATGCATGGTCATCAAATTCGACTTCCTTTTAAAAATGCAATCAGATAATTGTATGCTTGCTTGTTTGATGAGGGGAGGAAAGTTAATATAGCCAATCTACTCAATATTCTTAGCAGAAATTATCAGAGACTAAGGAAATGTTTAAGTTTTTCTCATGTTGGTTTTAATTACCTGATGTTTTCAGTTTTCTCTTTCATTCTTGTGTCTTTTTTTCATTTTCAGTGTTTCAAATACAGTTTGTATTTAAAGATTTAAAAGTTCCAAAACTGTAAGCACAGTGAATTGTTTCCTGGGATGATGTTAAAATTATACAACAAAATATATGAAACTTGTCAATTTGGTTATTGGCACATACAAAATATTTACAAATAAACGTGTGTGTGTGCATGTACACACAATTCAATGAAATAGATGTGAAACAAGTTTTCTTTTCTTTTTGTTTTTGTTTTGTTTTTTGAGACAGAGTTTTGCTCTGTCGCCCAGGCTTGAGTGCAATGTCGCAATCTCAGCTCACTGCAACCTCTGCCTCCTGGGTTCAAGTGATTCTCCTGCCCCAGCCTCCCAAGTAGCTGGGACTACAGGCGCACGCCACCACTCCCAGCTAATTTTTGTATTTTTAGTAGAGACAGGGTTTCACCATCTTTGCCATGCTGGTCTCCAACTCCTGACCTCAGGTGATCTGCCCACCTCAGCCTCCCAAAGTGCTGGGATTGCAGGCGTGAGCCACCTCACCCGGCTACAAGTTTTCAAAATATAGTTATCTGTACCCATACATTCTCTGGTTTGTCCACAGGACATCTTATGACTTGGGCAAGATGCTAAAAATCCATGGGTGCAGCATTTGTATGTCTATAGGATTGCTCAGATCTGCCCCCACCCAAAAAGAATTTTAAGAGAATTTCTTGAGGCCAGGCACAGTGGCTCACACCTGTAATTCCAGTACTGTGAGAGTCCGAGTTCAGAGGACTGCTTGAGACCAGGAGTTCAAGAGTAGCCTGGACAACATAGGGAGACCTGTCACTACAACGAATAAATAAATTAGCCAGGCTTAGTGGCTCATCCCTGTGGTCCCAGCTGCTAGGGAGGCAGAAGTAGGACTGCTTAGTCCCAGGAGGTCAAGACTGCAGTGAGTAGAGACCCAGTCACCTGCATTCCAGCCTGGGCAACAAAAAGAGACCCTGTCTCAAAAAATAAGTTAAATAAATAAATAATAAAAGTAGTTTAAACCCTAAACACATCTTTTTTTCCAAACTTCTTAAAGACTTCATGCTGCATCTTGTTGATCTCCGCTTCCCTTTTTCAGAGTCCACGCTTTTAACAGTCTCTTTTGCCAAGGATAATAAGTATATAGTTTCTGGAATCCAGATCCTTCCCTGTTTGGACAGCTAAAGGGACAATTTTTGGTCTGCAGGCCTTTGCATCTGTTCTGCTGTCGGTCAGCAATCTCACGGCAAATTTGCCGAGCCTCTCCAGAATGCACAACCAGACAGAGCTCAGCGCAAAAGCTAGAGAACCTGGCAGAGGGAGACCCACAGTGCCACAAATAATCTTTCTTTTCTTTTCTTTCTTTTTCGATCTCTTTCTTTTATTTCTTTCTTGTCTCTCTTTCTTTCCTCTCTCTCTCTCTTTCTTTCTTTTTTCCTACATGGCAAGATCTCCTCATGACAGAAATAATCTGCCTTGACTTCTGTTTCCACGCTGCTTCTCCCAGGACCATGCACTCAGCGTGTTTTTCTTTCCGCTGTAATAATCCAGGCCCATCCCAGCTCTGGTCCCCTCAGCTGTTCCCTGGCAGTCCCTTCTGCTGGTGAAAACACATATGGCGCCGACCTGACCAGGGTGTAAGTCAGGGCTCGTCACTCTGTGACTATCAGGCAGATGACTGAACGTCTTTGGGACTCCGTTCCCTCACGGTAAAATGGAGGTTAACACGGGCCTTCTTCTACTCCCTAAATGCACGTGTTTGTCCTGGCCACCGGGCCCAATTGTTGGCTGTTCACGCGCCGGTTACCCCCACAGGACTAGTCAGCCAATTAAAGGCGAACCAGGCCCGGTCCTGGGATGAGACTCCTTTTCTCATCCCAGGGCTGGACAAGCAGCAGGCCTGGGCCCGGCTCTGCCTTGTCACATGCGGGGGGCCAGCCCATTTGCTCGCCTGTGTATAGGAGCGTGAGGTCACGCTGGGTGCTCCCGCCCCGCCGGGGCCTTTAGTGTCCCTGGTCCCTAAAGGCCAGGCCGCTCCACCGCCGGAGAAGGCGCGAACCCCAGCCGAGCCCCACCCGCAGTTGCCGGTTGCCGGACCACCTGTTGCTGCAGCTCTGATTGGTTCCTTCCCTCGACAACGCGGCGGCTGTAACCAATCGACAGCGAGGTCAGTCGCGAGACCCCGCCCCGCCCTGCAGTAGCCAGCCGCGCTCTCGCTGGCAGGAGGGTGGGTAGTTTGCCCAGCGTTGGGGGCTGGGCCCATAAAAAAGAAAGTACACTTAGACCCGACCGCGCTGAACGCTGTTAGAAACCGTCCTGGCTGGGAGGCAAGAGGTGTGTGACTGGACAAGACTCCTTTCTGGCCGTCAGTCTTGCCATCCTCACAAAGAGGTTGGCGGCCCGAGAGAGTGTGAGGCAGAGGCGGGGAGTGGCAAGGGAGTGACCATCTGGGGGAACGAAAGAGTAAACGCGGTGATGGGACGCACAGAAATGGGAGTGGAGAAAGTCACGGAGAGAACCTTAGGCGGGGCGGTCCCCGCGGAAAGGCGGTGGCTCCAGCGTCTCCTCACCCAAGTAAGAGCTGGCACGCCCCGCCCCGCAGGCCCCGCCCCGGGCCCCGCCCCCGAGACTTGTGCCGCGCCGCCGCCCGCGCGGAGCCACACTGCAAGGCCCTGCTGTTCGCGCCTTGAGATCGACCGTCCGCGTTGGTCCTGCTCGCCCGACGCGCCCTCCTCCAGCCGATACACACAGCCGCACGCACTCTCGTGTTCTCCCTGAGGCTCGGTGAGCCTGGCCCCAGCCCTGCACCCTCTGCGCCCCCTACACCTGTTCTGCGTGCGCTGCCCGCTCTTCCATTTCCCTTCTCTCGCACCCAAGTTTGTACTCTTTTCTTTCTTTCGGTTTTATTTTTTGTTTTTGTTTGTTTGTTTGTTTGTTTGAGACAGGCTGTCGCTCTGTCTCCCAGGCTGGAGTGCAGTGGCGCGATCTCGGCTCACTGCAGCCTCCACCTTCCAGGTTCAAGCGATCCGCCTACCAAGTAGCTGGGATTACAGGCGCCCGCCTGGCTAATTTTTGTGTTTTGTAGAGATGGGGTTTCGCTTTGTTGCCCAGGCTGGTCTCGAACTCCTGAGTTCAAGCGATCCGCCCGCCTCGGCCTCACAAAGTCTTAGAATTTTAGGCGTGAGCCACCGCGCCCGGCCTGTACAAATCCTTTCTGTCCTTGGTTCTTTATTTCTCTTCTCTTACTCTTTTTCTTACTCCCTTTTGTTCTTTCCCTCTCCCGTTCGGTTGGCTGTCGTTTGATCCTCCACCTTTTCAATCCCTCCTTTCCACCACGACGCCCAGCCCTGCCTTGGATGGGGACCGTCAGCGATGACCACGATGACCTCTCTCTCACCAGCTGGCTCCAGGCAGTGTTCCTGCACTGCCTTTCCCAGGGCTTGGGGGCTTTTTCTAGTGGGCTTTGAGCTGCTCAGTCTGGCCCCTGCAGGGCCGGCTCCCAGCCCATCCAACCTCCTCACAGCCCGGCCTGGGCCCTAGCCAATTCCCGGAGGTTCTCTGTCCCATCGTGACCCCCTCATAACTCTCTCACTCACCAAAGTCTGATGACTGTGCTAGGGGGTGCTTTTCTAGAGTACTGGGTGTTACAAAAGCAGAAGCCTGGACAAGAGCCAATTTGTGATATTAAGCAGGTGGGGTGGGGGTGGGGAGTGTACCTAGATTCATTTTCTACCCTGCTTTTCCCCTTTCCAGTGTTTGCACTTAATCAGTCCCTGGGTGAGATGGGCCCTGTTCTCCATCCCCCTCCAAGGCATGGACTGGGTGGGCTTGTGTGTCTTGGGGCAGGTGGCCCTTTCTAAACTCTCCGCCTTTGCTCACCCACAGGACACATAGTATGACCATTAGGTGTTTCGTCTCCCACCCATTTTCTATGGAAAACCAAGGGGATCAGGCCATGATAGCCACTGGCAGCTTTGAAGAACGGGACACCTTTAGAGAAGCTTGATCTTGGAGGCCTCACCGTGAGACCTTACAAAGCCAGGTAAGAGTCCAGTCCAAGGAAGAGATCTCTTGCTGTCTCCTAACCCTGTGGTCTAGGGACAGGAGTCAGCGGGGCATTAACAAAAATAACTACCATCCCCACCCCATGTCAGTGAAGTGGCTCTTTCCAGTTCACAGAGCACTCTCACACCTCCCTGCTCTCATTCTGGCCCTTCAGCCGAATCAAGCCAAGGTTCTTGGTCCCCATTTTATAAAGGAGAAAACAGGCCTACATGGAACAGTGACTGGCCCCAGGTCATCCTGGGAGCCAGCAGAAGAGCTAGGACAGGAACCTATTGTTCTAACTTCATATTTTTGATGCTAGCTTTTGACTATCCCTGAAACCGAGATTGGTAATCAGCCTTGCGCAGCTCTGAAACTGGTTATTTGCTGGGCACTGTAAAATAGGATTAACTATTTCTAGGCCTGCATTTTAATTGCTGTCAGTAGGGCCCCCTTACCCACCCTCTGAAAGACCTGGTTTGGCAAACCCAAGGCAACGTTCAGAATGGCAGCTGAACCTCTGTGCGCTTGTCTTTGGGCAGCAGCTGGGTCTTATTCTCTGGCCTTCACAACATCCTGCAACCCAGCTCAAGGTCAGGAATGTGACAGACTCATGTCATGATGTCTCTGATGCCCAGAGAAGGGATACCATTTGCCTGAGCCTTCTCAGGACTATTTAATCAGCCTGAGAGAACTTTCCTTGTGAAAGGCCCTGCCTGTGCCTGGGGCTGAGAAAACAGCAGGAAGGAACTGAGGAGCTGGGCAGCAGTGCAAAGCAAATACTACCAGCTTTGGTGCCTGTAGGTGTGGCTCTTACTCATCTCACATGGAAGTAAGGGCAGCCACCTTGCAGGGCTGCTCTGAGGATTGAGCTAATACAGTGCCCCGGGCATTGGGGTGGGGAAATTGTGGAGCACCTCCTGGGGGAAGGGGGTGTCAGAGCAGGGAACCTGGGGAGTCCAGGGGCACCTTCATCAACCCACTCTGTCATTTGAGCAGCAGTCTTCACTGAGCCTCGTGGGCAAGCTGGAGGGAAACAGGAAAAAGGTCAGGCCTTGTTCTGTAGGTCCCAGGGTAGTTGCTATTGTATCTTCATTTCCCTGGTTGCCCCAGCCACCTGGAGTGAGAAGCCCAAGAGGAAGCTGGGTGAGCTCTTTGTTTCCATGGGTCTCTGTATTCACAGCTGACTCCCTTCACCAGCCAGCTCTTTCATCTGAGCCCCAGCAACAAAGGCAGTCAGTCAGGCGGGGCTCAAAGCAGCTGCTCCAATGAAGTCAAAGAAATAAGCTCAGGGGAAGAAGCAGGTCACCCTCCCCAACTAGGGTGCTGGGCTCACTTCCTCCTGGGGCAGTGGAGGAGGGCGTGGTTCCAATTCAGAACAAAATGGGGCTTTTGGTTTCCCTTATCACTCTTCACAGCTCTGACCTGTACCCCCATCCTTGCCTGTCTTGTGTAAGTGTGGATCCCCCTAAGTTGGAGGAAAGGAAACTGGCCCAAACAAAAAGGAGAGCAATTTTCTTTGCATCACATGGTAGGCCAGGAGGAGTCTAATGCCCCAGAGTTTACTTTCAGCCCCCAAAATCACCTAACTGAATGTTACCTTATCTAAGAAGTCTTTAGTTTTGTTGTTGTTGTTGTTGTTGTTTGAGACAAGGTCTCACTCTCTCACCCAGACTGGAACACAGTGGCACAATCACAGCTCACTGCAGCCTTAGCCTCCCGGGCTCAAGTAATCCTCCCCAGTAGCTGGGACTATAAGCATGCACCATCATGTCCAGCTAATTTATTTTTATTTATATATTTTTAGACAGGGTCTCACTATGTTGCCCTGGCTGGTCTTGAACTCCTGGGTTCAAGCAGCCCTCCCACTTCGGCCTCCCAAAGTGCTAGTTTGTTTTTGGTTTTTGGTTTTTTTTGAAACAGTCTTGCTCTGTCGCCTAGGCTGGAGTGCAGTGGCACAATCTCAGCTCACTGCAGCCTCTACCTCCTGGGTTCAAGCGATTCTCCTGCCTCAGCCTCCTAAGTAGCTGGGAATACAGGTGCGTGCCACCACACCCAGCTAATTTTTGTATTTTTAGTGTAGATGGGGTTTTGCCATGTTGGCCAAGCTGGTCTCAAACTCCTGACCTCAGGTGATCTGCCTGCCTTGGCCTCCCAAAGTGTTGGAATTACAGGCATGAGCCACTGCACCCGGCCCAGGAAGTCTTTTCTGATCACTCACTCTTCCTTCTCTCCCGATGGCATTGGTTGTTCCCTCCTTTGCATTTTGAGAGTATGTCCTGTAAGCCTCAAATGCAGCTTGAATCATCTGCCCACCCACCCCCTGTGCCCAACAGTAAGCCTCCTCTAGGGTAGATATTATCTCCTGCATCTCAGTGAACTACTGCCCAGCAAAGTCACAAAACAGTGACTCTGGAGATCCTAAGCTATGTGGGAGCTGGAGGAGAGAATTAGACTGACGGTCTGGGAAGGGACTGAATTCGTCATCTTGTATCTTCCTTTTCTTCTTAAGTTCCAGACCCGTGGAAACCATTCCTGGCTAGACATCCAGAAGATAAGCATGTGGGTCTGTGCCTGTCGGGTCTTAGTCTGGGTGAAACTTTCTCCACTTCTGTCAGTTCTCCAGATAAATCACAGAAGCAGGAACATGGGCATCATCAGTGAAACCTCTGCATCCAGCAGACAGAGGGCTGGTCCAGTGGCTGTTTATGAGGCAGCGCTAGGAGAGCTCTGATCCAGACTCTCCCTGTATTGAAAGGGAGGGAGCCCTTCATGAAGTATTGACTGCTTGAGCAGGAATTGCTTCACCAGTGCCTAATTGAGTGCCTCTCGAGCTCACATCTGTTTTCCCTCATGAGGCCACTTGGAGTCTTGCTGAGGGACTTGATGCTATTAGGGAAGCTGGGGTTGGGGATGGTGAGCAGGGAGGGCCTGGGGACATCGTGGCTAATGGGGCTTTTCTCCTCTTGGCTTAGATTCCGGCAGAGTTCCTCTATCTCGTCCTGTTACTGATTAAAGCTGCCCCGTCTCCAGTTTTTCTCCATCTCCTGGGAGGTAGCAGGAAATCAGCATCATGGTTGGGTTCAAGGCCACAGATATCCCCCCTACTGCCACTGTGAAGTTTCTTGGGGCTGGCACAGCTGCCTGCATCGCAGATCTCATCACCTTTCCTCTGGATACTGCTAAAGTCCGGTTACAGGTGAGGGGATGAAGCCTGGGGATCTTGATGGTGTCTACTCTGTTCCCTCCCCAAGGACACAGACCCCTCAAGGGCCAGTGGGTATTTGGAGCATCAAGATGACTGGAGGTGGGAAGGGCAACATGCCTATCCCTGTAGCTACCCCGTTTTGGCCTTGCAGATCCAAGGAGAAAGTCAGGGGCCAGTGCGCGCTACAGCCGGCGCCCAGTACCGCGGTGTGCTGGGCACCATTCTGACCATGGTGCGTACCGAGGGCCCCCGAAGCCTCTACAATGGACTGGTTGCCGGCCTGCAGCGTCAAATGAGCTTTGCCTCTGTCCGCATCGGCCTGTATGACTCTGTCAAACAGTTCTACACCAAGGGCTCTGAGCGTGAGTATGGAGCTAGGCTGGGGGCCCCTTGGCCCTTTTTTCTCAGTGATGATTGATCTTAGTTCATTCAGCCATATAGGTGTTTTTAGGCCCCATGATCCCTAGGAAGATCAGAGGAACAGAGAACTGGAAGGGCCTGGTCCTCCGCATAGTTCCTGAGCACCTGGGCTACACCAGGCTCTGAGCAGGGCATCATCCCATGACAGTCCTCACCACCACCTTGGGAGTAGGCAGTATCATCCCAGTGTTACAGAAGAAGAGACTGAGGTGGGAAGGCAGTGGGTAGGGGGGACTTTGGCCAAGGGCACACAGTAGAGAGCCAGGACACTCGCCTTCAAGGCCAGCGTTCTTCCCTTTCACCTCCTTACTATGCCCTGCCAACCCTCCATTTTACATATGAAGAAACAGAGCCCCAAACAAAAGTTTTCTTTCCCAAGATCACATGGCAGGAAGAAGTAAAGCTGACCTGAGATCCCAAGTCTTAGGAGTCCCAGTCCTCAGAAAGCCACTTCTCTCTGAGCCTTAGTTTTACATTTGTCAGATGGAAATGATTGTGATTTCTCAGGGCTGTTGAGCAGGTAAATGAAAATGTTTTATGAAAGAAAGCACCAGGTTTCATTTTGGTCTTACCCCTTGCTATGTCCCTATCAAGGAGTAGACATTCATAGGGATATTTTGTTTGATGTGAGGAGTTCTTAGAGCAAGAGCTTATAGAAGGCCAAAAGCTTCTGGATTCTATTCCCCAAAGCAGGAGATGACAGTGACAGGGTGGTTTTGGTGAGGAGAGATGAGGTAGAAAACCATTGCAAGCCCGCTGGCCACTGACCCCATGACTCGCCCACAGATGCCAGCATTGGGAGCCGCCTCCTAGCAGGCAGCACCACAGGTGCCCTGGCTGTGGCTGTGGCCCAGCCCACAGATGTGGTAAAGGTCCGGTTCCAAGCTCAGGCCCGGGCTGGAGGTGGTCGGAGATACCAAAGCACCGTCGATGCCTACAAGACCATTGCCCAAGAGGAAGGGTTTGGGGGCCTCTGGAAAGGTGTGTACAGTTGTTTTCTTTTCCTCTTTTCCTCCTCCCCGATTCTCTGGTCTCACCCAGGATCTCCGTCTTCCTACAGGGACCTCTCCCAATGTTGCTCGTAATGCCATTGTCAACTGTGCTGAGCTGGTGACCTATGACCTCATCAAGGATGCCCTTCTGAAAGCCAACCTCATGACAGGTGATTCACGAGGTTGATGGTGCTGGGTCTCACCCTTCCCCCGTGCCGGGAGCAGGTGCAGGGGTCTAGTTGACACCAGAAGCCTACATCTTTTCATCCTATTTGCCCTTTGCAGGGAGAGTAAGCTATATCTCTTACTTGCCATATTGAAGCCAACTAGGATGAAGTTCCCACTTTGCATATTGAGGAACTGAGGCTAGATTGGCACAACGACTCTTTCAGGTCCTCAGAAGAGGTCTCAGCTGGAGTCCCTGTCTCTTGTTTTTGTTGTTTGTTTTTTGTTTTTTTGAGACAGAGTCTCACCATGTAATCTCGGCTCATTGCAACCTTCTCCTCCCAGGTTCAAGCAATTCTTATGCCTCAGCCTCCTGAGTAGCTGGGATTACAGATGTGCGCCAGCACACTGGCTAATTTTTGTATTTTTAGTAGAGATGGCGTTTCACCATGTTAGCCAGGCTGGTCTCGAACTCCTGGCCTCAAGTGATCCACCCGCCTTGGCCTCCCGAAGTGCAGGGATTACAGGTGTGAGCCACTGCGCCCCACCCTCTTATTTGTTTTTTGAGACAGGGTCTTGCTGTGTTGCCCAGGCTGGAGTGCAGTGGGGTGATTAATGGCTCGTTGCAGCCTCGATCTCCCTGACTCAAGCAATCCTCCCACCTCAGCCTCCTGAGTAGCTGGGACTATAGGCACGCACCACTATGTCTGGCTAATTTTTGTATTTTGTAGAAACAGGGATTTGCCATGTTGCCCAGTCTGGTCTTGAACTCCTGGGCTCAAGTGATCCACCCACCTCAGCCTCCAAAAGTCCTGGATTACAGGCATGAGCCATTGTGCCCACCCTCTCTGTCTCTTTAAAATCGTGAAAACTCTTAGCTACTTAAGTAATTCTCCTTCCTTCTGGAATGATGAGTGAAGAATCTTGACTGCCTTGCCTGCTCCTCCTTGGCAGATGACCTCCCTTGCCACTTCACTTCCGCCTTTGGGGCAGGCTTCTGCACCACTGTCATCGCCTCCCCTGTAGACGTGGTCAAGACGAGATACATGAACTCTGCCCTGGGCCAGTACAGCAGCGCTGGCCACTGTGCCCTCACCATGCTCCAGAAGGAGGGACCCCGAGCCTTCTACAAAGGGTGAGCCTCTGATCCTCCCCACCCAGTTCAGGCCTCTTGGCTATGCATGTCTATCATGGGTGGGAGAGGAGCACCCGGAAGTGAGTATCAGCCCAGTGGGTTGATAGCCCAGGCTATTTCTGATCCCACTCCTGGCATTTCGTCAGCTTTCACTTATCCCTTTAATTCCTTCCTCCCAGAATTGCTACCATCACAATTTTGTATTTGTTAAATGGAGACTCAAAGGGAATTCATACCAGGCAGCTGTGAGCTCAGTTCACTGAGTCCTCCCAGCCTCCTCTGGGACAGAGCCACTGGGTTGGATTGAATACCAGGCCCAGTGAGGAAAGTGGGAGGTGGAGGTACCCCCATGACCTGTGTTTTTTCTCCCCTAGGTTCATGCCCTCCTTTCTCCGCTTGGGTTCCTGGAACGTGGTGATGTTCGTCACCTATGAGCAGCTGAAACGGGCCCTCATGGCCGCCTGCACTTCCCGAGAGGCTCCCTTCTGAGCCTCTCCTGTTGCTGACCTGATCACCTCTGGCTTTGGCTCTAGCAGGGCCATGCTTTCCTTTTCTTCCTTCCTTCCCTTCCCTCCTTCCCTCTTTCCCCGCCTCTCTCTTCCGCTCCTTTACCCACCATCTTCCCTCTCTCCACATTGTCATCTCCTCATTGTCTCTCAGTGCTGGTGGAGTTGACATTTGACAGTGTGGGAGGCCTGGTACCAGCCAGGATCCCAAGCCTCCCGTCCCTTGGAACATTCAGCCAGAATCTTCGTCCTGCCCCCCGCAGCCCACCCTAGCCCACTTGTCACCCCATAAAGCAAGCTCAACCTTGGTGTCTCCTCCTTCTCTTGTAGCTGTTACCAGAGGTCTTGGTCCAATGGCCTTTTTGGTACCTGGTGGGCAGGGGAGGAACCACCTGACTTTGAAAATGGGTGTGATCCACCTTCCACCTCCAGCATCCAATCTGCAGCCCGTGGAGGTCATCTAGTCCATTTCTTTTCAGACCTAGGCCCCGCACTAACATGGGGAGAGCAGGAGCCACCTGAGAGATAGCAGTGGCCTTGCTCTCGCCTCCCCTTCTTTTGCCAGGCCACTTGAGCTCTTACTCAGAATCTGGTACCCTAGTGCCTGCCATCCCAACCCCCCACCCCAGCCGCAGGCCTGTTTATCTGCACAGCAAAAGTACTCCTGTCTGCCCTGCATCTCCTGCAGTTCCAGAGGAACACGAGACTCTTAGATGCTGTCAACTTTATTTTATTCCATTTTACAAACGGAAGGAAGACCCACCTCTCCCACAGTCCCAGACCTTGTGAGAACAAGTCAGCCTCCTTCCACCCGCCACAGCCAGACCCACAGAGGAAGTGTCACTGAACTGGGTGGAGCGGGCCCTGACTCCACAGAGGGTGGGTGGAGGCTGCAGGGTAAATATCCGGTTTCTGCCTGAGGATACTTTCCATTTGTGTTTTTTGTTGTTTTGAGACAGAGTCTCACTTGCTGTCACCCAGGCTGGAGTGCAGTAGTGCAATCTCGGCTCACTGCAACCTCTCCCAGGTTCAGGCAATTCTCCTGCCTCAGCCTCCCAAGTAGCTGGGATTACAGGCATACACTATCACACTTGGCTAATTTCTGTGTTTTTAGTAGAGACGGGGTTTTGCCGTGTTGGCCAGGCTGGTCTCGAACTCCTGACCTCAAGCAATCCACCTACCTCAGCCTCCCAAAGTGCTGGGATTACAGGCGTGAGCCACCGCACCTGGCCAGGATACTTTCCATTTGGAGTCTCACCACAGCCCCTCTCCACCTGCCCCCGCCCCAGCTAGGGATCCAAGGAGTCCATAGGAAACCAGGGCTTTGGCTACACAGGGGTCTCCGCTTCTCTGTCCCTGTTCTTATCACCTGCCCTCAGAGGCAGGTGGGCAGGGCTACTACAATTTCAAGGAGTGGAGACTGTGAGGTCCCAGAATCCCAAGGCATCTTCTGTAGGACTGGGCCCTTAGTAATATGTCACTCAGACCCAGTTCGTAGGTGTCTGAAGAAGCTGAGGCCTGACACAGGCGATGCAGGCAAGAACACCCAGAAAGTCCGCTACTGAACTGGGACCGGGACCCAGTCCTCCTTCCCCTTCTGGACTCCCCAAGACCAATGCTGGGGTCCTTGGGGAAGCCTGTTTGGCAGCTGTGGAGCCAGGCCCTGAGAACACAACCACCCTCCCTCTTCCCTCAGCCTCAAGCAGCTGACGCCGCTGCTCCTTCCCCTCATTAGCCCAGTGGTCAGAGCTGGAGGCTGGACCCCTTCAGTGCTTGGGTTGAGGGCCAGGGCGTTAGACTGGTTCTTGGAGAAGGAACGAGGGTCCAGGATTCTTCAGCTTCCTTCTTAGTTTTTGACAAATTGATCTGAGGCCCCATAGTCCTCGGGAGGGACAGGGTTGAGTGCCATAAGGCGGTAAACCAGGTTAAGAGTTGACAGGCAGCCCAGGCAGGCTGCAGGGGGTGGCATGTACGGAGGACCTGGCCAGTGCTTTATGTACCTTCTCACACTAATCCTTTGAGGCAGGCTGTTAGCTCTGCTCTGGACGGGAGGAAGCAGTTTAGTAGGGGTGTGTCAAAGCTAAACAGGCCAGGTGGGCATGAGCAAGTCAGCTGGTTCATTCAGCAGCCTTAATAGACATGAGGCTGCCCACCTTCATTGTGGTTCTGGGTGTGGCCCTGGGACAATGAGCTGGGAACAGTGGTAGGAACCACTGGAAAACATACCAATGGGTCTCATTCTGATCAGAGGTAGATCAATTCTCTTTGGTCCCCAACCCTTTAATGCCTATTAAGTGGGCATATGATAAGCCCTGCTTTGCCTAATTCAAGGTAGTGCCGAAGATCACTGAGGTAATAGGAATCTCCTAAGGGACTTTCAGGCCTGAGACCCAGGCTTCCTCCAGAGCCTCATGATAAGGAGTAGGCTTTCCTGCTGCCCTACAGGAGACCTAGAGTTCAATAATTTCACAGCCCTGGCTCTACTTTCACAGCCCCTCTCAATTCAGGGCTTGCTGTCAGAACAGGGCGGCCTCACCACCCCACTCCACCTGAGTCCTGCCCCAGAGTATTTCATGCCTCACCATCTGGTTTCCATGAAAGGCCTGCAAGGTAGGGGCCACAAGCCTTAAGAGAGATGAAGTGACTTGCCCAAAGGCACACAGCTGGCTAGTAACACACCTGGGATCCAGAACAGGTGTATCTGACTCCAAAGCCCACGTGCTTTTAACTACTGTGCCGAAATGCTTCCTGGAGCCTTGGTCCTGGAGTATTCATCGCAAGGTCTTTGGGCAGCTGACTTTACGGTGAATTTTTTTTTTTTTTTTTTTTTTTTTTTTTTTTTTTTTTTTGAGACAGAGTCTCGCTCTGTTGCCAGGCTGGAATGCAGTGGCACAATCTCGGCTCACTGCAACCTCTGCCTCCTGGGTTCAGGTGATTCTCCTGCCTCAGCCTGCCAAGTAGCTGGCATTACAAGTGAATGCCACCATGCCCGGCTAAGTTTTGTATTTTTAGTAGAGACGAGGTTTCACCATGTTGCCCAGGCTGGTCTCAAACTCCTGACCTTGTGATCCACCCGCCTTGGCCTCCCAAAGTGCTGGGATTACAGGCATGAGCCACTGCGCCCAGCCCATGGTGATTTTTTTAATGACAAAAGTGCTACTGAACCCCCATTTAAGAAAAAGCCTTAAGCTGATGTGATTTGAATGGTGGAGTCCCAAGCAATCTGAACGTGGGGCCATTTCTGGCACCTCTGAAGGTATTCCATGGAATTGGCTACCTACTCCCTGAAGCCTGGATCTATCCTCACCCAAGCTCAGACTCTAAAAGGGAACCTCGCTAGCATGGAAGGGGAGCGTAGCACACTTGTTGACTTTGAGGAGGCAAGCATGGTCTACGCAGGCCCGGTTGGACGTGGATGCTGGAACTCCAGGCCTTGGGGGCAGCAGGACTGTTACCCCTTCCTGAATCTAAGCAGTGAGTTCACCAAGCACTTTCACATCAATGATTTCAGTCCTCACAACGTGCCTGTGAAGGGGGTTATGAGCTCTGCTCTACTGACAAGACAGGTGTGGTAACTGGTTCCAGGAGAAAGTGGCAGGGCTGGGATCAGAACTTGGGTTTCCCAGATCACCCTGCCCAGGACCCTATCACAGACCAGGGGATTGAGGCCAGAGGGGTAGAACCAAAGCTGTTTCCAGTGCACATGTGTTCTTTATGCTGCTCTTCTACGCAGGGTGAGTCTATGGGAAGTGACCTTCAAGGTTTTGGGGGGTTTCTGGTTTGGTTTTGTTTTGTTTGAGACAGAGTCTTGCTCTGTCACCCAGGCTGGAGTACAGTGCCACAATCTTGGCTAACTGCAACCTCCACCTCGTGGATTCAAGTGGTCCCCCTGCCTCAGTCTCCTGAGTAGCTGGGATTATAGGCACTCACCTCCACACCCAGCTAATTTTTGTATTTTTAGTAGAGACAGGTTTTTACCATGTTTGCCAGGCTAATCTCGAACTCCTGACCTCAGCTGATCCACCTGCCTCGGCCTCCCAAAGTCCTGGGATTACAAACATGAGCCACCACACCCAGCCTTTTTGGGTTTTTTTGAGATGGAGTTTCACTTTTGCTCAGGCTGGAGTGCAGTGGAGCGATCTCAGCTCACTGCAACTCTGCCTCCCTGGTTCAAGCAATTCTCCTGCCCCAACCTTTGGAGTAGCTGGGATTACAGGTGCCCGCCATCACACCTGGCTAATTTTTGTATTTAGTAGAGATGAGGTTTCACTATGTTGGCCATGCTGGTCTGGAACTCCTGACCTCAAGTGATCCGCCCACCTTGGCCTCCCAAAGTCTAGGCGTGAGCCACCGCACCCTGCCACCTTCAAGGTTCTGATGACAGCTTTGCCACTGAGGCCTGAGTGACCTGCAACAAATGTTTTCTTTTGGGCTTTAGTTTTCCTGTTTCTAACGTGACCATATCATGCTCCAGAGATTGTCTCTTCTGTCATGAAAAGCCAGAGCAGAGCTAGAGACCCTCAGAGGCCACACAGCCCTGCCCCACTCTATCAAAGTGGAAGCACAGAGGATCTGAACCCTTACCTGCCCTTTCCCACAAAGCCAGGACAGGGACCCAGGCACTCAGCTCCTTGGGCCTCTTTCTTCCCTGTGCCCCCCAAGAAAGGCTAATATGAAGCTCCTCTCCAACACACTCTCATGGGTGTAGCTGGAGGACAGGAAATAGATCTTTATTATGTTAGTTTAAGCCCTGCACCTTCCCACTCTGGTATCATATCTGTGCAGCAGGCTCCCTGAGGCTATGCACACCTCTGCACACCCTGAGGCTGTGGCGGGTAGGGGTGGGGTGAGGCCCAGCTAGCCTCCTCTCACCCCTGCTCCAGCCCACCACAGTCATGTCAGCAATGCCTGGCGCAGCATCTGCTTCTTCTGGGGTGTGAGGCGGGTGGGGAACTGGATGTCGAAGAAGATGAAGAGATCCCCCTTCTTAGTGGGGTCCTCCGGCAATGGCATCCCCTCACCTGGCACCTTCTTGAAGTATTTGGGGCTGAAATAGGATGAAAGAAAGGAGCTTAGACATCATCCCAGAGCAGCACCTCAGCAAGTCCCTGTCACATAACCCCTACTCACATAATCCCCAGGAAGGGGACAGTCACTCCAGCCTTCACCTAGAGTGGCTCTTAGCCAGAACTGGTTGGGAAAGGAGAGGAGATTGGCTTATTCCAAAGAGCTTGCTCCCTGAAAACCTGTTTACACTGAGTCTCTGATGGAGGATTCCAGAAACTTTGTTTAAGATACGGGAAACGGGAAGTAAGGGTGAGCAAACCCTGAGGTGGGGGCGGGGGTGCTGGGCTGCCAGGCAAACCTCTGCAGGGGCAGAGAACCTTTCTTGGAAAAGGACTTAGGGGATGCAACTCAGAACTCTAATGAGAAGTTTGGGAGGATGGAGGCCACGGGGTTGCCCAACACTGGGGGCCTCTAGCCTCTGCAGTAGCTTCGTGTGGATTAGAAAAAGGTGTTCCTTTTGCCAGGTGATTGCAGCCCACAGCGTGGCCAGAGTGTGGGTTTGGTTTTGGTCCTCTCTATCCCCTCAGCAGGGAATCCTTGTGCTGGGGGCAGCCTGTACAACTCTACTGGGCAGACCTGTCTGACAATACCCCCTAAATCCCAGGCTAGCCCTTCTCTTGGCTACTGGGGCCCAAGGCAGATGGACTCACTGGATGATGTCATTGATGGGGATGTTGAGCAGACGGTCATCTAGAGTCTTCACCTCCACAGTGCAGCAGGTGAGAGCCTAGGGAGGGTCAGGGCCAAAGGTGGGGCTGAGGAGGGTCACCATGGCCCTCCTATTTAGAAGGCACCTTAGGAACCTGTCCAGTGCCAGACTGTGAGTTGGGCACAAGGGAGACAAGGCTGTTCAAGAACTAATAGGTGAATGACCCAGGATTTTCTGCCCTGGCAGGAAAGATGGGTGGATCTGGCAGGTAAGATGGATGTTGTATAAATGTAATGATGGAGATAGAATAAAAGTGTTTGTGGGAGCCAAGGAGAGGCCCCTAAACCATTCAGGAGTAGGGCAGGAAGTGGTAGCAGTGGTGGTAGCTATTGATGAGGACCCTATAGGGTCAGGTGAATAGACAGCATTCCAGGGAGAGGGCCCAGCAGAAATGAGAACGAAGGCGTGAAAATGCGTTACGCAGGCAGGGTGCTATGCGGTGAAGGGGCTGGAGTGCAGGGGAAGGGGTAAGCAGGGAGCAGATCACAGAGGGCCTCCAGTGGCCCTCTAAACAAAGATGTTTAGACAGTGAGGAGTATGGCAGGGTCCGATGAGTGTGTGGCAGGATCCCTAAGGAGAAGAGCCTGGAGGAGATGAGAAGTGGGGAGGAGGACCTGCTGTGCAGATCTGGTGCACAGATCCAGGCGGTGTGGATGAGCAGAGGGGACCAAGTGGATGGTGATTTGGAGGGTGGAATCCACAGGGCTTAGTGACTGATGGCAGGTGGTTGCAGGAGGGGAGGCCAAGTCTAGGCCAGGGCAGGTGGGGCTCACGCTGATCCCCTCCCTGCTGCTCCTGCGCTTTGCCCACTCACCTTGCCCAGAGGGATGGGGTTCACGAAGAAGAGGTTGTCATTCTCCCTGCGGAAGCGAGGGTGTAGCTTCTCCTTTACGATGAAAATGATGTCTGCTGGGATGATGTTGGGGCCCTGGGCAGGGGACGCCAAAGGGTGACAAGGACTAGTTGGCCGTGTGACTTTGGCCAAGTTCCTGCCTCTACTTGTCTCCATGTCTTCATCTGTACAATGGGGAGATGAGAGCAGGTTTTCTGGAAGGGCCTTTTCAGTTTAGCCCCCATAGCCCAGATAGATTAGAAGCCTGAGAAGCTTACCCAGATGAATCCCCCCAGAATTACTTCTGTACTGAGCATGCCCAAAATAGACCACTCAGCTGGAGGCTCGGAGAGGCTTCCTCAGATGGCAGGTAGAACACTGAGCTGGGCGTCAGGCAACTGACCATATGTCTCTGTCTTGCTAGTAACTCCAGGCATGACACTCCTGTCATTAAGTCACCACAAGTCTGCTGAGGTCTCTTCTGGGCATTGGGGACAGAGGAATCAGACTGGCCCCTCACCCCAAGGAGCTCCCAGTCTCGTGGCCGGGAGGGAGAGGAACTGACGGTGAATCCTCAGCACGCTCATGATAAAGGGAGGCCCAGATCCTGGAGCTCAGAAAAGGCTGCCCAGAGCAGGAAACACGAGCTGGGTTTTGAAGCATGTTTCTTCAAAGTAGATGTTTTATTTATTTATTTTTTGTTTGTTTGTTTTTTGTTTTTATTTTTAGACAGGGTCTCTCTCTGTTGCCCAGGCTGAAGTGCAATGGCATGATCATAGCTCACCACAGCCTTGACCTACCTCCTGGGCTCAAGAGATCCTCCCGCCTCAGTCTCCTGAGTATCTGGGACCACAGGCACACACTGCCATGCCCAGCTAACTTTTTTGTTTTTAGTAGAGACAAGGTCTCGCTATGTTGCCCAGGCTGGTCTCAAACTTCTGAGCTCAAGTGATTCTCTTGCCTTGGCATTCCAGAGTGCTGGGGCTGTAGGTGTAAGCCACCAGGCCAGACCGGAGGTAGATGTTTCATAGGTGAGAAAGGGGGTAAAAAGTGCAGGCAAAGGAATGTATCTTTCCTGGCTCTGAATGCTCCATCATTCTGCCTCTTCTCAGGACTTAAGGACTCAGCACGCCTTGGACAATAATTTTATGTTTTTATTTAAATGGTATTTAATTTAAAAGTATTACTAATAGGCCAGGCATGGTGGCTCACATCTGTAATCCCAGGCACTGTGGGAGGTCGAGGCAGGCAGATCACCTGAGGTCAGGAGTTCGAGGTCAGTCTGGCCAACATGGAGAAATCCTATCTCTATAAAAATACAAAAATTAGCTAGGTGTCCAGGTGGAGTGGCTCATGCCTGTAATCCCAAGCACTTTGGGAGGCCAAGACAGGTGGATCACCTGAGGTCAGGAGTTCGAGACCAGCCTGGCCAACATGGTGAAACCCTGTCTCTACTAAAAATACAAAAATTAGCTGGGTGTGGTGGTGCATGCCTGTAATCCCAGCTACTGGGGAGGCTGAGGCAGCAGAATAACTTGAACCCAGGAGGCGGAGTTTGCAGTGAGCCAAGACTGCGCCACTGCCTTCCAGCCTGGGTAACAGAGTGAGACTCTGTCTCAATTTAAAAAAAAAAGAATTAGCTGTGCGTGGTGGCACGTGCCTGTAGTCACAGCTACTCAGGAGGCTGGGGCAGGAGAATCGCTTGAATCCAGGAGGTGCGGGTTGCAATGAGCTGAAATCGTGCCACCTCACTCCAGCCTGGGCAACAAAGTGAGACTCCCGTCTCAAAATAAAATAAAATAAAATAAAATAAATAAATAAATAAATAAAATTATTATGATTAAATGGTTTCTGAGTAGCTCCTGTAGTTGGGCTTTATTCTGAGAAGCACTGAAGAAAATCAGGAAGACACTGGAGTTCAGACTGGGATCTCCTTTCAGCTCTCATGTTCTTGCCCTAGGCAAGTCCCATTCTTCTCTGGGTCCCCGTTTCCCACTCTGTAAAATGGGGACAGTCCCTGGGCTGCCCGTTCACAGAAGCATTATAAGGCTCTGTTCCTTGGAAGGAACATTAGGGATCCCGTCTCACCCACTCTGCAGACTGGGCTCTCTACAGACCAAGGCTCAGGAACAAGTATTGCCTCTTTTCCCTTCCCTTCCTCCTCAGTCTTCCCACCGCCTGAGTCCAGTGACTGACCTGAGTCAGCTTCTTCCACCCTTACCTGGTCCCCTTCCTTCTCAAAGGTGATGCATGTGCCCTGCCTCCAACCAGGCTTCACATCAATGGTCAGGATCTTGTCCTTGATGGTGGAGGAGTACCCATCCTCATTCAGCACCTGCAGCAACATATCAGGTGTGGGGAGGTCTGCTTAGGACTTCCATGAGCACAGTCAATTGCTCAGATTTTCATGAACATTCAGGTGACCTTTGCACACATGAAAGATGCTCTATGGGATTTGTACTTGGGCTCAATCCTCTAGCAATGGGAAGAGCCTCCAGCAATGGGGAGAGCCTGCCCTGAGCCACTCCCACGCCCATCCTGTTGCCATGACAACCAAGAACCTATGATTCCAGGATGGCAGGGGATGCCATGAGACTGGGGCTAGGGCCTGAGATGCCAAGCAGTCACCATTAGTTGATCAAACACACAGCTCCAGGCCTGGCCACTAACAGATACATGGTGAAAATGTACTTCATTCCTCTCTCCAAATCCCAGAGGCCTGGGCTTGAGCCTCCAGCAAGTCTCTTAATTCCAAAGAGAGAAATGAAAGTCAACAAATCTAAGCCTCCCCCAGTGCATTCACCACTGTGTCATCCTTCCACTCCCCAATCGCATGTCCAGATGGGTGCGATCTGTGGAAAGCATGGCCGCATCAGCATCTCCTCTGCTGGGCAAAGGTAGAGCAGGCTTGCTCTTATGCTTGGCACAGGCCTGGGCCATGGCACAGGGCCAAGCCAAGGACTAGACACGAGGCACTGTGGGTCTTCTTCAACCCATCACCTCGGTGACTGTCTCCCAGCCCACCCTCCATGCCCACTGTTCTTTCTTATGCACGAGGCATGCACCCTGGTAAAATCCTGGGAATATGGTCTGGTAAAGCCCAGAGGAAAGAATTCAGAGGATTCAGAGCCTTTCCAGTTCCCACGGGGATGGGGCTGAATTGAAAGAGAGGAAGACTGCAGTTGGGAAGGCTGCAGAGGGCACTCCTGCACTAGGAAAGAACCGGGCTAATATCCTCAATTGTCCCTTCCGAATTTCAGATTCTAGAATTCTAACATCCTAGGTCTCTGAATCTAAGGTTCCATAATTCCATCAGAGACCATCCCTGAGTCCTCTCACCCGGGTAAGGGAGGAGGTGGCTGCTAGGCTGCAGGAGATAGGTGGTGGCTCCCGGGAGGAGCAAGCTGAGTACTCACCCTTCTGGAGATCTTAATTTTTTTGGTGCAGCCAAAGAATAAGTCCTCCAGGGACAGGTAGAGATCCCGTTCGATTGGGGGGTCCTGCTTCTTGACCCCTCGGCCCTGGAGCCCCCCAAAGTTCAAATCCACCTCACTTCCTTCTGCATCAAAAAACTCTGCGGGGGGTAGGGAGAGGAGTAAGAGAAATTGTATCTAGAGACCCAGACACGCGTGTATACACACACACACACACACACACACACACACACTCTCCACCTCCCCATCCAGATACGCTCCCCAACCTCTTCAGTGCCCTGTGTAATACCCAGCACCCTATAACCACCTCTCGGACTGGCCAAGCCAAGGAGCTGCTTCAACTGCTGATGCAGTGATTATCATCCCTTGCCATTTCCCACTGCTTCACCCCTGCTTCACCGCCCCCCCGCCACCCCCGCTGCTTCCCCGTCTCTCTTAATCACAACTTAGATACCATAACTCTGGCTGTCTCAGGAAAGGGAGGCGCTCCCTCTGGTGGCCGCGCTCGGGAGTGCCAGAAGAGACTGCTGGTAGTCTTCGGCAGGAAGGTCAGAGCTGGCCAGTCCTCCCTACTCTTCCACAGACGCCCCTCCCCTTCGCTGTCCAGCCCAGCCCAAGACTACTAAAGACCCCAGACTCAAGTTTCTATAAAGCTGTCGACTGAGATGGGAGAGGGAAAAGGTTGGTCCCTAACAATTTGAGAGGCCACTAGCATCCCCCAAATTCCTCTTTCCTCAATTTCTTTTGCCCCTGCCCAGCTCTACACCCATAACCCCTCTTGCTGCCCACATCCTTCCTCCCAGTGCAAAGACAGCCCCATCCCGGCTCTGCCCCTGATGTGCTGTATGATCCGTGGGCTTCAGTGTCTTGGTCTGTGGGATGGGGTAATAATGCCTGACTTGCCTTCCACCATTAAGATAAAGAGCTAAAACTTGCTGAGAGCTTACTATGCATCAGGTGCTATTTTTGGCACCTTACATTATTATTTCATTAGTCCAGAGAGGCCAAACAAAATGCTTAAGGTCCCATAGCTAGTAAGCAGTAGAGTTGGGATGTGAACCACAGGACAATATGAATACGGAAATTGTGTCCTTAACCACTGTGCCACACTGCATTGCTAGATGTGGAAGCCCTTCATAAGCTGTAAACTTGAGGGGCGCTATGGTTCAGAGTTCCCATATTCTGCCTCTCATGGTTGATGCCATGGAATGAACTTCACAGGCTAGAATGGTGAAATGACCTTAGGCAGGGATGAGGTGACTACACTGTGTCCCTGTAAGATGTGATGGGCAATCAAGGGGCCTGCAAATCATCTGATCCTCCTGTTGCACTGCTGAATTCACTTGTTCACCCAGACCTACAGTGTACCAGGCAGTAAACACCCCAATAGCCAGGCCACAGGAAGCCCAGCCCCTCAACCCTGCAGGGAGATGGGACTCAGGAACCCTTGGGGTGGAGCACTGTGGCAGTATAGCTTCTGGGTGCTGCCTAAGGAGGCCCAGACCCTGAGCCTGACCTTTCCCAATGAGCGATGCCCTGTAGACTCCCTTGGCTCCTTTGAACTGAGACAGGTAGGGAGACAAGGTCCACCGTATGGCATTTTTGGGCTGCAAAGCCCCTTTCCTTTTCTTTTCCTTTTTTTCTTTTTTTTGAGACGGAGTCTCATTCTTGTTGCCCAGGCTGGAGTGCAATGGCACAATCTTGGCTCACCGCAACCTCCACCTCCTTGGTGCAAGTGATTCTCCTACCTCAGCCTCCTGAGTAGCTGGAATTACAGGAATGCGCCACTGTTGCCTGACTGGTTTTTTTGTTTGTTTTTTTTGTTTTTTGTTTTTTTTTAGTAGAGATGGGTTTTCTCCATGGTGGTCAGGCTGGTCTCGAACTCCTGACCTCAGGTGATCTGCCGGCCTCGGCCTACCGAAGTGCTGGGATTACAGGCGTGAGCCACCATGCCTGGCCAATTGCAAAGCCCCTTTTCATAAACATTATCTCATCTGATAATAGCCCTTGAGCCTTAATGATTATTTTGTCTATGTAATGGTTAGGAAGCTGGGGTTTCAGAGGGGTAAGGAAATTTTCCTAGGACCACACAGTTCACAAATGGCAGCACATGGATTGGAAACAGGCCTGCTACTCAAAGCCCCTTGCTATTTTCAGTCTCACGTGGAGCTTATAAACTAAGCTTCCTCTGGCAGACACATGAGGATGGCACACAATGGGAGCAGTCTCTGAGGCAGAGGGGCTATAACCCACGTATTGGCACAGAGAAGAGAAGGAGAGAACTTTTGAAGTTCAGAAAGGCTGAAGTATAGTCAGGGAGAAGGGGGAAGGGGTGTAGGAGAAAACAGGCAGTGAAAATCTAGGCCTATGTGGGCATAACTGGAGCCAGGAAGTCAGGTGTGAAGGTCTTTTCACTGCCTTTGCAAGATGATTCTGAGCCTCAGAAATCAACTCGCGGTCAGTTCGTCTGAGACTTGGGATCATGCACCCATCCACCTACCCAGCCATCCATCCGCCTACCCAGCCATCCATCTGCCTACCCACCCATCCACCACGCACCCATCTATTCATTCATACACCCACTCATCCATTCATCCATCTGTACTTCCTTCCTTCATTTCATGCATCCACCCATCTACTCACTCTTGTCAGATGCTAGGCTGGGGTTTGGCTACTCTGAGATCAATCAGACCTGGAGCAGCTCCCAGTCTGGTAGGGAGACAAGCATATTAGGGAAACTATAAATAGCACAAGAACTGTTTTAACTGCAAAAGAGACAAGAGGTATCTTCCCACAAATACAATATTAGCAAAAGACCGGAAAGAAAATAAGACAGTAATTAAAAATAATAAATTATACCTGGCACGGTGGCTCATGCCTGTAATCCCAGCAGTTTGGGAGGATAAGGCAGGCAGATCACCTGAGGTCAGGAGTTCAAAGCCAGCCTGGCCAGTTTTGAGTGGAAGCCCCATCTCTACTAAAAATATAAAAATTAGCCAGGCATTCTGGTGCCCACATGTAATCCCAGCTACTCAGGTGGCTGAGGCAGGAGAATCGCTTGAACCCAGGAGGCAGAGGTTGCAGTGAGCCAAGATTGTGCCACTGCACTCCTGGGCAACAGAGTAAGACTCTAATAATAATAAATTATAAAACACCCATGGTAGCCATGCTGGCAATTGGCATCTGCTCTGACCTCCTTCTTGCATACCTTCCCTCCTAGAGAATCTGTAGAGCCAATGAAAGGACACAAAGATAGATGGGTACCCGCCCCCCCGCTACACCCTTTGTTCTGCTCTCTAATCTTTGCACATACCAGAGATTTCGTAAGTTCTGTGAGTACCTGTTTTTCTGGATGTACCAGAGATTTTGTTTTGCACATACCAGAGATTTTGTTTTTGCACATACCAGAGATTTTGTTTTGCACATACCAGAGATTTCGTAAGTTCTGTGAGTACCTGTTTTTCTGCACGTACCAGAAATTTTGTAAGTTCTGAGGCAAGGTCACAAGATGTGTTTAAGTAAGATAAACTCTTGCTGCCATAAACCTGCTCTCCCACCTCAAAGGTTGAACCGAAATATCAGAAATGGCGGGAACCAATCATAGTTAGCCAAATCGCCTTGTTCAAACACTAGCCAATCATATATCTGATTTGTATAATAATTCTATGCCCACTTTTCTTAGACTATATAACACTGCTCGGAGCTCAGTGGGGGAGCTCTCCTGCCCGTCTCGTTTCGCGAGCGAGGGAGAGTTCCAGGTTCGAACCTGTAATAAAGATCCTTGCTGCTTAGCTTCGACTCTGGACTCTGGTGGTCTTCTTCGGGGAATAAACGGTCTGGGCATAACAAATGGGGGCTCGTCCAGGATTTCCCCCAAGCCCACCAGACCCCCAAGTCAATGGATCTTAATCTGTAGGTAAGCCGGCTTTGTCACTGCCTCTGTCTCTGTCTCTGTCTGTCTCCCTGAAATTTCACGAAATCTGTAATCTGTAATCTGTATTGGTCTGTTCTGTAAGTGGCACGGTCTTGGCGGACGCGCTAAAAGACAGCCACTCGGGACTGGTGGGAGACGTCCCCCAGTGCCCATCTGGGGTCCTCCATCCTTGGTTGCCCCGTCTGACTCAGGTCGGAAGTCCGACACGCGCTCGTGAAGGCTCATCGTTTATCACTGTCTGTCCATTATTGTTAAGTGTTAAGTGTAAGTCCAAAACGAAATATAAAACCTTTTCTTCCCCTTCCAGGACCGGACCTGTCGGATACTCCGCTCTGCTTCACACTCATTTTCGTCCCTCCTTCTCTTTGTAGGAGCAGTCCAAAGATGGGCAACAACCAGAGCACGCCGCTCTCACTCCTTGTTACTAATTTCAAAGATGTAAAGGCTCGGGGGCGTAACTTAAGCGTAGAACTAAAGAAGGGAAAGCTAGTTACTTTCTGCCATTCGGAGTGGCCCTCTTTCGGCGTAGGGTGGCCCTCCGAAGGAACTTTCTGTCTCTCTATTATTACTAAAGTAAAAACTAAGATTTTCCTGCCAGGGCAGTCAGGACACCCTGATCAAATTCCTTATATTCTAGTGTGGCAGGATCTTGTGGAAAACCCACCGCCCTGGGTAACTCCATTCATCCCTGAGCCCTACAAGGTCCTAGTAACGCGACCTACAAGACAAAGGACTCCCTCTGCTCCCTCAGCCCCCGTGCTGCCAGACAGCCAAGACCCCCTAACGTTAGAACCCACACTTCCGCCACCATATCCGCACCTTATCCCGCAGGACCCAGTCCCCCAGGGTGGTGCTTCCGTAGAGGGGAACTGAGAAGCGGAGGCTGCCGAGAGCGAAAGTAACCCGGGGGGGCCGGCCGGCCGAACACGAGGCCGTGTACAGCGGGACCAGGCTTCCCAACTCCCTGACTCTACTGTAGCCCTGCCTCTCAGAGAAATAGGATCGCTCGATGATACCGGACTCTCCCGTCTCACATATTGGCCTTTTTCCACTAGTGATCTATACAATTGGAAGTCCCAAAATGCTCGGTTCTCAGATAATCCCAAAGATCTAACCTCGTTGTTAGACAGTGCCATGTTTACACACCAGCTGACCTGGGATGACTGTCAACAGCTCCTCCGAATCCTGTTCACAACGGAGGAGCGGGAAAGAATCCAGGTAGAGGCCAGAAAACTAGTTCCAGGAGATGACGGCCAGCCAACTGCAAATCCTGACCTCATTAACGCGGCTTTTCCTTTGACCCAGCCCAGATGGGACTACAACATGTCAGAAGGTAGGGGACGACTGCTCATTTATTGCCAGACTCTAATGGCGGGTCTCCGGGCTGCAGCTCGCAAGCCCACCAATTTGGCTAAAGTATATTCTGTGTTACAAGGTAAGACATAAAGCCCCACTGTGTATTTAGAGAGGTTAATGGAAGCCTTCAGACAGTTTACCCCTATGGACCCGGAAGCACCGGAAAATCAGGCAGCGGTAGTAATGTCCTTTGTAAACCAGGCAGCACCAGATATTAAAAGAAAACTCCAGAAATTAGAGGGATTAGAGGGAAAGCAGATACAAGACCTCCTTCAGATGGCTCAACGAGTTTATAATAATAGGGATACTCCAGAAGAAAAACAGTTCAAGGCTACCAGAGAAATGACCAAAGTCTTAGTGGCAGCTTTCCCCCAGGCAGGGAACGACCAAAGCAGAAAGCAGAAAAAGCAAGGCTCTAGGCAAAGATTAGAAAAGGATCAGTGTGCTTATTGCAAGGAACGTGGTCACTGGATTAAAGACTGCCAAAAGAAACGGGGACCAGCTAACCCTACCTCCGTACTCGTTACCCAGGACTCTGACTAGGGAGGACGGGGTTCGGACCCCCTCCCCGAACCCAGGGTAACTTTGCAAGTGGAGGGGTCCCCAGTTCACTTCTTGGTCGATACTGGGGTGGAACACTCAGTCCTAACCAAACCAATTGGAAAAATGTCTAAGAAAACATCCTGGGTGCACGGGGCCACAGGCATCAAAAAAATACCCCTGGACAACCCAGAGGACTGTAGACTTAGGAAGGGGAAAAGTCTCCCATTCCTTCCTAGTCATCCCAGAGAGCCCCTGCCCTCTACTAGGGAGGGACTTGCTGACAAAGATGGGGGCCCAAATCCACTTTGAGCCAGAAGGGCCCAAGATAACTGATTCCCAAAATAGGCCAATATCTATCCTGACTGTCACCTTAAAGGATGAGTACAGACTCCATCAAGAGCAGAAGCCCCCCAATCAGGAAATTGACTCTTGGCTCCAGCGTTTCCCTGAAGCGTGGGCAGAAACTGGGGGCTTGGGACTAGCTAAACATCGACCTGCCATATTTGTGGAAGTTAAGCCAGGGACGGACCCGGTTCGGGTTCGGCAATATCCTATGCCCCTGGAGGCAAGAGAAGGAATTGCGCCCCATATCCCCCGACTCCTAGACCAGGGAGTCCTACGGGCTTGCCACTCATCCTGGAATACTCCACTGTTACCTGTCCGTAAACCCAACAGTATGGACTACAGGCCAGTACAGGATTTAAGAGAAGTTAATAAAAGGGTCATAGACATACATCCCACTGTGCCCAATCCATACACCCTTCTGAGTGCCTTACATCCCGAAAAACAGTGGTATACCATTCTTGATCTAAAAGATGCTTTCTTCAGCCTTCCTCTGGCTCCCAAAAGTCAAGAACTCTTTGCATTTCTTTTTTTTTTTTTTTTTTTGAGACGGAGTCTTGCTCTGTAGCCCGGGCTGGACTGCAGTGGCCGGATCTCAGCTCACTGCAAGCTCCGCCTCCCGGGTTTATGCCATTCTCCTGCCTCAGCCTCCGGAGTAGCTGGGACTACAGGCGCCCGCCACCTCGCCCGGCTAGTTTTTTGTATTTTTAGTAGAGACGGGGTTTCACCGTGTTAGCCAGGATGGTCTCGATCTCCTGACCTTGTGATCCGCCCGTCTCGGCCTCCCAAAGTGCTGGGATTACAGGCTTGAGCCACCGCGCCCGGCCAACTCTTTGCATTTCAATGGACGGATACTGAGAGGGGCATCAACGGTCAGCTAACATGGACCAGGCTGCCACAAGGGTTCAAGAACTCACCAACCCTGTTCGATGAAGCCCTTCATGAAGATCTGGGTGAGTACCAGCGGCAACACCCTGAAATAACTCTTTTGCAATATGTTGATGATCTCTTAATAGTGGCCAGGTCCCCGGAAACTTGTGTTCAAGGGACTGAGGACCTCTTGAAGACTCTGGGGGAGCTAGGCTACCGAGCCTCAGCAACAAAGGCTCAGATCTGCAAGTTGGAGGTAACTTATCTAGGGTACCTATTAAAAGGGGGGCAACGCTGGCTAACCAAAGCCCGAAAGGAAACAGTCCTATGCATCCCTAGACCCCAGTCGACACAGCAAGTGAGAGAATTCCTGGGGTCGGCAGGGTTCTGTAGGTTATGGATACCCGGATTTGCTGAGTTAGCCAAGCCCCTATACCAGGCAACAAAGGAACGGCAGCCCTTCAATTGGACGGAGGAGGCTGAGCTGGCCTTTCAACAAATCAAAACTGCCTTGTTATCAGCCCCCGCGCTGGGGCTCCCTGATGTCTCCAAGCCCTTCCACTTATACGTGGATGAAAGTAAGGGTGTTGCAAAAGCCGTGTTAACACAGTACCTAGGCCCCTGGCAGAGGCCAGTTGCCTATTTGTCAAAAAAATTAGATTCAGTGGCTGCTGGCTGGCCACCCTGCCTCCGGATAATCGCGGCGACCGCCCTAATGGTCCGAGACACTGATAAACTTATCATGGGGCAAGAGTTGCGCGTTATAACCCCACATGCCATTGAAGGCGTCCTCCGGCAGCCGCCGGACCGATGGATGAGTAACGCCCGGCTCACCCACTATCAAGGACTGCCGTTAAACCCCCTCAGAATAACTTTTCTGCCCCCAACCTCTTTAAACCCTGCTTCACTGCTGCCAAATCCAGACTTGGACGCCCCGTCCCATGAGTGCACTGAGATACTGGCTCAGGTGCATGGGGTGCGAGAGGACCTGCAAGATCGTCCGCTCCCCGACACAGAACTCATCTGGTTCACTGATGGCAGCAGCTACGTCCACCAAGGCCAGTGGTATGCAGGAGCGGCTGTAACGTCAGAGACTGAGGTAATCTGGGCGGAACCCTTGCCTCCAAGGACATCGGCCCAGAGAGCCGTACTGATAGCACTCACACAGGCCCTCACCCTAGGGGCAGAGAAAAAACTGACAGTATACACAGATAGCCGCTATGCTTTCGCTACTGCGCACATACATGGAGCCATCTACAGAGAGAGGGGACTATTAACAGCCGACGGCAAAGAAATAAAAAACAAGCAAGAGATCCTAGCTCTATTAACTGCTTTGTGGAAACCAAAGAAATTGGCTATCGTACATTGCCCTGGGCATCAGAAACCAACTACGCCAATTGCTCCAGGCAACTTCTTAGCCGACCAAACCGCAAGGAGCATAGCAAAAGCTCCCAGTCAGCTCCTCGCGCTCCAGCTCCCCTATCCTGGCCCGCGAAATTTGCCATGTTTTCCCGACTATACCGAACAGGATCGCAAATGGATGGACACGCTTCCCCTAAAACAGGTTAAAAATGGGTGGTGGACTGATATAAATGACCAAACCATCCTGCCAGAGAAATTAGGACGGCAGGTGTTAGAACACATCCACCGGACAACTCACCTGGGTGCCCGGCGAATGATAGACTTAATCAGGCACGCCAAGTTCAGAATCAGGCGCATAGCTGAACTGGCCAGCGATGTCACAACAAATTGCAAAGCCTGCCAACTGAACAACGCTTGCCCCCAAACCCAGACCGCCGCAGGAATTAGGTGTAGAGGAACTAGGCCTGGTATCTATTGGGAACTAGACTTTACTGAGATAAAGCCTGGAAAATATGGGTATCAGTACTTACTTGTCTTTGTAGACACTTTTTCAGGGTGGACAGAAGCGTTCCCAACTAAGAGAGAAACTGCTCAGGTTGTAGCAAAGAAAATTTTGGAAGAAATCCTCCCCAGGTATGGCTTTCCCATCCAAATAGGGTCAGACAATGGACCAGCCTTCGTTGCTAAGGTAAGTCAGGATTTGGCTTCCATTCTTGGGGCAAATTGGAAATTACATTGTGCTTATAGGCCCCAAAGCTCAGGACAGGTAGAAAGGATGAATCGGACTCTAAAGGAGACCTTAACTAAATTGACCATGGAGACTGGCGCTAATTGGGTAGTACTTCTCCCCTATGCTCTGTTTCAGGCCCGAAATACCCCTTACAGACTGGGCCTCACACCATATGAAATCATGTATGGCAGACCCCCACCCCTGGTCCCCAGTCTAAAAGATGACTTACTCAGACCTGAAACTGAAAATGTCTCTGAGCTCTTGTTCTCCTTACAAGCCTTACAGAAAATTCAGCAAGAAATTTGGCCCAGACTACGAGAACTGTACGAAGCAGGACCTCCGCCGATGCCCCATCCGTACCAGCCAGGAGACTGGGTCCTAGTCAAGCGCCACCGGCAAGAAACTCTTCAACCCAGGTGGAAAGGACCACTGCAAGTACTCCTAACTACTCCCACCGCTCTCAAGGTAGAAGGCATCGCTTCGTGGATCCACTATACACACATCAAGCCAGTGGACCCATCATCCGACCTTCTCGAGCCGTCTGGAGCACCGGTTACATGGACTGTAGACAAAGCTAAGAACAATCCCTTAAAGCTAACCCTGCGCCATCATCCCCATAGCCGTAACCATGTCTAGCTTACCTATGCTTTTATGCCTTATGCATCTGACTCTCCTCACTACTGCGCCGTCTAATCCCTATGTCTGGAGGTTCTGGCTCTAAGTATGAGAACAAAACTCACCCCGGGGAAACTCCCCAGGCGGGTAAATTGCTGGCTAGTGCAGATTGTCCCCCCTCAGGGTGTAATACTATAGTTTACCTCAATTTCACTAAGTTCCAAATTGCCCAGCCAGCAATACCTATGATCTGCTTTGAATATGATCAGACTGAATATAATTGTAAAAATTATTGGTGGCACCAGAGTGCAGGTTGTCCTTATAGCTACTGTAAAATGCACTCTGTCCGATACTGGAGAGAACAACAAGGGTGGTATTTTTACCAAACTGAGTCTCCCGTCACTTACACTTAGATAATTAGAGACCCATGGGACTCTCGGTGGACAACCCCACAACATGGAGGAGTATATTATTCATCAACTAGTACCTGGCCCAGTAGCCACTTATATCTGTGGAGAAGTTTAGTCCAGATTCAACCCTTAATTCATACACAAATCCACAGGCAAGAAACCAAGCTATCACAAGACTTACGGCCCTTCTCTTGGCTGACCCTACTACAGGAAGGGCTAGCATTCGCCAACCTCACCGGTTTAGGCGACCTGTCCTCTTGCTTTATGTGTGCAACCCTAGGAAAACCGCCATTAACTGCTGTTCCCCTATCCTCCCCTCCCACAAACTATACGGGTTTTAATTCGTCAACAGTCACAATACCCGATGTGGCCCTGTACCGTGACCCATACCAAGAGAAATACCCCTACTGTTATTCGGCATCTAGCAACAATTCACTACAGCCGCTAACAATTGGTGGAGCTCTTCAATGTTTTCCCTTCTGGCACCCCTTTTAGGCCCCCTAATGTCTTTACTACTTCTATTCACTATAGGCCCCTGTGTGGTAAATAAAATTTTACAATTTGTCAGAGAAAGGTTTGATACCATCCAACTAATGGTCCTCCATAGCCATCAGCAGCCTCTCCTGCACCCAGAAAGTGAGGCTACATTATAAAACTCTGGAAATCCAAGATTGGACATCCAGTTACTTATGTGAGGGGGAAATGAAAGGACACAAAGATAGGTGTGTACCCGCACCCCCTCCGCTACACCCTTTGTTCTGCTCTCTAATCTTTGCACATACCAGAGATTTCGTAAGTTCTGTGAGTACCTGTTTTTCTGCACGTACCAGAGATTTTGTTTTGCACATACCAGAGATTTCGTAAGTTCTATGAGTACCTGTTTTTCTGCACGTACCAGATATTTTGTAAGTTCTGAGGCAAGGTCACAAGATGTGTTTAAGTAAGATAAACTCTTGCTGCCATAAACCTGCTCTCCTGCCTCAAAGGTTGAACCGAAATATCAGAAATGGCGGGAACCAATCATAGTTAGCCAAATCGCCTTGTTCAAACACTAGCCAATCATCTATCTGATTTGTATAATAATTCTGGCCGGGCGCGGTGGCTCAAGCCTGTAATCCCAGCACTTTGGGAGGCCGAGACGGGCGGATCACGAGGTCAGCAGATCGAGACCATCCTGGCTAACACGGTGAAACCCCGTCTCTACTAACAAAATACAAAAAACTAGCCGGGTGAGGTGGCGGGCGCCTGTAGTCCCAGCTACTCGGGAGGCTGAGGCAGGAGAATGGCATGAACTCGGGAGGCGGAGCTCGCAGTGAGCTGAGATCCGGCCACTGCACTCCAGCCCGGGCGACAGAGCGAGACTCTGTCTCAAAAAAAAAAAATAATAATAATAATAATAATAATAATAATTCTATGCCCACTTTTCTTAGACTATATAACACTGCTCGGAGCTCAGTGGGGGAGCTCTCCTGCCCGTCTCGTTTCGCGAGCGAGGGAGAGTTCCAGGTTCGAACCTGTAATAAAGATCCTTGCTGCTTAGCTTCGACTCTGGACTCTGGTGGTCTTCTTCGGGGAATAAACGGTCTGGGCATAACACCAAAAGGAACAACCCCCAGACTCTCTAGCAGCTAATGTTCTGGCTTTTAATTCTGTTCATCAGGTAAACCCTGAGCTACTTGGGAGGCAGGAAGAAGGCGGCAGGCATCTCTCCATGGCTCTGTCTGGAGCTGGTGAGCACTGTCGTGGAAATACTGCAGCGGCCTTTGTGTGTCCACCTACGAGTTTCATGCCTGTCAGAAGCAAGTGAGGCAGCAGTTGCAGCTACATTTATGGTGTGTTCTGGAATGCAATGGTGACATTTCCTGATTCCTTCTTCATGACTGTGGCAGAGACAGCAGCTTTCCTTGTGGACCAGTTTAGAGGTGGTGTTCTTGGAAGATTTCCTAAAGGGCCAGCTTAGAGCCTTCCCACCCAGGCCTTTCAATGATTGTGTATGTATGTATGGAGGTGGGTGGATCAGCTGAGGTCAGGAGTTTGAGACCAGCCTGGCAGATATGGTGAAACCACATGTCTACTTGTGGGGAAAAGAAAGAGAGATCAACCCGTTACTGTGTCTATATAGAAAGAAGTAGACTTTTGTTCTGTATTGGATGCTGTTAATCTGTGACCCTACCCCCAACCTTGTCCTTGCAAGAGACATGTGCTGTGGTGACTCAAGGTTTAATGGATTTTGGGCTGTGCAGGATGTGTCTTTGTTAAACAAGTGCCTGAAGGCAGCTTGCTGGTTAAAGGTCATCACCATTCTCTTAATCTCAAGTACCCAGGGACACGTACACGGCCAAAGGGACCTTTGCCTAGGAAAGCTAGGTATTGTCAAAGGTTTCTCCCCATGTGATAGTCTGAAATAGGGACTCGTGGGGAAGAGAAGGACCTGCTGAGGAGGACTAGTACAAAAGGAAAGAAGGCCTTTTGGCGGATGTTGGCAGTTAAGATAGAGAAAAGCATCTGTCTCCTGCCTGTCCCTGGGCAATGGAACATCTCGGTGTGAGACCCAATTGTATGCTTTGTTTTGTTCTTTTTTTGTTGTTTTTTTTTTTTGAGACGGAGTCTCGCTCTGTCACCCAGGCTGGAGGGCAGTGGCCGGATCTCAGCTCACTGCAAGCTCCACCTCCCGGGTTTGCGCCATTCTCCTGCCTCAGCCTCCTGAGTAGCTGGGACTACAGGCGTCCACCACCTTGCCTGGCTAGTTTTTTGTATTTTTTTTAGTAGAGACGGGGTTTCATCACGTTAGCCAGGATGGTCTCGATCTCCTGACCTCGTGATCCGCCCGTCTCGGCCTCCCAAAGTGCTGGGATTACAGGCTTGAGCCACCGCGCCCAGCCTTGTATGCTTTGTTTACTGAGAAAGGAGAAAATCGCCTTAGGGCAAAAGGTGGGACTTGCTGAAACAATGCTGCTAAAAGGCTTATGGAAGATGTTTGCATATGCATATCAAGGCACAGCATTTTCCTTTGAACTTATTCATGTCACAGAGATCTTTATCCATATGTCTTACTGCTAATTTTCTCTCTACAATGATCCTATTGTCCTGCCACTCCCTTATCTTTAAGATGGTAAAGATAATTATCAATAAATACTAAGGGAACTCAGAGACCGGTGCCGGCGTGGGTCCTCTGTATGCTGAGCGCAGGTCCCCTGGGCCCACTTTTTCTTTCTCTATACTTTGTCCCTGTGTCTCATTTCTTTTCTCAAGTCTCTCTTTCCACCTAACGAGAAATGCCCACAGGTGTGGAGGGGTGGGCCACCCCTTCATCTACTAAAAAATACAAAATTACTAGCTGAGTATGGTGGTGAGTGCCTGTAATCCCAGCTACTCAGGAGGCTGAGGCAAGGAGAACTGCTTGAACCTGGGAGGCAGAGGTTGCAGTGAGCTGAAGTCATGCTACTGCACTCCAGCCTGGGTGACAGAACAGGACTCCATCTCAAAAAAAAGAAAGAAAGAAAATGGATGGCTGGAATGTATTTCTTTTTCAATGAATTCTGTTTTACTTTTTCTTTTGCAATGTGTTATATATATTTATTAAAGTAATCCTAGCACTTTGGGAGGCCAAGGTGGGCAGATTGCCTGAGCTCAGGAGTTCGAAAGCAGCCTGGGCAACATGGTGAAACCCCATCTCTACTAAAAATTTTTAAAAATTAACCGGGTGTGGCAGCGTGCGCCTGTAGTCCCAGCTACTCAGGAGGCTGAGGCAGGAGAATTATTTGAACTCAGGAGGCAGAGGTTGCAGCGAGCCAAGATCACACCACTGCACTCCAGCCTGGGTGACAGAGCAAGTCTCCATCTCCAAATAAATAAATAAATAAATAAAGTAAAAATAAAAACAAAACTACTTAACGAAAAGCATCATTTATAGCTGTGTCGTTTCTCTGTAAGGCAAGGTGGGGAGGAAGACCTCTGAAGACCTCTTACCACTGAAGGGGTTGTTTCCACCGAAGAACTCGTGGAACACCTTTTCGGGTTTGCCGTGGAAGACGTAACCAGTTGTCCATGGGGTCTGAGATCCAAACTCCAAAGGAATCCCACCCTTCAGGCCCTCCTCTCCAAACTTGTCGTAGATGCCTCTCTTCACGGCTGTGGATGGACATCACCTTGAGGAGGTGTCCAACTTTGGGGGCTGAGATAGGTGGAGGGGCTGGGAAGCAGGCGGATATGGAGAAAGGGAAGGGGCAGAAGCAGCCTGATCCCAAAGTGCCTGCTGTCTGGCAGTCTTTGGAATGAGACCCTAGGAGTCAGGGGTTCCATTTCATTCTGGGAGGACCTAGGTATGGCTTCTGTAGCCCAGAAGAGAGACGGGAAAGCCTTGGGTTTGCTGGGGGCAGGGTGAGAGATTGGGGGAATAACTGAGAGACTGAGGCTCAGGCCATGGCCCTGGGATTTGGCCTAACTCAGTCATCATGGCCACTGTCTTATCTGGGGTAAACAGAATTGTAGAACCTTGACATTTTAGAAGCTAAGAATTCTACAGCCTCCAAATTTTAAAACTTTGAAATCCTAGAGTCTAAGGACCCTGAAGTCCTGAAAACTCAGGGCTGTAGAAACCTTAGTGATCTTCTAGCTGTACTTCTACAGGAACCAGGATTAGTCTCCAGGACAAGCCCCAGGGAAAGCCCCGCAGGATGGCCCTGGGTGCTGGGGCGGGGATCACACTTTCTTCACTCTGCTGATTTCCATCAGAGAGAGATTTTCTAATTACTCCTGGCCTTTCTGTGCCTGTTCCTACTCTTGCTGGCCCTGGGGAAACGGACACTCAGCCACTGGGAAGGACCTCTGGGAGGGACAGGTGGGTGCGCCTGCCCAGCTTCAGCCTTCTTCCTGGTAGCTGCAAGTCCCTCAGACTGTTCCTCCCAGGGAAGGTCCCGTCCTCGCAGGGGATAGGGATGCGTGGGGAATGTGCCCCCACTCCCACACTACCTGCCAGGGTGAGCGAGTCAATGTAATCCTGGGCTCCACACCCTATGTCCTCCCCCTCAGCTTGCTTCTACTGAGAAAGGCAGGTCGATATTCTGTCTTCTCTGTGTGTCTAGATTCTAGGCAGGGAAGAGGGATGCTTCCTCGCTATTGGGCCCCCTCAGAAAACCCAACAGTCTGGAGACTTAAGGAATGATCCTAATCGAGGGGGCTGCTCAGCCCCACAGCTACTCACGGTCACTCAGCACGTCGAAGGCCTCTGCTATTTGCCTGAAAATCTCTGCTGAAGACGGCTCATTTGACTTCAACGGGTGGTGCTTAAGGGCGAGTCTGCGGTACCTGGAGGAGGGAGAGTTAATACAAGCCGTATCAGCTGGCCTGTTTCTGAGGGCAGACCAGAGTTCAGAGCTGGCACTCTGTCCACTCCTGGCTGGCTATAAATCCGGGGTAGTTTCACGGGCTGTGGTGGCTGCGGAGGTGCACTGCTCAGCTCTTGAAGAGTAGCTGGTGCGGGGAGCACAGCTGACTGACAGTTCCAGCAGCTGCCCCCCGGGGCATCTGAGCCGAAGCTACTGCCCCTGAGCTGCCCCCAGTGCTTACGTGTGGTGGAGATAGCAAGGCTGGCCCATTCCTGCAAGACACAGGACTCCTCCAACGGGCACGCTTTGCGTGAGGGCTCCCCAGAGGCTGGCTGAGCTCTCCCACCCCAGTCCTCCCCTCCCTATCTCCACTCGCAAGCGTCAGGCTGCACTGTGTTCTGGGGACTCTCCCTGCGCGCTCCTGCTCCCTTCCCTTCATCCTTCACAGTCTCTCCAGGTACATTTCCTGCACATAATCCTGTTTGCTTCTTAGAGGACAGGAGCAGACACACAGGCGTCTTGGGAGGATGAGCTACAATCGGGTGTGCAGCGGACATGGATGAGGCGCTCGACGCGCGTCTGGTTCCTGTGCCGCCCCCACCCACTCTGTGCTTATTTTTTCCCACTTCTTTTCTGCCCAGTCCTCTGCTATTTGCCTGAAAATCTCTGCTGAAGACGGCTCATTTGACTTCAACGGGTGGTTAAGGGGCGAGTCTGCGGTACCTGGAGGAGGGAGGGTTAATACAAGTCCTACCAGCTGGCCTGTTTCTGAGGGGCAGACATCGTAGCGCCTGAGAATATGTATCAGAAGTGACCCGGGGTGGGGGAAAGATGGCGCGGATTGGGTGGTTTGTGGAGGGTTTAATAAAGGGACCATTCGCCCAGGTGCAGGAGGAGCGGAGGGAGACTTGCCAGGGACAGCAGAGTGCAGTTTTCCCAGGCCAGGAACGCTGAGGGGTCTGTCGGAGTGTGTGGACAGGGCCCTCAGCGGAGCTGTGACTTTCTGTCAAGCGACACAGCTGACTGAAGAGACCCCATAGGAGGAGAACTGGGGAATAAAGCCGCAGCCCCGCCCTTCTCCCTCCCCATCTCCCGCCTAGTGCTCCCCTGGGCCGGCTCCATCTGGAAGGCTGAGGGCAAGGAAGCCGAGCAGGGCAGGAAGGGTGGGGAGTGGGTCTGGAGGGTTGCACGGGAGGCGTCCAGCACAGATGCCTGTCACTAAGCCCAGGCATGACCCCCCACCTTACCTCCGCCTGCTTTTCCAGTGCCCACACTCGCTTTGCCGCCATCCCCAGAGTTCCGTGGTTTCTCTTCTCATCCCAGGGGCAGGCTTCGGTCTCTCACAGCTAAATCTCCATCCTGAACCAGACCACTTCCCTGAGCCAAAGACTACCTCCAACTGTCTACTTGCCATCTCCTCTCCAAGGTATCATAAATTTACCGAGTCCAGACACTTTTTTTTTTTTGAGACGGAGTTTCTCTCTTGTTGCCCAAACTGGAGTGCAGTGGCACAATCCCTGCTCACTGCAACCTCCGCCTCCCGGGTTCAAGCTATTCTCCTGCCTCAACCTCCCAAGCAGCTGAGATTACAGGCACCCGCCACCACACCCGGCTAATTTTTTGTATTTTTATTAGATACAGGGTTTCACCATGTTGGCCAGGCTGGTCTCGAACTCCTGACCTCAGGTGATCCTCCCACCACGGCCTCCCAAAGTGCTGGGATTATAGGCGTGAGCCACCTCACTCTGCCAACACATACATTTTCACTGCATAATTTTTCCCCAGGCACTGCAGCCAGAAATGTGAGCACTTTGACTCCAAGCTCTCCTTCATCTCCTCTCCTTATCCCATCAGTCACCAAGTCACATGGGGTTTTCCTTCTAACTAATGTTCTGGGCTGAGTACAGTGGCTCATGCCTGTAATCCCAACACTTTGGGAGGCCGAGGTGGGAGGATGACTCGAGCTCAGGAGTTCAACACCAGCCTGGGCAACATGGCAAAACTCTGACTCTACAAAAAAAAAAAAAAAAAAAAAAAAATGCAAAAACTAGACGGGCATGGTGGCATTCACCTGTAGTCCCAGCTACTCGGGAGGCTGATGTGGGAGAATTGCTTGAACCCAGGAAGACAAGGCTGCCGTGAGCCAAGATTACACCACCGCACTTCAGCCTGTGACAGAGCAAGACTGTGTCTCAAAATAAATAATAAATGTTCTGTTCCTGTCTCTTTATCCCGACAAGTATTGCAGAACCATGTCTTCCTGTACCCAGTGGCCCCTTCTCCACTGCATTGTGTGCTGCCAATTGCGATATCTCTCACTCTTGCTCTCACTCTCTCTGCTCTTGTTAATGCTGATGCTTCTAAAATACTTTTTTTTTTTTTTTCTTTTTTGAGATGGAGTCTCGCTCTGTCGCCCAGGCTGGAGTGCAGTGGCATGATCTCGGCTCACTGCAAGCTCCTCCTGGGTTCACGTCATTCTCCTGCCTCAGCCTCCCGATTAGCTGGGATTACCAGCATGAGCCACCACGCCTGGCTAATTTTTGTAGTTTTAGTAGAGGCAAGATTTCGCCCTGTTGGCTAGGCTGGTCTTGAATCCTGACCTCAGGTGATTCGCCCACCTCAGCCTCCCAAAGTGCTAAGATTACAGGCATGACCCACCATGCCAGCCTTCTAAAACATTTTCTGACCAGGTCCCTCTCCTGGCATAACCCTTCACTGGTTTCCCCATTGTCTCCAGCATAAAACTCAGATGTCTCACTCTAAGATCCAAGCTCCTGCCTCTTCCTCTGGCCTCACTCACTGTTCTCCGTTACTGCTTCCTTGACCTCTCCTGCATGACTCACCCCTCTACAGCCCCTCCCAGCTTCTCTGGGCAATTTTTAATTCATCCTTCAACTTTTGGCTCAGGTTACCAAATCCTCCAGGGCACCTTCCCTGACAGCTACCCTCCTTTCTAGGTTAGACTCCCCTTCCCAAGTCCCCAGCACCTTTGATCCTCGTCCTTAGCAGCGCTGTGTTCCAGGTGTCGTTGACTCATCTAATAGGTTCTGGAGTTGCTGCATCCAGTTCTAGCCCCGGTGCTGGGCACTGAGCAGGAGTGAGTAAATAAATGATACACGCTCAGCATCCTACAGGGCAGCCCATCTCACTGTGGAATGGCTCTGACTTTTAGGCAATGCCTCCTCTTACTGCAACAGGAAGCTGGATCTGCTGTCCTGCAACTGTCCCTCCATCCATAAGGGATGTGGCTGTGCCCTGGGGACCTTACAGAGAGAATATCTACTTTCAGAGACTTGAAGACATTGTCACAGCCTTCCAAACCAGCCTTTCTCAATTATAAAGGTCACAGTTGGTTATTTTTATTTATTTATTTAGAGATAGAATCTCACTCTGTCACCTAGGCTGGAGTTCAGTGGTGCAATCTGGGCTCACTGCAATGTCCGCCTCCCAAGTTCAAGTAGCTGAAATTACAGGTGCCCACCACCACACCTGGCTCATTTTTGTATTTTTAGTAAAGACCGGTTTTTGCCATGTTGGCCAGGCTGGTCTCAAATTCCTGGCTTCAAGTGATCCATCCATCTCAGCCTCCTGTAGTCCCAGCACTTTGGGAGGCCGAGGCGGGCAGATCACTTGAAATCAGGAGTTTGAAAACAGGCTGGCCAACATGGTGAAACCCCGTCTCTACTAAAAATACAAAAATTAGCCGGGTATGGTGGCGCACACCTATAGTCCCAGCTACTCGGGAGGCTGAGGCAGAAGAATCACTTGAACCTAGAAGGCTGTGATTGCAGTGAGTCCAGATTGTGCCACTGCACTCCAGCCTGGGTGACGGAGAGACTCCATTTCAAAAAAAAAAAAAAAAAAAAAGTAACAGGGTTTGAGAAAGGTTTAGTTTTTCATATAAATTTGAGTGGTTTCAAAATTATCCCTGCAGTAACATCACTCTCATTCACCTGCTTTCCTGAGTGGCAGAGAAAGGGGTGAAATCACAACTTGAACGCTGCAGTTATGAATCCTGGACAATTATAAACCATCATGGTGCTTTTCTTCCTTATATAAGTTTAGCTCTTCTTTTTTTTTAATCAATATCTAGGTTGTCCCATGAGCAAGCATGTCATACATGTGACTTAGAGTTATTACAGGGGAGAAGGGTTAAGGACTGCTTTTTGAAACATGCACAGTTCTTTTAATCACTCTATTTATTTTTATTTAGTTAGTCATTTTTGAAACAGTTTTGCTCTTGTTGCCCAGGCTAGAGTGTAATGGCTCAATCTCGGCTCACTGCAACCTCCACCTTCCAGGTTCAAGCAATTCTCCTGCCTCAGTCTCCTGAGTAGCTGGGATTACAGGCGCCTGCCACCACACCCGGCTAATTTTTTTTTTAGTAGAGATGGGGTTTTACCTTGTTGGCCAGGCTGGTCTCGAACTTCTGATCTCAGGAGATCCTCCTGCCTCGTCCTCCCAAAGTGCTTGGATTACAGGCATGAGCCACTACGCCCGGCCTTATTTTTATTTATTTATTTATTTTGAGACGAAGTCTTGCTCTGTCACCCAGGCTGGAGTGCAATGGCATGATCTCGGCTCACTGCAACCTCTGCCTCCTGGGTTCAAGTAATTCTCCTTTCTCAGCCTCCCGAGTAGCTGGGATTACAGGTGTGCACCACCATACCTGGCTAATTTCTTGTAGTTTTAGTAGAGAAGCGGTTTCACCACGTTGGCCAGGCTGGCAAACTCCTGACCTCAAGTGATCCATCTGCCTCAGCCTCCCAAAGCGCTAGGATTACAGGTGTTAGCCACTGCGTCCAGCCATTTTTATATTTTTGAGACAGGTCTTGCTCTGTTGCCCAGACTGGAGTGCAGTGGTGCAATTATAGCTCAATGCAGCCTCTACTTTCTGGGCTCAAGCGATCCTCCCACCTGAGCCTCCCAAGTAGCTGGGACACAGGTGTGTGCCACCATGCCCAGCTAATTTTTAAATGTTCTGTAAAGACAGGGTCTCCCTATGATGCCCAGGCTGCCCTCTCAAACTCCTGGGCTCAAGGGATCCTCCTGCTTTGGCCTCCTAAAGTGCTCAGATTATAGGCATGAGCCACCACGCCAGGCCTTAATCGCTCTTTATATGACATGGTTTCACATGCAAATGATTGCTGGACACATGCATTATATTATCTAATCCTATTTCAGTCTCACAGCAACCTTCATTATGAGGATGATTTTTAGACATGGGAAAACTTCAGCTCAGAGAGGTTAAGTAATTTGCCCAGGTCACACAGCTAGCAGGTAAGTGAATCTGGATTCTGATCCAGCCCTTTCCAGTGCTTAAGTTGTGCTTCTCTTTCTGCACTCCCACTGCCCTTCCTCCTGATTACCTTTCCCTGGATGGGTCCTTCTGGTCAATGAGATGCTCCAAGGAGTGGGTGACATCATACACTGTCCTGAGTCGTTCTCAAATCTTTTCATGAGTTTGTGTCTTTTTTCTCCAACAACACTGCAGACTCTCCACTTACACCACTGATCCCCAAAAGGACCTGGCCCAGGAGTAGGCCCATGACTGGCAACTCTGGGAGGCCTGATGTCTGAACACTGGCTCCACCATTTACTAGTGCATGGCCGTGGGATAATAATGGTACTTAATTCTCAGGACTGTTGTGAGGATTAAAGAGTGAGAGACAGTTCTCAGAACTGCACCTACACACTCAAAACATGCACCTATTGTCACTGCCCAACTTGAGTTATCCTGGACTCCTCTTTTCTTTACCCTCCAGTGATCTACTTAATTGCCAAGTCCATTCCCTCCCCTTTCTCTGGCCTCATCTTTTGCCTTGATTACCCCGAACAGCCTTCTAAGGGGTCTCTCTCCTTCCAAGATAACTTCCATAGCCCCCGGTACTTCCTCTTTTGTAACACTCATCACAGTTGTGGTGACTTATTCAACATCTATTCAGCAACAAAATCGAGCTGCATGAGGTAAGGAAGTGTCACTGTCAGATTCAGACATTTATCTCCAGCTGCCACCACTGCAGCAGGAGGTGAAGTACCCTCTCGACCCTGTGGTAGACGCTTAATAAATATTTGTTTAAAAAAAACATGTTTTTGGCCGGGTGCGGTGACTCACACCTATAATCCCAGCACTTGGGGAGGCCAAGGCGGGCGGATCACCAGAGGTCAGGAGTTTGAGACCAGTCTGACCAAAAAGGAGAAATCCCGTCTCTACTAAAAATACAAAATTAGCTGGGCGTAGTGGTGCGTGCCTGTAATCCCAGCTATTTGGGAGGCTGAGGCAGAAGAATCGCTTGAACCCAGGAGGCAGAGGTTGTGGTGAGCTGAGATCACACCACTGCATTCCAGCCTGGGCAACAAGACCAAAATTCCGTCTCAAAAAAAACAAAAACAAAAACATGTTTTCAGAAAAATGTACTGACTCCTGTCGTAGGCTTTCTTAGGAATGAACCAGAGCATCCTTAAGACTTGATGGAAGTATTCAGGAATGCAGTTTAGTCAATGTTGAAAACCTCCATCATAGCCAGAATCGAATTTATAACATCCATCTGGCCCGGCCACTCCCTTGTTCATAAGCCTCTGGTTCTCCATAATATTCAAGATAAAGTTCAAATGGCTCCTTTGTCTCCATTTCATTGCTGGGAAAAGCAAGGCACCCAGGAGAGGAGACAGGGCATGGAGCATAAAGGGAGATGGGTTGGGAGCAGATTGAGGAACTAAAGAGTTCAAATTTCCAACCTGGGCCCTGACCCAGACCAAAGCCAGGATACAGGTATGCAAGAAGTGAAAGAAGGAACAAGGTTTACCTTGTCTGCCCTAAGCTGTGCAGGAAAGCTTGTTTTGGAAGAGAAGAGGGCAGGGCCTGCCCCAGCACACCCCCTAAGGACTGGCTCCCACCCCAACTTACGCCTGCTTGATCTGGGCATCCTCTGAATTGCGAGTGATCTGGAGCACAGAGTAATAATCCTGGCCCATGGCTGGCTGGCTGGCAGTGAGGCCCTGGATAGTCCTCAGACTCTAGCAAGGCTGTTAGTTTGCTTCCTTGGTTGCTCCTGACAACCGCACAGGTGCACTCTGGGAGTTGTAGTCCCACTTCCCTAAACAAATCTCCTCACCTCTGCAACAGAGAGGAGTCAGTGAAAGGACTAGGGGAGCTGGGTGACTCTGTGAAAGGTCACTCAACTCAGAAATTGGAGACTTACAGGGCTCTGTTTTTGTTTTTAAAGAGAGCAGCAATTAGTTTTAATAAAAAGGTTTTAGAAGAAAAGCATTTGGCTAATTTTTAAAAAACATATTTATTTTAGAACAGAGTTTTGGAAAAGTTGAGAAGACAGTACAGAGAGTTCCCATATACCTCACATCCACATTCCCCTATTTCATTATTATTTTTATGTTTTTGAGACAGGGTCTCACTCACTCACCCAGGCTGGAGAGCAGTGGCAGGATTACACCTCACTGCAGCCTCGACCTCCCGGGCTCAAGGGATTCTCCCACCTCAGCCTTCTAAGTAGCTGAGACACAGGCGTGCACCACCATGCCTGGTTAATTTTTGTATGTTTTGTAGAAAGGGGGTTTCACCATATTACCCAGGCTGGTCTTGAACTCTTGGGCTCACCTTGGCTTCCCAAAGTGCTGGGATAATAGGTGTGAGCCACTGCACTCACATTCCCCTATTATTAACATCTTACATTGGTATGGTATATTTGTCACAAATAATGACCAATATTGGTACATTATTGTTAACTAAAATCCACATTTTATTCAGATTTACTAGTTGTTTTAACCTAATATCTTATTTCTGTTCCGGACCCCATCCAGGATGCCACATTACAGTTAGCTGTCACATCTCCTCCGGTGCCTCCTGACTGTGATAGTTTCTCAGACTTTCCATGGCTTTAATGACCTTGACACTTTAATAATGGTCAGGTGTTTTGTAGAATGTCCCACAATTTGAATTTGTTTTTTTGTTTGTTTGGTTGGTTTTTTGAGATGGAGTCTCACTCTGTTACCCAGGCTGGAGTGCAGTGGCACAATTTCAGCTCACTGCAACCTCTGCCTCCTGGGTTCGAGTGATTCTCCTGTCTCAGCCTCCTGAGTAGCTGAGATTACAGGCATGTGCCACCATGCCCAGCTAATTTTTGTATTTTTAGTAGAGACGGGGTTTTGCCATGTTGCCCAGGCTGGTCTCGAACTCCTGACCTCAAGTGATCCATCCACCTTAGCCTCCCAAAGTGCTGGGATTACAGGCGTGAGCCACCGCACCCGGCCCTCCTTTCCCCCTTTCTGTACTGCACTCTTTGGAAGGCAGTCACTGTGTGGTCCACCCTTACAGTGAGGGAGTCATGCTCCACCTCTCTAAGTACAGCAGAGCCCTGTTTTCCATGCACATCCCAAATCCAATTGGTCACCAAGCTCAGTCCATTCTGCTTCCTAGACAACCTCTCAAGCCCAGCTCCTCTGCTCTTCCTCCTCATAATCAGGGGCCAGCTCTGGTTTCATCTTTCAGCAAGACCACAACAACTTCCTCGTGGGCCAGACTGCCTTGTCTCTGTTCTGCGAAACCCACACTCCTCATTACTTGGAGTGAACTCCAAACTGCTTACCATGGCACACAGGCCCTCTGTGAGCCGGTGCCTCCCTTTCCACCTTGAGCTCTCACCACTGCCCTATAAGCGCCCAGTGCTCGTCAGAATGGACTGCAGCGCTTGCCACGGCCTGGACCAGCCATCCCCTCTCCTCATTCACCTGTGCTGCTACCTCTGCTCAGAACCTCCCACCCCACCCACCACAGACTCTCACATCAACCCAACTAACTTCTATTTGTTTTTTCTTCTTAGGAAGAAAAAGAGCAGCATTAGAACATTCCTTGTTGAAGGAATACTTCTCCAATGTGCCCCTCCCTACCTGTTTGTAATTCTCTTGCTTTTCTTTAGAGAGTTACTCCATATGCCTGTACCCAGTGGTGTGCTGGTTTGTGGCATTTGCCAGTTCTTCCCAAGCCAGTACAAGCCAGCTCCAGCGCCACACTGCAAATATCCATAGCGACATATTTACCTTTTCATATTTTTGAACTTTATATAAATGGTATCATTTATACAAACGGTAGGTATTTGTGTGTGACTTATCACACAGGCTGTAAAGTACTCTCTGTTGATGAACATTTGGGTATATGTGCCCACTTTGCAAGGCAATGCCAAAGTTTTCTGGTGTGGTTATTCTAATTTACACTGGCAATAGCACTGTCTCAGTTTCTTTTGCTCCATATCCTCACCAACTCTTTTTTTTTTTTTTTTTAAGACAGAGTCTCCCTCTGTTGCCCAGGCTGGAGTGCAGTGGTGCAATCATGGCTTGACCTCCTGCAGCCTTGACCTCCTAGGCTTACGCAATCCTCCTGCCTCAGCCTCCCAAGTAGCTGGAAACACAGGCACACACCACCACATCAGGCTAATTTTTTAATTTTTTGTAGAGACGAGGTCTTGCCATGTTGTGCAAACGGGTCTTGAACTCGTGTGCTCAAGTGATCCTTCTATCTCAGCTTCCCAAAGTGCTGGGATTATGGGCATGAGCCAACACTCCTGGCCCTCACCAACTCTTGATGTCGTTTTATTTTATTTTATTTTTTTTGAGACAGAGTCTTGCTCTGTCGCCCAGGCTGGAGTGCAGTGGCCGGATCTCGGCTCACTGCAAGCTCTCTCTCCCGGGTTCACGCCATTCTCCTGCCTCAGCCTCCCGAGTAGCTGGGACTACAGGCGCCCGCCACCTCACCCGGCTAGTTTTTTGTATTTTTTAGTAGAGACGGGGTTTCACCGTGTTAGCCAGGATGGTCTCGATCTCATGACCTTGTGATCCGCCCGTCTCGGCCTCCCAAAGTGCTGGGATTACAGGCTTGAGCCACCGCACCCGGCCTTGATGTCGTTTTAAAACGTTTGCCAATATAGTAGGCATAAAGTGGCATCTCATTGTGGATTTTAATTTGCATTTCTTGGTTGAGTATCTTTTCATACTTATTGGCCATTTGTTTTTCCTCATTATGAAACACCTATTTATGTTTTTGCCCATTTTTTCTATTTGACTATCCTTTTCAAAAACTGACAGGCCGGGCACAGTGGCTCACGCCTGTAATCCCAGCACCTGGCGACGCCGAGGTGGGTGGATCACCTGAGGTCAGGAGTTCAAGACCAGCCTGACCAACATGGAGAAACTCTATCTCTACTAAAAATACAAAATTAGCTGGGCATGGTGCCGCATGCCTGTAATCCCAGCTACTTGGGAGGCTGAGGCAGAAGACTCACTTGAACGTGGGAGGCAGAGGTTGCGGTGAGCAGAGATTGCGCCATTGCACTCCGGCCTGGGCAACAAGAGTGAAACTCCGTCTCAAAAAAAACAAAACAAAACAAAAGCTATATATTTTGAAAATAAATTCTTCATTGATAATATGAAATACATACCCTTTCTTCAATTTGAAGCTTTTTTCACCTTTTTTTAGGTCAAATTTATCAATCTTTTCCTTTCTGGTTATACTTCGTGTGTGTGTCTAGCTTAAGAAATATTTCCTTATGTGAGGGCATAAAGACCTGCACCTATATGATCTTCCAAAAGTCCGTTTCACATTTAAGTATTTAACCCAACTAGAATTTATTTTTTTATATATGGAGCAAGGTAGTTATCTTTTTAAAAAGATATCCAACTGCTCAGATCAGTTATTTAATTATTCATTGTCTTCCCACCGATCTGTACTGACTGCTGTGTTAGATTATGAAGTTTCAGCATATGCTTGGGTTGGTGTCTGGACTGCTGTCCATTGGTCTATCCTTAGGGCAATGTGTTGCTAGAAGAGCTGAGGCAAGACTTGCTTGTTTGACATAATGTAAAAGAGTCTTGGAACATGTCCTCGGTCCAGGGTCTAAAACCCCTCGTGACCTTTGGAACACCAAGCTCTGTGCCAAAGGGTGGAAGGCTGCCCTGCTGCACCACAATCTAAGCCCAGGGCATAAAACCCCCTGTGGTTTGGATGGAATCCAGGGCTCAGGGAATAAAAACCCTTGTGGCCTCTGGAATGTGTCCAGGCTTCCTGGCTCCTTGCTTCTTGCTCTCCCAGGCTCATAAATTGATTGTATCTTGAGGTAGAAAAACACATTCTCCATTATCTTGAGTAGCAGAGCATATTCCATATGCTTCAAAGAAAATGCTAAACCACCACAGCTATAGGTCAAACGCTTGATGCACTGCTTCCTTTCTACCCCCACGTCCTCACCTCCTCACCTCCTCACCTTTTTACCCCCACATCCTCACCACCTGCTTCTTTGTTTGATCACCAGTAAACAGTGTGTGCTCCCAGAGCTTGGGGCCTTTGCAGCCTCCATATTGGCGTTGGCTCCCTGGACTCACTTTATGCACTCTTGTCTTGTCTCATTCCTTTGACTCCGCCAGACTTCTTTGTAGCCCCCACAGCCTGGTGTTGGGTCTGATCACCCCAACATTTCTGGCACCCAATGTGGGGCAACGAAAACCCCGGTGAAGGAATGTTAGAGCATGCAGAAGGGGAGGACACCCGAGGATGACTGAAAGAAGCTCAGTGGGTAAGCTGGGCGCTCGGAAGAACCAGGGTAACAATGGGACAGAATGAAAGCAAAATTCTTATTTAAATTTCTTAAGGCATTTATTACAGAGAGGGGGAGTGAAAGTTAGTACTCAAAGTCTATTAACACTTTTCAGCACAGTAGAGCAGTTCTGCCCATGGCTCCTGAACAAGGGACTAGGGAGTTGGATGAATGGGAAAGAATTGGCAGAGATTTTAAAAAGGCATATAAAGATGGAGCCAAAATTCCAGTTTCTATTTGGTCAATGTGGCCGTTAATAAAGGCAGCTCTTGAGTCATTTCAAACAGATGATGAGGCAGATTCAGATGAAGAAGAGGAGGATGAGTATAAGAAACTAACATCAGATTCTGATATGCAAGGCACAGGAGCCAGAGGAAATCACAGAAAAGAAAGGAAAGCTGAAAAACATGTATTTTACTGGTCCGTTGGCTCCGTCTGCTGAATTAAGCGAATGGGCACCTCCTCCCTCTCCCACAATGGGCAAGAAAGTGAAGTAGTTGTAAAACTTACTGCTCCTGTAGTGACAACATTAAAATCTGGAGCAACTGGTGGTGCTATACAAAATTCTATTCAGAAGGCTAGAGCTGAAGGAGACCTTGAAGCATGGCAGTTTCCAGTTACTATAACCCAACAAGGAGGACAGAATATAGCTAATTGGGCCACTTTTCTTTGTAAGTTGTTAAAGGAATTCAAGCAAGTCATTAGTCAATACGGGCCAAATTCTCCTTTTGTGCAAACTTTACTAAAAAATGTGGCTCTTGATAATAGGTTAATACCATATGATTGGGATACTTCAACAAAATCTGTTCTCACTCCGTCTCAGTACTTGCAATTTAAAACTTGGTGGGCTAATGAAGCTCAAACTTAGGCAAGAGAAAACACACAGGCACAGCCGCCTGCACCTGTGTCCTTTGAACAGTTAATGGGGGTCGGCCCTAATTGGGGTTGATTAGACAATCAAGCATTAATGGAGGATGTTGCCATGGCTCAGTTACGCTCTGTGTGCTTAAGGGCATGGGAAAGAATAAATGTTACAGGGAAAAAATATCAATCTTTCAGTTCTGTCCGACAAGGAACCATATACTGATTTTATTGCTCAGCTCCAAGAGGCTGTGAATAAAGCCAAAACTGACAAAACAGCCTCATGATGTTGTAATACAGCTTCTTGCATACGATAATGCCAATGCAGAATGTCAAACTGCTATTCAACCTATGACGGGGAAGGCTCAACCAGCCAAGTATATTAAGGCTTGTGATGGCACTGCGGGTAACTTACATAAGGCTACTCTTTTAGCTCAGGCTATGGCTGGATTAAAAGTCAGAAAAAATATGCCTCGTTTCTCAGGCTCTTGTTTTAAATGTGGGCAATTTGGACACACAAAAAAGGAATGTAAAAAAGGAAATCAACAGGCAAAGGTTACTACCAGTAAGCAACAAAAAAGTTCTGGTATCTGCCCCTGATGTAAAAAGGGAAATCACTGGGCAAATCAGTGTCATTCTACATTTAGCAAAGATGGGCAACCTCTCTCGGGCCCCTCAACAAACCGAGGTGTATCCGGCACAGCCAGTGCCCTTACAAATGTACAATTGTCCCCCGTCACAGCAGGCAGAGCTGCCGTAGACCTCTGCAGCACAAGTCCTGTCTCCCTACTTCCTGAGGAGCCACCAAAGAAGGTCCCCATGGGAGTTAGGGGCCCTTTACCCTCAGGAACAGTTGGTCTCTTGCTAGGAAAGTCTAGTTTAAATTTAAGAGATGTCAATGTACATACAGGAATAATTGATTCTGATTATACCAGAGAAATTCAACTAGTTATCAGTTCCTCAACTCCGTGGTCTGCTTCCCCAGGAGAAAGAACTTCTCAGTTGTTAGTTCTACCTTATACAAAACTGGGAAGCAGCACAGTAAAAAGAATGGCAGGATTTGGTAGTATAAATCCAGCAGAAAAGGCTGTCTATTGGGTTAATCAAGTGTCTGACAAAAGACCTATTTGTACAGTAACCGTTCAAGGTAAAGACTTTGAGGGACTAGTAGATACTGGAGATGATGTTTCTATTATTGCTTTAGATCAGTGGCCCTGGCATTGGCCCAAACAAAAGGCATCCATTGGTATTGTTGGAGTAGGAGCTGCCTCAGAAGTTTATCAAAGTTCCTTAATTCTGCCATGTCAAGGACCAGATGGAAAGGAAGTGACTTATTGCAACAATGGGGTGCTGAAATATCTATTCCTATGGATCAATATAGTAACAACAGTAAATAAATAATGAAAAAAAAAAAAAATGGGATATCTCCCAGGGAAAGGACTAGGAAAAAATGAAAATGGCCAACCAGAACCTTTAAAACAAAAGGGCAAACAGAGCGAACTGGATTGGGGTATCATTTTTAGGAGCAGCCATTGTTGAGCCCCTGGCTCCCATTCCTCTTGTTTGGCTAACTGACAAACTGGTTTGGGTAGAGCAATGGGTGCTGAAACAGGAAAAACTGGAGGTTTTAAAAAAATTGGTGCAAGAACAATTGCAAAAGGGACACAGAGAGCCTACTTTCTCTCCTTGGAATTCTCCTATGTTTGTTATTAAGAAAAAATCAGGGAAATGGAAAATGTTAACAGACTTGAGAGCCGTTAATGCTGTAATTCAACCCATGGGTGTGCTGCAACCAGGGCTGCCCTCCCCAACTATGATTCCTATATACTGGCCTCTCATAGTGACGGATTTAAAAGATGGCTTTTTTTACCATTCCTTTAGTGACCCAAGATTATGAAAAATTTGCTTTTACTGTTCCAACCATAAATAACAAAGAACCAGTGGATAGATACTATTGGAAAGAAAGTACTTCCACGAGGCATGTTAAATAGCCCAACTATTTGTCAAACTTATGTCGGAAAAGTTATTAAGCCAGTTAGAGAACAGTTTAAAAAATGTTTTATCATCCATTACATGGATGATATCTTATGTGAAGCTGAAACTAGGGAGGAATTAATACTATGCTACAAACAGAAAAGGCTGTAACTGCAGCAGGATTAATCATAGCCCCCGATAAAATCCAAACTTTCACTCCATTTCAATATTTGGAATGAAAGTAGAACAAAGTACCATTAAGCCTCAAAAGGTTCAAATTCGAAGAGATAATTTAAAACTCTAAATGATTTTCAAAAATTATTAGGAGACATTAATTGGATTTGTCCCACTTTAGGCATTCCTACTTATGTTATGTCTCACCTCTTTTCTACCTTATGAGGTGATTCTGACCTTAACAGCAAATGCTCTCTAGCCAAAGGAGCATTAGAACTTCAATTAACTGAAGAAAAAATTCAACAGGCACGAGTGACTCAAATTGATCCACTACGTCATTATAGTTTTTAATTTTTCCTACTAAACATTCAACTACAGATGTTATTGTTCAACAGGATGATCTAGTTGAGTGGCTTTTTCTACCTCACAATACAACTAAAACACTTACTCTACACTTAGATCAAATTGCTGTACTGATAGGTCAAGCAAGGCTGTATACAACAAAATTAATGGGACATGATCCAAATCAAATTATAGTTCCTTTAAATAACAGTAAATTCAGCAAGCTTATGTTAATTCCCAGAAATGGCAAGTTAATTTAGCTGGTTTTATTGGTATACTTGATAATCATTATCCTAAATCCAAAATATTCCAATTTCTAAAATTGACATCATGGATATTAGTCTCCAATACTCAAAAGACCCCTATTGAAGGGGCCAATCCTATTTTTACTGACGGATCTAGTAATGGAAAGGCTTCATTTGTAGGACCTCAACAACAAGTTTTTCAAACTGACTTTGCTTCTGCTCAAAGGGCTGAACTTATGGCTATAATTACAGTACTAAAAACCTTTAAACAGCTACATTATTTCTGATTCAGCCTATGTGATGCAAGCCACGCAAAATACTGAATGTGCCTTAATTCAAAATGTAACTGATGATCAACTCAATCTTTCATTCTTTACAACAAGCAGTACAACAAAGGCATTCCCCTTTGTATATCACTCATACAAGAGCACATACTAACCTCCCCAGCCCTTTAACCAAACTCAATCAAAGGGCGGATGCACTGGTTTCTGCAGCTTTTACTGATGCACAAACATTCCATTCTTTAACCCATCTTAATGCTACAGGTCTCAGAAACAGATATGGCTTATCTTGGAAACAGGCTAAGGAAATTGTACAACATTGCTGTGCCTGCCAAGTTTCACATCTGCCACATCAAGTAGCAGGAGTTAACCCTAGAAGTTTATCTCCAAATTCCATCTGGCAGATGGATGTAATACATGTTCCTGCCTTTGGAAAGTTGTCCTTTGTTCGTATTTCAGTAGATACTTACTCATATTTTATTTGGGCCACATGTCAAACAGGAGAAGCTACAGCTCATGTTAAAAGACATCTTTTATCTTGCTTTGTAGTTATGGGAATCACAGAAAAAAATCAAAACTGATAATGGCCCAGGGTACTGCAGTAAAGCTATGGCTACATTTTTTCAACAATGGAATATTACCCATATTACAGGTATTCCACGTAACTCACAAGGACAAGCAATAGTTGAAAGAGCTAATCATACCTTAAAAACTCAAATACAAAAACAAAAAGGGGGAGACCAGGAATATAAAATACTGCATATGCAATTACATTTAGCTTTATCAACATTAAATTTTCTAAATTTACAACAAGATCAATCCATGACTGCGGCTGAATAACACTTGACAGGACAAAAGGAAAACAAAAAGGCTGGACAAGATATATGGTGGAGGGATACTCATACAAAAAGCTGGGAAAAAGGAAAGATAATTACATGGGGAAGAGGATTTGCTTATGTCTCTCCAGGTGAAAATGAGTAACCTGTGTGGGTGCCCACCAAACATTTGAAATGTATCATGATCCACACCAGGAAGAGAGGACTCTGGGAAGAGCCAGAGCTCCTGATACAAGTAATGGCATGAATGAACATCTCACAGACAAAAGAGAAGACCGAGAATACTCGTCAGGCAGATCCTCCAACATGGGGACAAATCAAGAAGCTGGTGCAGATGGCAGAGGATAGCTTGAGAGCACAGAACGAACCAAAAACAACTAGTAACTTAATGATGGCCATGCTGGCAGTACTCACTGTGGTGGTAAGCCTCCCTACTATAGGAGCAACTCAAAATTTTACTTATTGGGCATATGTCCCATTTCCTCCTTTAATTAGGTCTGTGAGTTGGATGGACCCAGTTATTGAAGTATACAACAACAACAGTAACTGGATGCCTAAGCCCATAGATAATCGAGGGCCAATGCATTCTAATGAGGAAGGGATGAAAATGAATATATCAATAGGATATAAATATCCTCCAATATGCCTGGGACCTGCCGCTGGATTCTTACAAATTGGCACACAAGTCTAGTTGGAAGTAATCCCTGGAAAAAATAAATCACAGGCTGCTTTACAAATGATTTTGGGGCAAAGTTTAAAATATAACCATTCCAGCCCTAAAACTCAGCAATTCCGTCCAAACAAGCTCAAATGTAAGCAAAATAAAGTTTGGTTGGAAGGTGTAGATACTTGGACTTGAGAAGATTGTATAGCAAGTAAGGCTGAGGTGCTACAAAATAATTCCTGTGGAATCGTCATTGATTGGTCCCCTAAGGAGATTTTCAAACCAAACTGCACCAGAAGACCCTCTTGTAAAGCAAATGTAACAAACCAATGGAATTGCTGGCAATGGAATCATACACAATACATTCAGACGGAAGCTGATGCCCCTATCATATGGAATCCTGATGGCATTGGTGCCCCTAGTCCAAAAATGATATCTCCTGCCATAGGACAGGAACATTCAGAATTATGAAAATTAACTGTAGCTCAAAGTCCAATTAAAATTTGGGAGGGTAAATATGAAAAGTACAGCGGGGAGGGAGGTAAGGATAAATATGCTCTTTCTTTTCTTTCCAACAGGATGTTCTGGATTCAAAGTTGTGTTCGACCACCTTTTATGTTACCAATAGGAAATGTTACTATTGATATAAATACACGCTCTATTACCTGCCCAGAATGTCGCCTATTTACCTGCATTAACTCAGCTTTTGATAAAAACAAACAAACAAACAAACAAAACAAAAACTATTTTGTTAATTAGAGCCAGGGAAGGAGTCTGGATCCCTGTGTCTCTAAACTCTGTTTAGAGATGCTTCCATGGGAAGCATTACCATCTATTCATACTATAACTGAAATCCTTAGGAAACTTTTATCCTGTTCAAAAAGATTTATAGTGGCTCTCATATTTGCTATAATTGGCCTCATTGCTGTTACTACTACTGCTGCAGTAGCTGGTGTGGCTTTACAGTCATCTGTGCAAACTGCTGAATTTGTTGATAAGTGGCAGAAAAATTCCACAAAATTATGGAACTCTCAGGCTCAAATAGATAAAAAAAATAGTTAATCAAATTAATGATCTCTATCAGACTGTAATTTGGATGGGGGATCGTATTATGAGTTTAGAAAATAGAACTCAAATACAATGTGACTGGAATACATCTGATTTTTGTATTACTCCCCATAGTTACAATGAAACAGAACACCAATGGGAAAAAGTTAAACATCACTTGGAAGGAAAAGAGGAAAATCTCACCCTCAATATCGTAAAACTAAAAGAGCAGGTTTTTGAAGCCTCTCAGGCTCACTTAGCCCTGCTCCCTAGAACTAATATTTTGAGTAAGGCAGCTGATGGGTTGTCTGCAATCAATCCTCTTAAATGGATTAAGGTCATTGGAAGTTCTACATCTGTGAATTTTATTCTAATAATTATGTGCTTGTGCTGTCTCATTTTAGTCAGCAGATGCAGAAGCCGCCTCTGGAGAGAAAGCCACGGCTGAGAACAAGCAATGATAACTGTGGTGGTTTTGCAAAAAAGAAAAAGGAGACATGTTGGTAGAAGAGCTGAGGCAAGACTTGCTTGTTTGACATAATGTAAAACAGTCTTGGAACATGTCTTGGGTCCAGGGTCTAAAACCCCTCATGGCCTTTGGAACACCAAGCTCTGTGCCAAAAGGTGGAAGGCTGCCCTGCTGCACCACAATCTAAGCCCAGGGCATAAAACCCCTCATGGCTTGGATGGAATCCAGGGCTCAGGGCATAAAACACCTCATTGCCTCTGGAATGTGTCTAGACTTGCTGGCTCCTTGCTTCTTGCTCTCCCAGGCTCGTAAATTGATTGTATCTCGAGGTAGAAAAACATGTTCTCCATTATCTCGAGTAGCAGAGCATGTTCCATATGCTTCAAAGAAACTGTTAAACTACCACAGCTATAGATCAAACACTTGATGCACTGCTTCCTTTCTACCCCCACGTCCTCACCACCTGCTTCTTTGTTTGATCACTCCCAGAGTTCAGGGCCTTTGCAGCCTCCATATTGCCATTGGTCCCCTGGACCTACTTTATGCACTGTTAACTTGTCTTGTCTCATTGCTTTGACTCCACTGTACTTTGTAGCCCCCAGAGCCTGGTGTTGGGTCTGATCACCCTAACACAATGCCACAATATAACCTTTTTCTCTCCCCATCCCCATTCTTTTTCTTCAGGAGTATCTTCCCTAAGTACTACTCCTTCAGTCAGCCTCTTCTTTGTTGTTGTTTTGAGACAGGGTTTCACTCCATTGCCAAAGCTGGAGTGCAGTGGCATGATGCATGATCATGGCTCACTGCAATCTCCACCACCTGGGTTCAAGTGATCCTCCCACCTCAGCCTCCAGAGTAGCTGGGACCAAAAGGGCATGCCACCATGCCCAGATAATTTTTTTTTTTTTTTTTTTTTTTGAGATGGAGTCTTGCTCTGTCGCCCAGGCTGGAGCGCAGTAGCGCTATCTCGGCCCACTGCAACCTCCGCCTCCTGGGTTCAAGTTATTCTCCTACCTCAGCCTCCCAAGTACAGATATGTGCTACCACGCCCAGCTAATTTTTGTATTTTTAGTAGAGACAGGGTTTCACTATCTTGACCAGGCTGGTCTTGAACTCCTGACCTCATCATCCACCAGCCTCAGTCTCCCAAAGTGCTTGGATTACATGCGTGAGCCACCGTGCCCAGCCGATTTTTTTTTTTTTTTTTTTAAATAATTTGTGGTAGAGACGAGGTTTCACCATGTTGTCCAGGCTGATCTCGAACTCCTGAGCTCAAGTGATCCACCCGCCTCCACCTCCCAAAGTGCTGAGATTACAGGCATGAGCCACCACACCCAACCAGTCAGCCTCTTACTCCCCTCAAATGGAAACGTGCTCTTAAGAAAGAATCTGGCCGGGTGTGCTGGCTCAGGCCAGGTGCAGTGGCTCACCTGTAATCCCTGCACTTTGGGAGGCCAAGGCTGGTGGATCACCTGAGGTCAGGAGTTCAAGACCAGCCTGGCCAGCATGGTGAAACCCCATCTCTACTGAAAAAATACAAAAATTAAACAGGTGTGATGGCAGGGGCCTGTGATCCCAGTTACTTGGGAGGCTGAGGTAGGGAGAATCGCTTGAACCCAGGAGACAGAGGTTGCAGTGAGCTGAGATCACGCCACTGCACTCCAGCCTGGGCAACAGAGAGAGACTCCTCTCTTGAGGAGAAGAATCTAACATCACTCATATAGGGAAAAAGGAATGCTGTGTTTAAAATCTCATCTCTAAATGCAGAAGGAAAAGCTTGTTTCCCTGATGGCATTTCAGATACTAGTGCCTGAGATATTTAAGAACTTTCCTGGGTCTCTGAAACCACACTGTTATAGAGGAAGGCCTGCCTTAAAGTAGCTCTTTCATATTATTTGAGGCAAAAGGCTTACTTTAGGTGTATTTGGAATAAGTAAAACACACTTTTGGAGGTGGGCCAAAGAACAGAAAAGTCAATTAAAGAGCTAAAAACTAAAGTGCAAGTTTTGGGTAAATTGAGTGGTCAGAAAGTGACCAAATCTTCATGCTGCCGAGCTCACCTGCCACTTGTATGACTTGAAGCAAGCTTGCTTAATGGCCCTAAGTCTAAGTTTGTTCACATAAATGGGATTATTAACAATCAACTGTAACACAGGGTTGGTGGGAAATATATAAAGTTATAGGTGGCCAGGTGGGCCCAATCGATCCTCCTACTTCAGCCACTTGTAATCCTAGCATTTTGGGAGGCAGAAACAGAGGATTGCTGAGGCCAGGAGTTCAAGACCATCCTGGGCACCATAGCCAGATCACATGTCTACAAAAAATTAAAATAATAAGTTATAGGAAAGCATGTAGCATATACAAGATGCTCCCTCAGCCTTGAGGCAGTAGAGTCAAAGACCAAGTTCCAAATCCTATCTGTTACCTACTAGTTTTCTGACCTTAAACAATTATTTCTTAGCCACATTTTCCTATTTGCAAAATGAAAATATGGAATTACCCTTTTAATTTTTTGCATGACCAAGCCTTCTTTTGAATTTTAATTTGCATTTGTTTAATTACTAATGAAGTTGAGCATCTTTTCATGTTTGCTAGTCATTTGTTTCACTCTTACCACTAGAAAACAATGTATTAAAATGAAAATCCAGAGGGTTGGGAGAACGCCTTGCTCAGCCTAGACCTGGCTGAGGTGGAGGGAGAGAGGAAGACCCCATCTGAGTGACAACCATGTGTGCAGGGGGTGGGTAAAACAGGAGGAGCTGGCCTGTGTCCTGGCAAGTTGGTTATTCACAGAGGTACTCCAAAATCAGTGACTATACTGAGGATTAGGAGAGGCAAGTTCCTCACTATTGAAGAAAGGAAGTATGTATGTGGAAGGCTAGGATAAAACATGTGGAGGTGGGCTGGAACTGGAGACATCAGTGTGAACTCATGCTTTTCACTACAGAATATGATGGATGTGGAAAGGGCCATTTGTGTACTGTCCCTGATAGGGCCCCGAAGCAGGAACACTCCAGTAACAGAGTATACTAGTGCCCAGATCTTGGTTTCTGAATACCATTCTCTACTAAATGGAACCAGGGCCACTTACACAAGTGTCTGGTTCTAGGGCTGGGGCTGGAAAAATACAGGGTGAGGCTGGAACATCTTGTGGTACCAGAAAAGATGGAAGTGCTCAGAGAATGATGGGAACATGTCAAAAGGACACAGGATCCAGCTTGAAGGAGTGTCCACTGGCCAAACTGGGACAATTTAAGCATCAAAGTAAATGATAGTAAGAATGAGTTGTGGTCATAGAATATGAATCCATGAGTAGTCCACACTGATATATCTATGAATGAACAAACAAGCAAATGACTAAATAAATAAATAAATGGGGGAGAAGGGAAGTTCTACCTTATGGTAAAATGCTAAGTATAAATATAGAAAAAATTATGAAATAAGAAAGTCACCCTTTGACAATTACTAATAGCATGGGAATAACTGATTCAGATAAGAATCATCAAAGAATGCTAAAACTAGTTGATGTAAGTTTCATGGGAACAGGATATTTATATAGTTTCAAAGTAGCTCCCCACAAAATGCTTATTAATTTTCTGTGGAGAAACCTGGAAGACACCATTTTAACCACCTTAACATCAATGGACTATAACTTTAAAAATGGAAAAAAAACAAGGACATAGCTGGGCATTGTGGCTCAAGCCTGTAATCCCAGCACTTTGGGAGGCTGGGGCAGGTGGATCACCTGAGGTCAGGAGTTCACTTGACCAATATGGTAAAACCCTGTCTCTACTAAAAATGCAAAAATTAGCCAGGTGTTGTGGTGCATGCCTGTAATCCCAGCTACTCAGGAGTCTGAGGCAGGAGAATCGCCTGAACCTGGGAGGTGGAGGTTGTAGTGAGCCGAGATCATGCCATTGCACTCCAGCCTGGGCAACAAGAGCGAAACTCTGTTTCAGAAAAAAAAATTAATAAATAAAAAACAAGGACATGGAAAAACCAGAACCCTCATACACTGCTAGTGAGGATATAAAATGGTTACAGTCACTTTGGAAAACAGTTGGCAGCCCCTCAAAAAGTTAAATATAGGTACCATATGACCCAGCAATTCCACTGTTAGGTATATACCAAATAGAACTGAAGGCATATGTTAACACAAGAACTTGCACATGAATGCTGCTAGCAGTGTATTTCATAACAGCTAAAAAGTGGAAACAGCCCAAATGTCATCAACTGATGAATGGATAAAAATGTGGTATATATCCATACAATGACATATGTCAGGTCTCTCCAGAGAAGCAGGACCAATAAGATGTGTAGGTTCTGTTTTCATATAGATATGTGTATGTATGTGTATATATACATAGAAAGAGAGAGAGACATTTAAGGAATTGGCTCATAGGAGGCTTGGCAAATCCAGACACTGATAGTGTAGGCTGATGGTCTGGAGATTCAGGAAAGAACTGCAGTCTGAATCCAAAGGCAGTCTGTTGACAGAACTTCTTGCTTGGGGAACAACAGTCTTTGTTGTATTAAGGGCTTCAGCTGATTGGATGTGACCCACTCACACTATCACACTATGGAGGGTAATCTGCTTTACTCAAAATCCACTGATTTTATTTTATTCATTTATTTTTTGAGACATGGTATTGCTCTGTTGCCCAGGCTGCAGCTCAGTGGTGTGATCATGGCTCACAGAAGCCTCAACCTTCAGGGCCCAATCGATCCTCCTACTTCAGCCTCTTGAGTAGCTGGACTTCAGGAGTGTGCCACCCCCCACCACCTGGCTAATTTTTTTTCTTTGGTAGAGACAAGGGCTCCCTGTGTTGCCCAGGCTGGTCTTGAACTCCTGGGCTCAAGTGATGCTCCTGCCTTAGCCTTCCAAAGTGCTGGGATTACATGCGTCAGTCACTGTGTCCAGCCAAAATTCACTGATTTTTGTTTCTTGTTTTTTTAAAGACAGAGCCTACCTCTGTTGCCCAGACTGGAGTGCAGTGGTGCAATCTTGGCTTACTGCAACCTCTGCCTCCTGGGTTCAAGTGATTCTCATGCCTCAGCCTCCCGAGTAGCTGGAATTACACGCTCCTGCCACTACACCTGGCTAATTTTTGTACTTTTAGTAGACATAGGGTTTCACAATGTTGGCCAGTGGTCTCTATCTCCTGACCTCAAGTAATCCGCTCGCCTTGGCCTCCCAAAGTGCTGGGATTACAGGCCTGAGCCACCTCACCCAGCCCCCAAATTCACAGATTTTAAATGTTCATCTCATTTAAAAAAAAAAAAAAAACCTTGAAAGAAACATCCGGAAAATTGGCCAACTATCTGGGCACCATGGCCAGTCAAGCTGACACATAAAATTTACCATCACAAATGGTAATAGAGTAACAGAATATAACATTTACATATTACTCTCAAATGAGTCAGAAAAAATATAGCATATATAATCTGTGCACATATATACAGAAAGAGAGTGATAAAGCAAACATAATACAAAGTTGACAACTGGGCCAGGCACGGTGGCTCACAACTGTAATCCCAGCACTTTGGGAGTCTGAGGCGGGTGGATCATTTGAGATCAGGAGTTTGAGACCAACCTGGCCAACATGGTGAAACCCTGTCTCTATTAAAAATACAAGTCAGGTGTGGTGGTGCACCCTTGTAATCCCAGCTACTCAGGAGACTGAGGCAGGAGAATCACTTGAACCCGGGAAGCAGAGGTTGCAGTGAGCCAAGATCGCGCCACTTGACTCCAGCCTGGGTGATGGAGTGAGACTCTGTCTCAAAAAAAAAAAAAAAGTCAGCAACTGGGAGATTTGGGTGAGGGTGTACTGAAATCCTTGATGCTATTCTTTTTTATTCTTTTTATTATTTTTAAATATTTCTCATGTCTGTTTCCTATCCTTTGTACTATTCTTGCAATTTTTCTGCAAGTTTAAGGTTATTGGCAAAATAAAAGTTAAAACAGAAAAAGAACATAAAAGTATATGCACAAAGAGTATTGTTTAGAAAAGAAATCTACCTATTGTGAGGCCTGTGCCCGGTACCAAGTACATGCTGAATAGCTGATGCTGCTGCCAGCTTTTCAGGTCTGGAGAGAAAGGTATTTCTCATAAGAAGTCACAAGGTGGCATCCCAAAGCCAAGAAACACCATATAGCACAGTTCACTGAGTCTGTAGAGCTGTCAGTGTCCTACCCTTCCTTACCCAGAATGCACTCCTTAATCCTAAAGAAAAAAAAGAAAAAGCTTTGTCTGCTAAAAACAGGGGCTCCTTCCTTTCACAGTGGACAAGGCTATGGAGCACCTGAGAGCTGGCCTCCTTTCCTTCTGTTTGGGTCCGGATTTCAGAGCAGCTGTCAAGGGTCACTGTATATATCACACTGGGACATCGACTCTAGAGACCTATGAAAAGGAGTGGACGAATGTGGTGGCAACGTAGAATAGTGAGCCCTAGAATGGGAACTCACAGACATTCACGTGTTGTGTGTACTCAGCCATATCCTTCCTTATCCTGCTTTCTTTTTTTTAATTGTAAATTGACAATTTATACCTGTTTATAATTATGGGGCACAAAGTCCTATTGTGACTTATAAATACAATGTGGGATAATTAAATCAAGCCAGTTAACATATCCATCACCTCATATGCTTAACATTTTTTGGGTTGAGAACATTTGAAATTTACTCTTAGCAATCTACCATGCTATGCAATAGATCTCAAAAAACAATACATTCCTCCTGAGACTTTAAGCCCTATGACTATCATTTTCCCCATTCCTCCTCCCCACGTCTCTGTAACCACCATTCTACTCACTGCTTCTATATATATAAACACACATATATTATATATATTATATATTGAAGTATATATACATACATACAATACATATGTAAATATAATATGTATATATAAAAGATATGTATATATACATAAAAATAAAAGTATCAAAATATACACGTGTGTGTGTGTGTGTGTGTGTGTGTGTGTGTATATATATATATTTTTTTTTTTTTGAGACAGTCTCGCTCTGTTGCCCAAGCTGGAGTGAAGTGGTGCGATCTCGGCTCACTGCAACCTCCACCTCCCGGGTTCAAGTGATTCTCCTGCCTCAGCCTCCTGAGTAGCTGGGATTACAGGTGCCCACCACTACGCTTGGTTAATTTTTGTATTTTTAATAGAGACAGAGTTTCCTCATGGTGTGCAGACTGGTCTCCAACTCCTGGGCTCAAGCGATCCACCCACCCCAGCCTCCCAAAGTGCTGGAATTACAGGCATGAGCCACCACGCTGGCTCTTCTACTCACTGCTTCTATGAGTTCAAATGTTTCAGATTCTACAAATAAATGACAGCATTTCATCCTGTTTTGTTTTTCTTCAGATAAGAGTCTTGCTCTGTTGCCCAGGCTGGAGTGCTGTGGCCCAATCTCGGCTCATTGCAAGCTCCACCTGCCAGGTTCATGCCATTCTCCTGCCTCAGCCTCCCAAGTAGCTGGGACTACAGGCGCCTGCCACTATGCCTGGCTAAATTTTTTTTTGTATTTTTAGTAGAGACGGGGTTTCACTGTGTTAGCCAGGATGGTCTCGATCTCCTGACCTTGTGATCTGCCCGCCTCAGCCTCCCAAAGTTCTGGGATTACAGGTGTGAGCCACCACACCCAGCCCATTTCATCCTGTTTTTTTTTTTTTTGAGATGGAGTTTCGCTCTTGTTGCCCAGGCGAGAGTGCAATGGCACAATCTGAGCTCACTGCAACCTCTGCCTCCTGGGATCAAGTGATTCTCCTGACTCAGCCTCCCAAGTAGCTGGGATTACAGACATGCGCCACCATGCCCGGCTAATTTTATATTTTTAGTAGAGATAGGGTTTCTCCATGTTGGTCAGGCTGGTCTCGAACTCCCGACCTCAGGTGATCCACCCGTCTTGGCCTCCCAAAGTGCTGGGATTACAGGAGTGAGCCACTGCGCCCAGCCTCATCCTGTTTTCTTAATCTGACTTCTTAGATGTTCCACCTGGAGCTCCTAGGATTTAATATTTCTAATTCTGGAATATGTCCATTCTGGTCTACCTGACCCTGTCACAAATTGCACCTTGAAATGAAATTGCTCTGGTCACAAAGGTCTCTTGCTCCCTGCCTGTGATTACACAGTGTAGCAGGTGTATAGACTGTCCAAGGAAGCCTCTGGTATTTACTGTATTGAGTCTCAGTTTCCTTATCAGAATAAAACAAATAATAACATTTGCTTTTTGATTAGATATATATAGTATCTAGAACAGAGTAGATATTAAATGAATTACAGTATTTTCTTTTTACACTTTGGTTTAAGCAACAGGGCGTTGTAGGAAAAAAATGGGATTTAAAGTTAAGACAAAGTTCCTGGTTGAGTGTGGTGGCTCATGCCTGCAATGTCAGCACTATGAGAGGCCAAGGTGGGAGGAACACTTGAGTTCAGGAGTTTGAGACCAGCCTGGACAACATGGTGAGACTGTCGCTACGAAAAATTTTAAAAATTAGCCAAGTGTGGTGGTGTGCACCCATGGTTTCAGCAACTTGGAAGGCTGAAGTGAATTGCTTGAGCCCAGGAGGTTAAAGCTGAAGTAAGCTGTAATCATGCCAAAGCACTCCAGCCTGGGCAACAGAGCAAGACCCTGTCTTTAAAAAAAAAAAAAAAATTTACATGAGAATACGCCTTTAAGAACTCTGGTGGCCGGGTACGGTGGCTCACACCTGTAATCTCAGCACTTTGGGAGGCCAAGGCAGGTGGATCACGAGGTCAGGAGTTTGAGACCAGCCTGGCCAACATGGTGAAACCCTATCTCTACTAAATACACACAAAAAAAATTTAGCCGGGCATGGCAGTGCATGCCTGCAGTCCCAGCTACTCGGAAGGCTGAAGCAGGAGAATCGTTTGAACCTGAGAGGTGCAGGTTGCAGTGAGCCAAGATCGCACCAGCCTGGGTGACAGAGCGAGACTCCGTCTCAAAAGAAAAAAAAGAACTCTGTCAACAATATTATTACCCCAGCCAGGAATGAAATGACCTTCCTCCCTTAAATAAATTGAAATCTTAATCTGCATGTCCCAGCTCAAGTGTCACATCTTTCAAGAAACTTTTCTCTAATAATCTCAAAAATATAAATAATATGGTATCCACATTCTGGACATTATTAAAAAAGAATGAGGAACATCTACATGTACTGAGATGGAAAATCTCAGAGACATTAACTGAAAATAAGCCATGGAATACATACATTATGATTCCATTTTTATGTTTAGAGAAAAAAGGACCATGCCATTCTCTTGCTTAAAACCCTTCAGTGGTTCCCCACTGCCAACCACTTGAAGTCTGAGCTCCTTAGCTGATATTCCTACTCCTTCACTAGCTGGGCTCTGCCAACCCCTGTGGCCTCATCTCCTATAGACCAATCTTGTCATTTTGAGCCCTGGGTTCCAGCTGTGACTAAAGTGCCCTCCACCATTTCTTCCTCTAGATCAGTGGCTCTCAAGCTTTAGCATACATCAGAATCACCTGGAATCCTTGTTAAACTACAGATTGCTGGCTGCACCCGTAGAATTTCTGATTTAAGTCTAGGATTGGCTCTAACAATTTCTATTTCCCATCAAGTTCCCCGGTGATACTGATGCTGCTGTTCTAAGAACCACACTTTGACAGCCAATGCCTTTACAATGATTACGACTCAATTTCCTCACCTACATATAGGTTGACCAATTATGTTGGTTTGAGACTGCCCCAGTTTTGGCACTGCAAGTTTCAAGTCACAGAAAACCCCTTAGTTCCAAGCAAACTGGGACAGTTGGTTACCACCTGCATAAGAATCTCTTACAGGACATTTGTTGCTACTGCCAAGCAGGCCTTCTCTATGGTCAGGCAACAGGGAGTGCTGAGGAAGGAATTCCATCATCCTGACCGACTTTTTGCTGGAGTAAGAGTTTTTAACAAAGTTTTTCATATTCAGGCACCTCCAAACATATTTTCTTTATTTCCTCCAGAAAACAAGTTTTAGCACTGAGATCCTTGTAAACATTTAACACAACTGGTTTAAGAACAAACTAAAAGCATCTATATCCTTGCCCTGTGTTGCTGGGGTGCGTTTATACAAGAAGTTGGGACAAATGCAATGGGCCCAGTGACCTTCCTATTCAGTTCAAAGTAGGTCTTGGCATGAGAGTTCCATATAGCCAGTACAGCTGACTTTCTGTGATTTCCAAGGGGTGCCCAAGACACTAAGGGCCATGGTCCTTGGGAAGGTCTGATGATGTTTCTGCTCATTGTTGATCAGGGTCAAACCTTTTCACTAACCAGGACTGCTCTTTCCAAGAAGTCAGAGGTCAGAAAGCTGGTAGCGTCGTACAAGACCATCTCGACAGCATGTGTAGATCTGCTTCTCCCATGTGGCTACCTAGAACACAAGAATTCACAGTTAAAAGGAAGCCTGGGATTCTTCCATTTCAAAAAGATGGAGGCTTATGATTGACAGACACTAGTCCCAGGGAGTCTGAGAAGGCTTTATGAAGGCAACAGAATTACATCCATGATTATGTGCTTACAAAAATTACTGGCTCACAGTGACGCCAGCATCCCAATCACCAATGGTTGGGATGCACCCATGACTATAGAACAGAGAAACTAATTGGTCCAAGTGGAAAGCAAACCCATTAGTGTTGTTCAGGTTGAGCACAGATGGTCTGCCTCTGGGGAGGAGATGGTTCATAGATGAGCTTGGCTATTCTTGAACCTTATAAAATTGGATACAAAAAAGTTCTGAATATGTGTCTTTTTTTCTGAGGAGGATTTCATCAACTCCTCAAGGCAAACAGCATGAATTCTGGAGTTAACTTAATCTCATTTTTACTACCAACTAGCTGCATGACCTAGGGCAACTTTCTCAACCCCCTGGGCCCCAGTTGCCTCATTTGTACAATGGAAATATGTTGATTCAAAATATGGAACACTATAAGAGAATTTTGTTTGTTTTTTGTTTTTTGAGACAGAATCTCGGCTCTGTCGCCCAGGCTGGAGTGCAGTGGCACCATCTTGGCTCATTGCAAGTTCCGCCTCCCGGGTTCACGCCATTTTCCTGCCTCAGCCTCCAGAGTAGGTGGGACTACAGGCACCTGCCACCACGCCTGGCTAATTTTTTGTATTTTTAGTAGAGATGGGGTTTCACCGTGTTAGCCAAGATGGTCTCAATCTCCTGACCTCATGATCCACCCACCTCGGCCTCCCAAAGTGCTGGGATTACAGGTGTAAGTCACTGCACCCGGCTGGAACACTACACAAGAATTTTAAAAAATGAAATGGATGGCCAGGCACAGTGGCTCACGCCTGTAATCCCAGCACTTTGGGAGGCCAAAGCAGGCCTCAGTCGGGAGTTCGAGACCAGCCTGACCAACATGGAGAAACCCTGTCTCTACTAAAAATACAAAATTAGCCAGGCGTGGTGGCGCATGCCTGTAATCCCAGCTACTTGGGAGGCTGAAGCAGGAGAATCGCTTGAACCTGGGAGGCAGAGGCTGCAGTGGGCTGAGATTGTGCCGTTGCACTCTAGGCTGGGCAACAAGAGCGAAACTCCATCTCAAAAAAAAAAAAAAGAAAAAAGAAATAGATCTATATGCATTTACCTGGAAACAGCTCTAAGACGGTAATTTAAATAAAAGTCACAGGGCACTATATAGAGAATAGTCTCAATTATGTACAAACTGAAGATAAAAGTATATTATTCACATTAATACATAAAGATGTAAGTGTACAAATTCTCTGAAAATAGTCTTGAAAAATATGTGCCAAACTGTTAACGCTAGTTACTTCTGGAAAAGAGGAAGGGAACCAAAAAGGTCGTAAAGGAGACTTTTAAATCTGTATCATTCTGTATTGTTTGAACTTTTACAGATATTAATTGTACAACTTTTTTTAAATTATAGGAAAAAATAGGAATAATAATACCTACACCTCAACAAATGGTAACAAAGGTTACATGAGATAATGTATATAAAACGTTCAGCACAGTGTCTGGTCAATAAATATTTCCCCTTTTGCTTTTCTCTTTCTATTCTAATCAAATGAGAAAATCAGTCCAGAAGTCTTAATAATAATAATAATAATATTTATAGAATGTATTTACAAGGAGTTTTCATATTACTATCTTCATTTTACAGATGAATTGACAGACTAGTGAGGTAAAGTAAGTTTTTAAGTTTCTAGAGCCAGTAAGTGATGAACTTTTTTTTTTTTTTCTGAGACAGGGTCTTACTCTTCGCCCAGGCTGGAGTGCAGTGACACGATCACAGCTCATGGCAGCCTCAACTTCCCAGGCCCAAGCAATCGTCCCATCTTGGCCTCCCAAATGAGTAGCTGGGACTACAGGCATGTGCGCCACCATGCCCAGCTAATTTTTCTGTATTTTTTGTAGAGATGGGGGGGTCTCATCTTATTGCCCAGGCTGGTTTCGAACTCCTGGGCTCAAGTGATCCACCTGCTTCAGCCTCCAGAAGTGCTGGGGGTACAGCTGTCAGCCAGAAGTCACTATTTTTTTTTTTTTAGAGATAAAGTCTCACTCTGTTGCCCAGGCTGGAGTGTAGTGGTGCGATCTCGGGGCTCACTGCAGCCTCCACCTCCCAGGTTCAAGTGATTCTCCTGCCTCAGCCTCCCAAGTAGCTAGAACTACAGGCGTATACCACCACGCCCAGCTAATTTTTTTGTATTTTTAGTAGAGACAGGTTTCACCATGCTGGCCAGGCTGGTCTTGAACTCCTGACCTCAAGTGATCCACCTGTCTCGGCCTCCCAAAGTGCTGGAATTACAGGCATGAGCCACCATGCCTGGCCCAGACGTCACCTCTGACTTAAGCTCTTAATTTCTTCCCATCCTACCACACTGCCTATACAATAAGCACTATTTTGTCATCCCTAATGACCACAAGGTATCTGGATTCAGTCTCATAAAAGCCCTAGATCTCGCATGAGAATCACCCAGGTCTAGTGTTGTCTCAGGCCTGTACCTTGTACACAGGGTCACAGTCAGCCCCAGTGAGCTCAGTGACATAGTCTAAGTCTTGCTGGACAATGAAACAGCTTCCATCACCTGAAAGGCAGAAAGAAAATTGATATAACTAAGAAAAAACTCTATCCAGAGTTTAAACACTCAGTATTTTTATTTGCTTCTGTAGATCACTAGTGTAAAGAAGATGGTCCAAAGACCCAGAATGGCAAATAGATCTTATTATGTGGGCCATCTTTTTTTTTCAGACAGAGTTTCGTTCTTGTTGTCCAGGCTGGAGTACTATGCCGCGATCTCAGCTCACTGCAACCTCCACCTCCTGGGTTCAAGCAATTCTCCTGCCTCAGCCTCCCAAGCAGCTGGGATTACATGTGACCGCCACTACACCTGGGTAATTTTTGTATTTTTAGTAGAGATGGGGTTTCACCATGTTGGCCAGGCTTGTCTCAAACTCCCGACCTCAGGTGATCCATTCATCCACCTCAGCTTCCCAAGGTGCTGGGATTACAAGTGTGAGCCACCATGCCCGGTCTATGTGGGCCAATTATGATAACCCATAGTGGCTGCCTAGAATGCTGAGCTGGGGTGGATTTGAAGAGCAAGTGCGAGTTCTGTGGGAAGAAGGGATGTCTTTGATTAGCAATGCCAGCCAAAGGCACAGAGCAAGCAACCACAGGTGTGTGTGTGTGAGTGTGTGTGTGTATTTATAAACTTATCCTAGATTATTTTTAATAGGGAATGTCTAAAAAAAGTCCTTAATATTTTTTAAAGAAATATTTGTGTAGATATTTCCTATTAAAATGTTCCCAGATTATTCCTCAATCTGTAAATTTGACTGCATACGCTAGGAGAAAGAGGACAGTTAACACTAAGAAAGTAAAAGTATACCTAATTCTTTTTTTTTTTTTTTTTTTTTTTTTTTTTTTTGAGACGGAGTCTCGCTGTGTCACCCAGGCTGGAGTGCAGTGGCGCGATCTCGGCTCACTGCAAGCTCCGCCTCCCGGGTTCACGCCATTCTCCTGCCTCAGCCTCCAAGTAGCTGGGACTACAGGCGCCCGCCACCACGCCCGGCTAGTTTTTTGTATTTTTAGTAGAGACGGGGTTTCACCATGTTAGCCAGGATGGTCTCGATCTCCTGACCTCGTGATCCACCCGCCTCGGCCTCCCAAAGTGCTGGGATTACAGGCTTGAGCCACCGCGCCCGGCCTAATTCTTAAAAGAGCACAGACAAATGAAACTTGGGGTGATCTATAAACTGCTTAATGAGGTGATTTCTTTTTGTTAATATAAAAGTAGTAAAAATACAAAAAAAATTAGCTGAGCGCGGTGGTCCACGCCTGTAATCCCAGATACTCAGGAGGCTGAGGCAGGAGAATTGCTTGAACCCAGGAAGCAGAGGTTGCAGTGAGCCAAGATGGTGCCACTGCACTCCAACCTAAGCAAAAGAATGAGACTCTGTCTCAAAATAAATACATAAATACATAAATAAATAGAAGTAGTACATGCTCATTGAACAAAACTTTAAAAATAAACAAAGCAGAGGTAGAAAAATCACCCCAATCTACCATTCAAAGGCAATTACTGTTAACATTTTTATCTTTTTTTGTGTGCCTATTTTTCATGGTTGACAGCATGTGCATAAATGAATGTCTTTATGCATACAGTTTTTTCTGACTTTGTATATATAAAGACCTGGAAAAGAATCAGCAGATATTAATTAACCTTTTCAAACTTTTTGGAAATCTGAAAAACTGTTTTCCAAATTTATCTGTTAATCTACATTCCAAGCAGCAGCATATACAAGGTAGTACCTTACCCTTTCTTGCATTATTATTAAAAATCATCTTCTCCAAAAATGAATCCTTATCTTTGAGAGAGACATATAGAAATGCTGACAGGTGAAATAAGATGCTCATGATATATTTCAAAATATATGAAATGAGGAATGCAAGGGAATAGGTAAAACAAGATTAGCCATATATTGATAATAGCTTACGTTGGACAATGGGTATAGCAGGTTCACTGTGCTATTTTCTCTACTTTTAGATATGTTTGGCAATTTCCATCAAAAACGTTTTTTATTTTGTTTCATCTGGCAATTTAAATCTCCTCACTAATAATCAGAGTTCCAAAGGACTGCAAAGATCATCTATATCCAACTTCTAAACCAGTACAGAACTCCCTCTACAGCACATGGCAGAGCGGCCAAACAGCCTACACTTGCCCATCGCCAGAGTTAGAGGTGCTCACTACCTTAAGGGCAGCTTCTTTCTTAAGGAAAAGAAAGCTTTTCCTTTATAATTAACTGGAATGTGGTTTCTGATAACTTTCTCTTACTGGTCTTAGTTTTGTCCTCTGAAAACAGAGCTACAATCTTACTCCCTTTGCCTTTAGATATCAGTACTGGAAGTTATGCCTTGCCTTCTTCCCAGTAGAAAAGTAGAAAAGTACAAAAAATCTGCTCCTCTGGGTTGAAACCCAGGAGCCACCAAGATGCCAGCTTACCACTCTTCTCTCATGGTTTCTGACACCGAACTCATTGGAAACATGGCACTGTTACCTATCAGAAGTCAATTCAAAGGACCTGCCCCAAGAGAGACAAAAGATATTGATACTGTGGATGAAGCCATCTATTACTTCAAGGCCAATGTCTTCTTCAAAAACTATGAAGTTAATAATGAAGCTGATAGGACCTTGATATATATCTCTCTCTACGTTTCTGAGTGTCTAAAGGAACTCCAAAAGTGCAATTCCAAAAGCCAGGGTGAGAAAGAAATGTATACACTGGGAATCACTAACTTCCCTGTTCCTGGAGAGCCCGGCTTTCCACTTAATGCAATTTATCCCAAACCTGCAAACAAACAGGAAGATGAAGTGATAAGGGCCTATTTACAACAGCTAAGGCAAGAGACTGGACTGAGACTTTGTAAGAAAGTTTTCAACCCTCAGAATGATAAACGCAGCAAGTGGTGGACTTGCTTTGTGAAGAGACAGTTCATGAACTAGAGTCTTTCAAGGCCTGGACAGTGAAAGGAGCAGGGGCGGCCACCATCTCCAGAGCCCTAAGCAGCATTTTCCAGCAAGATATACACAATACTTTGCCTTTATTTCACAACGTTTTATACACAAGAGAGAAGAGCATGTCTTTACTTGAAAAACTCTTGATCAAGAATTCGGGTGGGAGAAAAGAAAGTGGGTTATCAACAGTGATTTGAAATCTTCTGCAGTATTAAGCTGGTGCTTAGTAAGCATAAGTAATAATAAAGAAATTTCAGGCCAGGCACGGTGGCTCACACCTGTAATCCCAGCACTTTGGGAGGCCAGGGCGGGTGGATCATGAGGTCAGGAGATCGAGACCATCCAGGCTAACACGGTGAAACCCTATCTCTACTAAAAATACAAAAAATTAGCCAGGCGTGTTGGTGGGCACCTGTAGTCCCAGCTACTCAGGAGGCTGAGGCAGGAGAATGGCATGAACTCGGGAATGGAGCTTGCAGTGAGCTGAGATGGTGCCACTGCACTCCAGCCTGGGCAACAGAGCAAGACCCTGTCTCAAAAAAAAAAAAAAAAAAAGAAATTTCTAACATTCCAAAAAAAAAAAAAAGTACCAAAAGTAGAGCACGAGTCAGCTCTTCTCCACCTCCTACTCCTCATATAACCCACACATCACCTTGAAACAGATTTTTTTTTTTTTTTTTTTGAGAGGGAGTTTCACTCTGTCGTTGAGGATGGAGTGCAGTGGTACAATCTTGGCTCACTACAACCTCTACCTCCCAGGTTCAAGTGATTCTCCCACCTCAGCCTCCCAAGTAGCTGGGATTACAGGTGCACACCACCATGCCCGGCTAATATTTGTATTTTTAGTAGAGATGGCATTTCGCCATGTTGGCCAGGCTGGTCTTAAACTCCTGACCTCAGGTGATCTACCCTCCTCGATCTCCCAAAGTGCTGGGATAATAATCAGTAAAATGGCCTGCAGGTAAGAGAGAAGAGGTGAGAAATAGCGAGGCCTCAGGTGATCTATCCACCTTGGCCTCCCAAAGTGCTGGGATTACAGGTGTGAGTCACCGCACCTAACCTTATTTTTTAATTTTAATTTTTTTTTTTTTTTTTAAGACAGAGTCTCGTTCTGTCACCCAGGCTAGAGTGCAGTGGCGTGATCTCAGCTCACTGCATCCTCTGCCTCCCAGGTTCAAGCAATTCTAATGCCTCAGCCTCCTGAGTAGCTGGGACTATGGACGTGTGCCACCATGCCCAGTAATTTTGTGTTTTTAGTGGAGACAGGGTTTCATCATGCTGGCCAGGGTGGTCTCAAATTCCTGACCTCAAGGGATCCACCCGATTCAGCTTCCCAAAGTGCTGGGATTACAGGCAGGAGCCACCATGCCCAGTCACTATCTTTTTAATATTTTTTTAATTAAAAAAATTATTTTTGAGACAGAGTCTCGCTTTGTCACCCAGGGTGAAATGCAGTGGCACAATCAAGGCTCACTGCAGCCTCCACCTCCTAGACTCAAGCGATCCTCCTATCTCAGCTTCCTGAGTAGCTGGGACCACAGAAATGAACCACCATGCCTGGCTAATTTTTATTTTTTGTAGAGACAGGGTCTTCTATGTTGCCTGGGCTGGTCTCAAACTCCTGGGCTCAAGTGATCCTTCCACCTCAGTCTCCCAAAATGCTGGGATTATAGGCATGAGCCACTGTGCCCAGCCCATTTGTTTTTTAAATTAAAAAAAAAAAAAAAAGTTTTATAAAAATATTGTATTTTGGAGTGACTTTAGGTTTACAGAAAAGTTAGTTAAAGATAATACAGAAAGTTCCCATATGCCCTTAATCAGTTTCAGGTTTTCCCAAATGTTATCACCTTACATTTGTCAAAACTAAGAGGTCAATATTGGTACACTGCTATTACCTAAACACATACTTTTTTTTTTTCACCAGTCTTTCCTTAACATCCTGGATCCAGTCTAGAATACCACTGACTTAGCTGTCAAGTTTCTTTAGTCTCCTTGGTTGACTTTTATTTTCAAATCACTAAATTAATATAATCTGAAATGGACTCTGGACTTCTTGTTAAGTGAAGCAGTACACTTTCCTAACTGTTTAAACCATGTTCAGCGGAGTGTTCTGTAAATAACAGCCCAAAACATCCTGACTGATATACTGAAATGCTCAAGGTAGGTAGGTAGTCCCTCCAGGCTGTATAGTCCAGTCCTCCTCACCTGCATCATTCCTACAAGGATCCAGTGTCCCTTAATGTACACTTTGTTTCAGGCATTTCCCCAACATCATTCCTGAACTCCATTCCAAAGAGTTTGTCCTGGCTACACCAAGGTATTCGCTTTACCTAGAATATATATGTAAAGCATCAAACACAGTACCTACTACATAGCAGGCTCTCCGGAAATGCTAGTGCCCTTCTTCTTTTGCTCCCCTTGCCTCATCTATGACTTTGCATACACAAAAGCTTCAGCTTTCAGTGTCCATCTTTACATCTCCAGTGGGTGAAATCTTTATCGGTTTACATGTCACCTAGTTCACAAAGACCTTGCTGACAGCACTCCTGCCTCTAGAATTAGCTATTCTCCATTTCCTCATGCAGTCTTCTGATGTAGTCCTTATCAAACTGGACTGCAATCATATGTTCACATGTCTGTCTGCCTTATTGTGAGTTCCCTTAGGGCACAAGAGTGGTGGGCATTGAGCTAAATTCTGGGAATAACACAATGAATAAGGCACAGTCACCACCCTCAAGGAGCTTGAACTGGAGGGCGACGCAGACAATCACAACGCAGAGTGATAAAAACCATTGATAGGTACAATATGCCAAAGAATCACGGGGGACCATGCCCCAACCCCGCCAGCGATTATACACTTAAAACTATGTTTAATTAACTGAACTACAAAGAAGCATCTCTCTCAGTTGGCCCATGGACCCACCTTGGCTAGCAATGAATCCATCTCTGAAACTTAGCAGGGATAGAACTGGTGCTCCTGATCTGTGGATGACTTGTACCGGAGCCCTAGGATTCAAAGAAAGGGGAAATTTTACTTTCTTTCTTCAAAAGCAATACTTGACCATATTCAATATATAGTACTAATCACATAAGAGCAAACAGGATAAAATGTGGAGAAAGATTAAACATTTCTATGGTTTCTTTCCTGGCAAGAACCTTAACTGGCAGATTAAGGTAATTCATTTAAAACCATCCATGTCTCTAAACATGAACTAAGTCACCACCCAAATCCTGAGTTTTTAAGGCAGGTATGACATGGGTTGAAGATAACAATATTAGCAGTATGTTAACCTTTTCACTTAACGAAAGAATTAAGATTTGTTGTAAAATATTAAAATTGTCAGGACTCTAAAAAGAAAGAGAAAGCTGAGTGAGAATCAATTTAATATATATGTAAGGGTGATTTTTTTTTTTTTTTTTTTTTTTTTTGAGACGGAGTCTTGCTCTGTGCCCCAGGCTGGAGTGCAGTGGCGCGATCTCGGCTCACTGCAAGCTCCGCCTCCCGGGTTTACGCCATTCTCCTGCCTCAGCCTCCCGAGTAGCTGGGACTACAGGCGCCTGCCACCACGCCCGGCTAATTTTCTTGTATTTTTAGTAGAGACGGGGTTTCACTGTGTTAGCCAGGATGGTCTCGATCTCCTGACCTCGTGATCCGCCCGTCTCGGCCTCCCAAAGTGCTGGGATTACAGGCTTGAGCCACCGCGCCCGGCCTATTTTATAATAGTGATCAGAGATTCCCTATCTCTGTGGAGGCAAAAAAAAAAAAGAAAAGAAAAAAAATATTAAGTAACTGAAATGATGGAAGAAAAGGTATAAGCTAGTCACCATCTACTGTAATTTCTTCCCTGCTCTTGGAATAAACTTAGAATGGCAGATAAGGTCAAAGCATCTCCTGTTTTCCTGCTGGCATCACTTCTCACCACTGCCCTCATATGCAGGGAACATACCTGTCATAGACTCCTGAAAACAATCCCTTTCACATGCCTTCATATATAGGATTGTATATATGGGATTCTACCGAGCCCAGCTCTTTTCCTCCTTCTTTACTTGGCAACTTCCTACTCAACAAGATCCAATGTTTCTCGTTGCCTTGGAGAAGCAGTCTTACCTCCTTCCCTCTCCTTTCTGGTGCTTCCTTAAATTTCTGTGGCTAGCCCTGTCAGACAAGCGATCACACTGCACAACAGTCTTTTACTTGTCCATCTTTACCATTAGACTCCAGGTGTCTCAAAGGCAGAGTCTGTTTTTTGTTTTTTGTTTTTGAGATAGAATCTCGCTCTGTTGCCCAGGCTGGAGTTCAGTGGCATGATCTCAGCTCACTGAAACCTCCACTTCCCAGGTTCAAGCGATCCTCCTGCCTAAGCTACACTAGCAGCTGGGTTAATAGGTACGCGCCACCATGCCCAACTAATTTTTGTATTTTCAGTAGAAACGGGGTTTCGCCATGTTGGCCAGGCTGGTCTCGAACTCCTGACCTCAGGTGATCCACTCACCTTGACCTTTCGAAGTGCTGGGGTTACAGGAGTGAGCCACCACACCCAGCCCAGAGTCTGTACCTTTTATTTCTGTTTTTCAGTGCCTTGAACCAAGCCTGATGCCCACAGAAATTATTTTCAATAAATATCAGTTGAAAAAAGGAAGGAAATCAAAGGAAGAAGGGACAGAATCGTAGAAATTATTAAATCCTGCAACAGAGAGATTGTGTGATTCTCTTTAGGTATCTTTAAGACCAAGGAAAAGCCTGTTTAGAAAGGTCATGATCAAAACTACATAACTAACAGAGCTGGGTTCCTTAAACTAAAAATAATCTTTCAGGGCTGGGTACAGTGGCTCATGCCTGTAATCCTAGCACTTTGGGAGGCTGAGGCGGGCAGATAATGAGGTCAGGAGTTTGAGACCAGCCTGACCAACATGGTGAAACCCTGTCTCTATTAAATATACAAAAATTAGCTGGGTGTGGTGGCGCACGCCTGTAATCCCAGCTACTCAGGAGGCTAAGGCAGGAGAATTGCTTGAACCCGGGAGGCAGAGGTTGCAGTAAGCCGAGATAGCACCACTGTACTCCAGCTTGGAGGACAGAGTGAGAATCCATCTCAAAAAATAAATAAATAAATAAAAATAATTCAATCTTTCAATCTTAGGGTAGTCAGGGTCTAATGTAAGAGAAAATTACTGAGCTCTTTAAGGTTAAAAGTTCTAGACAATCAATTTAAATGAAATGTTAGTTTATATTTAAGCTTAATTTTCACAGCAATCATTAGTCAGACAATCATAATAGGATGAATCATATATTTTAATATGAGTCCAGGAATAATAAGAACAATCAGAAAATTCAGACCAGAAAACCTTTGTAAACGGAAAAATATACCCTTGATTCAACAGTCATCTATATGCTAGGCTAAATCAACGTTAAAGCCAATAAAAATTTCCACTCTGTAGAAGACCTGCATCATGTAAATGAACAGTGACTCACCCTGGACTCCTCACATCCAGCTGATAAATGTTTCCATCTTGAGTTCCAGCCAATAGCAAGAAGCCAGAGAGAAAAGTACAGCAGTTGAAAGCATCTGAGCCAATAAAGAGGAACACCTGGGAACAAGTAGGAGGCAAAAATGCAGTTTAGAGATTAATTTGTTTCCAAGAATAAACAGGCACCAAAAAAGGAAAAATTTCACTATATTTTGAGATATTTTCTTCCTTCCCCCTTTAATTATTCTCAAATGGTAAATTACACATTCACCAAAAACTGAGAAGGAAATACTCCCAGGATTTCAGGAACCTGAGGTTGGTTAAGGACTTGAGCAGTTTATGTAATATACTCTGAGGTGGCAGTTTTCCAACTATTACCACTCAACACACTATCTCACAGTATCCTCACCAACAAAATTCCTTCTTTTCCCCTTTTTCATGACAACCTTCTATTTGAGAAACACTTGCAATTCCCACATGTAAGTTTTGTTCCATGTCACTTCAACCTTTTGAAGGAGGGTATTTTGTAGGAAAATAAACAGGCTTAAATAAAGTAGCGATGTAAAGAATCACAGTTCTCCCCATGAATCTGAGAAATTATTAGATTTTCATTTACTTCTTACTGTTAGCTCAAACTGATTATGTCTTCCCCAAACATTCTAAAAAGAAAAGGCAAAAAACAAAATAAACAAACAAAAAAACCTGATTTCCCTCTGGAAGTAAAAGCCAGTGTGAAAACTCAAGTACAAAGGCGATATTAGCAAAAATGGTAATGTTCCTGAAACAAACTTTGAAAATGGAAATATCATCAGCACAATGAAGTAACAAGATGAAATGAAAACAGCAAACCCTGTGGCCAAACCAAATCATTAAAGTTGTCTGGATGACAATTACAGGAGCTAGAAGGAAATTTTAAAAATCTAATCTCTGGGAAGAGAGAATTTAGTTAACAGCATAATCTTCCCAGCAAAAACTCAGATGTAGGAAGAAACTCCAACTAATGGTCTGTTCGTTCATTAATTGATCAAGAGTCCTGAATACATGAGTCCTTTTTTTTTTTTTTTGAGACAAGGTCTCACTCTGGTTCCCCAGACTGGAGTACAGTGGCACAATCTTGGCTCACTGAAGCCTCGACCTTCCAGGCTAAGGTGATCTTCCCACCTCAGCCTCCCAAGTAGCTGTAGCTGGAATTACAGGTGCATGTCGCCATGCCCAGCCAATTTTTTGTATTATTAATAGAGATGGGTTTTTTGCCCAGGCCAGTCTTGAACTCTTGGACTCAAGCAATCTACCCTTTCTGGGCCTCCCAGAAAGCTGGGATTACAGGCATGAGCCATTGTTCCCAGACGCATGAGTTCTTTACTCAGAATTTCTTCACATTACCTAAGAGGTAGCAGGACTCATAAAGAAAGAAAATCTATACAACTTCATCATTTTACATATAGCACACTAAGGCCCAGAGAAGGAAGGTGACTTAACAAAGATCACAAAACAGTAGAGCATTTAATCCTCATCATAAACCCTATTATGCCCAGTTTAGTGATAAGGAAGCAGGCTCAGAGAGGTTAAGTAACTTGTCCAATGCTGGAATCATTAAGTATTAACATAAGAACTGAGATTTATTTTATTTTTTTATTCTCTGCAAGTGTTGCACAAGAACTGGGATTTAGGGCCGGGTGCAGTGGCTCACACCTGTACTCCCAGGTGTGAGGTCAAGGAAGGTAGATCACATGGGTCAGGAGTTTGAGACTAGTCTGGCCAACATGATGAAACCCCATCTCTACTGAAAATATAAAAATTAGCCAGGCATGGGGGTAGGCCTGTAATCCCAGCTACTCGGGAGGCTGACGCAGGAGAATCACTTGAACCTAGGAGGCGGAGGTTGCAGTAAGCTGAACCGAGATTGCGCCACTGCACTCCAGCCTGGGCGACAGAGTGAGACTCTGTCTCAAAAAACAAACAAATAAACAAACAAACAAACAAACAAACAGGGATTTAAATGTTGCCCTTATTCCAAATCCCACACTCTTAATCATTATGCTGTACTTCCTCTTACTCAGGCAGCCTTCTCAAAAGTGAACACAGGGAGCAAGTAGAAATGTTTCCAAAATAGCCTTCTAAGAAACAGAACGACCCAGGTTGCCTCAGAGTTCAAAGGCCATATAGGAACCACTTGCCGGCTGTCTGCTCTGTAGTCCCAAGCACTGAAGTTTCTTATCTTCCCGGGCCAACAGCAGCATTTTTGCCTCTGTTCCAACCTCCCGTTCACCTGCATGACAAATGAACTATGTTAATAACAGTGAGGCTAATCAGCTGACAGTGCCCACACAGCACCAATACTGATGTTGATTACTGATTTTGTTAGCGATTCACTTACTACAAAGCAAACATTTATTATGTTCTGTATCTCACTGTGGTATTATTTATAAACTGGATATATTTGACAAAACTCACAGAACTATACAATTAAAAAGACTGACTTTATTTTTACATTTTAAAAATGTTTTTTAATGGTATCCAGTAGCCAAGGAAAAGGGTGACTTTTACCATATGTAAAAGATACCTCAGTAAATCCAAATGTATTTTTAAAATGCGTGTGTGTGTACTCTTTTTTGAGACAGGGTCTAGTATGTTGTCCAGGCTGGAGTGCATGGGCCATTCACAAGCACAAACATAGCACCCCACAGCCTTGAATCCCTGGGTGTGAGCAATCCTCCCGCCTCAGCCTCCTGAGTAGCTGGGACTACAGGTGTGCACACCATGGCTGGCAATAAACCCAACTTTTAAAATACTAAGTTGTTTGTACCGTGAGAAGACACCACACTAGGAGCAGGGATACAATGCTGGAAAATACAGTCTCTGACCTCAAAGATCTTACAGCCTGGAGAAAATGAAATGTATTCATTCACTCACCAAATATTTCTTTAGGGCCTACTATGTATCAGGCACTATTCTTTTTTTCTTTTTCTTTTTTACCTTCATCTTCTATGTGATGACATCACACAGTATTCTAAATGCTAAGGAAACAGTGATGAACAAACAGATAAGGTCCTTACTCTCAAGGATTCTAGTGAATAGGTAAATAAACAAGTAGGATACTTTCAGAAAGTGATAAGTTCTAAAAGAAAATAAAATAGGAAAATAAGATCAGAAGTGAATAGGTGGTGGGAGGCTAAGTGCGGAGGGTAACTTTTAAATGTAAACTTCATTTATTTTTAAAACTTTTTTTTATAGAGATGGGGTCTCACTATGTTGCCCAGGCTAGTCTCAAACTCCTGGGCTCAAGCAATTCGCCCACCTCAGCCTCCCAAAGTGCTGGGTTTACAGGTGTGAGCCACCACGTCCAGCCTAAACTTTAACTTTAAAAAGCCTCTGTGGAAGTAACTTTTCAACTGAATGGTGAGATCTGAAAGGTAAACAGAAACCAGTTATGTGAAGAGCTGCAGGAGTATATTCCAGACTAAGGGAAAAAGAAGGCAGAGTCAGGCCAGGTGCGGTGGGTCACGCCTGTAATCCCAGCACTTTGGGAGCCCGAGGCGGGTAGATCACTTGAGGTGAGGAGTTCAAGACCAGCCTGGCCAGCATGGCAAAACCCCATCTCTACCGAAAATACAAAAAATAGCTGGGTGTGGTGGTGCATGCCCGTAATCCCAGCTACTCGGGAGGCTGAGGCAGGAAAATTGCTTGAACCCAGGAGGTGGAGGTTGCAATGAGCCAAGAATGTGCCACTGCATTCTAGTCTGGGTGACAGAGGGATACTGTCTCAATTTAAAAAAAAAAAAAAAAGAAGGCAAAGTCCGGAGACTGGGAGAGTCCACTGTACTGAAAGAAGAAACTAAAGGCCTGTAGTTGAAATGTAGTGGGCCTGGCTGAGGATGGTATGACATGAGACTAGAGAGAAGTGCAGGGGTCAGAAAGTATAAGAGCTTGTTGTAAGCCATGTAAGGGGTTAGGATTTCAACATGTACAAAGGGAGGCCACTGGAGAGTTCTAAGCAGGAGCATGACATGACTTATGATTTTCTTTTTCTTTTTTTTTTGGAGATGGAGTCTCGCTCTGTCACCCAGGCTAGAGTGCAATGGCGCGATCTCGGCTCACTGCAACCTCCGCCTCCCAGGTTCATGCCATTCTCCTGCCTCAGCCTCCCGAGTAGCTGGGACTACAGGCGCCCACCACCACCCCCAGCTAATTTTTTGTATTTTTAGTAGAGACAGGGTTTCACTGTGTTAGCCAGGTTGGTCTCGATCTCCTGACCTTGTGATCTGCCCACCTCGGCCTCCTAAAGTGCTGGGATTACAGGCGTGAGCCACCACACCCGGCACGATTTTCTTAAATGACCACAATGATTGCTCTGAAAAGAATGGCTTATAGGAGAATAGTCTAGGCAGTAGTACAGGAAATAGGTGATGATAGTTTGGACCAGGATGTTGGCAGGAGGAAGGGAGAGAAGGGGAGGGAGAGGGAGAAATAGAAAAATTAGAAACACTTTGAAGTTAGAGATGGTAGACGTTGCTGATGCAGGACATGAGGAAAGAGGGGGTGGACTGTGAGTGAATCTCAGGCTTCAGGCTTGAGCAAATGGGTAGATAGTGGTGCCATTTTCTGAGATGGAAAAAAAACAGTTTGGGGTGGGGAGGGATCAAACGCTCCTTGTCAGACAAGGTAAGTTCAACTTATTTATTAGACATCAAAATAGAGTCTGAAACTCAGGTGAGAGGTCTATGCTTTACATGAACTTTGGAAATCGTTATCAGTTTAAATAATGATAGCTATGGAACAGATGAGATCACAAAGGAAGAAACTGTAGTTACAGTTGAGGGCCCAGAACTTAATAGTGGGGCCCTCTAGTATTTAAACGTAGAAGAGAGGAGTTTCATAAAAGGAGAACTTTAAAAACTAGCAGTCAATGAAACAGGAAGAAAGCCAGTGTTGTGTGGTATCACAGAAGCCATGAAAAAAATGTTCTCTAAGGAGAGGGTTTACTATGTGAAATACCACTAAATTCAGAAAGACAAGCACAGAGAAATAAGATGGATTCGGCAAGAGAAAGGTCACTGGTGGCTGGGCCCCATAGCTCACACCTGTAAGCCCAGCAGTTTGGGAGGCTGAGGAGGGCGGATCACTTGAGGCCAGAAGTTCAAGACCAGCCTGGCCAACATGGTGAAACCTCGTCTCTACTAAAAATACACAAATTAGCCAGGCATAATGGTGGGCACCCATAATCCCAGCTACTCGGGAGGCTGAGGCACGAGAATCACGTGAACACTTGAACCTGGGAGGTGGAGGTTGCAGTAAGCCAAGAGATCGTACCACTGCACTCCAGCCTGGGCAAGACTAAGACCCCATCTCAAAAAAAAAAAAAAAAAGGAAGGTCACTGGTGACTTTAACAACAGCCATTTCAGTCAAGTACTTGGGCATAAACCATCCTAGAATGGGCTGAAGAATAAATGGGAAATGAAAAAGTACAGAAAACGAGAATCAATATTTTCATTTAAATTACTTTAGGGCCAGCAGCAGTGGCTCGTACTTGTAATCCCAGCACTTTGGGAGGATAAGATGGGAGGATCACTTGAGGCCAGGAGTTCAAGACCAGCCTGGGCAACATAGTGAGACCTTGTTGCTACAAAAACAAAAAATTAAAAAAATTAGATAGGTGTAGCGGTGCATGCCTAGAGTCCTAGCTACTCGAGAGGCTGAGAGGCAGGAGAACTGCTTGAACAGAGTACAGAGGATTATGAGGGCTAAGAAACTACTATGTATGATACTACAATGGTGAATACATGTCACTGTACATTTGTCAGACCCTATAGGATGTATAACGCCAAGAATAAGTCTTAAACTCTGAACTTTGGATGATGATAATGCGTCATGTAGGTTCATCAGCTGCAACAAATGTACCACTCTGGTGGGGGATGTTGATAGTGAGGAAGGCTATGTGTGGGTGGGTAAGGCAAAAGGTATATAAGAACTCCCTGTACTTTTCTTTTTTGAGACAGAGGCTCACACTGTCACCTAGGCTGGAGTGCAATGGCGCAATCTCAGCTCACTGCAACTTCAACTTCCCAGGTTCACACGATTCTCCTGCCTTAGCCTCCCGAGTAGCTGGGATTACAGACACACACCACCACACCCGGCTAAATTTTTGTATTTTTAGTAGAGACAGGGTTTCACTATGTTGGCCAGACTGGTCTCAAAATCCTGACCTTGTGATTCGCCCTCCTTGGCCTCCCAATGTGCTGGGATTACAGGCGTGAGCCACCACGCCCAGCCCCCTGTACTTTCTGCTAAATTTTGCTGTGAACCTAAAATGGCCCTAAAAAATAAGGTCTATTTTTTAAAATGTGAAGGGCTAAGACAATGGTAGAAAAAAAAAAATTGTCCCATGCTGGCTAACATGGTGAAACTATGTCTCTACTAAAAAATAAAAAAAATTAGCCAGGTGTGGTGGTGCACACCTGTAGTCCCAGCTTCTTGGAAGGCTAAGGCAGGAGAATGGTGCGAACCCAGGAACCAGAGCTTGCTGTGAGCCGGAACTGTGCCACAGCACTCCAGCCTGGGCGACAGAGCAAGACTCCGTTTCAAAAAAAAAAAAAAAATTGTCCTATGGAACAAAGATGCAACTATTATTATGGGAAAATAAGAATGAAAGTTGCCTTATTAGGACCTTTATTAGTCTCTCACCACAGCTATTCAACCCATTTCCTACTACTACCCCTCTTAATTCAACTTTCTAGCCCAGGCAAGCGTATCTTTTTATATAACACTCAGTTTCATGTCCAAGCTGTAATGCAAACTGCCCCTACACCTACCCCTTGCCCTAGCTCCCACTGTCCTATCCTTACCATTCCTGTCTGTTCAACTTGAACTTACCCTTTAAAGGCTTAAGCCAACTTCTTTCGTGACATCTTTCCTATCTATACTAACCGGGAACACTCCATCCCTCTGAAAACCTATTATATTTGCATTAGGACTCGCTAATTTGCCAGGCATGGTGGTACATGCCTATAGTCCCAGCTATTAGGGAGGCTGTGGTGGGAGGATCACTTAAGCCCAGGAATTCAAGGCCAGCCTGGGCAAAACAGCAGGACTCTATCACTAAAAGAATATTATAAATAAAAAGAATCACTAATTAGTTCAGCCAAATGTTACTGTTCTCTAAATGTTTTATAGCAAGCTTGTCCAACCTGCAGCCCAGGGAGGCTTTGAATGAGGCCCAACACAAATTCATAAACTTCCTTAAAATATTATGAGATTTATTTATTTATTTTTAGCTCAGCTATCATCAATGTTAAGTGTGTTTTATGTGTGGCCCAAGATAAGTCTTCTTCAAATGTGGCCCAGGGATGCCAAAAGATTGGACACCCATGTTTTATAGGCATTAATCTCATCTGCTAAATTAGACTGTACTTACTGAAATGTAGTGCTATGACATATACTTCCTTTGTAGATTCCAAAGCAATAGAAACATAGTAGGTACAGAATAAATATTAATTGTATGGTGAAAACAGAAATACCAGGTACAGAGCAGAAAAGGATGAGGAAGAAATAGAGAAACTAAGGCAATCACTGAAGGGGGCCCAAGAAAAAAAACAATCCTACATATCATTATCAACTTACTGGGCATCTGCTCAGGGGAGCCAAGGTTTATGGAGTTGTCAGCAGCACCCACCGCCACTCCATTGATGGAAGAACCACAATCTGCAAGGACTCCCAAGCAGGCTGAGCGCCCACAATCCCAAAGTCGTGCTGTCCCATCTCGAGAACCGGATACCACATTCCTCCCCCGATCAACGATGGCTGTATCCAGGATACCTAGCAAGAGAAAAAACCTCCCTAAGATGGAGGATGGAGTAAAGGAACTACAAGGGCAGAGAAGATGGAGCTGCATAAATGACTCCATCCCTTCACAAACATGTTCTGAACAGGTACCACATGCTGGCCATGTTCAAGTGCTCGAAAAACAGAAATAGAGTCCCAGCTCCCCAATAAATCAAAGTTTAGCTGTGAAAGACAGGCATGGAAAAACAAATTCTGGATTTAATTTTTAGTGGAGTGTGCTAGAGCAATCATGTTCCAGTTTTTTATCTTCAAAACCCTTTTTTAAAAATAAAAATTAAGAGGTCGAGTATGGTGGCTCACGCCTGTAATCCCAGCACTTTGGGAGGCTGAGGCAGGTGGACTGCCTGAGCTCAGGAGTTTAAGACCAGCCTGGCTAATATGATGAAACCCCGTCTCTACTAAAAATACAAAATAGCCAGGTGTGGTGGCACATGCCTGTAATCCCAGCTAATCAGGAGGCTGAGGCAGGAGAATCGCTTGAACCTGGGAGGCGGAGGTTGCAGTGAGCTGAGGTCACACCACTGCACTCCAGCCTTCGACAGAGGAGACTCCGTCTCAAATAAATAAATAAATAAATAAATAAATAAATAAATAAATAAATAAAGTAGACACCTTAACAAGAACTTTGGAGAAAAAAAAAAATAGACACCTAAGAGAATTCAGTTTGAAAATCACTACCTTGGCCAGGTACAGTGGTACACACCTGTAATTCCAGCACTTTGGGAGGATGAGGCAGAAGAATCTCTTGAGCTCAGGAGGTCGAGACCAGCCTGGGCAACACAGCATGACTCTGTCTATACAAAAAATTTAATTCAGGCATGAGGCTTGTGCCTGTAGTCCCAGCTACTCAGGAGGCTGAGGTGGGAGGATTGCTTGAGCCCTGGAGTTCAAGGCTACAGTAAGCCATGATTGCTTCACTGTACTCCAGCCTGGGCAGTGGAGCAAGACCCCACTATATATACATATAATTACATCTATCTTGCTGCTGCTTTCACTCATAATTGATTAAAAGGGTTAGCCTCCCCATTTGAAAAAAGGACATGACTTCTGGTTCTGGCCAAGAAAGAGTAGTCCCATTGCTCCTAGGTCCTTCCATTTACAACTGAAAAGTCGTGGACACAGCAAGCATAGGAAGACTCGGAATGACAGAAAGAAGGTGGTGGACCACCTAAGGACCTCAGGATTTAAAGAACAACACAGCAATGAGTTCCTGGATTTCTTTATTGCCTCCCACATATCCTGGACAGGACATTGCAGAAGCCTCCAACACGAAACTGCTAACAGGAACAGAGTTAAAAAACAAAACAAAACAAAACTCCCAGTAAAGTCTGTTGCCCCTAGCACAAAGACTGAGAAGGACATAGCTCACAAAATAGAAATCTCTTGGCAACATCCACCCTATACAAGTAGACACCAACAGAAAAACTGTTACTCCCCCTCCCCCATGGTTTCAGTGGGGCTGAACAGGAGGTGATCGTCTACCCTGCTCCCATGGAAGCAGGCAGCAGCACTCCCATTCCCCTACCCAGTGGGGCTGACCAGGCTAAGTAGGGTACTGTCATCAGGATCCAGCAGTGAGCTCAGCTTCCATCCCCGTCTGGCACTGACAGGCACAAAGAGGTGCCCTGAGGTGCCCACAACCCCTTCCCAGGTGTCAGTCAGCAGGGAACCAAGCTTGTAACGCCACTAGGAGGCAATGAGGTGATGCAAGTCAGGTGGTGCAATTGTGTCCTACTTTCACCAAGAAGGTGACACAGGACCAAGGGGGAAGCTGAACTTCCACCTCCCCTGTCTACAATGTGAGGCAGTATAAGTCAGTGCTCCACTTTTGCCAGGGTAGTGTCAGGGGAGCCCAGTAGGAGGCTGAACATTCTTATCTACCCAGCCCTCATACCACACCTCAACAGGGAATTGCCTGCCAAAAAAGATGATAGAATTAAGATCGAGTGTTATAATGTCCAAAATGTCTATTAGTTTTACAGTTTTTGAAGCCCTTTATTATCTATAATATGAATATTTGGTCCCTAGCTTCGGGAATACACAGCACAAAAAAATAGAGTTAATTATAGACATAAAGACTTACAATGGGGCCGGGCGCGGTGGCTCAAGCCTGTAATCCCAGCACTTTGGGAGGCCGAGACGGGCGGATCACAAGGTCAGGAGATCGAGACCATCCTGGCTAACACGGTGAAACCCCGTCTCTACTAAAAAAATACAAAAAATTAGGCGGGCACCTGTAGTCCCAGCTACTCCGGAGGCTGAGGCAGCGTAAACCCGGGAGGCGGAGCTTGCAGTGAGCTGAGATCCGGCCACTGCACTCCAGCCGGGGCGACAGAGCGAGTCTCCGTCTCAAAAAAAAAAAAAAGACTTACAATGGAAAAAAAAGAGAAAAAAATACACAAACAGAATATATCTGGAAAAAAAAAAGACTGACAATACAATGGCACAGGTGTAAAAACACAGAGTTGTATAGGGTAGAGAGGTAGTGCAACCCTATGGTGATCCAGGCAGGGCTAGTATTTGTTTTATTAAAACTCATTTAACGATGCTTAGTATAGGTGCCCAACAAATTAAGAGTACCTGACCAAAGGTCACATAGCTAATTAGTGGTCTTTAGCATACTTTCATTCCTCTTAAAATGAAATGACTTCAGATACACAAACCTTGACAAAAACTCTACAGCAACTCAGCGTAACGTACAAGTGCCAATCCAATGTGATTAACCATGTCTCTCAATTCTCACTGGAAATTTCACTTTGTTTAGAAAAAGATGAGTTTATGGAAAATGCCACAGCTTTAAAAAGTAGCCAATTTAGGGTCTGTGTGGGAAAATATGATTAAAAGTAACTCAGGTGGGACCTAATCACTATAGTGTAACTTTTCAAATAGATGCAGTTTAAAATAAAAACTAAATCCAGGCCAGGTACAGTGGCTCAAGACTGTAACCCCAGCACTTTGGGAGTCCGAGGCAGGCAGATCACTCGAGGCCAGGAGTTTAAGACCAGCCTAACCAACATAGCGAAACTCTGTCTATACTAAAATACAAAAATTAGCAGGGTGTGGTGGCAGGCGCCTGTAATTCCAGCTACTTGGGAGGCTGAGGCACAAGAATCACTTGAACCTGGGAGGCAGAAGTTGAAGTGAGCTGAGATGGCGCCACTACACTCCAGCCTAGGTAACAGAGGGAGTCTCAAAAAAAAAAAAAAAAAAGAAAACGAAATTCAATTTATACAGCTGACAACAGTTGTTAGGTAAATGTAATTCTCACAGCTATATACCCACTAGATAAAGTCTACTAGAGAAAAGATTTTTCAGTCTTCCTCTCAAAAACAGATCTATCGAGCCCATATGGTTTGCTGCCATCTTGTTTCTTATTTTGCAATTGGTCACCAAAGTATTTTGAGTTTGGACAATCTACCTTTCTATTTTAACTCCATAATACATTCAGCAAAAATCTAATTAGAAAATATCTTAGAGCTTTTAAGAATCCTAAGGAATCATCATAAGGAAGGTCTTTCAGGTCTTATTAAGCAATCAAAGATCTCTTTATGTCTCTACGGGAAGTTCCAACCGCTATTTCAAAATGCTACTGAGTTCCACGGAAGTGATACATGCTTTTGGAAAAAAACAATTCTGAAAAGTATGTATTCAAGGCACAGCTGCTATAGCTGTGGCTAGAAAGCTGACTACATTATTAATTGTGTATAAATTTCAAGTAATATTCAGCAAAGAGTTGCAATCTAGATAGTTTTCCTTTTCTATAAAAGCAAAGTGAAAAATTATCACCCTCTCTTTAGTAAAATGTCACTCACAATATAACAGCATCTGGTGTGGGTCTCTTAACACTTACATGACAAGAATAAAGAAAACAGGACCCTGGGGAAGTGGGAACCTATGAAGAATGACTTTAGAAAGAAGCTACGAAAGTAGCAATTTTGGCTAGGCATGGTGGCTCACGCCTATAATCGCAATACTTTGGGAGGCCAATGAGGGAGGATCACGAGGTCAGGAGTTCGAGACCAGCCTTGCCAATATGGTGAAACCCAGTTTCTTCTAAAAATACAAAAATTAGCAGGGCATGGTGGTGTGCACCTGTAGTCCCAACTACTCGGGAAGCTGAGGCAGAAGAATCACTTGAACCCAGGAGGCGGAGGTTGCACTGAGCCGAGATCATGCCACTGCACACCAGCCTGGGTGACAGAGTGAGATTCTGTCTCAAAAAAAAAAAAAAAAGAAAGTAGCAATTTCAAGAATGCCTTTCTAAGAGAAGCAGCCACAGCTAAGACTTACCAGAAGCTGCAAAAAGTTTTACTGTTATTTTTGTTTTGTTTTGTTGAGATGGGGTCTCACTATGTTGCCCAGGCTAGAGTGCCATTGCTATTCACAGGCACACTGCAGCCCTGAACTCCTGGCCTCAAAAGATCTGTCTACCTTAGCCTCCCAAATAGCTGGGATTACAGGCATGCACCACTGCACCCAGCTGGAAAAGGCTTTAGATATCAAACCAAATAGATACAAGTCTTCACCATATAAACCAGAACACAGACGCATTTGCCTTCAAGAAAAGATTCATTGGTCGGGCGTGGTGGCTCAAGCCTGTAATCCCAGCACTTTGGGAGGCCGAGACGGGCGGATCACGAGGTCAGGAGATCGAGACTATCCTGGCTAACACGTGAAACCCCATCTCTACTAAAAGATACAAAAAAAAAAAACTAGCCGGGCGAGGTGGCGGGCGCCTGTAGTCCCAGCTACACGGGAGGCTGAGGCAGGAGAATGGCGTAAACCTGGGAGACGGAGCTTGCAGTGAGCTGAGATCTGGCCACTGCACTCCAGCCTGGGCAACAGAGCGAGACTTCGTCTCAAAAAAAAAAAAAAAAAAAAAAAAAAAAGAAAAGAAAAGATTCAGCAGAATCACATAAAAGCATCCCAGCCAAAGTCTGGAAATACGAATAACATTAGAAGAAACTATTCCTGAAATAAGTATTTGTAAGAAATAAAGCAAATTTCATATTCCCAGGTGTATATTCTTAACAAGTTTATTAAAATTATTTAGTTTCTCTATATCACTGATACTAAGCTATTCTAATGTTGCTAGAGAGCAATATACATACATGTGTATATGGGAAAATTAATGGCTATGACTCAGATCTCTGAAAAAAAAAATAAGCCTTGAAGCACCTCCTATTACTTGGAGGCAGCATAGCCAATTTCTAAGAAAGTATTTAAGACTTGGAAAATAATGGCCCAACTGCTGAAACTGCAACTTGGTTTCTTAAAATTATTCTATAAATATAAGCATTTCCACTACCATTATGAGAAAAAAACCTAAGCCAACTAGTTAACTAAAATGGAGTTTAATTTGGTCTCAACGTTTCACTGATTATGAAAGATGAAATGCTTATTATAAAAAATTAGGATTATAAATGTATATTCCCAAATTTCACAACCTTACTTAAATGGCCTGGGCAATTTAACTTCAAACTGATTAAACTGCATTTTAGAGTTACTTATTGAACTCACATATTACTAACACAAAACTACTTTTAGTCTACCTTTCCATTTGAAAAATTCAGCATACACACAGAAACCTTACCTCTGCTTGTTAATTAAGTAGAGAACACAATAATCCTTTAGTTATATACATTTAAATACACACACACAGTATTGGGGCACCAATTTATGTATATATACTTTTTTTTTTTTTTTGAGACGGAGTCTCACTCTGTTGCCCAGGCTGGAATGAAGTGGTGCGATCTTGGCGCAATGCAACCTCCGCCTCCCAGGTTCAAGCGATTCTCCTGCCTCAGCTTTCCAAGTAGCTGGGATTACAGGCGCATACCACTACACCTGGCTAATTTTTGTATTTTTTGTAGAGACCGGGTTTTCTCATGTTTGCCAGGTTGGTTTCAAACTGCTGACCTCAGGCGATCCGCCCACCTCGGCCTCCCAAAGTGCTGGGATTACAGGGTGAGACACCGCACCCGGCCATTTCTGTTTTTTTAATATGGCTCATGGCTCTGGATAATAAAATGCTTCAAAATCTCATAACTCAAGAGAATTTTTTTTTTTTTTTTTGAGACAGAGTTTCACTCGTTGGCCAGGCTGGAGTGCAATGGCATGATCTCAGCTCACTGAAACCTCTGCCTCCTGAGTTCAAGCGATTCTCTCACCTCAGACCCCTGAGTAGCTGGGATTACAGGCACCAGCCACCGCACACGGCTAATTTTTATATTTTTAGTAGAGATGGGGTTTCACCATGTTGGCGAGGCTGGTCTTGAACTCCTGACCTCAGATGATCCACCTGCCTCTGTCTCCAAAAGTGCTGGGATTACAGGCATAAGCTACTATGCCCGGACCAAGATTTTTTTTTTTTTTTTGAGACGGAGTCTTGCTGTGTCACCCAGGCTGGAGTGCAGTGGCGCGATCTCAGCTCATTGCAAGCTCCACCTCCCGGATTCACGCCATTCTCCTGCCTCAGCCTTCCGAACAGCTGGGACTACAGGCGTCCGCCACCAAGCCCAGCTAATTTTTTGTATTTTTAGTAGAGACGGGGTTTCCCCATGTTGGCCAGGATGGTCTCGATCTCCTGACCTTGTGATCCGCCCGCCTTGGCCTCTCAAAGTGCTGAGATTACAGGCGTGAGCCACCGTGCCTGGCCAGATTTTTTTTTTTTAAGTCACACAAAGCAACTTGGAAGTCATTTGGTTGGAGATAGTGACAATCACTCAATCTATAGGTTGCTAAGCTATCAGATCTAGCTATATATATGTTGTTAAACTATCAGAGATCTATCTTGATTTTTGCCATGCTGTGGAAGAATGGGCAACCCCAAATCTGGGGCTACTTTATCCAAATAACTGGAAAGGAGCTTTCATGACCTGATAGAGGTTAGCCTGGATCTGACTTCATGTCATTTCTTCTAAAATATATCATCCTGTTCAATCTACTAAAAACTCCCCTCTCAAGAAAAAAGTCAGGGCTGTTATACTCTGCAGAAGGCACTACTCTACCCCAGGACTTTCTCACAAGGCTAAAAGAATGGAACAAGTATGCGAATAAAAGCTTAAATCTAAATTGATTTAACATTCTAGGCTGGGCGTGGTGACTCACGCCTGTAATCCCAGCACTTTGGGAGACTGAGGCGGGCAGATCACAAGGTCAGGAGTTTGAGACCAGCCTGGCCAATATGGTGAAACCCAGTCTCTACTAAAAATACAAAAAAAAATTAGCCAGGTGTGGTGGCGCATGCCTGTAATCCCAGCTACTCGGGAGGCTGAGGCAGGAGAACTGCTTGAACCTGGGAGACAGAGGTTGCAGTGAGCCAAGATCGCACCACTGCACCCCAGCCTGGGAGAGAGAGTGAGACTCGGTCTCAAAACAAACAAACAAACAAACAAACATTCTACTATTTACTCTAAGCTAAGGGTCACATACATATTCTCAGGGAGAATTAAAGAAAGTTGGGAGACTTAGAATTCTGTAGAGGGAACAATAATTGCAGTGATCCAAAGGTATTTAGAAACTGGGTGTGCACTGATGTTGAATATGCATCTTGTTAACTAAGTTCAACGTGCAGAGTCATGACTTGTTCCACTGAAATGTTTTCCTGTGCCCCACACCTTCAAAGTGATGGCCAGATCTGAGGTGAAGCTTGCACTGTTCCTCTAGACTCCTTTGGCTCCTGGACTCCCCAGATTTGTAGGCCATTCTGACTTCTTAAATCTCTCAGTTCTTCAGGAGGTGATGAGTTCTTCAGTAATGTGAGGAAGGCTCTGAATATTGTTTTTATTCCCTCTCAACGTACCCATTTTCTTACGTCACAGAAGTAAACCATTTATGTACTTAGGTTAATGTGTGTGTTTGCTAAAACATCAGCATGTAATCTGGCAAAATGTTTTTAATAAAGAAATATCAAAACTTAAAACTTGGGCCAGGTGCAGTGGCTATCTGTAATCCCAGCACTTTGGGAGGCCAACGTAGGCAGATCACTTGTGGCCAGTTTAAGACCAGCCTGGCCAACACAGCGAAACCCCATCTCTACTAAAAAATACAAAAATTAGTTGTATGTTGTGGTGCACGCCTATGATCCCAGCTACTTGAGAGACTGAGGCACAATGATCGCATGAGCCTGGGATGGGGAGGTTGCAGTGAGTCAAGCTGGCATCACTGCACTCCAGACTGGGCAACAAGCGAAACTCTGTCTAAAAAATAGGCAAGGCGCGGTGGCTCATGTCTGTAATCCCAGGACTTTGGGAGGCCGAGGCAGGTGGATCACCCTGAGGTCAAGAGTTTGAGACCAGCCTGACCAATATGGTGAAACCCCATCTCTACTAAAAATACAAAAATTAGGCCGGGCGCGGTGGCTCAAGCCTGTAATCCCAGCACTTTGGGAGGCCGAGACGGGCGGATCACGAGGTCAGGAGATCGAGACCATCCTGGCTAACACGGTGAAACCCCGTCTCTACTAAAAATACAAAAAACTAGCCAGGCGAGGTGGCGGGCGCCTGTAGTCCCAGCTACTCCGGAGGCTGAGGCAGGAGAATGGCGTGAACCCGGGAGGCGGACCTTGCAGTGAGCTGAGATCCGGCCACTGCACTCCAGCCCGGGCTACAGAGCAAGACTCCGTCTCAAAAAAAAAAAAAAAAAAAATACAAAAATTAGCAGGTGTGGTGATGTGCACCTGTAGTCCCAGCTACTTGGGAAGCAGAGGTTACACCGAGCTGAGATCATGCCACTGAACTCCGGCCTATGCAACAGAGCAAACTCTAAAAAAAAAAAAAAAGCTTAAAACTTGATCTCCACACACAAGTTACAATGTACGGAGGTTCACAAAGACAGAGTTAAAAATCCCATAAGTTGAAGGCAATACAAATTAATTCCCAAATTAGTGGTACACACAATATGTATTATGGTTCCAGAAGAAGGATCAAGGAATTATTTGGGGATATTATCACATATTTTTAAAATATTCAAACTTGTAAAATAGGAATAGCATACTTATCTCCTTTTCAATATTCCAATTAAGGATAAAATATGCCTAAATTATATTTTTTCCCCACAAAAGTCAGTTACAAAGGGAAGATGTTCCCACTCTATCTCTATAATCTGATATTAACTGGTTATAAGGCTAATCCATTTTTAAAACATGAACTGTAATTTAAATCTATGGGAATCATCAAGCTCTATCTATAATGTCTGATGATGCAGCCATTAGCTACCCAGCTTTTACTGTTCTCTCAGCCAAAAGACTAATATGAGAAAATGTAGGCACACCTCCTTCTCTCTCACTCTCTCTATTTCCCAACACACAAGTATTTGATTTCCTGGAGAGGATTTTTTTTTTTTTTTTAATCAATTGTAGAAAACAACTGATAAAGCTGGGATTATAGGCATGCACCATTGCACCCAGCTGGAAAAGGCTTTAGGTATCAAACCAACTCTGTAAGACAGTTCAAGATAGCAATAAAAAGATTGTGTGGCAAAGGAATTTCTGGTCCTTAGGGAAATGGCAGCTCATCTAAATGCCCAGCTGGATGGATTGTGCATTCGTGAATAACTAGTTTCTGTTTCTACCTTTTCAGTGATTCATTTCTGGGTATCATTAGAGAAGCCTTCTGGAGAAACCACACTTCATACCTCCTTTGTGACCTTTGAAGGTCACCACGCAGCTAGCATCTTCAGCGGACCATATCTTCAGCTGGGCATCCATTCCCCCACTCAGGACCACAAGGCCTGATGGGAAAAACCTGCAACAATTCACATCAAACACATGTCCTTCCAATACTCTCTGGAAAAACAAAAGAAAATTCCATGCTAGTTCTCTTGTCCATCCCTTGATGTTCTCTTACCTCCCATACTCTGGTTCCTTATGTGAAATACCTACATGCTAAACCCACATGCTAGGTTTTAAAACTAAGGATATCCAAAGGATCTCTTAGCTCATTTGTCTAGTAGGCAGTGTTGGCTCTCTTTCCTGGAATTCAGCTATAGAGGTTATAGAATTGAATTCCATGTAAAAACACCCCAGAGCCTAGGTTTAAAAAAAAAAAAAATCCATGGCTCTCACAGCTATCTCTAGGTCTAGTTCTAAGAATAAAGAGCTGAGGTGGCTTGGGGACCCTTTTACTCATCTCTGTTTAAAATCCTATTCTGTCTTGGAAACGGATCACTGAAGGCAATTAAAAAACAAGGGCACACCCACTTAGACCTTTACTGGTCTGGCTCCTTAACTGCTCCAGCCCCACTCTGTTCTGCCAAATCACTGAGCTTGAGAATGGTTCTCCAATTAACAAATGGGAGGCCAGGAGCGGTGGCTCACACCTGTAATTCCAGTACTTTGGGAGGCCAAGGCGGGCAGATCACTTGAGGTGAGGAGTTGGAGACCAGCCTGGCCAACATGGTGAAAGCCCATCTCTACTAAAAATACAAAAATTAGATGTGTACGGTGGCACATGCCTGTAATCCCAGCTACTTGGGAGGCTGAGGCACAAGAATCGCTTGAACCCAGGAGGCAGCACTGCACTCCAGCCTGGGCAACAGAGCAAGACTGTCTCAAAAAAAGGGAAAGAAAAGAAACAACAAAAAACACAAAAATGGAAGAAAAGAGATCAACTGACATGCAGAGTGGTCCCACATTTTTAGAACGGGCCATTCTTCCTTCCATGTCCCAGTCCAAGGCTTCTCAGACCACCCTTTGTGTTTAAGACCCTAAAAGCATATCCAAATCCTTTACCCTGAGTTCTCCATTGGAAGCCTGCCAGATTTTCATGGTCCCATCAGTACTAGAAGACACACCAAGACCTCCTCCACTGGAAATGTCCAAGCATGTTATCTGTTCAAAGAGAAAACAATGTGTTAGAAATAATGAAATACTCGTATTCCCTTGAAATATGTTATAAACTTCCCTTGTTTCACTCTTCCAAGACTTTCTGAAGCCTATGTTGCCCAAAAAAAAGTACTTCTGTTTGATGTAAAGGTTGAGTTATCATCACCAACCTCCCAACAAGGCTGAAGTAAACACCTTTTACTTCTTCAAACAAAAAGATATTCCTCTATTCATCTAATGCTTCAGCTAAAAAGTTTTCCCTATCCCCATTTCATTTCCATAGTTTCCATGTGTTGCATTTATTTATTTGTTTGTTTGACAGAGTTTCACTCCCATCACCCAGGCGGGAGTGCAATGCCCCTATCTCAGCTCACTGCAACCTCTGCCTCCCAGGCTCAAACGATTCTCCTGCCTCAGCCTCCCGAGTAGTTGGAACTACAGGTGCACACCAATGCGCCTGACTAATTTTTGTATTTTTTTATAGAGATGGGGTTTCGCCATGTTGCCCAAGTTAGTCTCAAACTCCTGAGCTCAAGTGATTCTCCCATCTCAGCCTCCCAGAGTGCTGAGATTATAGGCACGAGCCACTATGCCCAGCCCTGCTATTTTATTTTAAAATTAAGACCAAGTGGAGTGGCTCACATCTGTGTAATCCCAACACTCTGGGAGGCCAAGGCAGGAGGACCACTTGAGCCCAGGAGTTTGAGACCAGCCTGGGCAATATAATGAGACTCCGTCTCTACAAAAAATTTTAAAGTAAATATAAAAAATAAAAAGAAAATTAAGATACCTCTCCTAATTCTTAGGAACCCAGTTACACAAAAGATAATGTTCTAAGATGCAAAAGGAGGATTCAAGAGCACAGGTATTTCCACATATACCTATATATAGGTATAGCTATAGAAAATATACAGATATAGACCTTTCAGAATAAAGAATAGAGAAATATCAGATTCACTTTTTGTTTTCCAAATTCACTTTTATAGTTTCTTTTTCTTTTTCTTTTTTTTAAGACAGGGTCTCACTCTGTTGCTCAGGCTGAAGTGCAGTGGCGTGATTACAACTCACTACAGTCTCAACCTCTTAGGAACAAGTGATCCTCCTACCTCAGCTTCCCAAGCAGCTGAGATTACAAACATGGGCTGGCATGTCCAGCTAATTTTTTAATTTTTTTTTTTTTTTGGAGAGATGGGGTCCCCCTATGTTGCCCAGGCTGATCTTGAACTCCTGGGCTCAAGCTATCCTTCTGCCTCGGCCTCCCAAAGTGCTAGGATCACAGGCGTGAGCCACCACATCTAGCCTCACTTTTGTAATTTCAGTATCAGCAATCACTTCATGCATAAACCATTATCAGAATAACAAATCTTTTATATACGTACAAAGCTGTACTCTTTTATTAAAAAACAACCAGCTGCAAATGCTCCAGAAATGTGGGACCAAGATATGCAATTCCAGACATATTCCCAGCAACAATAATTCCCACATAAGTTATTAAGAAAAAAGTAGGGACTTTGGCTTTAATTATCCAACTTTCCATTTTACTTTATTCTATACCAATTAAACAATAATTAATAAATTTGGGAAGAACTATAGGGATATATCCATCAACTCTAACATTTTCTAAGACTTTTCTTCTTTATTTTGCTTCCTCGTTATAAAAGAACGGCTAATTTAGTAGTGGATCCTTTACTGGTAAGCAACATACTTCAGGTTCTGTCCTGATACAGGTGGCATCTATTCAATTGCTTGCTGGTAGGCAGTGGACACCAAGGCTAGACTGTACACCTCAAAATGAACATGTCCAAAGAGAACTTTTATTTCCCCTGCCCCATCCCAATACAGCTGCTCCTCCTCCAATTAGTAAATGGAACACAATTTACCTACTTCTCAGGCCAAAATTTTTTGAATCATCCCAACTCCTCATTTTCTCTCATACCTAACATCCAAGTCATCAGCAAAACATGTCTGGTCCCACACCCCTAAAATGTAAGCCCTATAAGGGTAGTTTTATTAGTTTGATTCAGTGCCCAGAAGAGTAGCTGAAATATAGTAGGTGATTAATAAATGGATGAATCATCTTTCAGTAAGCTCAAATAAAAAGAGAATAAGAAATAGAAAAGGAGCATAGTTAATTTTTGTTTGTTTGTTTTTGAGACATGGTCTCTGTCTGTAACCCAGGCTGGAATGCAATGGCACAATCACAGCTCACTGCAGCCTTGACCTCCTAGGCTCAAGCAATCCTTCCATCCCAGCCTCCTGAGCAGCTGGGACTACAGGCACACACTACCACATCCAGCTAATTTTGTTTGTTTATTTTTTGAGACAGAGTGTTGCTCAGTCACCCAGGCTGCAATGCAGTGGCGTGACCTCGGCTCACTGCAACCTCTGCCTCCTGGGTTCAAGTGATTCTTGTGCCTTAGTGTCCGGAGTAGCTGGGATTATAGGCGTGCGCCACCACACCCAGCTGATTTTTGTATTTTTAGTAGCAACAGGGTTTCATTATGTTGGCCAGGCTGGTCTTGAATTCCTAGCCTCAAATTATCTGCCCACCTCGGCCTCCCAAAGTGCTGGGATTACAGGTGTGAGCCACCACACCCAGCCTATTTTGTTTATTTTTTTTAGAGACAAGGTCTCACTATGTTGCCTAGGCTGGTCTCAAACTCCTGGGCTCAAGTGATCCTCCTGCCTTGGCCTCCCAGAGTGCTGGGTACAGGCATGAGCCACTATGCCTAGCCTGTAAATGATTTTTAAAATAACTTACTTCTCAAAAGGTGAGTGGCATTCCCAACTCTCCCAAGAGGTTAATTGCCTTCTCCCTCAAGTTAAAGCAGAAAATAATAAAAAATTATGTATAAAGGCCAGGCACAGTGGCTCATACCTATAATCCCAGCATTTTGGGAAGCCAAGGAGAGAGGACTGCTTGACGTCAGGGGTTTGAGACCAGCCTGGGCAACAGAGCAGGACTCCACCTCTACAAAAAATAAGAATAAAAATTTTTAGGCTGGGCGCGGTGGCTCAAGCCTGTAATCCCAGCACTTTGGAAGGCCGAGATGGGCGGATCACAAGGTCAGGAGATGGAGACCATCCTGGCAAACAAGGTGAAATCCTGTCTCTACTAAAAAATACAAAAAACTAGCTGGGCGAGGTGGCAGGTGCCTGTAGTCCCGGCTACTCGGGAGTCTGAGGCAGGAGAATGGCGTAAACCTGGAAGGCGGAGCTTGCAGTGTGCTGAGATCCGTCCACTGCACTCCGGCCTGGGGGACAGAGCGAGACTCTGTCTTAAAAAAAAAAAAAAATTTTTAGGCCAGGCACGGTGGCTCACACCTGTAATCCCAGCACTTCCAGAGGCCGAGAGGGGCAGATCACTTGAGGTCAGGAGTTGAAGACCAGCCTGGCCAACGTAGTGAAACCCCACCTCTACTAAAAATACAGAATTTATCTAGGTGTGGTGGTGGGTACCTATAATTCTAGCTACTCAGGAGCCTGAGGCAGGAGAATCGTTTGAGCCCAGGAGGCTGAGGTTGCAGGGAACTGAGATCATGCCACTGCACTTCAGGCTGGGCTACAGAGTGAGACTCCATCTAAAAAAAAAAAAACAAAGCCACGTGTGGTGCATGAACTTTGTAGTTCTAGCTACTTAGGGGGCTGAGCTGCGAGGATCATTTGAACCTAAGAGTTCAAGGCTAGGATGAGCTATGATTGTACCACTGTACTACAGACTGGGAGACAGAGTGAGATCCTATCTCAATTTTTTTTTAATGACACATAAAGATCTACATTTTAACTAAAATATATAAACATACATTAAAATTCCCTAACTTTTCATTAGTCCACCGATTATTACAAGGACCTTGGCTTTCTTGTAATAAAATATAATCAAAAGGCACAATTTACAGTTTCTAGTTTCTTTAAAGCAAGGCAAATCTTTACTCACACTTACAAAGCAATCTAAGAGCAAAAATTCAACTAGGGTTGCTTTTTCTTTTTAACTTTTCCTGAACATTTTGCATTTATCTTGCCCAGCATAGTATTAAAGCAGTTTTTTTTTAAAATCATCTTTATCACATCTTTTCAAAGCATTCAACTTTGTTTTTTGTGGTGCTTTTGTTTTTTGTGTTTTTTTTGAGATGGGGTCTTGTTCTGTTGCCCAGGCTGGAGTGCAGTGGCATGCCCTCGGCTCACTGCAACCTCTACCTCCTGGGTTTAAGCGATGCTCCTGCCTCAGCCTCCCGATTAGCTGGGATTATAGGTGTGCCCCACCACGCCTGGCTAATTTTTTTGTTTTTTTAGTATAGACAGGGTTCACTATGTTGGCCAGGCTGGTCTCGAACTTCGACCTCATGATCTGCCTGCTCGGCCTCGGCCTCCCAAAGTGCTGGGATTACAGGCAAAAGCCACTGCGCCCAGCTGCCTAGTTTTCAAATAAATAATTGCTCTCTGCTTTTCACATTCACATTTTATTGATTTAACATAATATTTAATTAATTTATATAATTTCAAAAATAATATAACTGGCATTACAACTGACTCTTGATAAACATTCAACCTAATGGTATGTTTTACAGAGGAAATGCAGAGCAAAAATTGACTCTATAAATCAGTTAAGTGGCGATGCATTAGAACACACCCAAAGTCTTATAATTCCCACACCCTATGACTCAGCAATTCCACTTTCACAAATGAATTCTAATTTCTTCCCATCTTTGGGAGCAAAACTTTAGCTATAAATGTATTCATAAAAATACAAAATCACAAAACTGGAAACACTTGAATGTCCAGTAATATAAAACAGTTAAATTAAATTATAGTAAACTCATCAATAGAATACCATGCAACTCTCAGAAGAATACACTGAAAGACAGCATAGAATAACGGACATATAATTATGTAATAAAAAGTAAGTTATAGGCCAGGCACGGTGGCTCACGCCTGTAATCCCAGCACTTTGGGAGGCCAAGGCAAGAGGATCACAAGGTCAGCAGATCGAGACAGTCCTGGCTAACATGGTGAAACCTCGTCTCTACTAAAAATACAAAAAAAAAAAAAAAAAATTAGCCGGGCATGGTGGCAGGCGCCTGTAGTCCCAGCTACTCAGGAGGCCGAGGCAGGAGAATGGCGTGAACCCAGGAGGCAGAGCTTGCAGTGAGCCAAGATCACGCCACAGCACTCCAGCCTGGGCAACAGAGTGAGAGTCCATCTCAAAAAAAATGAAAAAACAAAACAAAAACACAACAAAACAAAACAAAAAGCAAGTTACAAAATAGCATGTAATGTAAAAACCCATTTTGGTAAAATATTTAAGGAAAAGACAGCTGGGCGCGGTGGCTCAAGCCGTAATCCCAGCACTTTGGGAGGCCGAGACGGGCGGATCACGAGGTCAGGAGATCGAGACCATCCTGGCTAACACGGTGAAACCCCGTCTCTACTAAAAAATACAAAAAAAACTAGCCGGGCGTGGTGGCGGGCGCCTGTAGTCCCAGCTACTCGGGAGGCTGAGGCAGGAGAATGGCATCAACCCGGGAGGTGGAGCTTGCAGTGAGCTAAGATCTGGCCACTGCACTCCAGCCTGGGCGGCAGAGCGAGACTCCGTCTCAAAAAAAAAAGGAAAAGACAGAGTATTAAGTAAAATAATGATATGCAAAGTTGCCATGGTGCTGGCTCATAGTAGGCAATCAATAAATGTGACCTTTACTACTATGATTATTATTTAAAAGGGATATACAGCAGAAGTTCCTAACAGTTACCTTTAGGATACAGAAACACGAGTGATTCTCACTTTTTTTACATGTCCTAAATTTTCATCACTAAGTATATATTTGTTTTGTAATAAGGGTAAAAAAGAGCTCTTTTTCTTTTTTTTTTTTTTTTTTTTTGAGATGGAGTCTCGCACTGTCCCCCAGCCTGGAGTGCAGTGGCGCGATCTAGGTTCACTGCAAGCTCCACCTCCCAGGTTCACGTCATTCTCCTGCCTCAGCCTCCTAAGTAGCTGGGACTACAGGCCCGCCATCACGCCCAGCTAATTTTTTTGTATTTTTAGTAGAGACGGGGTTTCACCATGTTAGCTAGGATGGTCTCAATCTCCTGACCTCGTGATCTGCCCGCCTCAGCCTCCTGAAGTGCTGGGATTACAGGTGATAGGCACAGCGCCCGGCCTTTTTTTTTTTTTTTTTTTGGTGAGGCAGTGTCTCATTCTGTTGCCCAGCTTGGAGTGCAGTGGCATGATCATTGCTGACTGCAGCCTCGACCTCCTGGGCTCAAGCAATCCTCCTACCTCAGCATTCAGAGTGGCTGGAACTACAGGCACGTGGCACCATGTCTGGCTAATTTTTGTATTTTTTTGTAGAGACAGGGTTTCACCATGTTGCTCAGGCTGGTCTCAAACTCCTGAGCTCAAGTGATCCACCCACCTCGGTCTCTCAAAGTGCTAGGATTATGGGCATGAGCCACCGTGCCTGGCCAAAAATCACTCTTTTAAAAAATGTACCAAACAGTAAGAAGTGAATGGCTTCAATATAATCAGTTTTATCTACCAATTTCTCACTTCTGCTTCCAAGAAGCCCATAGTAGAAAAGGCTTTATTACAAAGACCTTTAAAAATTATTCCTCAACATGGTATATTTGAAATTTTGAGAAAATGTCCCTGTCCTGTAGGAAAAGGAATAAAATATGAGCAGCAGCATTATTATGTAAGCATCAACTATTACAAATTTATTTTTATTTATTTATTTTTTGGAGACAAGAGTCCAGGTTGCACTACGGTGGCATAATCTCAGTTCACTGCAGCCTCCAACTCCTGGGCTCAAAAATTTCTCCCACCTCAGCCTCCTGAGTAGCTAGGACTACAGGTATGTACCACCACACCCGGCTAATTTTTGTTTTTTTGTGGAGACAGGGTTTCACTCTGTTGCCCAGGCTTGTCTCAAACTCTTGGCCTCAAGTGATCCTCCTGCCTCTGCCTCCCAAAGTGCTAGGATTGCAGGTGTGAACCACTGCACCTAGCCAAGCATCAAGTATTATATCATTATCTGAAAGCTGCTAACTCTCCTAAAACATATACAAGGAAATTTCATATAATCTCTAAGATTACCAGTGAGTAGATCTGAACACATACTGTATGTGGACTCGAGTACCAGTTTTGCCAAACACATCACACTTCATCAGCTGTATCATCTTATAATGCAAAGTAAATGAAAGACATATTAATTTTGAATATGTTTATAGCACCAGACAAGCAAATAAAATGAAAAATTAACATGCTATTACATTTTCTCTTCATTTTATCAAAATACTTACACTCTTTGTATGAATTCTGGAAAAAGTAGTATATGGTGCCAAAAACTTAGCAGATGCACTTTCCTTTGGACATGAAATATGAATGCTTTTCTAAACAAAGAGAAAAGATGAGATTTGTCAGTAAAACTCCTCCAATGTATTATAATTAAAGCCTCTTAAAGAAAACATTAGGACTACAGGACATTCTCATCTTCTCAGTGTACCCTCTCTCATCCTCCTTTCCCACCCCACAAAACTATCCCTCCCCTATAGATCAGCAGTCCTTTTAAACTGCTGAGGGCTACAGTGTAATTTGGTATCGCTAAGATGCCATTATCTTTTTATGTTGAAATAAACTGCTGCACAGAAGACAGACAAGCAGTATGATACAACCAACAAGCATTAGAGCGTTAGTTTTAAGAAGAAAATCTAATACCAATACTCTCAACTGGCAGTGGGGCAAGGAACAGGATCAGCGGAAGAAGACATAAAGAGATATAAGGAAACTCAGCACCAGTCCCCAAGCCTAGGTCTTAAAAGACAAGTCTAAAAGTAAACTTGCTGTCTATAAGAACTTTTAGAGAGAACGTTAGACTACTGACATTTACAATGACCAGATGAAATCGGTAAAGTAAATTATGGTACACCCATAAAATGTGTAGGCCTGGGTCAGGCTTGCAGTGCCTACTCCCTGCTTAGACTTAAATTGACTGTACATGTGCAAAGACTGGTTATTGTAACACAGTTATATTTTGATGCCCCATGTGTTCTACCTAGTCATTACCACCTGTCTTTCAACTACTATAGGAAGATAACACTGGTGGCATATTAGGAAAGTATGCTTAGAACTAGATGTTAGATTCAGGAGACATGACTTGCTAAAGGCCATCTGTAACCATTTTAGATAAGAATATTGGTGTTTCGAGGTAGCATGTGTAGAGGTTTAAAAAAAGGCTTGGTGGCTGAGCGCAGTGGCTCACGCCTCTAATTCCAGCACTTTGGGAGGCTTAGGCGGGAGGATCACAAGGTCAGCAGATCAAGACCATCCTGGCTAACACAGTGAAACCCCGTCCCTACTAAAAATACAAAAAAATTTAGCCTGGTTTGGTAGCAGGCGCCTGTAGTCCCAGTTACTCAGAGGCTGAGGTAGGATAATGTTGTGAACCTGGGAGACGGAGCTTGTAGTAAGCCAAGGTCGTGCCACTGCACTCCAGCCTGGGCAACGGAGTGAGACTCCGTCTCCAAAAAAAGGCTTGGTAAACTCTCCCTCAAGGACTCTTGCAATATGACAGTCCCTTACTCTAACCAGCATAATACCAATACTATCACCTAAGTATAGATCTCCTATACGGAATTGAGGAGCTACACTCACCAAAGGACCCCTAACCTTTTATCTCTTCTGTAGTAGTACTTCAAAATCTCTGGTAATTCTTTTTTTTTTTTGAGACGGAGTCTCCCACTGTTGCCCAGGCTGGAGTGCAGTGCCGCAATCTGCAAGCTCTGCCTCCTGGGTTCACGACATTTTCCTGCCTCAGCCTCCTGAGTAGCTGGGACTACAGGCGCCCACCACCACGCCTGGCTAATTTTTTTTTTTTTTTTTTTTTGTATTTTTAGTAGAGACGGGGTTTCACCATGTTAGCCAGAATGGTCTCGATCTCCTGACTTCGTGATCCACCCACCTCGGCCTCCCAAAGTGCTGGGATTACAGGCATGAGCCACCGCGCCCGGCCAAGTCTCTGGTAATTCTTCAGGACAATGAAAATGACTTCAGTAATCAAAATTTTCTGAATCTCCTTATATCCAACAAGCACAGGTCCTCACAGTTCATTAGAAAGAATGGTTTCAAAGTCAAAATATTCTCATCATTGAATCAGTATGTTCTTTACAGATCTACTTTAAAATGACAATTAGACTATCTACACAAACAGCACTTTCTTAGCCAGCATATCCATGCCTGGCTGCCCGCAGGCCTTTCTTTAAATGAGTTTTTGCTTCTAACTGCGTGACCAAGCCCATATAGCTGCAAGAGTACTGGCCTGGATTTGGAACTACCTTTTGTACCAGAAACTAAAGTGTCAGCTAAATTCTCTTGGTTGAATATTCATACTAGCAAGGATGCAAGGAGTTTCAAAAGCTTAGTGTTTGGGCCTCTATAAGAATTGGGTTAGCTCTCAGAAGACTTCATTTCTTTGGAGCTATGTGACAGATTTCAATAATCAGTTCTTTTCTCCTACTTTGCAATCTTGCAAATCAACCTTTGATCCACAAACAGACTATGAAGGAAGATAAATGTTAAAATATCTTCCAATATTAGCAGTGGACAATCATGCTGTTAATGAAAATATTTTAAAGAAAAACTGCAAGAGAGATCAGAACAGACAAAATCCAAGTGGAAAAAATGTGAGTATGCTGCACTAAGATAAAATTCTAAGTCAAACATTTTTATCCTCCAGGGTTAGACATTTAAGCACAATGACAGATCTACTGTTTAAGAGAACAATGTAGCAATATCAAATAGCAAAGTGACTCATGGCAGTTAGGAAACAAATGAATGTTCAACTATAAGCACTTACTGTCTGAACCCACCCAGCAGGTTCACAGCAAAAATTAGCAATCATGTTTGAAGTGATAAGGACTGTATCCAGGTCTAAGTATGAAGGGAAGAAAGAAGTCAGCACCCAGGCTGTGCAAAAACACCTGAGAAAAACGTAGGCTTGCATGGTAGTGCTAAACTTGGAATCAACAGAACTGGGTTTCAATGCCAGCATACAGTCTGTCTTTGATTATTAGAGATTAATTAACCTCTCTGAGTTTGTTTGCCTATCTGCAAAATGGAAATTTAAAATGCCAATCCCACAGGATTGTCATGGTAAAACAACCAAAACTAACTTTTGTAGTATTTTATAGATTCATCCACATGCAGTCTCATTCCCCATTAACCATTCTAGGAGGTAGATTACGATCTCAGCTTTATTGATGAGGAAACTGAGACCCAGAGAATTAAGTTATTTGTCCAAAATCACATAGTTAATAAGTGTCAGAATTAACTAAGACTTAGATCTTCTGACACCTATAATACTCATAGCTGTTTATGAAAAACAAATATGAAATATATAATAACATGTAGCCTATTACCTGGCCCAAAGAGAGTAATGAATGAACATTTGCTAAAAATCTTATGTAAAAAACAAAGTATTCTCTATTCTTGTTAGTATACCCAAAATATTTTTTTTTGTTGTTTTTATTTTTTTTGAGACGGAGTCTCACTCTGTCGCCCAGGCTGCAGTGCAGTGGCGCGATCTCAGCTCACTGCAAGCTCCGCCTCCCAGGTTTACGTCACTCTCCTGCCTCAGCCTCCCGAGTAGCTGGGACTACAGGCGCCCGCCACCTCGCCCGGCTAGTTTTTTTGTATTTTTTTAGTAGATATGGGGTTTCACCATGTTGGCCAGAATGGTCTCGATCTCCTGACCTCGTGATCCGCCCGTCTCGGCCTCCCAAAGTGCTGGGATTACAGGCTTGAGCCACTGCGCCCAGCCCCAAAATATTTTTTATAACTAAAAAGTTTAATTACACAAAAAAAGAAAAATGAAACAAAAGGCTGGTCCGCCCTTAAGGAATCATCTCACCTTAGGGAATGAATGAACATTTGCTAAAAATCTTATGTGAAAAATGAAGTATTCTCTATTCTTGTAAGTATATCCAAAGTATTTTTATAACTAAAAAGTTTAATTACACAAAAAATGAAAAATGAAACAAAGGTTGGTCCACCCTTAGGGAATCATCTCATCAGAGCATACTAACTGCAGCAGTCAGAATTAGTAGGGAGAGGCAAATCATGGGTGCTCCAATGCTTTGCTTACCCATCTACTCACCTCAAAGACAAACAAGAAAAACTGTTAAGTACTATTAATGTAGACTCTTCATCAAGGCCTCAACAGATATGGATTATAAGGCTACATTGTTCAGTGTAGTAGGTAACAGCCATATCAGGCAACTGAGAACTACTTGGATATAGGCATATGTTTTCAACTGTAAATTTTATAAAACCTAAATACAGATCAAGTATTTCTAATAAAAATTACAGTCTGAACTAGGCTGTAAAAGTAAAATATACATGGAGTTTTGAAGACTTAATAAGAAAAATAAATGTAAAATCTCTCTAATAATTTTTAGTAGTATTTACAGGTTGAAATAATGTTTTAGGTATACTGGGTTAGATCAAATATATTATTAAAATCAATTTCGGCTAGGCGTGGTGGCTCATGCCTGTAATCTCAGCACTTTGGGAGGCCAAGACAGGTGGATCACAAGGTCAGGAGTTCAAGACCAGCCTGGCCAACATGGTGAAACCCCATCTCTACTAAAAATGCAAAAATTAGCTGGGGTTGGTGGCAGGTGCCTGTAATCCCAGCTGCTAAGGAGGCTGAGGCAGGAGAATTGCTTGAACCCAGGAGGCAGCAGTTGCAGTAAGCCAATATCGTGCCATTGCACTCCAGCCTGGGTGACAGAGCAGGACTCCATCTCAAAAAACAAAACAAAACAAAAATCAATTTCATCATTTACTTCTATCTCTATAATGTGGCTACTAGAAAATTTTAAATTACACATACATCTTGCATTATCAGAGGTGATATAAGGGAAGTAAGAGGAAATTTGATGGCACTTAAAAGTATATGTAACTACAAGAGAAAAAGAAAACTATTAACACAGGCAGCAAAAACTGTGATTCTCATATAAATGAAGTGGAGATACACGATAATCGTATAAATATCTAAAGTAGATGTATGGGTACTACCATAGTTTTAAATATCATGCCATCTAGAAGATATAAAAACATACCTTGTTTATTTCATTCACAATAAATCCTTCTGAAGCTGTAACCTCTGGGATGCCATCTAGGCCAATTCCTTGACAAGTTAGGCTGCCATACAAAGACGGTTTCCCTATATGGTACAAAAAAAGCATGTCTCAAAAAATAAGAAAAATTTAATATTTTTCTCTTTGAAGACCCAATTCAGGCATCTGTATAAATAGTAAACCCATGAAATTGGCCCATGAAAGAAAAACAGGTACCTGTGTTAAAAGTCAGGTGAAGTAAAAAGAGAATTAGATTAGGTGTCTTAGTCTGTTTAGTGTTGCTATAAAGGAATACCTGAGGCTGGGTAATTTACAGAGAAAAGAGGTTTATTTGGCTCACGGTTCTGCAGACTGTACAAGAAGCATGGCACCAGCATCTGCTTCTGATGAGAGCCTCAGGCTGCTTCCACGCATGGCAGAAGGAGAAAGGAGCCAGTATGTGCAGAGATCACATGGTGAGAGAGGAAGTAAGAGAGAGGAGGGAGATACCAGGATCTTTTTTACAATCAGCTTTCTCAGGAAAGAACAGAGTGAGAACTCAGTCACTCTCACTCCCCAGGGAGGACATTAATCTATTCATGAGGCGTCTGCCCCCATGACCCAAAACACCCCCCATTAGGCCCTACCTCCAACACTAAGGATTAAATTTCAACATGAGATTTGGAGGGGTCAAATATCCAAACTATAGCACTAGGCAACTCTAATTTGAAAGGGAATACACTTTCAAGACTAAAATACATATTCTATTTTTTTTTTTTTTTTGGTCTGAGATGGAGTCTCGCTCTGTCACCTAGGCTGGAGTGCAGTGGCGCGATCCGGCTCACTGCAACCTCCGCCTCCTGGGTTCACGCCATTCTCCTGCCTCAACCTCCTGAGTAGCTGGGACTATAGGCACCTGCAACCACACCCAGCTAATTTTTTATATTTTTAGTAGAAATGGTGTTTCACCGTGTTAGCCAGGATGGTCTCAATCTCCTGACCTCATGATCCGACCGCCTCGGCCTCCCAAAGTGCTGGGATTACAGGTGTGGGCCACTGCGCCCGACCTGACTAAAACACATTTTCAAGACTAAAAAAGAACAAAGATTTAGTGATTTGATACAGCATTTGTAGAGAGGGCTGCTAGAGTGATCTCAACTTGATGTAACTGGCTGTGAAATGTAATTCTTCCAGGATGAAAGGTGAAGATCAATATGCATACATGTATTTATCCACAGTATATACACATAATACACAGTAAAGAATTAAGCTTCAATAACCTGTAAAATTTGCCTAAGTAGAATACTGATTTTGCAGAGATATGAGCCAAGTAAGATATTATCCTACACATAAGCACACGCAGATGATAAAATGAAGTTAAAAACTGTTTCCATTCTTCTTCTACACCTTATATATTCAGGTCCAAAACAGCCCATATAACACACTGTTTACATGCCTGACTTGCCCAATAGACTGTGAAGTCCTTGAGTCTACCAGGGTGCTACATTCATTTATTATTCAGTAAATAAATGTTGAACCAAACTGAAGTTACAGAATAGAGAAGTAGAAATCACCATGGATTCACATAAAAGTGTGAGGGCTTTTTTTTTGAGATGGAGTTTCATTAGTGTCGCCCAGGTTGGAGTGCAATGGCGCGATCTCAGCTCACTGCAACCTCCACCTCCTGGGTTCAAGCAGTTCTCATGCCTCAGCCTCCCAAGTAGCTGGAATTACAGGCGCCTGCCACCACACCTGGCTAATTTTTGTATTTTTAGCAGAGACGGGGTTTCACCAGATTGGCCAGGCCAGTCTCGAGCTCCTCCCCTCAGGTGATCACCCACCTCAGCCTCCCAAAGTGTTGGGATTACAGGCGTAAGCCACCACGTCCAGCCGGGAGCGCTTTCTAGAGAGTATAGGACTTGCGTAGGATCCTCAAAGAAAGATAGGAGCTGGCTAGGAAGAAAATAAGGGAAAGAAAACTCCAAATTAAGGAGGAGCATATCAAGAATGAAAGAAAGTCGGCTGGGCATGGTGGCTCACGCCTGTAATCTCAGCACTTTGGGAGCCCATGGTGGGTGGATCACAACATCAGGAGTTCAAGACCAGCCTGGCCAACACAGTGAAACCTCATCTCTACTAAAAATACAAAACTTAGCCAGGTTTGGTGGCATGCGCCTGTAGTCCCAGCTACGATAAGCAAGAGGCTGAGGCAGAAGAATCGCTTGAACCTGGGAGGCGGAGGTTGCAGTGAGCTGAGACCACGCCATTGCACTCCAGTATGGGTGACAGAGTGAGACATCATCTCAAAAAAAAATAATAAAAGAAAAAAAAAACAAGAGGGAAGGACTCATCAATTAATACACCAGTTTGGTAATAGCAGTCATGGAAATGATAGTTAAGGGATAAATCCCAGAGAAACTCAAGTCTAGGGTAGAAGTTTGGCCTACAGAAGACCTAGTAAAGACGCTTTTCACAGGGAAGTATCATGAAGCACTATTTCAGAAAGATGCCACAAAAACAGAACTGAAGGAACTTCACTTTTTATCCCACTCCATAATTCCCTACTGTGTTTACCAACTGCCTTAAGAAGTCTGGCCCTCATGGTGCATCATTTCAACCAATCACTCAATGACTTCTCTACATTTGTGGATGTATATATATATGTATTTTTTAAATATTTGAGACAGTGTCTCACTCTGTCACCCAGGCTGGAGTGCAGTGGCATGATCATGGTTCACTGCAGCCTCTGTCTCCTGGAATCAAGTGATTCTCCCACCTCAGCTTCCTGAGTAGCCTGCATGCCACCATGCCCAACCTTTTTTTTTTTTTTTTTGAGACGGAGTCTCGCTCAGTCGCCCAGGCTGGAGTGCAGTGGCACGATCCTGGCTCACTGCAAGCTCCGCCTCCCGGGTTCACACCATTCTCCTGCCTCAGCCTCCCAAGTAGCTGGGACTACAGGCGCCCGCCACCACACCCAGCTAATTTTTTGCATTTTTTTTTAGTAAAGAAGGGGTTTTACCGTGTTAGCCAGGATGGTCTCGATCTCCTGACCTAGTGATCCACCCACCTCAGCCTCCCAAAGCGCTGGGATTACAAGTGTAAGCCACCACACCCGGCCAATTTTTTATTTTTTATTTATTTTTTATTTTTAGTAGAGACTGTTGCCCAGACTGGTCTCGAACTACTGGGCTCAAGCAATCCTTCTGCCTCAGCCTCCCAAAGTGGTAGGATTACAGGGTGAGTTACCCTGCCCAGCTGACTTCTCTACATTTGTGAAGTCACTAAAATGACCTCAGCCTTGGTTTTCTCTATATAATAGCAGAACTGGGATCAATCCAACCACTCACCTTCTACATTCCTACATGCAGGCTGCTGAGCACTGCTCCAGAAAAGGACACAACTGCCAATTGTCACCAATCCAATTCCTGTTTCTAAACTCAGCAGTTTTGTAATTCTTTCACCTCTCCCATTCTCCACAGCAGCCGGTTCTCATGCCATCTATCCTGCCATCAAAATCTCCTTCCCTCATAATAGCCAAAACCTAGAAATAATGTCCATCAATTGATGAATGGATAAACAAAATATAGTGTATCCATACAACAGAGTATTACTGGGCCACATAAAGGAATGAAGTACTGATAAAAACAACATATAGAAACATTGTACTAAGTTACCTGTAATCCCAGCACTTTGGGAGGCCGAGGTGGGTAGATCACTTGAGGCCAAGAGTTCAAGACCAGCCTGGCCAACATGCCGAAACCTCATTCGTCTCTACTAAAAATACAAAAATTACCCGGGTGTGGTGGCAGGTGCCTGTAATCCCAGCTACTCAGGAAGCTGAGGCACAAAAATCACTTGAATCTGGGAAGTGAAGGTTGCAATGAGGAGCTGAGATTGCATCACTATACTTCAGCCTAGACAACAGAGTGAGACTCTCCAAAAAAAAAAAAAGAAAGAAAGAAACATTATGCTAAGTGAAAGAAGTCACACAAAAGGCCACGTATTTTATGATTCCATTTATATGAAATGTCCAAAGTAGGCAAAACCATAGAGACAGAAAGTAAACTAGTGGTTGCTAGGATTAGGGGGTGGAAAGTGACCGTTAACGGGTATAGACTTTTTTTTGGGGGGGAGTGATACTAGAAATAATATATGTAAAGCAACTAGCACATAGATAGCACACATTTTTATCTCAATAAAGCTGTTATTTAAAAACAAAAACAAGAAACAAGATGGTGGATCACACCTAGAGTCTCAGCTACTTGGGAGGCTGAGAAAGGATCACTTGAGCACAGGAGTTCAAATTCAGCACCTGGGAAACACAGTGAGACCCCATGCATTAAAAAATAAACACAGAAGTTCAAGACCAGCCTGGGCAACATAGTGAGACCTTGTCTCCACAAAAAATTTAAAAAATTAGCCGGGTATGGTGGTGCATGGCTGTGGTCCCAGCTACTCAGGAGGCTTAGGTGGGAGGATCTCTTGAACCCAGGAGATCAAGGCTGCAGTGACCCATAACCACGTAACTGTACTCCAGCCTGAGCAACAGGGCAAGACCCTGTCTCAAAAAAATAAGAATAGGCCAGGCACGGTACGTCTGTAATCCCAGCACTTTGGGAGGCTGAGGTGGGTGGATCACAAGGTCAGGAGTTCCAGACCATCCTGCCTAACACGGTAAAACCCTGTCTCTACCAAAAATACAAAAAAATTAGCTGGGCGTGGTGGCGGGTGCCTGTAGTCCCAGCTACTCAGGAGGCCGAGGCAGGAGAATGGCATGAACCCGGAAGGCGGAGCTTGCAGCGAGCCAAGATCGTGCCACTGCACTCCAGCCTAGGCGACAGAGCGAGATTCCATCTCAAAAACAAAACAAAACAAAAAAAATTAGCCAGGCGTGGTGGCCCATGCCTGCAATCCCAGCTACTTGGGAGGCCGAGGCAGAAGAATTGCTTGAACCCAGGAGGCGGAGGTTGCAGTGAGCCAAGACCACACCACTGCACTCCAGCCTGGGCGACAAGAGCGAAACTCCAACTCAAAAATAAATAAATAAATAAATAATATATAAAAATAAAAATAAACACACACAAAAACAAAACCCATCCTCCTCCTTAAGAGTTGACATCATTAACTCCAATTCATAAAGAAAACTGAGCCTACAAGTTACCCTCAAAAAAAAAAAAAAAAAAGTGCAGGTGCGGGGGCTCACACCTGTAATCCCAGCACTTTGGGAGGCCACAGTGAGTGGATCACAAGATCAGGAGATGGAGACCATCCTGACTAACACGGTGAAACCCCGTCTCTACTAAAAATACAAAAAATTGCCGGGCGCGGTGGCTCATGCCTGTAACCCCAGCACTTTGGGAGGTTGAGGTGGATGGATCACCTGAGGTTGGGAGTTCGAGACCAGCCTGACCAACACGGAGAAACCGTGTCTCTGTTAAAAAAAAAAAAAAACATACAAAATTAGCCAGGCATGGTGGCACATGCTTGTAATCCCAGCTACTCGGGAGGCTGAGGCAGGAGAATTGCTTGAATCTGGGAGGTGGAGGTTGCAGTGAGCCAAGATTGTGCCATTGCACTCCAGCCTCCAGCCTGGACAACAAGAACGAAACTCCGTCTCAAAAAAAAAAAAACAAAAACAAAAACAAAAAAATTAGCCAGGCATGGCGGCACACGCCTGTAGTTCCAGCTACTTGGGAGGCTGAAGCTGGAGAATCACTTGAACCTGGCAGGCGGAGGTTGCAGTGAGCCGAGACTGCGCCACTGCACTCCAGCCTGGGCAACAGAGTAAGACTCCATCTCAAAAACAAACAAACAAAAAACTCATTGGTTGTTGAAGGTAGCTTGGTAATTAAAAACAAAACAAAACTAAGTTTGTTGCTTTGTAAAGACTTGATAATTTTTTTAAAAACTGTTTTAGGCCAGGGGCAGTGGCTCATGCCTATAATCCCAGCACTTTTGGCAGGAGGATCACTTGAGGTCAGGAGTTCAAGACCAGCCTGGCCAACATGGTGAAATCCCGTCTCTACTAAAAACACAAAAATTAGCTGGGCATGGTAACATGCACCTGTAGTCCCAGCTATTCAGGAGGCTGAGGCACGAGAATCGCTTCAACCCGGGACTGGAGGTTGCAGTGAGCTGAGATCATGCTACTGCATTCCAGCCTGGGTGACAGCACAAGACTCTGTTTAAAAACATTGCTTTAATAGTATGTATGGGCAAGATAAATGCAAAATGTTAGGGAAAAGATCTAAAAAAATATAAACCCCAGTTGACATTTTGCTCTTAGATTGCTTTTTTAGCGTAAGTAAAGATTTGCCTTGCTTTAAAGAAACTGTGCCTTTCGGTTATGGTTTATTATAAGAAAGCCAAGGTCCTTGTAATAATCAGTGGACTAATGAAGAGATGGTGAATTTTAATGTATGTTTACATATTTTAGTTAAAATAAAATGTAGGTCTTTTGTGTATTTTTTTTTTTTTTTTAACTTTTATTTATTTATTTATTTATTTTTGAGACGGAGTTTCACTCTTGTTACCCAGGCTGGAATGCAATGGCGCGATCTCCACTCACTGCAACCTCCACCTCATGGGTTTAAGCGATTCTCCTGCCTCAGCCTCCTGAGTAGCTGGGATTACAGGCAGCACCACCATGCCCGGCTAATTTTTTGTATTTTTAGTAGAAACGGGGTTTTATGTTAGCCAGGCTGGTCTCAAACTCCCGACCTCAGGTGATCTGCCCACCACGGCTTCCTAAAGTGCTGGGATAACAGGCGTGAGCCACCGTGCCCAGCCTTTTTTTTTTTTTGGGGGGACGGAGTCTTGCTCAGTCGACTAGGCTAGAATACAGTGGCATGATCTCGGCTCACTGCAAGCTCTGCCTCCCGGGTTCATGCCATTCTCCTGCCTCAGGCTCACGAGTAGCTGGGACTACAGGCACCCGCCACAATGCCTGGCTAATTTTTTGTATTTTTTTTAGGAGAGCCACTGTGCCCAGCTTTTTAATTTTTTTTATTTTTATTTTTTAATTGAGACAGGGTTTTGGTCTGTCTCTCAGGCTGGAGTACAGTGGCACAATCCTAGCTCAAGCAGTTAGAATAGGATTTTTGAACATAATTAAGCACAATAAAATAGGTAAAATAAAATACAGTATTGTCCTTGAATTTTTATGTTACATATGTATGTATATATGTGTATGTATGTGTGTGTATATATATATTTGTATATTTGTGTGTGTGTTTCTTTTTTTAGAGACATGGTCTCACTTTCTGGTCCAGGGTAGGAGATCACGTAGCATGATCACAGCTACCCTGATCAGGGTAGGAGATCCAGTAGCATGATCACAGCTCACTGCAGCCTTGACTTGTTGGACTTGAGCAATCCTCCCACCTCTGCCTCTTGAGTAGCTGGGACTACAGACACCCAACACCATGCCCAGCTAGTTTTATTTGCTGTAGACACGAGGTCTCCCTATGTTCCCCAAGCTGGTCTCAAGCAATCCTCCACCTTGGCCTCCCAGAATGGTGGATGATAGGTGTGAGCCACCACATCTGGCCTTATACTTTAAGATGATTGGCAAGTCACAACACTATAAAGTCAGTCCTTTATTCCACTGATATAAACAATAATCTTTTTTTTTTTTTAAATGATGGGGTCTCACGCTGTCACTCCAGCAAGAGTGCAATGGTTCAATTGTAACTCACTGCAGCCTCAACCTCCTGGGCTCAAGAGATCCTCCTATCTCAGCCTACCAAGTAGCTGAGACTATACAAGCATGCCACTATGCCTATTTTTTTATTATTATTTTTTATAGAGATGGGGGTCTCACTTTGTTTCCCAGGCTGGTCTCGAACTCCTGGGCTCAAGTGATCCTCCTGCCTCAGCTTCCCAAAGTGCTAGGATTATAGGTGTGAGCCACTGTGCCTGGCCAAAACTTTATTTCTCATAGAAATACAATATATCAGCAGCATTTGAAATGAAAGATAATCAGCAAAACAAAACTTTCTCACAGAATTTAGAAGGAAGGTTGATTTGTTTTAGAATGGTACCACATTGGTTACCAATTTGAAAAGAATCCTGTGAATGAAATAAAGAGTGTTGTTCAAAAGAAAAACTGATAAGACTTGGGAGCTTCCTGGATATGGCAGGGTCAAATAACTAGGTTTTTCACTCTGGTGCCTAGAAAAATGATGGTAACTTAAGAAATGAGAAAATCAAGAAAGAGAACTCACTTGACAACAAATGTACTCAGCTTGGTTTTGGACTTCAGTAAGTCAAGTAACTTAAGGTGACAGTGAGACCTTTAAGCAGAAATCTCCAGCAAACAACTGATCAATCTCTGTTTGAACATGGAGAAGTCAGGGCTGGAGCTATAGATCTAGAAATTATCATCAAGAAGGTCCCAGTTAAAGCTGCAGAAGTGCTTAGAATACAACAGCACAGGGTAAGTGATTAATTAAGATGCATCAACAATGTCTCCATGAATCAGTCTGTGGCTTTCAAATGGATAATCAATCTGAAGGCCTTCCCTTGGAATGGAGGAGTTGGGGTGTTAGCCATACAGTACTGACTGGTCAAGCATATTTGCAGACTATGAGTATTATATAAGGAGGCTGGGCCAAGAGAAAATAGGAAGCTTTCTTTTAAGGGTAATAATCCTTCTTCTTTAAAGTGACAGCATATAGGGTATTACCTGGGGGATGACAGCTCAGCCAGGCCTCCCCTTCATCCTTCCTATGAAGAAAGACAAAAGCTTAATTAGGCTCACCCAGAGTTGAACAGGATCCCATAGTTACAAGGGAAGAAAGAAGGTCATGTAACCTCCAGTTTGGTCACAGTACTTAGACATGAGCTAGTTCAACCTCTCATCAGGTATAGATCATTCTAAGACCGACAAACTTTATTTGTTCAAGAAGTATTTGTGGATTAACTATTTAATGAATAGATATCTGTTGGTTAAATTAATGCTCATCTATCAACAGTGAGCTCACTTTGAAAAATCAAGGTTATCTAATTAGATATTTATCAGGATTATTGTAAACCAAGCCCTGTGCTAAGCACTTTCCATATATAATCATTAACTCTCACAATAACCAAACAAGATTCCTTTTATTATTTCGGCACCTGCCCAATCATCCAAATCCTGATCTCTTCACCCTAGCACTTTTAGGGTCTAATGGAAAGGGTCTATGCTTTTAAGACAGAAAGATCTAGGTTGACAGTAACCTTCTATCATTTGACGAGATGCATGATCTTGGGCAAGTTAAGCCTTCTGATTCTGGTGCTGTACTTTCTCATAGGTACCTAGTGGCACTTCATGTTATTGTTCTTTACTACTTATCACATTCTGTGTACTAGCAACTAGTCTGTATTTTAGCCCACCTAAATTAAGTAAGGTATAAATTTAGTAAGATGAAAATTTCTTAAATGCAGAAGGCTGTTTCATTCATCTTCACCATTGTTTCAATTTGAAAAACTCTTACTAGCAGTAGCAGTTGACAAATATGGCACTGCTATATCCATCCTGATTCCTAGAGAAACAATTGGCACAGTATAAGATCAATAAACGTTTTATGAATGAATAGTTGGCTGTGTATTCCTACTTAAGATTTCAGCTTTTCTTTTTTTTTTTGAGATGACTATCGCTCTGTCACACAGGCTGGAGTGCAGTGGTGCAATCTCAGCTCACTGCAACCTCCACCTCCTGGGTTCAACCGATTCTCCTGCCTCAGCCTCCCGAGTAGCTGGGATTATAGGTGCCCACTCCCACACCCGGCTAATTTCTGTATTTTTAGTAGAGACAGGGTTTCACCATGTTGGTCAGGCTGGTCTTGAACTTCTGACCTCAAATGATCCACCAATCTCAGTTTTCCAAAGTGCTGGGATTACAGGCATGAGCCACCGCACCCGGCCTGGATGTCAGCTTCTTAAGAGCAGCAACCATCACTTATATTTAGAGTATACATCTGAGCTCCACCAAGCATCCAGTACGGGGCCTGGACATAGTGTTAGTTTCCTTAATAGTATCGTCCAGTATGCCCAATATAGCATTAGGGGCCTAGGAAAATACAAAGATTCCATCACAGGCACAAAGTGGTGGTGAGTACAGGGACTTCTGGAAATAACTGACGACTAATCAATATTTGCTAAATGACTGCTTGGCCAAGAGCCTTCCTGCCTTCCAGTATCCCTGTCTTTCTCCAACTCACTGATACTAATTCTGACGCGGGGATCACACAACTCATGTGCTCCCTTGGCCTGGGAATAGCTTTTCAGGGAATGACCATACGGGTTTGAGACTTCTTTTTCCGGACCCTGTTCCCTCCATATCCCTCAACAATTGATAACCCCTATTGATATCCTGGACCAGGTATGGCTCTCCTTGACGCAAAAGCAACATCCACTACCCTCCTCCTCTGACTCTGTTCTGGGCCTGGATTCACCTTAGGGCTTGCGCCCAGTCGCTCTGAATCCTCAAAGGCGCCGCCATCTCGACCCCGCCTCCACCAGCCCACCTCTTCCGCCCCTTCCCGGAAGTGGGTCCCCGAGAAGGGTGCGGGCGAGGACAGAGGGTGGGCTCAACACCGAGAGGCCACCAATGAAAACGTGCCTTTTTCACGTTCCCCGCCCCTTCCGTGTGCGCGCTCCCCACGAGGGGCTGGTTCCTGGAAGGATGGACAGAGGACCCTCAACCGCCCGCGAAGCTCAAGCCGCCGCGTAGGAGCGTGTGTTCGGGCCCTCTTCTCCCACCTATTCGGTGAGCATCGCATACCGCGTTCTTCAGAAGGCGTTGCGGGCCCAAAGATGCAGCGATTAGCGGCCGCGCGCGCGCGCGCATGCGTCCTCAAAGTTCAAAGTCCGCGATGCCCCTGAGGCGCTTCAGGCCTCGTGGCTGCCAGCATTTTTCTGCTTTAAGAGCCTTTCCATGACTTCCTAGTTTAGGCCAGCCTCCACGATCCAGCTGCCAACCATCTAGCCTACCCTGATCTCTGAGCAGGGGTCGTCCTCATTTTACTCCGGAGACTGAAGCCAGAAGGTGGTGAGAGGAGAGTACAGTAGCATTTACTGAGTCCTGTTGTAGCCCAAGCACTTTTCATTCGTTAATCTTCATTCTATTGTGCGAATTAAATATTATTAATGGGGAAACTAAAATGAAAAAGTTTACATAGTAAGGCGTAGTGCTGGGATTCGAATACGGATCTCTTGGTTTAGGATCCAAGGCACTTTCCATTCCACTGTTCTTTCTCTAAATTATTTGCTGCTGGCCTGTTTAGGAAGAGAAAACTATCATTTATTGAACTCTTTAGACGTACTAGCCTCCTTACAAACCTTATCTTTTTTTTTTTTTTTTTTGAGACAGGGTCTCCCGCTGTCACCCAGGCTGGAATGCAGTGGCATGATCACGGCTCGGCTCGCAGTGTTGCCCAGGCTGGGCGCAAACCATCCTGCCGCCTCAGTCTCCCAAAGTGCTGGGATTACAGGCGTGAGCCATGGCAGCCAGCTTCATCTCTTTGTTTCCAGAGAGGTTATCAAATGACGTGTCCAAGGACACCAAATGAGGCAGTGACAAAGCTAGGTCCGAGTCTGTTTCAAAGCCCATTTTCCCCCTCCTGCTTAAGTTATACTGCCTCCAAGGCAAATGAGTTGTGTAAAGTGCCTAACTCCCTCTTGTGACTTCCCCATTGCCCTCAGAATAAAAAGTCTTAAATTCCCTACTATGTCCTACAAAGCCCACCAGTTTAATATTGTCTTGTTCTGATACTCTATTTTCCCATCACTGAACTTTTTTTTAGCTCTCATGTATCAGATTCTATCTTAACCACCTGCTCTTCCACTGACCAAAAATAGTTTTCCCATCTCTGGCTAACTTTTGTTCCATATGTCAAGTTTCAGCTTGGAAATCACTTCCTCTAGGAAGCCTTCCCTGCCTATTCCTGCCCTTGTCTGGATTAGGTATCCCTCCACTGTGGTCCCAGTCTTCGCTATCTGTACACTGCATAGTAAACTGCCCTGTCTCCTTGTCTAGGTTGTAAACTCCATGAAGCCAGGAACTTAACTGACTTAGACACTCTTGAATCCTCAGCACTAGCATAGTGCCTGGTACATGATAGGTACTTAATCATAGGTTGAGTGAATGAGAGACGCAGTAAAGGCAATAAGGAGTCCTTCTAGTTTCTTTACAGCCCATCATGGTGAAATTTTTGCAAAGGCTGAAGTCATTTCTCTTCAGACCTTAAGTTCCTTCTGTATGCTGCTTTCTGCTGAGTGTTCTGATGCAGATGGGCATGACCGTTTGGGCAAATAACTACATCTCACATTTTTGTATAGTTTACAAAGCCATCTCACCTTATAGATGCAGAGGCCAGGTTTCTGCATGCTGTATGCTACAGCCACACTGAACTCTATCTTTCCCATGTGCCAAAACCTACCTATATTTGGGCACCCTTTCACTTTGTTTTTTTGTTTGTTTGTTTTGGAGATGAAGTCTCACTCTGTCGCCCAGGCTGGAGTGCAGTGGTGCAATCTTTGGCTCACTGCAACCTCTGTCCCCTGGATTAAAGCGATTCTCCTGCTTCAGCCTCCCAAGTAGCTGTGATTACAGGCACCTGCCATCGTGCCCACCTAATTTTTATATTTTTAGTGGAGATGGGGTTTCACCATCTTGGCCAGGCTGGTCTTAAACTTCTGACCTCGTGCTCCACTTGCCTCGGCCTCCCAAAGTGTTGGGATTACAGGTGTGAGCCACCACATCCAGCCTCTTTCACTTTTTAAACTTTGTTCTTCAGCATAGAATAAGGCTAGTAGGATAAAAGAATGGTTATTTATTTATTTGAAACAGGGTCTCACCATGTCACCTAAGCTAGAGTATAGTGGCAGCATCATAGCTCACTGCAGCCTTTCAACTCCTGGGCTCAAGGGATCCTCCCTCTTCAGCCTCTTGAGAACCTGGGACTACAAGTGTGTGCCACCATGCCCAGCTAATTTTTAAATTTTTTTTCTTTCTTTTTTTTTTTTTTTTTTTGAGGCCTCAGAGTTTCGCTCTTGTTGCCCAGGCTAGAGTGCAGTGGTGTGATCTCGGCTCACCACAACCTCCGCCTCCCGGGTTCAAACGATTCTCCTGCCTCAGCCTCCTGAGTAGCTGGGATTACAGGCATACGCCACCATGCCTGGCTGATTTTGTATTTTTAGTAGAGACAGGCTTTCTCCATGTTGGTCAGGCTGGTCTTGATCTCCCGACCTCAGGTAATCCAACCACCTCGGTCTCCCAAAGTGCTGGGATTACAGGCATGAGCCACCGTACCCAGTCATTTTAAAATTTTTTTGTAGAGATGAGGTCTTGCCATAACCCAGGCTGGTCTCAAACTCCTGGGCCCAAGGGATCTTCCTGCCTCAGCCTCCCAAAATGCTAGGATTACAGGTTTGAGCCATCATACCTAGCTGAAAGTTTAGTTCTTTTTAGGTAGATCAGAGATAGCTTATCTAAAAAGATGACATTTCACCTAATTAATATTCCAATAGCAAAATCCATTGAACTTACTGAATGTTATGTCAAGCATTCTTACATGGTTTATCTCATTCAGTTCAAACCACTTTGCAGGCCTGCTCTCGGCCAGGCCTGGTGCTGGAGGCATAAAGGTAAATCAAGACAAACATCAGCTGGGCACAGTTGGCTCAAACCTGTAGTCTCAGCACTTCAGGAGGCCAAGGCAGGAGGATCGCTTCAGCCCAGGGTTTTGAGACCATGCTGAGCAACATGGAAAAACCTTGTATCTATCAAAAAATCAAAAAAATTAGCTGAGTGTGGTGGTGCACACCTGTAGTCCCAGCTACTCTGGCTGGGGAGGGACTGAGGCGGAAGGATTGCTTGATCCCTAAAGATGGAGGCTACAGTGAGCCTGGGCAACAAAGCAAGACACCCTTAAAAAAAAAAAAACACACACACACAAGCATCTGTCTGCAAGCTTAGAGTTTCCCACGGGAGACATAAACAGGCTGAACGGTGCAGTCTGGTCAGTGCTATTTATAATCTAGGAACCTTACATATTATATCCCCACTCTAACCTTGTCTCTGTTAATGTTCTATAGACTCTCCATCCCCAGGATGTCAACCTCAGCCCCTCAAGGCCATACCTGGACCCAACGGGTGAAGAAGGAGGATGAGGAGGAGGACCCGCTGGACCAGCTGATCTCCCGCTCTGGCTGTGCTGCCTCCCACTTTGCAGTGCAGGAGTGCATGGCCCAGCACCAGGACTGGCGACAATGCCAGCCACAGGTGCAGGCGTTCAAGGATTGCATGAGTGAACAGCAGTCGAGGCGGCGAGAGGAGCTGCAGAGGAGGAAAGAACAAGCCAGTGCCCACCACTGAGACCTCAAACCACCTATCCCCAGTAGATGGCCCTGCCAAGATCAGCACCCAGCAAGATAATAGAGGAAGAAATCCTAAATGCTGGGTGTGGGAGGTATAAAACATAGGGATAGTTTTTGGATCTGGAGTTGAGAGCCATGGGTTTAGACGTGACTGGCACAAACAGCTGTCATATGTTCGTGGTCAGATCTCACACATCCTCAGCTGTCTTGTTCCACCAGTATTTGCCAGGAAAACAAAGAATGTGGTAAGGGATGCTCCCCCACCCCACATCTTGGGTCAGTGTGCCAAGTACTGAGATGATTTTAGGGACATTTTATTTTAAATTAAATTCACAATCTAATGGTAAATTGATTACCTGATTAGTGCCTTACTCTTTCATCACTTGTTCTGGATGTTTCAGTCAGTTTAGTGGAAGGAAGAAAGCAAATGGGGAAACTTTTTATTCAAATATGTTTTTGTTTTGTTTTTTTGAGACGGGGTCTCTGTTGCCCAGGCTGGAGTGCAGTGGTGCAATCAGGGCTCACTGCATCCTTAGTGGGCTCAGGCCATCCTCCCACCTAAGCCTCTCAAGTAGCTGGAACCACAGGTGTGTGCATCACCACACCCAGCTAATTATTCAAATATTGAGTACCTATTAAATGCTAGATTCTGTTGAATTAACAGATACCGAGTCTGGCTTTAACCTGCTCCCAACCCAACAAACACACAAAGTTGGGCTAACATTTTTAAAGTATATTTAACACGAAAATACAGATTTTCAGCTTTTGAAAAGTGGAAAAGCTGTTAACATTGATTTTTATTCCCTCTTAACAATTTGCTGGAGCTGAATAACTCCCCCTTTTAGTAGGTTGTGTTTTCTGATTCAAAACAGTTGCATATCAATTCTCATTTTTCTTCAACAAAACTCTTCCATTCTATTCTATTCTATTTTTTTTTTTTTTTTTTTTTTTTTTGAGATGGAGTCTTGCTCTGTCGCCCAGGCTGGAGTGCAATAGTGCAATCTCGGCTGACTACAACCTCTGCCTCCCAAATTCAAGTGATCCCCCTGCGTCAGCCTCCCAAGTAGCTGGGACTACAGGCAAGCAGTACCACACGCGGCCGATTTTTGTATTTTTAGTAGGGAACGGGGTTTCACCATGTTGGCCAGGCTGGTCTCGAACTCCTGACCTCAAGTGATCCACCCTCAGCCTCCCAAAGTGCTGGGACTACAGGTGTGAGCCACCACACCCAGAGAGTAACAAATATTGCTTCAGGATCGATCTATTAGAAGCCCAAATCTGAGGTATAGTAGGCCTTAAAATTTGCTTTGAGCCTTCATGCCAGTATCTGGGGAAGAAATAAAGAGAAAAGAGAGGAGAAGATAGGAGTTTAAAGAACAATCCTATTTCTGGATGAAGGGGATAACCAGGCAAATTATAAAGACAAATTGCTATGTGTGTGTGCTCAGTGCTCATTCATCAGAGAAAACAAGCAGTGTGCACTGGAGTTTTCAGCAAGAATCTCAAAGAAGAGAAGGGATGAGTTGAGTTGAACTTTTAAAGATGAAGTAGGGCAGACATGGTGGCTCACTTGAGGTCAGGAGTTCAAGACCAGCCTGGCCAACGTGGCAAAACCCCATCTCTGCTAAAAATACAAAAAAATTAGCCAGGCATGGTGGTGCATGCTGAGTATAATCCCAGCTACTTGGGAGTCTGAGGCAGGAGAATCACTTGAACCTGGGAGGTGGAGATGGCAGTGAGCCAAGATTGCACCACTGCATTCCAGCCTGGGTGATGGAGTGAGACTGTCTCAATAAATAAATAAATAATAAAGATGAAGTAGACATTACCTATTTGTAAATTATAGCAGAAAAGATTACCATCCAGAATAAAAAGTACCTGGAAGCCACTAAGAAGCACATAGTTGGATAGAAAAGTGAACAAATAAGGCAGGCGCAGTGGCTCACGCCCGTAATCTCAACACTTTGGGAGGCAGAACTGGGTGGATCACTTGAGATGAGGAGTTTGAGACCAGCCTGGCCAACATGGCAAAATCCTGTCTCTACTAAAAACAAAAAAATTAGCCAGGCATGTGCCTGTAATCCCAGCTACTTGGGAGGCTGAGGCAGGAGAATTGCTTGAACCCGGGAGGCAGCAGAGGTTGCAGTGAGCTGAGATCAAAAAAAAAGTGAACAAGCCACAAAACATAGAAAACTGTAAATATGCTCTACATCATGGATAATCAGAGAAATTTCGTTTTTGTTTTTGGTAGAGATGAGGTCTCAATATGTTGCCCAGGCTAGTCTCAAACTCCTGGGCTCAAGTGATCCTCCCACCTCAGCCTCTCAAGGTGTTGGGATTACAGGTATGAGCCCCTGTGCCTGGCCAGAAATGTTTTGTTTTTGTTTTTGTTTTTTATGAGACGGAGTCTCGCTCTATCGCCCAGGCTGGAGTGCAGTGGCCGGATCTCAGTTCACTGCAAGCTCCGCCTCCCGGGTTTACGCCATTCTCCTGCCTCAGCCTCCGGAGTAGCTGGGACTACAGGCGCCCGCCACCTCGCCCGGCTAGTTTTTTTGTATTTTTTTAGTAGAGACGGGGGTTTCACCGTGTTAGCCAGGATGGTCTCGATCTGCTGACCTCGTGATCCGCCCGTCTTGGCCTCCCAAAGTGCTGGGATTACAGGCTTGAGCCACCGCGCCTGGCCCAGAAATGTATTTTTATAAGACATATATACTATTAGGTTTATTGCAGCATTGTTTATACTAGTAAATGGTCCCAATGTCAATTTCCATCAGTAAGGACTCTGTGTATTCAAATCTTTTACAATAGGAATGTGTGTATTTTGTGTGAGTAAAAATAGTAGGCTATGGAGGAGGGGGTGATAGCAACAGAGAGAAGCATAAAAGGCCTCTTTAGCAGGAAGGATGGCTTCCAAACCAGCTAAGTGGAGCAAGCATGTTTTGGAGGACACTGGCTCTAATAGGGAGTTAAGCACGGTGTGGATCACAGAATGTATTTGATCAGGCAAAGAGGACTGTTGCCATACAAGCCTGTTCCCTCAGATAAAGGGATAATTCGTATGTCATAAGCCAAATAAATGAGGGAACGAAACATACATAGCTAATAATAAAAAGTGTTAAAATTTATTGGGCATTTAACTCAGACAGTCTGGTTCCAGAGCCTGCTCTCAATCCCAATGATGTGCTGCCTTCACATCCTAGTTATGCCACTTACTAGCTTTGTGACTTTGGACAAGTTACTTAACATCTCAGGATCTGTTTTTACCTGTGTAAAAATGCAAATATAGTACCTTTTTCACAAGCCTCAAAACTAATATAGGCCTTCCTCATAGGATTGTTGAAAGATTGAGTTAAATATTGGTTTAGCCAAGGAACAGCATCTGGCACATAGTAAGTGTTCAGTGAACATTAGCTATTACCATCATCACTATTAAGTGTGCTAGGACTGTCCTGAGTTACATTATCTAATCTAATTTCTAATCCTCTGAACATGGCATTCGCTCTCCTTTAGATGAGGAAATAAAGGTCAGACTGGGGATCAGACTCCCAAGCGTGTCTTGCTCTAAAGCCTAGGCTGTTTTCTACCCTACTCTCACAAGCATCTGGTGCCCAGTGCAGTGCTTAACACACAGTAGTGAGTAACCACATTGACTGTGTAAATATTACTTTGCTTTTGTCAGCACTTTGCAAAAAGGAAATTAACTTTTTGCAATTAATTAGTGCAAGTTGCCCACTGTGATATAGATTGGTATGTTTTTCTTTAGTCTCAGCTTTGCAGCCCACAGTCTAGGAGCTGGACTTTAAGGTGGTTCATACCTGTCCCTATAGGATCTAACTCTGGCAGCTTTGGGTTGCCTCTGCTTAGAGGCTTGGTGCCAGGGATGAGTGGAGAGACCTCTTGGCTTGATGTCTCTCTTGGCTAGGCCTAGGGCAGACTCATGGTTTAGCTCTTCCTTTCAAGGTCCTTGGCTGGGGACTTGGCCTTGTGCTTGGTACAAAGGTGCACTGCAATGCGTTTTACTACATGACTAAGAAGATACTCCTCCCACCCTCTCTCCATAAAGTTGCCAGACTAAGTCCTTGAGCTGCTGACTTCAGAAACCCAAAGAGAACTGAAGCAAGTCCAGACTGAATCCTTATATTTTCCTGTAGAAAATGCTGGGGCTCCCTTCTCGCTCAGCAAGGACTTAAAGCAAGCAGAGGAGGTAGCAGGGATGCTTCCCTGTCAGCAGCTATCTTTTGAAGGGTTTTCATTCTTCAGATCCTGGACACTCAATGGTGAGCTGATTTTCTTTTTTTTTTTTTTTTTTTTTTTTTTCTTTTTTTTTTCTTTTTTGAGACGGAGTCTTGCTCTGTAGCCCCGGCTGGACTGCAGTGGCCGGATCTCAGCTCACTGCAAGCTCCGCCTCCCGGGTTCACGCCATTCTCCTGCCTCAGCCTCCGGAGTAGCTGGGACTACAGGCGCCCGCCACCTCACCCGGCTAGTTTTTTGTATTTTTAGTAGAGACGGGGTTTCACCGTGTTAGCCAGGATGGTCTCGATCTCCTGACCTCGTGATCTGCCCGTCTTGGCCTCCCAAAGTGCTGGGATTACAGGCTTGAGCCACCGCGCCCGGCCAAGCTGATTTTCTAAAATGAGCTGAAATGTCTGAGAATGAAAGTTATTCCAGAGGGATTATTATAGTCAAATGAATCATTTCAGATTGCGGGAAGATCAGACACATGAAAACAAAAATTCACAAAGAGATCAAAGTACAGATTAAACAAGCACAAGACACATTGGCTACCTCTGTATGCAGTGTCTCTCCATCAGGATTAGTTCTAGGCACACCCAATACAGGCTCAGAAAGCTTTCCTTAAGTACACTAGAAACAGAGGGGACCCAGGGGCCTCAGCATTGCTAGTATCTGAGTGACCAAAATACCTAGATTTGTTTGAATGTGTCTAAAACATACCTTTTCAGAATCCACAGCTGGCCATTTCCAGGCTTCCATGGTGGAGGAACAAGTCATCCTCAGCCAGAGGAAAGGGACAAAAACATGAAGCTGAGGAATCTGCTGGCCTCAACTAGGAAAACTGCCCATTTTACCCAGGCATCCTATCCTTCTTGAAAGTTAGTGATCTGGCCAGGTGTGGTGGCTCACACCTGTAATCCCAGCATTTTGGGAGGCCAAGGTGGGTGGATCACCTGAGGTCAGGAGTTCAAGACCAGCCTGGCCAACATGGTGAAACCCAGTCTCTACTAAAAATACAAAAATTAGCGGGGTGTAGTGGTGGGTGCCTGTAATCCCCAACTACTCAGGAGGCTGAGGCAGGAGAATCGATTGAACCTGGGAGGCAGAGGTTGCAGTGAGCCGAGATTGCGCCATTGCACTCCAGCCTAGGTGATAAAAGCAAAACTCTTTTTTTTTTTTTTTTTTGAGACGGAGTCTCTCTCTGTCGCCCAGGCTGGAGTGCAGTGGCCGGATCTCAGCTCACTGCAAGCTCCGCCTCCCGGGTTCATGCCATTCTCCTGCCTCAGCCTCCCGAGTAGCTGGGATTACAGGCGCCCGCCACCTCGCCTGGCTAGTTTTTTTGTAGTTTTAGTAGAGACAGGGTTTCACCGTGTTAGCCAGGATGGTCTCGATCTTCTGACCTCGTGATCCGCCCGTCTCGGCCTCCCAAAGTGCTGGGATTACAGGCTTGAGCCACCGCGCCCGGCCAAAAGCAAAACTCTTGTCTCAAAAAAAAAAAAATAGTGATCTATATAAAAATCCTTTTTTAAAAATTTCAGTAATGTGCACTCAACCAGGAATTGTGTGACCTTAAACCATCCTTGGCTCTGCCACTGGCTAATTAGGTGACCTTAGACAAGTCTCTCTCTCTCCCTGGGCCAGTTAGCACATTTGTAAAATGAAGACCAAAATAGTTTATCCCCAAGGTTATGTATTGATTGATAGAGCCAGGATTAGAACCCACCTATTCTGACTCTCAATCCACTGACATTCCTTCTTCTCTCCTGCCTATCCTTTGTGATTTCATGGCACTACTAGGAATAATTTAACCCCAACTAGGATATTCAAAACTAAAAGTAGCTGAAGGAATGAACTACTGATACATGTAACACAAGGGATAAAACATTATGCTAAACGGATGAAGTGAGACAGAAAAGAATACGTACTGTATATTTCATTTATATGTAGTACTAGATAGGCAAAACTAATCTATGGCAGTAGAAACGAGGTTAGTGGTTACTTCTTGGAGAAAACGTGAAAGATGGCCGTATGCAGTCACTCACACCTGTAATCCCAACACTTTGGGAGGCTGAGGCAGGCGGATCATGAGGTCAGGAGTTCGAGACCAGCCAGTTTGAGACCAGGCTGGCCAACATGGCGAAACCCTGTCTCTACTAAAAATACAAAAATTAGCCAGGTATGGTGGCATAATGCCTGTAATCCCAGCTACTCGGGAGGCTGAGGCAGGAGAATTGCTTGAACCCAGGAGGCAGAGGTTGCAGTGAACAGAGATTGTGCCACTGCACTCCAGCCTGGGCGACAGAGCAAAACTCCATCTTGGGGGAAGAAGATTATGAGGGAACTTTTTGGGGTGATGGACATGTTCTTTATCTTGATACAAGTATGGGTTTCATGGGTAGGTAGATGTATTTTCAAAATTGATCAAATATATGTTCAAGATCTGTATGTCATTATATATAAATTATACCTCAATGAAAAAAATCTTTTAAAAAAGTATGCCAAAGAAGTTTTAGAAGGGAAGGAAATATAACATTTACTGAACATTACTAGTTCATTTTTTATATATATATATATATATATTTTTTTTTTTTTTTTTTTTTTGAGACGGAGTCTCGTTCTGTCGCCCAGGCTGGAGTGCAGTGGCTGGATCTCAGCTCACTGCAAGCTCCGCCTCCCGGGTTTACGCCATTCTCCTGCCTCAGCCTCCTGAGTAGCTGGGACTACAGGCGCCCCCCACCTCGCCTGGCTAGTTTTTTGTTGTTGTTTTTTTTTTTAGTAGAGACGGGGTTTCACCGTGTTAGCCAGGATGGTCTGGATCTCCTGACCTTGTGATCCGCCCGTCTCCGCCTCCCAAAGTGCTGGGATTACAGGCCTTGAGCCACCGCGCCCGGCCCGTTATATATATTATCTCCATCTCAAATCCCTAAAAAGGGATTATGCTCATTCTTCTGATCAGAAATCTGAAGTTTAACGGGCTAGAAATGAATAAATGTGGAAGCCAGGCACAACTCAGGTTTGTTTGCCTCTTTTCCTTTAGCAGGTTGTCTCAGGGAGGGAAGGGAAGGCATTTTCAACCTGGAGCCAGAAGACTTGTGTTCCGTGTGGTTTTTCTGCCATGTGATCGTAAGAACATCCATTTCCTTCTGGACCTCCCTCCAGAAGAGTCAAAGCTCAGAGTTGTTTTGTAACCCTGAGGTTCTGGCAATCAGAATATCTCCAGTCCTTCTTACCAGGATAAGGCATTAAGAGTAACTTCCATTTGTCTCAAGGCAAACTAATCATGAGCAACAAAAGCTCTCTGACTCTGGTGAGAGCATAAATCATCAACTAGGTCAGTGACACAAGAGCTCCAAGGTGACAGAATCCAGCTGCCTCCTGTGTAAGAAGCCTGACTCATCCCTGAGTGATGTGATAGAAAAAGACGGATTAGGAATCAAGAGATTTGAATCCTGCTGCCCCTCTGCCAGTGACATATCCCATGACCCTGGGCAAAGAATTGCCCTCTATGGGCTCCTAACCTGTACTAGCTAAAAGAGACAATTAGGTTGGCTGGATCCTAAAGTCCTTAAGCTCCAGTGTCTTGTCAATTTATGAAATCCTGATTCCTGCTTCCATATATTGATAACAACTGAGCAACTGGAAAAGACTGCTATTTTTTCCAGGTTTCCAAATGGAAAACATGTGACACTGCCCATTGCCCATTCTGATACAGAGGCAATACACATGCAGCTACCCAACTCTGCCATTGTAGCATTAAAGCAACCAGAGACAGTATGTAAGTGAATAAGCATGGCTCTGATCCAATAAACCTTTATTTCAAAAAAACGGAGGGGTTTTGGAACTAGATAGAGCTGGTGACTGCACAACATTGTGAATGTACTAAATAAATGCTGAATTACTCAAGTTTAAAATGTTTAAGGCCAGGTGCGGCGGCAGCTCATGCCAGTAATCCCAGCATTTTGGGAGGCTGAGGTGGGCAGATCGCCTGAGGTCAGGAGTTCAAGGCCACCCTGGCCAACATGGTAAAACCCCATCTCTACTAAAAATACAAAAATTAGCCGGGCGTGGTGGCAGGCACCTGTAATCCCAGCTATTCGGGAGGTTGAGACAGAAGAATTGCTTGAACACAGGAGGCAGAGGTTGCAGTGAGTCGAGATGGCGCCATTGCACTCCAGCCTGAGCAACAAGAGCAAGACTTCATCTCAAAAAAATTAAAAAAGCTGGGCGTGTTGGCGGGCGCCTGTAGTCCCAGCTACTTGGGAGGCTGAGGCAGGAGAATTGCTTGAACCCAGGAGGCGGAGGTTGCAGTGAGCCAAGATCGCACCACTGCACTCCAGCCTGGGTGACACAGCGAGACTCCGTTTAAAAAAAAAAAAGTTTAATTTTGTATATATGAATTTCACCTCAATATATTATTTTAAAAAAAAAAACACAAACAGGCAGTGGGTAGGATTTTGTTCATGGGCAGTAGTTTACTGACACCTGACCAAGATCAACTTTCAAGTCTTTGCTTAAACTCAATCCAGAGTAACTTAATTAGCAGTTATGTAACATCTACCTGAATACTTATAAGTCACTTATTACCCCCACAAAGCATTTTATTTCACTTATGGGCAGAATCTGTTTCTATCTGGAGAGTTTTTTCATGTACAAAGCCAAAATGTCCCTCTCTCCAACTTCCACCCATAGAGAGTTTACTTATGTTATGATCCTCTGCTTCACTACAGGACACCATGCCAGATTGCTTTAAAGGATGAATTCACTCTAATTGGAGAAATGTGGAAGGGGAACATGCTTCTGTGCTAAAGCATCAGGCAAAGAGAAAATAGAATCTCTTTTTTTTAACAAAAAAAAGAGAAAGGATCTTACTCTGTCAGCCAGGCTAGAGTACAATGGCAAAATCATAGCTCCTGCAGTCTTGAACTACTGGGCTCAAGCAATCCTCCTGCCTCAGTCTCCCGAGTGGTGGGACTACAAGTGCATACCACCACGTCCAGCTAATTTAAAAAAAAATGTTTGGCTGGGCGCTGTGGCTCACGCCTGTAATCCCAGCACTTTGGGAGGCCGAGGCGGGCGGATCACAAGGACAGGAGATAGAGACCATCCTGGCTAACACGGTGAAACCCCGTCTCTACTGAAAATACAAATAATTAGCCAGGCGTGGTGGCAGGCACCTGTAGTCCCAGCTACTCAGGAGGCTGAGGCAGGAGAATGGCGTGAACAAGGGAGGCGGAGCTTGCAGTGAGCCGAGATCATGCCACTGCACTCCAGCCTGGGCAACAGAGCGAGACTCCGTCTTGCAAAAAAAAAAATGTTTTTGGTAAAGACAGAATGTTGCCAGGCTGGTCTCAAGCAGTTCTCCTGCCTCAGCCTCACAAAGTGCTGGGATGAGAGGGATGCACCACCGTGCCTGGCCAGAATATAGAATCTCTTAAAGATACTCCACAGGATGGGCCAATTTCTCTCTCACACACACACATACATATACATATCAGCAGCAGATTTTTATTAGATGGAAGATAACAAGGGTTGCCTCATAGATAAGTGGTAACAAATGGCAAGTACAGCCATGCCACAGAGGAGTGAGGACATTACTGGCTATGGGAATGGGTACTTATGAAATCTAAGGGTCAGGTCTCCTGATGAACTCTGACTACCCAGTAAGCTCTTCTCCTTGGCACTCAATATGACCATTGCGGGCATGAAAGAGTCTACAGTAGCTAGTTCAACTTGGCCAACAGTTCTTCCAGTTCTGGTCGAGCTTTGAATCGTCCCTTGAAATCTTCTTCAGTGTGCTAAGGAGAAGAAAAAGAAAGTAAGTAGAAATCACTGCAGAGCTTTTAGTTATCCAGATATGCACAGCATCCAGAAAGGGACCATGAACCAGCTCTGTAGAGAATCATTCAGATTCAAGTAACTTTTATTATCTACTATGTAGCAGACTTATAGTATAGTATAGTATAGAGGATTCAAACTTGAATCAGATTTCCTCCTTGCTTTCAGTGAACTTGCAGTCTAGTTAGAAAAGACAGATATATGAAGATTTAATGTCAAAATGCTATAACTATCACAATAGAAGCATTTAAAAGAGAGAGAGAGAATACCAAAATTATTTACATAGGAAATAAAACAAACAGGGATTGGACTGTTTTAAGGCAGCATGACCAGCACGTAGTGTCTCTGTACCTAGATCTGTATGAAGCCCAAATACTAACCAGAAGAAGCTTGACAAGCATGGACTCAGAACAAGCAGAACTGGATGGAGCAAATGGTACCAATCTAAGATGACCTTATACATCTGTGTCATAAGAAGGATCATCTTGGCAATTGGACCCAAATACTCAGTATTTAGGCTAAGATTCCTAATGTTCTCCAAGTTTTCCATGCCTGACCAAACATCCTATTGACTAGCATTCTTTATGAAATATATTTAGTCAAGCTACAGTCAAGACTTGAAGATCCAGGAACCTTTTCTCTAACATATATTTTCCTATTTGTGTTCTGATTTATTACACCATATACTATCTTAACCCATGTTCTTTCTTCCACACAACTGTCTGAAAGGAGAGAATTCTGGGGCCTCATAGGCTCACCACCAACATCAGGATGCTGTGTTGAAACTCAGCACTCATAGGCCACAAAGCATCATCCCTGATGCCTCAGAAGCTGGACTAATGATCACAGTGTCATCAGAGTATACAACTTTTCTGATTATTATTTAGGCCACATTATCCACATTTCTCTGTTCTTTCCAAAGCCAGTCCAGATGTGTTCTTTTTTTTTTCTTTTTTTGAGATGGAGTCTCGCTCTGTCGCCTAGGCTGGAGTGCAGTGGCACGATCTCGGCTCACTGCAAGCTCCACCTCCCGGGTTCACGCCATTCTCCTGCCTCAGCTTCCCGAGTCGCTGGGACTACAGGCGCCCACCACCACGCCTGGCTAATTTTTGTATTTTTAGTAGTGACGGGGTTTCACCATGTTAGCCAGGATGGTCTCGATCTCCTGACCTCATGATCCACCCGCCTCGGCCTCCTAAAGTGCTGGGATTACAGACGTGAGTCACCGCGCCCAGCTCAGATGTTCTTATCCTTATTTTGAGCATATGCAGGCCAGCAGGGGCCTCTTCTCAAACCAGCACCTACCTCCTTCACTGACAGTCTGACTCCTTCAGGAAGATTGCTTTGGATTATTTCCAAGAAAATTTCTGCAAACGTAGCACTCAAACCGCTGATCTGCAAAATGAAAGAAGGCGCTCTAAGAGGTGGGAGGAGCTGAAAAGGAGGTAACTGGGCAGACATGGTATGGGTTCAAATGCCAGCTCCAGTAGAGTCTGGAGAGCCCAAGCGTGGAAGATTAATACCAAAACTGGTTTCTGAGCCTGGCCTCTACAGGATTTCTCCTGCCATCTGCAAGGTGCTGAGATGGTCACTGCCAATATCCGCTCCTGTGGGCATTAGATGTCATTACTGGACCAAGAGGTTTTAAAGTCCAGGGTCTCTTTCAGTTGCCCAGACTGGAGTGCAGCAGAATAATCATAGCTCACTGCAGCCTTGAACTCCTGGGTTCAAGTGGTTCTCCCACCTCAGCCTCCAGAGTAGTTGGGACTACAAGCACGTGCCCCTAGTCCCGGCTAATTTTTTATTTTTAGTTTTTGGTAGAAACAGGGTCTTGCTATGTTGCCCAGACTAGTCAAATTCCTGGCTGCAAGCAGTCCTCCCACTTTGGCCTCCAAAAGTGCTAGGTTTACAGGCATGAACCATGGCACCCAGCGCAGGCTGACTTTCTTATTTATTTATTTATTTTTTTTGAGACGAAGTCTTGCTCTGTTACCCCCAGGCTGGAGTGAAGTGGCACCATCTCTGCTCACTGAAACCTCCGCCTCCCAGGCTCAAGCAATTCTCCTGCCTCAGCCTCCCAAGCAGCTGAGATAACAGCTGGCTAATTTTTGTTTTTGCTTTGTTTTGTTTTTGAGATGGAGTTTCGCTCTTGTTGCCCAGGCTGGAGTTCAATGGCGCGATCTTGGCTCACTGCAACCTCCACCTCCCGGGTTCAAGCAATTCCCTGCCTCAGCCTCCTGAGTAGCTGGGATTACAGGCATACGCCACCACGCCTGGCATGGCTAATTTTTGTATTTTTAGTAGAGACAGAGTTTCACTATGTTGGCCAGGCTGGTCTCAAACTCCTCACTTCAAGTGATCTGCCTGCCTTATTCTCCCAAAGTGCCGGGATTACAGGCGTGAACCACCTGCCTGGGCACACTGACTTTCTGATTCAACTCAGTTTTGCCCATATCCACGCATACCAGGACCTGACTGGTGTCAAACACTGTGCTAAGAACACCAAGGTGAATCAGATGTATGGTAAAAGGGCAGGCAGGGGGGCTGCAAGGACCCACAAGAAAAATTCCTACCCAACTCAACCAAGGAAGGTCAAAAAAAGCTTCCAGAAGCATTAGTATCTTGGTGAAATCTTGAAGAAAAACAGGAGTAAACTAGGAGAATTCAGCAGTCATGTGGAGGATTTCGAAGGCAGAGGAAACAACATTCAGTAAAATGTGGGGGCATAAGAGTGTTAGGAAATTAAAACTAGCTCCATTGGCCGGGCACAGTGGTTCACGTCTGTAATCCCAGCACTTTGGGAGGCTGAGGTAGACAGATCACCTGAGGTCCATAGTTTGAGACCAGCCTGACCAACACGGAGAAATCCCATCTCTACAAAAACACAAAATTAGTTGGGCATGGTGGCATATGCCTGTAATCCCAGCTACTCAGGAGGCTGAGGCAGGAGACTCACTTGAACACAGGAGGCAGAGGTTGCAGTGAGCCGAGATCTTGCCATTGCACTCCAGCCTGGGCAACAAGGGTGAAACTCCGTCTCCCAAAAAAAACCCAAAAAATACCTAGCTCCATGTGTGGCTGGAGTAAATGGGCTGTGAAGAGGAAAAGCAGGAGAAGAATCATGAAACCACCTGAGTACCAACCTAAAGCATTCAAACTATTCTATGGGCTTCTGGCATGTCAGATCTGTCACAGGATATATTACAAATAATTTAGTCCTGATAATATTTTAAAAGCCAAATATTATACTTAGTTATTTTTTAAATTAGCATATTTAGACTTAAATTTAACATTCATTTTATTACCTTGCTGTATGTTCCTTGAGTAGATAAAAAAAGGGTGATGCCCATACCATGGAATATTATTTGGCAATAAAAAGGAATGAAGTACCAATACAACAGAGATGAACCTTGAAAACATTCCTCTACGTGAAAGAAGTCGGACACAAAAGGCCATTTAATGTACAATTCCATTTAAATGAAGAGATAAATCCACAGAGATAGAAACTAGATTAGTGGCTGCAAGGGGTTAGGGTGACCAAGAAAGAGGAGTGACTGCTAATGGGTGCACAGTTTCTTTTAGCGTGATGAAAATGTTCTAAAATTGATTGTGGGGATGGTTGCATAACTCTTTGAAAATACTAAAATCCATTTTTATTGTATACTTCAAATTGGTAAATTGTATGATGTGCCCATTATATATCAATTAATGCTCTTATTAAAAGGGGGATGATGGTAAAGCTGGCAAGCTGTGTATTTTTAATACCTCTGGGTGCCCTCATGGTGGTGTGGTTGGCACCCATCATTATCTGCAGGAAGAAAAGAGGACAACTACTAGAGATCAAAGGAAGGCAGCCACTGAGGGGTTTCAAGCAGGAAAATGACATGATCACTTGGTATGGGGGTAAAGTGAAGTGGATGAATCTGAAAGATTTTTAGGACGTAGAAGCTATAGAATTTGGTGAATGAATGGGTATCAGAAGACAAAGAAGGGTGACACATTAGGCTCAAAGGTGGGGAGGGTTACAGAAAAACAGGAAAATCAGTCCCTCTACAACTAATTTTGCATAGATGGAGTGCAGGGAGGACTCCTGTGGATCAAAGTCGAGAAGGCCAGTAGACAACTGGGTATCAAGTTTCAAGCCTCAGCCAACAGATCAGGACTAGAGGTGTATACATCTGGGGGTTATCAGTATTAAATGATGGTCACTGAGGCCTAAGGAATGAATGAGACTGCATAGAGGGAAGGTATTATAAAAGGAGAGATGGAGGCATCAATAACTGAACACTGGAGAATACCATTATTCAAGAAAGAAAAGAGCATAACAGAAAGTGAAAAAGTGGACAGAGAAAAGAACCAGGAGAAGCAAATACATTTTTTATTCTCCTGGAGTGCCTACCTGAACCACTCGCTCATGGGTGGTAAGCACTGAGTCCAGTAACATTTTGCTCCCTTGGTCCTGCAAATGTAACACTTCCATGGTTTTGGTTGGCATCGCATAACTGTGGGAAGGAAGAGTCAACTATAGTGAGTGTTCACTGAAGCCAGCAGACACTTCAATCATAGTAGTCCATAAATAAGTATAGCCAGTACTGCATGTGATAGTTCCCAGAATGTAGGGGATGCTTATCTACAACCAGGAGCAAAGTAACTAGATCCCTCTTATCTCCTTCAAAAGTCTCTAAACTCCCTAAACAAATACACCATGTTTAATGCGGTTCCGCATCTCTAATCATACTTAATACAATACTCTGAATAAAACCTGGTGATTAATAAATAATTTGTTGCTACTGAAGAATAGCCCATTCTAAAAGAATCAAGCAGCCAGGTGTGGTGGCACACACCTGTAATCCCAGCAATTTGGGAGGCCAGGGCAGCTGGATGGCTTGAGCTTGGAAATTCAAGACCAGCCTGGGCAACACAGTGAAACTCTGTCTCTATAAATACACAAAAATTAACTAGGTGTGGTGGCACACACCTGTAGCCCCAGCTACTTAGGAGGCTGAGGTGGGCAGATTGTTTGAGCATAGGAGGTCAAGGATGCAGTGAGACAAGATTGCACCACTGCACTCCAGCATGGGCAACAGAGGGAGACCTTGTCTCAAAAAAAAAAAAAAAAAGAAAGAAAGAAAAAGAGAATCAAGCTCATCACTAGGTATGCTTTGGAGGTTAACCTTGGGTATTTAATCTGTTCTGGAGAAATAAGGCATGAAAATTAATTGTTCTAGAACAGGATTTCTCAACCTCAGTGCTACTGACATTTTAGACCAGATAATTCTTTGTTGTAGGGGCTGACCTACATATCCATATACATCCCTCTACCCACTGGACATCTGTAGTATACCCCAAGTGGTGACAGTCAAAACTACCTCCAGATGTTGTTAATTTTCCCCTGAGGGGCAACTTCTCCCAGGTTAGAGTTTATGCTTACTAAAATCGACTTCAGCAAGCCCACATGTTGCAGTGAAAATAACACGGAACAGGAGTCAAGTGTCGGCGCTGCAACTTATTAGCAATATTTACTCAGGTAAGTCATTTACCCCTCTAGGCCTCAGTTTCTTCAGGTATAAACAAGATAATGATCTAGACCTATATCAACAGAGAATTGTGAGAACTGGTGTGTTAATGAGGTAAGACCTGACTAATGGCTACATGGAAATATGGTAGTAGTGTTGTGTTCATCTTATCAAAAAGTTCATCAAACTGAAGATAAATGAAAAAAGATTCCTAAATTTTCATGTGTCACAAAATCATCACTTAATAGCAAGGGGCATGACCCTCTATAGGTAGACCTCTACAAAAGAAGTTTAGTGTAATAGGCCAGGCGCGGTGGCTCACGCCTGTAATCTCGGCACTTTGGGAGGCTGACGTGGGTGGATCACGAGATCAGGAGTTTAGAAGTAACAGTAAATGGACTAGAGACATGACAGTCAGTCCTGGAGTTAGATATTGGCTCTGCCAATTATTACCTATTTGAATTTGGAAATTCAGGTTTCTGAGTCTCCATTTCTTCCGCTATAAATTGAAAATAATAATACCTAATTCATAGAGTTGTTGCAATGATTAAATGAGATTACATATTACATAAGTAATTGCCTGGCATACAGTAAATACAGCCAGTAAATGCAAGGTACTGAAAATTCTTTCAGGTAGTTTTTCTAAATAATATCCCTCCTGCTTTTCAGCATTATCTCTGATCTCCTCTTCTTCTGATTCAAACACAGTAATAACTTTCCAACATAAAAAATGGGGACACAATCATAGACTTCTTATGGATGTTCAAGTGAAATAATTGTGTTTCAGAAAAGTAAAAACACCCTAAAATACTATTTTTCTTTTTTGGCATTCTGCAGATAGGACTGACTGACTAAAGTGAGAATTGTCCATCCCTGCCACTAATAATGGGTTTTATTCTTTAACACTTACTTCAGCAAAATTTCATTGATTTGTTTACTCATTCACTCAACAAATATTTACTAACAGCCTGCTCTGTTCTAGGCACCCTGATGGGCAATAAGAAGTCTATGCATGTGATGGCTCACGCCTGTAAGCCCAGCCCTTTGGGAGGTTGAGGCAGGTGCATCACCTGAGGTCAGGAGTTCAAGACCAGTGTCAACATGGTGAAACTCCGTCTTTACTAAAAATACAAAAATTAGCCTGGTGTGGTGGCAGCCGCCTGTAATCCCAGCTATGCAGGAGGCTGAGGCAGGAGAATCGCTTGAACCTGGGAGGTGGAGGTTGTAGTGAGCTGAGACCATGTCACTGCACTCCAGCCTGGGCAACAGAGCAAGACTCTGTCTCAAAAAAAAAAAAAAAAAAAGTCTATGCAGCCAGGCGTGGTAGCTCCCACCTATAATGTGAGCACTTTGGGAGGCCAAGACAGGAGGACTGCTTGAGCCCAGAAGTTTAAGACTAGCCTGGGCAACCTAGTGAGACGCTGTCTCTATTTAAAGAAAAAAAAAATGTCGGCCGCCTGGCTCATGCCTGTAATCCCAGCACTTTGGGAGGCCGAGGCAGGTAGATCACCTGAGGTCAGGAGTTTGAGACCAGCCTGGCTAACATGGTGAAAACCTGTCTCTACTAAAAATACAAAAATTAGCTGGGTGTGGTGGCATCACTTGAACGTGGGAGGTAGAAGTTGCAGTGAGCCAAGATCATGCTATCTCACTCCAGCCTGGGCGACAAAGCAAGGCTCAGTCTCAAAAAAAAAAAAAAAAAAAAAAAAAGGTCTATGCTTTCAAGGAGCTCACTGTGAGTGTTTTAAAGAGATAAGTAAGTATACAAACATTGTACTACAGTAAGACAAAGGCAAGAATAGCTTTGTGCCAAATACTATAGGGACAAGAAGGGGAGGAAAGGGGGACTCAGGGAAAGCCTCACAGGAGGTAGTGATTTATCAAGATGTAGAACAGGCCTTTATGTATGTAAGAGTACATATGGGTTTTTTTATTTTTTATTTTTATTTTTAGTATCTACACTATTTTGTACCTTCCAAATTTTCTGCAATAAACATTGCTTTGATGAACAGACAGCAAAATGGAAGGAAATAAATGAAAGAATTTCAGGAGTCAACCTAACATGACAAAATAATGCTATTTAGGGGGAGTATTGCCAAGAAAGGGACACGAGGAAGTCTGCTGGGGTGCTGGGGAGCTTCACTTTATACAAGTTATATCTCAATTTTTAAAAATGTAAGTAGATGTTTTAAAAAGAGAAGAGTAGCCTCATAGCGAGGGATGCTGAATGATGCTTTTACTCTCAGCAGAACACAGGGGCTGGTTCAACTTCAGGCTTGGAAGCTGCTCCCAGATGAGTGAGATTTCCATCTCCTCAGGCAGCTGCTAGGCAAAGGATGCAGGCAAATTAAGGGACCCACTTGAGAGGCCTCTTCTTCGCCTCTCCTGGGTGAGTTGTAGCTGCAGCAGTGCAAACCATTTAGAGAACAAAAGCTGGCATCCTGCTGTCTAGCCCAATTCCATCTCAAGGTCACGGCCATCATCCCTACCCACCCTCCCCCGAGGAAAGATGGATTAAGATGAAATGAAAATCAGAAGAAAAGAATTTCATCTCTGAAAGGCTGAGCAGTGAGATTGCCTAACAATATGACAGTCTGAAAACCTCAATCAATGCAGAGAACTGAGTTGCTAAAAACAAACAGCTCTTTATGCTCTGAGCTGTTTGAAGCAAAGAGCCAGCAAAGAGGCAAAAAGCAGCACATTCATCCTGCTGTTCTAGGAATTATGTCCGCCATGCCTGTTAGAATTCAATCCAAATCAACAAGTCTTTATTCAGTGCCTACTGCGTCAGGTACTAGGCAAGATCTTAGGCTTAGACCACTAATGAAGACAGAAACAATCCTTGCCTTACAGAGCTTAGAGTCTAATAGAAAAGACCAATAATAGTCAAGTAATTATAAGAGCAAGAAGTGCATGTTATGAAAGGGCAGTTAAATACCTTTTACTTCTTCTAATGTATAACATAAAGACCTAACTTAATGAGGCTCCCTGAAGAAGTAATATTCGAGACATAAGAAAACAAACAAAAAATAAAAAATAAATAAATAAAGAGGCTAGGCGGGGGGGCTCACGCCTGTAATCCCAGCACTTTGGGAGGCTGAGGCGGGTGGATCACGAGGTCAGGAGTTCAAGACCAGCCTGGCCAAGATGGTGAAACCCCATCTCTACTAAAAATACAAAAATTAGCTGGGCGTGGTGGCAGGCACCTGTAATCCCAGCTACTTGGGAGGCCGAGGCAGGAGAATTGCTTGAATCCGGGCAGTAGAGGTTGCAGTGAGCCAAGATCGCACCACTGCACTCTAGCCTGAGCGATAGAGCAAGACTCCATCTCAAAATAAAAAAAGATGGCATCTAAGAAAAAGGTAGAGGCTAGTTAGATGAAGAGAGGAAGAGTATATGCAAAGGTCCTGAGGTGGAAAGGGACAAAAACAAAGCCAGTGTAACTGGAAGTAGAGGGAGGTGGGGAGGGAAGCATGAAAGAGGCAAGGCAGGCCCTGGAGCACCTAGGAAGCTACATGAGAAACTTTTATTGTGATCCTAAGGGAGTAGGAAGCCATCAAAGGATTTCAAGCAGAAGAGTGACATAATCATATTTCCATCTAGAAAGATCACCCTAAATGCTGTGTGAAGAACCGGTTAGAAGAATAGAGAATCAGGAAAAAAAGTAGGTTTAACTCCGGAACTTGCCACTTACTAGGTATAGGACTATGGGCAAGCTTCTATAATAATAGTAATAGCAATAGTAATAATAATAGCAGCCAACAGTTGCTGGACATAGTTCTAGATACATTATACATAATAGCTCCCTTAATTTTCACTGTAGCCTTTTAAGGTAGGTGCTTTTAGCAATCCCATTTTACAGATGAGGAAACCAAGACACAAAGAAGTTAAGCAAAGTGCCCAATGTCATACAGTAAGAATGCAGCGGAGCAAGAGTAAAGCTCAGGCAGTCTGGCTCCGGCGTTGATACTTTGATCTACTATGTACAAGGTGTTTGAATTAAATAATACACAAAAAATGTACTTAGCTTGTTCAGAGTGCCTCACTGATAGTAGGTGCTCAACAAATGTAACTGCCTTCCTGTTTTCACTCAAATGCAGCCAGGGCATTTTACAGCTGCGTTTTTTAAAGAAACTTTTTTTTTTTTTTTGACTACATAGTTTTTAAATTTATAATCCGGGAGTATACAATCATGCAGCACTGACCACTTAGCCAGATGTAAAATAAACTAGCTTCTTACCACAACTACCCTATAAACATTGCAACTACACTGGGCACGGTGGCTCATACCTGTAATCCTAGCACTTTGGGAGGCCAAGGTGGGCAGATCACTTGAGGTCAGGAGTTTGAGACCAGCCTGGCCAACATAGTGAAACTCCGTTTCTACTAAAAATACAAAAATTAGCCAGGCGTAGTCCCAGCTACTCAGGAAGCTGAGGCTTGAGAATCGCTTGAACCCAAGAGTCAGAGGTTGCAATGAGCCGAGATCGTGCCACAGCACTCCAGCCTGGGCGACAGAGCAAGACTCTGACTCAAACAAACAAACAAAACATTGAAACTATTTCCTCTAAAATGACCCTAATCTTATGTGAACACACCAACTGTGGGGGAACCAGAAACCTAGCTACGTGGCAAAAGTAAAAGCCAAAGGGAAAACAGCACTTCCGCGGTTAGTTGATGAAAAGCAGGAAATTCAGTGCCCTTCACTGTAAAAGCAGCATCTCTAAAAACAGTCCTAAAAATTTCAAACACTATTCCAAGGAACTGACCCCACTGTAGGTATGATAGTAACAGTCTGTGAATGACATTTAATGTTCTTTGCCACCAACTTTTAAGAAGCTATCTCTAATTCCTGTCAGATGAAAAAAATTCTGAATTATTGCAACAATAAAATTAGTAACAGAATGTTTACAATGTGCCAGTGTCTGTGCTAAGTGCTGTCAAGTACCATCTTGTTTCATTTTCAAAGCTCAAAGAAACAGAAAAAATTATCATCCTCGTTATATAGAAGAGGAAACTGAGGCTCAGAATTTCCCAAGGTCATATTGCTAATAACTGATAGAACTAGAATATGAATGCAAACAGTTTGATTCCAGAGCTTGTACTCTTTTTTAATGTTTAATTTTTGTGGGTCCATAGCAGGTATATATATTTATAGGGTATATGGGATATTTTGATACAGGACTACAATGCATAATAATCACATCAGGGTAAATGGGATATCCATCATCTCAAGCATTTATCCTTTGTGTTACAAACAATCCAACTATACTCTTTTAGTTATCTGTAAATGTACAATTAAATTATCGACTATAGTCACCCTGTTGTGCCATCAAATATTAGATCTTTTTCAATCTTTCTATTTTTTGGTACCCATTAACCATCCCCACTTCTCCTCGAGCCCCCACTGCCCTTCCCAGCCTCTGGTAACCATCATACTACTCTCTATCTCTGTGGGTTCAACTGTTTTTCATTTTAGCACCCACAAAAAAATGAGAACATGAATGTTTGTCTTTTTGTGCCTGGCTTATTTCACTTAACATAATAACCTCCAGTTCCATTTATGTTGTTGCAAATGACAGGATCTCATTCATTTTTATGGGTGAATAGTATTGTGTATATGTACATTTTCTTTATCCATTCACCTGTTGACAGACACTTCAGTTGCTTCCAAATCTTGGCTATTGTGAATGGTGCTGCAAGAAACACAGGAGTGCAGATACCTTTTCGATATACTGATTTCCTTTCTTTGGGGTTTATACCTAGCAGTGAGATTGCTAGATCATATGGTAGCTCTATTTTTAGTTTTTTGAGGAACTTCCAAACTGTTCTCCATAGTGGTTGTACTAATTTTCAATCCCATCAACAGTGTATAAAGGTTCCTTTTTCTCCACATCCTTGTCAACACTTGTTATTGCCTGTCTTTTGGATAAAAGCCATTTTAACTGGGGTGAGATGATATCTCACTGTAGTTTTGATTTGCATTTCTCTGACCATCAGTGATGTTGAGCACTTTTTCATGTGCCTATTTGCCATTTGTACATCTTCTTTTAAGAAATGTCTATTCAGATCTTTTGCCCATTTTTAAATTAGATTATTAGATATTTCTTGCTATAGAGTTGTTTGAGCTCCTTATATATTCTGGTTATTAATCCCTTGTCAGCTAGATAGCTTGCAAATATTTTCTCCCATTCTGTGGGTAGAGCTTGTACTCTTAACCACATATTACTTCAAGTACAGTCCATAGACAAGCTGCCAGTGAACAGCCTAATTGTCATTGGTCCACGAGAAATGTGCAACCAGTCACTAAACAAACCATTTGATTCAGCCACGTTTTTTTCTTAATATCAAGACTTTCCTAATGAAGGAAACAAATTATTAATGTATATTTTGGCATAAGCTCCTGACATCTTCTCAGAATGGTACTTTGAGAAGCACTACTGTAAATTACTATGCTACTCAGCCTCTTTGAGCTGTAATTGCAGTTTATCTTTCACATTATGTTACAATTATGTTTCTTGGTGTGTATGTACATGCATGTATGTGTGCATTCACTCTGTGTGTGTGTGTTCCCTGAAACTAGGAGGTTCACCTTAGTATCTCCCAGAATGTCTAGTGCAGTGCTCACCACATAGCAAGAGGCTCAATCAATAGTTTTTAAATTAATTCATTAAAAGGACTTTTATTAATTTAGGAAATGTATACCACACAACTGAATTGTATAGTGATATTCAAGAACCTGTCATTCTTTCAATCATGACTGAATGTCTCCCATATGGCAGGCCTTGCAGTGGGTGCTAAAGAAATAAAGAACACAGTCCTCATCCAGAAGGAGCGCACTGTCAGAGGGAAGAGAAACTGCCACAGGAATAGATCATTCGAGACCAGAGCACTAAGTGACATGAGGTATGTGTCAAGTGCTGAAAGAGGAACCAACTCTCTGGGGCATCAGAAAGAGATAAAGCACATTTTTAGGTTTAAAAGAATTGAAGTACTGTCACTATGAGAGCTAAAGTCACAGCTTATTATCAAACCTTCTAAAGAACATTTTTTAGCACAGTTGTACTCTAATGTATAAAGGTTTAAAAGTTCAAATTTGGCTGAAGGACTTAAAATAAGACCCTATATAACTGAAAATACTTGTCAGGCAGAACTGGGTTTAAATCCAGGCAAGTTACTGGTTCTGTGCTTTTGGCCTTTCTAAGCCTTGATTTCCACATATGTTAGATGGGAATATATTAATATCTAATGAGTAAGAAAGTATAATTTTTGTTTGTCAAATATGGCAGCACCCAGTGGCGGTGTGAACTGGGAGGAGGTTGCCCAGTTCCACGAATTACTCGAAGTGATGAGGACAGCTGATGACAGAATAGTACACAAACTAAACACTAAGGTTCCAACAGCTTCCTTTATAGGGAAAACTATGCCAGCCAAACCTGTAAACAAATTTAGGGGTCTTTGATGGCAGCTCTTGCCAGTAGGAACAGAGTCATAAAAAATTGTATAGCCCAGACCTCAGAAGTAGTAAAAAAACCTCCGAGAAGAGAGAGAAAATAATTTGGACTATTTAACGTTATTAAAGCAACCTGGAGGCCGGGCGCGGTGGCTCAAGCCTGTAATCCCAGCACTTTGGGAGGCTGAGACGGGCGGATCACGAGGTCAGCAGATCGAGACCATCCTGGCTAACACGGTGAAACCCCGTCTCTACTAAAAAATACAAAAAACTAGCCGGGCGAGGTGGCGGGCGCCTGTAGTCCCAGCTACCCGGGAGGCTAAGGCAGGAGAATGGCGTGAACCCGGGAGGCGGAGCTTGCAGTGAGCTGAGATCTGGCCACTGCACTCCAGCCTGGGTGACAGAGCGAGACTCTGTCTCAAAAAAAAAAAAAAAAGAATTAAAAAGAAAAAAAGCAACCTGGAAAAGAACAGACAAAGTTGAAATGGATTCAGTCAGAACCAAATGTTGAAGAAGTGGTAAAAGACAAAGGCTAGAAGGTATTTAATAAACGGTGCCAAATTCACTTCAAGCCTCCAAAGAATGAATAAAGAAAGAGAGATACTTTTTTTTTAAAGGACTGGGTCATGTCATAAGAGGTAAGTATGATAGATATCAAGAGGGCAGGCTTCCTAGGATGATCTGTGAACTAACAGTCCAAGACCTTTTGTTGATTTCAGCCCCACTTAGCCAAGACCTCAAGTACAAATAATTCTGGCAGTTATGGAGTAACCAACTGCTATTTTATAATGATTCTGTAAAAAAAAAAAAAAAGTTTTGTTATTAAAATAATTTTCTGACTCAGTGTAAAAAAAAAAAAGCAAGTATAATCTTTGCCATACCCACATACTATGTCATATACTACCTTGCCACAGTGACAGACTACCTAAGCTACATTTTTGTTGTTGTTGTTTTTAAGACAGGCTCTCTACTTTGTCGCCCAGGCTGGAGTGCAGTGGCACAATCTCAGCTCACTGCAACCTCTGCCTCCTGGGCTTAAGCAATATTCCTGCCTCAGCCTCCCAAGTGGCAGGGACTACAGGCGCACACCACCAAGCCAGGCTAATTTTTGTATTTTTTATGTAGAGACAGGATTTCACCATGTTGCCCAGGCTGGTCTCAAACTCCTGAGCTCAAGCGGTCCGTGCTCCTCAGCCTCCCAAAGTACTGGGATTACAGGTGTGAGCCACTGTGCCCAAGTCTTGATTTCTTATAAAATCAAACACACACTTCACTTACCATTTGACCCAACAATCATACTCCTAGAGAAATGAAGATGTGTGTTCTCACAAAACCTCGTACATATTCATAGTGGTTTTATTATTCATAATTGCCAAAAACTGGAAGCAACACAAATGTCCTTCAATCAGGAAAGGAATAAACTGTGGTACATCCTTTCAATGAAACACTATTCGCAACAAAAAAAAAACTACTTGCAGGCAACAACGTGATTGAATCTCAAATACAGTATGCTAAGCAAAAGAAGAATCAAAAAGAAAAATGCTACATGATTTTATTTGTACGGAATTCTGAAGAAGGCAAAACTATAACGACAGAATACAGATAAGAAGTTGCCGCTGGGCGCAGTGGCTCACACCCGTAATCCCAGCACTTTCGGAGGCCAAGGCAGGCAGATCACCTGAGATCAGGAGCCTGAGACCAGCCTGGCCAACATGGCAAAACCCCATCTCTGCTAAAGATAGCCGGGTGTGGTGGGGAACGTCTGTAATCTCAGCTACTTGGGAGGCTGAAGCAGGAGAATCGCTTGAACCCAGGAGACAGAGGGTGCAGTGAGCCAAGATTGTGCCACTGCACTCCAGCTCAGTCCCAGCTATTCGAGGGAGGCTGAGGCAAGAGAATCACTTGAACCCAGGAGGTAGAGGTAGCAGTGAGCCGGGATCACGCCACTTCATTCCAGCCTGGGTGACAGAACAAGACTCTGTCTTCAAAATTTAAAAAAAAAAAAAAAAATTACGAAGGGAAGGAATTTCTACCTATGGGATTTAATGTTACTTAAGGAAAACCAGAGAGCATCCTATACTGTGTGAAATACTGAGATATGTAAAGAGCCCAGAATGGAGAAGGTAGGTAGGCAGTAAATGTTACTTCCCTCTCCTACAGTTTTCCAACAAATCCAAAAAATACATAAAAGCAGAGCAGATAAATAATATCTAAATGGAGAGATAAACTATGTTAATGAATCAGAAGACTCAATATAAACAATTAAGATTCAATTATTCCCAAATTGATCTACAGATTCAACACAATCCTAAAAAAAAAATCCCATCAGACTCTTTTTTTTTGAGATGGAGTCTCACTCTGTCGCCCAGGCTGGAGTGCAGTGGCCTCTGCTCACTGCAAGCTCCGCCTCCCAGGTTCACGCCATTCTCCTGTCTCAGCCTCCCAAGTAGCTGTGACTACAGGGGCCTGCCACCATGCCCAGCTAATTTTTTGTATTTTTTTAGTAGAGACAGGGTTTCACCATGTTAGCCAGGATGGTCTCTATCTCCTGACTTCGTGATCCGCCCACCTCGGCCTCCCAAAGTGCTGGGATTACAGGCGTGAGCCACCATGCCCAGACTCTTTTCTGTAGAATCAACAAGCTAATTCTAAAAATTTTTATGGAAAACCAAAGGACCTAGAATAGCCAAAGTAGTTTTGAAAAAGAAGAACAAAGAGTCAGTAATCAAACTACACTAATCAAGACAGTGTGTACAGGTGTAAGCATATATGTAACAGAATAGAGGATAGAAACAGACCCATATATACATGGTCAACTGGCTGTCAACAAAGATGCTCAGATAATTCAGTGGAGAAAGAAAATCTTTTCAACAAATGGTGCTGGAAACAATTGAATATTCATAAGCCAAAAAAAAAAAAAAAAACCTTTGACCCACTATATACAAAAATAATTCAAAATGGATCACAGACCTAAATACAATACTTAAAACTATAGAACTTCTAGGAGAAAACATAGGAAAATGTTTTTTTGTGACTGGGTCAGGCAAAGATTTCTTAGATATAAAAGCAAAAGCAGAAACCATAAGAGAAAAAGATTGATAAACTGAACTTCATTAAGTTTAACTTCTGCTCTTCAAAAGACATACTGTTAAGAGGACAAGATAAGTCATAGACAGAAAGAAAATATTTGCAAAACACATATCTGCAAAGGAACTGGTGGCCAGGTGCAGTGACTCCCACCTGTAATCCCAGCATTTTGGGAGGCCAAGGCGGGTGGATCATTTGTGGTCAGGAGTTCGAGACCAGCCTGGTCAACATGGTGAAACTCCATCTCTATTAAAAATACAAAAATGGGCCAGGTGCGGTGGCTCACGCCTGTAATCCCAGCACTTTGGGAGGCCGAGGCGGGCGGATCACGAGGTCAGGAGATCGAGACCATCCTGGGTAACACGGTGAAACCCCGTCTCTACTAAAAATACAAAAAATTAGCCAGGCGTGGTGGTGCGTGCCTGTAGTCCCAGCTACTCGGAGGCTGAGGCAGGAGAATGGCATGAACCCAGGAGGCGGAGCTTGCAGTGAGCCGAGATGGTGCCACTGCACTCCAGCCTGGGCGACAAAGCGAGACTCCGTCTCAAAAAAAAAAAACAAAAAAATACAAAAATGAGGCAGGGTCCGGTGGCTCACGCCTGTAATCCCAGCACTTTGGGAGGCCAAATTGGGCAGATCACAAGGTCAGGACATAGAGATCATCCTGGCTGACATGGTGAAACCCCGTCTCTACTAAAAATACAAAAACAAAATTAGCCAGGCGTGGTGGCGGACGCCTATAGTCCCAGCTACTTAGGAGGCTGAGGAAGGAGAATGGCATGAACCCGAGAGGCGGAGTTTGCAGTGAGCTGAGATTGTGCCACTGCACTCCAGCCTGGGTGACAAAGCAAGACTCTGTCTCAAAATAAGTAAATAAATAAATAAATAAAAATTAATGGAGCATGGTGGCAGACATTTGTAGTCCTAGCTACTAGGGAGGCTGAGATGGGAGAATCGCTTGAACCTGGGAGGCAGAGGTTGCAGTGAGCCGAGATTGTGCCACTGCACTGCAGCCTGGGCAACAAAGCGACACTCTGTCTCCAAAAAAAAAAAAAAAAAAAGGAATTGCTATCTTTAAAAATAGATGAACAATTTTCAAAACCCAGTAAGAAAACAAGCCATTTTTTTAAATGGTCAAAAGATTTGAACAGACATATCATCAGGGAAGATACACAGATGACAAATAAGCACATGAAAAGATGCTCAACATCATTATTTATTAGTGAAGAGCAAATTAACACCACTATGAGATACCACCATAAACCTATTAATAGCTTTTTAAAAATTGATGATACCAACTGCTGACCAGGATGAAGAGTTGCCAAAACTCTCATACATTGCTGGTGGGAATACAAAATGGTGCAGCCATTGTGGAAAACAATTTGGCAATTTCTTATAAAGTTAAACATAAACTTACTATACAATCCAGAAATTGGAGGCAAGGTTGGAGGTTGGAGGGAGGCAGAGGTTGCAGTTAGCCGAGATTGTGCCACTGCACTCCAGCCTGAGCAACAGAGTGAGACAAAAAAAAAGAAAAGAAAAGAAAGGAAGCCTGGGCAACAAAGTGAGGCCCCATCTCTACAAAAAAATTTTAAAATTAGCCAGGCACTCAGAAGACTAGATCATACCAGGAAAATAAAAAAATCAGCTTGGCAACTTGGTGTCTGCCTGTAGTCCCAACTATTTGGGAGAGAGAGAGGAGGATCGCTTGAGCCTAGGAGGTTGAGGCTGCAATAAGCAACGATTGCACCACTGCATACCAGCCTGGGTGGGAGAGAGAGACCACGTCACTAAAAGAAAAAAAGAAAAAGAAAGGAGGTGGGGCACAGTGGTTCATGCCTGTAATCCCAGCACTTTGGGAGGCTGAGGCAGGCGATCACTTGAGGTCAGGAGTTCAAGACCAGCCTGGCCAACGTGGTTGGTGAAACCCCATCTCTACTAAAAATACAAAAATTAGCCAGGTGTGGTGGTGCACACCTGTAATCCCAGCTACTCGAGAGGCTGAGGCAGGAGAATCACTTGCGGCAGGAGGTAGAGACCAGCCTGGCCAACATGGTGAAACCCATGAGGCAGAGGTTACAGGGAGCTAAGATTGCACCACTGCAATCCAGCCTGGGTGACAGAGCGAGACTCTGTCTCAAAAAACAAAAAAAGAGGCGCGAGGCGGCCACTGGGAAGTGGAGAGCGCGGCATCTGGAAACTGCAAAGTCAGAGCCGCGATGTTCCGGATTCAGGGCCTCCCGCCGAAGCTGGATGGAAGATGCACGAGGATGTGATCTCCTCCATATGGAACTTTCTCATCTACGTGGCCCTGCTGCAAGTCACTCCATTTATCTTAAAGAAATTGGACAGCATATGAAGACTGGACATCTCATATGAATGCACGATATGAAGAGCCTGGTTACAATTTCGACTCCTCTCTGCAAGTGAATAGGCCCAGAAAGGTGTAAGAGACTCTTTGAATGGACATAAAATTCTGCTTGTTAAGAAAAAAACCAAACCAAAACAAAACAAAACAAAACACAAAAAAAGAAAAAGAAAGGAAATTTTGACATATGCTACCACATGGATGACCTTTTTTTTTTTTTTTTTTTTAGATGGAGTCTCTCTCTTTTGCCCAGGCTGGAGTGCAGTGGCACAATCTCAGCTCACTGCAACCTCCGCCTCCTGGGTTCAAGCAATTCTCCTGCCTCAGCCTCCTGAGTAGCTGGGATTACAGGCGCCCGCCACCACGCCAAGCTAATTTTTGTATTTTTAGTAGAGATGGGGTTTCACCATGTTGGTCAGGCTGGTCTCGAACCCCTGACCTCGTGATCCACCCACCTCGGCCTCCCAAAGTGCTGGGATTACAGGCGTGAGCCACCGCGCCCGGCCCATGGATGACCATTGAGGATATTAAGTTAAGTGAAAGAAGCCAGTCACAAAAAGACAAATATTATATGATTCCACTTACATGAGGGAGAGTAGTCAAAGTCAGGGACAGAAAGCAGAAGGGTAGTTGCCAGGAGCTTAGGGGAGGGGAATGGGAAGTTATTGTTTAATGGGTACAGAGTTTCAACGTTTGTTTTTAATTTTTTTTTTTTTTTTTTTTGAGACGGAGTCTTGCTCTTGCACGCTGGAGTGCAGTAGCACGATCTCAGCTCACTGCAACCTCCACTTCCCAGGTTCAAGCGATTCTCCTGCCTCAGCCTCTCAAGTAGCTGGGACTACAGGCGCGCACCACTGCTCCCAGTTAATTTTTGTATTTTTAGTAGAGATGGGGTTTCGCCATGTTAGCCAAACTAGTCTCGAACTTCTGACCTCTGGTGATCTGCCCGCCTTAGCCTCCCAAAGTGCTGGGATTACAGGCATGAGCCACCACGTCCAGGCTGTTTTTTTAAATTTTGAGACAGGGTCTCACTCTGTCACCCAGGCTGGAGTGCAGTGGCAAGAACACTGCTCACTGTAGTCTCCACCTCCTGGACTCAAGCTATCCTCCTGCCTCACTCTCCCAAGTAGGTGGGACTACAGGCACACGCCATCATGCCCAGCTAATTTTGTTATTTGTAGAGACGAGGTCTTGCTATGTTGCCCAGGCAGGTCTCAAACTCCTAGGCTCAAGTGATCCTCCCACCTTAGCCTCCCAAAGTGCTGGGATTACAGGTGTGAGCCACTGCACCCAGCTAGAGTTTCATTTTTATAAGATGAAAAACATTATGGAGATGGATGGTGGTGATGCTTGTATAACATTATGAATGCATTTGATATCACTTAACTGTACAGTTAAAAATAGTTAAACTGGTAACTTATGTGTATTTTACAATAAAAAAAACTTGCAAAAACATGAATGAATATCAGACACATTATGCTAGGTGAAAGAGGCCAGCCACAAACACGACATACATGTGATTTCACTTATATGATATTCTGGAGAAGTTAAAACAATAGGGGCAGAAAATTGGTCAGTGGTTGCCAGGGACTTGAGTGGGGAAGAGGGAGAAGACTGACTACACCAGGGCACCAAGGAACTTTTCAGGTTAATAGAACTAGTTTATATTTTTATTGTAGCAAATTATATACCTAAAAAGAGTTAATTTTACTACATGTAAACTGTATCTCAAAAGCCTAGTTTAACAAAAAAGCAGAGCATTCTACCCACACCAAGAACATCCCATACAAAAGCATCCTTCATACCTTTCCTCGACTTTAATGGAGAGAGAGTTGCAGAGGTTGTGAACATACTGGGCATAACGCTCTGCCAGGGTCATGTCATATGCAGTCAGATGAATGTTTAAAACCCCATATTCATAATCTGTCCCCAAATTAATGACTCTCACTTCCACTTTTCCCTTCTTCTTCTTGGGCTGAAGAGAAAACAAAAAGAGAAAGAAAATAATCAAAGTATTATACAAGAAATTCTAATAATACTATCTTGATATTTTAAAAAGTCAATCTTTCTAATAAATTTGTTCACATTTTGCTCTTGGGTTACCCTACCTACAAACTGAAGTTCTCCTGGGAAGGAATGAGCAGCTTCCCTTGTCAGTCTGGGTTGTGACATCAGCCAATGCAAGGAGAGAGAATACTGCTGTCATTACTTGAATACATGAATTACTTGAACATGAGTACATGTAACTGTCTTCTGCTATTACCTTGTTTTGAGATTCACCTCCCATTTCTGGCCTTCTATTACTCAATTTGTAAATTGATAGGGTTATGTCAGATTAAAATATTTTTCTTTTTTTTGGAGACAGTCTCACCCTGTCACCCAGGCTGGAGTGGCAGTGGCACGATCTTGGCTCACTGCAACCTCCTCCTCCCCGCTTCAAGTAATTATCATGCCTCAGCCTCCTAAGTAGCTGGGACTACAGGTGCCCACCACCACGCCCAGCTAATTTTTTGTATTTTTCATAGAGATGGGGTTTCACCATGCTGCCCAGGGCAGTCTCGAACTCCTGAGCTCAGGCAATCAACCCGCCTCGACCTCCCAAAGTGCTGGGATTACAGGTGTGAGCACCACGCCTGGCCTAGATTAAAATATTCCTAACCCATATATGAATTAAGGGGTCTATGAGCCCCCCAGTTTTTTTGTTTGTTTGTTTTTTGTTTTTTTTGAGACGGAGTTTCGCTCTTGTCGCTCAGGCTGGAGCGCAATGGTGCAGTCTCAGCTCACTGCAATCTCTACCTGCCGGGTTCAAGTGACTCTCCTGCCTCAGCCTCCCAGCCATAGGCAGGAGGGACTGCACCCAGCCATAAGTCCCTCTCTTTATGGGCATTTAGGTTAGATTATTTTCGGTTGAGGTGCTTTCTTCTTTCTGATGTATGTTGTATTAAATATTTTTTCCCAGGCTTCATTTTAACTTTTTTTTTTTTTCTTGAGATGGACTCTTACCCTGTCGCCCAGGCTGGAGTGCAATGGCGCCATCTCGGTTCACTGCAACCTCTACCTCCCGGGTTCAAGCGATTCTCCTGCCTCAGTCTCCTGAGTAGCTGGGATTACAGGTGCCCGCTGCCATACCCAGCTAATTTTTGTAATTTTAGTAGAGACGAGGTTTTACCAATGTTGGCCAGACTGGTCTCAAACTCCTGACCTCAGGTGATTCACCCACCTTGGCCTCCCCAAGTGCTGGGATTACAGGCGTGAGCCACTGCTACTGGCCAAGCCCCAAAATTTATATGCAAAATTTTACATGTATATGTTTCTGAGGAGAGAATCCTGAGTTTTATCAGAATCATGAAAAAAATTAACAGAAAGGAATCTCAGCATTAGTTCTCTTCTATTCCTCCTAGCTAGAAATTCTAGAATTGTCTACACAGCATTCCTTTTGAGAACTGAGAGAAAAATTATGTATTTCTTCCCTTTTTTTATCATACAAAATATTGCTTCACTACATATCAACTTATGTAGGCTGCTGTAAAAAGTTAAAATGAAGGCTGGGCATGGTGGCTCATGCCTGTAATCCCAGCATTTTGGGAGGCTGAGGTGGATGGATCATGAGGTCAGGAGTTCAAGACCAGCCTGGCCAATATGGTGAAACCCCATCTCTACTAAAGATACAAAAAATTAGCTGGGCATGGTGGCATGCATCTGTAATCCCAGCTACTCAGGAGACTGAGGCAGGAGAATCGCTTGAACCCGGGAGGTAGAGGTTGCAGTGAACCGAGATGGCGCCATTGCACTCCAGCCTGGGCGACAGGGTAAGAGTCCATCTCAAGGAAAAAAAAAAAAAGTTAAAATGAGGTCTGGGAAAAAATATTTAATACAACATACATCAGAAAGAAGAAAGCACCTCAACCGAAAATAATCTAACCTAAATGCCCATAAAGTGAGGGACTTATGGCTAGGTGCAGTGGCTGACACCTGTAATCCCAGAACTTTGAGGCCAAGATAGGAAGATCACTTGAGCCAAGGGGTTCAAGAGCAGCCCTGACAATAAGCTATATCCTGACTCTATAAGAAAAATTTTCTTAATTAGCTGGGCATTGTGGCAAGTGCCTGTAATCCCAGCTACTCAGGAGGCTGAGGTGAGATGATGGCTTAAGTCTGAGGGGTTGAGGCTGCAGTGAGCTGTGGTCACGCAACTGCACCCTAGCCTGGGCAACAGAGTGAGATCCTGTTTCAAAAAAGAAAAGAAGGTAGACTCATTAAGTAAATTATGCAGCTGTAAAAAGAAGTAAGGGGTCAGGCACGGTGGCACACGCCTGTAATCCCAGCACTTTGGGAGGCAGAGACAGGTGGATCATGAGGTCAGGAGTTCGAGACCAGCCTAGCCAATATGGTGAAAGCCCATCTCTACTAAAAATATAAAAATTAGCTGGGTGTGGTGGTGTGCGCCTGTAGTCCCAACTGCTCGGGAGGCTGAGGCAGGAGAATCGCTCAAACCTGGGAGGCAGAGGTTGCAATGAGCTGAGATCCCACCACTGCACTCGAACCTGGGCAACTAAACGAGACTCCATCTCTAAATAAATATATAAATAAATAAATAACCACTCCTTTATGTACAGATACTGGAAAGGTCTTTAAGATAAATAAATGATAAAAGCAAACTGTAGAATAATGTGTTCAAAATGTTGCCACACATACAAAATGGGGGAGCTGGAAGAGAATAAATATGTGTGTGTGCATGTGTGTAATTACATACATACTTATTTGCTGGCATATTTTAAAAAAAACCTCTCGAAGCATGTACAAAAATAGTATTGGCTAGGCACAGTGGCTCATGCCTGTAATTCCTGCACTTTGGGAGGCCGAGGCAGGCAGATTGCTTGAGCCTAGGAGTTCAGAACCAGTCTGGGCAACATGGCAAAACCCCAGCACTGCAAAAAACACACAAAAATTAGCCAGGCGTGGTGGTGTACACCTGTAGTCCCAGCACCTTGGGAGGCTGAGACAGGAAGACCGCTTGAGGCTGGGAGGCAGAGGTTGCAGTGAGTGGTGATTAAGCCACTGCACTCCAGCTTGGGCGATAGAGCGAGACCATGTTTCAAAAACAAAAATAAATACAAAAACCCCCAAAAACTAGTATCATTGGCTGCTTGTGAAGAAACTAGGTGGCTGGGGCCTGGGGGTAGGAATGAGAATTTTAAACTATTTTCTTCTGTTTTCAAAGTTTTTTAATAGTGTAAATGTTTTACCAATCTAAAATTAGAATCTTAAAATCTATTATGCTTGAATTTTAGTAAATTTTTATTGCAATATATTAATATGCAAAAATATATAAGTAAGTTACATAGCTCAATGAATTTTTACAAAGTGAAAGTACCTCTGTAATCAGTACCCTAGACAAGAAACAGATCATTACCAGTACCCTAAAATGTCTCCTTTCCCCAAATTAGTAACCACTATCCTGACTTATGAAACCATAGAGTTATTTTGCATGTTTTTGAAATTCACAAAAATGGAATGATAGATACATTCTCTTTTGTGTCTGTCTTCTGTCATTCATTAGGTTCATAAGATTCACCAGGTATTAGGTGGAATGGCAATTCTTTCCTTCTCATGTGCTACTAATCCACTGTATGAATACGCCACAATTTAATTATCCTTTCTACTGTTGGTGGAAATTTGGGTTATTTCCAGTATGGGGCCATTATGAATAGTAGTGCAACCAATGTTCTAGTGTGTATCTTTTAGTAAACATATGTATGCATTTCTGTTGGGGGTATACCTGGGAGCTGAACTACTGAGTTACACAGTTTGTATAGGTTCACCTTTAATAGATACTCTCAAAGAGTTTTGTAGAGTAGTTTCCAATTTAGACTTCCACCAGCAGTATATGAGAGTTCAAATGGCTCTACATTCTTCCTAACACTTAGAAAACAGTATAGTCAGCGGCCGGGCGCGGTGGCTCAAGCCTGTAATCCCAGCGCTTTGGGAGGCCGAGGCGGGTGGATCACGAGGTCAGGAGATCGAGACCATCCTGGCTAACATGGTGAAACCCCGTCTCTACTAAAAAATACAAAAAACTAGCCGGGCGAGGTGGTGGGCGCCTGTAGTCCCAGCTACTGGGAGGCTGAGGCCGGAGAATGGCGTAAACCCGGGAGGCGGAGCTTGCAGTGAGCTGAGATCCGGCCACTGCACTCCAGCCTGGGTGACACAGCGAGACTCCGTCTCAAAAAAAAAAAAAAAAAAAAAAAAAAAAAGAAAACAGTATAGTCACGTTTTCTTATGGGTTTGTTTTAGCCATTTTGGTGGATATGTAGTAATGCAGTGAGGTTTTAACTAACATTTTCTTTATATCTGTTGAGCCTGAGCACCTTCCCATATGATTACTGGCTATTTGGATATTGTCTTTTGTAATCTGCCTATTCAAGTATTTTGCTCATTTTAAAAATTGGGTTGTCTGCCTTTCTCTTATTGATTTGTAGAGGTTCTTTACATATTCTAAACATGATCCTTTGTACGTGCTGCAAATATCTTCTCCCTCTCTGTACCTTCCCTTTTTACTATTTTATTTTATTTTATTTTATTTTATTTTATTTTATTTTATTTTATTTTTTGTAAGACAGGGTTGGCCGGGTGCAGTGGCTCATGCCTGCAATCCCAACACTTTGGGAGGCAGAAGTGGGCGGATCACCTGAGGTCAGGAGTTCAAGACCAGCCTGGCCAACATGGTGAAATCCCATCTCTACTAAAAATACAACAATTGGCCAGGCGTGGTGGTGGTTGCCTGTAGTCCCAGCTACTCCAGAGGCTGAAGCAGGAGAATCGCTTCAACCCGGGAGGCAGAGATTGCAGTGAGCCGAGATCGCGCCCCTGCACTCCAGCCTGGGTGACAGAGCGAGACTCCATCTTAAAAAAAAAAAAAAAAAAAAATAGGGTCTTACTCTGTTGCCCAGGCTGGAGTTCAGTGGCACAATCACAGCTTACTGCAGCCTCGACCTCCTACGCTCAAGTGATCCTCACACCTCAACCTCCCGAGTAGCTAGGATTATAGGAATATGCCATTATGCCCAGCTAATTTTTGCATTTTTTTTTTTATAGAAACAAGGTTTTTCCACATTGCCCAGACTGGTCTTAAATTCCTGGGTTCAAGTGATCCGCCAGCCTCGGCCTCCCAAAGTATTAGGATTATAGGCATAAGCCACAGCTTCCAGCTCCCTTTTAACTTTATAATGGTATATTTTGATGAGAAGTTCTTTTTTAATTTTTATTTATTATTTATTTTCTCTTTTTGGTTTAACTTGTTACTGACGAAGCTCAGATTTTTTTTTTTTTAAGGACAGGGTCTCACTATATTGCCCAGGTTGGAGTGCAGTGACACAATGGTAGCTCACTGCAGCCTGGAACTCCTGGTCTCAAGTGATCCTCCCACCTCAGCCTCCCAAGTAGCTGGGACTACAGTGCACATTATCATGTCTGACTAATTTTTAAAATTTTTTGTAGAGATGGGGTTTCACTCTGTTGCCCAGGCAGGTCTCAAACTCCTGACCTCAAGTGATCCTTCCACCTCAGCCTCCCAAAGTGCTGGGATTATAGGAGTGAGTTACCACACCAGGCCTGAAGTTGAACTTAAGTTCTTATTTTTAATGTAGTCCACTGTATTCATCTTTTATGGTTATAGGGATTTTTGTGTCAAAGAAAGAAATCTTTGCCTACCTTAGGATAATTGGAGATTCCCTTGTATTTTACGTTCTAGCAGTTTTATCATTTTAATATTTACATTTAGATCCATAATCCATCTTTAAGTCATTTCTGTGTGTGATGCGAAATAGGGTCAAGAGTTATTTTTTGTTTTCACATGATCATCCAGCCGAAATGACCCAGCCAAACTGCTTTACAGTGCCACCGATGTCATATAACAAGCACCCAGAGATATATGCATTTGTTTCTCTACTCTTCTGTTCCATTGGGCTATTTGTCTATCCGTGAGATGATACCCACTATGTCCTAATAATTGGAGATTTGTAGTAAGTCTTGCTATGGGGCAGAATTATTTTTTTAAGAAAAAAAAAAACTATCTCTACTGATAAGTTTTAAGTCACCCCATCTAATAGCCAACAGCCTAGTGGCTTCCACAGCAGCATTGCTCCTAACAGAGCACCTGGAATGGTTCTCTTACACTGCTGCTCTGGAGGTCAACCTGTAGGAATGGTTCCCTTACACTGCTGCTCTGGAGGTCAACCTATAGAGAGCAGGAACCCAGTCTGGAGAAGTATACAGAAGAGGAAGAAATGGTCCTTTTACAAGGCCAGTAATACTGATGATAGACCTGATCTCATAGGAATGTTTTGAGAATTGAACAAAATACCATATGTAAAATGGTTAATACAATCTGTGGCACATATTTAAATACTAAACATTAACTTTTATTATTATTTTCACTTTATATTCCTCATATCTAGCACAGGGCCCAGTAAAGAGAAAACATACAATGAGTCATTATTTTAAAATTTTAGAATGGGAAGGAATTTAGAGATGATTTTGTCCTGGTTCTTCATCTTTGCAAGGTAAGAATATGAAACCCAAACAGATAAATGTGTTTCCCAGAATCACGGAGCCAGACAAGACAGACGCCAGTAACTAAAATCCAGACCTCCTGATTCCCAGTGCAGGAATTTTTCCTCTGCATTACTAAAGTTCTTAACAGTGGTGGCCACCCCAGGGTGCTAGACCTTGCTGTGAGTGGGAAGCCAACCTCTAGAAACCAACCACCAACATGCAGGCATTCGGCTCTCTCTTCTTCAGAGACCAAAACACTCATGGCCAAATGCAGCAATCAGGACTTCTCATTGTGACAGGCAGCACTGCAGTAATAGCTGTGTAGAATGCTAAAGTCAGAATGCAATGGAGAGTGGCTGAAATTTTCCAGCAGAGAGGGGAGGAGCTTCTCTGAAGCCTGTAGGAGGCTTTTCTTAACAACAGAAAATGCCAGGACTCTCCAAAGGTATTGCTTTAGGGGAACACAGAAAAGAAAGCTGATCTCAGTGTCCCTCTTGGCATCTCACTTGCTTTTCCATGTTGGCCTAGATCTACCTGAACCAATTCACATTACCAGGATCCCATTGTGATATTACAGTACATATTTCAGTTCTGAGCCAGGGCACAGCATAGCCAGCAAGAGCTTAACTGCATATAATACCAGATGCCAGTTTCTGTCATTTTATCTACACAATTTTTCTCACATCCATCCCATTCTCTCTACTCCTACTGATTGAGTTCAGGCCTTCATGAATGCCATGAGGAGCTATTAAAGATATCTCTGTGGGCCAGGAGCGGTGGCTTATGCCTGTAATCCCAGCACTTTGGGAGCATAAGGCAGGCAGACCACAAGGTCAGGAATTCAAGACCAGCCTGGCCAACATGGTGAAACCCCATCTCTACTAAAAATACAAAAAATTAGCCGGGAGTGCTGGCAGGCGCCTGTAGTTCCAGCTATTCAGGAGGCTGAGGCAGGAGAATCGCTTGAACCCGGGAGGTGGAGGCTGCAGTGACCCAAGATCGCGCCACTGCCCTCCAGCCTGGGCAACAGTGTGAGACTCTGTCTCTAAATAAATAAATAAATAAATCTGTGCAAAGGATATACATGAATAAAGCTGTGTTTTGGGAAGCCCAACCTGACTGCACATGAAGGCCAGCCAGGCAGGAAAGGAAAGGAAGCTAGGAGAAATGTAGGAGGGAGGATGGCCTACTATCCATCATCAAACGTTGGCACTCCTATGGCCTGGATTCACTAAGGGACAGCCCAGGATTGTCATTCTTAGATCCCTGCAGGACTGCACTGTGGTCCCCCAAATAGACTATAGGGTAAATTATGAAACAAGTTTTGTACAGAAATGTTCACATTATTACCCCTATTTCACAGATAGAAAACTGAGGTCCTCTGAAGGTAAGTTACTTGCCCAAGGTTACTGAGAAATTTTGCTGGAAAGAGCAGATAAAGAAAGGAATCAAATTAGAATCATAGCCTGTTATAGCTGGAAAGCATCTTAGAGATAACTGAGTCTCTCCTTCCCCCTAATTCTACACAAGGAGGAAGTTGAGACCCAGAAAAGGAAAATGGTTTGTGTAAGGTTATAACAGCAAGAAAAGGACAAAGGTAACCACTTTATGTCTATCCAGAACTGGAAGCCGAGTCTGCAGCCCCAAGCCCAGGCTCTCTCCTCTCAAGTGATAGTATCTACCTATCGCTGTAAGTGACACTCTCCAGGGTGAGAAAGTTCGGTAAGAATTATCCATTATCTGAATCCTCAAACAAAAAGGTTGATATGCCTGCAGCATATTCAGCTTCCAGAAATTATGGTGATAAAAATAACAAAATTTACACCCGAGGATTTGAATGATTTGGGGTTAGTACCATGAACAGTCCATAATGGGCTGTGAGGTACGCAGCAATCAAGTATTTTATAACCTGGTGTTATACACTTGAGAGACATGTGGACAAAAGGCCTGGCTCTGACTGGGGTAGCAAGGAGGCATGGCCTGATGCTATATAAAGTGCACTAGACTTAGATGGAAGCCAAAGAAAATCTGACCTCAAATCCTAACTATCTGCTTAGTCACTACATGACATTGTGTGACCTTTCTAGGCCCCAGTTTCCTCATCTGTAACAGCTAAAGTTATTGTGAGCTTAATAGAGTGAATTTATATGAAATGGAAATACTAGATATGTTAGATGAATTCTGGCCATCCTCATTCCAAATATCGGCTCTGAAAACTTCTAGCCACATGGGCACATCATTTAATCTTTCTCTGAGTCTTGGATTCCTCAAACAGGGTCTCGAATAACCATATGATACACTAAGGCTTAAATAATAAATAGGTTTAAAAGGCTATAAAATGCAATAATGTCTTTAAAGCCTGGCACATAGTACTTATAGCACCTGGTATATAATAATAAGTGGCATTTCTGGCAGGGCGCGGTAGCTTATGCCTATAATCCTGGCATTTTAGAAGGGCGAGGTGAGGGGAAAACCTGAGGTCAGAAGTTTGAGACCAGACTGGCCAACATGGTGACAACCCGTCTCTACTAAAAATACAAAAAATTAGCTGGGCGTGTGGTGGTGAGTGCCTGTAATCCCATCTACTTGGGAGGTTAAGGCAGGGAGAATCGCTTGAACCTGGGAGGTGGAGATTGCAGCCGGGTGGGCGCCTGTAGTCCCAGCTACTCGGGAGGCTGAGGCACCAGAATTGCTTGAACCCGGGAGCTAGAGGTTGCAGTAAACCAAGATGGTGCCACTGTGCTCCACCCTGGGCGACAGAGTGAGACCCTGTCTCAAAAAAAGTAAATAAATAAAAATAAAATTACGAAAATTAGCTGGGCATGGTGGTGCACATGTGTAATCCTGGCTACTTGGGAAACTGAGGCACAAGAATTGCTTGAACCTGGGAGAAGGTTGCAGTGAGCCAAGATCATGCCACCTTACTCCAAACTGGGTGACAGCGAGGGCCTGTCTCAAAAAAATAAATTAAAAATAAATAAATAAATAAATGGCATTTTAAAATTATTATTATTTTGAGACAGTCTCACTCTGTCTCTCAGGCTAGGGTGTAGTGGCGTGATCTCGACTCACTGCAACCTTCACTTCCAGAGTTGAAGCAATTCTTGTGCCTCAGCCTCCCGAGTAGCTGTGATTACAGGCATTTGCCACCACGTATGGCCAATTTTGTATTTTTAGTAGAAACGGGGTTTCACCTTGTTGGCCAGGCTGGTCTCAAACTCCTGAACTCAGGTGATCCACCAGCCTCCACCTCCCAAAGTGCTAGGATTACAGGTGTGAGTCACTGAGTCTTGCCATAAATGACATTTTTAAAACAGGTTGTGTAGCGTACATAGATAGGACATTACTGTTACTACTACATATTGGAGGTAAGCATGGTCCCAATTTCCAACTGGTAAATCTTACAAAATGAAGAATTTATTAAGCACCTGCAGTTTACGAAGTGCTAGTTCAATTACTCTAAAGAAAGACAGGCTGGGTGCGGTGGCTCACGCCTGTAATCCCAGTACTTTGGGAGGCCAAGGCAGGCAGATCACGAGGTCAGGAGATTGAGACCATTCTAGCCAACATGGTGAAACTCTGCCTCTACTAAAAATACAAAAATCTGCCCGGTATGGTAGCGCGTGCCTGTAATCCCAGCTACTCAGGAGGCTGAGGCAGGAGAATTGCTTGAACCAGGGAGTCGGAGGTTGCAGTGAGCCGAGATCACACCACAGCACTCCAGTCTAGTGACAGAGTGAGACTTCATCTCAAAAAAAAAAAGACAACATGGCTGGGCACAGTGGCTCACACCTGTAATCCCAGAACTTTGGGAGGCCAAGGTCAGTAGATTGCTTGAGCCCAGAAGTTTGAGACAAGCCTGGGCAATATGGCAAGACCCTATCTCCACAAAAAAATTTAAAAATTAGCTCTGTGTGATGGCACGTACCTGTGGTCCCAGCTACTCAGGAGGCTGAGGCTGCAGGATCACTTAAACTCAAGAGTTTGAGGTTGCAGTGAACCGTAATCACACAAATACACTCCAAGCTGGATGACAGAATGAGATCCTGTCTCAGAAAAAAACCAAAACGGCCAGGCACGGTGGCTCATGCCTGTAATCCCAGCACTTTGGGAGGCCGAGGCGGGCAGATGACCTGAGGTCAGGAGATCGAGAGCAACCTGGTCAACACGGTGAAACCCTGTCTCTACCAAAAATACAAAAAATTAGCTGGGCGTGGTGGCGGGCACCTGTAGTCCCAGCTACTCAGGAGGCTGAGGCAGGAGAATCACTTGAACCCGGGAGGCAGAGGTTGCAGTGAGCTGAGATCACGCCACTGCACTCCAGCCTGGGCGACAGAGCAAGACTCTGTCTCAAAAAAACAAAACAAAAAAGAAAAAAACAGCAAAAACAAACAAAATAAAACAAGAACAACAAAAACAAAAAACAAAGAAAGAAAAGAGACATGATGACCACTGTTTCCCCTTTCCCCTTCCTGCTGCCTGAAATGTGAACATAGTGGCTAAAGAGGGAGCAGCCATCTCACACCATGAGATAGAAGCAGTATGATAAGTATGGCAAAACAAAAAGCTGGAGTATCTGCTTATACCTTTATGTGAGAAAAAAAGAAATTTCTATCTTTCTTAAACCCCTAGTATTGTAGGTCTCTCTATTATGGTAACTAAACTATTACCACAATTCATGTAGGAAGGTACTATGTCTCATTAATCTTTCTATTCCTAGAGCCCCAAAATATTAAATGTTGAGTTGAACTGAAATGAATTCTAGGCCAGCTGTGGTGACTCACACTTGTAATCCCAACACTTTAGGAGCCCAAGGCAGGCATATCACGCAAGTCCAGGAGTTCGACACCAGCCTGGGCAACATAGTGAAACCCCATCTTTACAGAGTGTGGTGGGCAGCACCTATAATCCCAGTTAATTAGGAGGCTGAGGTGGGAGGATTACCTGAGCCAGAGAGGTCAAGGCTGCAGTGAGTCATAATCATGCCACAGCACTCCAGCCTAGATGACAGAGTGAGCCCATCTCAAAAAATTAATTAATCAATTTAAAAAATAAAAATATTAGCAAGACGTAGTGGTACACACCTGTAGTCCCAGCTACTCTGGAGGCTGGGGTGAGATCACTTGAGCCTGAGAGGTTGAGGGTACAGTGTGCTATGACTGCACCACTGCACTCCAACCTGGGCAACAGAGCAAGACCCTGTCTCTGAAAAAAATAATAATTTAAAAAAATAAAAACATAACTGAGTTTCTCTGTTAATATTTATTTTCACCAAGTAAAACTGATAGGAGGAATGTATGAAATTTAGAAAATTCTATCCATTCATTTAATATGTTTCTAAAATGGGAAGGACTATTATTATTCATCTTGAAGAAGGGTTTGGCTCTAGTATTACCAATGTTCCAAGGGAATATGGCTTGCAAGGGTCTGAGATAATGGATGCCAAAGTACTTTCAGAATGGAAAAGGATCATTACTATTACTCATAGCAAACATGAATCCCTCTAAAAATCAGACACCATTGTAATTTGGTGACACAGGGCAAGACTCCCAGCAGGCTGCAGATCAGGAGCTCTAATGGCACAGGCAGAGTCAGGTCTTCACAAGAGTCACTCCCTGTACTTAGAAAAGCCCTGGGGAGCTTTTTAATGTTCTTTACAGCCCTGTGTCAACAGCTACCCCAAGCAACTAGATACTGCCAGAGGAGTGTCCAGTTCAGCTTTACCTACCCAGTGTCAAGAATACAGGTGGCATTTAATAAATGTTTGTTGAGCTGAACTCTGTAACACCTTCACTGGCCCTTTCGGGGAGAATTGTTTCTTTTTTGTTTTTAAAATTGTATGTATTTACCATGTAAAACATCGTGAAGGAATTGCTTATCTTTGCTCTCTTGATATTTAGTTTATTCCCCTAGTAAAGCACTTGCCACAAGTATTTAGTTACACTTTTGAGCACTAACTTTCCCAGCAGACTTTACAATTTTTGTAGGACCATGTCCCATTTACCTGAGCATTATGGATACTCAGCACAATGCGTGGCATATAGTAGATTCTCAATTATGGTTTTTCTTTTAATGAGTTACAAGAAATAAACGAGTGAAAACATGGGTGCTAATATAAAGTAACTCTCCCTAAGCCAGTCCTATAATACATGTCTAGCCCTACAGTTTCTAGACCAGCAAAACCAATTGTTTTGTTATCAAGAAGGTAGGACCAGATGTGAGGGCGATCTGGCTGTGACATCTGTCACCCCACTGATTGCCAGGGTTGATTCGGCTGATCTGGCTGGCTAGGCTGGTGTCACCTTCCTCCCTTACCACTCCATGTGCATCCCTCCTGAAGCTGCAAGTTCAGTTGAAGAGGACAACCATCCCCAATAGAGGAGGACCGGTCCTTAGTCAAGGGTGTATAACTAGCTGCACTCCCCTGCTACAACCTCCAAACAAGCTCTCAAGAAGCTAAGACTATAACCATAAAGTGATTCTGACCTGCTGATTTATCTGGGAATGATTCCAGTCTCCTCACAGATTTGTGGCTGTAAGAGCTGATCTATTATGGGTGCCACAACAAAATAAATAGGTGACAGAAATGGCAGACACCTCTTCTCTGTCAACACTAAAAACAGCATGAAGTTTCCAAAAGGAAAGCTATCTTGATTCCTAAGGGCCGTTCTGCAAAGAGGAAGAAAATTGTCTGAGTTAGCAGAAGACATACCTAACTCTCTTGCTCCAAGGCCTGGAAATGAGAACATGTAACAAAGTGACAGAAATTCATGTTGCCTCCATTTAATCCTCCCATATCTTTCTCTTGGCAAATTTCAGATTAAGCTGCCATTACCCCAAGACTGGAAGCTGGATAACAGCTGAGGGCAAGTATGTAAATGGTCTTGGGAAAAATGACCCGGTGCTATACAAATATGAATGACTATTATTGTTTTTACTTTTTTTTGTTTTTGAGACAGAGTTTTGCTCTTGTTGCCCAGGCTGGAGTGCAATGGAATGATCTCGGCTCACTGCAACCTCCACCTCCCTGGCTCAAGTGATTCTCCTGTCTCAGCCTCCCAAGTAGCTGAGATTACAGGCATGCACCACCATGCCCGGCTAATTCTGCATTTTTAGTAGAGACGGAGTTTCACCATGTTGGTCAGGCTGGTCTCAAACTCCTGACCTCAGGTGATCCGCACGCCTTGGCCTCCCAAAGTGCTGGGATTATAGGCATGAGCCACCACGCCTGGCCTTATTTTTACTTCTATCAAATATAAGTCACTCCAAATATCTGAAGCCTTTTAAATTCAACGGAATGATGCAGGGCCTTTAAGGAATAATGAGATCTACACATTGAGACTGGATGCTAGGTGTGGAGATACGCTCTAATATGTGATCATTCACTCCCACTGGTCCAGATGGGTCTTACAGGATGAGCACCATAGAGAAAAAAGGAAGGGTATCATCCCACACAAAGGAAAGAGCATGTGCAAACGCAGAAAGGCAGGAAAGAGCATGGGTGTATGAGAAAACATGCTTGAAATACAAGGTGCAAAAAGGGAGATCACTGAGAAGGAGGTCAGGTCCATACTGTAAGTGAGCTGAAATACCACATTTATTGTGATCCCCCATGCTGCCACCCAAGAAAAAGCCTCATTTTTATCTCTCATCTACTCCCTCAAAAAAGCATCAAGGACAAGGACGTGGGATGGAAGGATGGGAAGCTACTCAGTGTTATAAACCGGGCCATGTTAAGAAAGAGATAAAAACAGGCTGGGCGCGGTGTCTCATGCCTATAATCCCAGCTCTTAGGGAGGCCAAGGCGGATCACCTGAGGTCAGGAGTTTGAGACCAGCCTGGCCAACATGATGAAACCCCATCTCTACTAAAAATACAAAAATTACCTGGGCATTGTAGCGCATGCCTGTAATCCCAGCTACTCAGGAGGCTGAGGCAGGACAATTGCGTGAACCCAGAAGGTGGACGTTGCAGTAAGCCAAGACGGCACCACTGAACTCCAGCCTGGACGACAGAGGGAGATTTCGTCTCAAAAAAAAAAAAAAAAAAAGGAAGGAAGGAAGGGAGGGAGGGTATTAACAAGGAAAGCTGAGATGAAGTAGATACCCCCCTTTCCTTCCCAAGGTGCAGAAGTCATAAAACTGAGTGTGGGACCTTTCGAAGGAGGAATGAAGGAGCAGAAATGGGACATGGGTTGGGTACTTTGTGCATGAGCATGAGAATTTACTCTTGTCTTAGGGATGTTGGGCTCACGAGAGTAGAGGGGCCAGACTGAGACCCAGAGAGGAAAAAATGGGAATCTAGCCAACTTATTTTTTTTCTAGGCTTAGGGAGAGAAAGAAAGGAGGTCACAAAAAATTCCATCTAGTTTAACTAGTCCAGTTCCCCAGAGGGATAAGAGAGAGGAACTCAGGACAGAGCCTCTGTAAGGTGGTAGATGAAAGCTTTCACTGTGCTGTCCCGTGCAGGAAGCCAAGAGGCTGGAGCAACTTACTCCAGTATCCAGCACTACTGTACCAGCCACCCTGGGACACGCAATAACATCAGAGAAAAGCCTACAGTCCTAAACAAAGGGAGCATCCAATCCATTCAAACAACCAGGGTCATCTGGAGCCAGGTGTTTGCAGATAGTGGGTTGTATTTGAGAAATCTGATTTATAAAACCACAGGGCAGCTCCAATAACCACATTTCAGTTTAGCTCAATCAATATTTACTGTCCTCTTCTTGATGCCAGGTCCTGTGCTGGACACTGAGGATATAAAGAAAAATGAGACTTCTACCCTTACGGACCTCATAATCTAAAAGGGAACACAGTCATCAAAATAGACGGTTAAGGCCAGGTGTGGTGGCTCACTCCTATAATCCTAGTACTTTGGCAGGCTGAGGCAGGCGGATCACTTAAGTCCTGGAGTTCGAGACCAGCCTGGGCAACATGGTGAGACCACCATCTCTACAAAAATATAATGAGCCGGGTGTAGTGGTATACTCCTGTAGTCCAAGCTACTCAGGAGGCTGAGGAGGGAGAATCATTTGAGCCTGGGAGGCAGAGATTGTAGTGAGCCATTGCACCACTGCATTCCAGCCTGGGTGACAGAGCAAGAACCTGTCTCAAAAAAAAAAAAAAAAAAACGAAAACAACAAAAACACCCAGATGATTAAAACATAGAGCAGTTTTCCTAGAACAGAGGAAGCATGAGGAACTCTGGCAGCTCACGGTAAGAAAAGCAACTCAGGGCTGGGCATGGTGGTTTCCACCAGTAATTCCAGCACTTGGGAGGCCAAAGTGGGAGGATCACTTGAGCCCAGGACTAGAAGACTAGCATGGGCACCATAGTGAGACCCCGTCTCTACAAAAATTTCTAAAAATTAGCCAGGTTTGGTGGCATGTGCCACCAAGTAGTCCCAGCTACCGAGAAGCTGAGGCAAAAAGAACACTTGAACCTAAGAGTTCAAGGGGCAGTGGGCCATGATCACACCACTGCATTCCAGCCTGGGCAGCAGAGTGAGACCATGTCTCAAATTTAAAAAAGAAAAAAGAAAGAAAGAAAAGTAACTCAGTGCAGGGAATCCAGGAAGGTTTCTTCGAAGGAGAAATTTGTTTGTGTCCCTCCACACCCTGCTTTCTCACTGAGATTTAAAGGTTGAAGAGGAATTAGCCAGGTGAAGAAGGGGAGGTCTTCCAAGTAGACAGAACAGCTTGTGAGCCTTGAAAAAGTATAATGACTTGGAAGAAAAACAAGAGGCCCAATACCATTAAAGCATGGTATCCAGGAGAGTGGAGAAGAGGCTGGAGAGGAATGGCAGGACAGATGGCATTAAGCTTCCTTTTATACCACGTTAATGGAGTGGGTCAGAGCATGACATATGCAGAAAGCTATCTGAGAGAGAAGGTTCTAAGAAATTTTTTTAACACAGCCAAAAAAGTCCCCCCTCAAACAAAACTAATTTTATTTCCCACTATGTTATGTGGGCTCATTGATGTGTATACTGTTTTACTTAACATTTTGGGAAGTAACTGCCTCTGACTTCAACTCAAGAAAACACTTTTTTGTTGCAAATGTAATCACTTTTTGTAATGGTGTCAGCAAATAAAAGGATGCTTACTATTAAAAAAAAAAAAAAAGAAGAAGGGATGTCTCAAAATAAAACAACTTCAATAATTTACTCTAAGGTGTCACAACTTCAAAAGGGTGCAAATCATTCCTTCTGAATTTTTATAGCACTTTGTATCTTTCTTTTAGCACTTGTCACTTTCTGCCTGGAAGTACAATGTCTGTGTGTTACCTCTGTTGGTTTACCAGCTCCCTCTGAGAATGAACCACATCTTGTTCATCTATTTTGTAAAACTATTTTGCCAGGCATGATGGCTCATCTCTGTAATCCTAGTACTTTGGGAGGCTGAGACAGGTGTATCGCTTCAGCTCAGGAGTTCGAGACCAGCCTGGGCAACATGGCAAAATACTGCCTCTACAAAAAAACACAAAACTTAGCTGGGTGTGGTGATGCGTGCCTGTAGTCCCAGCTGCTCAGGAGGCTGAGATGGGAGGATCTCTTGAGCGCAGGAGGCAGAGGTTGTAGTGAGCCGAGATGGCACCACTGCACTCCAGCCTGTACAGCAGATTCTATTTTTTAAAAAAATTTAAAAAAAAAAAAGAATTATTTTGCAACTCACTCTTGAATAGGCAAGGCATCAAGAGTTCCTAGCACATAATAGATATTCAATAAATACTGCACAACATCATGAAGTTACATGACATACAAGTTGAAATTCTAGTCTTGGAGATATTCTAATCCAGATTTCTCAACCTTTGTGAAAAGTCTGATAAAATCTATGGACTCTCTTCCCAGAAAAATTCACCTACAGCAAATATTTTACATATAATTTCAGGACCCACCATGCCTAGATGGGGAAGGCTGACTTACCCAAAGTCACAAGGCAGAAAAGTGGCAGAACAAAGCCTAGAACACAAGTTTCCTTGTTCCTAATTCAGCAGACTTCCGACTACAAACGAACAATTTTAGTAGGGCATTTGTTTCCTGTTGGGGAGACTGCCTAATACAGGTCTGATAGGTAATAATGTTCTTCTCCTGAAATTCCTTACTCTAAGGACAAGCTCAGAAGAACATGGCAAGGTTAGTGGCTTCTAAGGCCCAAATACAGTGGAATTGGACCTTGCCAAGAAGAGAGAGGTAAATAGGAAATATGTGTGGTTGCGTGGAAGCATTAAAATCAGCTAAAGAACCAAGAGCTGTTGAAGTCTCCCCAAAATCTTCCTCACTGTACTGTTTGCACGAAGTGACAGGCAGATTGAAAGCCAGATCTTCTACCTTGCATGCTGTTTCCACCCCATAAGAAAATCCTCTGCACACACATAGAAATCTAATTGGAGCCAAAGAAATGGGCTAAATAATTTCATAATGCTTAGAACTAATACCCACTTATCTGTGATAAAGGATTCAAGAAGCACATAATTTATTTATTTATTTATTTTTGAGACAGAGCCTCGCTCTGTTGTCCAGGCTGAAGTACAGTGGTGTGATCTCGGCTTACTGCAATCTCCGCCTCCTGGGATCAAGGGATTCTCGTGCCTCAGCCTTCCGAGTAGTTAGGACTACCGGCACGTGCCACCACGCTCGGCTAATTTTTGTATTTCTAGTAGAGACGGGGTTTCTGCCATGTTGGTCAAGCTGGTCTTGCAACTCTTGACCTCAAGAGATCTGCCTGCCTCAGCTTCCCAAAGTCCTGGGATTACAGGTGTGAGCCACCACACCCGGCCTATTTTAGATTTGAAAATACAATAAGAATCAGTTATCCCAGCACTTTGGGAGGTCAAGGCAGGGAGATCACTTGAGGTCAGGAGTTCAAGACCTGGCCTGGTCAACATGGTAAAACCCCACCTCTACTAAAAATACAAAAATTAGCCAGGCGTGGCGGCACACGCCTATAAATCCTGCCACTTGGGAGGCTGAAGCACGAGAATAGCTTGAACCAGGGGGCAGAGGTTGCAGTGAGCTGAGATCGTGCCACTGCACTCCAGCCTGGGCAACAGAGTGAGACTCCATCTCAAAAAAACCTAACAAACAAAAAAGAATCAGTTATTTGGCTGAAAATATCAATCTACCTCTACTTGCCACAACTCCTTCACTCAACTAAACTGAATTATCATTTCCATTATGAAGTCCATAATGAACTAAGTACACTACTAGGAAGATTTTTTTTAAGTATTACAAATAATAAAATCAGGCCAGGCACGGTGGCTCATGCCTATAATCCCAATGCTTCTGGAGACTGAAGCAGGAGGATCACTTGAGGCCAGGAGCTTGAGACCAGCCTGGGCAATACAGCAAGACCCTGTCTCTATTAAAAAAATTTTATTAGATGGGCATGGTGGCGAGAGCCTATAGAACCAGCTACTTGGGAGGCTGAGGTGGGAGGATTCCTTGCACCTAGGAGATCAAGACCGCGGTGAGCCGTGATCATGCCACTGCACTCCAGCCTAGGTGACAGAGCAAGACCCTCAAAAAAAAAAAATTTCAAACCATTTGCTTTTTACTATGATAACCTGGCCTAGGGATAAGACTGGAAGTTGGTAGAAATATCTCCAGTCTGGAAATTCCAAACTAATAACTGGCAAGGATTAAGGAGGCAACTCTATCATTTCTAGCTCCAATATTATCCAAACTATACATATCTGATCTTCAGGTTTTTGCAAAAGTTGCACATTACCCTTTTCCAAAAGACTCCCCCTGCCCCTTACCTCTTCTGCTTTAATTAAGTGCTTGTATTTTCCAATGCCATGGGTGGGCTTTGTCTTGTAGGGCCGACTGGTACTTAGTAGAATTCCACCTAAAAGAGAGAAAATAAGACAAACCTGTTTTTTTGTTGTTGCTATTATTGTTGTTTTTTAAGAGACAGGGTCTTGCTCTGTCACCCAAGCTGGGGTGTAATGCCATCTCATAGCTCATTGCAGCCTCAAACTCCTAAGTACAAGATAGTCTCCTGCCTTGGCCCACCCCCCACCCCCTGACCCCAAGTAGCTGGGACTACAGGCATGTGCTACCATGCCCAGTTAGTATTTTTTATTTTTTGTAGAGCTGGAGTCTTGCTATGTTGCCCAAGCTGGTCTGGAACTCCTTCCACCTCAGACTCCCAGGGTGCCAGGATTACAGGTGTGAGCTACCACGCCTAGCCTGGACTACAAATTAAAATATATATATATACACACACACACACACACACACACACACACACATATATATATATAAAAAGGTAACCATAAGGATTTTTAAAAATAATCTCGGAGTAGAAATCTTTCTAAGCATGAAACAAAATCTAGAAATCAAATATTAATAAACTTAGCTATATAAAAAGTTAAAACTTCTGTTCAACAAAAAAAAAAATAATAAAGTTAAAGAATAGATGACCAGAAAAAGTACAAAGCACATGTAACAGAGAAATGCCAATTTCCTTAACATACAATAACTATATTAAAACCTCTTTCTAAGCTCCTCTAGGGACACACAGATGATTTGAGGGGACAAATTCTCCACTGCAATACTGGGAAGATTTAGTGGTAGCTGACCTCTTGTTGGTTTAAAGGGCCATAGATATTTATTGATCCTGGGCTGATTCTCAGTTTATCCCCTTATTCGCTCCTTTTGGCTCCTAGAATATGCCCGATCCCCACTAATCTTTCTTTGAGAAATTCTCTCCTGATAAAGCCACTGGCAGTAAGGAGATAAAATACATTCTCAGAGGGTTCTCATCTCTTCTTTTTCCTCAACAGGCAATAATCCTTTTGAGGTTTTCTTTTTTTCTTTCGAAAAAAAATCCTTTCCCCCGCCCTTTTGAAGTTTTCTAACTGTGACTGTATAGAGAAAGAGACAGGCAGCAAAAATAGCCAACAAAGAGGAAGAGCACAGAGCTCCATAAAGTCTTTTTTTTTTTTTTTTTGAGATGGAGTCTCGTTTTGTAACCCAGGCTGGAGTGCAATGGCACGATCTCAGCTCACTGCAACTTTCGCCTCCCAGGTTCAAGTGATTCTCCTGCCTCAGCCTCCTGAGTAGCTGGGATTACAGGCACATGCCACTACACCTGGCTAATTTTTCTATTTTCAGTAGAGTCGGGGTTTCACCATGTTGGTCATGCTGGTCTCGAACTGACCTCGTGATCCGCCCACCTTGGCCTCCCAAAGTGCTGGCACTGCAGGCGTGAACCACCGCGCCCGGCCATAAAGTTTTACAAAACATCTAACTTGATTTATTTGTGCTGATCTGAAAACAGCCTCCAACAAATATCGTTAAGTGAACAACAAAAAAAACAAACCGAAAGTGTAGAACAGTATATAGGTATGCTACTAATGGATTAAAAAAATTGGGTCTTGGCCAGGTGTGGTGGCTCACGCCTGTAATCCCAGCACTTTGGGAGGCCGAGGCGGGAGGATCACGAAGTCAGGAGTTCAAGACCTGACCAACATGGTGAAACCCCATCTCTACTAAAAATACAAAAATTAGTTGGGCATGGTGGCACACAGCTACTCAGGAGGCTGAGGCAGGAGAATTGCTTGAACCCAGGAGGCGGAGGTTGCAGTGAGCTGAGATCATGCCACTGCACTCCAGTCTGGGTGTCAGACCGAGGCTTCATCTCAAAAAAAAAAAAGGGGGGGGGGGGTCTTTACATACATATACATTGTGGTAGACCCAGAGAGGTAGACCCAGATAGCTAGAGTGGTAGCATGTGTCCGTAGTCCCAGCTGTGGGGAAAAGAAAGAGAGATCAGACTGTTACTGTGTCTATATAGAAAGAAGTAGACATAAGAGACTCCATTTTGTTCTGTATTTGAGATGCTGTTAATCTGTGACTCTACCCCCAACTCTTGTCCTTGCAAGAGACATGTGCTGTGGTGACTCAAGGTTTAATGGATTTGGGGCTGTGCAGGACGTGCTTTGTTAAACAAGTGCCTGAAGGCAAGTATGCTTGTGAAAAGTCATCACCATTCTCTTAATCTCAAGTACCCAGGGACACATACACTGCCAAAGGGAAGGTTGCAGGGACCTCTGCCTAGGAAAGCTAGGTATTGTCCAAGGTTTCTCCCCATGTGATAGTCTGAAATATGGCCTCGTGGGAAGGGAAAGACCTGATTGTCCCCCAGCCAGATACCCGTGAAGGGTCTGTGCTGAGGAGGATTAGTATAAGAGGAAAGAAGGCCTCTTGGCAGTTGAGATAGAGAAAGGTATCTGTCTCCTGCTCATCCCTGGGCAATGGAACTGGAACGTCTTGGTGTAAAACCCGATTGTATGTTCTATTTACCGAGATGGGAGAAAACCGCCTTAGGTCTGGAGGTGGGACATGCTAGTGGCAATGCTGCTCTTTATGAACTGAAAATGTTTATGGAGATGTTTGTGTATGCACATCAAGGCACAGCACTTTTCCTTAAACTTATTCATGTCACAGAGATCTTTATTCATATGTCTTTCTGCTGACCTTCTCCCTACTATGACCCTATTGTCCCGCCACTTCCTCTTTTTCAAGATGGTAAAGATAATGATCAATAAATACTGAGGGAACTCAGAGACCGGTGCCTTGCCTCCCCTGGGCCCACTTTCCTTTCTCTATACTTTGTCTCTGTGTCTCTTTCTTTTCTCAGGTCTCTCGTTCCACCTGATGAGAAACGCCTACAGATGTGGAGGGGCAGGCCAGCCCTTCACCAGCTACTCAGGAGGCTGAGGCAGGAGGATTGCTTGAGATCAGGAGTTTGACGCTGTAGTGCAAATAGCTGCTGCACTTCAGCCTAGGCAACATAAGGAGATCCTGTCACTAAATTAAAAAAAAAAAAAAAAAAAGGAAAAGAAAAGATGGGTAGAGATAAGAAACTGAAATCAGATCACGTCTCGCTATATTTTTGTATTGTAGAAGTTCAAGTGTTATAACCTGGTGGTTATGGACACAGGCTGTTCAGTCAGACCTGAGTTTAAATAGACTTCCCACCTGTTACTTTCTGGTTACTTTCAGCAAAGTTTTTTGAGCTATTATTTCTTCTTTATTTATAAATGAGGATAACAAAGAGGGTTAAAGGATAACATGTGTATGTGTGTATATCTATATGTATGTGTATGTGGCATCAAGATATGGTCAGCAAGTCCTTCCTTGAAGAGGGATCTTCAAGCTGCTGTGGTCCTGCCTTTATTTCTTCAGGGTCACCACTCTGTGGGGGACTAAACACAAGATGGTGTGAAGAAGTCTAAGTCAGTGGTCCCCAACCTTTTTGGCACTAGGGACCAATTTCACGGAAGACAATTTTTCCACAGATGTGAGGAGTGGGGAAATGGTTTTGGGATGATTCAAGTGTGTTACATTTATTGTGTACGTTATTTATATTATTACATTGTAATATATAATGAAATAATTATACAACTCACCATAATGTAGAAATCAGTGAGAGCCCTGAGCTTGTTTTCCTGCAACTAGACAGTCCCATCTGGGGATGATGGGAGACAGTGACAGAACATCAGACATTAGATTCTCATAAGGAGTAGTGCTCAACCTGGATCCCTCATATGTGCAGTTCACAATAGAGTTCATGCTCCTATGAGAACCTAATGACACAGCTGATCTGAGATGAGACAGAGCTCAGGTGATAATTTGAGTGATGGGGAGAGGCTGGGAGTGGCTGTAAATACAGATGAAGCTTCCCTGGCTTACCTGCCCCTCATTTCCTGCCATGTGGCCTGGTTCCTAACAGGTCACAGACCACTTACTGGTCCACGGCCTGGGGTTTGGGGATTCCTGATCTAAGTGACATCAAGTAAAAGCTTTCTTAGGCCTCTCTTTTCAGAAATGGGCTTCCAAGCAGGTTTGCTCTGTGTGAGGCCTATCAGAGACAGTTCTGGCTTCAGAGAACTTCCCTACATTTACAATCCACACTATTTCATCAAGACAACCCAGAAATATCATGGATCCCTTCCACAATATGTATTAGTCCACATTTACAATTTCATGCCAATAACTGTATAGACACTGAGACAGTTACAAATAAAATATGCTACTTTTCCCTTGAGATACTCGAGGCATACTATGAAAGGAAGATGGGAAAGCAGATAATCACCTTACGGTGTACTAAGTACTTTAATGGACATGTGAGCAATGTCATAGGTGCTCAGAGGAAGAAAAAAGTAACTCTGCCTTTGGGGTGGGGCTGCAGGGTGCAGGGAAATAGGTTCAGAAGAGGCAATAGCTGCATTCTTGAAAGCAGAGTAAGAGTTTACCATGTAAGGAATAGGGTGGTATTTTTGGCTAGAGGTTCCCAAAGAGCACAGAATATAACCAAGGTATCTTCCTGACTGCTGCCCCAGTTTCATTTCTCTGAATCTGGCCTTTTGCAACTTTGGGCTCTAGACTCGCCAACCTGAGGACCTACCCATGGAGCTGATATCCAAATCTCTTTGATGGGTATACAGTGATCCTCAGGTCAGGGCCTTGCAAATGAATCTCATCGAAGAAGATTTTATTACGACTCAAAATAAGAGCTCCTAAAAAGCACTGAACTCTCCAAAGTATAATCATCCATTCAACAAACATTTATTATTACCTATCAGGGTAGGCAGCAACAATTATACTGCACAACCATATGAATGGCACACACCAGAGTTGTGCAGTATACAACCAACCTAAAATCCATGGCAGGCTTGACGGGTACCATGCATTGCCCTAGAAGCTGGGGCTATAACAATGAACAAAGGCTAAATCCCTGCAATACAGAACCTGCCACCTAGGGAGACAGACAATAATATCAATGCAAGGTGATAAGGGCTGTCTATAAGCACTGTTCCGGGGAGGGTCACACGAAGAACTTGAGTGTCAGGAAAGGATTCTTAGAGTGGGTGGCTTTTAAGTAAAACTTCAAGGATAAGTAGGAGTTAGGAGAAAACATGGTATAGGCAGAGAAAGAGCCAGAGAGAATTTTAAAGTAGAGCATGAGGATCAGGGTGGCAAGAGATGAACTTAGAGAAGGCAAAGCTTAGGAAGGGCTTAATTATTGAGTACTAATGATATCCCAGGCACTGGGCAAAGGGTTGGGGACGAGGCCAACAAAACTCTGCTTATGGAGATTATAGTCTAGTGGGAGGAGAGAATCATTAGACTTATAGTCACCAAGTAAATATAAGATCACAAATTGTGGCTCATGCCTGTAATCTCAACACTTTGGGAGGCTGAGGCAGGAGGATCGCTTGAGGCCAGGAGTTTAAGACGAGCTGGGCAATATAGAAGAGATCCTGTCTCTACAAAAAGGAAAAAAAAAAAAATTAGCTGCACATGGTGGCATGTGCCTATAGCCCTAGCTACTCAGGAGGCTGTGATGGGAGGATTGCTTGAGCCCAGTTCAAGGCTGCAGTGAACTATTATCATGCTGCTACACTCCAGTGTGGGCAACAGAGCAAGACCCTCTCTCCTATAAAAAGTAATTACAAATTCTGATAAGTGATAAAAACAAAAAGCACAGGGATGGCTATAGTGATACAACAGGTAGACCTATTTTTAGAACAGAATATCAGGGAAGGCCTCTGTGAAAAAATGAGATTTTAACTGAAACCAGAATTCAGAAGAAAATTATAATAGTGGTTATCCCCAGGGGGGATAGTGGGGGCGGGAAGTGGCCAGAAAGGCAAGAGAGTTACTTATATGCCTTTGCACCTTTTAAAATCTGTTCCTTGTATACATGTATTATCCACTCAAAAATAAATAAATAAGATATTGGAAATAGAAGTGTACTGGATGAAAAAAATGGAGGATGGGGTGTTCCAGGTAGAGGAAACAGTATGTGTAAAGGCCCTAATGTAACACACAGCTTGGGACATTCAAGGAACAGAAAAGCTGTCAGTGTGACTGAAGCAAAGTGAGAGGGACAGAATGCACGTAAGATATGAGAGTGGGCTGGGCAAAGTGGCTGACACCTGTAATCGCAGCATTTTGGAAGGCTGGGGCGGGTGATCACTTGAGGTCATGAGTTTGAGACCAGCCTAGCCAACATGGTGAATCCCTGTCTCTACTAAAAACACAAAAGTTAGCCGGGTGTGATGGTACATGCCTGTAGCCCCTACTACTCAGGAAGCTGAGGCAGGAGAATCACTTGAACCTGAGAGGTGGAGTTTGCAGTGAGCAGAGACTGAGCCACTGTACTCCAGCCTGGGTGACAGAGTGAAACACTGTCTCAAAAAAGAAAGAACCAGAGTGAGTAGTGGTAGGAATCAACCGTGCTGGGCCTTGTTAGAGGTGTGGATTTCATCCCGAACAGTCATAAGCAGGGAAGCATGTCTGATATATGTTTTTAAAAGATCATTTTGGTTGTTATGTGAAGTGAGTGGGGAGATTAGATTGGTAGCCCCTGCTAAGTTGTTGATCTGCACCTACACCCCCCAACATCCCTCTCTTCTATTCCTCCCTTGAGAACTGACAGATTAATCCTTTTAAAATAAAAATCTAATCATGTGGCCGGGCACGGTGGCTCAAGCCTGTAATCCCAGCACTTTGGGAGGCCGAGACGGGCAGATCACGAGGTCAGGAGATCGAGACCATCCTGGCTAACACGGTGAAATCCCGTCTCTACTAAAAAATACAAAAAACTAGCTGGGCGAGGTGGCGGGCGCCTGTAGTCCCAGCTACTCTGGAGGCTGAGGCAGGAGAATGGCGTAAACCCAGGAGGCGGAGCTTGCAGTGAGCTGAGATCCGGCCACTGCACTCCAGCCTGGGTGACAGAGCGAGACTCCGTCTCAAAAAAAAAAATCTAATCATGTGACTCTCATTAATTAACCCTTTATTTATTACACACACACAATTGTTTGTTTGCTTGTTTTGAGACAGGATCTTGCTCTGTTGCCCAGGCTGGGGGGCAATGGCATGATCTCGGTCACTGCAACCTTGACCTCCCTGGGCTCAGGTGATCCTCCCATCTCAACCTCCTGAGTAGCTGGTACTACAGGTGCGTGCCACCACACCAGGTTAATTTTTGGATTTCTTGTAGATACACGGTTTTGCCATGTTGCCCAGGCTGGACAACTGTTTTAAAATATAGGTATTTACTATTTGTCAGGCACTATGCCAGGCACTCTAAAGACAACAATGAACGAGACAGAAGGTAAAATTTTGGTTTTCTGCTGCCCAAAGTTTGAAATTCTTAGGTAAGCACTTAAGGATCTTGACTTTATAATCTAGATCTAACTATTTCATCTCATTCTCCCACTCCTCTAGATTTTTTAAACCCTGCTCCCCAGCCACAGAGCTACACTTGCCATTCTTGCCACAGTTCTCATGCCTCTGTGCCTTCCTCGGGTGTTTACCCTGCTGGGACTACACCTCTTGGACAGTGAAATTCTACACAGTCTCCAGAGCCAGCTCAAATGTTACCATCTCTGTGAAACTCTTCTGCTGCCCTAAATATACAAAGATCAAGAGTTTAATTCATAGTAATAGCTCTACCATGCCTCCATTATATAATAAAACATTTTGTGTAAATAAAAAAGAAAACTGATATGTCAATCACTATCTTTAAGTATTACATAGAAACTCAATCATCTATCTGTAATTTCAAAAAGCAGAACCAAAAAGGATATTTGAGATGATGACACATCGTAGGTGAAAGTACTGCAAATGTTTGCCTCAGCCTCTTATCTACTGGAATTCCTTGGCAAGGAGGCATTTTAAAATTCAGTTTGGAGCAATTCCTATAATTAGAGCAGCTGCTTAATTAAGAAGCTGATTCAAACCACTGTTAAATGAACCATTCTCCCCTTAAATGAAAGGTTTTGGTCAAATTACCAGCGGTTAAACTGCTTAATTAGCCAGTTGTTTTAATTATAAAATTTACAAGTTTGAAAGCCTCTGATTTCCAGTAAGTTCAACTGAATTCTTTTCCCCTGCATCGTGTCAATAAGTAGGTTTCCTGCTATCATATTAACATTGCAGCCTCCTGAGAGAAAACGCAACTCTTCGCTAACGAAAGACACAAAACCCCAGGGTTTTAAATGGAGGCTTTGAAAATCTTTCAGTTACCACAATTATAAGACATAATCACGCACTGACATTTCGCACAGCATTCCCCTTTCCTTTACATTTGCCAGAGACAACTGTCCTTCAATGCTCTTGTTTATTAAACAGAAAACTAAACCCATCAATCCAGGATGGGGATAAACAACTTTGTTTTAATTATTTCTCATTCGGAATTGGGATAAGCATTTTTAGCAGGACTATGCAGGTAGGGAAAGAAAAAAATTGGGGTAGCCCCCGCCAAGAAGCTAATTACAGGTTATTCTCTCCGCTCAACAGACTGTAAGGCCCTCCAGGGCAGAAAAAATGCCATCACCTGGCAAACAGTATGTGCTCGGTAAGTGTATATTTATAAACAAAACAAAACAAAACAAAAATGGTTCTTAAGATACTTTACCAAAACAATCTGCAATGATTTGTCCCTGGCAGTTGCCCACATTTTTCAAAATTTCTTTTCACATTTCTTTCAGCTGTTCTAATTACACTGAACTACTTGTATCTGAATATACCATGCTTCTCTGCTTCTACCTTTTTATTCATGCTGTAATCAGAGCACTCTAAGTTCCCTTCATCTAGTCTCTTTAGATCTAATTTTATATATTTACTTCTGTCTATTTATATTTAAATCAATAAGAAAAAGGTGGTCACCACAATGAAGCCCCTCCTTGGACAGAGCAGCTGGAATGGTCCCCAGAGCCCACACACGGAGTGGATGGGTGAAGGCAGGAATGGGGCACTTTCCCTACTCTTGCTTTCTGAGTATCATTGTAATTCCATTTTGAAATTTCTGACTTTAAAGTTATCTCAGGCTGGGTGCAGTGGCTGACACCTGTAATCCCAACACTCTGGATGGCTGAGATGGGAGGATTACTTGAGGCCAGGAAATCAAGACCAGCCTAGGCAACACAGCAAGACCCTGTCTCCAAAAAAAATTGAAAAAATAAAAAATTAGCTGGGCATGGTAGCGCATACCTGTAATCCCAGCTACTCAAGAGGCTGAGGCAGGAGGACTGCTTGAACCCAGGAGTTGGAGGCTGCAGGGAGCTATGATCATGCCACTGTACTCAAGCCTGGACCACAAGCAAGACCCTCTCTCTCACAAAAACAAAAACAACAACAAAAATATATATCTGAAAGAACCTATAAAAAATGCCAACAAAGCTGTGTGCTTTCAAGTGGAAATTATCTTTCTGAGCCAACATTAGTGAGTTATTCTGGGCCTTGGAACCTTCTAGGGACTAGTATTCTCCAACCACAGTTGAAACATGGGCAAAGGAAAGAATAAATAAATAGCAAGCAAATGTACAAAAATATGTTCAACCAACTAGTAATCAAAGACATGAAAATTCCAAACACAAGGGAAAGTATATTTTAACCTACAATATTAGCAAATATTAAAAATAATACTCGATGTTAATGAGTATATAAAAAAGGATTCTCAAATAGAGAAGTAAAAAATGCTGCCATCTTTCTGGAGAGCAATTTAGTAACACACATCAATCAATAGCTTTAAAAGTGTGTGTTTCCTTTGACCCAACAGTTCTACTTTCAGAAATGTACCCTAAGTAATCAGACAATGGCACAAACATTATTGCACAAGAATGTTCATCACAGTGTTGTTTCCATTGCAAAATCTTGGTAACAACTTAAATTTCTCCAAATAGAAAAATGTTGAAAAAATTATGCTCCTATCCCCACATATCTTTTCAAAAAAGGATTCCTATTGCATCTTTTACAATAGCAATTTAACATGCCCTATTTGATGCCAACTTCAAAAACAAAATAAACAGGCTGGGCCTGGTGGCTCACGCCTATAATCCCAGCACTTTGGGGGGCCCAAGCGGGTGGATCACCTGAGGTCAGGAGTTACAGACCAGCCTAGCCAACATGGTGAAACCCCGTCTCTATTAAAAAAAAATACAAAAACAATTAGCCAGGCATGGTAGCACACACCTGTAATCCCGGTTGCTCAGGAGGCTGAGGCAGGAGAATCACTTGAACCTGGGAGCTGGAGGTTGCAGTGAGCCGAGATGGCACCAATGCACTCCAGCATGGGTGACAGAGTGAGACTCCATCTAAAAAAAATAATAAATAAAATAAATAAAAAATGACCTCTGAATTAGGTAGCTACCAGATATTAAAATATACCACAGGTTGGGTGCAGTGGCTCACGCCTGTAATCCCAGCAATCTGGGAGGCAAGGCGGGCGGATCACCTGAGGTGGCGAGTTTGAGACTAGCCTGGCCAACATGGAGAAACCTTTTACTAAAAATACAAAATTCGCCAGGCATGGTGGCGCATGCCTGTAATCCCAGCTACTCAAGAGGCTGAGGCAGGAGAACCGCTTGAACTGGGAGGCAGAGGTTGAGGCTGGTCAAGATCATGCCATTGCACTCTAGCCTGGGCAACAAGAGCAAAACTCCATCTCAAAAATAAAAAACTAAAATATGCTATAAAACTATAGTAACCAAAAAGTTTTAAAACAATTTCATACTGGCATCAAATATATATACAGATCAATAAAACAAAATGAAGTTTAAAAAGTAGTTCCGAGCCAGGCCCAGTGGCTCATGCCTGTGAACCCAGAGGTATGAGAAGCAAAGGCAGGAGAACTGTTTAAGCTCAGGACTTCAAGACCAGCCTGGGCAACATAGGGAGACCCTGTCTCTATAAAAACAATAAAAACTAAAAGTCAGGCATGGTAGCACAGGCCTGTAGTCCCAGCTACTGAGGAGGCATGTGGGAGGATGGCTCAAGCGTGGGAGGTTGAAGCTGCAGTAAGCTGTGATGCTGCCACTACACTCCAGCCCGGGTGACAGACTGAGCAGTCCCAGCACTTCGGGAGGCCGAGGGAGGAGGATTACATGGTGAGACCTAGTCTCTATATTTAAAAATTTTTAAGTAAAAACAAACAAACAAAAAATATCCCTAGACTTAGGGTGGGTGTTGTGGCTCACACATGTAATCTCAGCACTTCGGGAGGCCAAGGTGGAAGGATCCCTAGAACCTAGGAACTCAAGACTGTGGTGAACTGTGATGGCATCAAAGTCTGGGCAGCAAAGAGAGATCCTGACTGTAAATAAAAAATTTTTAAATCCCAGCTCTATACAGGAACTTAGAATATGATAAAGGTTACATTCTCAAACCTCCTGGAAAAACATGGATTTTTTTTTTTTTTCTTTTTTTGAGATGGAGTTTCGCTCTTGTTGCCCAGGTTGGAGTGCAATGGCGCGGTCTCGGCTCACTGCAACCTCTGCCTCTCAGGTTCAAGCGATTCTCCTGCCTCAGCCTCCTGAGTAGCTGAGATTACAAGAGCGCCACCACGCCCGGCTAATTTTTCTATTTTTAATAGAGATAGGGTTTCACCATGTTGGTCAGGCTGGTTGTAAACTCCTGACCTCAGGTGATCCACCCACCTCGAACTCCCAAAGTGCTGGGATTACAAGCATGAGCCACAGTGCCCAGACAAAAATGTGGATATTTTAATAAATGTTGAAACAACTGACTTCATTCATTCATTAAGGGGGAGAAACTGTATCCATGACCAACTTATAATTCCAGATGAAACACTTATTTATTTCTTTATTTCTTTATTAGACCAAGTCTTGCTCTGTCATCCAGGCTGATGTGCAGTGGCAAGACATCTCGACTCACTGCAACCTCCACCTCCCAGGTTCAAGGGATTCTCCTTCAGCTGCCTGAGTAGCTGGGATTACAGGCGTGTGGCAACCACACCTGGCTAATTTTTGTATTTTTAGTAGAGACAGAGTTTTGCCATGTTGACCAGGCTGGTCTGGAACTCCTGACCTCAAGTGATCCATCCGTCTCAGCCTCCCAAAGTGCCAGGATTACAGGCATGAGCCACCACGCCCAGCCTCACTTTTTTTTTTTTTTTAACCTGAGACAGAGACTCGCTCCTGTCGCCTAGGCTTGAGTGCAATGGCGCCATCTTGTCTCACTGCAACCTCCGCCTCCCGGGTTCAAGCAATTCTCCTGCCTCAGCCTCCCAAGTAGTTAGGATTACAGGCATGCATCACCACGCCTGGCTAATTTTTGTATTTTTAGTAGAGATGGGGTTTCACCGTATTGGCCAGGCTGGTCTCGAACTCCTGACCTCAGGTGATCCACCGGCCTCAGTCTCCCAAAGTGCTGGGATTACAGGTGTGAGCCACCACGTCTAGCCTCACTCTTTTTTTTCTTTTTGAGACATGATCTTGTGCTGTCACCCAGGCTAGAGTACAGTGGCACAATCATAGCTCACTACAACTTCAATCTGACTCATGCAATCCTCCTACCTCAGTCTTCGTCTTCTGAGTAGCTGGGACCACAGGCACTGGTTATCCCACCAGGCTAATTATTTTATTTTTTGTAGAGATGGGGTCTCCCTATTTTGTCCAGGCTGGTCTTGAACTCCTGGGTTCAGGTGATCTTCCCTTCAACCTCCCAAAGTGCTGAGGTTATAGGCGTAAGCCACTACACCTGGTCTGGACCACATATTTAAAAGAAAAAATATACATCAGAAGGTAACACGGGGCCGGGCGCGGTGGCTCAAGCCTGTAATCCCAGCACTTTGGGAGGCCGAGATGGGTGGATCACGAGGTCAGGAGATCAAGACCATCCTGGCTAACCCGGTGAAACCCCGTCTCTACTAACAAATACAAAAAACTAGCCGGGCGAGGTGGCGGGCGCCTATAGTCCCAGCTACTCAGGAGGCTGAGGCAGGAGAATGGCATGAACCCGGGAGGCGGAGCTTGCAGTGAGCTGAGATCCGGCCACTGAACTCCAGCCTGGGCAACAGAGCGAGACTCTGCCTCAAAAAAAAAAAAAAAAAAAAAAAGGAAGGTAACACGAAGGACTTTTCAAAACAATCTTAGAGTAGAAAAGATCTTTTTAAGCATGAAACAAAATCTAGAAATCAAAGATTAATAAATATAACTATATAAAAATCTAAAGCTTCTGTTTAATGAAAAAAACACAAACATAAAGTCAAGGGATAAATGACTAGAAAAAGCACAAGCATATGTAACAGAGAAATGCTAATTTCCTTAATATGTAAGAACTATATTGGCCGGGTGCGGTGGCTCAAGCCTGTAATCCCAACACTTTGGGAGGCCGAGACGGGCGGATCACGAGGTCAGGAGATCGAGACTATCCTGGCCAACATGGTGAAACCCCGCCTCTACTAAAAAATACAAAAAATTAGCCGGGCGAGGTGGTGGGCGCCTGTAGTCCCAGCTACTCGGGAGGCTGAGGCAGGAGAATGGCATAAACCTGGGACGCGGAGCTTGCAGTGAGCTGAGATCGGGCCACTGCACTCCAGCCTGGGCGACAGAGCGAGACTCTGTCTCAAAAAAAAAAAAAAAAAAAAAAGAACTATATTAAAAGTTCTTACAAATCAAAAATGGAAAAGTAAACAATCCAATAGAAAAACTGACAAAAAACATAAATGGGCCAAGCATGGTGGCTCACGCCTGTAATCCCAGCACTTTGGGAGGCCAAGGTGGGTGAATCATCTGAGGTCAGGAGTTAGAGACCAAACCTGGCCAACATGGCGAAACCCTGTCTCTACTAAAAATACAAAAAAAATTAGCCAGGCATGGTGGCACATTCCTGTAGTCCCAACTACTCAGGAGGCTGAGGCAGGAGAACCACTTGAACCCAAGAGGCAGAGGTTGCAGTGAGCCGAGATCATGCCACTGTACTCTAGCCTGGTTGACAGAATGAGACTCTCAAAAATAAATAAATAAATAAATAAATAAATAAATAAATAAATAAATAGGCAATTCATTAGGAAAGAAATACAAATGGCAAATAACCATATGAAAAGATGACAAACTCAAGACACGCAAATTAAAATGAGACATAATTTTCACTAACAAAAAAATATTTTTTTTTTTAGGCGAGGTGCAATGGCTCACACGTGTAATCTTAGCACAATGGGAGGCCGAGGTGGGTGAATCATCTGAGGTCAGGAGTTAGAGACCAGCCTGGCCAACATGGTGAAACTCTTGTCTCTACTAATAAATACAAAAAGCCATGCATGGTGGCGCATGCCTGTAGTCCCATCTACTTGGGAGGCTGAGGCAGGGGAATCTCTTGAACCCAGGAGGTAGAAGCTGCAGTGAGCCAAGATTGTGCCACTGTACTCCAGTCTGGGTGACAGAACGTGTCTCAGTCTCAGAAAAAAAAAAGGCCGGGCGCAGTGGCTCACGCCTGTAACCCCAGCACTTTGGGAGGCCGAGGCAGGCGGATCACAAGGTCAGGAGATCGAGACCATCCTGGCTAACATGGTGAAACTCCGTCTCTATTAAAAACACAAAAAATTATTTTTTTTGGTGGGCATGGTGGTGGGCACATGTAGTCCCAGCTACTCGGGAGGCTGAGGAAGGAGAATGGCATGAACCCAGGAGGCGGAGCTTGCAGTGAGCCGAGATCGCACCACTGCACACTAGCCTGGGCGACAGAGCCAGACTCCATCTCAAAAAAAATATATATATACACACACATACATATATATATATATATATATATTTATTTATTTATTTATTTAGACATGGGATCCTGCTGTATCGCCCAGGCTAGAGTGCGGCATCTATTCACAGACAAAATGAAAGTGCAGTACAGTCTCAAACTCCTGGGCTCAAAGGACCGTTCTGGGACTTCAGCTTTCCGTGTAGCTGGAACTACAAGTCCATGCCAGTGCTTCCAGCTAACAATAAATGTTTTATAAAACTCAGTTTGGGCTGGAAAATAGAAATTAAATTAATACAACTTCTCTGGTGTATAGTCTGGCAATACTTATCAAAATCTCCAATTCATAATGCATTAACTCAGCAATTTCAATTCCAGGAATTTATCTTACAAATGTACAGGAACAAGTTTACAAAGACGTATGAAAATGGCTGGTGTACCACTTTTTGAAACAGCAAAAAACTAAACACAACTTAAATGTCCAGCATTAAGATATAGTCATACACATACATAATATAAATCTTCATATATATATAAAATCTTCCTGAAAGATACACAAGAAATTGCTATCAGTGGATATCATGAGGGAGTTAAGATTGGGAAAGAGGGCGGGGAGAGGTGGCTCACGCCTGTAATCCCAGCACTTTGAGGCCGAGGAGGGTGAATCATGAGGTCAGGAGATCGAGACCATTCTGGCCAACACAGTGAAACCCCATCTCTACTAAAAAATATAAAAAATTAGCGGGCTGTGGTGGTGGGCGCCTGTAGTCCCAGCTACTTAGGAGGCTGAGGCAGGAGAACGGCATCAACCCAGGAGGAGGACCTTGCAGTGAGCCGAGATCAGGCCACCGCACTCCAGTCTGGGCAACAGAGCGAGACTCCGTCTCAAAAAAAAAAAAAAAAAAGACTGAGAAAGGGGAATAAAATTTAACTTTTCGTCATATATCCTTCTGTACAGTTTAAGTTTATTCTTACCATATGCATCCATTTCAAATTTTTAACAGTTGATTATTTTACTAGTATTAGGTTGGTGCAAAAGTGCAGTTTTTGCCATTATTTTTACTTTTGCACCAACCTAATAATTTTTTTAAAAGACTTTCCTCAGAATATATACCAATTCAAAATAAACTTTGCCTATAGTTGAGGAGGGTAAGGGATAAGACCAAGGCTAGACAATAATGAGGACTTGAACATAGACCTTTTTGTTTGAATACCAAAAAGACAATGAAAGTCTGACAAAATGTTAATAGTTGCCAATTCTGGGTTTATTTGACATATTACTCTTTTACTTTTCTATATTTTTATATCTCTCAAAATAAAAAGTATAATTAAGAGATAAACAATTTTTTTAAAAACCTTTCCTTCACCCTACATCCCTCGTCAGTTCCTGCCAATATTTTCTTGACCCATTCAGTCTCAAACTTTATTAAAGCATTGTCTACAGTCATTTTTTCCTAACTCTTGGACTTTCATTCACTTGTCACCTCATGGTTAATTTCTACAACCCATCCACCCCACCTACCTAGACTATGCTCCAAGGTCACCAATGACCTCTAGATTGCTAAAATCCAAGGATACTATCATGTTCATGTTTTTCCTGATCTCTCAGTAGCACAGTTGAAACCGTAACATGGTTGGCCACTCTTTCCTTCTTGAAACGCTCTCCTCTTGCCTGCCATGATACTATACTATCCAGGTTTTCTCTACCTTGGTCTCTCTTTCTCAGCTTCATTAGCCTTTCTCGCTCTACCCAGATTTTTAAGGTTGAAATTCCTCAGTATATGATCCCTGGGTCTCTTCTCCACCTTTTCTCCTTAAGTGATCACATTCATTCCCATGGCTTCAATTAAAATTGACAAAATAATAACTTTCATATTTATAGTTCCAACTCACACCTATATTTTTAGCTCAAGATTGCAGGCACTCCACTATCACAAAAACCACAGAAAACCAAACACCACATGTTCTCACTCATAAGTGGGAGGTGAACAATGAAAACACATGGACACAGGGAGGGGAACATCACATACCAGGGCCCGTCGAGGGGTGGGAGGCTAGGGGAGGGATAACATTAGGAGAAATACCTAATGTAGGTGACGGGTTGATGGGTGCAGTAAACCACCAGGGCATGTGTATGCCTAGGTAACAAAACTGCACGTTCTGCACATATAACCCAGAACTTAAATTATAATTAAAAAAGAAAGAAAGAAAGAAAATAACCTTATTTCTAAAAACCCAAGCTAAAGTATTCAAGGGTAAAGTATCATGATGTCTGATTTTTAAAAAGCTAACATGACAAAATGTTAACAAAAGTTGAATCTAAATGGTGGGTAAAGAAATGTTCATTGGGTTATTCCTGGGGAAAAAATAAGCTTCTAAAACTACTAAACAGCAAGGATTATATCCTCTTAATTTTGTATCCCCAGCATCTAACACACAGTCTAATAAGATACATGCCTGTCATGAGAATGTACAAATAAAAAGTCCATTATTTTGAGATGCTGGGCTTCGGGTCCAGTAGAAATGGTGATTCCCTACACATTGCACACATTGCCGCCACCTTCTAAAATAATTAACGTATGTAAAGCCTCTTCCACACTTCCTTGCACACAGTAGGCATCAAGTAAAAAATGTTAGTTCCCTTCCTTACTTCCATTCCTTTATCTCTGATACTTGTTAGACACATGACAAACATCACTAAAATCCAACAACTCCATTGAAATTTCTCACATAATAGACAAAGGAAAAATGGCAAGTAATTGGGTTGAAACAGAGATGGAAATCCATTGAGTTAATCAGACTGAATGGACATTCATTTTGGATTAAACAGTGTGAGAAAAGTCCTAGCCTGATGATGGACATGCAAGACAGGTCTAGAATAGTAGCAGTATTAATAATAACAATTACAGCTGCTACTTTTTGAGCATTTTGTATCTTTTTTTTTGTTTGAGACGGAGTCTCGCTCTGTCGCCCAGGCTAGAGTACAGTGGTGTGACCTCGGCTCACTGCAACCTCCACTTCCGGGATTCAAACAATTCTCCTGCCTCAGCCTCCCAAGTAGCTGGGACTACAGGTGCACACCACCACACCCGGCTAATTTTTTGTATTTTTAGTAGAGACAGGGTTTCACCGTGTTAGCCAGGATGGTCTTGATCTCCTGACCTCATGATCTGCCTGCCTCGGCCTCCCAAAGTGCTGGCATTACAGGCATGAGCCACTGTACCCAGCCAAGCACTTTATATCTTTTATCTCACTGAATCTTCAAATGGTACACTGCAGTTTGTATTATAATTATCCTCTTTTCTTAATTTTTTAAAATTTTTTTCATTTAGGATACAGGGTCTTGCTCCATCACCCAGGCTGCAGCGCAGTGGCACGTTCATAGCTCACTGTAATCTGGGCTCAAGTGATCCTCCTGCCTTAGCCTCCAGAGTAGGTAGGATCACAAGCCTGTGACACCATGCCTGGTTACTTTTTTTAAAAAAATTTGTAAAGACAGTCTCTCACCACGCTCGCTACAACCTCTGCCTCCTGGGTTCAAGCGATTCTCCTGCCTCAGCCTTCTGAGTAGCTGGGATTACAGGTGCCTGCCACCACGCCCAGCTAATTTTTTGTTTTTTTAGTAGAGACGAGGTTTCACCATGTTGGTCAGGCTGGTCTCAAACTACTGACCTCAGGTGATCCGCCCGCCTCGGCCTCCCAAAGTGCTGGGATAACAGGCGTGAGCCACCATGCCTGGCTTCACAGCCTGCTCATTTTTTAAAGTGAGGAAACCAAGCTACAGAAATATAGCCAAAGATCACCGAATAAATATGTAGTACAGTTGGAATCCAAACTTACTGTAGAGCTCTTGCTCTTAACCACTACTTTATGTTCTCACTCATGGTTCTATTCCATGCACACATGGAGGGGTGGGGTTTGGTTCAGGCCACTGTTCTCAAAGATATGGTAGGCTTCCTTCTAGGCAAAATTATTATAGAATGCAAAATTATTATAGAGTGCTAAAGGGTCACTTAAAGTTGGCCAACTACATCAGGTAAAAACTGCTTACCTACAGAATAGATGAGCTTCTCTCTTGAAGTTCTAAACCTAAAAGGAGGGAGAAAGTATGTTGAATACAATTAGAAACCCGTATTTTATTTGTATAGTTTTCAAAATTTATATTCTGTCACTAAAGATGCATCAATGCTGTTTCCTTACTCCTTCCTTCCCTTCTTCCTTCCACAAACTTTAATAAGCACCTACTGTGTGCCAAAGTGCACATCCTGAGAATGCAAACATAAGTAAGATGTCTCTATCCATGGTCTAGTTGGGAAAGATGCTGGTAAACAAATGTGAGCCACAATATGGTATTGATTCGGAACAGAAACGTTCAAAATTAAATAGGACACAAAGGAAAGTATTGTCATTTCTACTAGGGAGGTGAAACTATTTTGAGGTGAGTTTTAAAAAACAAAAAAGTGGCCGGGCGCAGCGGCTCATGCCTGTAATCCCAGCATTTTGGGAGGCCGAAGCAGGCAGATGACCTGAGGTCAGGAGTTCAAGACCAGCCTGCCCAACATGGCAAAACCCCGTCTCTACTAAAAATAAAAAAAATTACCCGGGTTTGGTGGTGGGCACCTGTAATCCCAGCTAATCGGGAGGCTGAGGCAGGAGAATTGCCTGAACTCGGGAGGCGGAGGTTGCAGTAAGCCGAGATTGTGCCGCTGTACTCCAGCCTGGGCAACAAGAGTGAAACTCCGTCTCAAAAAAAAAAAATACAGACAATAATACTACAATCTCATGGGACTGAAAATGTATCTTAAACTCTGAGTCAGTTTCCTCTTTTGTAAAATGATATTTATATTTGTCTTGTAGTGTTTTTTGTGAAGATTAAAGATAACAAAAAATAGCATGGTGCCATAGGAGGTACTTATCAAATAGCAGTTGACTGATTAAGATGGGATAATAGATTAAGATGGAAGGGGATACTATCACATTTGGGATTAAGAAAAAAAAAATTAAAAGTTAGAAGGTAAATAAAGGGAGAAAGCCCTCAATAAATGTTAAGGAATCAAGAAATCATCCAGGATCATGAGTGCCAAGTAGTTTAGGAAGATATACGATACATTATTTTATATCCTGTGGCTGCCACACACAAGACACTTGGTGCATATTTGCTGCTGAACAGAGAAATAAACCACCAAATGTTTTTCATCAGCACCTAGAGAAAAACAATGGGGAGCCCGGGCACAGTGGCTCATGCCTGTAATACCAGCAGTTTGGGAGGCTGAGGAGCATGGATCACTTGAGGTCAGGAGTTTGAAACCAGCCAGGTCAACATGGTGAAACCCCATCTCTACTAAAAATAGAAAAATTAGCCAGACATGGTGGTGGGTTCCTGTAATCCCAGCTACTCAGGAGGCTGAGGCAGGAGGATTGCTTGAACCTGGGAGGTAGAGGTTGCAATGAACTGAGATAGTGCCATTACACTCCAGCCTAGGCTAAAGAGATTCTGTCTCAAAAAAATAAAGAAAAAAGAAAAACAATGGGGAGGTTGCACTTTATATACAGAACAGTTGGGAACAAAAAAAAGACAACTTGGATTTGAATCCTAATTCCAACCCAAATTAGCTCCATCATGTTAAAACAACAGACCCCAGTTATTTATATAAAATGGAGATAATATCATCTGTTTTACCAGGTCACTATGAGGGTCAATTCATACATTTAACACATATTTATTAAATGCCTACTATGTGTCAGATACCATTTTAGGCCTAGGAATAGGGCAGTCCACAAAAGTCCGTATCCCCGTGATGCTTATTTTTAGGGGGCAAGGAAAGACAGTTAAACATTTTTATATATACAAAATGTGTCAGATGGTGACATCTGCTATAAAGAAAAATAAAGCAAAGCAAGGGAACAGAGATTGATGGATGGGTGTATATTTTACATAGAGTAGTCAGGGAAGGCCTCTTGGCTGGGATGACATTTGGGCAGAAACCTGAATAAAATATAGGGCAAGCCATATGGGTATCTGAGGAAAGAATGTGCAAAGATCCTAGGGTGGGAAGGTGCTTAGATTATCAAGGAATAGGAAACCACAGTGTAGCTAATGCTGAGTAAGTAGTATAAAATGAGGATACAGATTATGGAAAGTCCTATAGGCCATGGTAAAGATTGCAGGTTTTATTTTGAGTAAGATGGGATACCACTGGAGAATTTGGAGCAAAGGAGTGATGTGAGCTAACCTGGCTTTAAAAGAATCATTCTTATGTTCATAATGTTAGGTATCTTTTTAAAAAAAATCACTCTGCTTTACTGTGAAGAATTGAAGACAAAGGTAAACATAGGGAGACCAGTTGGGAGGCAAAATGATAGTAGTAAAGGCAATGAGAAGACAAGGAGCTGATCCGTAGTGGTTTAGCAAAACAGAAAGCATGAGGCAAAAACTGGAGAAAGAAATGGTTCTAGGTCTGGCACAGTGGCTCATGCCTGTAACCCCAGCACTTTGGGCGGATCACTTGAGCTCAGGAGTTCAAGACCAGCCTGGGCAACATGGCGAAACACTGTCTCTACAAAAAGTATGAAAACTAATGGGGCATGCTGGTACACGCCTATAGACCCAGCTACTTGGGAGGCTGAGGTGGAATAATCACTTGAGTCTGGGAGATGAAGCCTGCAGTGAGCTGTGATCATGCCGCTGCACTCTAGCCTGGGCAAGAGAGGGAGACTCAATCTCAATTTTTTAAAAAAAAAAAAGGTTCTGTATATATTTCAAAAGTAAAGCCAACAAGTTTTGCTGAAGAATTAACAGCATCTGGCCGGACGCAGGGGCCCACACCTGTAATCCCAGCAATTTGGGAGGCCGAGGTGGGCAGATAACTTGCAATCAGGAGTTCAAGACCAGCCTGGCCAACGTGGTGAAACCCCATCCCTACAAAAATACAAAATTTAGCCGGGCATGATGGCAGGTGCCTGTAATCCCAGCTACTTGGGAGGTTGAGGCAGGAGAATCATTTGAACCTGGGAAGCAGAGGCTGCAATGAGCCAAGATCACACCACTGCACTCCAGCCTGGGTGACAGAGTGAAACTCTATCTCAAAAAGGAAAAAAAAAAAAAAAAAAAGAATGAACAGCATCAAGGATTAACTGCAAGTATTCTGGCCTCAGCAACTAGATGAATGGAGATGCTATTAACTGAGAATTGAGAAGGAGCAAGGTAGCAGGGGAGATGCTTGATGTGCTTATAGACATGCAAGTAAATATGATGAAAAATGCTGTGTGAACTATGAAGCCAAAGGCAAATGTTACCTATCTTTAATTATTGTTATGAATATCCTTACCTTAAGAGAGAAAAGGCTTGCTTAAAAATGGTATTGTTCCTCAGGCACAGCACCTACAGCAAAACAGCCATGTTAGGAAAATCTTAAGCATTTATAGACCTCCAAGTATGTCTTCTCAGAGAGACAAGAAACGCACAGTACACAAACCAAAAGAGGACAAAAATGTTTTTATCTAGCAAAGAAGCTATCCTACAATTAACACCAAGCATGCAAACAAACCAAGGTCATCGTTCTCATTCCACCCACTACAGTAAATGCTCAAGAAACAGAAGTCCCCCTCCCACACTGCTTTTTCACTGTTTACCATTTCCAACTTAACCCATTTTTTTCTAATATCAATCAATAATTACTATGCATCTGCCATGCACAGCATCATGAGAGGGGCTTTATTAAGTCTTCTTTAATTCTCAAAACACTGCAAGACAATTTTACAAGTAAAGCAACTGAGACCCAGAGAGGTTATATTCCAAAAAATTATACCTAATAAGCTGCTAAGAGGACTGACTTAATGGCCAGGCGTGGTGGCTCAAGCCTGTAATCCTAGCACTTTGGGAGGTAGAGGCGGGCAGATCACCAGGTCAGGAGTTCAAGACCAGCCTGACGAACATGGTGTTGTCTGTACTAAAAATACAAAAATTAGCCAGGTGTGGTGGCGCGAGCCTATAATCTCAGCTACTCAGGAGCCTCAGGTAGAAGAATTGCTTGAACCCAGGAGGTGGAGGTTGCAGTGAGCCGAGACTGCGCCATTCTACTCCAGCCTGGGCCACAGAATGAGACGCTATCTCAAAAAAAAAGAGGACTGACTTACTACAAAAGCTATGCCTCTATTACAGCACACTGTCTCTCTCAATAACAGTGATAGGTGGCTCACGCCTATAATCCCAGCACTTTGGGAGGCCAAGGTGGGTGGATCACGAGGTCAGGAGTTCGAGACCAGCCTGGCCAAGATTGTGAAACCCCATCTCTACTAAAAATACAAAAATCAACCAGGCGTGGTGGTGGGCATCTGTAATCCCAGCTATTCAGGAGGCCGAGGCAGGAGAATCGCTTGAATCCAGGCGGAGGAGGTTGCAGTTAGCCGAGATCTTGCCACTGCACTCTAGGCTGGGCAACAGAGCAAGACTCCGTCTCAAAAAACAAAAATAAAATTTAAAAAAACCAGTGATAATGATCCTTCACAATGCAGGAAAGAACAGAAAAACAAATATAATGATAGCAATTGCAGCCTCGATCTCCCGGACTCAAGCAATTCCCTTGCCTCAGCCTCCCAAGCAAATGTCTGTTCTTTTGTTTGTTTGTTTTATAGGAAAGAAACAAAAAATGTCTGCTCTTAAGGTCCCATAACATAAAGAGAAAATCATGCCCAACTATGGATAACAATTTTAATTCTTTCAACATGGATGTATGAAAAGTCTAGTATACAAAAACAAGGAAAATCTGAGAAACTATCAGTCAAGAGGAGCCTATGGAAAAGATGACGACTAAATAAAATATAATATCCTGAATGGGATCTGGAACAGAAAAAGGACACCAGAGAAAAATTAAGGAAATTTGAATAAAGTATGGACATTAGTTAATATAATATACCAACACTAGCTCATTAATTATGAAAAAAATAATCATGCTAGGCTGGGTGCAGGGGCTCAAGCCTGTAATCCCAATACTTTGGGAGGCCAAGGCAGGTGGATCACTTGAGGCCAGAAGTTCAAGACCAGCCTGGCCAACATGGTGAAACCCCGTCTCTACTAAAAATACAAAAATTAGCCAGGGGTGGTGGTGCATGCCCGTAATCCCAGCTACTTGGGAGGCTGAGGTAGCAGAATCGCTTGAACTCAGGGGGCAGAGGTTGCAGTGAGCAGAGATCACACCACTGCACTCCAGTCTGGGCAACAGAGCAAGACTCTGTCTCAAAAAATAAATAAATAAACCACACTAATGTAAAGATAATAGTAACAGGGGAAATTGGTATATACGAGAACTGTGTGTACTGTCATTGCAAGTTTTCTGTAAATCTAAAACTATTCTAAAATAAAGCTTATTTTTAAAAAGTCTGTTATAAGCCAGGTATAGTGGCTAATGCCTACAATCCAAGCATTTTCGGAGGCCAAAGTGGGAAGATCACTTGAGCCTAGGATTTTGAGACCAGTCTGGCCAACATAGGGAGACCCTTTCTCTACAAAAATTAAAAAATTAGCCAGGCGTGGTGGTGCACGCCTGTGATCCCAGCTACTCAGGAGTCTGAGATAGAAGGATCACTTGGACCCATGGGGCTGAGGCTGCAATGAGCCGTGACCGTGCCACTGCACTCCGGCCTGGGGTGACAGAATGAGACCCTGTCTCAAGTTAAAAAAAAAAAAAGGCTTATATGCCAACTGCTATGCTGAATGTTAAAGAGTATATAAAAACAAAATGTAACTACAGGGATGAATCTTGAAAACATCATACTAAATAAAAGAAACCAGTCAGAGAGGATCAAATATTATATTTCTGTAAAATATCCAGAATAGCCAAATCTATGGAGAAAGGAAGTCGATTAGTGGCTGTCTGGGGCTGGAAGGTCTGGGGAGCTGGGGATGACAGCCAAGGAGTATGGAGTTTCTTTTTTGGGATGATGTTCTCAAACTGATTGTAGTAATGGTTGTACAACTCTGTGAATATAATAAAAGCTACAGAATTGCACACTTTAAATAGGTGAATTGTAGGTTACGTGAACTGTATTTCAATAAAGCTATCAAAAAATATATGCATAATCTCTGTCCTTCAGGCATTTGGATGGCTGGAGACACAGACATACATTTGTATTAAACAGCTAAGCAATACCGCAGGCATTGTATGAGGAAGTCAAAATAGGTGGTGTGAACAACAAGCATACCTGGCAGGAAATCCAGGGGGAAATGGCTAGGAGAAATCCTTAGCTTTTGCAGTTATAGACGTTGCTGCGGATCTGCTCAATCATGAGCCCTCTTCCTAGACAAATGCATATAGGCATGGATATACAAAGAGTTTGCCCACTACTTCAGGAGATTCACCAAAACTCTTATCATCACCCAAGAACCCCTATGCTAGACCAAGAGATCCTCAGAGCAAGAGTCATGTCATTTTCCTCTCAGGCACACTGTAGACAATCAAGGTTTGTTTTGATGAATAAATGATAATCATTGCTACCATATATTAAGCACCCACATCTACTTTGCTGAGCACCTATCATGTATCTAAATCATAATACCTTTACAAGATAAGCATTATTATCCCCACTTTACAGTTGAGGAAACAGATTAAGTAACCTACCCAAAGTCACACAACTACTATCAAAGCTAGCATAGGGTCTTGGGTTTCTCTGACACCAAAATCCATAATTTCCCCACTATTCTACACCTTTTCTCACATAAATGAAGGTGTTAATGCTTAGGAAATTAGAAGCAGGAAAGATAAAACTTAGGAAAAGTCTTGCAGAGGATGTGAGACCATGAAGATTGGGAAGGAGGTGAATAGACAGAAGGGCAAAATGTGCAGATGATTCCAAAAGCACAATTGAATCAGGTACTAAAAGACTTTGTAAAGTATGTGTACAATATACTTAACCTAATACTCAGCATAAAAGACAGAGTAGGAAACTGGGGTCCCAGGAGAGGTCAGGCCAGCTCCCCCAACTACTGGCCATGTACCTTGAAGTTAGATCAGATGACTCTAAAGTCCCTCCAGGGCTGGGATCTATTAACCACAACAAACAGAATAGAAATGAGAATGAACAGAATGTATTTTTAAATGGGTTACTTCATATAGAAGAGGTACTGGATGGGAAAAAAGATCAAATTGAGACTGCTTTCTCATTTGAGTTGTTCAGATTTCTGAGTCTCTACAATAACTATGCATTTAATTATCTAAAAGCCAGACTTAAGAGTTGACAAATTTCTGGAAGACATTCAAATTGTGGTATGAACTCTCCCTGTCAGCTCTGGGAAATGTGCTTCCTCTCCTCTGCAATGCTTGGCATTATTTATCAGGACAATAGTAATCTATTTTGGGACTGTATCTACAATTACCCTTTCCCCCCATCAGCAAATGAAGAGCAACTCTGGCCCTGCAAGTGGAAGAGGAGGGTGGTGACGCCAGCTAATGAATGAATGAGGGCACAGATGCTGCAGTGGGTAACAAAAATACTCCCATGAGCCAGGAACCAAGCAAGGACTGCATAACTGCCAAAAAACTGAAGTCACAGGGCAAAATCTATAGCAAGTGAGTAGCTTAAGATATCAGAGCCTGGGGTGGATGGTGAGAGCAGTGGGTCGGGGTCTCTGATGTAAGCAACTGAGAGCTGTTTCACGAAAGTAACAGAATATATTTGTGTATTAATAAACATTATTTAAAATAGCATTGTTACTACAATTTATTGAGTACATCCTATTTGCTAGGCACTTTACGCATACTACTTGTTTTTTTAATTTTTTTTTTTAAGAGACCAGATCTCACCGTATTGCCCATGCTGTCTCGAACTCCTGGCCTCAGGCAATCTTTCTGCCTTGGCCTCCCAAAGTGCTGGGATTACAGACAGGAGTGAGCCACCAGGCCTGGTCCATATTATTTCAATTAATCGTTACAACAACCCTCTCTGACAGGGGCATCATTGAGATAACTGGCTCTATTTTACATATGAAAAAAAAAAAGTTTATATAAATTGCCCAAAGTTAGAGGTTTGGTAAGAGAAATTCAAACCCAGGTCTGCCTGAATCCAAAGTCCATCCTTTCTATTCTTCCACACTACCTCTCAAAAAACTGATACCAATTTATACTAGTGAACTTCATAGCTAATGATAATAGCCACGAAGTTCATAGCTAATGATAATAGCCATTCAATAATCCTACCATTTACTATGCACCTGCTATATGCCAAATACCATCTCCTTTAATCCTCACAACCATTCTGCGAGGCATAGTTCTTTGTATTTTCTTTTATATAGATTTAGGGAGTACAAGTGCCATTTTGTTAAATGGATACATTTCATATTGGTGAAATCTGTGTTTTTATTGTAACCATCACTCAAATGATGAACATTGTAACCATTAAGTAATTTATCATCTCTAATCTCCTTCCTACCTTCCCACCGTTCCAAGTCTCCAATGTCTATGATTCCACTCCTGTGAAGTAGATATTTCTACCGCATTTTATAGTGAGGAAATTAAAGCTCAGAAAAGTGAATTAACACGCCTAATGCATACAACTAATAAGTCATGTTCTAGCTGACCCCACAATCAGTGCTCTCTCCACCACTATATACTATATCCTATACTCCTGTTGCAAAGCAAGTCAGCTATTACATGACAGCTCTTATTTTCTTCCCTGAGATGAACAACACCTTGATCTACATTCCAATTTTTTTTTTTTTTTTTGAGACAAGGTCTTGCTCTGTCACCCAGGCTGGGGCACAGTGGCGTCATCATGGCTCACTACAACCTCGACCTCCTAGACTCAAGCCATCCTCCCGCCTCACCCTCCCAAGTAGCTGGGACTACAGATATGCACCACTACACTTGGCTTATTTTTTCTTTGTAGAGATGGGGTTTTGCCATGTTGCCCAGGCTCTACGTTCCAAAGCTTACAATGGAGTTTACTCTCATCTTAGGCACCCTGGGAAAGCCCAGTCCCTGCCTGAGTTCATTTATCAGAAGTTTCAAATTCTCCTCACTGGCTTTCCACTCTCAGTGCCCAGCACTACCTTCCTTTTTTTTTTTTCTTTTTCCAAGATGGAGTCTCACACTGTTGCACAGGCTGGAGTGCAATGGCGCGATTTCAGCTCACTACAACCTCCGCCTCTCAGGTTCAAGCGATTCTCCTGCCTCAGCCTCCTGAGTAGCTGGGATTACAGGTGCCCGTCACCAAGCCTGGATAATTTTTTGTATTTTTAGTAGAGACGTGGTTTCACTATGTTGGCCAGGCTGGTCTCAAACTCCTGACCTCGTGATCCACCCACTTCGGCCTCCCAAAGTGCTGGGATTATAGGTGTGAGCCACTGCATCCAGCCTCACCACTACCTTTCCCATGTACACAACCAACACTAGCCTCTCTGTCCGTAAGGATCCATCTGCTACCTAAATATCTCCCTGGTCAAAACTGAAACATTTTCAGACACTGCTAACTATCTGAATGTCCTCCCACACAGAAAGCCCAAACTCATCTCCCTGTAACTTCTATGGTTTGTACCTAGTTCCCCATTCTGAGATCATACAAACTAACTTCGGTTCTTGTTTTTCATACAAGAAGTCAAATCCCTCAAGTATTTGAAGGCAATAATCATTGCCTCCAGGTTTTCTCAAGTTCTTTTAAAAATTGTTTTTGTTGGCCGGGCGCAGTGGCTCAAGCCTGTAATTCCAGCACTTTGGGAGGCCGAGATGGGCGGATCACGAGGTCAGGAGATCGAGACCATCCTGGCTAACACAGTGAAACCCCGTCTCTACTAAAAAAATACAAAAAAACTAGCCGGGCGAGGTGGCAGGCGCCTGTAGTCCCAGCTACTCGGGAGGCTGAGGCAGGAGAATGGCGTGAACCCGGGAGCCGGAGCTTGCAATGAGGCGAGATCCCGCCACTGTACTCCAGCCTGGGCGACAGAGCAAGACTCCATCTCAAAAAAAAAAAAAAAAATTGTTTTTGTTGGCCGGGCGAGGTGGCTCACGCATGTAATCCCAGCACTTTGGGAGGCTGAGGCAGGCAGATCACCTGAGGTCAGGAGTTCGAAACCAGTCTGGCCAGCATGGTGAAACCCTGTCTCTACTAAAAATATAAAAATTAGCCAGGCACAGTGGTGGGCGCCTGTAATCCCAGTTACTCGGGAGGCTGAGGCAAGAGAATTGCTTAAACCCAGGAGGTGGAGGTTGCAGTAAGCCAAGATTATGTCACTGCACTCCAGCCTGGGCGACAGAGCGAGACTCTGTCTCAAAAAACAAAACAAAACAAAAAATGTTTTTGGTTCCAGTCTTTCCTTTAGCCATAACCTTCCAAACACATTATGTTTGCTATCAAAGTCTGCCTTTGGATTGGGTCCTTATGGCTGTTAGGAGCACAAATTTTATATACAAACCCAAACACGAATTTGTGTTTGAATATCAGCACTTCCATTTTACTAGCTGTACAATCCTTGGAAAGTCAGCTGACCTCACATATTGTTACAGGATTTTTGGAATGTCATTTTTCTGGCCGGAAAAGTCTGTGGCTAGTGGCATCTTTGCCCAAGTTTTGCTCTGGTCAACTGGGCTTGTTTCACCCACTTGTCTTGGCAGGCTGTGCTCAGCTCATGCTACCAGCCTGGGTCCCACTCCTGCCAAGGGCAAGTCAGGCATTGGCTGGTGAGGGGTGTGTGAGTGAGCATGGGGTCTGGCCAATGTGCCCAGTCAGACATGCTGGCTGCTACAGCAGGGCGGGCAACTCCAGGTGCTGGCACAGGTGTCGGCTCTCTGTGAGACCGGACCAGGTGCACTGCAAGCAGCTTTCACAGCTGGCACTGGGGAACACGTGGTGCTCAGAAGCTTGGAGATGCCAGCAACCACTAGGGCTCCAAGGAGAGAGTCACAGCTCTGGCTCAGGGAACTCCCAGGTCTGGGCTCCCCGAAGGGCGGCAGCTCTTCTTTCCTTCTCTTCACCCACAACATGGTGAAAAAGGGGCACATCTCAGCCCTGTTTCTGTTGCAGCTCTTTCAGCCCTGCCATTAAACGGGTCCCAAGTTCTTGTCCTGCAACCAGAATAAATGGGGTATGCAGACAAGCAGAGGGTGAGGAAGACAAAGAGCTTTACTGAGTGACAAAATAGCTCAGAGGAGGCCCTTGGAGTGGGCAGCTCCCCTCTGCAGGCAGGTCGTCTGAATGTCTTCCCAGTTCTCAGCAGAGAAAGCTTTAGAGTGGGTAGCTCCTCTCTGCAGCCAGTTGTCCCAATGTCTGCTCAGCTCTTGTCCCAATGTCTGCTCAGCTCTTGTCCCAATGTCTGCTCAGCTCTGGCTGAGCCCAAGGTTGGTTGGTTTTTTTGACAGAGTCTCACTCTTTTCACCCAGGCTGAAGTGCAATGGCATGATCTCACTGCAACCTCTGTCTCCTTAGTTCAAGGGATTCTCCAGCTACCTCCTAAGTAACTGGGATTACAGGTGCCCACCACCACGCTGGGCTAATTTTTTTGTATTTTTAGTAGAGATGGGGTCTCACCATGTTGTCCAGGTAGGTCTCAAACTCCTGACCTCAGGTGATCTGCCTGCCTTAGCCTACCAAAGTGCTGGGATTATAGGCATGAGCCAACACACCCAGCCTCAAAGTTTTTATGAGCCTCAGAGGGGAGGAAGTACATGTTGATTTGTCCATGGGTGACCATGGGCAGGCCTGGAAAAGGCACCGTAAGTTCCCACTCCTGTCCACGGGACTGGCAGCCCAGGCCCAGACTTCAGGCACTCCCTGGCCTGAAGGTGGCACCTCACCAGGAACCTGCACCCTTCTGCCCAAGAACCTGTCTGCCTCCTACTGTCAATCATGGTGCCCTGTAGGTGCCAAGGGGCACGTGCAGGCCAGTGCTGAGCTCCCTTCAGCCTCCCCTTCGGCTTCCCTCCTATGCTTGTTGATGCCCAAAGTCCAGAGGGGGTCACAGAGGCAAGAAGCTGGCATGTCAGCACTGCCCTGAATGTGTGTACACCTGGCCAGGCTGCGACAGGCCTGGGCTTGGCCCCAGTTTTACTCCAAGATCAGAGCTGGTGCCGACAGCAGGGAGAAGCCAGGTAACAGAAACAGACCCCTCTGATGACCTGCGATGGCTGGGGCAGCCTTCCTGGGCCCCACAAGAGTGCACAGATGCCTGGGTCCGTAGTCAGTTTGGGCAGCCATAAGTGCACTTGGAAGAGCAGGGAGCAGGAGGCCCAGATCCACAGCCATGACTTGGGCACCACCCCAACTCAGAAGGGGCAGGGCTCCCACTTGTCCCTGGCTCCGGCTGCCTCCATGAAACATACAGCCCTGGCCACACCTCCCTGCTGCAGCCAGAGTGGTGGCAGCGGCCACTGCAGATGGCCCACTGCTGCCATCAATATTAAACGATTTCATTTATATGAAATGACTAGATTAGACAAATCGTAAGATGTAAAGATGATTAGTGGGTGCTAAGGGCTGGGAGATGGCAGTATGGAGAGTGACTATTTACGGATAAGGAGTTTCCTTTTAAAAGGATGGTAAAAATGTTTTGGAATTAAATAGTGGTAACAGTTGTACAAGTTTGTGAATATACTAAAAACCATTAAATTATCTACTTTAAAAGAGTGAATAGGCCGGGCACGGTGGCTCAAGCTTGTAATCTCAGCACTTTGGGAGGCCGAGGCGGGCGGATCACGAGGTCAGGAGATCAAGACCACCCTGGCTAACATGGTGAAACCTCGTCTCTACTAAAAATATATATATATACACAAAAAAAAATTAGCCAGGTGTGGTTGCGGGCGCCTGTAGTCCCAGCTACTCGGAAGGCTGAGGGAGGAGAATGGCGTGAACCCGGGAGGCGGAGCTTGCAGTGAGCCGAGATCGTGCTACTGCACTCCATCCTGGGCGACAGAGCAAGACCCCATCTCAAAAAAAAAAAGAGTGAATATTACAATACATAAATTATATTTCTTAATTATTAAAAAGGTCACAAGAAAACTTTTATGACTGCTCAGACTTGCTTGGATCCTGCTGTTATACTTTAAAAAAAAATAAATTCAGAAATGAATTCCAGGCACGGTGGCTCAGGCCTGCAATCCCAACACTTTGGGAGGCGGAGCGGGGTGGATTACCTAAGACCAAGTGGTCAAGACCAGCCTAGCCAACATGGTGAACCCTGTCTCTCCTAAAAATACAAAAATTAGCTGGGCATGAGCCAGGTGCAGTGACTCATGCCTGTAATCCTAGCACTTTGGGAGGCCGAGGCGGGCGGTCTGGCTGAGCTCAGGAGTTCAAAACCAGCCTGGGCAACACGGTGAAGCTCCATCTCTACTAAAAAAAAATACAAAAAAAAATAGCCGGGTGTGGTGGCGGGTGCCTGTAGTCCCAGCTACTCGGTAGGCTGAGGCAGGAGAATTGCTTGAATGCGGAAGTGGAGGTTGCAGTGAGCCGAGATCACACTATTGCCCTCCAGCCTGGGCAACAGAGCAAGACTCCATCCCCCAGGGAAAAAGAAAAAAAATTAGCTGGGCGTCGTGGTGCATGCCTGTAATCCCAGTTACTCAGGAGGCTGAGGCAGGAGAATCACTTGAACCTGGGAGATGGAGGTTGCAGTGAGCCGAGATCACGCCACTGCACTCCAGCCTGGGCAACAGAGTGAGACTCCATCTCAAAAAAGAAAAAGAAGAGAAGTAAATACTTGCCCTCATAACACAAGTGCTGGATGATACTTCTAAGCTACAGCTGAGCTCCATTAAACTCCATTCCCTAACATTCTCTAGAACTTAATCCGATTTTACAATCCTGTGGTCACCATCTAAAATGTTTGTTTGTTTGTCTGACCTGATTTGATTTTTTTTTTTTTCCTGAGAAGGAGTTTCACTCTTATTGCCCAGGCTAGAGTGCAATGGTGCGATCTCCGCTCACAGCAACCTCTGCCTCCCGCATTCAAGTCATTCTCCTGCCTCAGCCTCCTGAGTAGCTGGGATTACAGGCGTGCGCCACCACGCCCGGCTAATTTTGTATTTTTAGTAGACATGGGGTTTCTCCATGTTGGTCAGGCTGGTCTCAAACTCCCAACCTCAGGAGATCCCCCTGCCTCAGCCTCCCAAAGTGCTGGGAGTACAGGCGTGAGCCACCGCACCCGGCCTTGATTTATTTAATTGTATTTATTTAGAGACAGATAGATAGTTTAGATAGATAGAGAGATAGATAGATAGATAGATAGATAGATAGATAGATAGATAGATAGATAGATAGATACAGGGTCTCGCTCTGTTACCCAGGCTGGAGTGCTGTGGGGCAATCACAGAGCTCGCTGCACCCTTGATCTCCCAGGCTCAACTGATCCTCCTACCTCAGGCTCCTGTAGCTGGGACTACAGGAGCATGCCACCACACCTGGCTAATTATTGTATTTTTTGTCGAAACAAAGTTTTGCCACGTTGCCCAGGCTGGTCTCAAACTCCTGAGCTCAAGCAATCCACCCACCTCAGCTTTCCAAAGTGCTGGGATTACCAGCCACCATGCCTGGCCTAAATATAAATCCAATCCCTTACCTCAGTTCTCACTCCCATACTACTTATCTGCATACTCTCCCTTAATCTACACTCCAGTGCTTCTCTCCCTCCCAACTTCCTCTAGGAGTTCCTCTGGAACTCCAAGTGTGTTCTCATTTCAGGGCCTTTACACATGTTCTTCTCCTTATCTGGAATACATTTTCTCTCTCTAAATCCCACTTACTCTTTAAATCTTAGTAGTCATGCAGTGTCCTCAAGAAAACTTTCGTGACTGCTCAGACTTGCTTGGATCCTGCTACTATACAGTCATATAGTATCCTGAATCTTCCATTTGCAGCATTTATCATAGTCAGTTAAGTAGTTATAAGTTTAATTAGTCCATCTCTTAATAAGCACCATGGCCGGGCACAGTGGCTCACGCCTGTAATCCCAGCACTTTGGGAGACCGAGGCGGGCAGATCACCTGAGGTCGGGAGTTCAAGCCCAGCCTGACCAACATGGAGAAACCCCATCTCTACTAAAAATACAAAATTAGACGGGCGTGGTAGTGCATGCCTGTTATCCCAGCTACTTAGGAGGCTGAGGCAGGAGAATCCGGAAGGCAGGGGTTGTAGTGAGCTGAGATCGCACCATTACACTCAAGCCTGGGCAACAAGGGCAAAACTCTGTCTCCAAATAAATAAATAAATACATAAGCACCATGAAGACAGGAACCTGCTACATCCCAGCATCTAGCATACACTCTGGCACAGAGCAAGTGCCCAATAAATATCTGCTAATCAAATTAGTAAATCTCTCTAAACCTCATTTCCTTATCTCTGAAGAGTTTATAAAAATATTTACCTCATAGACTTGTTGACATGATTAAATTAGATAACACATGAAAAGGGCTAACAAGTAGAAGCTGCATTATTAATGGTCAAATTGGTAACAATGATAATGGTGGTGGTAATTGTTTGGTTCCTCATTTGTGAAACAATATGTACCTTAGGGTATGACAGGTGCTAATGATAAAACCATTAACAAAATAGAAAAGCTCCTCCAGGGCCTGTGGTCTAGTGGTGACCAGGAAATAGCCAACTTCTTGATTATTCTGTGCTTTTGCACTTCCTGCCCTTCTAGGTACTCTAAAATGTGTGTACTAGTAGTTCATGTCTTTTAATGTCCTCTAATTCTTGTCTATTGAATGTATTAAGAGGATATTTTGTTCATATGAACTGTTCTTTAGCCTTCAAATGCTGAAATGTGAAAACATCTCTGAGATCAGTTCCCGAGGATGTTCCTTCTGGGCTGACACATTAGACATAACTTGGCACACCATTAGTGATCACAGCATCTCCCCTAACCGTACCCTTGCAGTTCAAGAGTAAGGTAATCCCTGAGAAAATAGTGGTGATCTCAGAGTGAGTGGCATCTAGACCTGAGCTTGACACCCGTGAGCCATTCATTTTCTGTGCAAGTGATTCAATACTCGTTTCCTTGGTGCATTCTAACTTCCCCAGATACCATCCTGCTATCGTGATCATCAATACACTGATCTGATAAATATCAGCCTGAGTGCCTTATCTGGTTCCATCCTGCTGAACTCCTTCTGTTGACCCAAAGAGGTATTGGCTCTATCCAGTTTTATTCTAGCAAAGCTGGGCTTCTCACTCACCTAAATTTGAGATGAAGTTAGGCACAGAAGGGCATGTCTTTATCCCAGCAACCCAGGAGGCTGAAGTGGGAGGATCACTTGAGCTCAGAGGTTCAAGACCACCCTGGGCAACATAGTGAGACTCTGTCTCAAAAATAAAATAAAATTTGAGATTATCTGCAGCCAGAAATTTCTTAGGGTCCCAAGGAAAAAGCACTGAATTAAGAGTTAGAAGTTCTAGTCCCAGTTCTACCATGTACTTACCATGTAATATCAACATTTGTTCGTCCACTTATTCATTCGACATTTACCAGGTACCTACTTTAGGCCAAATACACCATACGGTGGGTGCATATAGACAAGAATACAGTTGCAACCTGGCACAGTGGCTCACGCCTGTTATCCTAACACTCTGGCAGGCTGAGGCGGGCGGATCACTTGAGCCCAGGAGTTTGAGACCAGCTTGGGCAACATGGCAAAACCCCATCTCTACAAAAAAATACAAAAAATTAGCCAGGCATGGTGGCACGTGCCTGTAATCCTAGCTACTCAGGAGGCTGAGGCGAGAGGATCACTTGAGCCCAGGAGGCAGAGGTTGCAGTGAACTGAGATCACTCCACTGCACTCCAGCCTGGGTGACAGAGCGAGACCCTATCTCAAAACAAAATAAAAAAAAAAAAAAGAAAATATAGTTGCATACCCACAAACTTTCTAATGAGGAAAGCAGATGCACAAATTATTTATTATCCTATGTTAGATCAGTACAACGAGCTATACGGGTTACAAAGAAGGAAAGGTCTGACACGTAGGAAAGCCAGGAAAGGTTTTCATCCTGCATTTCACAGATGAGGAAAACTAAGAATATTGTCATATTAGGGAGATGTAAAATACTCAAAAAGAAAAAGCAGTGGGTCAGTCATGGTGGCTCACGCCTGTAATCCCAGCACTTTGGGAGGCCGAGATGGGCAGATTGCTTGAGCCCAGGAGTTCCAGACCAGCCTGGGCAAAATGGCGAAACCCTGTCTCTACAAAAAGTACAAAAATTAGCCAGGCGTGGTGGCAGGTGCCTGCAGTCCCAGCAACTCGGGAGGCTGAGGTGGGAGAATCACCTGAGCCTGGGAGATCGGGACTGCAGTGAACCAAGATTGTGCTACTGCACTACAGCCTGGGCAATAAAGTGAGACCCTGTCTCAAAAAAAGAAAAGAAAAGGTGGTTGGGTCTTAGGAGGGGTACAACTAATCTAGGTTTCGTCTGGGAGTTGTGGTTCATATCTGTAATCCCAGAACTTTGGGAGGCCAAGGTGGGAGGATTGCTTGAAACCAGGAGTTCAAGACTAGCCTGGACTACAAGGCAAGACCCCATCTTTACTAAAAATAAAAAAATTAGCTGAGCAGCCGGGCACAGTGGCTCACGCCTGTAATCCCAGCACTTTAGGAGGCCAAGGCAGGAGGATCACAAGGTCAGGAGATCGAGACCATCCTGGCTCACACAGTGAAACCCCGTCTCTACTAAAAATACAAAAAATTAGCCGGGCGTGGTGGCGGGCGCCTGTAGCCCCAGCTACTCAGGAGACTGAGGTAGAAGAATTGCGTGAACCTGGGAGGGGGAGCTTGCAGTGAGCTGAGATCATGCCACTGCACTCCAGCCTGGGTGACAGAGCGAGACTCTTGTCTCAAAAAAAAAAAAAAATTAGCTGAGCATGGTGGTGTGTACCTGTAATCCCCGCTACTCATGAGGCTGAGTGAAGAGAATCACTAGAGCTCAGGAGTTTAAGAATTTAGTAAACTATGATTGCACCATTGTACTCTAGCCTGGGTAACAAAGTGAGACCTTGTCTCTAAACAAAAACAAACCCTAGGTTCCAGTCATTCATTCAAGGCATCAGTATGACATTGAAGTCTCTATTATATACCAGACATGAGGCTTCCATTTCCTCATCTGCCAGGATTATCTCGTGCTATTGTGAAGATCAAATGAAATTATGTAAATGAAAATTTATTAACTATAGAATAATATCAATATTCTCTTTTTTTTTTTTTTTGAGATGGAGTCTCGCTGTGTCGCCCAGGCTGGAGTGCAGTGGCGCGATCTCGGCTCACTGCAAGCTCCGCCTCCCGGGTTCACGCCATTCTCCCGCCTCAGCCTCCGAGTAGCTGGGACTACAGGCACCCGCCACCACGCCTGGCTAGTTTTTTGTATTTTTAGTAGAGACAGGGTTTCACCATGTTAGCCAGGATGGTCTTGATCTCCTGACCTCGTGATCCACCCGCCTCGGCCTCCCAAAGTGCTGGGATTACAGGCTTGAGCCACCGCGCCCGGCCTAGAATAATATCAATATTCTTATTTGCATCATCCTTCATACCTTACAAAATACTCCTATCTACATTATTCTCTATAATCTCTACAATTCCATGTGGTGGGCATCATCTGCTTTTACAGATAGGAAACACAAGCAGTGAAGTGAAATAACTTGCCCAAGGTCATAACAAGAGATAGAACTGTCTGACACAAATCCTATGACCTTCCTTATAAATGTAAAGTATTAACTAACACTTTGAGACAGACTTACATTTGGCAAATAATGACAAGGTTAGCTGACTAAAGTAACTAAGGAGTAATTAAGGAGTCGGGAAGAGAACAGTGGCATCAGACGTCCAGAAGCTCTATATACACATGTCAGATGCTGGCCTTAATGACAGATTTCCATGGGCTCTTTTCCAGGAGTTCCAGATCAGTCTGAGCAACATGGTGACACATGGAGAACCAAATGGTTGCAAATAGTATTCCTTGATACTATTTTATTCCCTCTCTTTTAGCATTTCTTGCAACCAAGGCAAATCAAGGAGTGTAGTCACCAGTGTGACCATCTTTAACAATGGAATTTTGAAACTTTCTGAATTTTTTTCTATTATCTTGGCATTATATTTGGCCAAATTCTTACAAACTGGCTCAGGTGAAACACTGAATTGTTTCATAAAGGATAAGTGAGGTGTGGGCCCTTACACATTCAAGGGCAGCCCCAAGGTAACCATAGGTAGATCCATGAGCTGCAACGACCATGCTGACCTATGAATCATGGAAATAATAGTCTCCACAACTAATGCCTAAAACAAAATTTTAATATAAATTGCTAAAATGAGCCATTAATCTAAGCAGCATGATACAACTGAAAGAGCACAAATGAAATCTGTTAAATCTCTTAAGGGAATAGGAGAAAGCCAAGGAACACATTTATAGTGGTTCATACGGTTTTATGACAGTCACTTAAATAAGGTTTTGGAAATGAAAATGTAGTTAATTTGCGGGGTGCGGTAGCTCTCGCCTGTAATCCCAGCACTTTGGGAGGCCGAGACGGGCGTATCACGTGGTCAGGAGTTCGAGACCAGCCTGGCCAACACAGTGAAACCCCGTTTCTACTAAAAATACAAAAATTAGCCAGGCATGGTGTCTTGCGCACCTGTAGTCCCAGCTACTCGGGAGGCTGAGGCAGCTGAATCGCTTGAACCCGGAAAGCGAAGGTTGTGATGAGCCAAGCAGCCTGGGCAACAGAGCGAAATCCGAGAAAGAAACGGGAGGGGAGAGGGGAGGGGAGGGGAGGGGGGAGGGGGGGGAGGGGAGGGGGGAGGGGAGGGGGGAGGGGGGAGGGGAGGGGGGGGAGGGGAGGGGGGAGGGGAGGGGGGAGGGGGGAGGGGAGGGGAGGGGGAGGGGGGAGGGGAGGGGGGAGGGGAGGGGGAGGGGAGGGGGAGGGGAGGGGGGAGGGGAGGGGGAGGGAGGAGAGGGGAGGGGAGGAACGAAAACGTAGTTTATTACTACTCTTATTACCAGGTAGCTTCACATCCTCATCAGTTCAGCAAGTCAAAACTGCATTCTTAGAAAAAATTATAGAAGTTGATAACTAAATGCAAATATAAAATGACCTGCCCAAGGTCACACAGTTAATCGGGACCGTATCCTGGTGTGATTCCCATCGCAGAGCTCTCCCTTTTCCAGGCACTGGGTGGAGAGAGTGGTGTGTGGTGTGGGCGTGGCACTGCTCGGCTCCGCAGAGTTCGCCCCGGGTGGAAAGGAATGTGCTCAGTCCCTTCACCGCCAGGCAGCCGCATGTGTTGCTGGGAAGGACCTTGGGCGCCCCAGTGTCTTATCCCCGGATGTCCCCCCGCCGCCACCTCCCCGCTATGCACTCTCCACCATCTCACCAAGCCCCGCGTGCGTGGAATCTACGTTACCTTTTCCAAGGTTCCGCTCATCCTTTGCTACTGCGCGGCGTCTAGCTGTGCAAAGCGAAGACCCGCCCCTGCAGCCGCGTTCCCAGGGCGTCTGAAAACACTGACGGAACGGCCTTGACCAGGTGCAGCAACAATATCCCACCGAGACTCACTCAACTTCCGCATCATTTTAGTTCCGGAAGCTTCTGAAATTCAGCGTCTAGAAATTCTCCTGCTTTCCGCCCTCACTCAGGCTGTCACATTTACTGCTGTTTCTCCAGGCAGAATTAATTACCATCTCTGTGTTACCCCAGTACTTAGCACACATTTCTGATTTTTCACTTACAATATTATACACTAATGATTTGTTACCACCTCTTCTCTGTATTTGAAAGTTCTCAAAAGACTGAGATCCTGTCTGATTAATTCCTTTCGGCGTCTAGCACAGATCTGACTTTTTTTTTTTTTTTTTTTTGAAACGGAGTCTTGCTCTGTTTCGCAGGCTAGTGGCATGATCTCAGCTCACTGCAACCTCCGCCTCTCTGGTTCAAGCAATTCTCCTGTCTCCAAGTAGCTGGGATTACAGGCGCGCGCCCCCACGCCGGCCTAAGTTTTGTATTTTTAGTAGAGATGGGGTTTCTACATGTTTGTCGGGCTGGTCTTGAACTCCCGACCTCAGGTGATCCGCCCGCCTCGGCCTCGCAAAGTGCTAGGATTACAAGCGTGAGCCACCGGGCCGCACCAATCATCAGTTAAATTGAGGTTAGAAGTCAGATTTCCACGTCCGTGCTAGATGCTGGAATAAATTAATCAATCAGGATCTCAGTCCTTGAGAAACTCAATCAAAATAATAGTAAAAAATAATTAGTATCTAGTAACAATTAGTATCTAGTATGGTAAGTGAAATACCAGAATTGTGTGCAAAGTACTGAGATAACACAGATATGACAATTAATTATGCTTGGAAATATAATGGACCAGCCATACCTCCTCCAGTACAGTGATTGATTGTTGCCTAATAAATGCTACTGGGGTTTTAGAAGTGAAATTTTAAATAAGAAAAAAAAAGGCCGGGCGCGGTGGCTCAAGCCTGTAATCTCAGCACTTTGGGAGGCCGAGACGGGCGGATCACGAGGTCAGGAGATCGAGACCATCCTGGCTAACACAGTGAAACCCCTTCTCTATTAAAAAATACAAAAAACTAGCCGGGTGAGGTGGTGGGCGCCTGTAGTCCCAGCCACTCGGGAGGCTGAGGCAGGAAAATGGCGTAAACCCGGGAGGCGGAGCTTGCAGTGAGCTGAGATCCGGCCACTGCACTCCAGCCCGGGCGACAGAGCCAGACTCTGTCTCAAAAAAAAAAAAAAGAAAAAAAAAATCAATCAAATGCTAGTATGTGCCAGGTCGGTTCTTTATGGGTTCATTCAGTCTTTCCAATAACCCTATGAGGCTGAGGATCATTATACCCATCTCACAGATGAGGAACGGAGACAGGAAGAAGGTACCTAGTTAACATAATGTTATATAAGTGGTGAGCTGTTTCATTTCAGTGCCTGTGCTTCATCTGTTTTATGGGATTGTGACTATAGGTTTGCAAAAGGGCAGGTTGGCAGCCAGAGTTTCTTTCCTTGTCTAGTCCAGGTAAATACAATCTAATAAAATACATGGCCGGGTGTGGTGGCTCATGCCTATAATCCGAGCACTTTGGGAGGCCGAGGCAGGCGGATCACAAGTTTGAGACCAGCCTGAGCAAAATGGTGAAACTCCATCACTACTAAAAATACAAAAATTAGCCAGGCGTAGCGGTGCATGCCTGTAATCCCAGCTACTCAGGAGCCTGAGGAAGGAGAATCGCTTGAACCCGGGAGGCAGAGCCTGCAGTGTGCTAAGATGGTGCCATTGCACTCCAGCTTGGGCCACAGAACAAGACTCCGTCTGGGGGAAAAAAAAAAAAGATACAAATCCATCTTCACGTTGATACACTCTCTGGGGTAAGGAAAAAGGAAAAAGAAGGAAGAAGGAGACGGTTAGTCCTTTGTATGAAGATACAAGGATTCCCAAAACAACTAGAATTTTTTTTTTTTTCGAGACAGAGTCTCGCTCTGTCGCCCAGGCTGGAGTGCAGTGGCCCGATCACTGCAGCCTCTGCCTCCTGGGTTCATGCCATTCTCCTACCTCAGCCTCCCAAGCAGCTGGGACTACAGGCGCCTGTCACCACGCCTGGCTAATTTTTTGTATTTTTAGTGGAGATGGGGTTTCACTGTGTTAGCCAGGATGGTCTCAATCTCCTGACCTGGTTGTCAGCCTGCCTTGGCCTCCCAAAGTGCTGGGATTATAGACGTGAGCCACCGCACCCAGCCAACAATTAGAATATTTTTAAAGGTCAAGAATCTAGAACCCAAAAGGAAGCTGAAATTAGCATATATAAATATAAACGCACCTTAGCAATATCCATGAACGTACTGGAATGGATATTATTGTTGCGAAGCTCTGTTGCTGATGTTATATGTTATAAAGGAGTGCGTTTACTGAGCTTCCCAAAGGGACACTTTCATATAGATGTAAGCAGAAATCCCTGCATATCTAACATTCAGTAGCTTCTCTGGCTTATTTTGTCTTCAGCCTCTAAAAACAAAGCCTCCCACCCATTTGGGGAAACCAAGACAGCTCAACACAGGCCGATTTCCAAGTACCAAGTTCTTCTTTTTACTTCATCCTTCTATAAACCATGAACTTCCCAAGGTCAAGGATATTTATACCTTATTCATATTTGATTGTTTTTTCATTGTTGTTTTGAGACAGGGTCTTGTTCTGCTGCCCAGGCTGGAGTGTAGTAGAGTGATCATAGCTCACTGTAACCTCAAACTTGTGGGCTCAAGTGATTCTTCTGCCTCAGCCTCCTGAGTATCTGGGACTACAAAGGTATACAATCAAGCTCAGCTTATGTATGTATTTATTTTGCAGACAGGGTGTTTTGCTATGTTGCCCAGGCTGGTCTCAAACTCTTGACCTGAAGTGATCCTCCCATCTCAGCCTCTCAAAGCACTGGGATTATAGGCATGTGCCACCGCACCTGGCCAATACCTTATTTATCTTTGTATCTCCAGCATCTAGTCCAGGGCCCAGCCCATGGAATATGCATCTGGTGAACTGAATTGAAAGCTCCCTCTTCTTTCTCTTTTCTCCTACCTATAACCCATTTCTACAATGATATTTCTTGTCTGCTTCTTCACAAACAGCATAGTAGACACACAGAGATGGGAGAATGTGCATAGAATATGGGCTCAAATTCATTCCTGCCCCTGCCATTTACTCACTGTGTGGTTTTGAAAAAGAGAGTGGTGAATGTTTAGGGGACTTCAAGTTTGGCTGAAATGTAGATTTAGAGAGAAAACTATTGAGAAAAGAGATTAGAGAGGCAGGATAGAGTCAAATTGTTAAATGTCAGACCAAAAAGTTGGAGAGGCTTTGACCAATCAGGAGCCAGTTAAGAGTGGAAAAGTAGAGAAGAGAACAGAGCCAGGGAGTCCAGCCGGAAGACTAAAGTGGCAATGTAAGTGACAAGGAGGAGTGTCTAAGTTAAGGCACTGATAGAGATGGAGAGGAATCAATACGAGAGATATTAAGGCGATAGAATGGGCAGACTTTGGTGACTGATTAGATGTGAGCAGTAAAGGACATTCTAAGTTATAATCTGAGATGAATATGGAGCATCAGTCTACAACTAGGTACCAGATAAGCCAATTTCCCATTCTCCCAGGCATGTGACTGCTCCTGTCCCTCTCTTTATTGCCCAGAAGACCCTTTGGCTATCAGCCTAGAGGCTCACCAAATGCCTCCTGACCTCTCTAGTGGGAGATAGAGAAGGAAAGGGCTGGAGCATGTGAATGCCACCTGAAAAAGGCTTCCTGAAGTCAATGCTTTGGGCCTAAATTCTGGATAGTTTTGTCCTTCATGATGAGTGGATATCAGAAGAATGACTGTAGGGTTCAGAAAGAGAGAACCAAATAGTAATTTGTGATTGCTTCATTCTACTTATTTATTTTATTTTTATTTTTATTTTTTTGAGACAGAGTCTCGCTCTATTGCCCAGGCTAGAGTGCAGTGGCATGATCTTGGCTCACCGCAACTTCCACCTTCTGGTTCAAGCGATTCTCCTGCCTCAGCCACCTGAGTAGCTGGGACTACAGGCGCCCACCACCATGCCCAGCTAATTTTTGTATTTTTAGTAGTAACGGGGTTTCCCCATATTGTCCAGGCTGGTCTCGAACTCCTGCCCTTGTGATCTGCCACCTTGGCCTCCCAAAGTGCTGGGATTACAGGAGTGAGCCACTGTGCCCAGCCATGATCACTTCACTTTATTTTATTTATTTATTTATTTTTTGAGACGGAGTCTCGCTCTGTCGCCCAGGCTGGAGTGCAGTGGCCCGATCTCAGCTCACTGCAAGCTCCGCCTCCCGGGTTCATGCCATTCTCCTGCCTCAGCCTCCCGAGTAGCTGGGACTATAGGCGCCTGCCACCTCACCCGGCTAATTTTTTGTATTTTTTAGTAGAGACAGGGTTTCACCGTGTTAGCCAGGATGGTCTGGATCTCCTGACCTCGTGATCCGCCCATGTCGGCCTCCCAAAGTGCTGGGATTACAGGCTTGAGCCACCGCGCCCGGCCCGATCACTTCACTTTAAAATGATTTTGACAAATCCCTTTCTCTCCCTCCTTCAGGCCATTTTTTTTTTTTTTTTTTTTTTTTTTGAGATGGAGTTTCACTCTTGTTGCCCAGGCTGGAGTCCAGTGGTGCAATCTCAGCTCATTGCAACCCCCACCTTCCTGTTTCAAGCACTTCTCCTGCCTCAGCCTCCTGAGTAGCTGAGATCACAGGTACCTGCCACCACACCTGGCTAATTTTTGTATTTTTAATAGAGACAGGGTTTCACCATGTTGGCCAGGCTGGTCTCAAACTCCTGACCTCATACGCCACCTGCCTTGGCCTCCCAAAGTGCTGGGATTACTGGTGTGAGCCACCACACCTGGCCTTTTTTTAAAGACAAGGTCTCACTCTGTCACCCACACTGGAGTACAGTGATACAATCATGGTTTAATGCAGCCATGACCTCCCAGGCTGGAGCAATCTTCCCAACTCGGCCTTGGAAAATGCTGGAATTACAGTCATGAGCCACTTATGATATCTGGACCTTGGAGAGCAGCAACACAAAAGATTCTTCCTAGTCCATAAGAAAAGGGTTTTTAAAAAATAGATAGGGTCTTACTATGTTGCCCAGGCTGGACTCGAACTCCTGGGCTTAAATGATCCTTTCACCTCAGCCTCCCTAGTAGCTGAGGCCCCAGATGCACCCCACCATACCCCACCTCTATGCCATTTCTTATGCTGCTATCAGAGTGCTATTTCTAAACATAAATATGACCATGTCACTTTTTTGCCCAAGGTTGTTTGATGCCCTTCACACACTGCCTGTAGCAGTGCTGTCCAACAGAACTGTCTGCAAATATGTGAATGTTCTATATCTGCTCTAATAGATAGCTACCAACCATATGTGGCTATTGAGCACTTGAAGTGCAACTAGTGTGACTTAGAAACTGGATTTTAGGGTGGGGCACAGTGGCTGACGCCTGTAATAGCACTTTGGGAGGCCAAGGCGGGTGGATCACACGAGGTCAGGAGATTGGGACCGTCCTGGCTAACACAGTGAAATCCCATCTCTACTAAAAATACAAAAAAAAAAATTAGCTGGGCGTGGTGGTGGGCGCCTGTAGTCCCAGCTACTCGGGAGGCTGAGGCAGGAGAATGGTGTGAACCTGAGAGGCGGAGCTTGCAGTGAGCGGAGATCGCGCCACTGCACTCTAGCCTGGGCGACAGAGAGAGACTCCGTCTCAAGAAAAAAAAAGAAAAGAAACTGGATTTTGGCCGGGCGCGGTGGCTCAAGCCTGTAATCCCAGCACTTTGGGAGGCCGAGACGGGCGGATCACAAGGTCAGGAGATCGAGACCATCCTGGCGAACACGGTGAAACCCCGTCTCTACTAAAAAATACAAAAAAACTAGCCGGGTGAAGTGGCGGGCGCCTGTAGTCCCAGCTACTTGGGAGGCTGAGGCAGGAGAATGGCGTAAACCCGGGAGGCGGAGCTTGCAGTGAGCTGAGATCCGGCCACTGCACTCCAGCCTGGGCGACAGAGCCAGACTCCATCTCAAAAAAAAAAAAAAAAAAAAAAAAGAAACTGGATTTTAATTTAATTCTAATGTAAATAATCACTTGTGGCTAGTGGCTCCTTATAGTGGCTATGGGATCAGGTCCAGACTCCTAAAAACCAAGTCCTTTGCTCTCTATTTCCCATCTACCTATCTAGCCTTATTTCCACCCCCACTTTTTTTTTTTTTTTTTTTTTGAGACAGAGTCTTGCTCTGTCACCAAAGCTGAAGTGCAGTGATGCGATCTTGCTCACTGCAACCTCAAACTCCTGGGCTCAAGCAATTCTCTCACCTCAGCTTCCCAAGTAGCTGGGACTATAGGCACATAGCATTGTGCCCAGCTAATTTATTTTTATTTTTATTTTTGTAGAGATGAGGTCTCACTTTGTTACTCAGGCTGGTCTCGAACTCCTGGCCTCAAACATCCTCCCATCTCAGCCTCCCAAAGTGCTGGGATTACAGGTGTGAGCCACTGAGCCTGGCTGGCCTTTCCACCCTTTTCTTCTCTCTCTTTTTTTTTTTTTTTTTTTTTTTTGAGACAGAGTCTCGCTCTGTCCCTCAAGCTGGAGTGCAATGGCACGATCTCGGCCCACTGTAAGCTCTGCCTCCCGGGTTCACGCCGTTCTCCTGCCTCAGCCTCCCGAGTGGCTGGGACTACAGGCACCTGCCACCACGCCTGGCTAATTTGTTTGTATTTTTTGTAGATTCGGGGTTTCACCATATTAGCCAGGATTGTCTCGATCTCCCGACTTGATGCACCTGCCTCAGCCTCCCAAAGTGCTGGGATTACAGGCATGAGCCACCATGCCCAGCCCTTTCCACCACACCCGGCCCTTTCCACCCTTTTCAACACAAATATTACTCCATAGCCAATATTAAATCGTGTAATTCTCCAATCATGATACTCTCTATCACACCTCCCTGCCTTTGCTCCTGCAATATTTGTGTTGAAATGACCTTTGTTTACTCATTCACCTGGAAAACTCTTACTCTTCTTTCCAGACACAAGTCAAATGTTACCTTTCCTGTATAGCCATTTCCAATGACTCTGCAGGAATAATGTGGTCCCTTCTCTGCACTTCCACAGCTCATTTCTCATGCTGTCAACACAATGTATTGTCACTATTTGTTCACTTATGTATCTTCTCCACTAGATCTCTACCGGATTCACTAGAGCACTTTTAGAGGAATATTGTTCATATTTCTTTCTATCCTCAGCATTTGCCACAGGTCATAGAACATAATGAAGCGCCAACAAATGTTGAATGAAATAATGAATATGTGAATATTTTTAAAGTTCCTAGAAGTAAATATGGATTTTAGATTTTTATAATATCTTGCATCACAAAAAAGCATTGAGTACTTTGCCTTTCTGGTTTTATTTTTACAAGCTAGCCTTCCTTTAAAGCTTAAAAAAAAAAAACTGTCCTGGTTCTCAGCACAACCACATCAGAGAATGCCTTAGGGAGCAAGAAAATAAAAGGACGCCCTTTAGAAAGACTATGTTTGATCTCTAGTTAAACTTCCTTTCAAGTAATAATTTCATGGTCACCTATTATAAAAAGTTTCCCATAGTGACAAAAAGTTCTAATCTATGACTTAAGTGAAAATGTATACCTTAAGCTACCTCAAACTGAAAACTATTTTAGCTTCAGTGGAAGTTTTCCGCTTCTATTTTTTGGTATGGTTTTGATACAAAGAAAATCGTACTTGAAAGAAAAAAAATATACAAAACTCCAGAGGTGGAAGAGGACTAGCTACCTAGGAAAAGCCAGAAAGAGATGGGCTGACACCCTAGCCTGAACTTTACCAGGAATTTTCTCCTTGTGCAGGGCTGGGCTGAGTGAGTGGGAATTACTTAACCCTAGAGAGAGGGTGAAAAGATGATGAAAGAGGCTGCAAGAGGGAAGCTCAACTGTTTAGTAAGATCAAAGAAGCCCATAGGAAGGGGCAGGGCGCTGTGGCTGACACCTGTAATCTCAGCACTTTGGGAGGCCAAGGTAGCAGAAAAATTTAAAAATTAGCTGGGCATGGTGATGCCAGCCTGTAGTCCTAGCTACTTAGGAGGCTGAGGTGAGAGCACTGCTTTAGCTTAGGAGTTCAAGGCTACAGTGAACTAGGATGGCATCACTGTGCTCCAGCTGAGGGACAGAGGCAGAATCTGACACTTTTTTTTTTTTTTTTTCAGACAGAGTCTCACCCTGTCACCCAGGCTGGAGTGGTGTGGTGCAATCTCGGCTCGCTGCAACCTCCACCTCCCAGTTTCAAGCGATTCTCCTGCCTCAGCTTCCCGAGTAGCTAGGATTACGGGTGCCCGCCACCACACCCGGCTAATTTTTGTATTTTTAGTAGAGACAGGGTTTCACCATGTTGGCCAGGCTAGTCTCGAATTCCTGACCTTTGGTGATCCATCCGCCTTGGCCTCCCAAAATGCTGGGATTACAGGCGCAGGCATGAGCCACCTTGCCTGGTCCAGACTCTGACTCTTAAGAAAACAAAAAACGACGGAGAGGGTACAGAGAACCACTCACCAGGTAGTTAGGTGTGCAACTTAAACAATAATCTTTCCAGAAGCCCAAAACCCGTGTTCTGGTTGGTCCAGCCCTGGGAGAGTACCTCCTGCACAGAGCTCCTCCAGCAGAGGGATACTGTGACACCCGAGAGGCTATCCTTATCCACCTCTTTCCAACCCTTTCAGGTTGGTCTGCACTGAACCACTTGTTATCGCAAACGTTTTACTCAATGTAAGAAAACTTTTCGGCCAAGTGCGGTGGCTCACACCTATAATCCCAGCACTTGGGGAGGCTGAGGCAAGAGAATTGCTTGAGCCCAGAAGTTTGAGACCAGCCTGGGCTATAGTGAGACCCACACCTCTACAAAACAAAACACTTTTCTTATAGAAAAGTTCTGTGTGTTGCTGCTGTCCATGGCCTAAATATCACACATGTACTGGAAAACAGAAACAGAAAAACCCTAATTCCACTATAGCAAACCACTCATAGCCTCTAGTGTAATTATCCTGCCTGGCAGCCTGGGATTAGGAGACACGGGTGCAAATTTTACAAAATCAAAATGTGGAGGTAGTTTTTGAAATATATTATTTGGAGGATAGTAATAACTCCTTGACCTAATGAGATAGGTGCTTCTGACCTTTATCTCCAACTATCTGCTCTATCTCTTCATTTGAATGCCCCTCCTCTTTACCTCCACATGTACTAGCCAAGGTCCATTTTCATCATCTCCCATCTGAACTATTGTGCTGGCATAACTAATTGGTGTGCCAGTCTTTAGTCTCATTCCTATTCCAGTTTATTTCCAAAAACAGCTTTCTTGAAGCATATTTCATGGAGATCATGATTTAAAAAGCAAAACAAACAAAAAACCTTCAATACAGCCGGGTGCACAGGCTTACGTCTGTACTCCCAACACTTTGGGAGGCCAAGGTGGGAGGATCCCTTGGGCCCAGGGTTTTGTGGTTACAGTGAGTTATGATCACACCACTGTGCTCTAGACTGGTGACAGAGAGAGACTTTGTCTTCAAAAAAATTAAGAAATAATAAATGTAGGCCAGACACAATGACTCATGCCTATAATCCCAGCACTTTGGGAGACCAAGGCAGAAGGATTGCTTGAGCCCAGGAGTTTGAGATCACCCAAAGCAACATGGCAAAATCCTGCCTCTCCCAAAATATAAAAATAAAAATTAGCTGTATGTGGTGGTGCATACGTATTTTCCCAGCTATTTGGGAGACTGAGGGTGAGAGGATCACTTGAGTCTGGGACGTTGAGGTGGCAGTGAGCTGTGATTGTGCCACTGCACTCCAACCTTGGTGACAGGGGGAGACTTTATCTCAAAATAATAATAATAATATGCCAGGCACAATGGCTCATGCCTGTAAACCCAGCACTTTGGGAGGCTGAGGTGGGTGGATCACTTGAGGTCAGGAGTTCAAGACCAACCTGGTCAACATGGTGAAACGCCATCTCTACTAAAAATACAAAAAAATTAGCTGGGCATTGTGGCATGTGCCTGTATTCCCAGCTATTCAGGAGGCTGAGGCAGGAGAATCGCTTGAACCTCCTCCTCACCCAGGCTGGAGTGCAGTGGTGCTATCTCGGCTCACTGCAAGCGCCGCCTCCTGGATTCACGTCATTCTGCCTCAGCCTCTGGAGTAGCTGGGACTATAGGCACCCGCCACCATGCCTGGCTAATTTTTTGTATTTTTGGTAGAGACGGGGTTTCACCGTGTTACCCAGGATGGTCTCAATCTCCTGACCTCGTGATCCGCCTGCCTCGGCCTCCCAAAGTGCTAGGATTACAGGCGTGAGCCACCGTGCCTGGCCGGCATTTACAGCTTTCACGATCTGTCTCCAATTTACCATTCAGCCGTTCCTATTCACATGCGCATTGCACATACAACACTGATAATTGTTCAACACATTTTCCTATACCTCCTTTATGGACCTTACAATTTGTTTTATAGTTGTTTGAAGATGCGTTTTTTCAAACCACCAGAAAATGCTCCTTGATTTTCGGATCCTTGTCTGATCCCACTCTGTGTTTTTCTCAACATCTTTTTAGCATCTACACATTGTAGGTACCAGAAATAATTTGTGGATGAAGATTGGGCTTGCTGAAGAATACTAAGAACTTTGGCTCTAAGTTTTTGACCAAAATAGAGATGATTGTCATGATTAGCAACTCCTGTTTTAGCCCCTGAGCGCCTTTTCTTCAAAAAAAGGGGGGAGGCATAATTAACTGAAACATTTGGAAAATACAGAAAAGTAAAAACAACAACAGCAAAAATCAACACCATCCAGCTGGGCGCGGTGGCTCAGGCCTGTAATCCCAGCACTTTGGGAGGCAGAGGCAGGTGGATCACAAGGTCAGGAGATTGAGACCATCCTGGCCAACATGGTGAAACCCTGTCTCTACTAAAAATACAAAAACTAGCCGGGCGTGGTAGCGGGCGCCTGTAGTCCCAGCTACTAGGGAGGCTGAGGCAGGAGAATGGCGTGAACCCGGGGAGGTGGAGCTTGCAGTGAGCTGAGATAGCACCACCGCACTCCAGCCTGGGGGACAGAGTGAGACTCCATCTCAAAAAAAATAAAAAATAAAAATAAATGAGCACCACCCAAAGACAGCCAGGATGTTAACATTTCATTATGTTTCTCTTTCTTCATGTCTTTTATTTTTAAAAATTTATTTATTTATTTTTTTTGAGATGGAGTCTTGCTCTGTCCCCCAGGCTGGAGTACAGTGGCGCAATCTTGGCTCACTGAACCCTCTGCCTCCCAGGTTCAAGCCATTATCCTGCCTCGGCCTTCCGAGTAGCTGGGATTACAGGCGCCAGCCACCGTGCCTGGCTAATTTTTGTACTTTTAGTAGAGATGGAGGTTTGCCATGTTGGCCAGGCTGGTCTCGAACTCCTGACCTCAGGTGATCCGCCCGCCTCGGTCTCCCAATGTGCTGGGATTACAGACGTGAGCCACCATGCCCAGCCTATGTCTTTTATTTATTTATTTATCATTATTATTTTTTGAGACAAAGTCTCGCTCTGTCGCCAGGCTGAAATGCAGTGGCACGATCATAGCTCACTGTAGCTTTAACGTCCTGGGCTTAGGCGTTCCTCCTGCCTCAGCCTCAGCCTCTTAAGTAGCAGGGAATACAGGTGCATGATACTACACCCAGCTAATTTTTAAATTTTTTGTAGAGATAGGGTCTCACTATGTTGACCAGGCTGGACTCAAACTCTTGGGTTCAAGTGATCCTTCTGCCTTGGTCCCCCAAAGTCCTGGGATTACAGACTTGAGCCACTGTGCCTGAACCCTTTTATCTTTAGTGTTTTTATCTAGATATGTATGTATTTATGTATGTAGGTATGTATGTATGTATTTATTTTTTGAGACAGAGTCTCGCTCTGTCGCCCAGGCTGGAGTGCAGTGGCGTGATCTCAGCTCACTGCAAGTTCCGCCTCCCAGGTTCACGCCATTCTCCTGCCTCAGCCTCCCGAATAGCTGGGACTACAGGTGCCTGCCACCATGCCCAGCTAATTTTTTGCATTTTTATTTTATTTTTTATTTTTTTATTTTTTTTTATTTTTTTATTTTTTTTGAGACGGAGTCTTGCTCGGTGCCCCAGGCTGGAGTGCAGTGGCGCGATCTCGGCTCACTGCAAGCTCCGCCTCCCGGGTTCACGCCATTCTCCTGCCTCAGCCTCCCGAGTAGCTGGGACTACAGGCGCCCGCCACCTCGCCCGGCTAATTTTCTTGTATTTTTAGTAGAGACGGGGTTTCACCGTGTTAGCCAGGATGGTCTCGATCTCCTGACCTCGTGATCCGCCCGCCTCGGCCTCCCAAAGTGCTGGGATTACAGGCTTGAGCCACCGCGCCCGGCCAATTTTTTGCATTTTTAGTAGAGACGGGGTTTCACCATGTTAGCCAGGATGGTCTGAATCTCCTGACCTATTGATCTGCCCGCCTCAGCCTCCCAAAGTGCTGGGATTACAGGCATGAGCCAGCACGCCCAGCCTTATTTATTTTATTTTATTTATTTAATAGAGATGGGGTCTGGCTATGTTACCCAGGCTGGTCTTGAACTCCTAGGCTCAAGCGATCCTCCCTCTTCTGCCTCTTGAAGTACTGGAATTATAGGCATGAGCGACCGCACCTAGTCCTATAATGGTCTTAGATTTTATTGTTCTGCCATACATTGTTAATGGTCCAATTGGGGAACAATTGCATGGTTATTTCCATTTTACAGATGATGAAACTGAGACTCAGTTCAGATGAATAAATTATCCATTAAGTCTGGCTGCAAGAAAACCAGACCTTCCAACTTTGTTGTGGTCCCTACCCTTTTCTTGAATACGAAACCACCCTCTTTTTGAATCCCATCTCTTTCTGAAACTGGCCTGCTTAGCATCTCAGGGCCCTCCAACATGCTTATTTTTATAATGAAATGCGCAACAGGCCGGGTGCTGTGGCTCAAGCCTGTAATCCCAGCACTTTGGGAGGCCGAGACAGGCAGATCACGAGGTCAGGAAATCGAGACCATCCTGGCTAACACAGTGAGACTCCGTCTCAAAAAAAATAAAAAAAGAAAAAAAGAAATGCGCAACAAACTTTTTCCCTAAACTACTTGAGGTAACTTGCTCTTTACCACCAAAATAACTAAATTCTTCATTTAAAACAAGTCACTCTGAGTTGATAATGCTGTTTTGGGATAAAAACTCTTCTGGCCTTAAGAAGGACTATTCTATATGCTCTGTCATATAGGCCTATGGAAATTAATATACCATTTGACTTTTGCCACACCTCTTCCTACAATTTTCTCTCTCTCCTCTCTCTCTCTTTCTTCTCTCTCCTCTCTCTCTCTCTCCCTCCCTTCCTCCCTCCCTCCCCTCTCTCCTTTCTCTCTTTTCTCTGACAGAGACTTACTCTGTTTCCCAGGCTGGAGTGCCGTGGTGTGATCTCAGCTTACTGCAACCTCTGCCTCCCTGGTTCAAGTGATTCTCCTGCCTCAGTCTCCCAAGTAGCTGGGACTACAGGCACCCACCACCACACCTGCCTAATTTTTCTTTTTTTCCCATAGAGAACAGTTTTTGTTTGTTTATTTTTTGAGATGGAGTGAACCTATTTGGTAGAGGCTTGGACTTGTTTTTTCAGGGTCCTTACCCACCCAAGATGTTATGATTCTAAGTTTCTCTATTGTACTACTTTATAACCCTAAGATCCTAAAATGTTTAAAGACTCTACAATCTTGTAATTCTTGTGGAACAACTTTGCAAAGAGAAGGTGAAGCTGTGGAATAGCCAGTTCTTAGCTATCTCTCTTTCCCGACCTGCCCCATCTCCAAGAGGCTATCCACTCAAAGTTTATTTTATTTTTAAAATTTTATATATTTATTTATTTATTTTTGAAATGGAGTTTCACTCTTGTTGCCCAGGCTGGAGTGCAGTGGCATGATCTTGGTTCACTGCAACCTCTGCCTCCCAGGTTCAAGCAATTCTCCTGCCTCAGCCTCCCAAGTAGCTGGGATTACAGGTGTGTGCCACCACGCCCGGCTAATGTTGTATTTTTAGTAGAGATGGGGTTTCACCATGTTGGTCAGGCTGGTCTCGAACTCCTGACCTCAGGTGATCTGCCCACCTTGACCTCCCAAAGTGCTGGGATTACAGGTGTGAGCCACTGTGCCCAGGCTCAAAGTTTAAATGCTCAACAGGAAAATATAAAAATGATAGTCATTCATCCATGGAATACCTTATCCTAGCCATTCACTTAAAATCACAAAGAAGGCCGGATGTGGTGGCTCACACCTGTAATCGCAGCACTTTGGGAGGCCAAGGCGGGCGGGCGGATCACGAGTTCAGGAGATCGAGACCATCCTGTCTAATACAGTAAAACCCCGTCTCTACTAAAAACACACACGCAAAAATTAGCCGGGCGTGGTGGCGGTCGCCTGTAGTCCCAACAACTTGGGAGGCTGAGGCAGGAAAATGGCGTGAACCCTAAAGGCAGAGCTTGCAGTGAGCCAAGACCGTGCCACTGCACTCCAGCCTGGGCAACAGAGCGAGACTCCGTCTCAAAAAATAATAATAACTAAATAAAATCACAAAGAAAAACATTTAATATGCAAACAGCAATACGTAAGTTATACAGCATTGTCCCAATTGTGTTAAAATTGATACACAGAGGGAAAAAAAGAATGACAAAGGTTAATTATGATTGTTTCTGGCTGATGGGACAGTAAATCACTTTTATTTCCATTACGCTTTTCTTAATTTCCTAAAATATGCATATATTTTTATAATCAGAAAAAAAGGTTTTAAGCTCAAACGTGTCAGGCCACACCTGGTGCCGCGTCGTTGGGATACAGAGATGAGTCATCTCAAAGGAGAGGGAGGGGCCAACAAGGCTTTGACTAGGGCTGGCTTGGAAGGGGAGGGACAAGCACTGGGTAGCGTGGGATCTGATCAGCTCAGCTGGAGTTCAACCCGGAAGCGCTGACGGTGGCACACCACCGGGCAAAATCCACCTCAAAAGCTGGAAATAACGTGGCAGCCGCGGCACCACAAGACCCGCCAGTCCAAGTCAACCTCACCGCCCTCGGGCCGACGACCCAGGCCAACCCCGCCCCTTGCCTCTCCCCATTGGTCCGCTGAAGCTCGTTCGGTTCCCAGGGCACGCCCCTCTGGGGCTGCGAGAGGATGCGCGCTCCCTCCTCCACATGGACGTTGGCGGCCATGCTGAGTGTGGCTTGACACGGGAGGGTGGGGTATTCTCTGTTTCTGCCGCCGCTGACTCCATCCCACACACTCTGTTTAAGTGTTTCCCTTTAGTCGTAGGCTCTCAGGACCCGAAGTAAAGAGATGATTTATCACTGAAAAGATTCTCACTTGGGAGCTGGGGGTTTGTGTGAAATGCATATATCTTCCGCCCCTCCTCCAGTTCCCTGGAGGCCGGTGGGTTCTAGTTTTCCAGAGGTGATGTCATCGCAAAACCTTTCTAAGGTCCTAATGCCCGATGTTAGGATTGCAGAACCATTCAAAATGAGATCTTAGAGATTCGGTGACTATATAATTTATTGTTCAAACTTGTATAGCTTTGAAAGTCTAGTGGTATACTATCAATAATTACAATCCACACAACAGTCGTAAATGTGGACTGTTCTGGAGTTTATAGTCACTCTACTTAAAGTCACCCTATTTATAGTCAGCTCGTTTTTTTTTTTTTTTTTTTTTTTTTAATTGTGGTCAAATATGGGGCCGGGCGCAGTGGCTCACACCTGTAATCCCAGCACTTTGGGAGGCCGAGGCAGGCGGATCACGAGGTCAGGAGATCCAGACCATCCAGGTCAACTTGGTGAAACCCTGTCTCTACTAAAAATACAAAAATTAGCCGGGCGAGGCGGCGCGCGCCTGTAGTCCAGAATTGCTTGAACCCAGGAAGCGGAAGCTGCAGTGAGCCGAGATCGCGCCACTGCACTGTAGCCTGAGCAACAGGGCGAAACTCCGTTTCCACCAAAAAAAAAAAAAATTGTGGTCAAATATATATGAGAAAAAAATCCATTTTAACAATCTTTATGTGTATAATTCAGTGGCATTAATTACATTCACAGTGTCGTGCAATCATCACCATTATCTATTTCCAAAAATTTTCATTACCCCAAGCAGAATCCATGCCCAGTAAGTAATAACTCCCCATTAACGTCTCCTACTAGCCCCTGTTAATCTCCAGTGCGCTTTCTGTCTCTATGAATTTGCTATATTTCATGTAAGTGGAATCATACAATAGTTGAGGTTTTCTGTCTGCCTAATTTCACTCAGCATTAAAAAAAGTTTCATCTATGTTGTACTATGTATTAACACTTTATTTTGTTTTATAGTTAAATAGTATTCCCTTGTATGGATATACCACAATTTGTTTATCCATTCATCTGTCTACAAACACTTGGGTCGTTTCTACCTGTTGGCTATTGTGAACAAAGCTGCTACAAACATTTTGTACAAGTATTTGAAGGTTGCAAAACATTTTTTTAAGCCATCTTAGTAGTTTGAAATGGTGTATTTGTGGTTTTGGTTTGCATATCCTTGATCATTACAGTTGTTGTGGCCGGGCACGGTGGCTCACGCCTGTAATTCCAGCACTTTGGAGGCCGAGGCAGGTGTATCACAAGGTCAGGAGATCGAAACTATCCTGGCCAACATGGTGAAACCCTGTCTGTACTAAAAATACAAAAACACCTGGCGCAGTGGCTCACGCCTGTAATCCCAGCACTTTGGGAGGTCGAGGCAGTGAATCACAAGGTCAGGAGATCAAGACCATAATGGCCGACATGGTGAAACCCCGTCTCTACTAAAAAAAAAAATGACAAAATTAGCCAGGCGTGGCCGCGCAAGCCTGTAGTCCCAGCAACTTGGGAGGCTGAGGCAGTAGAATTGCTTGAACTGGAGAGGCAGAAGTTGCAGTGAGCCAAGATCACGCCACTACACTCCAGCTTGGTGACAGAGTGAGACTCTGTCTCAAAAAAAAAAAAAAAAAAAAGATGTTGGGCATCTTATTTATTTATTTATTAAGATAGAGTCTTGCTGTGTCCAGGCTGGTGAATCATGAGGTCAGGAGTTCGAGACCAGCCCTACCTCTATTAAAAATACAAAAATTAGCCAGGCACAGTGACAGGCACCTGTAATCCTAGCTACTGGGGAAGCTGAGGCAGGAGAATCGCTTGAACCTGGGAGCCAGAGGTTATAGTGAGCTGAGATCGCGCCACTGCACTCTAGCCTGGTTGACAGAACAAGACTCCATCTCAAAAAAAATATATTAACATGCTTGCCTCACCAGTAGAATAATATAACCTCAAAACCTCAAAAGTAAGGACCAGGCTTGGCACAGTGGCTCATGCCTGTAATCTTAGCACTTTGGGAGGCCAAGGCAGGTGCATCACTTGAAGTCAGGAGTTCAAAACCAGCCTAACCAACATGGTGAAACCTGGTCTCCATTAAAACTACAAAAAAATTAGCAGGGTATGGTAGTGGTACCTGTAATCCCATCTACTTGGGAGGCTGAGGCAGGAGAATTGCTTGAACCTAGGAGGCGGAGGTTGCTGTGAGCCCAGATCACACCACTGCACTCCAACCTGGGCGACAGAGCGAAACTCTCTCTCAAAAAACAAAAAAAAAAACAAAAAAAAAGTAAGGACCAAATATTTTTCTGCTTTGTATTTCCAGTAGTAAAGCAGAGTGCCTGGTACACACTAGTTAAAAGTGTTTGTAGAATGAACAAATGAACAAATGAATATTTCAGGACAAAGCATACTCGAAACTGAATTCGTGTGTTTATTGCAATGAACACTGGCTTTCGGCTCCAAATATTATATTTCATCTTTTCCTCATAACAAAATTACAGTTTTAATGTAAAAATCTATCTTTCTTCACACAGCCATAAATCTCTCTATCCTAGTCTTAGTAATCCCATTTCTCTTGTAGCGACAGATTTAAGATGGGGATATGAAGCAATTCTGGCCAGTGAAATGTAATGGGGAGTTTAATGGGGGATTCTGGGAAATATTTTTTTTTACTTACAGAGATACATAGATGGCATCTCCTTTCCCTGGACTTTATAGGATATAGATGTGTCAGCTTGAACTGTAGCAGCAATCTTGTGATTATTGGGGAAGCTAGTATCTAAGAGTAAAGTCAATACACTGAGAAAGGCAGAGCAGAAAGACAGAAGAACCTGGTTCTTGTAGACATTGCTGGGTGGGAGGGAATTAACTAGTCCTGGAAGCTTCCTGGAAGCTTTGGACTTCCTTTTTTTTTTGAGACGGATTCTTGCCCTGTCACCCAGGCTGGAGTGCAATGGCATGATCTCGGCTCATTGCAACATTAGCCTCCCTGGTTCAAGTGATTCTTTCGCCTCAGCCTCCTGAGTACCTGGGATTACAGGCGCCTGCCGCCACGCCCGGCTAATTTTATTTTATTATTTATTTATTTATTTATTTATTTAGAGGCAGAGTCTCGCTTTGGTGCCCAGGCTAGAGTGCAGTGGCACGATCTCTGCTCACTGCCAGCTCTGCCTCCCGGGTTCATGCCATTCTCCTGTCTCAGCCTCCCAAGTAGATGGGACTACAGGTGCGTGCCACCACGCCTGGGTAATTTTTTTTTTTTTTTTTTTTTTTTTTTTTAGTAGAGATAGGGTTTCACCATGTTAGCCAGGATGGTCTCGATCTCCTGACCTCGTGATCCGCCCGCCTTGGCCTCCCAAAGTGCTGGGATTACAGGTGTGAGCCGCTGCACCGGCCAGGGCTTGTTTTTGTGGTTTGCCCTATTGTTTAAACTTTTTTTTTCTTTTTTTTTTTGAGACGGAGTCTCCCTCTGTTGCCCAGGCTGGAGTGCAGTGGCGCAATCTTGGCTCACTGTAACCTCCGCCTCCCGGGTTCGAGCAACTCTCCTGCTTTAGCCTCCCTAGTAGCTAGGATTATAGGCGCCCGCCACTACACCCGAATAATTTTTGTATTTTTAGTAGAAATGAGGTTTCACCATGTTGGCCAGACTGGTCTCCAACTCCTGACGTCAAGTGATCCTCCTGCCTCGGCCACTGCAAAGTGCTGGAATTACAGATGTGAGCTACAGAGCCCGGCCATTTAAACTATTTGGTGTTGGGTTTTCTGTTTCTTCCAGCTGAAAGGTTCTGAAATGATAATGTTAGTAAATGGATCACATAGCAAATAAACTGGGTTTTTTTTTTTTTTTCCTCATCAAAAGATAGTGGAGTATATATATAAAGGGCACAAGTCAACCCTGTTGTAATCTTTGTTGTCTGTATTGGAGTACAGCTACGATGTAGGTGTTCTTGCAAGCCTCCTCTGGAAAGACTGCACATTGTCCCTGATAATCTTTGATCTGGACAACAGAAACAACAGCCTGTCAGGTAAAACCAGGAAGACAGTTGGCATGAAAAGTGATTTGGAAATTTTTTGTCTTTATTGATGAAAATAATGCGAATTTTTTTTTTGTTTTTTTTTTTTTGAGTTGGAGTCTCGCTCTATCACCCAAGCTGGAGTGTGGTGGCATGATCTCGGCTCACTGAAATCTCCACTTCCCAGACTGAAGGAATCCTCCCATCTCAGCCTCCCGAGTAGCTGGGATCACAGAAGCGCACCACCATGCCTGGCTAATTTTTTGTATTTTTAGTAGAGGTGGGGTTTCATCATGTTGCCCACGCTGGTCTAGAAATTAATGTGGGCCAGGCCCTGTGGCTCAAGCCTGTGATCCCAGCACTTTGGGAGGCCGAGGTGGGCAGATCATGAGATCAGGAGATCGAGACCGTCCTGGCTAACACAGTGAAACCCCGTGTCTACTAAAAATACAAAAAACTTAGCCGGGCATGGTGCCATGTGCCTGTCCCAGCTACTCAGGAGGGTGAGGCAGGAGAATTGCTTGAACCCGGGAGGTGGTGGTTGCAGTGAGCCAAGATTGCACCATTGTACTCCACACTCCAGCCTGAGCAACAAGAGCGAAACTCTTAGTCTCTTTTTTGGGCATATAAGACTGCCTGCCATTTTTATGGAAGGTGCTTGGAAAGAGATAATTGCTTATCAATTCCCCTGTCTTTTGGCAGTACCTCACCCTGGTACTTTACTATGCCTGGTTAACTGAGCCTAGAGCTTCTTCTTTTTTTTTTTTTTTTTGAGACGGATTCTTGCTCTGTTGCCCAGGCTAGAGTGCAATGGCGTGATCTCAGCTGACTGCAACCTCCACTTCCCGAGTTCAAGCGATTCTCCTGCCTCAGTTTCCCAAGTAGCTGGGATTACAAGTGCCTGCCACCACGCCCGACTAATTTTTGTATTTTTAGTAAGGGTTTCACCCTGCCGGCCAGGCTGGTCTCAAACTCCCGACCTCAGGCGATCCGCCACCCTCGGCCTCACAAAGTGCTGAGATTATAGTGGTAAGCCACCGCACTCGGCCGCCGAGAGCTTCTTGTATTCAGTTTCACCACTCACGCCTGTAATCCCAGCACTTTGGGAGGTCGAGATGGGCGGATCACGAGGTCAGGAGATCGAGACCATCCTGACTAACACGGTGAAACCCCGTCTCTACTAAAAATACAAAAATTAGCCGGGCGCGGTGGCGGGCGTCTGTAGTCCCAGCCACACGAGAGGCTGAGGCAGGAGAATGGCGTGAACCCGGGAGGCGGAGCTTGCAGTGAGTGGAGATTGCGCCACCGCACTCCAGCCTGGGCGACACAGCGAGACTCCGTCTCAAAAAAAAAAAAAAAAAAAAAAAAAAAAAAAAAAAAAAGAAAGGGATGGGTTTAAAATGCTATTCATACAGTCGTTGATACAATTCTCTTGTTTTTGTCCTTGTTTTACCCCTACCTTATGTGGTACCTGGTATTTCACATTCCTGAGCAGAATTTCTGCAGTTCTGCTTAGTTGATTGACTTGCTTCTTGTTACTTCATCTTTCAGTAAGCACTTTATATGTTCTGTTTAGTCAGTTACCATTGCTCTATCTTTGTCTCCCATCTTAAAATATTATGGCTCTTGGTTAGAGATGTCAAACCCAGAGTTTGCATTTTAATTTTTTTTTTCTGGTTTTGGAATGGTTTCAGAAAGAGAAGACAGAACATCTTTATCTTCCTAAAACTGGAAGTTTGTTTGTTTTCCCTGTGATGTTGTGGCTTATAATCTCACTCGATAGTTTGAGCTACAATTTCTGTAATTATTTTGATATCTTTTGATTTTATGTAAAATAAAGTCCTAATTACTTTGTGTTAATTGAAAAGCCGAAGAAATGTTCACAGAAAGATAGTTTCTCTTGGCTTCTTTGGCAAGTTACAATTTGGCTGTGCAGTCTGTTGGTATTTCAGTGCAAACAGTGTTGGTCTCACTTTTCTGTCCTAAGATGCTCTGTTCTTTATATAAACAGCAGTAGAGGCAGTTGTTCTCTTCTACTCTGAGAGTGATTATCACTTAGTAGCAGGTGGAGTGATTCATTCGCTTGTACATCTTAGAGGAGACTTTATTATTTGTGGGGGATAGAGTGTGGGGAGAGGAGAGCTCCAGCAATGTGTCAGATTTTATATATTCTGGACTGGCATAAAAAGAAGCAAGTTCTTCCCCCACTGCAATTTCAAAGCCTGGAAGTAACACCTCACTTACAAGGCTCTGAGAAATCACATTATTCATAACGGGGACCATGATTCACATGAACAGAACAAAATGGAATTATTAAAAATAGATTCTGTAGATCAATCTGTAGCAAAAATATCTTCTGACTTAGCTATTCATTGGCTATAATTACAGAAAGGACCATTCCATTTAAGTTCTACCACCTTCTCCACTTTGAACAATCTTTATTCTCCAATAGCATGTCCTTATAGGACAAAGTATTTGGAAAACAGGTTTTAACATGACTCCTCTCCACCTTTATTTTTTGTGGTCTTTTAAAAATGAGACTTACTTCAACATATCTTGTGTTAATTGTACTCATTTAATTGGTCACCTTGAATTACTGAGCATTTGTCATTTTTATGCTTTGTATATTGACCCACTATTATTTTTAGTAGCAATGATTATAATACCCTGCAGTGTGGGTTAGAAGGTCTTTGCATTTGATGGAATTTGAATTCCTGCCAGAGCTATTATTTGTTTCAAATGTGAGCAATATGATTTCAGTCCTTTTAACTGGACAGTTTTTCTCCTTCTATTGATTTCCTACCTCTCCAACAGTAATAAATCCCTTTTTAGGGAGTACTAAACAGAAAAAGGCAGTTCCTGTTTGATAACTACTACTTTATATATATACGTACAATATTGAGTGCCTAATAGTCAAGCAATTATGCAAGGTGTTTTAAGGGATCTAAAGATGAGAATGTCAGCTCGAAGTAACAATAACAAAGAAATACAAAGACACATAAAGGTATTATTAAATATAAAGACATTTATTATGTTGCTAAAAAGAAATCCAGAGGAAGGCCAGTTCCAGGGTTGGTACAGTGGCTTTCTGCTTAGCCATCATCAGTGACTGGCTTTTTTCATTAGAATTATATATTAATGTTCAGAAGAGCTATCTTAGCTCTAAATATCATGTCCTTACACAGCCACATCAATGGCAGAAAAAAGGCAGTTTTTTCTTATTTATTCCTTCTCATCAAGGAAGAAAATATATCTCTCTATATCTCTTCTTCTCTTAGAATAAAAAAGCCTCTAGCACATTTCCTTCATCTCCCACTGGCTCAGATGGACTCATGTGCCTATGCTTTAGCTGAAAGGAGGCTGGAAACACATCTGTCATCTCTAGTATATATGGTGGATGTGTGTGTGTTATGTGTGCATTGCTGGATAGGCAACCAATAGTGCCTGTCACTAAGAATAAGATGAAATTGACCGGGCGCAGTGGCTCACGCCTGTAATCTCAGCACTTTGGGAGGCCAAGGCAGGCGAATCACTTGAGGTCAGGAGTGTGAGACCAGCCTGGCCACCATGGTGAAACCCCGTCTCTACTAAAAATACAAAAATTAGCTGGACATGGTGGCACACTTCTGTAATCTCAGCTACTCAGGAGGCTGAGGCAGGAGAATCGCTTGAACCCAGGAAGTGGAGGTTGCAGTGAGCCGAGATTGTGCCACTGTACTCCAGCCTGGAGAGAGTAAGACTCTGTCTCCAAAAAAAGAAAAAAAAGAAATTTCAGCCGAGCGCAGTGGCTCGCGCCTGTAGTCCCAGTACTTTGGGAGAACAAGGCGGGCGGATCATCTGAGGTTGGGAGTTCGAGACTAAACTGACCAACATGGAGAAACCCCATCTCTAGTAAAAATACAAAATAAGCCGGGTGTGATGGCACATGCCTGTAATCCCAGCTACTCAAGAGGCTGAGGTAGGAGAATCGCTTGAACCCGAAAGGCGGAGGTTGCTGTGAGCCGAGATCGCGCCATCGCATTCCAGCCCTGGCAACAAGAGCAAAACTCCGTTTCAAAAAAAAAAAAAAATCAGTCCCCCTGCAAGAAGCTTTGTGTCTCTCAGGGCAGAAGATAAGCTATAATTTTATTACAATTTCTGTGTGATAGAGTCCCTACATATTCCTGGGCTTCAATTTAGATATCACCTTTAAATTGATAATGAAAGCTGCTTTAGGTACTGTGAATTTGGAGCTGTGAAGCTGTCCTCTCCCATTGTTCCTAATTTTTAGTTACAAGATCTGTTCTCAGCATCTTTTTCATAAGTAATGGTTTAGGAAAGAAGTATCAAATTACATGACATATTTTTGGTAATGTTCTCTTTCTCCAAAATGCTCTTAACCTTCCTTCCCTGCATGCCCAAATCCCATTCATCCTTTGAAGATAGTGAAAAATAATTCCTCTTTTATTTCATTTTGTCAGCAAACATCTGCTGCATGCTTACTATGTACTAAGCACTCTTCAAGCACTGGGGATACAAGATGAGATCTGACCTCATGGAGGTTACAGTCAAGTAGGGAACACTGACAATGAACAACAATTAAGAATAGGGTACAATAGGACAGGCAAAGGTACTTACACTGTTGGTGGGGATGGGAGCAGGTGGGAGTAAGACTTGTGCAATAGACTGAATGTTTGTGTCTCCCCAAAATTCATATGTTGAAACCATAGTCCCCAGTGTGATGGTATTAGTAGGTGGGACCTCAGGGAGGTGATTAGGTCATGAGGGTGGAATACTCATAAATGGGATTAGTCCCCTCATAAGAGGGACCCCAGAGAACTTTCTTGCTCTCTTTTTGCCATGTGAGGGTACAGTGAGAAGATGATTGTCTATGAACCAGGAAGTGGGCCTTCACTAGATGCCGTATCTTCTGGTACCTTGCTCTTGGACTTTCCAGTCTCCGGCTGTAAGAAATAAATGTTTGTTGTTTAAGCCACCCATTAATGGTATTCTGTTACAGCAGCCTGAATGGACAAAGATAACTTCTTTAAGTGGTAAGCAATTTAAAATTAAAAAAAAAAAGATAATTTATTTAACTGAAGGATGAGTAGGAATTGGGAAAGAGTGGGGAAGGGAGGGGAAGAGTATTTGCGGTAAAGAGAAGTGAGTGTAGGAAATTATGAAGGTGAAAATGTCGGTGAAAATACTCTTGAAAAGGGCCTAATTCCTCTTTCTCCTGAGTAATTTTTCCATTTGCCATACACTATAGCACTTAATATGCAATGTTTAGGCCATAAAGTCTCTGAAGACAAAACTTACGCAGAGTACTTGGTAAATACAAAGGCAGCTTCAGAGGATAATGAGGCTCTATATGTGTCAATGCAAAATGAAAGCTTAAAACATTAAAACATTTTAGGTAAGAGGTGGACTATACTATGAGGCCCTTCAAAATGACAAGGAATAGTACCACCTGTCTAGGTGACTACAGAGACCAAAGCAGCAGGGAGGACTGATTCATAAAGTTCTGTAGGAAGTACAAAATAATTATAGTTCCAGTCCTCAGATGTTACTTTAAAGTCTATTTCAGGAAGCATAATGAAAACTTGGTACCCATCAGAAAGAAAATAGCTACTCACTTCTGTTTGCATAATCTTTTTAAAAAGTTTCTTGGTTTAAGCTGCTCTTTGTATGTGCCAGGGTACTGGGTTAATGGTGGAGAGGACCCTATTAGACCTGACAAACTACTTGTAAAATCAAACGTCCATGCCACAAGCCAGGTTTTTACCATTTTATTTTAGATGCATGTTCTAAATGCATTTTATTTTAGATGCACGTGGCTGGGAGAGGAACCAGAAGGGAGTAAATTTTGATAGAGATGGTTTGAGGATATAGCTGTTGTCTTGATAAGCCAGACTAGATGATATTTTAAGAACTCCCTGTAATTTATTCTAGGTCACCAATTCATCCCTGGGCCTGAGAAGGCACTTTTTCGATCCTGTCGTTTCTACAGCTAAGCAAATAACTCCCCAATAATGAGAAAATGTACATAAATGTTTTTGTGAATGACATAAGATACTATACACAAATGTAAGGACTTTTTTTATTATTCACTTAGAAAGTTTTTTTTTTTTTTTTTTTAAGACAGAGACTTGTTCTGTCACCCAGATTTCAGTGCAGTGGTGCCATACTTCAGCCTCCAACTCCTGGACTCAAGCAATCCTTCTGCCTCAGGCTCCTGAGTAGCTGGAACTACAGGGGCACACCACGACATTCGGCTAATTATTTTATTTTTTGTAGACCAGGCTTTGTTGCCCAGCCTGGTCTCGAACGCCTGGGCTCAAGCGATTCTACCGCCTCGGCCTCCCAAAGTGCTGGGATTACAGGTGTGAGCCACCGCGCCCAGCCGCTTTATGGAATTTTTTTTTTTTTTTTTTGAGACAGAGTCTTGCTCTTGTTGCCCAGGCTGGAGTGCAGTGGTGTGACCTTGGCTCACTGCAACCTCCGCCTCCCGGGTTCAAGGATTCTCCTGCCTGAGCCTTCTGAGTAGCTGGGATTACAGGCACCCACCATCACACCACGTTAATTTTTTGTATTTTTAGTAGAGATGGGGTTTCATCATGTTGGCCAAGGCTGGTCTGGAACTCTTGATGTCAGGTGATCCACCCAACTCAGCCTTCAAAGTGCTGGGATTACAGGCATGAGCCAGCACGCTTGGCTTTTTGTTTTTTGTTTTTTTTTTTTTGAGATGGATTCTCGCTCTGTCGCCAGGCTGGAGTGCCGTGGTGCGATCTCGACTCACTGCAACCTCTGCCTCCCGGGTTCAAGGTATTCTCCTGCTTCAGCCTCCTGAGTAGCTGGGGCTACAGGTGCGTGCCACCACGCCCAGCTAATTTTTCTATTTTTGGTAGAGACAGGGTTTCACCATGTTGGCCAGGATGTTCTTGATCTCTTGACCTCGTGATCCACTCGCCTCCGCCTCCCAAAGTGCTGGGATTACAGACGTGGGCCACTGCGCCCGGCCTGCTTTACGGATTTTGCAAGTCATTTTCTCCCTCTAGGCTTCAGTTTCCTCATCTGCAAAATTGGGAGGCCCTGATTCTGACAGTTATAAAATTCCTGGGAGCAATGGAAGATAATGTTATTTAGTAAGATGCTGTGAGAGGAATTATGATGAGAGGGTGAAGAAGGTGGGGTGGGTGCACGGGTGAAGAACGGATCTGAGGACTGTGAGGCACGCCTGAGGGCTCAGGAAAGAGGCTCCTCTTACAAATTTTAAGGCTATAGGACCACCCACACTTTTTGGGGTATCATATCTCACCTTTGTCCCGGCCCCGCCTCCGCCCCACCCTTCTCCCCTCCCCTTCCTTCCCCTCCTCTCCCGTAAGACTGAGAAGCGCCACACTTCGTATGGCCGCCACAGTGGTCCGCTTTCCACTGCTCTAGGGTTGCGCGCGCTCTCACGCTGCCACCTCACTCGCGTGTCTGCTCGCCCTCGGCCCCTTCCGATTGGCTCATTACGTAAGTGACGTAAGGGCTCCAGCCTCCCCCTAACTTATCCCTGGCTTGCCCCGCCTCCTCCTGGCTGCTTCTGGCGCGAGTGGAAACCTAACCTGCCCCGTCGCCGCCGTGCGGGAGGAGCCAGTAGAGCTGTCCAAACCAGGAAGGCGATGGCTATGGCGGTGGCGCGCACGCACGCACGCACGCACGCACGCCAGCGGCCGGCGGGGCCGCAGGCTCGCGCCCGGGCTCGCCCCGCGCCGCGCCAGAGGCTCGCGCACTCAGCAGGTTGGGCTGCGGCGGCGGCGGCAGCTGTGGAAGCTGAGGCGCTGCGCGTGAGAGGTCCCAGATACGTCTGCGGTTCCGGCTCCGCCACCCTCCGCCTCTCTCCCCCAGGTGTCGGAGTTGAGTGCGGAAGGAGGGAACTGCCCTAGCCTAGGGAAGAGCACACTCCTGGCTCCTGCCGACACCGCCCTCCCCTTCCCAGCCGCGGGCCTCGCTCGGTGCTAGGCTACTCTGCCGGGAGGCGGCGGCGGCTGCCAGTCTGTGGAGAGTCCTGCTGCCCTCCAGCCGGGCTCCTCCACCGGGCCTTGTAGGGGCCGAGAGAGCTCGGCGCCCGCCCTTCCGCTCGCCTTTTTCGTCAGCCGCCTGGAGCAGCATCGGTCCGGGAGGTCTCTGGGCTGAGGCGGCGGCAGCTCCTCTAGTTCCACCATGTCCGCGGGCGGAGACTTCGGGAATCCGCTGAGGAAATTCAAGCTGGTGTTCCTGGGGGAGCAAAGCGGTGAGTGCGTGGCTCCCCCACTCCTGGCAGCTGGCCGCAGCGTCCCCGCACCGCCCCCGGTGCGGCCCTTCCGTCCGCGGAGGCTCCCAGCCCGCCTAGCGTCCGCCCTCGTTGCCACCGCAGCCCTTCTCGATGTGCCCCCCGGTGCCACTGGCTCTCCGCCTGGATCTGTCGGCCGAGATTTTATCCTGTTCTCCGGGTTCTTCAATCCTTGACTCGCCGTCTCCGTTCCCCGCAGTCCGGCCGTCTCCGGTCGATCTGCCCTCCCTCCTCAGCCCTCACCCCGCCCAGCCTCTTGTCCATCCCTTTCTTCCTCCGGTCTCCGTCGTTTCCCCTACCCCAGTACCCTTTCTTGAGCCCCACCCTTATTCCTTGCTCTTTTCCCAGTTCCTCAGCTCTGTGAGGCCCACTCAGGGAAGCCCCACTCCTGAGAACGGGCCCTCTTCAACCTTGGCCAAGGAGGGTGGGATCTGGGCGTTGTTTTCCCCAGAGGCTTGGCCCTGAGAAGTGCTGATGTCGTCGAAGGTGGGAAGGGGTGGTCGTAGAAAAAATTATTAAATGGTTTTCACCTGGGTGGGAAATTAGTCGGGCCATAGAGGAAACATCTGAATTGGAGACGACTTGAGCATGGGGTGGTTGGGGGTGAAAGGGGTAGCGTCGGCAGTGGAGATTTTTGCCCGTTAGGTTAGATGGGGCTGTGGCTTGTCGGAAAACCTCATTTTGTTCTGTTGACTTCCATCACTGACAATTCTTTTGGCAGTGTTGATGATTTTTCAATCTCTGCCAGATGCTATGTCATGATCATTTTACTTGGAATATTTCTCGTCTCACCTACCCTTTTTCTCTTTTCAACATGAAGCAGCGTTTGAGTCTCATGGTGGTACAAACGGGAATTACTGGGGAAATGTTAATTATTCATTTCTTGAGTATTTTCGAATGATATATTGAGGATTCATGTGAGAGAAGGCTTGGAATAACAAACATCTTTGTTTTGTCGAATTTCCTTTGGAAAATGGAGTAGAGTAGGAATAAACTCATCTAGTTATCTAAATTAGATTTAAATACCATTTGGACTAAATAATTCTTTTATGCTTCATATTCTGTACTATCTGATGAGTGAAATTGTTATGTCATTTACCTGGTCAGGTTCTGCTGTCACTGTACTTCTGTATTAGATACAAGATCCTAATTTTGTGATGGTCGTTTCTACGATTACTTCTTGTAGTAATTTCAGTTTTATGCTGTATTATACAAACTTGACACTCGACAATTCAGGGACGATTACCCTCCTTTGTTTTTCTCACACTTTGCATGACCGTCTTTAAAATTCAGACGTTGAGAGACTAGTTCTGAGTCATCAAACATTGAGTACCTACTGGGTGTTTTAGGTGAGGTTATAGAAAACATTAATTATTTGTTTTGACTAGAAGTCATATAAGTGATATAAACTCATAGCTTTTCTTACTACTTTGAACTATTTATACTAATTTGTATGCCATTACAGAGGTTAATACCCTTGCAAAATTGCCTCCCGTTAGAACTGGGAAATCATTTTTCTCCTTTCATATGTAGATTATCTTCCCCTCCTCCCTTTTGGGGGTAAAAATACGATCTCCTTGCTTTTTGCTTACATATTTTCCTGAGGTAAGTATAAACTTGTGTCTTTAGGTGAGTAACTTGGTAGAACCTATGGAGTTGATCCTGGTCCAGCTTTTATATGTCCGTTTCAGGATAGTTCCCAAACATAAAATAAAGCTTATTGATCATTATTGGTAAAAAGGATCCAAAGTGCTTATTGTGCATTCTAAGGATATTGCCTTTCTTATGTTGTGATGCACAGCTATTTAGTTTGCATGAAAAAATTCATTCATCTCCCTGTCTAAAAATATTTTAGCATGAATGGAGTGCTTAACTTCTTAAGTATCTTCAGGTTTCCTTTGAATTTCTTGAGTATTTGTATATGTTCTAATTCATAATGGAGAGTTTTATGGCTTCTAATTTCGTACCTTGTTTAAGCCTCTACTACCCTCCCCCCTCCATTACTGAAGCCTGGTTAGATTTTTTTTTTAATAGACTTCATTTTTTAGAACAGTTTTAGACTTACAGAAAAATCGAAAAGATAGTGCAGAGTTCCCATATATCCACACATCTAGTTTCCCCTGTTATTAACATCTTGTATTAGTGTGGCACATTTGTTACAATTAATGAACTAATATTGATATGTTGTTATTAACTCAAGTCCATAGTTTATTTAGATTTTTAGTTTTAACCTAATGTCCTTATTCTGTTTCAGCATTCAATTCAGGATGTCAAGTTAATTATCTTTTGAAGTTACTATATTGCCAAGTAATGCCATTCAGTAGCTTTGACAATGAAAGATTGATCTCTGTTTTCATGGTCAGTGTCTATAGTTTTCTTATGCATTAGTAGAGGTCTGTAGACTCCATGTCGTTTTGATGTAACTCTTCTTGAATTATTTATTTTTAGGTCTGTTAGAATTCCACAATTCAGCTTTCAAAGACTATAATCTGTGGCAAGTCTTGTTTTTTCCTTAATAGCATTTACCACCTTTATAATTATCTTATTTTTTGTGTGTTTGTTTTTATTTCCCACAGAAGAGTGCAACTCCCATGAAGATAAAAACTGTTACCTTTTTTGTTCAGTGTATCCTCATTGCCTAGCATAGAGCCAGGCTCATAGTAGCTGCTCAGACATGTTGGGTGAATGAATGGTGGCTGAATCTAATAGTAATGAAAGCTAGTAGCCTATATTACACTCTTTGACATGGTGAAGTTCACATTTTTTCCGTATGCAATTGATAGTTTAACAATAACACTTAAAACTTACATCATTTGATTGTATACAGGAATCTATCCGATACTTAAGTGGGTAGAGAAACCAATCATTTAAAGGCCCAACCATTTCATTCAAAAAATAGAACTGACCTGAATTTTGTACTTTTTTGTTTTTGAGTTGAGCAGAATTAGTCTTCCTTTGTTAAAGTTGTTGTTAAATTATTAATATAACACATGAAAAGTATTCAAATTATACTAATGATGTGCTTATGGAACTGATCTGACATTAGGTTTTATTTGGCTTGTCAAAAATTTAAGATACTAGGGTGGGTGCGGTGGTTCATGCCTGTAATCCCAGCACTTTGGGAGGCTGAGCTGGGTGAATCATCTGAGGTCAGCAGTTCAAGACCAGCCTGGCCAACATGGTGGAGGCCCACCCCCCTACCCCCCAGCCCGGTCTCTACAAAAATACAAAAATTAGCCAGGCATGATGGTGGGTGCCTATAATCCCAGTTACTCAGGAGGCTGAGGCAGGAGAATTGCTTGAACCCAGGAGGCGGAGGGTGCAGCGAGCCGAGATCATGCCATTGCACTCCAGCCTGGGCGACAGAGTGAGACTCTGCCTCAAGGAAAAGAAATATATATATATATGTATGTGTGTATATTTAAGATACTATGCTCTATGATGAAAATGAATTACGTCAGTACATGAAGCAGATTGAGTTAATGACATCAATCTTAACCTTGGATAAATTCTTATAGTTTAATAAGGGAATGTTTGGCCGGGCGTGGGGGCTCACACCTGTAATCCCAGCACTTTAGGAGGCCCAGATCCGTGGATCACCTGAGGTCAGGAGTTCAAGACCAGCCTGGCCAACATGGCAAAATCCCATCTCTACTAAAAATACAAAAATTAGCTGGGTGTGGTGGCGTGTGCCTGTAATCCCAGCTACTCAGGAGGCTGAGACAGAAGAATCACTTGAACACCCAGGAGGTGGAGGTTGCAGTGAACTGAGATCGCCCCACTGCACTCCACCCTGGGCCTCAGAGTGAGACTTCATCTCTGAATGAATGAATGAATGAATGAATGAATGAATGAATGTTGAAATACCCAATTGGAAGTTTCCTTGAGGAGTCTGTTTTGTTACTACCTCTGGCTATTGTCTTGAGATGCGGAGGCACTTTTGGTAATGTCACTGAGTGGTTTACAGTAGAAGATTTTACTATGTATATATGTTACCAATTATAAATTAGGAGAGGTAGTGGCAGAGAGAAGCGCACACTCAGCCTACTACTGCTTTTTTCATTTTATATTGCCTTTTCTTTTTTACATCAATGCTGATTGATTTGCAATATGTTAGATAAGGAAAAATGTCTTACTGTCAGAGACTAGCAGTACTGACCAGGTTGTTGTTGTTTTTCTTTTGAGACAGGGTCTAACTCTGTCACTCAGACTGGAGTGCAGTAGTGCGATCTCAGCTCACTGCACCCTCTATCTCCCAGGCTCAAGTGATCCTCCCACCTCAGCCTCCCAAGTAGCTGAGACAGCAGGCATGCACCACCACGCCTGGCTAATTTTTGTATTTTTTTGTAAAGATGGGATTTTACCATGTTGCCCAGGCTGGTCTCAAACTTTTGAGCTGGTTGTCTGGCCTCAGCCTCCCAAAGTGCTGGGATTACAGGTGTGAGCCACCATGCCTGGCCAGTATTGAACATTTTATATTGGCTGGATCAGTGGTTTTTAAACTTTTTTTTCCCCAAAACCTTTCTGCTCTTACAAATTTTTGAGGAACCTAAAGACCTCTGTTAATGTGGTTGTTATTGTTCTTCCTCCTCTTACTCCTCTTCTTCTTTCTCCTCTTTGTCCTTCTCCTCCTTGTCCTTCTCCTCTTGTTCTTTTTCTTCTTCCTCCTCTTCCTCCTCTTCCTCCCGCCTTCCTTCCCCCTTCCTCCCCCTTCCCCCTTCTCCCTTCCTTCCTCCTTTCCACTTCCCCCTTCCTTCCCCCTTCTGCCTTCCTTCCCCCTTTCTTCTTCCCCTTTCCTTCCCCCTTCCCCCTTCTCCTTGGATGCAGTGACTGTTCACAGGGGCTATCATGGCCAACTGCAGCCTTGTCTCAAGCTCTCCTGCCTCAGCCTCCCTAGTAGCTGGGACTATAGGCACATGCCACTGTGCCTTACTTTTGTTTATGTATTTTATATCAACATTTACTGTACTGAGAAAAAATTAAAAAATATTTAATATGTTAAAAAATAATAGGGCCAAGCGTGGCGGCTCATGCTTGTAATCCTAGCATTTTGGGAGGCCGAGGCAAGCAGATCACTTGAGGCCAGAAGTTTGAGACCAGCCTGGCCAACATGGTGAAACCCCGTCTCTACTAAAAATACAAAGAAATTAGCCTGGCATGGTGGCGGACGGTCCCAGTGGTAGTCCCAGCTACTCAGGAGGCTAAGGCAGGAGAATCGCTTGAACCCGGGAGGCGGAGGTTGCAGTAAGCCAGGATCACGCCATTGCACTCCAGCCTGGGCAACAAGAGCAAAACTCCATCTCAAAAAATAGTAATAATAAACCCATTGCATGTTAACACCTTTTTTTTTTTTTTTTTTTTTTTTGACAGCCTCCCTCAGTTGCCCAGGATGGAGTGAGTGCCTCCCGGGTTCCAGTGATTTTCATGCCTCAGCCTCCTGAGTAGCTGGGACCACAGGCACACGCCACCATGCCTGGCTAATTTTTCGTCTTTTTAGTAGAGACAGAGTTTTGCTATATTGGCCAGGCTGGTCTCAAACTCCTGGCCTCAAGTGACCTGCTTGCCTTGGTTTCCCAAAGTGCTGGGATTACAGGCATGAGCCACCGTGCCTAGCCTTCATGTTAACATCATTTCTGAAATGAAAAAGAATTATTTTCCAAACAGAGATTTAGTGAGAGTGACATTGTTTTACATATTTGCAAATCTCTTTAATGTCTGACTTGATAGAGGACAATTGGATTTGCATAGCTGCTTATGCATTCAATCCTGTAATATTATACATCATATAGGCCCTGGGGAACTCCACAATACATTTCAAGAGAGTAAGAGTGGCCGGGCGTGGTGGCTCGAGCCTGTAATCCCAGCACTTTGGGAGGCCGAGACGGGGGGATCACGAGGTCAGGAGATCGAGACCATCCTGGCTAACACAGTGAAACCCCGTCTCTACTAAAAAATACAAAAAACTAGCCGGGCGAGGTGGCGGGCGCCTGTAGTCCCAGCTACTCGGGAGGCTGAGGCAGGAGAATGGCGTAAACCCGGGAGGCGGAGCTTGCAGTGAGCTGAGATCCAGCCACTGCACCCCAGCCTGGGCGACAGAGCGAGACTCCGTCTCAACAACAACAACAACAAAAAAGAGTAAGAGTGAAAAATTCAAATAACATCTTAATATTATAAAAATGGTTTTGACATCCAGGAGTTTGTGGACCTCCCCAAGGGTCTTGGGAGATCCCAAAGGGTCAGTGGACCACTTTTTGTAAACTGCTGGGTTAGGTAATACTAAGCCAATTGTATTTCATGTTACAGTGTTGCCAGTTTTTCATGTCTTGTTCTGAGGCCTTAAAACTAAATGGTAGAGTTAATGATTTAGAACATTAAAGGACTGGTAGAGATGGAGAGTAAGAGTCTAGATTGCATGTTTCAGCAGTGGCTACTGACCTTTGGCAGATTACTCAACATCTCTTTATGCTCCATTTTTCCTTATGTATAACATAAAGATAATAGACCTACCATAGAGTTATTGTGACATTTAAATTAGTCAAATAATGCAAAACATTGAGAAGAGTGCTGGCCACATGAGAAGGGCTCAGAAAGTGTTTTAATTTAACAAATGTTTATTGAAAATTGCTACAGTGTCAGGTGGTTTGGTAGTGCCTACTTTTAAGGAATTTATATTTTATCAGGGAAGAAATATACAATACCTAATACAATATAGTATGATGAGTGCAGTTGCTCTTAAAAGTAGAGCTAAGGCTGGGTGTGGTGGCTCACACCTGTAATCCCGGCACTTTGGGAGGCCTAGGTGGGCAGATCACTTGAGGTCTGGAGTTGGAGACCAGCCTGGCCAACATGGTGAAACCCTGGCTCTACTAAAATACAAAAAATTAGCTGGGCATGATGGTGGACGTCTGTAATCCCATCTACTCAGGAGGCTGAGGCAGGAGAGTCACTTGAACCCAGGAAGCGGAGGTTGCAGTGAGTGGCCATGTTGGCCAGGTTGGTCTTGAACTCCTTGCTCTCTCACCCAGGCTGCAGTACAGGGGTGTCATTATAGCTCACTGCAGCCGCGAGCTCCTGGGCTCAAGTGATCCTCCCACCTCAGCCCCTGGAGCTGTTGGTATTAGAGGCATGCGCCATTGTGCTCAGCTGATTTAAAAAATTTTTTTAGCAAACAAGGTCTTGCTGTGTTGCCAGGCTGCTTTCCAACTCCCGGGCTCAAGTGATTCTCCCGCCTCAAGCTCCTGACTCTGGAATTACAGGCTTGCACCACCTCACCTGGCTTGGACTTTTTATTAGACTTCCTGATTTTATTTCATCTGGTCTCCTCCATTTCCTTATGCTTCTGTTTTAATTCTCATAAGATTTTTCTCAACTTTCTTCCATTCTATTATTTTTTTTTTCTGCTGTCATTTTAATTTCTTTTTTTTTTTTTCTTTTCTTTTTTTTTTTTGAGGTGGAGTCTTACTCTGTCACCCAGGCTTGAGTGCAGTGGTGCAATCTCAGCTCACTGCAACCTCTGCCTTCCAGGCTCAAGTGATCCCTCCCATGTCAGCCTCCGGAGTAGCTGGGACCACAAGCATGCGCCACCAAGCCCGGCTGTTTTTTGTATTTTTGGTAGAGATGTTGTTTCACCATGTTGCCCAGACTTGTCTTGAATTCCTGAGCTCACATGATCTGCCTGGCCTTGGCCTCCCAGAGTGCTAGGATTACAGGCATGAGCCACTGTGCCAGCCCTTATCATTTTAATTTCAAAGAGCGTTTTTGTTCGTTTTCTGAATGTTCCTTTTCTGTAGCATCTGTTTTTTGGTTTTTTTTGAGACAGAATCTCGCCCTGTCACCCAGGCTGGAGTGCCGTGGCGCAATCTTGGCTTATTGCAACCTCCACCTCCCGGGTTCAAACGATTCTCATACCTCGATCTCCTGAGTAGCTGAGATTACAGGCATCCGCCACCATGCCTGGCTAATTTTTGTATTTTTAGTAGAGACGTGATTTCACTTTGTTGGACAGACCGGTTGTGAACTCCTGACCTTCAGTGATCTGCCCACCTTGGCCTCCCAAAGTGCTGGGATTACAGGAGTCACCACACCCAGCCTTTTGTAACATCTTTTTAAATCCCCATTTTTACCTTTTCTTGTCATTTTAAAGATATTAATAAGCTATATGACTTTTCTTCCTGCATATTTAGTTTTTGTAAATTGTTTTTCATCTCTGCTTGTTTTAGTTTCTCTATTTCCTGTTTGACGTGGTCCTCAAAAAACTAGTGTTTCTTGGCTATTTGCTTCTATTTAAGAGTTGAGAAGTAATTTTTTTTTTTTTTTTTTTTAAGCTCTTGTGTGGGTTTGTGGGGCCTTTTCTGCAGAATGATCTTGCTGAGTTCCTTTTTGGGAGTCTCTAATGTTAGGTCTTTAAGTCTTTTTGCTGGTCAGATTCCCTGAAGAAGAATTACTCAGTGGAATATTAGCCTTAAAAAGGAAGGAAATCTTGGCCTGGTAAAGACGAGTGTTAGATATAAGCGATACAAAGGTAGAAGCCAGACTATGAAAGCCTTTAACTTAGAGAAGAGAGTTTGGATTTCATCACAAAAGTGAAGTCTGCTGGGATGTTCTGGCAAGGTTTAGTCAATCTCACAATGGACAGGATAACAAAGAGGCTTATTTAGTACTTATTAATTTTAAAAATCATAAAATATTTGTCCTTTTGTGACTGCCTTATTTCATTTAGCATAACGTCCTCAAGGTTCATCCACGTTGTAGCATATGTCAGATTTCCTTCCTTTTTTTTTTTTATTGGGACAGAGTTGCACTCTGTCGCCCAGGCTGGAGTATAGTGGCATGATGCCAGCTCACTGCAACCTCCGCCTCCCAGGTTCAAGGTTCAAGCAATTCTCGTGCCTCAGTCTCCAGGGTAGCTGGGATTACAGGCATGTGCCACCACGCCCAGGTAATTTTTGTATTTTTTTTTAATTTTTATTTATTTATTTATTTTTTTTGAGACGGAGTCTTGCTCTGTCGCCCAGGCTGGAGTGCAGTGGCCGGATCTCAGCTCACTGCAAGCTCCGCCTCCCGGGTTCCCGCCATTCTCCTGCCTCAGCCTCCCCAGTAGCTGGGACTACAGGCGCCCGCCACCTCGCCCGGCTAGTTTTTTGTATTTTTAGTAGAGACGGGGTTTCACCGTGTTAGCCAGGATGGTCTTGATCTTCTGACCTCGTGATCCGCCCGTCTCGGCCTCCCAAAGTGCTGGGATTACAGGCTTGAGCCACCGCGCCCGGCCAATTTTTGTATTTTTAGTAGAGGCGGGGTTTCTCCATGTTGGCCAAGCTGGTCTCAAACTCCTGGCCTCAAATGATCCTCACACCTTGGCTTCCCAAACTGTTGGGATTACAGGCGTGAGCCCCCGCACCAGGCCAAGATTTCCTTCCTTTTTAAGGCTAATATTCCATTGTATGCATGTGTCACATTTTGTTTGTTCATTCATCTGTGGATGGATACTTGTTTGCCTCTACCTTTTGGCTACTACGAATAATGCTACTATGAATATGGGGGTAAAATAAGTTGGTTTTAATTTTATAAAATGTACTTTTTTTTTTTTTTGAGATAGGGTCTTGCTCTGTCTCTCAGGCTAGAGTGAGGTGACACAATCAAGACTCACAGCAGCCTCAATAAGGCAGACTTTTAAAAAAAAATTTTTTTAAATTCTTGTTTAAAAATGTTGTAATTAGAGATAAGATCTCGCTATGTTGCCCAGGCTGGCCTTTAACTCCTGACCTCAAGTGATTCTCCTGTCTCAGCCTCCCGAGTAGGTGGGACTACAGGCATATGCCACCACACCCTGCCGGTTTGTTTTTTCCTTATAGTCAGGGTCTTGCTCTGTTGCCCAGGCTGGAATGTAGTGGTGTGATCATAGCTCACTGCATCCACAAGCTCCTGGGCTTAAGCAGTCTTCCTGGCTTAGCCTCCCAAGTAGCTAGGACTATAGGCACATACCACCACACCTGGCTAATTTTTAAGTTTTTTCATAGAGACAGAGCTTGCTTTGTTGACCAGGATGGTCTCAAACTCCTGGCCTCGAGTGATCCTCTGGCCTCAGCCTCCCAAAAGGCTGAGATTACAGTCATGAGCCACTGAGCCCAGCCTAGTTTGGTTTCTTAAATTGTCATTAAGTTGTGTGCTGTACAGAACATGTCTCTGCCTTTTATTTTTCAGTAGTTTTGGGGGAACAGGTGGTGGGTGTTTGGTTGCATGGAAGAGTTCTTTAGTAGTGATTTATGAGATTTTTGTGCACCCGTCACCCGAGCAGTGTACACTGTACCCAGTGTGTATATAGTATTTTATCCCTCCCCCACTTCCCCCTGAGTCCCCAAAGTCCATTATATCAGTGTTTTGCTTTTGTGTTCTCATAGCTTAGCTCCCTCTTACATAAGTGAGAACATATGATGTTTGGTTTTCCATTCCTGAGTTACTTCACTTAGAATAGTGGTCTCCAACTCCATCCAGGTTGCTGTGAATGCCATTACTTCGTTTCTTTTTATGGCTGAGTAGTATTCCATGGTAGATGTATACCGCATTTCTTTTTTTCTTTTTTTGAGATAGAGTCTTGTTCTGTTGTCCAGGCTGGAGTGCAGTGTCATGATTTCAGCTCACTGCAAGCTCTGCCTCCTGGGTTCAAGAGATTCTCGTGCCTCAGCCTCCCGAGTAGCTGGGATTACAGGCGTGTGCCACCATGCCTGGTTAATTTTTTTATTTTTAGTAGAGATGGGGTGTCATCATATTGGCGAGGCTGGTCTCGAACTCCTCACCTCAATTGGATCTGCCCACCTTGGCCTTCCAAGGTGCTGGAATTGCAGGCGTGAGCCACAGTGCCCGACCTAATCCATAATTTTTTAAAGTTAGTTTTGGTAGAATTTTGGGGGGATGAAGGAGGATTCAGAAATAGACAACAGTTATAAATGGCATATTTGAAAAGTGAACTTGTGATTTAACTAAATACTATGTTTTGGGGTCCTTAAAATATTTTTTGACTCTTCATTACAGAAAAATTTGAATGTGTAAAAAAATATAGCCGGGCGCGGTGGCTCACGCCTGTAATCCCAGCACTTTGGGAGGCCGAGGCAGGAGAATCACAAGGTCAGGAGATCGAGACCACTGTGAAACCCCGTCTCTACTAAAAATACAAAAAATTAGTTGGGCGCGGTTGTGGGCGCCTGTAGTCCCAGCTACTCGGGAAGCTGAGCCAGGAGAATGGCGGGAACCCGGGAGGCGGAGCTGCAGTGAGCTGAGATCGCGCCACTGCACTCCAGCCTGGGCGACAGAGTGAGACTCCGTCTCAAAAAAAAAAAAAAATTACAGAGACTCGCATCAGGAACCCCTGTTAGCTGTTACACAGCTTTAATAATTATTAACTCATATCTTAGTGTTTTTTTTTTTTCATCTATGTAGCACTCCCAACCTCTGTACCAAAGTGGGTTATTTTATATATTTATTTATTTTTTAGAGACAGGGTCTCACTCTGTCACCTAGGCTGGATTGCAGTGGTGCAGTCATAGCTTACTGTAACCTTGAACTCTTGGGAAAAGTGGGGTTTTTGTTTTTGTTTTTGTTTTTGTTTTTTTAGATGGAGTCTCGCTCTGTCGCCCAGGCTAGAGTGCAGTGGCGCGATCTCAGCTCACTGCAAGCTCTGCCTCCCGGGTTCACGCCATTCTCCTGCCTCAGCCTCCCGAGTAGCTGGGACTACAGGTGCCCGCCACCTCGCCCGGCTAATTTTTTGTATTTTTTAGTAGAGATGGGGTTTCACCATGTTAGCCAGGATGGTCTCGATCTCCTGACCTCCTGATCCCCCCGTCTCGGCCACCCAAAGTGCTGGGATTACAGGCTTGAGCCACCGCGCCCGGCCTAAAAGTGGGTTATTTTAAAGCAAACTCCACACGTCATATTGTAACTATTTTGCTATGGCTGCTCAAAGAGGAAGACCTCCTTACTGAAATATTCTTGACATTTTTGTATATAATTGCTCATAGAGGCCTTTATTTTTGGGATACTGTTCGTTCCTTTACATATTTTTGAGCTTAGTATTTCAGGATCTCTCTATTAGAGAATTAAAATATCCATGAGTTCATAATAATATGAAGAAGTGACAGCTCTTCCTTTAAAATAATTCCAATTAACAAATACAGACAGAATGAGGTAAATTTAAAAATCACCATTAGAATACCACGTTAGTAATTGCTGCAGGTAAGATCCCTTTGATGAATTTTAAAATTGGTGGGCAAAAGTTTGAGAACAGAATGCATCGTCTCAAAGTGTCTTCCCCAATGTAGTTGTTATTTACAAAGGGAAAAACATTAACTTTAGGGTGAAGAAACACTGTAGACACCACCAGTAACCACGTGATTAAGGTTGACATCTTTAGGAATAAGATAATGAGCCATTATGTATCCTCTGTTATAATGCACTGAGAAAGGCACATTAATTCTGTGGTAGTTTTGCCAAGAATGCATGACCTCTGTCTAATCTTGAGAAAACATCAGACAAATCCAAATTGAGGAACATTACGTGAAACAAGTGACCAGTATTATTCGAAAGTGTCCATGTCACAAAAACAAGGGAAAATAGCGAAAATCTCACAAATCAGAGGAGACCAAGGAGACATGACAACTAAATGCAATGTGGGATCCTAGATGACATCTTGGAACAGAAAAAGGGCATTAATAGAAAAATGGGTGAAATTCTAAGTCAGTTACGTAGTTTAGTTAATAACATGATATCACCGTTAATTTCTTAGTTTTGATAATTGTGCCGTGTTTATGTAAGATTTTATCTTAGAGGCTGGCCGGGCGTGGTGTCTCACGGCTGTAATTCCCAGCACCTTGGGAGGCCAAGGTGGACCAATCACGAGGTCCGGAGTTTGAGACCAGCCTGGCCAACATGGTGAAACCCAGTCTCTACTAAAAATGCAAAAATTAACCGAGCATGGTTGGGCACCTGGAATACTAGCTATTTGGGAGGCCGAGGCAGGAGAATTGCTTGAAGCCAGGAGGTGGAGATTGCAGTGAGCCAAAATCACACCACTGCACTCCAGCCTGGGCAACAGAGCAAGACTCCATCTTAGAGGAAGCCAGGTAAAAGGTATACTGAAATTCTCTGTACTATTTTTATAACTTTTGTATAAGACAAAAAAAATTTCTTTTTTTTGAAATGGAGTCTCTCTCTGTCCCCCGGCTGGAGTGCAGTGGCGCGATACCGGCTTACTGCAAGCTTTGCCTCCCGGCTTCACGCCATTCTCCTGCCTCGGCCTCCCGAGTAGCTGGGAGTACAGGCGCCTGCTACCACGCCCAACTAATTTTTCTTTTGTATTTTTAGCAGAGACGGGGTTTCACCATGTTAGCCAGATGGTCCCAATCTCCTGACCTTGTGATCCACCCACCTCGGCCTCCCAAAGTGCTGGGATTACAGGCGTGAGCCACAGCGCCCGGCCTTTTTTTTTTTTTTTTTTTTTTTTAAGACAGAGTCTTGCTTTGTCACTCAGTCTGGAGTACAGTGGCGCGATCTTAGCTCATTGCAACCTCTGCCTCCCGCATTCAAGCTGTTCTCCTGCCTCAGCCTCTCGAGTAGCTGGGATTACACGTGCCCACCACCACACCGGACTAAATTTTTTTTTGGATTTTTAGTAGAGACGGGATTTCACCATGCTGCCCAGGCTGGTCTCGAACTCCTGAGTGATCTGCCTGCCTTGGCCTCCCAAAGGGATTACAGGCGTGAGTCACTGCCTTACAGTGCTTTCTTATCTTGTTCACTCTCTTGTATGTGTGCCTGCTTGTTTTCTTTGGTGGATTGTAAGCTCCTTTCAGGTCAGGGCTTTACTTGTATTTGTTTTTGCATTCTTATCCCCCACCCTCCTTATTTCCTAGCATTTAATAGTTTTGGAGTGAAGTGAGAAATAAATAGCCATTCGAACATTAATATATTTGTTTACTTTTTTTTTCTTTTCTTTCTTTCTTTTTTTTTTTTGAAACGGATTTTCACTCCTGTTGCCCAGGCTGGAGTCAATGGGGCGATCTCGGTTCACTGCAACCTCCACCTCCCGGGTTCAAGTGATTCTTCTGCATCAGCCTCCCAAGTAGCTGGGATTATAGGCATGTGCTACCACGTCCGGCTAATTTTGTATTTTTAGTAGACACAGGGTTTCTTCATGTTGCTCAGGCTGGTCTCGAACTCCTGATATCTGGTGATCCACCTGCCTTGGCCTCCCAATATGCTGGGATTACAGGCATGAGCCACCACGCCCGGCCTGTTTTTCTTTGATAAGAGTAATCAGTAGTCTGTCTTTACCATTATGTATCTTTCTTGTCTGCAACTTTTATGTAAACAGGTTTTTTTGTCTAGGTGTGGTGGCTCACGCCTGTAATCCCAGCACTTTGGGAAGCATAGGTGAGATGATCACTTGAATCCAGAAGTTTGAGACAAGGCTGGGCAGCCATAGCCAGACCCTGTTTCTGTTTTGTTTTGTTATTATTTATTTATTTATTTTTGAGACAGAGTCTCACTCGGTTGCCAAGGCTAGAGTGCAGTGGCACAGTCTCGGCTTACTGCAGCCTCTCCCTCGTGGGTTCAAGCAGTTCTCCTGCCTCAGCCTCCCAAGTGGCTGGGATTACAGGCACCTGCCACCATGCCCAGCTAATTTTTGTATTTTTAGTAGAGACAGGGTTCCACTGTATTGACCAGGCTGGTCTCGAACCTCTGACCTCAAGTAATCCTCCTGCCTCGGCCTCCCAACGTGCTGAAATTACAGGCGTGAGCCACCATGCCCAGCCTATTTTATTTTTTTCTTCTTTAATTTTGTTTTTCTTTTTAAATCATATTCCCTTCTTGTCTAAAAGAAATAAAAAAAACAAAATGAAAATTTTTAAGATTTCATTTTCTAGATCAGTTTTAGGTTCACAGCAAAATGGAGAGGAACTTACTGATATTTCCTGTGTGTCTCCTGCTTCCACACATGCATTAATCTCCCCCGTAATCAACATCCCCTGCTAGAATGATACATTAGTTAATGAACTGACATTCACACATCATTAATCACCCAAAATTCATTGTTTGCATTAGAATTTGTTCTTGGTGTTGTATATTCTGTGGGTTTGGACAAATAATGACATGTATCTACCATTATAGTATTATATGGACTATTTTCACTTCTCTAAACATCCTGTTCTCTGCCTACTTCTCCCCACTCCCAACCTCTAGCAACCCCTGATGTTTTACTTTTACTGTCTCCTCAGTTTTGTCTTTTCCAGAATATTATGTAGCTGGATCATGTATGCATTCCTTTTCAGATAGGATATTTTCATTTAATAGTTCACATTAGGTTCTGGCATGTCTTTTTTTGATTTGATACTGTATTTCTTTTTTGTGCTAAATAATATTCAATTGTGTGGCTGTACCACAGTTTGTTTATCCATTCGCCTACTGAAGGACATTTTGATTGCTTTCAGGTTTTGCCAGTTACGAATAAAAAGCAGCTGTAAACATCCATGTGCATCCTTTTTTTTTTTTTCTTGTGCAGATTTTTGTGTGGACACAAGTTTTCAGCTTTTTTGGGTACATACCAAGGAGCATGGTCACTGGATCATATGGTAATAGTATATTTTGGGCCAGGAACGGTGGCTCATGCATGTAATCCCAGCACTTTGGGAGGCCGAGGTGGGTGGATCACCTTAGGTCAGGAGTTCAAGACCAGCCTTGCCAACGTAGTGAAACCCCGTCTCTACTAAAAATAGAAAAAATTAGCCAGGCATGGTGGTGTGCATCTGTAATCCCAGCTACTTGGGAGGCTGAGGCGGGAGAATCGCTTGAACCCGGGAGTCGAAGGTTGCAGTGAGCCAAGATCGTGTCATTGCACTCCAGCTTGGGCAACAAGAGCGAGACTCCATCTCAAAAAAAATTTTAAAAAAGTATATTTTGTTTTGTAAGGTAAATATTTTTTGTTTTTACTTTGGATGTCTCTATTTCATCATACTGGAAACATACTGTAGATCTGATAAATATTATTGTGGAGAAATCACTTTTATTAAAAACAACGTTTGAGCTATAGATGTGAAATTGAAATTACTTGTTTTAATAAATTTTCTATACAACCAAATTCATTCTCTGAAGTTTTAAATATGATTGTATAGGTGTAGTTTAGGGGGTTTTTTTGTTGTTTTTTTTTAAGACAGTCTCACTCTGTCGCCCAGGCTGGAGTGCAGTGGCGCGATCTTGGCTCACTGCAACCTCCGCCTCCCAGGTTCAAGTGATTCTCCTGTCTCAGTCCCCCAAGTAGCTGGATTACAGGCGCGTGCCATCATGCCTGGCCAATTTTGTATTTTTAGTAGAGACGGAGTTTCACCATGTTGGCCAGGTTAGTCTCAAACTCCTGACCTCAGGTGATCCTCCTGCCTTGGCCTCCCAAAGTACTGGGATTACAGGCGTGAGCTGCCACTCCTGGCCAGCTAGTGTTTTTTTTTTTTTTAAATTCAGGAGAAACAAAAAATCTTGATTCAGTTTAGGTCTCTTAGAGAAAAGCTACTAGATTTTTAAACTTTAGTGTTATTGATTAGGTAAGCGACATTGAGGTAGCATTAGTTTGGTTTGATTCTGTTTTCTTCTAGAATTGCATCACCTAGGTGAGACGCCCTTGGATATGATATTGCAGTGAGTTTTGCTTGCCGCTGAGCTTTTCTGTTGTGATCCCTAGGTACTTTTCTCAACTGTTTTTGTTACCAGGATGGAACAATGACTACAGGTAGTGTTTTTTGCTTGGCTTTTGTTGCTACAATCATAGCATATGATTTAAGCTACCATTATCATAGCGGACTAATTTTTTATAGTTTTTTTGTGGGACAAATTTAAAAATATAAATATCTACTTGGTCTAGTTCAATACTATCTGGCCAATGTTATTGACCAAGAATTATGAAGCAGGTCAGAATTGATCATAGTTATAGATTGTAGACTAATTGAGGCTTCTCTTTTTTTTTTTTTTTGAGACAGAGTCTTGCTCTGGTGCCCAGGCTGGTCTGCAGTGGCACGGTCTCTGCTCACTGCAACGATCTGCCTCCCAGGTTCAAGCGATTCTCCTACCACAGCCTCCCGAGTAGCTGGGACTACAGGCGCATGCACTAAGCCCAGCTAATTTTTTGTCTTTTTAGTAGAGACAGGGTTTCACCATGTTATCCAGGGTGGTGGTCTCCATCTCTTGACTTCGTGATCCGCCCACCTTGGCCTCCCAAAGTGCTGGAATTACAGGCATGAGCCACCGCGCCAGCCTGAGACTTCTCTTTTTTATGCAAATACCAGTCTTAGATTCTGTGAATCCTAGGTATCCTTCAAGAATATATTATGTGAGGACTTACTTTACCACTTATAAAAATTATCTTCTAAATTAATACACCTCGGTTTTCTTGAGGCCCCAATAATTAGATAACTTTTAATAATCAACCTTAGAGGTGGCAGGATTTCTTGAGCCCAGGAACTTGATGCTACAGTGAGACATGATTGATGTTACTACACTCCAGCCGGAGACAGAACAAGACCCTGATTCAAAAAAATAAATAAATAAAAGTAAAAAATCAGGCTGAGTGCATTGGTGGCTCACGACTCTCATCCCAGCATTTGGGAGGCTGAGGTGGGAAGATCTCTTGAGCCTAGGAGTTCGGGACCAATCTGGGAAATATAGTGAGACCCCATCTCTTAAAAAATATTTTTGTCAACCTTTTTTTAGTTTACTTTTTAGTTATCTTTGGTGTTCCAATATTTTATTTTTTTTTTAATATATATATATATATTTTTTTTGGCGAAGTCTCACTCTGTCTCCCAAGCCAGAGCGCCGTGATGTGATCTTGGCTCCCTGCAGCCTCCACCTCCCAGGTTCAAGTGATTCTCATGCCTAAGCCTCCTGAGTACTAGAATTACAGGCATGCACCACCACAGCTGGCTAATTTTTGTATTTTTAGTAGAGACAGTATTTCGCCATGATGGACAGGCTGATCTTGAACTCCTGACCTCAAGTGATCTGCCCACCTTGGCCTCCCAAAGTGCTGGGATTACAGACATGAGCCCCAGCCCCAATATTATATATATACACGTGTATATACACGTATATAGATACATATACACATATATATAGATATATATACACATACATATATGTGTGTGTGTGTGTGTGTGTGTGTATATATATTTTTTGAGACAAGAGTCTCACTCTGTTGCCCAAGCTGGAGTGCAGTGGTTCAGTCTTGGCTCACTGCAACCTCTGACTCCCAGGCTCAAGCAATCCTCCGGCTTAGCCTCTCAAGTAACTGGGACTACAGGTGTGTGCCACCACGCCAGCTAATTTTTGTATTTTTAATAGAGACGGAGTTTTGCCATGTTGCCCAGGCTGGCCTCAAACTCCTGAGCTCAAGTGATCTGTCTGCCTCGGCTTACCAAAGTGCCACCGCACCTGGCCTCAATATTGGATATTTATTTTATTTTTTACTTTGAGACAGGATCTTACCCTCTTGCCTAGGCTGGAGTGCAGTGGCACTATCGTAATTTGCAGTAGCTGCAAATTCTTGGGCTTGACTCTTCCTGCCTCACCCTCCCAAGTAGCTGGGGCTACAGGTCTACTCCACCATGCTTGGCTAAATTTCTTTTTAAATGTTTTTGCAGATGGAGTTTTGCTGTGTTGCCCGGCTAGCCTTGGACTCCTTGCCTCAAGCATCCTACAGTTTCAGCTTCCCAAGTATCTGGGTTTGCAGGCAGGAGCCACTGTCTCTGGCTATTTTAGCCATTTTTAAGTGTGTAGTTCAGTGGCATTAAGAACATTCACATTGTAGTACTGGCTAGTCATGGTGGCCCATGATTGTAATTTTAGTACTTTGGGAGGCCATGGTGGGAGGATTGCTTGAGCTCAGGAGTTCAAAACCAGCCTGGGCAACATAGTGAGACCTTGTCTCTATTATAAAGTAAATAAATAAGTAAAACATAAATAAAAAATAACATTCACATTTAGTACAGCCATCACCCACATACATTTTTATAGCAACTTTATTGAGCTAAAGTTTACATATCATACAATTTACTTGTATCAAGTGTACAGTTTAGTGACTTTTAGTATATATTAATAATATGTGGTCTTTTTTTGAGATGGAGTCTCCCTCTGCTGCCCAGGCTGGAGTGCATGGTGTGATCTCAGCTCACTGCAACCTCCATCTCCTGGGTTCAAGCTGTTCTCTGCCTCAGCCTCCTGAGTAGCTGGAATTACAGGTGCCTGCCACCACGCCCAGCTAATTTTTGTATTTTTTGTTAGACAGTAGCTGGGGTTACAGGTGCCTGCCACCACGCCCAACTAATTTTTGTATTTTTTTTTTTATTGGTAGAGACAGGGTTTCACCATGTTGGCCAGGCTGGTCTTGAACTCCTGACCTCATGATCCGCCTGCCTTGGCCTCCCAAAGTGCTGGGATTACAGGCGTGAGCAGCTGCACCTGGCAATAATATGTGGTTTTTAGTGACTGGCCTCTTTCAGTTAGTGTAGTGTTTTCAAGATTCATTCATTTTGAAGCATATTATAAATACTTCATCCCGTTGTATCTATATGCCACATTTTGTTTATTAGTTGATGGTCATTTGGCTTGTTTCTGCACTTTGGTTCTTATGGGTAGTGCATGCCATATGTTATAATGATTTCATTATCATTTAGCTCAGATGATGATGATTTTTAGAAACAGGGTCTTGCTCTGTCACCCGGGCTAGAGTGTGGTGGCGTGATCATAGCTTACTGCAGCCTCAAACTCCTAGGTTCAAGCAGTCCTTCTGCTTCGGCCTGCCAGGTAGGGGACTACAGGTGCATGCCACCACACTCTAGTAATTTTTAAGTTTTTTTTGTAGAGATAGGGTCTTGCTTATTTGCCCTGGCTGATCTTGAACTCGTGTATTCACTCGATCCTTCCCAGCCTCCCAAAGTGGTGGGATTACATGCATGAGCCAACACACCAAGCCTAAATTTCCATTTTGAGTTCTTCTTGAACCTCTGGGTTAGAAGTACATTACGTTATTTTCAAACATTTCAACATTTTCTGGATATCTTTTAGTTATAAATTTCTTGTTCAGTTTTGCTGAGGGCAGAGAACACGTTCTGTATGATTTCAAACATTTAAAAATTGTTGAGACTTGCTTTGTGTCCCAGCACTTGTTTTCTTTCTTTCTTTCTTTTTTTTTTTTTTTTTTTGACACAGTGTCTCGCTGTGTCACCCAGGCTGGATTGCAGTGGCATGATCACGGTTCATTGTAGCTTTGACATCCTGGACTCAAGCAATCCTCCCACCTTAACCTCTCAAGTGTCTGGGACAATGGCATGTACCACCACACCCAGCTAGTTTTTTTTTTTTTTTTTTTTTCCTTTCTCGAGATGAAGTCTCACTGTGTTGCCAGGCTGGAATGCAGTGGCGTAATCTTGGCTCACTGCAACCTTTGCTTCCCAGGTTCAAGTGATTCTCCTGCCTCAGCCTCCCGAGTAGCTGGGCTTACAGGCATGAGCCACAATGCCTGGCTAATTTTTGCATTTTTAGTACAGACAGAATTTCACCATGCTGGCCAGGTTGGTCTCAAACTTCTGACCTCAGGTGATCCACCCACCTTGGCCTCCCAAAGTGCTGGGATTACAGGCATGAGCCTCTGTACCTGACCAACTGCCTTGTTTTCAATTAGGAAATACCTTCATCTAAAATAACTTTCACTCGTGAATTTCTTTTTTTTTTTTTTTTATGGAAATGGAGTCTTGCTCTGTTGCCCAGGCTGGAGTGCAGTGGCGCAATCTCGGCTCACTACAACCTCCGCCTCCCAGGTTCAAGCAGTTCACCTGACTCAGCCTCCCAAGTAGCTGAGATTACAGGTCTCTGCCACCACGCCCGGCTAAGTTTTGTGGTTTTTTTTGTTTTTTGTTTGTTTGTTTGTTTGTTTGTTTGTTTGTTTGAGACAGTCTCACTCTATCACCCAGGCTGGAGTGTAGTGGCCGGATCTCAGCTCACTGCAAGCTCCGCCTCCCGGGTTTATGCCATTCTCCTGCCTCAGCCTCCCAAGTAGCTGGGACTACAGGCGCCCACCACCTTGCCTGGCTAGTTATTTTGCATTTTTTAGTAGAGACAGGGTTTCACCGTGTTAGCCAGGATGGTCTCGATCTCCTGACCTAGTGATCCGCCCATCTCGGCCTCCCAAAGTGCTGGGATTACAGGCTTGAGCCACTGCGCCTGGCCTAAGTTTTGTATTTTTAGTAGACATGGGGTTTCACTATGTTGGCCAGACTGATCTCAAACTCCTGACCTCAAGTCATCTGCCCGCCTTGGCCTCCCAAAGTGCTGAGATTACAGCTGTGAACCACCGCCCATGGTCTTAAAAGGGTGAATTTCTCGTATCTGTAATCCCAGCACTTTCTACCTGTAGCATCTGCTACTCTGGAGGCTGAGGTCAGAGGATTATTTCAACCCAGGTGGTTGAGGCCATGGTGAGCCATGATTATGCCACTGCACTCTGTTTCAAAAAAATATAGTGAATTGTATGGTATGTGATTTATCTCGCTCTTTTTTTTAAGGCATTGTTGGGATTCCAGAAACTGCCACCTCAAATATTGCTCATTCTCTCAAGTAGATGTTTGAGGTTGGGATAGGTTTGATATTAGCAGCAAAATCCTGTTAGAGGACCTGTAACTTCAAGGTTATGTCCTGCATATGGCTTATTACAGATTTACTTGTCTGATTTATTCTTGAAGAATTTAGGTAATCTCATATAAGTAGAGTTACATATTTAAATTTATTTCTTTCCAAATAAGATTGGAAAAATAAATAAAGCTTCCTAAGTTAACTGTCTAATACTCACAGTACTTGTTAAAGGCCTGAGATACATTCTTTTTCTTCTAGCTAAAGTCTCTCCTTCAGACCTCAGGTTTAAAGTCATTTTTCTCTGGAAAGTTTTTCTTTACCTTCTCACCTCATAACAGAAGACTGCCGTGTTCACAACATACTCTTGTACTTTTTAATCACGCTGCAGTAATTTTTTGTCTCTCTGACTTAACCTTAGCAAGTACTATGTTCTGACTGTTTTTATATCCCCAGCCATTTTTCAGTCCCTGGCATTTAATATGTTCTCATTAAAATGAAGAAATATAAGTGAGTAGGATTATTTTTCTATTATATTTGCCCTGGGCTACAGACGTTTCGAAGATTTAGCTCTATCATTTGATTCAGGATTTATACCCAAGTTGTTTGCTGGTGGTTGTTAATACAGTCAAATAGAATGTGAATCCCACTGAGATCATTGTCATGTCTGGCCTTCACAGAATTACAAGAGTGTGTAATTAGCATGGTGCAGATGGTGTGATTTCAGGAACGTTATTATAAATGTTGAAATTGTGCTAGAATTTCTATTTTGTTTCTGAAGATTGCATTGAGACAGCATAGTGAATGCAAATGTAGTTTTTAAGAGATGATTTACAAATACATGCATCAAAATTTTATATTTAGACATGACTTTCAAAGGAAATGCTCTTTGGAGCATTTCTCATTTCAGGATTTTGGATTAAGGATGCCCAAGTGTAACGCACATTTTCCAAAATCTGAAATATTTATGGTTCTGAGCATTTTGGATAAGAGATACTCAACTTGTAGTTGTCTTGTTCCTACCTACTTTTACTGAGAGACATTCTCCTTTAGTTTTTTTTCTCCTAGATTCTGGATTTCTCCTATTAGGAACCAGGCCTCACTGCAGAAGGTGAGCAGTAGGCCTGAGCTCCACCTCCTGTCAGATCAGTGCTGGCGTGGTATTCTCATAGGAGGGAGAACCCTATCTTGAACTGTGCATGTGAGGGATCTAGGTTGCATGCTCCTTATGAGAATCTAATGCCTGATGATCTGAGGTAGAACAGTTTCATCCTGAAACCATCCACTGTTCCTCCTCCCCCACACCCATAGAAAAATTGTCTTCCACGAAACTGGTCCCTGGTGCCAAAAAGGTTGGTGACTACTGCTGTAGATTTATCTCCAATTTGGGTTTGTCAGTTTTTTTTCTCACTATGAAACTGGATAAACTGACCAGGTGCGGTGGCTCAAGCCTGTAATCCCAGCTCTTTGAGGGGCTGAGGCAGGTGTATCACCTGTGGTCAGGAGTTCAAGACCAGCCTGGCCAACATGGTGAAACTCAGTCTCTACTAAAAATACAAAAACTAGCTGGACGTGGTGGTGGGCGCCTATAATCTCAGCCACTCAGGAGGCTGAGGCAGGACAATCGCTTGAACCTGGGAGGCAGAGGTTGCAGTGAGCCGAGATTGTGTCACTGCACTCCAGCCTGGGTGACAGAGTGAGACTCTGTCTCAAAAACAAACAACAAAAAAAACTTGATAAAATGGGTAAATTTTTCTCCGCTATTAAACTGGAGTTTTTCTCACTTCACAAGGTGAAATGCCCTTCTTGTCACAGCGTATCAGGGGTACTTGATAGCCACATACATATATACACTTTTTATTGGGAATGATACATATGTAGTAAAGTGTTTTACTCTTTGAGAAAAAGATTTTATTTTAATATGTATAACATCTAGTAAAGGGCATAAAGTAGACAAATCTTAAGTATATGGCTTGTTGGAAATTTTACCTTTTTATTCACCCTTGTAACTATTAATACCAGCACTTAGAAGATTCCTTGGCTCCCTTTCTCAGTTAGAAACCCTTTACAACTTTTCTGACTTCTATCAGCATTAATTTTGCCAGTTTTGAACTTCGTATAAATAGAATTATAGACTATATATTCTTTTGTATCTGGCCTCTTTCACTCATGTAGTGTCTGAAATTTGTTCATGTGGTTTTACATATTAGGATATTTTGCCATTGTAATATTTCATTTTATGACTATGCCACAATTTGTCCATTATCTTTATTTATTTATTTATTATTTTATTTTATTTTTTTGAGATAGTGTCTTACCCTGTCTCCCAGGCTATAGCGCAGTGGCATGATCTCAGCTCACTGTAACCTCCATCTTCCGGGTTCAAGGGATTCTCCTGCCTCAGCCTCCTGAGTAGCTGGGATTACAGGCGCGCATCACCACGCCGGCTAATTTTTGTATTTTTAGTAGAGATGGGGTTTTGCCATGTTGGCCAGGCTGGTCTCGAACTCCTGACCTTAGGTGATCTTCCCATCTCAGCCTTCCAAAGTGTTGGGATTACAGGTGTGAGCCACTATCCCCGGCCTTATTTATTTTATTTATTTACTTGTTTTTTGAGATGGAGTCTCATTCTGTAGCCCAGGCTGGAGTGCAGTGGTGTGATCTCGGCTCACTGTAAGCCCTGGCCCCTGGGTTCAAGCAGTTCTCCTGCCTCAGCCTCCTGAGTAGCTGGGTTACAGGCACTTGCCACCATGCCTGGTTAATTTTTGTAATTCTGGTAGAGACAGGTTTTCACCATGTTGGCCAGGCTGGTCTCGAACTCCTGACGTCAGGTGATCCACCCACCTCGGCCTCCCAAAGTGCTGGGATTACAGGCATGAGCCACCGCACCTGGCCTATTTATTTATTTATTTATTTGTAAAATTATTATTATTATTTTTTTGAGACAGTTTCACTCTGTCACCCAGGCTGGATTGCAGTGGCACGATCTCGGCTCATTGCAAGCTCCACCTCGCGGGTTCACGCCATTCTTCTGCCTCAGCCTCCCTAGTAGCTGGGATTACGGGCACCTGCCACCACAGCCAGCTAATTTTTTTGTATTTTTAGTAGAGACAGGGTTTCACCGTGTCAGCCAGAATGGTCTCGATCTCCTGACCTCGTGATCCACCTGCCTCGACCTCCCAAAGTGCTGTGATTACAGGCGTGAGCCGCTGCGCCCGGCCTGGCCTACTTACTTTTAAAGAGACTTGATCTCTCTGTGTTACTTAGGCTGGAGTGCAATTTTGTGATCTCAGCTCACTGCAGGCTGGACCTTAGGGGCTTATGCAGTCCTCTCACTTCAACCTCCTGAGTAGCTGGGACTACAGGTGCACACCAGCATGCCCAGATAACTTTTACAATTTTTTATAGAGACAGAGTCTTACTGTGTTGCTCCAGCTGGTCTCTAATTCCTACGCTTAAGCAGCTCTCCTACTTAGCCTCCCAAAGTGCTTGGCTTACAAGTACGAGCCACTGCTCAAGGCCTAAAAGATTTTTTTTTTTTTTTTTTTTTTTTTTTTGAGGCGGAGTTTCGCTCTGTCGCCCAGGCTGGAGTGCAGTGGCCGGATCTCAGCTCACTGCAAGCTCCGCCTCCCGGGTTCCCGCCATTCTCCTGCCTCAGCCTCCCGAGGAGCTGGGACCACAGGCGCCGCCACCACGCCCGGCTAGTTTTTTGTATTTTTTAGTAGAGACGGGGTTTCACCGTGTTAGCCAGGATGGTCTTGATCTCCTGACCTCGTGATCCGCCCGTCTCGGCCTCCCAAAGTGCTGGGATTACAGGCTTGAGCCACCGCGCCCGGCCAAGATTTTTATTTTTATAAGAACATTTTACCGGCACCTTCCTAAGTTCATCTTAAATATTTCCATAAAATAAGCTTGTTTTTTCTTTTCTTTCTTTCTTTTTTTGAGACAAGGTCTGGCTCTATCACCCAGGCTGGAGTACAATGGCACGATTTAGGCTCACTACAACCTTTACCTCCTGGGCTCAAGCCATCCTCCTACCTCAGCCTCCCAGGTAGCAGGGACTACAGGGTGCACACCACCATGCCTGGCTAATTTCTGTATATTTTGTAGAGGCAGAGTTTCACCGTGCTGCCCAGGCTGGTCTTGTTCTTGTGAGCTCAAGTGGTCTCTCCACCTTGGCCTCTCAAAGTGGTGGGATTACAGGCATGAGCCACCATGCCTGGCTCATAAAATAAACTTACTTAGGCCATAGATCTTACTACAGTTTCAGAGGCAAACTCCCAGAACAAGGATGTGATCTTTAATTCTAGGTGTGGCTTTCATCAGTGAAGAGTGTTTTGAAAAGGATTGGGGCAATAAGGAAGTAGGGTCAATTTAAGATTTCTCTGAAATCATCTTCTTTTCTACCTATCAGTTAAAAAAATTCATTTGATCAGATTAACTGCATAGCATAATCCCATTTCAGTGGTACCTTTTTCTTGCTAGCAAAATCAAAGCTTTTTCTTAAGCAGAAGTTGTCAGAAAAGAATTAGATCTTTAGGCCGGGCGCAGTGGCTCACGCCTGTAATCCCAGCACTTTGGGAGGCCGAGGCAGGCCGATCACGAGGTCAGAAGATGGAGACCATCCTGGCTAAAACGGTGAAACCCCGTCTCCACTAAAAATACAAAAAAATTAGCTAGGCATGGTGGTGGGCATCTATAGTCCCAGCTACTTGGGAGGCTGAGGTAGGAGAATGGAGTGAACCCGGGAGGTGAAGCTTGCAGTGAGCTGAGATTTGTGCCACCACTGCACTCCACCCTGGGTGACAGCGAGACTTGTCTCAAAAACAAACAAAAAAAACAAAAAGAAAGATCTCTACCTTACTTATTTTGGAAAGCTTAAGGATTAGGATTAAAGTATATACACTTGACCCTTGAACAATAGGAGTCAACCCCTGCCCTTTTTTTTTTTTTTTTTTTGGAGATAGGGTCTCACTCTTTTGCCCAGGCTGGAGTGCAGTGGCAGGATCCTGGCTCACTGCATCCTCAAATTCCTGAGCTCAAGGGATCCTCTTGGCTCAAATGCCTAAAGTGCTGGGATTACAAGCATGAACCACTGCTCCTTGTCTATAGCACTGGTTTGAACTGCAAGAGTCCACTTATATATGGATTTTTTTCAATAAATACGTTGGACTTTTTTTTGGAGATTTGTGACATTTCAAAGCATTTGTGAACTGTGTAGCCTAAAAATATTGAAAAAGATTAAGAAAAAGGTATTTTGTAAATGCATAAAATACATTTAAATACTGGTCGATTTTATCATTTGCTACTATAAAATATGTAGACAAATCTATTATAAAAAATTAAAATTTGGCGGGGCTCAGTGGCTCATGCCGGTAATCCCAGCACTTTGGGAAGCCGAGGCAAGTAGATCACTTGTGGTCAGGAGTTTGAGACCAGGCTGGCCAACATGGTGAAACCCCATCTCTACTAAAAATAACAAAAATTAGCCAGGCATGGTGGCATAGACCTCTGATCCCAGCTACTCAGGAGGCTGAGGCAAGAGAATTGCTTAAACTCAGGAGGTGGAGACTGCGTTGAGCTGAGAGTGCACCACTGCATTCCAACCTGGGCAACAGAGCAAGACTCTATCTCAAAAAATAAAAAATAAAATAAAATTTACTATTATTTTTTGAGACGGAGTTTTGCCCTTATCACCCAGGCTGGAGTCAAATGGCACGATTTCGGCTTACCACAACCTGGGTTCAAGCAATTCTCCTGCCTCAGCCTCCCTAGTAGCTGGGATTACAGGCACCTGCCACCGTGCCTGGCTATTTTTGTGTTTTTGGTAGAGATGGGGTTTCAACATGTTGGCCAGGCTGATTTTGAACTCCTGACCTTATGTGATCCTCCTGCCTCAGCCTCCCAAAGTGTTGGGATTATAATAAGCATGAGCCACAGCATCCAGCAAAAATTAAAATTTATTAAAACTTATGTATACACTATGCTTACAGACCATACATGGTACCATTTGTAGTGGAGTGAAATATAAATAAAGATTCAGTATTAAATTATAACTGCATAAAACTAACTGTAGTACGTACCGTAATTATTTTGTGGCTACCTCTTGTTGGTGTTGTGGTGAGCTTAAGTGTTGTGAGTATTAGTTTAAAATTCCTGTAACTCTGATCATTTCCAAGTGAGCAGTTGTCTCTCCAGTAAACATCATATTGCAGTAAAAAGTGATCAGAATGATTGATCTCTCACAGTTCTTTCATTTTTCTCATCATGTTTAGTGCAGTGTACTACTAACCTTGAATAACACAGTGGGACCTGTATGAAGTGCCGCTAGTGATGCTGGAAGTGCTCCCACAAGGCAGAGAAAAGTCATGACATTACAAGAAAAACTTGTTGAATTGTTTTATATATACCATTGCTCAAGGTCTGCATCTACAGTTACCTACCATGACAAAGTGAATGAATCTAGCATAAGGACCATTGTTTAAAAAAAGGGGAAATTTGTGTAGCCATCCGTATAGCTATGCCAGCAGGCAAAAATCTTGTACTCTTTTAAAAATACAAAATGTCTTGCATTAAAAAATACAGCTTTTATTTTACTTTATTTTTTTAATTAAAAAAATTTTTCTTGAGACAGAGTCTTTCTGTGTCACCAGACTGGAGTGCAGTGGCACGATCTCGGCTCACTGCAATCTCCGCCTCCTGGGTTCAAGTGATTCTCCTGCCTCAGCCTCCCAAGTAACTGGAACTACAGGCACGCACCACCACGCCCAGCTAATGTTTCTGTATTTTTAGTAGAGACAGGGTATCACTATGTTGGCCAGAATGGTCTTGATCTCTTGACCTCATGATCTGCCCACCTGGGCCTCCCAAAGTGTTGGGATTGCAGACGTGAGCCACTGCGCCTGGCCCTATTTTTTATTTTATTTTACTTTTTTTTTTTTTGAGAGGGAGTCTCACTCTGTCGCCCAGGCTGGAGTGCAGTGGTGTGATCTCAGCTCATAGCAACCTTTGCCTCCTGGGTTCAAGTGCTGCCTCACAGCACTTTGGGAGGCCGAGGCAGGCGGATCACGAGGTTAGGAGTTTGAGACCAGCCTGACCAACATGGCGAAACCCTGTCTCTACTAAAAATACAAAAATTAGCCAGACGTGGTAGCACACACCTGTAATCCCAGATACTCTGGAAGCTGAGACAGGAGAATTGCTTGAACCCACAAGGTGGAGGTTGCAGTGAGCTGAGATTGTGCCATTGCACTCCAGCCTGGGTAACAGAGCAAGACATTGTCTTGGGGAAAAAAAAAGAAAATCATTGAGAAGAAAGGATAGCTGCCTGAACAGGTTTGTTTGTTTGTTTGCTTTGAGACAGAGTCTCATTGTGTCGCCTGGACTGGAGTGCAGTGGTGCACTCTTGGCTCACTGCAATCTCTGCCTCCCAGATTCAAGCGATTCTGGTGCCTCAGCCTCCTGAGTAGCTGGGATTACAAGGCACCCGCCCCCACACCCGGCTAATTGATTGATTGATTTTGAGACAGAGTCTTGCTCTGTTGCCCAGGCTGTAGTACAGTGGCACGATCTCGGCTCACTGCAACCTCCGCCTCCTGGGTTCATGCCATTCTCCTGGCTCAGCCTCCCGAGTAGCTGGGACTACAGGCGCCCTCCACCACACCCTGCTAATTTTCTGTATTTTTAGTAGAGATGGGGTTTCACCGTGTTAGCCAGGATGGTGTCAATCTCCTCTCCTGACCTCGTGATTCACCTGCCTCGGCCTCCCAACGTGCTGGAATTACAGGCGTGAGCCACTGCGCCTGGCCTGATTTTTGTATTTTTAGTGGAAATGGGGTTTCACTGTGTTGGTCAGGCTGGTCTCGAACTCCTGACCTCAAGTGATCCACCTTAGCCTTCCTAAGTGCTGAGATTACAGGCGTGAGCCACCACGCCTGGCCTGAACAGGTCTTCAGTACAGACAGGTATACCCTGTTCTGGGGGGAAAATGCCACAAAAGACATGTATTGGTAAGGAAGAGAAACAAGCACCAGCATTTAAGGCAAGAAGGGATAGGCTATTTTACTCTTTTGTGCAAATGCGGTTAAGTTTATGATCTCGACTGTCCTTATCTATAAAGCTGCTAACCCCCTCCAAGCCTTGAAGGGAAAAGATAAACACCAGTTGCCAGTCTTTTGTTGTACAACAAGAAGGTCTGGACAAGAACTCTTTTTCTGGAGTGGTTCCACCGATGCTTTGTTTTTGAATTCATTTTAAAGTTCTTTTGATATTGGACAATGTTCTTGGCCACCTAGAACCCCAGGAGCCTAGGGTAAAGAATATTCCAGGCCGGGCGTGTTAGCTCATACTCATAATCCCCGCACTTTGGAAGGTCAAGGCAGGTGGATCGCTGGAGCTCAGCAGTTGGAGATCAACCTGGGCAACATGGTGAAACCCCGTCTCCACCAAAATACAAGAAATTAGCTGGGCATGGTGGCGCATGTCTGTGGTCCCAGCTGCTTGCAAGGCTGAGGTGGCAGGAATGTTTGAGCCTGGGGGACAGAGGCTGCAGTGAGCCATGATTGCACTACTGCACTTCAGCCTGGGTAACAACAGAGTGAGACTCTGTCTCAAAGGGGGGGAAAAAAAAGTGGTTTCTTCCCAAATATGAGTTTGCTTTTGCCTAGCGTCTAGGGAAGCTAGTTATAGCTCTTCTCTTCAACTTGCTATTTTAGGCTCTTCTAAATAAGATATTTTGGAGTAGGTGATTTTGTGGGCCTCTTTGTTGTTTGGCCTAATTTTTTCCTCAGGTTTTCATATGGCATATAAGAGGGAGAGGTAGAGGCCAGATCTGGTCTCTAAAAATTGATTTGAAATCAAAAGTTACTTAATTCACAATAAAATATGAATGACTAGGTATGGTTCTTATCCTCCCAAAAAGTACATTTTGGGGAGTATTAGAGATATCGATTTACCCAGTTCCTTTCTAATCAATAAATTTTTTTGCATTCATTTTGTATTTTGAGTCTGTGCCAAGCCACTGGCAAAATAGAAAAACAATCAGATGTGGTTTTTGCCCTTGGAGAATGTGCTTATTGGTGAAGAAATTGCCAGCATTCCACTACTTTTGACCTTGTGACACTTTCATGTGGATTAACCTAAAAATATCAATACAGGACAGGCACAGTGGTGCACGCCTATAATCCCAGCACTGTGGGAGGCCAAGGTGAGCGAATCACAAGGTCAAGAGATCAAGACCATCCTGGCCATGGTGAAACCCCATCTCTACTAAAAATAAAAAAAATTAGCTGGATGTGGTGGCATGTACCTGTAGTCCCAGCTACTTGGGAGGCTGAGGCAGGAGAATCAGTGAACCCGGGAGGCAGAGGTTGCATTGAGCCAAGATCATGCCACTGTACTCCAGCCTGGCAACAGAGCGAGACTCCGTCTGAAAAAAAATAAATAAATTAAATAAATAAATATATATATCTCACAATACAAAGTAAAGTTATGGGTCTTTGGGAATTCTCTGCCAGAGAAGTAGAGAGATCTATCTGGTTTGAAATGAATTTTAAAGCAGCTTCTCTTGTCAGTTTTTCTCACCTTTTTTTTTTTTTTGAGATGGAGTCTCTCTCTTGCCAGGCTGGAGTACAGTGGCATAATCTCAGCTCACTGCAACCTCCATCTCCCAGGTTCAAGTTTTTCTCCTGCCTCAGGCTCCTGAGTAACTGGGACTATAGGCGTGTACCACCCTGCCCAGCTAAGTTTTGTATTTTTAGTAGAGATGGAGTTTCACCATGTTGGCCAGGATGGGCTTGATCTCTTGACCTCCTGATCCATCCACCTCGATCTCCCAAGGTGCTAGGATTACAGGCATCAACGAGCGCGCCTGGCCACTTTTTCTCACTCTTAAACAGTGTAGTTCTTGTAGCCCTCATACTCTTTCTAAGACTCTCTATCTTTTGCCTTTCTACTCCCAGGGATTATACTTTGATTTGCTAGATGAAGTGAACCTAAGCCTCCATTCTTTTTGTTAGGGCCAAGTAAACACTTACTTGGCCTTTTGTGAATTAAGAATGTCAGTGTATAATAACAGTGTTTTCAACTTTTAACTATATACTGTTTACCTGTGCTTTTAAATTGGGAATTGGTTGTCTGTGTTTGGAGAAAGTCATTTTGGCAATCTTGGGGCTATATGGGTTTTAATTATTTTTAGTAGAACCATTGCAGATATTTCCCATTGACTTTAATTGCAGTTCTCTGTAGAAAAATTTGCTGAGAACCCAATGTAATGTGTTCACTGAGCAAATCTTTTCATTTCATTTCAGTTGGAAAGACATCTTTGATCACCAGATTCATGTATGACAGTTTTGACAACACCTATCAGGTATTTTGTTTTTGCCTATTTATTTGTTGTCTATTTTGTGTTACAAGTAATATTCAAGATATTTTTAAAAAATTATTTATTTACATACTGTCGTGGATGTAAAAGTACTTTTTGTAACCTGTAAAATGCTGTATAAATACATGTATAAATGATTTTGTCCAGTCCTAGGATAAATCATACTTTATCGTTTGATTTCATCTCTTCCAAAGTGTTGAAATAGATCTCTAATATCATCTAGGATGGCATTAGAAATAATGGTGGATATTCTCTATAGACTTTGTCCAAGCCTAAGATTCTGTGACATTTTTATCTACACTTGAAATTAAGAATAAATAATGAAATTAGAAATCATTAACAGAAGGAAATTTGGGAAATTCACAAATTTGTGGAAATTAAGCAATACACTCCTAAATAATTAACGTCAAAGGTGAAATCACAAAAGAAATTAGAAAATGCTTTGAGATCAATAAAAAAGAAAACACAGCATACCAAAACTGATGGTATAAAACTAAAGCAGTACTATACAGAAAAGAAAAGAGATATTAAATAAATAGCCTAACATTCTCCTTTAAGAAACTTGAAGAATACTAAACCCAAAGCAAGCAGAAGGAAGAGGCTATTTTAAAATTGAGAGTTTTTTTTTTCTTTTTTTCTTTCTTTTTTTTTTTTGAGATGGAGTCTTGCTCTGTTGCCCAGGCTGGAGTGCAGTGGCACAATCTCAGCTCACTGCAAACTCCGCCTCCCAGGTTCATGCCATTCTCCTGCCTCAGCCTCCCAAGTAGCTGGGACTACAGGCGCCCACCACCTCGTCCAGCTAATTTTTTTTTTTTTGTATATTTAGTAGAGACGAGGCTTCACCGTGCTAACCAGGATGGTCTCGATCTCCTGACCTCGTGATCTGCCCACCTCGGCCTCCCAAAGTGCTGGGATTACAGGCGTGAGCCACGGCACCCGGCCAAAATTTAGGTTTTATCATTATTCCTGTATGGTGAGGCCAATAGATCAGAAGATGATTGCCATTGAAAAGATAGTTTGTTACGCTCACAGATCCCAAGAGGAGAGGGCATGCCATGCCAGAGGGGGCCACGTGAGGAAGCACTGAGTCAGTTAAAAGGCAGGTGACTGGGGAAATGTGGACAAAAGTGTTGATTGTGGTTTTCAAGGGAAGAGGCACACAAGACAGGGTAAGCAGGTTTAGGAGTAGCTAGTTCAGATAATTTCAGGGGTTCTGGGGTTGAGGGGCTGTTCTTAGTTGTCTAGTACCTGGCCCAGGTGATTAGGGCAGTGTAGTATTGGCCCTCAGTGTTATAGAGGAGGTGCTGGGTTATTGACTTTGGACTTGTTGGTTTGCCTATGAAAGGAGTACTCACAGGTGAGTTTACTATCTCTAAGGAAAAAGCTAATCCTGGCGGGGGCAGTCCCTCCAGTGTCAGCAAGGACCCTGATGTCAAAACATCAAAACTATAGAAAGTAAAAAGACATGCTTAATACAGAAGGTAATAGAGGTTAAAGCAGAAATATATGAAAGAGAGAACAGAAAAATAACGGAGGAAATCAATGAAACCAAAAGCAGTTCTTTGAAAAGATAAAAAAAAAATGACTAGCTAGACTGATGAAGAAAAAAAAGAAGACTCAAGTTCTAAAATCAGAAAAGAGGGAACATTACTACCAACCATACAGAAATAAAAAGGGTTGGCTGGGTGCAGTGGCTCATGCCTGTAATCCCAGTACTTTGGGAGGCTGAGGTGGGTGGATCACCTGAGGTCAGGAGTTCAAGACCAGCTTGGCAAACGTGGCAAAACTGCATCTCTACTAAAAATACAAAAATTAGCCAGGCATAATGGTGGGCGCCTGTAATCCCAGGTACTTGGGTGGCTGAGCCAGGAGAACAGGAGAATCTCTTGAACCCAGGAGGCGGAGGTTGCAATGAGCTGAGATTGCACCACTGCACTCCAGCCTGGTGACAGAGTGAGACTCCATCTCAAAAAAAAAAAACCAAAGATATTAAAAGGGTAATGATGGAATGCTGTGAAGAATTATATGCTAACTAATTAGATGACAGATAAAATGGACCAATTCCAAGAAAGACACCATCTACTAAAACTATCTCAAGAAGAAATAGAAGATCTGAATATATCTATAATAAGTAGAGAGAATTAGTAATTAAAAAAACTGCCCACATAGAAAATCCCAGCATCAGATAGTTTCGTTGGTCAATTCTGTGAAACATTTAGAGAACACCAATACTTTGTAAAACTCTTATGAAAAATAGAGGAGAACACTACCCAACTCATTCTGTGAGGTCAGTGTTACTCTAATACTCAACCCAGAGATATCAAAATTAAACTACAGACCAATATCCCTTATGAATATAGACACAAAAATTGTCAACAAAATACTATCAAACTGAATCCAGCAACATGTTAAAAAAGATTATACACTATTATTTTTATTTCTATTATTATTATTATTATTATTATTACTATTTAAACAAAGACTCTTGCTATGTTGCCCAGGCTGGTATTGAACTCCTGGGCCCAAGCAACCCTTTCACCTTGGCTTCCCAAAGTGCTGGGATTACAGGTCTGAGCCACTACACCCGACTTGTGTGTCATTTAACAAGTGGAATATACAAAAAGCAATCAACATAATGCATTATTTGAGTAAAATAAAGGACAAAATCACGTGATCATTTCAATGTACACATAAAAAGTATTTGACAAAATCCAGCAGCCTTTCATGATAAAAACGTACGACAACAAACTAGGAATAGAAGGAAACTTCTAAATGGTAATGAGCATCCATAAAAATGCCACATCTGATATACTTAATGATGAAAGGCTGAATGCTTTCTAAGATCAGGAACAAGTAAGGATGTCTGCCCTCACAACCTACACAGCTTCAGTACAAAAAATCAAAGAACAAACAAACTAAAAGGAATAAATTAGTAATCTTAAGAGCAAGTACTTTGAGGCACTCAGCACATTGTAAATCTTTTACCATATTAACTCTTTGAAAAGATTTTTTTTAAACAATTGGGGAGCATAGATTCAAATTGCCTTATTAAATGAATTAACAAAAATTTAAGTTAAAAAAAGAAAACAGGTTACTCTTAATCTACTTACCCATTTTATATGTATTATAATGTAGTTAGCATAAAAACTTGATTTCATTTCTCATCATTTATAGATTAAGGAAAAAAACGATTTCAATTACTTTGTAATATAGCAAATGTTAATCTAATTAAGGCTGTCACTCATTAACTGCTGCTGTCTTGATTATTATCAAACCATTTTTATTTTTCAGAAAGCTTTTAGGGTAATCTTAAAATCTGAATCCTCTTAGTATGTATTTTTCCTCTTTTGAAGTATTTATTTCAGGAATATGGCTTCTGAATTGAATCTTCCTGAAAAACGAACACACGGGTATTTCTTTTCTAGGAAAGCTATGTAATGAGCCTTAGAGTTGGAAGCACCTTTATTTATGTCTTAGTTCTACCATTTAGTAGTTGGATGGGTTTGGATCAATTATTAAATTTTTCAGAATCCATATTTTCACATCCGTAAAATGAGAATCATAATCCCTATGGATGGTGACTCCATTCTTTTTTTGGGGGAAAAAAAGCTATTCTTGTTTTTGTTTTTTAAGAGATGGAGTATTGCTTTGTTGCCCAGGCTGGAGCGCAGTGACATGATCATAGCTCATTGCCACCTTGAATTCTTGAGCTAACGGGATTCTCCTGCCTCAGCCTCCTAAGTAGCTGGGACTATAGGTACACACCACCACTCCCAGCTAATTAAGAAAAATTTTTATTGTGCAGATGGGTTTTTGCCATCTTGCCTAGGTCTTCAACCCAGGCTCAAGAGATCCTTCTGCCTCAGCCTCCCAAAGTGCTGGGATTACAGGGATGAGCCACCACGCCTGGCCACAAGCTCTGTTGTTTTGTGATTATTACCATTTACCATTGAGAACAACATTGATTGTTTTCTTTCTTTCTTTGAATAGCACTTGTTTTTATAGTTCTCATCTTCATTATAACCTGTCGGCATTTTAGACAACTATAATGTTCACATAGGCAGTCTACTAGCCTCCTGTACTTTTCCATAATCTCAAACCTTCTCTAAAAATCATGTATTCTCTTCTCAGACCACAATCTTGTATCCTTCCAATTTTTAAATTCAGGTACTTTTACTATAATAGTTTCTATTCCAGTGGTTCACATCAAAACCTTCAACCCACTAATTCCTCCATGTTATTTTTATTTTAATTTTTCTTCTTTTTTTTTTTTTTTTTTTTTGAGACAGAGTCTGGCTCTGTCGCCCAGGCTGGAGTGCAGTGGCTGGATCTCAGCTCACTGCAAGCTCCGCCTTCCGGGTTTACGCCATTCTCCTGCCTCAGCCTCCCAAGTAGCTGGGACTCCAGGCGCCCGCCACCTCGCCCAGCTAATTTTTTGTATTTTTAGTAGAGACGGGGTTTCACCTTGTTAGCTAGGATGGTCTTGATCTCCTGACCTCGTGATCCGCCCGTCTTGGCCTCCCAAAGTGCTGGGCTATTTTTTTTTTTTTTTTAAGACAGGGTTTCACTCTGCCACCCAGGCTGGAGTGCAGTGGTGTGATCTTGGCTCACTGTCGCCTCCGTCCCCCCAGGCTCAAGTGATCCTCCCACCTCAGCCTCCTGAGTAGCTGGGACTACAGGTGTGCACCACTATGCCTTTTTGTTTTCTTTTTTTTTTTTTGAGATGGAGTCTCACTCTGCCACCCGGGCTGGAATGCAGTGGCACGATCTCGGCTCACTACAAGCTCTGCCTCCCAGGTTCATGCCATTCTCCTGTCTCAGCTTCCTACATAGCTGGGACAACAGGCGCCCACCACCATGCCCGGCTAATTTTTTGTGTTTTTAGTAGAGACAGGGTTTCACTGTGCTAGCCAGGATGGTCTTGATCTCCTGACCTTGTGATCCACCTGCCTCAGCCTCCCAAAGTGCTGGGATTATAGGCGTGAGCCACTGCGCCCGGCCTTTTTTTTTTTTTTTGACATGGAGTCTTGCTCTGTCGCCCAGGCGAGAGTGTAGTGGCACAGTCTTGGCTTACTGCAACCTCTGCCTCCTGGGTTCAAGCAACTCTCCTGCCTCAGCCTCCCAAGTAGCTGGGACTACATGTGTGCATCACCACACCTGGCTAATTTTTGTATTTTTAGTAGAGGTGGGGTTTCACCATATTGGCCAGGCTGGTCTCAAACTCCTGACCTTGTGATCTGCCTACCTCGGCCTGGGATTACAGGTATGAGCCACCGTGCCCGGCCTTTTTTGTATTTTTAGTAGAGACAGGTTCTTGCCATGTTGCCCAGACTGATGACAAACTCCTGAGCTCAAGCAGTCCGGCTGCCTCGAACTCCTAAAGTGCTGGATGTATAGGCATGAGCCACCACGCCTAGCCCTTCCATGTTGTTTTTAAATATCTGGTCCTGTGTCTTCTGTCTTACCTTTCTCCTTTTTTAGCTTAGACTCCATGGGAAATTCTTTAACTTTCTAGCCTCTTGATATGGTTTGGCTATGTCCCCACCCAAATCTCATCTTGAATTGTAACTCCCATAATTCCCACATGTTGTGGGAGGGATCCAGTAGAAGATAATTGAATCATTGGGGGTGGTTTCCGGCATACTGTTCTCATGGTAATGAATAAGTCTCACAAGATCTGATGGTTTCATAAAAGGAAACCCTTTTCGCTTGGCTCTCATTCTCTGTTGCTGCCGAACCTTTCGCCTTCCACTGTGATTGTGAGGCCTCCCCAGCCATGTGGAACTGCAAGTCCATTAAACTTCCTTTTCTTTATAAATTACCCAGTCTCAGGTATGTCTTTATCAGCAGCGTGAAAAGAGACCAATACACTTCTCTTTGGTTCAATCACATATGCCTGGCAAAATTCGTGTTATGAACCCAGTCATCTCATTTCTCCTCATTGGTTCTTAAATACATTAATGTTGCTACTGTCAACTAGGTTATCAGTTTACCAAGCACTCTTTGGAGTAACTATTTCATACTAACTCTATACTCCTCAAACTCGAACTTTACCACTTTTACCACTCTTCTTCGACCCTTACTTTGAAGACCTTGCTTCTTAAACAAATGGGAAGTATAAGGCAGGAATGCCCTTTTTTATTTTTCTTACCACATCATCTGTGTATATGTAACAGTATTTATACCAATCCTCTTTCATTCCAGTATACTGTAGTAAATGCCCTCTTCCTATCAAAAGCCAGTCCCTAACTGTGCTAAATCTTATCTTCTCTGTCATTTATCATTCTCAACACTTTCATTATTCTTTATTTCCTGGAGTTTTTGTTATGTACCAGACACTATTCTGCATCCTGGGTATATAGCATACTGCAGTGAACAAACATACCAACCTTACTTTCATGGAACTTCTAGTGGGGAGAAGTTGGATAATTAACAGTTCATCAAACAATTTATTAATCTAGTCAAAAGTGCTATAAAGAAATACATTTAGGAAAACATGATCTTAGCATGATAATGATTGTGGCCTTTATAGTACTACCTAGCTGCATAATTTGTAAGTCACAGTTTGCTATTTTCAGAGGAGGAAGAGAGAACTGTTCTTGACTTATATATTATAAAATTTACTTTTAGTCAACTTTGTGATGTTGCCTATGTATATTAACAAATGTACTTTGATGTTCAAATTAATATATTCTCAAGTGAATGTTTTTGTCATGGAAGAGAAAATGAAGTGTTCAGTGGGATATCTTTTTCTTTGCTTTTGAAATCACCTTTTGAATTGCTGTTGTTTTACATGCTTTACATAGCTGTTCTTGAGTGTGAACTTTCTGCAGCCTATATGCAGTAATCCCATGTTAAGTAAGAGTGAATGAGAAATGCATAAGTGTTTATATGGAATTTCAGAAACAATTCAATTTTTTCTTTAAAAACCTATTTGTTAGAAATATTTACTGTACAGGAATTGACATACATAAAGTTTGTGGTGTTTTATTTATGTAACTGAAAAAACCAAATCTCATATATTGAAATGCAGGGTACTGGTTTACAGTATATAGATATATGAGTAGGAGTGGTGAGAGTCATTTTCTTAGCCTTTATTGAGTATCCTGTCTAAAAATATCGACACCATACCATAATATTTTCTATCTTCCTTTTCCTGGTTTTTTTTCTCTTATGCTACTCTCTAACATACTATTTTACTTAATTAGCTTATTGTTGTCTGTCTTAGCAGACTATAACCTCTGCAAGGGCATAGATTCTTGTCTGCTTTTTATTCTTTTACCACAGGATTCTTAGCTCCTAATGATGGTGACTAGTAGGCAATCAATAAATATTCTCTGCCAGGCGCAGTGGCTCACAGCTGTAATCCCAGCACTTTAGGAGGCCGAGGTGGGTGGATCACTTGAGGTCAGGAGTTCGAGATCAGCCTGGCCAACATATAGTGAAACCCCGTCTCTACTAAAAAATACAAATATTAGCTGGGTGTGGTGGTGCACATCTGTAGTCCCAGCTTCTTGGGAAGCTGAGGCAGGAGAATCGCTTGAACCTAGGAGGTGGAGGTTGCAGTGAGCCAAGATCACCACACTGCACTTCTGCCTGGGTGACAGAGCAAGAGTCTGTCACTCAAAAAAATAAAAATAAAAATAAATAAATAAGTAAATAAATAAAAAAAACTTTCTCCCCCCCCCCCCCAGTATTAGGAAGGAGTAGAGTTCAGTAAATATTTCTGATGAATGTAGACAGGTTTACATGATTTTTAAATGTGTGCTAATTTGAGTAGAGACCAACTGCATGTTTGTTCATCACTCTATCTCTAGTACTTTACACAGTATTTGCAAGTACATGCTTAATAAATATTTGATGAGCAAGCTGGGTGCATTGGCTCATGCCTGTAATCCCAGCATTTTGGGAGACCGAGGTGGGGGGATCACTTGAGGCCAGGAGTTTGAGACCAGTCTGGCCAACATGGCAAAACCCCGTCTCTACTAAAAATACAAAAATTTGGCCGAGCGCTGTGGCTCACGCCTGTAATCCCAGCACTTTGGAAGGCCAAGGCGGGTGGATCAGGTCAGGAGATCAAGACCATCCTGGTTAACACGGTGAAACCCCATCTCTGCTAAATATACAAAAAATTAGCCAGGCGTGGTGGCACACGCCTGTAGTCCCAGCTACTTGAGAGGCTGAGGCACTAGAATTGCTCAAACCCAGGAGTCGGAAATTGCGGTGAGCTGAGATCACGCCGTTGCACTCCAGCCTAGGCAACTGAGCGAGACTGTCTCTAAATAAATAATGGATGAACGAATAAATGAGAACTAAATGAGGCAATGTGTATAAATTGGCACTTAGTAGATAATTAATTTATATAATTTACTATACCTTTCATTCTTGAATATATGTAAAAATGTGTAAAGACTTACCAACATTACATTGGTTTGTCATATAAAGATACTGTCTTTAGGTGGGGCGCAGTGGCTCATGCCTACAATCCCAGCATGTTGGAAGGCCAGATGGGGAAGATCTCTTGAACCTAGGAGTTGCAGATTAGCCTGGACAACATGGCAAAACCCTGTCTCTGCAAAAAAATACAGAAATTAGTGGGGCGTGGTGGTATGCACCTGTAGTCCCATCTACTTGAGAGGATCGCTTGGTTCAGGGGGTTGAGGCTGCGCTGAGCCAAAATTACACCCCTGTATACCAGCTTGGGCAACAGAGTGTGAGACCTTGTCTCCAAAAAAAAAAAGAAAGAAAAAGAAAAATTTTATTTGCGGAAGCTTCAGAAAATAATAAAATAGGAACAAATTTAACAAACAGCATAAGACTATACAAAACACTGCCAGGAGAAATTAAAGGAGACACATGTATTAGTTCTCACGCTGCTAATGAAGAGATACCCGAGACTGTGTAATTTGTAAAGGAAAGAGGTTTAATAGACTAATAGTTCTGCGTGGCTGGGGAGGCCTCAGGAAGCTTACAATCATGGCAGAAGGGGAAGCAAACATGTCTTTCTTCACATGGCAGCAACAAGGAGAAGCACAGAACAAAGAGAGGGGAAATCCTTTTATAAAACCATCAGATCTCATGAGAACTCAGCTATGACACACACAGAATTCTATTTTTCTGCCAACAGAAATAAAATCCCCAACTGAATGGACCACTTTTCTGATCTAGTTTTTTATTGTTTTTTAGGAACTTAAAATTCTTAGTGATTCATATTTTAAATGCACAGACTCAACTAGTTTCTGTTTTAGGGAATATGGCACAAAGATATTTAGGGAAAAAGTATGTATGTACCCACACACACATACATAGTATATGTGCACACAAACATTTATTAATGAGGTGATTAAATTTCTAAAATAGAGTCCATATCAACATCCTCTTTCTGGGGTCATTTGTCTTTCTTCCATTCTTTTTATTTATCTCCCCTAATTAATTTTGGCCTCTTTTTTAACTTGTATACTTTTTTTTCCCTCTTTTTTCTAGTCTGCCTTCTTTCTATTCTCTTATTATTTCACCATTTTCTCTTGATAGGGAACATAGCAGCCAGGCAATAGAATTTTACATGTGTTTTCACCACAGAAGGAACCTATCATTGTGTGGTACACAGTAAAACCTGTTTTCCTTACCTAATGACTTTTATTTTATATTGGAAAAATCATGTGTCTTATGGAAAGTTACGATGTTTGTGAGTCTCTGGCTTTCTATGTCATCAGGACAGTTGACAAACCACTATGTAGGAGGTCATGACAGCAGATAGTTGTTTATATCAACAATATTTTATAAAACTGTTCTTGGGGCAGATATGCACCATTCTGAGTGGGGAGCAATCAGATATTCAAACTAAAGTTCAAATACAAATATTTAAACCAAAGTTGCCATTATCTTATTATTTGTAAAATGAGAAAAATAGGGATGAGAATAAGCTACCTGGCAGGAATGTATAAAGATTAGAGATGATCATGTAAAAGGCTTAAAACAGTCTCTAATATTAAGCAAGTGCTGAATACATGGAAACTGTTATCACTGGAAGTTTTGTTTGTCCTTAATTGGCTATGTTGTATTGGTTTGTTTATTCATTATTTCTTCCACAATTAATGAATCCCATTTGAATCCTAAACTGCTGGCCACCATTAAACGGTTATTATTTGTTAACTTTGTTTTGTTTTACAGGCAACAATTGGCATTGACTTTTTATCAAAAACTATGTACTTGGAGGATCGAACAGTGAGTAATATTTTCAGTGTGCAATTTTCTGCAACATTCCAGGTTAGAAAACTGCGATCAAAATAATCAATGATTGTCACCATAAGAAGTACTTAGCAGAGTTACCAAAGAGAGTTTACAGTTGTTGAGAAAAACTCTTATTACTGAGTGAGTAGTACTTGGCAGTTATCTTGATTTGGAAAAATGAAAACAAAGAACTTTACAGAGAATTAAAGAAGAATTTTTATGAAGAAATTAAAGCTGCTAAAGACCTTCTAAATACCAGTCTTGAGGCATTCAATAAGATTTCAATTTGTGAACTTCAGTATTTTTTTGTCAGGATAGGATGCATGTCAAAGTGACTGACTAAAAAGAAATAATGTGAGCTGGGTGCAGTGGCTCACACCTGTAATCCAAGCACTTTGGGAGGCTGGGGCAGGTGGATCACTTGAGGTCAGGAGTTTGAGACCAGCTTGGCCAACATGATGAAACCCCGTCTCGGTTAAAAATACAAAAAATTAGCCAGGCGTGGTGGCAGGCGTCTATAATCCCAGCTACTCGGGAGGCTGAGGCAGGAGAATCACTTGAACCCAGGAGGCGGAGGTTGCAGTGAGCCGAGATTGTGCTATTGCACTGTAGCCTGGGCAGCAAGAGTGAAACTCCGTTGCAAAAGAAAAAAAAAAAGTAATGTGTATTTATTTGTTGGATTTCTGTCTTTTGTCCTTTGGAATGTTTTCTTTAAATACAGTATAAAATCTGTATTCTAGCCCACTACCCCTTGAAGAGATTCTTGTCACCTAAGTAGTGAATATCTTAAATGCAGTATTTTGAGACCTGCACCCAAAAACATTATTTTATTTCCAGTGTTATTTCTTATGTTTTTTTTTTTTCCTGAATATTCTCTTTTATGTTTTGATATATAGCATGTCATTTCTTAAAATTTGTAAGTAGCCGGGTGCGGTGGCTCACGCCTATAATCCCAGCACTTTGGGAGGCCGAGGTGGGCGAATCACCTGAGGTCAGGAGTTCGAGACTAGCCTGGCCAACGTGGTGAAACCCCATCTCTTCTAAAAGTACAAAAATTAGCCGGGCGTGGTGGTGGGTGTCTACAATCCTAGCTACTCGGGAGGCTGAGGCAGGAGAATCATTTGAACCCGGGAGGCAGAGGTTGCAGTGAGCCGAGTTCACCACACCACTGTACTCCGGCCTGAGTGACAAGAATGAGATTCTGTCTCAAAAAAAAAAAAAAAAAAATTGAAAGCTTGGAAACAACTTTCTGTCATGATGCAAGAACTTCATGCTTGTTTTCAGGCTTTTCTTCTTGTAATATAGATATGAGATAGTACGTAAATAAATTTTTATGTAGGTCTGCAAAAAGGTATTCCTCCTTTTTTTTTGTTTTTCTGAGATGGCGTCTCACTCTGTTGCCCAGGCTGGAGTGCAATGTTGTGATCTCGGCTCACTGCAAGCTCCGCCTCCCAGGTTCAAGCCATTCTCCTGCCTCAGTCTCCCGGGTAGCTGGGACTACAGGTGCCTGCCACCACGCCCAGCTCATTTTTATATTTTTAATAGAGATGGGGTTTCACCATGTTGGCCAGGATGGTCTCGATCTCTTGACCTCGTGATCCACCCGCCTCGGCCTCCCAAAGTGCTGGGATTACAGGCGTGAGCCACTGCACTTGGCCCTCCTTTTTGTTACATTACACACACACACGCTCGCGCCTGTAATATAGATATGAGATAGTAGATAAATTTTTATGTAGGGCTGCAAAAAGGTCTTCCTCCTTTTTGTTACATTACACACACACACGTGTTCTGGGGAGAAATGTATGGGACAAATACAAGCACAGTAGTTAAAGACCCAGTTTTAAAGTATTCTAGACCCAATAGGAAAGAGACATGTTTTAGCTTAAGAGAAGCTTTCAAAGAAGCATTAATTCCTTTACTCTGATAGCTTAGGCTGTTCCTTTCATTGACATTTACCTTAGTTTTTTTTTTTTTTTTTTGCTCTGTTTAACCATCAACAGTCTACTTTTTGACCCTGGAAGGCATAGGGATTAAAATAGGTTTTAGGTAGGGAAAAAGGGAAGCCATATTTCTGATTCTGTGAAACCTTTCCCAGTGGCATTTTCCAGTCATTTACCTTCGGAGTATGCAAAATTTTAATATTTCTCCCTTTTGAAAAAGGAGTTTTGTATTATTTTCATTCCTCACTCCCTGCCACCTCTTGCATGAGTCTTCTTTCTACTTCCTTCCCACCCTCTCCCTTTTAAAAAAACATTTTTTTTTTCTTTTTAGTATTAGTTTCGTTTTGTTTTTTTTTTTTTTTTTTTATTTATTTTTTCCCATCTCACAGATCAGGCTTCAGCTGTGGGATACTGCGGGTCAGGAACGTTTCCGTAGCCTCATTCCCAGTTACATCCGTGATTCTGCTGCAGCTGTAGTAGTTTACGATATCACAAGTAGGTATATTGCAACGGGTTGACCTTTCTTATTTTTCTTGCTTGTTTGACTGATTTTGTTGTTAGGTACGATTGCAATTATGGGACACAGCAGGTCAAGAGCGGTTCAGGAGCTTGATTCCTAGCTACATTCGTGACTCCACTGTGGCAGTTGTTGTTTATGATATCACAAGTGAGTGGAGGGAATTATGCATTTCTAATCTTCTTTCAACCTTTAGCTTAGCTGCATGCATGTTCTTGTCTTGTGCTTGTTTTCCTTACTGGCATGTAAAAAAAATAAGTTTTATCGTAGTAAATCACATATCAGCCAGGTCAGAAATATTTGCTTTGGTGTTTATACCAGTATGCTTTATATCTAACTGTGCCAGGTTTTTTGCCCCAGAAATTTTCTTTTGGGTCCAATTGTGAATCCTTTTCAAGGGTTTCTTAGTATCCTGTTATTCCTAAACCATACCATAATTATAGTTGGAGGAATGTCTCCTTTTAATTTAATTTGATCTCAGATTTCTCTAAAATAAAATAATCTGTGTTTAAGTCTCTTGCCAAGTTTTCCAAATTCTCCAAGCTTTCTATTGAGGCTATTACAAGCTTCTGCTAGCCAGCTTTTCTCTGCTTTCCCCTTCCAGCCATTCTCTCTCTGTAGAGGAAGACAGAGAAAACATAATGTACAGTTTTCTGTTAATCTTTTTTATTTGAATCATATTTTGGTTCTGTGACTGATTTATTTACTTTGTTGCTAACAAATTACACTTTCATTTCTCTCCAAGAAAAAAATTTTAAATAGGAGGTGAAACAGCCAGTAGTCTTTCTTTTTTCTAAAGATTGAATAATGCCTGTGGCCTTTTAAGTGACTGTAAATTTTCCATGAAGCATTGGTGACTGACAGTAAAATGCTTTCTGATTGAAATTGCCTTTGTAAATTGGTTTATGACATATATTAGGCAATATTAAACATTATTCCATATAGTGGTTCATAATTTATAGGAAAACCAGGGTCTTGAACTCCTGGGCTCAAGTGATCCTCCTGCCTCAGTCTTCCAAAGTGCTAGGATTAGGCCAGGCACAGTGGCTTACGCTGGAAATCCTCACATTTTGGGCGGCCAAGGCAGGTGGATCACCTGAGGTCAGGAGTTTGAGACCAGCCTGACCAACATGATGGAACTCCATCTCTACTGAAAATGCAAAATTAGCCAGATGTGGTGGCGCATGCCTGTAATCGCAGCAACTTGAGAGACTGGGGCAGGAAAATCTCTTGAACCGGGAGTCAGAGGTTGCAGTGAGCTGAGATCGTGCCATTGCACTCCAGCCTGGGCAACAAGAGCAAAACTCCATCTCAGCAACAACAACAACAAAAACCAAAGTGCTAGGATTACAGGCATGAACCATTGTGCCCAGCCCAGTATCTGGGACTTTCTTTTTAAATTTTTAAAAAATGTGTACCACACTACACAGATATAGTATCTTGGGCTAAAAAAAACTTACATAGACAAAGGAACTATTCATTTGGACTAATAAAACTGTTACTATATATTTTTGCATATCTCCTCAATCAGGAATCATATATAATAATGAATAATTGTGCTGGCAAAATTAGAAGATTGCGTTCAAGGACTTTTTGTTTTTGAAATAGGTGCTATATGCAATCTTTCTTCTTTTGCACCTTTACTTTGGGTTGCTGTTTGTTTAAAAAAAAGAAGTATGTTCATATTGTGCATTGACACGTTTTGTAGCTTTAAAATGTTTGTGCTTACTTTAACCACAGCAAGTGAAACCTTATGTTTTTTTATCCACAAATGTGATTCAAATATTAGTATATTGTTTTCTTTAGCTGCTGTAATAAATGTTGAAGTACTCTACTTAGAATCCAACACTAGAAAAGATAAATTTTGTTACAGGCGTTTCTGGTGCATTAAACAAATAAATTTTAGGTTAAAGTGATCACAAACTGAGGAAGCTGTGCCAACAGTGGTGTTGAAAGCTATTGAAAGGCTTTACAAATTTTCTGGATGTGTTGGGACTTACTGGCTGACATACTTTTGAAAATGCTTTCTTTGTTATGTTTGGTATGTGTAAGTGATAAAAAAAAGCATTGTGGCAATGTGACACCATATTATCTGCCATAGCTGTCCTTATATTTCAAAAAGTTTTTTTTTTTTTAATTAAATACTACATTGCACTCACTTGGTCGTATTCAAAAAAATTTTAAACTACTCTAAAAGGAACCTTGAAGATTTTATTCTTGTAATTTGTTTAAATTGCTGACAGTTGTAATCAGATAAAATGGAGTTATGTTGCAGGCACATTAAAAGTGGGGTACTAATGTGCCAGCCCCCTTCCAACTTCCAGGGCTTTTTTGGAGGGAGGTGCCCACCACCTGGGGAGGCATTTTTCAGCAACACTAATCTGTCTACCCTCCTATACCAGATGTTAACTCATTCCAGCAAACTACAAAGTGGATTGATGATGTCAGAACAGAAAGAGGAAGTGATGTTATCATCATGCTAGTAGGAAATAAAACAGATCTTGCTGACAAGAGGTATGGAGTTATTTTATGTGTGTGTAATGTTTGATTTCTGTGTTATACAGCCTTTTGTTTTTGTTCAATGAAAATTTGTTGTGAAAGGAGACATGCTTAATCCTTAAGTTTGTGTCCTCCCCTACTTTTCTTTAGCATGGGAACCTCAAATATAAATGTAAATATTAAACACCCAGTCCTTAAGGGAAAATGAATTTTATTTTGTTTAAGCTCACGTGTAAATAACTCTTGTGCAAGTTTGTTTAGACTTGAAGCCAGTAAATATTTTGCATTTTTTAGATCTCATAAGCATGAATATTGTATTGTTAAAGAGCAAACCAGTTTGGAAAAACCTTATCTTTAAAAATTATTCATAATGATTAAATGCACACTCTTTTCTTAGTAGTCTTCTTATAAACATTCATTATAATTCAGTGGTGTGGGTTTTTGTTTTTTGATTGTTGTTTTCTAATTGTGTGGTTGAGCCAGACTGTGTAGTTGCACTGAATAGCTTGATTGTGATACCTTAGTCAAATGAGCAAAGCAATATTCAAGTCACAGGATGCAAAATATATTAACATTCACTGTAGAACCCATGGCTTGAATATTTGCTTTCAGCATTCTTAAGCGATTTACTGCATACTCTTTCTGCTTTAAATAGTTTTGACCATACTACTTAATAGTAAGAGCTTTTACTGTTTATTATTTGTTTATTCATGAGATGGATATTGAAATTCGGGTAATGAACTTGTGATATTAATTCAAATGTTGCAAAGAAAGCCAGTGTTAAAAGACTTGTGGAGATGTGAAGCCCATTTCTGCCCATGGCACCTCAATTAGAATTGGTAGTACAGGCCGGGCGCAGTGGCTCACAACTGTAATCCCAGCACTTTGGGAGACCAAGGAGGGTGGATCACGAGGTCAGGAGTTCAAGACCAGCCTGGCCAAGATGGTGAAACCCTGTCTCTACTAAAAATACAAAATTAGCTAGGTGCTATGACAGGCACCTGTAATCCCAGCTACTCGGGAGGCTGAGGCAGGAGAATCACTTGAACCCGGGGGGTGGAGGTTGCAGTGAGCTGAAATTGTGCCACTGTACTCCAGCCTGGGCAACAGAGTGAGACTCTGTCTCAAAAAAAAAAAAAAAAAAAAAAAAGTAGTACAGTTGCAAAAAAGTCTTTCTTAATTTAAAAGTAAATTCAAAGTGATTTCATCTTTTCTTTATAAAAATCTTTTTTGGACATGAATTGCTATGAAGGAAATTTTCACTATTTTATTTTTCTTTACTCTAGAGACTTCGTAGGTACCTTTTTTTTTTTTTATTTTATTTTTTTTGTGGGAGATGGAGTCTCACTCTGTCACCCAGGCTGGAATGCAGTGGTGTGATCTCAGCTCATTGCAACCTCCGCCTCACCAAGTTCAAGCAATTCTCCTGCCTCAGCCTCCTGAGTAGCTGGGATTACAGGCACCTGCCACTGCGTCCTGCAAATTTTTGTATTTTTAGTAGAGACGAGGTTTCACCATGTTGGCCAGGCTGGTCTTGAACTCCTGACCTCGTGATCCACCTGCCTCAGCCTCCCAAAGTATCTGGATTACAGGCATGAGCCACCACGCCCTGCCGGTACCTTCATTTTACTTGTTTATTTTTGAGTTGGTGTCTCGCATTGTGACCCGGGCTGGAGTGCAATGGCGCGATCTCGGCTCACTGCAACCTCCGCCTCCCAGGTTCAAGTGATTCTCCTGCCTCAGCCTCCCAAGTAGCTGGGATTACTGGCGCCTACCACCATGACCGGCTAGTTTTTTGTATTTTTAGTAGAGACAAGGTTTCACTCTGTTGGCCAGGTTGGTCTCGAACTCCTGACCTTGTGATCCACCTGCCTTGGCCTTCCAAAGTGCTGGGATTATGGGCGTGAGCCACCATGCCTGGCCTCTTCATTTTTAAATAGAAAAATTGTGTATCTGTATTGTTTCCCTTTATAGCCAGAGTCATCTGAGGAGGATGCTTATAAGGATTAGTTTTTTTATTGCTTAATATCTCAGTTGAGGCCGGGCGCGGTGGCTCAAGCCTGTAATCCCAGCACTTTGGGAGGCTGAGACAGGCGGATCACGAGGTCAGGAGATCGAGACCATCCTGGCTAAGACGGTGAAACCCCGTCTCTACTAAAAATACAAAAAACTAGCCGGGCGAGGTGGCGGGTGCCTGTAGTCCCAGCTACTCAGGAGGCTGAGGCAGGAGAATGGTGTGAACCCAGGAGGCGGAGCTTGCAGTGAGCTGAGATCCGGCCACTGCACTCCAGCCTGGGCGACAGAGCGAGACTCTGTCTCAAAAAAAAAAAAAAAAAAAAAAAAATTCAGTTGAGTGCCCAAATGGTAGAAACTTATCAAATTATATATATGTGTGTGTGTGTGTGTGTGTGTGTGTGTTTTGAAATGGAGTTTCGCTCTTGTTGCTCAGGCTGGAGTACAATCGGCTCATTCCAATCTCAGTCTCCTAGGCTGAAGCGATTCTCCTACCTCAACCTCCCAAGTAGCTGGAATTACAAGAGCTCGCCACCACACCTGGCTAATTTTTGTATTTTTTAGCAGTGACAAGGTTTCACCATGTTGGCCAGGATGGTCTCAAACTCCTGACCTCAGGTGATCCACCCACCTCAGCTTCCCAAAGTGTTGAGATTACAGGCATTAGCCACCATGCCCTACCTAAAACTATAATAATTTTTCTTTAAGGTAACATTTGTCAGTTGCTTTGAAATTACCATCTTTCTTGGTAATCTTTACCAGACTATCATCTCTCAACTGTTCACATTTAAAACAATTAGAGCTTGTTCATTCCACCAAAATGATTTTCAAATGGGTAAAAGACTTAATTTTTTAAAGCATCTTTATATTTGGCCTTTTATAAGCATGACATGAAATCCTGAAGCCATAAAGGGAAAGACTGGTAAGTCTGAATACATAAAGAGCGTATTTACCTGTTAGATCGACCATGATTCAGAAGATTTAAATCCACAGTATTTTCAAGAGTTTGAATAAACAGGAACTCTCATGCACTGAAAATGTAACTATAAACAATTTTGGGGGGAAACAGTTGGATGATACTAGAATTTAAAATAATGTTATTGACCCGGTATCCCACAGATGGGCCCACAGAAATGTGAAAAGGTGACCATACAAGAATGTTTCTTGCAACATTATTTATAATACTGAAAAATTAAAAGCAATCTAGATATCCAGCAGCAGTAGATTGGAGATATAAATAGTATTTTGTAAGTGGAATACTTTGTAGCCATTAAAAAGAATGAGAGAAATTTACTGATGTTTTAACATATTTCTAACACATGAAGCTTCGAAAAGCACTTGATCAGTGTGTATAACACGATATCTTTTCTATTTTAAAACAGATGGCAGGCTGGGCATGGTGACTCACACCTGTAATCACAGCACTTTGGGAGGTCAAAGTGGGCGGATCACTTGAGGTCAGGAATTGGAGACCAGCCTGGCCAACATAGTGAAACCCCATCTCTACTAAAAATACAAAAATTAGCCGGGTGTGGTGGTGTGTGCCTGTAATCCCAGCTACTCAGGAGGCTGAGGCAGGAGAATCGGTTGAACCCGGGAGGCGGAAGTTGCAGTGAGCCGAGATCTACGCCATTGCACTCCAGCCTGGGCGGCAGAGTGAGACTGCATCTCAAAAAAAAAAAAAAAAAAAAAAAGATGATGATAGAGAGTAGTAGGCAATAAGGCAAACAAACAAACAGATCAAATGAAGGCCAGATCATGTACAGCAAAGTGAGGGCTCACTCTTAATGAGATTAGAGGGTTTGAGTAGAGGAATAACTTTTCATGGATCACTGTTCTATTAAAATTAAAGAGGTAGGCTAGCACAGTGGCTTGCGTCTATAATCCCAGCACTTTGGGAAGCAGAGGCGGGCAGATCACTTGAGGTCAGGAGTTCAAGACCAACCTGGCCAATATGGTGAAACCCCATCTTTGCTAAAAATACAAAAATTAGCCTGTTATGGTGGCGCATGCCTGTAATCCCAGCTATTCAGGAGGCTGAGACAGAAGAATTGTTTGAACCCAAGAGGCAGAGGTGGCAGTGAGCTGAGATTGTACCACTGCGCTCCAGCATGGGCGACAGAGTGAGACTCTGTCTCAAAAAAAAAAAAAAAAATTTGAAGGGGTAATAATGGGAGTGAGAAGACTAGTAAGGAGGCTAATCCAGTCTGTCATCCAAGCAAGAAATTATGACTTGGACTAAGACAGTGATAGCTTATACAGTGATAAGTGGTTCAGTTCAGATGTATTTTGAAGATAGAGCTATCAGGATATACTTATGCAGTGGATGGATTACATACTGATGGGTGGAATGTGGAGTGTGAGTGAAGGAGCAGTTGGGGATGATACCTAGATTTTTGGCCTGGGTGACTGTCATTAACTTGAGATAAGAGCGACTGTCTAAAGAGCTGTTTTAGGAGAGAACGTGACCTGAGTTTTGGTCATGTTAAGTTTAGAATGGCCATTAGAAATCTTAGTGAAGATGTCAGATACGCAGTTGGATGATATGTGTCTGGGGTTCAGAGGAACAGTCCAGGGTAGATATATGTTTGGGAGTCATCAGCGTATAGATGGTATTTAAAACCATGAGACTGTATGGGATCAGCAAGGGAGTAATTGTAGCTAGAGAAGAGGACCAAGGAGTACATTTTAGGGTATTTTTTATTTAAAACAGGATCTTTCAGTCTTGGCACTATTGACATTTTGGGCCAGGCAATTCTTGTCCTGTGCGTTTTAGGATATTTTAGGGTATTTTAGGATATTTAGCAATATCCTTGCCTTCTTCCCAGTAGATACTGGTAGCACACACATAACCAGGTTGTGACAACCAAACTCTTTCCCCAGATTGCCCCTGGTTAAGATCCACTGACTGAGAAGGAAGTAAAGAGGAACTGGTGAAACAAGTAAGAAGGAGAAATTGGCCACAAAAGTAGGAGGAAAACCAGGTGGATACAGTGTTCTGAAAGCCAAATGAAAATAAATGTTTTAAGGAGAAGACTGTTATTAACTATGCCAAATGCTCTTTAAGGTCAAACCAAATGAAGACTGAGAATTACCCATTGGATTTAGAAGTTTGAAGGTTATTATTGTTGTTGACAGGTAGTCATGCTGAAGTGGTGGGGTTGAAAATCTCACTACAGTAGGTTCAAGACAGAATGCCCCTCTTACCTCTGAAGTTATAAGATAAGATGAACAAGATGACCCTATTTATGTTAATAATAGTAAAAGAAAAATTTGGCCAGCGTGGTGGCTCACACCTCCCAGCACTTTGGGAATCCGAGGCAGGCAGATCACTTGAGGCCAGGAGTTCGAGACCAGCCTGGGCCAACATAGAAAAACCCTGTCTCTACTAAAAATATAAAAATTAGCCAGGCAAGGTGGCTCATGCCTGTAATCCCAGCTACTTGGATGACTGAGACATGAGAATCACTTGACCCCAGGAGGTGGAAGTAAGTGATCTGAGATCGTGTCACTGCACTCTAGCCTGGGTGAGAGTGAGACTGTCAAAAAAAAAAAAAAAAAAGAAGCCTCTATAATTAAAGCAATGTGGTCTTGCTGCATGAATTGTTACAGAAAAGTAGAACAGAGTAGAAAAGCTAGAAAGAACCGGACGTGGTGGCTCATGCCTATAATCCCAGCACTTTGGAAGGCCAAGGCAGGCGGATTACCTGAGGTCAAGAGTTCAAGACCAGCCTGGCCAACATGGTGAAACCCTATCTCTACTAAAAATACAAAAATTAGCCGGGTGTGGTGGCATGTGCCTGTAATCCCAGCTACTCGGGAGGCTGAGGCAGAAGAATTGCTTGAGCCTGGGAGGCAGGTTGCAGTGAGCTGAGATCATGCCACTGCACTCCAGCCTGGCCGACAGAGTGAGACTCTGTCTCAAAAAAAAAATAAAAAAGAAAGAAAGGCTAGAAATAGACCCGGTTTCATATAGAAAATAAGTATGAAGGTGGTACCTCAAATCACTGGGGGAAATGAACTATGTAATAAATTGATTGGAGTAACTGGTTAACTGTATAGAAAAAGATAAAATTGGATCAAGTTCTCATATTACACTAGGACAAATTCTGAAGGGATTAGAGATTTAATTGTGAAACTAAAATAAGGACTAACCGAATTCTGGTTCTTAATGATACTAATGCTATGACACAAAATAAGGGAAAATGTTAAGTTTGATTACATAAAACATTATAAACAAAGCAAATGGCAAACTAGGGAAAAGTATTTGTAAATTGTATCAAAAATGGCTAATATCCCAAATATATAAAAAGCCTCTAAAAGTAGAGAAAAGATAAACATCACTATAGAAAAATTGACTAGAAATATGAACAGTTCATGGAGAAAGTAACATAGCTCTGAATTATCTGAAAAGAAGCTCAGTCTTGCTCTTACTGAAGTACTGATTGAAACTACACTGAGAAATATTTTTGCCTCAGATTCAGACTGCCAGAATTCCAAGTTTGTTGAAATCCTCTGCTAGCAAGGCTATAAGGAAAACAGTTACTCTCATGAATTGCTGAGGCAATGCAGAATGGTAATACTCCTATGGAGGAGAGAGAGTTGCTTTTTGGCAATATCTAACATAGACGTTTAGCCTTTGACCTGGAAATCCCACTTCTAGGAATCTCCTCAAGATACATTGGTAAGAGTACAAAAAGACATATATACAAGTCTATTTCCTATAGCACTATTTGTAATATCTAAAGACTGTAAACAACCCAGATGTCCACAAAAGGGAAATGGTTTGACAAACTTACAAACATCCTTTTAAAGGAGTAGTAGACAGGTACAAAAAGGAACGAAGAAAGTATGTATTACTATGGAGTTAATCTTCAGGATATATGACTAAGTGAAAAAATGCAAGGTGAAGTCATCTGTAACATGGTACAGTTTACTTAAGAGAGAAATACAGATGTGTATACACATTACCCAAAACAAAATGAGGACTCTACTGGGCTGCCATCCCAGCTGGACTGCTGCTATGGAGCTCAGCATCAAATACTTTAGGAGAAGCTGCAGAGGGACCTGGAGACAGAGCATGGTGGAGGTAGAGGATACAACCCTCACACCACTGTGCTGTATGTCCATCTTTCAAGTCCTGGTGGTGTCCGCAGAGTTTGAAGGGAAGCCACTGCTTCAGAGATACCAGGTGGTAAATGCATGCGTAGTGGAAGTGCACTCCTGTGCATCTATGCCTTTGAGCAGAAAGCCTTTGAGTCCCAATTAGTGGGCCCATGAGTGGCCAAAATGAGGGACTGGGACCTGTATAGCCATTAAACTAATAAGGGCCAAAAAGGAAAGATAAATCATAAGTTTAATGAAAATGGGCTGGGCATAGTGGCTTACCACCTCTATTCCCAAAGGAAGCTGAGGCAGAAGGATCATTTGAGGCCAGGAGTTCGAGGTTACAGTGAGCTACAATCCTGCTACTGCACTTGTGTGCAACAGAGCAAGACTTTGTCTCAAAAAAAAAAAAAAAAAAAAAAATTAACTTTTTTTTTTTTTTTGAGACTGAGTCTTACCCTATCGCCCAGGCTGGAGTGCAATAGCACAACCTCGGCTTACTGCAACCTCCGCCTCCTGGGTTCAAGTGATTCTCCTGCTTCAGCCTCCTGAGTAGCTGGGACTATAGGGATGCCCAGCTAATTTCCTTTTCTTTCTTTTTTTTTTTTTTGAGATGGACTCTCGCTCTGTCACCCAGGCTGGAGTGCAATGGCACAGTGTTGGCTCACTGCAAGCTCTGCCTCCCGGGTTCGAGCCATTCTCCTGCCTTAGCCTCCTGAGTAGCTGGGACTACAGGCGCCTGCCACAACACCCAGCTAATTTTTTGTATTTTTAGTAGAGAAGGGGTTTCACTATATTAGCCAGGATGGTCTCAATCTCCTGATCTTGTGATCTACCCGCCCTGGCCTCCTAAAGTGCTGGGATTACAGGCATGAGCCTCTGTTCCCAGCCACGCCCGGCTAATTTTTGTATTTTTATTAGAGATGGGGTTTTACCATGTTGGCCAGGCTAGTCTTCAACTCTGACCTCAAATGATCCACCCACCTTGCTGGGATTACAGGTGTGAGCCACCACACCCGGCTAGATCTTAACTGTTTTTAGTAAACATATTGGTGATGATGTGGATATTGTTATTTCAAAATGATTGTCTGTATTCTGCATAAAATAAATGAATACTTTGATTAATGATTGTCTTGGGGAACTGGGATTTTGGACACGGGAGTTGGAAATACAGATATAAGATTAATAAAGTTAAATATAAATAACAAATATAAGCATGAATTCATTACATTTTTTAGCATTTGAAAATTTTTAATATTTTCTAGCTCTGTCTACTGAAAGGGCTTAAACCAGGAGGAATGAGCCCACATTACCATATGTAAATACTGTTTCTTTCCAAAGGAACCAGGGCTACTTAAAGAAATGACAAATTTGGCATCTGGTCCAGAAAATGTACACAATGGGGCTGGAACATCATGTCATACCATAAATCAAAGAAGTTATTAAAGACCATTGAGCCGGGCGCGGTGGCTCACGCCTGTAATCCCAGCACTTTGGGAGGCCGAGGCGGGCGGATCACGAGGTCAGGAGATCGAGACCATCCTGGCTAACAAGGTGAAACCCCGTCTCTACTAAAAATATAAAATATTAGCCAGGCATAGTGGCGGGCGCCTGTAGTCCCAGCTACTCGGGAGGCTGAGGCAGGAGAATGGTGTGAGCCCGGGAGGCGGAGCTTGCGGTGAGCTGAGATCGCGCCACTGCACTCCAGCCTGGGTAACAGAGAGACTCCGTCTCAAAAAAAAAAAAAAAAAAAAAAAAAAAAAGACCATTGAGGTTATGTCAGATTCAGGAGAGCCAACTCAAAGAAGCTCTACTGGTCAAACTGTAGGAAAATTTGAAAATCAATAATTACTGTAAAATATGTTTAAATCCACAAGTAATAGTAATAATAATAATAATATAGTTAAGGAGAAAACTCATTGGTCACCTTTGGAACATGCCAGAGACTGACTCGAGCATTTATCCTCCTTTCCTCTCCCTGCCTCCGTCACTCTTTCCCTCCTTGTTCTAAGTACCTCAGGTTAAGCAAATAATTGAGAAAGTTTATTTCTAAAGAAGTATTTAATTTGTTATAAAGGACATTGGAATAACTGGCAGTAAAGGACATTATTGGGGTAATTGACAGAAGAATAAAACCTATAGATTCAATGATGGTATATTGATGTTAATTCCCAAATTTAGTAATTGTACTGTGGTTGTATAAGAGAATGTCCTTGTTTTTAGGAAATTCACACTGCTGAAGTATTTAAGGCTAAAGGTCTGCAGATTGGCAGTTTACTCTCAAATAGTTTTTTAAAAAGTGTTTTAGAAAATTTATATACATGGAGAGAATGAGAAGATAAAACAAGCAAATGTAAAATCTTAACAGTTGGAGTGTTATGTAAGAGAATGTTCTTGTTTTTAGGGAGTGGAGAATTCTAGAATAATAATTTCTTGTAGGCAAGAAGGGAATGGGATCTAATACATAGGTGTAAGTTTTGAGAATAAGGACAATTCTTTCATAGTAATAGGACTAGAGGTAGAATATAAGGGCACACTTGCAAGTAGATGGAAGCTTGTGGAAGTTCTCTTCCATTGCTCAGTTTTCTGTGTTGTAGGAAGCAGGGTTTGTCAGCTGATAGTTTAAATCTAACTAATTAGAACATTTGTATATTTATGGAATACTTACCTGTCAGCTTAGGCATTAGGAATACCAATATAAATGATATAATCTTGCACTTGAGAGCTCACAATTTCAGACACAATGTTAATTGTAATGCATCACAAAATACCCTGTAAAGGAAATATTAAAGTATTAATATTTTGTATCTAGAGGGTTTACCATACATGTGTTTGACTCACTTACTTCACTTAGATAAATCCACAAAATCGGCCAGGCACAGTGGCTCATGCCTCTAATCCCAGCACTTTGGTAGGCTGAGATGGGTGGATCACCTGAGGCCAGGAGTTCGAGACCAGCCTGGCCAACATGGTGAAACCACGTCTCTACTAAAAATACGAAAATTAGCCAGGCATGGTGATAGGCACCTGTAATACCAACTACTCAGGAGGCTGAGGCAGGAGAATCGCTTGAATCCAGGTGGTGGAGGTTGCAGTGAGCTGAGATCATGCCATTGTACTCCAGCCTGGGCGACAAGGGCAAAACTCTGTCTCAAAAAGAAGAAATCCACAAAATCTAACCTAAGGAAATGATTTGCAGTGCACAAAATATCAAGCACAAATATTTAGGGCAAAAATTTTCATGGTAGTGTAAAATTGGAAAACAACTTGCATTCTAATAGTTTGGGAATGGTCACATAAATTATAGGAACAAATTGACAGAAATTGTCTAGCCATAAAAATTATTTTACACAAAGATTTGAATTTTAAGTCTAAAAGCCTATGGTTTGATACTAAGGGAAAGAGGCAAGCTATTAAGCGTTTTTTGTTTTATTTTTAGCTTTTTCTTTTTTGAGACAGGGTCTGTTGCCCAGACTGGAGTGCAGTGATGTGGTGGCCTAATAATGGTTCACTGCAGCCTCCACATTCCTGGACTCAAGCATCCTCAAGCTATTAAGTTTTTAAAAGTAAAAAAATTACAGGATGAGCCCAGTCAAGTGAAAGCAAATCAGTAACAAAAAGTCTTTTTAAAAAAAGTATACACACACAGAAACACACAAATTTCAGAAGTGTGGCAGATTAATGAATTTTCAAACTAATCTGACCTGTATAACCAGTCCTTATGTCAAGGAAAGTTATTTTCAGAGCTTTCTTTATAATCTTTATAATATTGTCTATGTCTCAAAAGTAAGAAGTTTGTTTGTTTCTTTACAGGCAAGTGTCAATTGAGGAGGGAGAGAGGAAAGCCAAAGAGCTGAATGTTATGTTTATTGAAACTAGTGCAAAAGCTGGATACAATGTAAAGCAGGTAAGTTGAGTTGAGGTTACCAAATTGAAAAAACGTGAAATAATTGTGTGAGTTTTCTATTCTCTGGTGTATGGTTTTCTTCCCCCTGGCAAGAGCAGGCCTTACAAACTAGCAGTATATTTTCAAACAGTGAAAAATATAGATGTGGCATAGTTTTTGGAAAAAGAAAAAACTTGCCAAACTTCAGATTGTGAACAGAACTACTGCAAAGTGGTAAATCTACCATACTCTCCTCTCACTACATTCCTACTGCATTGCTTTAAAGGTAAATTTTCTTTCTTTCCTTCTATTTTGAGATGGAGTTTCTGTCTTATTGCCCAGGCTGTAATGCAATGGCGTGATCTCAGCTCACTGCAACCTCTGCCTCCTGGGTTCAAGCGGTTCTTCTGCCTCAGCCTCCCGAGTAGCTGGGATTACAGGCATGCGCCACCACGCCCGGCTAATTTTGTATTTTTAGTAGAGACGGGGTTTTTCCCATGTTGGTCAGGCTGGTCTTGAACTCCCAACCTCAGGTGATCCGCCTGCCTCGGCCCCCCAAAGTGCTAGGATTATAGGTGTAAGCCACCATGCCCGGCTAGTAAATTTTCTTAATTTCAGAGTTTGATGCCAAGACTGAAATAAATGAAAATAAATATTTGCTGTCCGTATTTCTGAGTTTGATGCCAAGACTGAGATAAATGAAAGCAAGTATTTGCTGTCAGTAATGGTGTTCTTCTACTTGTTGTAAAAGTAAATTCTGATTACTTTATCCTTAATAAACTGCTGGTGTTTGAACAATGTTTACAACAGGTCTTTTTGGGGGAAGGCAGGAAAATATAGGGAGATGTCAAATTATCAAGTCATTTACAAGATAGGTCAGCCAGAGACTCACCTGCTTGACTCTTCAAGGCTATATATCATATAGAGTAGTGGTCCCAGATTTATAAGATTTATGGACATATATATATATTTAGGTTTGGTTTTTTTTTTTTTTTTTTTTGAGACGGAGTCTTGCTCTGTCGCCCAGGCTGGAGTGCAGTGGCGCGATTTCAGCTCACTTCAAGCTTCGCCTTCCAAGTTCATGCCATTCTCCTGCTTCAGCCTCCCAAGTAGCTGGGACTACAGGCGCCCACACCATACCTGGCTAATTTTTTGTGTTTTTGGTAGAGACGGGGTTTCACCGTGTTAGCCAGGATGGTCTCAGTCTCCTGACCTCGTGATCCATCTGCCTCAGCCTCCCAAAGTGCTGGGATTACAGGCGTGAGCCACCACGCCTGGCTTAGACCAATAATTTTCTTAATTGAGGGTGATCAACAGAGGGTAACAGTAGCATCTTTTAAATAATTAAAGCTTTATGAAAAAGTCTTTATATTGTTTTTTTTTATACTTTATTTCCCTCCATGCCTTGAACCATTATGTAAGTAATATTGAATGATCACTCATTCTTTCCTCATTAACATATTGTTTCATGGTTTGATATTTTTGCTCATGCTTTTGTTTCCTTTGCTTAGAATGTTCATTTTTTTTGCTTTCCTAATTGTACTCCTTATAAGTTTCAGTTTAGATGTCAGCTCTTCAGCAACATTTTCTCTGACATTTCCCATCCTACCTCCTGTCTGTGACACCTGATTCTCTTACGTGTTTTCACAGACCTGATCTCAGTGTCATACTTTACCACAGTGTATTGAAAATCTCTCTCTCTCTCTCTCATCAGAATTATATATTCCCAGAACCTAGCAATGTATATGGAACGTAGTGATAAGTAAATGAACCCATAGGAGCCACAGACGGTTAAATAATTTGTGTAATACCATTATATTAGCCATATCCCACTATTCTAAGACAAAGCAGTGGGTAGCTTCATCTGACTTTCTCTTTTCTATTTCTTATATATTTTTTCTTTTATATTTATTTATTTTTTGTTTGAGACAGGGTCTCGCTCTATCTCCCAGGCTGAGTGCAGTGGTGCAATCTCGGCTCACTGCAACCTCTGCCTCCAGGGTTCAAGTGACTCTCATGCCTCACATTCCCCAGTAGCTGGGATTACAGATGTGCGACACTGTGCCCTGCTAATTTTTGTACTTTTAGTAGAGACAGGGTTTCACCTTGTTGGTCAGGCTTGTCTCAAACTCCTTGCCTTAAGTGATCTGCCTGCCTCTGCCTCCCAGAGTGCTGGGATTACAGGTGTGAGCCACCAAACCCAGCTGGCTTTCTCTTTTAGAGAGATTTTGATAAAGGTGTGAGCTAGTTCCTTCTATATCCTGCTTCCAGGCTATCCTTTTCTTGGTTAATAGCTGAAGAAGGCATTGCTGTAGTCCCCTAGCCCCGACCCTAAGTAGCCTCATAGGTTTAGAAGCTCTAGAATTATCAGATAGCATATAGTAAGCACTACTGATGTCTGGTGTCTTCATGATGTTTGATTGCTTCCGATTTTATTTTTATTATTTTTATTTTTTATTTATTTATATGAGATGGAGTCTCACTCTGTTGCCAGGCTGAAGTGCAGTGGCGCCATCTTGGCTCACTGCAACCTCCGCCTCCCAGGTTGAAGCGATTCTCCTGCCTCAGCCTCCTGAGTAGCTGGGACACAGGCGCCCACCACCATGCCCAGCTAATTTTTTTGTATTTTTAGTAGAGACAGAGTTTCACCATGTTAAGCAGGATGGTCTCCATCTCCTGACCTCATGATCCGCCTGCCTCGGCCTCCCAAAGTGCTGGAATTGCAGGTGTGAGCCACCATGCCCTGCCCCTCTTATTTTTATTTTTTTGAGATGAGATCTTGCTCTGTTTCCCAGGCTGGAGTGCAGTGGCATAATCACAGCTCATTGCAGCCTTGACCTCTCAGGCTCAAGTGATTCTCCCACCGCAGCCTCCAGAATAGCTGGGACTACAGGCACGCACCACCTTGCCCAGCTAATTTTTAATTTTTTTCCAGAGAATATGTTCTTGCCATGTTGCCCAGGCTAGTCTTGAACTCCTAGACTCAGGTGATCCTCCCACCTTGGCTTCCCAAGATGTTGGGATTATAGATGTGAGCCCCTCTGCCTAGCCAATTTTTAGTAAATTTATAGCATTGTACAACTATTACCATAATCTGATGTTAGAACGTTTTTATTACTAGGTATATATTTTTTTTCCAAAAGCCTAACCCATACAGGCAGATATAGCTGTCTAGTGATAATGAGGAGAGATTTCTTTTACAATCTTGTCCTGAATTCAAAACCCATTTGCGGCTGGGTGCAGTGGCTTACAACTGTAATCCCAGCACTTTGGGAGGCTGAGGCAGGAGGATCCCTTAAGTTCAGGAGTTTGAGACCAGCCTAGGCAACATAGCAAGAACCCCATCTTTATAAAAAATACAAAAATTAGCTGAGTGTGGTGGCATGCACCTGTGGCCCCAGCTACTCATGAGGCTGAAGTGAGAAGATCGCTGGAGTCCGGGAGTTTGAGACTGCAGTGAGACATGATTATGCCACTGAACTCAGCCTGGGTAACAGAGTAAGACCCTGTCTGAAAAAAAAACAAAACAAAACCCACCATTTGCTACTTTACTGTTTTTCCTTATTTAGATTATCTATCTGAACATCTCATCTTGGTGAATTTCCTGATGCTGTTGGGACTTTATTTTATTATCTTTTAAATATAAATGTAACCAAAACTTCTATTTTATAACTTTTGAAACTGAGTTGACTTAATTTTTTGTAGCTTCCTTCTTAACTCACAAAAACCATTACTTGTCTTAGGTTTTGTCAGGGAGTGCCACAGTATTTTATTTCACTGTTTAGAGACCGTGCTTTGTCTGCTCATATAATTCAGCCAAGGAAGACAAAGTCCTGGAACCCCCAAATGAGAGAATGAAACCAAATAAAAAATTAAAATATTAGTTTAATAAGCACATTTAGGTCGGGCACGGTGGCTCACGCATGTAATCCCAGCACTTTAGGAGGCTGAGGCGGGCAGATTACCTAAGGCCATGAGTTCGATACCAGCCTGACCAATATGGTGAAACCCCGTCTCTACTAAAAATAGAAAAAATTAGCTGAGCGTGGTGGTGGGTTCCTATAATCCCAGCAACTCGGGAGGCGGAGGCAGGAGAATCACTTGAACAACCCAGGAGGTGGAGGTTACAGTGAGCTGAGATCGTGCCATTGCACTCCAGCCTGGGCAACAATAGTGAAACTCCAGCTCCAAAAAATATATATATAAAAAAATAAAAGCACATTTAAATAATTGCTTAACATCTTCCCCTTTCAACTGGCAGTGATTAATCTTATAGAATATATTTTGTCATTTGGGAAAATTACTTGCTGATTTGAAGTATTAGCTAACAAATAACGTTACTTTTTAATGGATTGTTTATTTATTGAATTTTTATGGGTTTTTTCTTTTGTTTTTATTTTTTACAAATAACCTTTCTGGGTTTTTTTTTTCTTGGGTTTTTTGTTTTGTTTTGTTTTTGGAGATGGAATCTTGCTCTGTTGCCCAGGCTGGAGTGCAGTGGCGTGGTCTTGGCTCACTGCAACCTCCACTCCCAGGTTCAAGCAATTCTCCTGCCTCAGCTTCCCGAGTAGCTGGGATGACAGGCACATGCCACCATGCCCAACTAATTTTTGAATTTTTTCTTTTTTTTAGTAGAGGTTCTTCATGTTTGTCAGGCTTCTCTCAAACTCCTGACCTCGTGATCCGCCTGCCTCGGCCTCCCAAAGTGGTAGGATTACAGACATGAGCCACCATGCCTGGTCTAAAAGTTTTTTTTTTTTGTTTTTGTTTTTTTTGAGATGGAGTGTTGCTCTGTCGCCCAGGCTGGAGTGCAATGGCGCGATCTCAGCTCACTGCAAGCTCCGCCTCCCGGGTTCACGCCATTCTCCTGCCTCAGCGTCCCGAGTAGCTGGGACTACAGGCGCCCACCACCATGCCTAATTTTTTGTATTTTTAGTAGAGACGGAGTTTCACCATGTTAGCCAGGATGGTCTCGATCTCCTGACTTCGCGATCCGCCCGCCTCAGCCTCCCAAAGTGCTGGGAATACAGGCGTAAGCCACCACGCCCAGCCTAAAAGTTTTTTTAAAGGAACTTCAGAACTAGTCAAATATAACTAATTACTTCTTATGGCGTAATACTTAGAAACAAAATTTTTAATAAAAAACTTAAATATTTAAATGACTAGAAGTGAAAGAAATGTTTACCCTTTTAGTTTCATTACAAATCATCCTAATATTTTAAAAAATCATGGCCTTTGATATCATTGCACATACAAGCTATATAGAAAAATTCAAATTTTCCTAAGTTCATTACAAATCATCCTAATATTTTAAAAAATCATGGCCTTTGATATCATTGCACATACAAGCTATATAGAAAAATTCAAATTTTCCTAAGTTAAGTCTAAATCAAATCTGCAAATAACCGTAGTTCAACTCTTTATTCTAGACGATGCACTTAATATGGTTGGAGTTCAGTGCATATATTAGAAATCTAATGTTTACCATGCCATTGGAAACTTTAATAAAAAATATATGACAAACGTTTCTTATATTTTATATTTTTAAAGACATAGTTAGCCATTGAGGCTGGGAATGTAATCTTACTTTACTGTCCTTGGCAGAGAGAATAATATCCAGACAACAATAAGAAAGGACAGTTTTAGGCCTGAGCTTGGTGACTCATACCTGTAATCCCAGGACTTTGGGAAGCCAAGGTGGGAGGATCACTTGAGGCCAGGAGTTCAAGATCAGCCTGGGAAAAATAGTGAGACCTCGTCTATAAAACATCAAAAAATTAGCCAGGTGTGTTGGTGCACACTTATAGTCCCAGCTGCTTGGGAGGCTGAGGCAAGAGGACCCACTTGAGCCCAGGGGATTGAGGCTGCAGTGAGTCCTGATCGTGCCACTGCACTCCAGCCTGAGTGGTGACATAACAAGACCCTGTCTCAAAAAAATGGGAAAGGACGGCCGGGCGCGGTGGCTCACGCCTGTAATCCCAGCACTTTGGGAGGCCGAGGCGGGCGGATCACAAGGTCAGGAGATCGAGACCATGGTGAAACCCCGTCTCTACTAAAAATACAAAAAATTAGCCGGGCGCAGTGGCGGGCGCCTGTAGTCCCAGCTACTCGGGAGGCTGAGGCAGGAGAATGGCGTGAACCCGGGAGGCGGAGCTTGCAGTGAGCTGAGATTGCGCCACTGCACTCCAGCCTGGGCGACAGAGCGAGACTCCGTCTCAAAAAAAAAAAAAAAAAAAAAAAAATGGGAAAGGACGAAGATTTTAGAATGGCAAATTTTCCCTAGGAAGAGGATTGGAGAATTGTTTAATGGGTCTAAACTTTAATGTACATAATTGTTACCTGGAAGTTTAAGATACAGGTTCCAGCTGGGCATGGTGGGTCACACCTGTAATCCCAGCACTTTGGGAGGCCAAGGCAGGCAGATCACTTGAGGTCAGGAGTTCAAAACCAACCTGGCCAACATAGTGAATTCTCGTCTCTACCAAAAATGTACAAAAATTAGCCAGGCATGGTGGTGTGCCCCTCTAGTCTCAGCTACCTGGGAGGCTGAGGTAGGAGAATCGCTTGATCCTGGGAGCCTGAGGTTGCAGTGAGTCGATCGCACCATTGCTCTCCAGCCAGGGCAACAAAGGGAGACGCTGTATAAAAAAAATAAATAAATAGGCCAGGCGTGGTGGCTTACGCCTGTAATCCCAGCACTTTGGGAGGCCCAGGCGGGCAGATCACAAGGTCAGGAGATCGAGACCATCCCGGCTAACACGGTGAAACCCCATCTCTACTAAAAATACAAAAAATTAGATGGGCGTGGTGGCACACGCCTATAATCCCAGCTACTCGGGAGGCTGCGGCAGGAGAACCGCTTGAATCCGGGAGGTAGAGGTTGCAGTGAGCAGAGATCGTGCCACTGCACTCCAGCCTGGGCAACAGAGCGAGACTCTGTCTCAAATAAATAAATAAATAAATAAATAACTGGTTCTGGGGTACTTATGGATATTGATTCCAGTAAGTTTAGTATAGTGTCCTAATACATCTACATTTTAAACAAGAATCTCAGGGAATTTCTTGGCCGGTTGTTGTGGTTCACGCCTATAATCCCAATACTTGGGGAGCCCAAGGCAGGCGGATCATGAGGTCAAGGGATTAAGACCATCTTGGCCAACATGGTGAAACTTCATCTTCACTAAAAATACAAAAATTAGCTGGCCGTGGTGGCACTTGCCTGTGGTCCCAGCTACTAGGGAGGCTGAGGCAGGGGAATCGCTTGAACCCGGGAGGTGGAGGTTGCAGTGAGCCAAGATCATGCCACTCTCAAAAAAAAAAAAAAGAAGAAAAGTATCTCAGGGAATTTCTCATGCATGATATACTTTTTTAAAAAGACTGGTATAAAGCCATAGAGATGGATCAGCAATAGTCTCAAATCTATTCAGTTTGTTGTTTGAACAAGTAAGTACTGTTTTCCTAACCCCTGCTAGATACAGAAGACAAGCTTCCTGCATTCAAAATGTAATAGCCAAATTTGTACACAAGAATTAAATAGTTGTTATGTAGCCAAGTGTCAAAATAAGTCTTCATGAAGTAGGAGAGAAAACCTAGTGAAATCCAGAAGCTCTTTGACTCATCTGTATTCATACCTTGGAAACAATCATTTAGACACTGAGTCTTAACTACGCTTCCTACTGGTATATTGAGGCCCTTGCTATCTAGTAGCCTTGCCTGTTACCATAGCTTTTTAACTGATAAATGCCTTTAGTCTTGCCCCATTTTAGTTTATTTTACATCTTGTCACCAGAGTGATTATTTTAAAATGCCAAGCTGATCAGTTTACTCTGTGAATTTTATTATGAATGTTAAACTCCTTGTAGGCCAGGACATGCAGTTCAATAACATCTTTGATATAGCCCCCTCATACCTTACTATCCTAATCTTTGGCCACTATATACGTGCTTGAAGTACTCCACATAGACCATTTTCTCATATTTTTATTGTATGTTATTGTCCTTCCTAAAATAGTTTCTTCCCTATCTAATATTTGTAACTCTGTTCAGACATAATCAAATTTAGATTAAGAGCCTTTCTGGGCTGGGCGTGGTGGCTCACGCCTATAATCCCAGCACTTTGGGAGGCCGAGGCGGGTGAATCACAAGGTCCAGGAATTCAGGACCAGCCTGGCCAACATGGTGAAACCTCGTCTCTACTAAAAATACAAAAATTAGCTGGGCATGGTGGCACATGCCTATAATCCCAGCTACTCAGGAGGCTGAGGCAGGAGAAATGCCTGAACTGGGACCCAGGAGGCAGAGGTAGCAGTGAGCGAGATTGTGCCACTGCACTGCAGCCTGGGTGACAGAGCAAGACTCTGTCTCAAAAAAAAGGCCTTTTCTGATTATTGCAATAGTATTCCTTCTTACTCCTTTTTTTTTTTTTTTTTTGAGACAGTCTTGCTCTGTCGCTCAGACTGGAGTGCAGTGGTACAATCTCGGCTCACTGCAACCTCTACCTCCTGGGTTCAAGTAATTCTCCTGCCTCAGCCTCCCAAATAGCTGGGACTACAGGCACACGCCACCACACCCAGCCAGTTTTTGTATTTTTATTAGAAACAGGGTTTCACCATATTGGCCAGGCTGGTCTCGAACTCCTGACCTCGTGATCCACCTGCCTCGGCCTCCCAAAGTGCTGGGATTACAGGCGTGAGCCACCACACCCAGCCCTTCTTACTTTTAATTTAGATTTTTGTGTGTTTTTTTTTTTTTTTTAAGACAGAGTCTCGCTCTGTTGCCCAGGCTGGAGTAAGAGGCATGATCTCAGCTCACTACAACCTCCGCCTTGCTTCCCAGGTTCGAGTGATTCTTGTGCCTCAGCCTCCTGACTAGCTGGGATTATAAGTGCATGCCACCATGTCTAGCTAATTTTTATATTTTTAGTAGAGACAGGGTTTTGCCAGGTTGGCCAGGCTGGTCTGAAACTCCTGGCCTCAAGTGATCCGCCTACCTCAGCCTCTCTGAGTGCTGAGATTACAGGCGTGAGCCACTGTATCTGGCCAGAAATTTTTTAATTGTCAGTTTATCCTGCCTCCCCACTAAACAACAAACTCAATAAATGTTCATTGAATTAATGATAATATACTTTTTTTTTTTTTTTGGCAGATTCTTAGAGCTGCATTGCTTTGCCATAAAAATAAGATTTATTTCATGGCATTGGTTCAGTCTTAAGAATTTTCTAAGCTAGACTGAACAATCCCTAGAGAAGCCAGGTTACTTGGGGAATTGCCCTTCATTTGCTTTTTTGACTACACGTTAGACATAGATACATGTTCATCTTCCCTTTCTTTGCATTCACCTGACGCACGTTGAATTTTTTTGTCAGGCTAGGCATGGTTGCTCATGCCTATAATCCCAGTACTTTGGGAGGCTGAGGCAGGCGGGTCATTTGAGGTCAGGAGTTCTGCTAAAAAATAAAAAAATTAGCTGGGTGTGGTGGCACACACGTGTAATCCCAGCTACTCGGGAGTCTGAGGCAAGAGAATCACTTGAACCCAGGAGGCTGAGGTTGCAGTGAGTCAAAATCACGCCACTGCACTCCAGCCTGGGTGACAGGATGAGACTGTCTCAAGGAAAAAAAAATTTTTTTTATATATATAATTGAGATAAACATTTATGTACAGTGAAATGTATACATCTTAAGTTGACTGTTAGATGAGTTTTGATAAATGTATTTACAGGTATAATGACCACAGCAGTGAAGATACAGACATATGTTGTTAATTTCCCAATGTTTAGGGACATTTCTAGATAATCTTAATTGTTACTGGTTTCTAATTTAAGTCTGTATTAATTATAGTCAGAGAATACACTCTGTAATATTTCAGTGATTTGTAATTTATTGAGACAAGTTTTATGGCCTATCATATGGTCTATCTTATTGAATGTTCTTATATGTACTGGAAAAAGGATTTTTTTTTACAGTTGTTAGGTATACTAGTTAACATGTTTGATAGCATTCTCAAATCTTACATAGCCTGGCCAGGCACAGCGGCTCATGCCCATAATCCCAGCAGTTCAAGAGGTGGATGTGGGAGGATCACTTGAGGCCAGGAGTTCAAAACCATCCTGGTCAACATAGTTGAAACCCTGTCTCTACAAAAGAAGAAAATTTTTTTTGAAAATTAGCTGAGCATGGTGCCATACACCTGTAGTTCCAGCTACTCAGGAGACTGAGGCAGAGGATTGCTTGAGCCCACGAGTTCAAGGCTGCAGTGAGGCATGATTGTGCCACTGCATTCCAGCCTGGGCAGCAGAACAAGACTCTGTCTGTCTCAATAAACAACAACAACAACAACAACAACAAAACAACTTATATATCCTTTTTTGTCCAGTTCTGTCAGTTACTGAGAAGGGGATATTGAAATCTACAACAGCAAAGATGTATTGTTCGCTTTGCTGATTAGTTCTGTCAACTGTTACTTCTTGTGTTTTGAAGTTATGTTAGTAAGTGTATACATATTTAGAACCATTATGTCTTCATTATCTGTTGGCTTTTTTATGTAAAGAACTGTCCCTCTTGGGCTGGGTGCAGTTGCGCACGTCTGTATTCCCAGCACTTTTGGGAGACCAAGGCAAGGCAGGCTAATTGCTTGAGCCCAGGAGTTGGGACCTGCTTGGGTAACATGATGGAACCCTGTCTCTACAAAAAAACAGAGAAATTAGCCCAGTGTGGTAGTCCCAGCTACTTGGGAGGTTGAGCTGGGTGGATTGCTTGGCCCAGGAGGTTGAGGCAGCAGTGAACCAAGATCATGCCACTGCACTCCATCCTGGGCAAGAGAGCGAGACCCTGTCTCAAAAAAAAAAAAAAAAGAAAAAGAAAAAAGAAATGTCCCCGTATCCAGAGTTAATCATTGCTGAGTGTTAGTCTTATACAAGCTGCTCTGCTATTACCAAAGCTAAAGTCTGCACTGAACTTACAGGGGTAAAAATTAAATTCCTTTGACTACACGTTAGACATAGATACATGTTCATCTTCCGTTTCTTTGCATTCACCTGATGCACGTTGAATTTCTGATAAAGGAAATAAAACTGATTATCGTGAAATAATCTCTGACCCCTTCTGAGTTCTTGCTGTGCAAGTCAGTCATAATTCAGAAGTTGTGCTGGTATTCAGGATTTTCCGAGGTAAATTTCACAGTGTAGTCACTGTCTTGGAAAACATTGAGAATCACAGTCTTATATGCCTGTTATTACCATTGTGTGTTTGCTCAGCTGTGTATGTTTGTAAGCAGAACTATTTTTTATTTTTGCATTGTACTCATTTGATTTGACAAAATCATGCCTTTTTACCAGAAGATACACAGAAGTCTTTCTGTATATAAGGTATATATTTATCAGTACTAAAGGTACCATGTAGTTCTGCTTTTCTATATACAGAGATGTTTCCTAGCTTTCTGCTAATCTGCTAACTGGCTTCCTCTTCCCCATTCCCTCATTTACTAGATTATAATGCACATCACTTAATAAAAGCTTAAAAGTGGGCTTTCTCTGTTGCTGTTTTCTTTTTAAATAATTGTGAGAGCTTTTACATTTATTATCTGATCATGATTCAAGTGACTAGGCTGTAGCACCCAAGAAATTTCCTGTGCCTAACCCTTTTGCTCTTTATTTTGATTTAAGCACTTGACCCTAAAGTACTGCTTCAGTCTTACAGAATATTGTTGTCATTTTTACAATAAAACAATCAGTACTAGAACTAGCAAAAATAGTAATATCTAACATGATCATTTGTATTATATAGGATATTTAAGTAAAATATATTTCATTCCATTGAGTATTTCATAAAAAGCCTCTGAAAAATAGTTTTACTCCTTAGATTTCTCATTCTCTACCCCCCACACACACCCTTTTTTTTTTTTTTTTTTTTTTTTTTTTTTTTTTTTTTGAGACAGGGTCTTGCTCTGTCACCCAGGCTGGAGTATAGTGGTGTGAACACGGCTTACTGCAGCCTTGAACTGCTGGGCTCCAGCAATCCTCCTGCCTCATCAGCCTTCCAAGTAGCTACAACTACAGGCACCCGCTATCACACCCAGCTAATTATTTATTTTTCCTAGAAATGGGTTTTGCTATATGTTGCCCGGGCTGGTCTCAAACCCCAGGCCTCAAGTGATCCACCAGCCTTGGCCTCCCTGAGTGTTGGGATTACAGGTGTGAGCCATGGTGCTTGGCCCTAATTCTTTTTTTTTTTTTTTAATGCAAAAGTATTACTTTGTTTTTGGAAGTGGTATGGTGTTTAAATTGCTGAAGAAATGATAATGATAAGGTGATTACTTTAGCCTTCACCTGGCTTTTCATCTAGGGATTAGCACATTCTTTTAGTGAAGTAATAAGTGTATGATGTCACCTTATTATTTTTTTGAAGTACTGAAAAATGGAAAAAGAAAAGAAAAACCCCTTGATCTTTAAACTTCTAAAATCATTAGTACTTATCATAAAAAGAAGATTTGTTTGAAAGAGAGAAGACTTTATGAGAAAGTAGTGATAGCTGATGGGCATCAGCTCTAACAGGTCAGTGAAAGCTTGTGTACATACTAACCATGGAGTTGCAATGATATATATGTATGGGACAATTATTTTATATTGGCTGAAATAGTATATGTACCTTATGCATTGGTGGTGATCATATCTTTTCCTCATCACTGTATCTTCCGTGTCTACCACAGTTGGCTTATAGCAGGTGGTAATCTTGGACTTTTATCATGTACCTTAATCCATAGGTATCAAGTATGGTGTGCTAGACCACTGTAGGTACTTTGGAAAATAAAAAGTTATGTAAAATGTGGTTCCTAACTTCAAGAAACTTATGATATTGTTGGGAAGAAGAGTCACATTCTCATGAAGACTATGCAGTAAAGAATGGGTCATACATGATAAATTCCTAGCAAATGCTGCAGACAGTAAGATACACAGTAATTATTGAGAAGCAAGGCCAGGCGTGGTGGCTCACACCTATAATCCCAACACTTTGGGAGGCTGAGGTGGGAGGATTGCCTGAAGGCCAGGTGTTTGAGACCAGCCTGGGCAAAAAAGGGAAAACTTGTGTCTACAAAATAATGAAAAATAAATAAAAATCTAAAAATTAGCTAGCTCTGGTTGAGTGTCTGTAGTCCCAGCTATTCAGGAGGCTGAGAGAGGCTGAGATGGGACCGTCACTTGAGCCCAGGAGTTGGAGGTTGCAGTGAGCTATTGGCACACCACTGTATTCCAGCATGGATGACAGAGCAAGACCCTGATTCAAAAAAATAAATAAAAAGGAGAGAAGCAAAATGAATGCTGGCACAAAGAGATGTATTGAATAATTGAATGAGATCACATATAGTTAGACTGGTCAAGGAATGCTTTGTTTGAAAAACAGCATTATCAACTGGGCACGGTGGCTCAAGCATTTAATCCCAGCGCCTTGGGAGGCCAAGGTGGGTGCATCACCTGAGGTCAGGAGTTCGAGACCAGCCTGACCAACATGGTGAAACTTTGTCTCTACTAAAAATACAAAAATTACCTGGGCATGGTGGCAGGCACCTGTAATCTCAGCTACTGGGGAGGCTGAGGTAGGAGAATCACTTGAACCTGGGAAGTAGAGGTTGCAGTGACCTGAGATCATGCCATTGCACTTCAGCCTGGGCGACAGAAGGAGACTCCATCTCAAAAAAAAAAAAAAAAAAAAAAAAAACAAGAAAACAAAACAAAAAAAACAGTATCTGAGCTGAACTGAGTGTATTTGATTTGGATAGGTAACTGGTGATGCTTCTAGGAAGAAGAAAAATTAACATAAGTATGATACAAGACTACCTAGCACACATAGTGTAAATACTATGCCATGAATGTTAACTTAAAGTCTTTCATTATTGCCTTCCTAGCAAGCACTTCATATATAACATCTAGGTGCTTAGATACTTGTTGAATACAAGAAGGAATCTATGTAACAATCCTATGAGTCAACTGCTATTGTTGGTCTGATTTTAGAGAGAAAATCTGAGGCATATAAATTATATAACTTGCCCAGAACTGCCTAAATACTGTCTACTAGATCCACTTAATATACCAAGTATTTAACTTAATTCTCACAATATCCCTATGAAATAGATAAGCATATTCATTTCATTGATATGAAACCAAAGTTTTAGAGGTCAAATAACTTGCTTAAGATTATAACTTGCCGGGCACGGCGGCTCATGCCTGTAATCCCAGCACTTTGGGAGGCTGAGGCAGGCGGATCACGAGGTCAGAGATCGAGACCATCCTGGCTAACATGGTGAAACCCCGTCTCTACTAAAAATACAAAAAATTAGCCGGGCGTGGTGGTGCGCGCCTGTAGTACCAGCTACTCGGAGGCTGAGGCAGGAGAATGGCGTGAACCCGTGAGGCGGAGCTTGCAGTGAGCTGAGATGGTGCCACTGCACTCCAGCCTGGGTGACAAAGCGAGACTCCGTCTCAAAAAAAAAAAAAAGATTATAACTTAAACTACAATGTGAGCCCAGGTCTATTTAGTTCCAAAATCTGAGCTCTTAAGCCTTATATTATTCTGCCTCTCTCAAGTTTAACCTCACCCCTAATTTATTTTGTGTTTCATATCCTTAACACAGTAAGACTTTATTTTTTATTTTTATTTTATTTTATTTTATTTTTTGAGAGAGAGTCTCACTCTGTCACCCAGGCTGGAGTGTAGTGGCACAATCTCGGCTTATTGCCTCCAGGGTTCAAGTGATTCCCTGCCTCGGCCTCTTGAGTAGCTGGGATAACAGGCATGCTCCACCACACCTGGCTAATTTTTGTATTTTTTAGTAGAGATGGGGTTTTGCCATGTTGGCCAGGCTGGTCTTGAACTCCTGACCTCAGGTAATCTCACCTCAGCCTCCCAAAGTGCTGGGATTACAGGTGTGAGCCACCATGCCAGCCCACAATAGGACTTCAATATCACTGAATGGTCAGAAATCTATGTATATGATGAATATGAACTGACAGAGAAATTATATTGATCAGGTTTTATTCAGTCATTAATGAACTCAGGTATTCGTTGATCCCCTCCTGCATGCCTAGTTATGTTATAGGCACTGGGGATACAATAGTGGAACAAAATAACCTAAGTCCATGCCATTATGGAGCTTACATTCTGGTATGGAGAGTTAGACAATTAGTGAAATATAATCCTTAAGGAGGTTATACATTCTATAGAGAAAAATGAGGTAGGGGCCAGGCATGGTGGCTCATGCCTGTAATCCCAGCATTTTGGGAGACTGAAGCAGGCAGATCACTTGAGGCCAGGAGTTCAAGATCAGCCTGGCCAACATGGTGAAACCCATCTTTACTAAAAATACAAAAATTAGCTGAGGGTGGTGGTACACACCTGTAGTCCCAGCTACTTGGAAAGCTGAAGCACAAGAATCACTTGAACCTGGGTGGTGGAGGTTGCAGTGAGGCAGAGGTTGCAGTGAGCCAAGACCATGCTACTTCCCTCCAGTCTGGGAGGCAGAGTGAAACTCTGTTTCAAAAAGAAAAAAAAAAAAGAAAAGAAAAATAAAGTAGGGTAAGAAGGATAAAGACTACTGGTGAAGGGAATGATGATATATTGATGTCTTATAAAAGGAGGGAAAGCCTGTCTGATAAGGTGATATTTGAGCAAAGAACTGAAGGAATTGAGAAAGTGAGCCATTTATACATCTAGGGAAGAGCATGCCAAGCTTCAAGTGCAGTGACAAATTCAAAGAAACTTGGCATGTTTAAAGAATAGTAAGGAAATTAGTAAGGTTAAAGTAGAGTGAAGGAAGGGGCATATGATAAGAGAAGAGCTCACAGAGATAGTTATGGAGAACAGTGGTCTAAGACCATGTAGGCAGTAGTGAGGATTTGGCATTTTATTCCCAGTGAGAGGGGAAGCCATTTTCATCAGAGATTTGACAGGATCTCACAATTTAACAGTAATCAGGCCAGGCACGATGGCTCATACCTTGTAATCCCAGAACTTTGGGAGGCCAAGGTGGGAGGACTGCTTGAACCCTGGAGTTCAAGACTAGCCTGGGCAACATAGGGAGACTGTGTCTCTGCAAAAAAAAAAAATTGCTGGGCATGGTGGTGTGCGACTGTAGTTCAAGCTACTTAGGAGGCTGAGGTGGGAGGATCAGTTGAGCTCGGATGGATGAGGCTGCAGTGACCCATGATCATGCATGGGAGACAGAGCAAGACCTTGTCTCAAGAAAGGAAAGAAATCACTGGCTCTTGTGTAACAAATGATCTGTTAAGAGTAATTGAAAAAATAAATATAAATAATATAATAATCTTTTATTTAATACCTTACTACCAAAATTAAGATGGAGATCTAGCAAAAAGTCAGAAGCAGCTGGGCGTGGTGGCTCACGCCTGTAATCCCTACACCTTGGGGAGGCTGAGGCGGGAGGATCACCTGAGGTCAGGAGTTCAAGACCAGCCTGGCCAACATGGCCAAAGTCTCTACTAAAATACAAAAAGTAGCTTGATGTGGTGAGCGCCTGTAATCCTAGCTACTCCAGGGGTTGAGGCAGGAGAATTGCCTGAACTTGGGAGGCAGAGGTTGCAGTGAGCCACTGCACTCCAGCCTGGGCGAGAACAAAACTCTGTTTCAAGAAAAATAAAAATAAATAAAAGTCAAAAGGCCACAAATAATGAACACTCATATAAGAATTCAGTATGTATAAAACACTCCTTACTCTGACAACGTTTACTTTCATAATGGAGTTTTTTCTATAAGTTGGTAAAACTGATTAGCTTAGTTTGCTCTTTGAAGGGTGGTATTTCTGCCTATAAAATACTTAGTTAACTTCATAAGGTAAGAACTGGTAGTCATAGTGATATTATTTTGAAATCTCCTTCTCCAGTGTATCCCTTTACATTAAAATTATCCCTAAAAAAATTTTTAACCCTAAAATAATGAACTAAAATACTCAACTTGAAAGTTTCGGGCGGGCGCGGTGGCTCCGCCTGTAATCCCAGCACTTCGGGAGGCCGAGACGGGTGGATCACGAGGTCAAGAGATCGAGGCCATCCTGGCTAACACGGTGAAACCCCGTCTCTACTAAAAATACAAAAAAAAAAAAAAAAAAAAATTAGCCGGGCGTGGTGGTGGGCGCCTGTAGTCCCAGCTACTCGGGAGGCTGAGGCAGGAGAAAGTCGTGAACCCGGGGGTCGGAGCTTGCAGTGAGCCAAGATCGTGCCACCACACTCCAGTCTGGGCGACAGAGTGAAACTCCATCTCAAAAAAAAAAAAAGTTAGTTTCTACAGAGAACCATATTCAACTTGTCATCATCCCTGAACTAATTCCTGTACTAGCTGTCACTGCAACTTAAATATGTCTGTTGCCCCCTAGAAATTACAAATAAAAGTTTCTTGGGGAAAGAAGCTGTTCCAGCAAGGGTACCCTAGAATGTCTTCTAGAAAGTGAATACTTGATTGAGACCATCCTGGCTAACTCGGTGAAATCCCGTCTCTACTAAAAATACAAAAAATTAACCGGGCGTGGTGGCGGGCGCCTGTAGTCCCAGCTACTTGGGAGGCTGAGGCAGGAGAGTGGCAGGAACCCGGGAGGCGGAGCTTGCAATGAGCCGAGATCGCGCCACTGCGCTCCAGCCTGGGTCACAGAGCGAGACTCCGTCTCAAAAAAAAAAAAAAAGAAAAAAGAAAAGAAAGTGGATACTCGGCTGGGCGCGATAGCTCACGCCTGTAATCTCAACACTTTAGGAGGCCGAGTTGGGTGGATCATCAGGTCAGGAGTTCAAGACCAGCCTGACCAACGTAGTGAAACTCCATCTCTACTAAAAATACAAAAAAATTAGCCGGGCGTGGTATCACACGCCGGTAATCCCGGCTACTCAGGAGGCTGAGGCGGCGCTTGAACCCCGGGAGGCAGAGGTTGCAGTCAGCCGCAGTCAGCCAAGATTGCGCCACTGTATTCCAGCCTGGGCAATAGAGCAAGACTCCGTCACACACACACACACAAAGTGGATACTCAGTAAATATGAGAATTTTTTTTTTAAATATTACAAACTGTACTAGTCTCATACTTAGTCATCTGTGATTCCTAATATAGCAGAAGCCTTTGTTTTGTTAGCATGTCATTGGCATTTAAGAAGTAGATTTTTCTTTTATTTAACCAAGAAGTAAGTTGGAATTTGAAAACCTTTGTAAAGTTTTTTTGGCCCACTTGGGGATGTCCTGAGTTGAGTATAGGTTAGTGACACTGATTCTTTTAATCTAATTGGAATATTTTGGAGAAAGCACCAAGTTTGTTAAATACATTGATTAAAACTATAGATTAAAAATTTTTGGATATATTTTTATTTTTATTTTTATTTTTTGAGACACAGTCTTGTGTGTTGCCCAGGCTTGAGTGCAATGGCACCGTCTCAGCTCACTGCAACCTCAGTCTCCCGGGTTCAAGCAATTCTCGTACCTCAACCTGCCAAGTAGCTGGGATTGCACACGTGTGCCACCATGCCCAGCTAATTTTTTATATTTTTTGGTGAAGACAGAGTTTTGCCATGTTGGCCAGGCTGGTCTCAAACTCCAGGCCTCAAGTGATCCACCCACTGTGGCCTTTCAAAGTGCTGGGATTACAGGCATGAGCCACTGCGCCTGACCTGGTATATTTTTAAAGTAATTTTCTCTAGAGACAGGATCTCCTTATTCCCAGGCTGATCTCGAGCTTCTGGGCCCAAGTGATCTTCCCATTTTGGCTTCCCACAGTGCTGTGATTACAGTCATGAGCCACTGCACCCACCCTAAAATTTTTGTCGTAAAAAAATGGATTAGCTTTTTTTTTTTGTCATAAAAAAATGGATAAGTCTCTCACTTGTGTGTAATAGTAGTATTTTTACAAAACAAATTATTCTTACCCAAGATTGTTAGCTGTTTCTTCACATAGCCCTTTCACAGTGCTTTCCATATAAAAAGTACTCCACTGGCCAGGTGCAGTGGCTCATGCCTGTAATCCCAGCACTTTGGGAGGCCGAGATGGGCGGATCATGAGGTCAGGAGATCGAGACCATCCTGGCTAACACAGTGAAACCCTGTCTTTACTAAAAAGAATACAAAAAGCTAGCCGGGCGAGGTGGTGGGCGCCTGTAGTCCCAGCTACTTGGGAGGCTGAGGCAGGAGAATGGCGTGAACCCGGGAGGCGGAGCTTACAGTGAGCCCAGATCGTGCCACTGCACTCCAGCCTGGGCGACAGAGCAAGACTCCGTCGCAAAAAATAAAAATAAAAAAAGTACTCCGTTTATACTAGGCAGCTTAGGTATTATAAAAATAAGAGCTTTGGAATCTCAGCTCTGCCGTTTATTTGGTCTGTGGCAAATACTTTCTTTAGCCTTAGATTTGTATAAAATGGGGTTATTAACATTTTCCTCACAAGTAAGTACTCAGTGTCTTTCTTCCCTTATTTGATTTGATTGTTTCATATACCCTTACAAATTATTATTACAGCATTGGGTTTCCTTTTTTTTTTTTTTTTTTTTGTGAGATGTCACCCAGGCTGGAGTACAGTGGCGAGATCTCAGCTCACTGCAAGCTCCGTCTCCCAGGTTCACGCCATTCTCCTGCCTCAGCCTCCCGAGTAGCTGGGACTACAGGCGCCCGCCACCTCGCCCAGCTAATTTTTTGTATTTTTTAGTAGAGACGTGGTTTCACCGTATTAGCCAGGATGGTCTCGATCTCCTGAACTTATGATCCGCCCGCCTCCGCCTCCCAAAGTGCTGCGATTATAGGCGTGAGCCGCCGTGCCCTGCCAACATTGGTTCTTAACCCTAGCTGCACATTAGAATTATCCAGAGATATTTAAATAAAACACGAATGACTCAGCCCCACCCCATATCAGCTGAATCAGTCTTTGAGGGTGAGGCCCAAGCTTCTGGTGTTTTGTTTGTTTTTAAGCTTCCCAGGTAATTCTGATGCCCCGTGGGTATTGAGAACCACTGGTCTAGAGGGAAAGAATTCACACATAACCTTTCAAGGAAGCTTTCCTGAGGTATTTCTTTGTAATGACTTTCAAAGTTAAGAATGAGGGAGGGCCTATGGGATCACTTTAACCTGTTACTCTTATTTGTTGTTGTTTTTTCAAACAGTCTCATTCTGTCCCTGAAGCTGGAGTGCAGTGGCGCCATCATAACTCACTATAACCTCCATCTCCTGGGCTCAAGCAGTCCTCCTACTTCAGCCTCCCAAGTAGGGACTACAGGTGTCTACCACCACATCTAACTTTTTAAATTTTTAGTAGAGACGAGTTCTCACTATGTTGCTAGGCTGATCTTGAACTCCTGCACTCAAGTGATCTCCTGCTTTGGGCTCCCAAAGTACTGGGATTACATGCCTAAGCTACAGTGCCCAGGCTGTCACTTTCTTTTCTTTTTTTTTTTTTTTTTTTTTGGAGACGGAGTCTCGCTCTGTCGCCCAGGCTGGAACGCAGTGGCCGGATCTCGGCTCACTGCAAGCTCCGCCTCCCGCGTTTACACCATTCTCCTACCTCAGCCTCCCCGGGTAGCTGGGACTACAGGCGCCCACCACCTCGCCCGGCTAGGTTGTTTTTTGTATTTTTTTAGTAGAGATGGGGTTTCACCATGTTAGCCAGGATGGTCTCGATCTCCTGACCTCGTGATCTGCCTGTCTCAGCCTCCCAAAGTGCTGGGATTACAGGCTTGAGCCACCGCGCCCAGCCTTTTTTTTTTTTTTTTTTTTTTTAAGAGACAGTCTTGCTATATTGCCCAGGCTGGTCTTGAACTCCTACACTCAAATGATCCACCCACCTCAGCTTCCCAAAGTGTTGGGATTACAGGTGTGAGCCACCACACCTGGCCCTGTTGCTTTCTTTAAACACATGTTTCTCTGATTCATATACCTACTGGTCAATCTTTTAGTATCTTTCATTCATTCCAATTATATTTGCTTATGTTAATTAAATCCTTTTTAAAATATTTTTGGAGATGGAGTCTTGCTCTATCATCCAGGCTGGAGTGCAGTGGCATGATCTTAGCTCACTGCAACCTCTGCCTCCCAGGTTCAAGCGATTCCCCTGCTTGAGCTTTCTGAGTAGTGTTCGCTGCCATGCCTGGCTAATTTTTGTATTTTTAGTAGAGACAGAGTTTCACCATGTTGGCCAGGCTGGTCTTAAACTCCTGACCTCAGGTAATCCACCTGTGCTGGGATTACAGGCGTGAGCCACCACGCCCAGCCATTAAATCCTTTTCTTTTTTTTCTTTTTTTTCTTTTTTTTTTTTTTTTGAGACGGAGTCTGGCTCTGTGGCCCAGGCTGGGGTGCAGTGGCCGGATCTCAGCTCACTGCAAGCTCCGCCTCCCGGGTTTACGCCATTCTCCTGCCTCAGCCTCTGGAGTAGCTGGGACTACAGGCGCCCGCCACCTCGCCCGGCTAGTTTTTTGTATTTTTTTAGTAGAGATGGGGTTTCACCATGTTAGCCAGGATGGTCTCGATCTCCTGACCTAGTGATCCGCCCGTCTTGGCCTCCCAAAGTGCTGGGCTTACAGGCTTGAGCCACCGTGCCCGGCCTAAATCCTTTTCTAATATTTAATTGAAGATACTCTTCATCGGCTTTTTTGTTGTTGTTATATTTTTGTTTTTTTATTTATTTTATTATTATTATTTTTTGAGACGGAGTCTCGCTCTGTCACCCAGGCTGGAGTGGTGCAGTGGCGCAGTCTTGGCTCACTGCAAGCTCCACCTCCTGGGTTCACGCCATTCTCCTGCCTCAACCTCGGGCGTAGCTGGGACTACAGGCGCCTGCCACCACGCCTGGCTAATTTTTTTTTGTTTTATTTTTAGTGGAGACGGGGTTTCACCATGTTAGCCAGGCTGGTCTGAATCTCCTGACCTTGTGATCTGCCCACCTCAGCCTCCCAAAGTGCTGGGATTACAGGCGTGAGCCACTGCGCCCGGCAGGCATTTGTGTATTATCAAGTTGAAGTTTATCTAATTTAGTCAGAGTTTTCCCTCACTGTAACCGTGTTATGCGTGTAAATTTCAAATCCTTTTATACTTCTTTTTCCATTAGAACTGAATAAATTGATTTCTTTTTTTGCTCTGTTTTTGAGGTCAGGAGGATTCAGTGGGTGTAAGTATTGCCAGATTTTCTTTGACTTAATATGAAAATAAGCTCTCTCAAGTCTGTGTTGGTCTGCTAAGTAATATTGTGGATAGTTATACCCAAAGAATTAATCTGACAATTCACATTTAATAGGTGCCCAAAACAGCCAGCAAGTAAAGGCACTAATACAAACATTTGTACTGCACTTTTTGCTTTTTTTTTTTTTGGAGACAAGAGTTTCGCTCTTGCAATGGTGGGATCTTGGCTCACTGCAACCTCTGCCTCCCAGGTTCAAGCGCTTCTCCTGCCTCAGCCTCCCTAGTATCTGGGACTACAGGCACAAGCCACCACACCCAGCTTTTTTTTTTTTTGTATTTTTAGTAGCGACAGGGTTTCCCCATATTGTTCAGGCTAGTCTTGAACTCCTAACCTCAGGTCATCTGCCTGCGTCGGCCTCCCAAAGTGCCGGGATTACAGCCATGAGCTACTGTGCCCGGCCACTTTTTGCTTTCTAATGTGTTTTCACACCCGTTAATTATTGTGTTAGCTAACATTTTGAAAAATATCTACTGCATGTCAGATACTGGGACAACAAAGATGAAATGAGAACCTTGCTCTCCAGAAGTTTAAAGTCTAGAGGGAAAGAGAAGTAAAAATAGGCTATTACAATCAGTGCAATAAATACTCTGAAAGAAGAACTACTGGTGCTACTTGGGGTATATATTTTAGTGCCAGGCATGGTAACTCATGCCTGTGATCCCAACACTTTTGGGAGGCCAGGAGTTTGAGACCATGGCAATATAGCAAGACCCCCATCCCTACAAAAAATAAAAGAATTAGCTGGGTGCCTTGGCACATCCCTATGGTCCTAGCTACTCAGGAGGCTGAGGCAGGAGGATTGCTTGAACCTGGAGTTCAAGGCTACCGTGAATTATGATCACATTTTCATTGCACTCCAGCCTGGCAACAGTGAGATACTGTCTCTATTTTTTAAAAAGATTTTATTGGACAGGAGGGAGAAGACTTAAGGAACTGGGGAGTGAGTTAGAGAAGCTTTTTAAGGAGTTATCAGGGAACGGGTCCTGAAGGATAAGTGTCAGCTAGGCAGATTGAGCTGGGAGGGTATTCCAAGGAGAAGCAACATCATTGTGTCCTTTGAACTTCACAACTGTATCCCCTTTTTATTAGAATGAATCTAAGAATTAGAGATAGTAAATATCCTTGAGATTACAAAGCTGTAATAATGGGGTAGTTAATACTAGAGTTTCTTTCAGGGCTTGTACTCTATGCTCTTTCTATATGCACATTAAATGCTGTATTAAGTTATGGAAAAAGGCTTTTTCCCCTTCTGCCTTACACCATGTGAAAAGAAGTTTTCCACTCCTTCAGAGTGTTGACAAAAAAAGCGAAACTCTGTAAAATATTTAAAGAGGTCTATTATGAGCCAAATATGAGTGATCATGCCCGAGTCGGTCTTTTTTTTTTTTTTTTTTTTTTAGACGGAGTCTCGCTCTGTCACCCAGGCTGGGGTGCAGTGGTGCAATGTCCACTCACTGCAACCTCTACCGAGGCACAGTCAAGAGGTTCTGAGAACATCTGCCTAAAGTAGTTGGGTTACAGCTTGGTTTTATATATTTTAGGGAAACATAATACCTCAGTCAGTACCTATGATGTATACATTGGTTTGTTCTGGAAGGGTAGGACAACTAAAAGTGGTGGTGGGGGTTGAGGGGAACTTGTAGGTCATAGGTGGATTCAGAGATTTTCTGAGTGTCAGTTGATTGAAAGAGTTATCTAAAGACCTGGAATCAATAGCTAGGAGTGTCTGGGCTAAGATAAAAGGTTGTGGAGACCAAAGTTCTTACGACGTAGATCGGGGTCCCCAGCCCCTGGGCCACAGACCAGTACTGGTCCGTGGCCTGTCAGGAACTGGGCCATACAGCAGGAGATGAGCAGCGGGTGAGCCAGCATTACAGCATGATCTCTGCCTCCTATCAGATCAATGGCAACATTATATTCTCCTAGGAGCACGAACACTATTGTGAACTGCACAGGAGGGATCTAGGTTGCACATTCCTTACAAGAATCTAAGTAATGCCTGATAATCACATGTGGAATGGTTTCATCCCAAAACTATCTGCACCCCAGTCCATGGAAAAATTGTCTTACAGGAAACCAGTCCCTGGTGCCAAAAAGGTTGGAGATCGCTAATGTAAATGAAGTCTCATAGTTGGCTGCCCTTAGAAGCAATTTTTTTTTTTTTTTCTTCTTGAGACAGGGTCTCCCTCTGTCTTTCAGACTGGATGGAGTACAGTGGCATAATCACAGCTCACTACAGCCTCAATTTCCTGGGCTCAAAATGCTCTTCCCACCTCAGTCTTCTGAATAGCTTGGACTATAGGAGCCTACCACCACACCTGGCTAATTTTTTATAGAAACAAGGTCTCCCTGTGTTGCCCAGGCCAGTCTGGAACTCCTGGACTCAAATGATCCAACCACCTCGGCCTCCCAAAGTGCTAGGATTACAAGAGTGAGACACTGCCTGGTGGCAAGTGTTTCTTATTTAGACCTTTAAAAGGTGCTAGAGTAGACTCTGAGTTATTCTCTTCAGGATTAGGAGGACCTGGAAGGGGAAATATCTATAGAAATGTTTTACAGATGCAAGTTTTCTCCTCACAAAATGGCCCTTTGCAGGGCTATTTATGGCAAAAATAATGTTATTTTGGGGTAAGGTATTTTGATTTCCTTCTTTATCTGTAATGTGATGCTATAGTAGAGTCAGGTGGCAAATCCTTAGCAGAAGACCCAGGGACGAGATCTCTTAGAGTTCAAGATACAGAAAGTATGCAAAATGGCACCAACTCATTAGCAATTCTCTTATTGCTCTGGAGCCAGAACATGATGGACACAGAGACAAATTCATTGTATTTTAAATATCATCAAATAGGCTCAAATCTCTCTCACTCTTCCTGGGAGTCAACCCCTCTGCTGAGACTGCAAGCTAAGCCTTCCAGAGACAATAAATAGGACTTCAAGAGACAGAGACAGGCACAAAAGGCACTGCATAGCCCTACTGACCCAGCCTAGCTCCGGAGTTCAGCAGACCATGAGACAATGAAAGGAAATTTAGTAATCTTTTTTCAGATGTCACAGTAATGATTTATTTGGGCAAAAATCACCAATTGATATTAAAACCTTAAGTGAAAATTTAACAAAGAATAATAAGATGTATACACAATCACAAAGAATCTCCTCTCATACTTATTACTTACAAAAGGAAAGTTGGTTATTTGGCAGTGAAGAAACTTGACCAGCTCTACCTTAATTTTACCAAATGGCTAAAATTCACTTCACCAGTAAGGGCACAAGCCAGCATAAGGTGCCTCCTGGTATGATACACTAAGAATCTGGACACTATCTCTTCTGTAGTATTACTGGCAAAAAGTAAGGCAAAACTAAACGTTAGGAAGCAACAAGCAAATCCAAATTAAGTGACAGTCTACCAGGTAACATTCATGACTTTTCTTTCTTTTTTTTTTGAGACGGAGTTTTTCACTCTTGTTGCCCAAGCTGGAATGCAATGGTGCAGTCTCGGCTCACTGCAACCTCTGTCTCCTGGGTTCAAGCGATTCTTCTGCCTCAGCCTCCCAAGTAGCTGGGATTACAGGCATCGGTCACCACATCTGGCTAATTTTTTGTATTTTTAGTGGAAACGGGGTTTCATCATGTTAGCTAGGCTGGCCTGGAACTCCTGACCTTAGGTGATCCACCTACCTCAGCCTCCTAAAGTGCTGGGATTACAGGCATGAGCCACCATGCCTGGCCCCATGTACTTTTCAACAATGAATAATGACAGTAGGAATGGAGAAAAAATAGACTAGTCCGGAAAATATTTAGCAAGTGCCACTCTTGGGCTAGGCATAGTGGCTCACACCTAAAATCCCAGCATTTTGGGAGGCCACGATGAGAGGATTGCTTGAGGCCAGGAGTTTGTGCCTGAGATTGTGTTCATTATCCTAAGATTGTATCCATTTTCCTTAGACAAAATAGGATTTTTTTTTAAGTATGTTCACACTATTGTGCAAAAATCAGTATCCAGAACCCTTTTCATTCTTGTAAAATTGACATTGTGTACCCATTAAATAATAACTCCCCATTTCCCCCTTCCCCAGCCTTTGACAGCCAGCCATTCTACTTTGTGAATTTGATTACTCTAGGTACCTCATATAAGTGAACTCATATAATATTTTTTCCTTTGTGTGTGGCTTGTTTCACTTGCATAATGTCCTCAAGTTTCATCCATATTGTGGTAGGTGTCAGAATTTCTTTCCTTTTTAAGGCAGAATAGTACTGCATTTTATGGATATACTGTGTATAATATATAGTATATACTTACATATTACATAGCACGTGGGTTGTTTCCACCTTTTGGCTATTGTCAGTAATGCTGCCATGAACATTGGTATGCAAATATTTGTGTAACCATTGCTTTCAATTCTTTCGAATATATACCCCCAAGTAGAATTGCTGGACCATATGTCAAGGAATGTTAAAATAGATGTTATGAAGCAGTATATGTATATATATAATGAAAATAGGTTGGTATATGTGAATATAACAGTACATGCCATGGAATACTTTGTTAGTTATATACTTTTCACTAAAGAGAACCTATTTTAATTATTTAAAAGTCTGAAAACTTGTAAACCTAATTTTATTCCATTTTCACAAGCTACACTCAAAGTAGCCAAACCTTTCCTATGCCTCCCTCTTGAAAAGATTTTCAGTTTTCAAGCTAGCTGATAATAAACCTGGTTTTTTTGTTTTGTTTTGTTTTGTTTTGAGACAGAGTCTCACTCTATCACCTAGGCTGGAGTGCAGTGGCACAATCTCGGCTCACTGCAACCTCTGCTTCCCAGTTGCAAGCGATTCTCCTACCTCAGCCTCCTGAGTAACTGGGATTACAGGCACCCGCCACCACACCCGGCCAATTTTTGTATTTGAAGATGGAGTTTCACCATGTTGGCTAAGCTAGTCGAACTCCTGACCTCAAATGATCCCCCCACCTTGGCCTCCCAAAGTCCTGGGATTACAGGCGTGAGCCACCGCACCCAGCCTAAACCTGGTATTCTTAAGAGCCGAAAAGATTATGCATCTTGAATAGGCAAGCAGTTTAATAAATATTTCATGTCAGAAGTAAGTTGTAATATTATGGGGACAATTTCTAGATATTCCTAAGTAAGAAAGTTTCAGTTCTGCTGTAATATTTTTAAAAGGTCTCCCCCAACCCCCACACCTTTCCCACCAGTTTTTTATAGTTCCTTTTTAAAGCAGAATTGAGCCTGTGGGTGTTTTGCTCTAGTCCTAGAATTCACTGCAGAATTGTATAACATTTGGCAAAATTCTTTGTTTCGCAAGCTTGCAGGCCCATGAGTTCATTTATCTCTAATAGAGTTATTGTCTCTGGTAGAAATAAAGCTGCGTTTTTTGTTGTTGTTGTTGTTGTTTTGAGACGGACTTTCACTCTTGTTGCCTGGGCTAGAATGCAGTGACACAGTCTTGACTCACTGCAACCTCCACCTCCCCAGTTCAAGCGATTCTCCTGCCTTACCCTCCCAAGTAGCTAGGATTACAGGCATCTGCCACCACACCTGGCTAATTTTTTTTTTTTTTTTTGTATTTGTAATAGAGCCGGGGTTTCACCATGTTGGCCAGGCTGGTCTCAAACTCCTGACCTCAGGTGATCCACCTGTCTTAGCCTCCCAAAGTCCTGGGATTACAGGCATGAGGCACTGCACCTAGATGCTGCTTTTTTTTTTTTTTTTTTTTTTAAAAGACTTTCAGGCTGGGTGCAGTGGCTCACAGCTGTAATCCCAGCACTTTGGGAGGCTGAGGCAGGCAGATCACGAGGTCAGGAGATCAAGACCATACTAGCTAACACAGTGAAACCCCACCTCTACTAAAAATGCAAAAAATTTGCTGGGCGTGGTGGCTGGTGCCTGTAGTCCCAGCTACTCAGGAGGCTGAGGCAGGAGAATAGCTTGAACCCAGGAGGCAGAGGTTGCAGTGAGCCAAGATCACGCCACTGTACTCTACAAAGCGAGACTCCATCTCAAAAAAAAAAAAAAAACTATATATAGCAGGTCAGTACTAAACACTTTGCATAATTATTTCCCTGAACTTTCACAATAATCTAGTCAGGCAAGTATACTATTATTTTAAGCCCATTTTACAGATCAGGGAACAGAGGAACGAAGATTACATGATCTGTCATGTAAGTGACAACCTAGGGCCTAAGCCCAGGTTGTTAACTACTATGCTATACTGCTATCCACACATTACCTTTTAGTTTTTTGCTTTTTGCCATTCCACTTAATACCTTTCAATTTCACTATGTGATTTGTATGTCTCTTTAGCTATATTTAAGACAATGGAATTATTGATGGAAGTCTGAGAGCAAACTACTATTTTTAGTGGCTTCCTTTGCCACTAAAAGAATGTGAGAGAAGGCCTTTCTTAGTCTGGCCTCCAGTATATATATCCTTATCCTAATTCTTTTACTTATTCTATGCTCCAACCAGTCTGGACTACAAAAGCATTCTTAAGTATACCTTGTACTTTTCAATCTCTGAACATGTGTTCAGGAAAATCTTCCCGGTGAAATCTTTCCCACTTTTCCTTTGTCCTCATCTCTACTGAAAGAGAAATGTGCTAAATGTACATTCTGACTAGACGGCCAGGTGTTAAAATCATTGAAGCCAAAACTGCATACAGGTATACCTCATTAGAGATACTGTATTCTGGCTCTAGATCATTGCAATAAAGTGAATATATCAATAAAATGAGTCACATGAATTTTCTGGTTTCCAGTGTGTGTGAGTTATGTTTACACTATACTCTATTAATAGCATTATGTCTGTAAAAACAATGTACATATCTGGCCAGATGTGGTGGCTCATGCCTGTAATCACAGCACTTTGGGAGGCTGAGGTGTGATCACTTGAGGTCAGGGGTTCGAGACCAGGCTGGCCAATACAGTGAAACCCTGTCTCCACTAAAAATACAAAATTTAGCCAGGTGTGGTGGCCGATGCCTGTAATCCCAGCTACTCAGGAGGCTGAGATAGGAGAATCGCTTGAACCTGGGAGGCAGAGGTGGTTACGGTAAGCTGAGATAGCACCACTGCACTCCAACCTGGGGGACAGAGCAAAACTGTCTCAAAAAATTAAAAAAAAAAACAGCAATATACATATCTTAATTAAAAAATACTTTATTGCTAAAAAAATGCTAATGATCATCTGATCATAGCCTTCTGCAAATCATAAGCTTTTTGCTGTCAGAGGGTCTTGCCTTGATGTTGATCCCTGCTGACTGATCAGGGTAGTAGTTGCTGAAGGCTGGAGTGGCTGTGGCAATTTCTTAAAATAATACTATTAATACAATGTAGTTTTCTGCATTGATTGATTCTATCCCAAATGATTTCTCTGTAGCATGCAATGCTGTTTCATAGTATTTTACTCATAGTAGAACTTCTTTCAAAATTGGTGTTTCAGGCCAGGCGACGTGGCACATGCCTTTAATCTCAGCACTTTGGGAGGCCGAGGCAGGCAGATCACCTGAGGTCAGCAGTTTGAGACTAGCCTGGCCAACATGGCGAAACCCCATCTCTACTAAAAATACAAGAATTAGCCTGGTGTGGTGGTGCACACCTGTGGTACCAGCTACTCGGAAGGATGAGGCAGGAGAATCACTTGAACCCAGGAGGCGGAGGTTGTGGTGAGCTGAGATTGTGCCACTGCACTCCAGCCTAGGTGACAGAATGAGACTCCATCTCAAAAAAGAAAAAAAGTGCCACCAGGTGTGGTGGCGCGTGGCTGTAATCCCAGCACTTTGGGAGGCTGAGGTGGGTGGATCCCTTGGCTCACGAGTTAGAGACCACCCTGGGTAACATGGCAAAACCTCTTCTCTACAAAAATTTACAAATATTAGCCAGGTGTGGTGGCATGCCCCCGTAGTCCCAGGTACTTGGGAGGCTGAGGTGGGAGGATTACTTGAGCCCTTGAGGTCGAGACCTCAGTGAACCGTGATTGTGCCACTGGCACTCCTACTTGGGTGACAGAGCAAGACCACATCTCAAAAAAAAAAAAAAAAAAAAAAAAAGATAGGCCTATATCACGATTATAGAGTAAATTTCTATATGCAAAAATAAAAAATATCCCCAAAATACTGTTAAAGTTTGATATAGTGTCACATTGTCAGCTACTAGATTGTTTCTGTAGTCACTATACTTACTGCCTATTTGTGATAATAAGTAGATGGTTATTTTCAAGTTTTCAGCTGATATTGGTGAGAGAACACTTTTTTTGACTCAATTTCTATAAAATATGTTTTCCTTCATACCCTGTATTCTTTATGTCTTGATGAAAGGTGATTTATTAATGGACATTGGAGTTTTTCCTGATGCATGAAATTTTGAGCTGACAAAGTTTGTATTCTGCTTTTAATTCATTGTTGAATGCTCATTAAAAAGATCAGAATTGCCTAGCCTTGTATTAAACTTTTAGAAACCCTTGCTGGTTTAAACAAGGTATAATAGTTCACATCTGTAATCCCAGCACTTTGGGATGCCAAGGTGTGAGGACCACTTTAGCCCAGGAGGTCAAGGCTGCAGTGAGCGATGATCATGCTACCATACTCCAGCCTGGGTGACAGAGCAAGACCCTTTTAAAATGAAAAAAAAATTTTTTTTTTTTTTGAGACGGAGTCTCGCTCTGTTGCCCAGGATGGAGGCTCACTGCAGCCCCCGCTTCCCGGGTTCAAGCAGTTCTCCTGCCTCAGCTTCCCTAGTCGCTGGGACTATAGGCATGTGGCACCATGCCCAGCTAATTTTGTGTATTTTTAGTAGAGATGGGGTTTCACCGTGTTAACCAGGATGGTCTTGATCTGACCTTGTGATCCACCCGCCTCAGCCTCCCAAAGTGCTGGGATTACTGGTGTGAGGCACTGCGCCTGGCCTATATATATATATATATATATTTTTTTTTTTAATTTAAAAAGGGTATAGGAGGCCGGGCACGGTGGCTTATGCCTGTAGTCCTAGCACTTTGGGAGGCCGAGGCAGACAGATCATGAGGTCAGGAGATTGAGACTATCCTGGCTAACACGGTGAAACCCCGTCTGTACTAAAAATACAAAAAAGAAATTAGCCAGGCATAGTGGCTAGCGCCTGTAGTCCCAGCTACTCGGGAGGCTGAGGCAGGAGAATGGTATGAACCCGGGAGGCGGAGCTTGCAGTGAGCTGAGATTGCGCCACTGCACTCCAGCCTGGGTGACAGAGTGAGACTCCGTCTCAAAAAAAAAAAAAAAAAAAAAGGGTATAGGGCCGGGCACCCTGGCTCTTGCCTGTAATCCCAGCACTTTAGGGGCTGAGGCGGGCAGATCACTTGAGGTCAGGAGTTCAAGACCAGCCTAGCCAACATGGTGAAACCCCATCTCTACTAAAAATAAAAAAATTACCCAGGCTTGGTGGTAGGCGCCTGTATTTCCAGCTATTCGGGAGGCTGAGGCAGGAGAATCACTTGAACCTGGGAGACGGTGTTTGCAGTGAGCCAAGATGGCACCACCGCATTCCAGCCTAGGCGACAGAGTGAGACTGTCTCACAAAAAAAATAAAAAATAAAATAAAAAAGGTATAATACTCTTTATCTGAAAGTTAAAGGGTATTCTGAAATTAAAGGGTTATCTGAAAGTTAAAAGGTTGTCTGACTAATGCACTGTATTTCTCTATTCATTTAACTTGTATCAGTTTGTTGTTTTTTTTTATAGAGTCTGGCTCTGTTGCCCAGGCTGGAGTGCAGGGGCACGGTCTCGGCTCACTGCAAGCTCTGCCTCCTGGGTTCACACCATTCTCCTGCCTCAGCCTCCCGAGTAGCTGGGACTACAGGCACCTGCCACCATGCCCAGCTAATTTTTTTGTATTTTTTTAGTAGAGACTGGGTTTCACCGTGTTAGCCAAGGTGATCTCAATCTCCTGACCTCGTGATCTGCCTGCCTCGGCCTCCCAAAGTACTGGGATTACAGGTGTGAACCACCGTGCCTGGCCTACTTATTTTTGTTCATAAAATTAACAGCTTTCACAGTCATTAATTGTTGCATTCAGGATGGTTTTTGTTTGTTTTTTAAAACGAGGTCTCTCTGTGTTGCCAGTGGTCTCAAACTTATGGGCTCAATTGCTTGATTCTCCCATCCCAGCCTCCCAAGTAGCTGGGATTACTAGCTTGTGTCGGCACACTTAGCTAGAATATTTATCTGTGTTTCAAACCTAATGTTCACATATTAATCCAAATGGACCCACCGTATACAGTTAATGTTATATTGATTTGACATGATGGTAATTTGTACGTCTACATGATCTTTCATGGTGTACCAGAAGTGGTAAGGTAAATGTTCTGCAATTCAAAGTCTTATAGCTGATTTGGATTGAATATTGGGGTAAAGCCTGATTTTGGTACATCTCTAAAAAAGCTACTGAACCTTATAGAACCAAGACAATTAGAGTTTTCCCCAATATTCATACCTACCCTATCAGGCTTTTGTCTACCAGATCAAAATTTTGCAGTTTGCTCCTTTATACATTTTTTGTTGTTGTTTTTCCAGACAGAGTTTTGCTTTGTCGCCCAGGCTGCAGTGCAGTGGCACGATCTTGGCTCACTGCAACCTCCAGCTCCTGGGTTCAAGCAATTCTCCTGCCTCAGCCTCCCGGAGTAGCTGGGGATTACAGGCACGCGCTACCACACCTGGCTAATTTTTGTTTTGTTTTGTTTTGTTTTTTGAGGCAGAGACTCACTCCGTTGCCCAGGCTGCAGTGCAGTGGCGCAATCTCGGCTCACTGCAAGCTCCGCCTCCCGGGTTCATGCCATTCTCCTGCCTCAGCCTCCTGAATAGCTGGGACTACAGGCGCCTGCCAACATGCCGGCTAATTTTTTTGTATTTTTAGTAGAGACGGGGTTTCGCCATGTTAGCCAGAATGGTCTCGATCTCCTGACCTTGTGATCCGCCCGTCTTGGCCTCCCTAAGTGCTGGGATTACAAGCGTATTTTTGTATTCTTAGTAGAGATGGGGTTTCACCATGTTGGCCAGGCTGGTCGCGAACTCCTGAACCTCGTGATCCACCTGCCTTGGCTTCCCAAAGTGCTGGGATTACAGGCGTGAGCCACTGCGCCTGGCCTGATACATTTTTAAACATATTATTTATAGTTCCAGTCTCTTATCTCTGCCCTTCTAGGCATTCTGTTCTTTAATTCAGTGATACTTATAGAGCACTTAAACCCTGAGCATTTTATGCATGTATTTCAGCCAAGTGAGGTTTTAAGACTGCCTTTAACGCTCAACTCAGATATTACCTCCTGAAAGATTTTTTTCAGCCACCTGAGTTGGACCTTGTTACATCTGTATTCTCATAGCATTTTACACTACTTTGTAGCATCACATTGTAACATAAGGAATTGTTTGAGTATCTCCTTTACCAGATTTTGAGCTCCTTGAATTAAAAAACTGTTTTTTCTTGTTAATTTCTGTGTCTCAAAGACACAGAATGAGGCAGCCTGAAACACTGCCTCAAGTAAGCAAGTACTTGGTACAAAGGAGTTACAGCACACATGCATTTAATTTATGAGTTTACACTGGGTGCTTAATTAAAAGATAAATAATTGAAACAATCAGGCAGTTTCACTTGGTGTTGTACCCAGTATGTGTATGACTAAGATTGGAACAATATAAGAAGTATAAACTGTTGTTCCAGTATCTGTTCTCCTATGCCTCTCAAAAATAAACGTCTCACCAGGCTTGAATGCGTTTCTCCTGTTGAAGATATTTTTCATAGCTTCATACCTCAAACACAAGTCAGCCACTCCCACTGGCACTCATTCCAATGATGGAAGAAAAAGCCAGCTGTGCTGGACTTGAGGGGTGGTGTGTATTAATCTCTAACATAGTGCTTTTCTAACAAATGATAAAGGATAATTTTGACTGGACTGACTTTCACAATATATTATACACTGACTTCAGAACCTAACTCTTTCCCCCCCACACCCCCACCGAGACGAAGACTTGCTCTGTTGCCCAGGCTGGAATGTGGTGGCGTGGTCTTGGCTCACTGCAGCCTCTACCTCCCAAGTTCAAGTGATTCTCCTGCCTCAGTCTCCTGAGTAGCTGGGATTACAGGCATGTGCCACCACACCCAGCTAATTTTTGTATTTTTAGTAGAGACAGTGTTTCACCATGTTGTCCAGGCTGGTCTTGAACTCCTGACCTCGAGATCCACACCCTTGGCCTCCCAAAGTGTTGGGAGTACAGGCGTGAGCTACTGCGCCCAGCCCAGAACCTAACTCTTTATATGAAAGACAGAAATTCTATACAGTTTTGTTAAATGAATGATCTGTCCTTTTTCTGGGTTTCTGTAATACTTTATTATTCAAATGACATTTTTGCTGCTTGTAGCTATTTGTTCATGTCTTATCTCACCAGTTAAAGAAACAGGAATCATGTCTTTATATCTCTTTGTATTTGGCATACTGCTTTTTATATAATACTCGTTTATAGAATGAATAGACATTTTATTCTATTTTATTATTTATTTAGAGACAGCGTCTCGCCCTGTTGCCCAGGCTGGAATGCAGTGGCATGATCTCAGTTCACTGCAGCCTCCATTTTCTGGGCTGAAGCAGTCCTCCAGGCTCAGCCTCTCCAGTACCTAGGACTACAAGTGTGCCCCACCACACCTGGCTAATTTTTGTGTTTTTTGTAGAGACAGGGTTTTACCATGTTGCCCAGGCTGGTCTCAAACTCCTGACCTCAAGTGATCTGCCCACCTCGGGTGGATCCCAAAGTGCTGGGATTACAGGTGTGAACCACTGTACCCAGCATTAGACAGCTCACTGTACAGTGATCATAAACCTCAATACCCTTCTGCGCCTACCTTTAGACAGCTCACTGTACAGTAATCATAAACCTCAATACCTTTTGCTAAATGTTCCCTCTCAATTACCACTTTTCTTTCCCACAGCTCTTTCGACGTGTAGCAGCAGCTTTGCCGGGAATGGAAAGCACACAGGACAGAAGCAGAGAAGACAGTATCCTTTTTGTTTCATCGGAAATTTTTCATTATTAACACTAGTCTTTAGAGCCCTGCTTGCTTGGCTAAAGAATATTGTGCCATTGCCTTTTACAACCAGGAACTGATGACTTAGAGGCATAGAAATTCAGAGGTTTTCTATAGCAAGTTATATATAGTTTCTGTATAGTTATCGAAGTGCACCCTTTGCAGCCTGCTTCTCATTGTTGATCAGTGAGAGGGTTTGTGTTTGTTTGCTTGCTTTTAAATGAGCAGGAAACTCTCAGAAGCTCTGTCTCCTTGCCTCTTCATTTTGAGTCCCATTGACTATAGGCTTTTTCCTCATAGAATATCAAATTTTCATTTCTTTTTCTAACACTTGAGCTGTCTGCTTGACACAGGCAAGAAATAGAGTGGAGCTTTATTGTAGCCTCTGCTTTCAGAAGCAGGACATAATATTAGTTTATTTCCAAGGATTGGAACATCTAATATTAGTTAATACTAAAGATTTTTAATTTGATGTTTTCAGTGTTTCATATTTACCTTCTAGTGTTTTTCCATATGCAGACATTTTTATTAAGCAATATAGTTTATAGCACTTGGTATTCAGCCCTTCCCACTTGTAAATGTTGTATGTTTTCATAAAAAACATAAAACAGGCTGGGTGCGGTGGCTTATGCCTGTAATCCCAGCATTTTGGGAGGCCAAGACAGGTGGATCACCTGAGGTTGGGAGTTCGAGACCAGCCTGACCAACATGGAGAAACCCCATCTCTACTAAAAATACAAAAAATTAGCTGGACGTGGTAGCACACGCCTGTAATCCCAGCTACTAGGAGGTTGAGTCAGGAGAATCGCTTGAACCCAGGAGGCAGAGGTTGCAGTGAGCCAAGATCGTGCCATTGTACTCCAGCCTGGGCAGCAAGAGCGAAACTCCCATTTCCAAAAAAAAACAAAAAACAAAAACAAAAAACATAAAATATATTTCCAAAAAAAAAAAAAAAAAAAGTTCTATTGAGTTGAAATCTGCCCCCTCCCCGCTTTTTTTTTTTTTTTTTTTTTTGAGATGGAGTCTCACTCTGTCGCCCAGGCTAGAGTACAGCAACGTAATCTCGGCTCACCGCAACCTCTGCCTCCCGAATTCAAGTGATTCTCCTGCCTCAGCCTCCCAAGTAGCTGGGACTATAGGCACAAGCCACCACGCCCAGCTAATTTTTGTATTTTTAGTAGAGATGGGGTTTCACCATGTTGGCCACACTGGTCTTGAACTCCTGATCTCAGGTGATCTGCCCACCTCAGCCTCCCAAAGTGTTGGGATTACAGGCATGAGCCACTGTGCCCGGCCTGAAGTCCCATTATTTATTAAATGCTTCTCCTGCTGTTGGAACTATCTTGAAGGCTATTTTCAGATTTATATTATAGATGATTCTATGAGGAACATCATCTTCATATCACTTCTTGCTGCTATAGAATAAGTTCCTTAGGATAGATACCCATAAATAGAGCTTGTACCTCATTCTGACCCTTGTTGCATACAGTAGATATAAGCAAGTTTATTCCATTTGAGCACCCTATATGGTGAGGTGGCTATGTGGAAAATAGTGACTGTATAGGCTCTGAAGACAAATAGGAATATAAGGGCCATCCCAGAAATGCTAGTGTTTGTAAGAATTGAAATTGTACTTTCCCATTTATGGCTCCTTAACTTTTGTTTCAGTGATTGACATAAAACTGGAAAAGCCTCAGGAGCAACCAGTCAGCGAAGGAGGCTGTTCCTGCTAATCTCTCATGTCATCTTCAACCCTTCTTTAGAAGCTCACTGCTTTGGCCCCCTTACTCTTTCATTGACTGCAGTGTGAATATTGGCTTGAACCTTTTCCCTTCAGTAATAACGTATTGCAATTCATCATTGCTGCCTGTCTCGTGGAGATGATCTATTAGCTTCATAAGCACAAAAAAAGTCAGTGTCTTCATTATTTATATTTTACAAAAAGCCAAAATATTTCAGTATATTCCAGTGATAACTTTAAAAATTAGATACATTTTCTTAACATTTTTTTCTTTTTTAATGTTATGATAATGTACTTCAAAATAATGGAAATCTCAACAGTATGAGTATGGCTTGGTTATTGAGCAGTGTGTTCATAGCCTACTTTATCTCTCCTTGCTTTTCTCACCTCTCCCTTACCCCCATTCCCTATTACCTATTCTTACCTAGCCTCCCCCCACTTCCTCAAACAAGAGATGGCAAAGCAGCAGTTCAACCAAGCCCACTGGAATTATCCTTTAATTTTACAGATACCACTTGCTGTAGACTATGGACCAAGATGTCCAAAATTATTCTTGAGCACTGATACAAGTTATTTAGATCTTCTTTGAGGTCAAAATTCAGCCATCATGGTAGGCAGTGCTTGAATGAGAAAAGGCTCCTGATGCATCTTCAAAATGAGTCCTAAAGAACATACTGAGTACCTACAGTAAGTAGAAGAGCAAAAAATGTATTTCTGACTAAAACAAATGGCTCTTTCACATGTGCTTTATTAGACTCTGGGAGAGAAAAGTAACCAAGTGCTTCAGAATAGGTTTTTAGTATTCTTCATGGTAAGATAATGAAGTTCTAATGAACTATTTCTCCCATGGTTTTAAAATTGTCAAGAGTTATTCTGTTTGTTTAAAAAATAAGAAACCTCTTTAAGCAATAGATTTTGCTTGAGTTTTCTTTTTTAAAAAAATAATACTATGCAGGCAAGGCACTATAAAAGTTTAATTCCTTCTAGAAGAACCACTGGAAGAATTTAAATTTGGCACTACAATCAAAACTACTGAATTAGTAGAAACAACGATATCTAAAGCTTACCAACAAAAGAACCCTCAGCAGAATAGCAAAAACTTTGCTCAGAACATTTGAGGTCAAATTGAAGACGGAAACCAGAAACTGTTTTCTTGTAAGCCCCTAGAGGCAGATCAGGTAAAGCATACATAGTAGAGAGAAAGGAGAGAATGGAAATAAAACTCAATATTATGCAGATTTATGCCTTATTTTTTAGCATTTTTTAAGGTTGGGTCTTTCAGGCTGGTTTTGGTTTGTATTAGATCTGTATAGTTTAATTAACTAGTGATTTAGTTTTATATTTAAACTACAATTAATCTTTTTTCTTTGGTGATATTTATTTCTTTGCCTTTTTTTTTTTTAACAACTTTCAATTTTTAGATGTTTCGTTGAATCTATTTAGAGCTTCACCATGGCAATATGTATTTCCCTTAAAACACTGCAAACAAATATACTAGGAGTGTGCCCTTTTAATCTTTACTAGTTATTGTGAGATTGCTGTGTAAGCTAATAAACACATTTGTAAATACATTGTTTGCAGGAAGAAAACTTCTGAGTTACAGCTCAGGAAAAACCTGCTGAATTTATGTTGTAAGCATTACTTAACACAGTATACAGATGAAAAGACAACAAAACTATCTTCATACTTCCTCATCCTCTCATTGCAACAAAACCTTAAACTGGGAGAACCTTAGTCCCCTCTCTTTCCTCTTCCTCCTCCACTTCCCACTTATTGTCACCTTGTAATATTCAGAGAGCACTTGGATTATGGATCTGAATAGAGAAATGCTTACAGATAATCATTAGCCCACATACCAGTAACTTATACTTAAAAGATGGGATGGAGTTGTAAAGTGCTTTTATAATACAATATAATTGTTAAAAGCAAGGGTTGACTCTTCGTTTTATTTTGACATGGCATGTCCTGAAATAAATATTGATTCAATATGGCAGATGGGTCATATTCTTTATTTGGAAGAAGTTGTGACTTCTGACATGGGGGTGATTGTCTTCCTACACTGTTGGATTTGATTCTTTTTATGTATTTTTAAGAAAGTAACCAGTTATACTGCTTTTAATATTGATTGGTCTTTTTATTTGGCTTGGAGTTCTTCAAAGCAGTGAAGTGTGTTCATAGTCCAGATTTTTTTTTTAAATAAACACAATTTTGCTGCCAAAAATATATAAATAAAACACAAAAGAAAACAATTATTGACTTGGTTTCCCATTCCTGCCAAGATGGTGAATTAGCATATGCTTCTCCCTCCCTAGACCTATAAAGCGGACATGGACAGAATCCAGAAAAATAACAATAGCAAATGTGAGCAACTCCTGGGGAGTCAAAGAATCTTTTTTTGATGGGGGTATTGTTGCGGGGTGGAGGAGAAGGGGGCAACTTGAAAGGTATAGCCCCTGGTGGAGGCAGTAATAGGACATATTAAGAAAAGCATCTTAAGATCTGCTTTTGCGGCCGGGCGCGGTGGCTCAAGCCTGTAATCCCAGCACTTTGGGAGGCCGAGGCGGGTGGATCACGAGGTCAGGAGATCGAGACCATCCTGGCTAACATCGAGACCATCCTGGCTAACACAGTGAAACCCCGTCTCTACTAAAAATACAAAAAACTAGCCGGGCGTGGTGGCGGGCGCCTGTAGTCCCAGCTACTTGGAGGCTGAGGCGGGAGAATGGTGTGAACCCGGGAGGTGGAGCTTGCAGTGAGCCGAGATCGGGCCACTGCACTGCAGCCTGGGCCACACAGCGAGACTCCATCTCAAAAAAAAAAAAAAAAAAAAGATCTGCTTTTGCCTCCTTACTCCTAACTATACCTTTGCCTTGGGACTGGAGCCAGCAAACTGTGGCCCTCCCACCAAATCCAGCCTGGAACCAGTTTTTAAAATTAAGTTTTATTGAAACTCAGCCATACTTTCTCACTGCAACGGCAGAATTTAATAGCTGCCACAGACCTTATGGCCCTAAAAGCCAAAAAAGCCATTTACTATCTGGCCCTTTACAGAGAAAAGGGCAATCCCTGCCTTGGGATAACCATAGCTGAACACCTTACCGTAAAATGAAGGCCACAGGCCAGAATACTAGTGCAGGTGTCCACGAGAGTAATATTAGGGCAGTACAAAAGCCTTAATAAGCCGATGGAAATAAAGGCAAGGCCCTGAAATAAGTTATGGCTTGGGGGGATGATACTGAGTGGGAGTGATAATATGTGGTCTTAGAGTTCCTAGAGCTCTTTGCCCCAAAGTTTGTCCCCTCCTCTCCTTGACAGTCTTGTCCCCTGTGCCTTCCAGATTAGTAGTCTATACCCTGAGGAGAATTTGAACTCACACAGCAATATAGTTGAATACCTAAAAACTGCCTCAAAAGTAAAAGTAAATATCCGAAGCAGAAATACTTTGGGAAGGAAAACCAATAATTTAAGGATGACATGATAAATATTAAGGAGATAAGATATGAAACAAGAATTTAGAATCATAAGTGTGAAAAGTTTTTAATTGTTGAAATGAACACAGCCAGGTGCAGTGTTTCATGCCTGTAATCCTAGCACTTTGGGAGGCTGAGGTGGGAGGATAGCTTGAGCCTAGGAGTTCAAGACCAGCTTGGGCAATATGGTGAGACCCCATCTCTGCAAAAAAATTTAAAAATTAGGCATGGTGGCACACACCTGCAGTCTCAGCTACTCAGAAGACTGAGGTGAGAGGATCTCTTGAACCCAGGAGTTCAAGGCTACAGTGAGTTCTGATTGCACCACTGCCCTCCAGCCTGGACAACAAAGCAAGACCCTGTTTCTAAAAGGAAAGATAAGGAACACATAGATGGGATAAATGGTAGAATGGATTCCGTTAGTTAGAATGGAGTTAGTAAGCTGGAACATTAAATTGAGGAAATCATTCATTAGAAAACAGAATTAACTGGCCTGGCACAGTGGCTCACACCTATAATCCCAGCACTTTGGGAGGCTGAGGGGGATAGATCACAAGGTCAGGAGATGGAGACCATCCTGGTTAACATGGTGAAACCGTGTCTCTACTAAAAATACGAAAACTTAGCCAGACATGGTGGCGCATGCCTGTAGCCCCAGCTACTTGGGAGGCTAAGGCAGGAGAATCACTTGAACCCGGGAGGTGGGGGTTGCAGTGAGCCAAGATTGCGCCACTGCATTCCAGCCTGGCAACAGTGCAACAGTGCGAGACTCCGTCTCAAAAAAAAAAAAAAAAGGAAAACAGAAGTAGCATTCTTGTTCCTTTTGCAATGCGATAAAAAGCAGGGCAAAGCTCCCCTTTGCCTTCTGCCATGATTGTAAGCTTTTTGAAGCCTACCAGAAGCAAATGCTGGCACCGTACTTCTTGTACAGCCCACAGAACTGTGAGCCAATTAAACTTTTTTTTTTTTTTTTGAGACAGAGTTTTGCTCTGTCACCCAGGCTGGAGTGTAGTGGCCCGATCTCAGCTCATTGCAAGCTCTGGGTTCACGCCATTCTCCTGCCTGAGCCTCCCAAGTAGCTGGGACTACAGGTGCCTGCCACCACGCCCGGCTAATTTTTGTGTGTTTAGTAGAGACAGAGTTTCACCGTGTTAGCCAGGATGGTCTCGATCTCCTGACCTCATGATCCGCCTGCCTTGGCCTCCCAAAGTGTTGGGATTACAGGCGTGAGCCACCACGCCTTGCCTCCCCTCCCCTCCCCTCCCCTCCCCTCCCCTCCCCTCCCCTCCCCTCCTCTCCCCTCCCCTCCCAATGGTGTCTTGCCCTGTCATCCAGGCTAGAGCACAGTGGTGCGATTTCAGCTCACTGCATCCCTTGCCTTCCAGGTTCAAGCAAGTCTCCTGCTTCAGCCTCCCGAGTCGCTGGGATTACAGGTGCACACCATCACATCTGGCTAGTTTTTGTATTTTTAGTAGAGACAGGGTTTCACCATGTTTGCCAGGCTGGTCTCAAACTCCTGACCTCAAATGATCCGCCCGCCCCAGCCTCCCAAAGTGCTGGGATTACAGACGTGAGCTACCGCGCCCAGCTTAAACCTCTTCTTTATAAATTACCCAGCCTTAGATATTCCTTTATGGCAATGCAAAATGTACTAACAGAAAATTGGTACTGAAAAGTGGGGCATTGCTATAAAGATACCTGAAGATGTGGAAGAGACTTTGGAACTGGGTAATGGGCAGAAGTTGGGAAAGAGTTTGGAGGGCTCACAGAAGATGGGAAGATGAGGGAAATTTTGAAATTTCTTAGAGACTGGTTAAATGGTTATGACCAAAATGCTAATAGAAATATAGACGGCGAAGACCAGGCTGATGAGGTCTCAAATGAAAATGAGGAATTTATTGGGAACTGGAATGAAGATCACCCTTGTTAACACCTTAGCAAAGAACATTAGCATTGTGTTCATGTCCTAGGGCTTGGCAGAGGGTTGAACTTAAGAGTGATGACCTTCTGGCCAGGGATAGTGGCTCACACCTGTAATCCCAGAGCTTTGGGAGGCAGGTGGGTCACTTGAGGTCAGGAGTTCGAGACCAGCCTGGCAAACATGGTGAAACCCCATCTCAACTAAAACTACAAAAATTAGCTGGGTGTGGTGGCGCACACCTGTAATCCCAGCTACTCCTATTGGAGAGGCTGAGGCAGGAGAATCGCTTGAATCCAGGAGACAGAGGTTGCAGTGAGCCAAGAACGTGCCACTGCACTCCAGCCTGGATGACAGAGTGAGACTCCATCTCAAAAGAATAAAAAAACAGTGATGACCTTCAGCTAGGGTGTCTAGCTGAAGAAATTTCCAAGCAGCAAAGCATTCAAGGGATGGCATTCCTGCCTCACAGTCTGCAATCAGATATGAGAGCAAAGGAATATCTTAAAGTTGGAAGATATATTTAAATGGGAAGAGGAGCATTAAAATTTGGAAAATGTATATCCTAGCCTTGTGGTAGAGAAGGAAAAAACATTTTCAGAAGAGGAATACAAGCAACAGCTTGCTAGGGAAATTTGTATGACTAAAAGGGAGCCAAGTGCTAATAGTCAAGACAGTGGGAAAAGGCCTCAAGGCCATTTCAGAAGTCTTTGGTCAAGTCCCTCCCATCAGAGGCCTAGGAGGAAAGAATGGTTTCAGGGCCCAGGCTCAGGGCCCTGCTGCCCTGCACAGCCTCAGGATACTGCTCAAAGGGCCCCAGAGATAGCTCGAGCTGCTATTCCAGGGGGCACAAACCATAAGCCTTGGTGGCTTTCATGTGATGTTAACCCTGCAGCTGTGAAGAATGCAAGAGTGAGGGAGACCTGGCAACTTTGAATGAGATTTCAGAGGATGTGTGGGAAAGCCTGGGTGCCCAGGCAGAAGCCTGCCACAGGGCAGAACCGCCGCAGAGAGCCTTTACTAGGGCAATGCAGAGGGAAAATGTGGTATGGGAGCCCCCACAAAGAGTCACTACCAGGGCAATGCCAAGTGGAACTGTGGGAGGAGGGGCCACTGCCCTCCAGACTGCAGAATGCTACAGCCACGAGCAGCTTGCACCCTGAGTTTAGAAAAGCTGCAGACACTCAACTCTAACCTGTGACAGCAGCCACAGAGGTGGAGCTGCCTAAGGACTTGGGAGGCCAACCTTTGCATCAGTGTGCCTTGGATGTGGGATTTGGAGTCAAAGGAGATTATTTTGGAGCTTTAAGGTTTAATGTCTGCCCTTCTGGGTTTCAGACTTGCTTCGGGCCTATTGCCTTGTTCTTTTGGCTGATTTCTCCCTTTTGGAATGGGAATATTTACTCAGTGCCTATATAACCCTTGTATCCTCAAAGTAAATAACTTGTGTTTTTGGTCGGGGGGTGGTTGGTGGTGGTGGTGGTTTAGACAGGGTCTTACTCTGTCACCCAGGGTAGAGTGCAGTGGCATGATCTCAGCTCATTGCAACCTCTTCCCTCCCAGGCTCAAGCAATCTTACCACCTCAGCCTCTCAAGTAGCTGGGACCACAGGCACGTGCCACCATGCCTGGCTAATTTTTGTAGTTTGGGTAGAGATGGGGTCTCACTATGTTGCTCAGGCTGGTCTTGAACTCCTGGGCTCGAGCAGTACACCTGCTTTAGCCTCCCAAAGTGCTGGGATTACAGGTTTGAGCCAATAACTTGTTTTTGATCTTACAGAAAATCATATGAGGAAGGAACTTGCCTTCAGTCTCAGATGAGACTATGGACTTTGGACTTTTGATTGAGTTGATGCTAGAAGAGTTAAGCCTTTAGGGGATGATTTTTTTTTTCTTTTTTTTTTTTTTAGACAGAGTCTCGCTCTGTTGCCCAGGCTGGAGTGCAGTGGAGCTCAATCATGTTGAGGTCAGAAGTTTGAGACCAGCCTAGCCAACATGGTGAAACCCCGTCTCTACTAAAAATAAAAAAATTAGCCAGGTGTGGTGGTGCACGCCTGTAGTCCCAGCTACTCAGGAGGCTGAGGCAGGAGAATCGCTTGAACCTGGGAGGTGGTTTCAGTGAGCCAAGATCATGCCACTGCACTCCAGGCTGGGTGACAGAGCAAGACCATGTCTCAAAAAAAAAAAACAAAAAAAAAAGTTGCTTGGTATAATTTAAAGTTAAATATGTGTTTGTCATATAACCCATCTATTCCATTCCTCAATATTTACCCACAAGACATGAAAGCATGTGTCCATACAAAGATTTGTACACAGGCTGAGTGTGGTGGCTCATGCTTGTAATCCCAGTACTTTGGGAGACTGAGGCGGGAGGATCACGTGAGCCCAGGAATTTGAAACCAGCCTGGGCAACACAGGGAAACCCCATCTCTACAAAAATAAAAATATTAGCCAGGTGTGGTGGCACATGCCTGTGATCCCAGTTACTTGAGAGACTGAGGTGGGAGGATTGCTTGAGCCTGGGAGGTCGAGGCTACAGTAAGCTGTGATTTTGCCTCTGCATTCCAGCCTGTCTCAAAAAAAGAAAACAAAACTTGTGGACAAAATTAATAGTAGCTAGTATTAACCAAGAACTAGAAACAACCCAAATGCCTGTTAAAAGATGAATGTATAGGCCGGGCGCAGTGGTTCACGCCTGTAATCAGCACTTTGGGAGACTGAGGCGGGCAGATCACAAAGTCAGGAAATCGAGACCATCCTGGCCAACATGGTGAAACTCCTTCTCTCCTAAAAATACAAAAATTAGGTGGGCGTGGTGGCGTGTGCCTATAATCCCAGCTACTCCGGAGGCTGAAGCAGGAGAATCGCTTGAACCAGGGAGTCAGAGGTTGCAGTGAGCCAGGATCACACCACTGCACTCCAGCCTGGACGACAGAGTGAGACTCCATCTCCAAAAAAAAAAAAATTACTCTTCTCACCTACTGCCTTTCTGTCTCTATTCTTTGAAGGATATCTGTATGTGCAGCCCATACTTCAGGAGTTGGGATTTGTTCTTCTTTAGGGGGGAATAGCTATGTAAATTGTTTGGAATTCTGCAAGGGAGATTTGTCTCTTCTCCCCCATTTATTTATCTGTTCAATAATTTATATCAGTATGGACTCAAAAGTATCCATGGACTCATGGATACTTATTTTATACTTTGGGTTATAATCTAATACTACTTTATTTGGTTGCCCAAATTGTTCCAGCTCTTTCAGTTCTTTTGCCCTGTTGATGTACCCCCCATTGATGTGCATTTGTTTTGGTCTTTTGAGTACTTCTTTATGGCAGTACATGATGCTCCAGACTCATCATGGATACCTCTTTATCCAGTCCTATAATCAGCCATTTCTCCAAGGATCTCTGATTTCTTTGACTGGAGAACTGGTATTAGAAATGAAGATGTGGGGCCAGGTGTGGCGGCTCATGTCTGTAATCCCAGCACTTTGGGAGACTGAGGCGGGCGGATCACAAGGTCAAGAGTTGAGACCATCTCTGTCTGACATGGTGAAACCCCAATCGTGCCCAAATACAAAAATTAGCCGGGGTCAGTGGCTCACGCCTGTAATCCCAGCACTTTGGGAGGCAGGCGGATCACAAGGTCAGGAGATCGAGACTATCCTGGCTAATACGGTGAAACCCCGTCTCTACTAAAAAACACAAAAAATTAGCCAGGCGAGGTGGCGGGCGCCTGTAGTCCCAGCTACTCGGGAGGCTGAGGCAGGAGAATGGCGTGAACCTGGGAGGCGGAACTTGCAGTGAGCTGAGATCTCGCCACTGCACCCCAGCCTGGGCAACAGAGTGAGACTCTGTCTCAAAAAAAAAAAAAAAAAAAAAAAAAAAAAAAAAAAAAAAAAAACGAAAATTAGCTGGGCATGGTGGCGGGTGCCTGTAGTCCCAGCTACTTGGGAGGGTGAGGCAGGAGAATTGCTTGAACCTAGGAGGCAGAGGTTGCAGTGAGTCGTGAGTAGAGATCGCGCCACTGCATTCCAGCCTGGCGACAGAGCGAGACTCCGTCTCCAAAAACAAACAAACAAACACAAAAGATGTGGGGCTAGCTGTGTTCATTTCTTTTTTTTTTCTTTTCTTTTTTTTTTTCCTTTTTGTTTTTGTTTTTGTTTTTGACACAGAGTCTCGCTCTGTCGCCCAGGCTGGAGTGCAATGGTGTGATCTTGGCTCACTGCAGCCCCTGCCTCCCAGGTTCAAGTGATTCTCCTGCCTCAGCCTCCCAAGTAGCTAGGACTAAAGGTGGGTGCCACCACACATGGCTTGTTTTTTTTTTTTGTTTTTGTTTTTTTTTTTTTTGAGACAGAGTCTCTCTGTCACCCAGGCTGGAATGCAGTGGCACGATCACAGCTCACTGAAACCTCTGCCTCCTGGGATCAAATTATTCTCCTGCCTCAGCCTCCCCAGTAGATGGTATTACAGGTGCACACCACCTCGCCCAGCTAATTTTTGTATTTTTAGTAGAGATGGAGTTTCGCCATGTTGGCCAGGCTGGTCTCGACCTCAGGTTATCCACTTGCCTTGGACTTCCAAATTGCTGAGATAACAGGCGTGAGCCACCGCGCCCAGCCTAGGTGTGTTCATTTCCACTGAGGTGTTTTCTTTGAGGCTCTCTCAGCTGGCAGATGAAGGAAATATATGTATGTACTGACATGTGTATAGACACATATCTGTAAATATTTCTGTATATAATCCCATCTCTATGTCAAGCTAGACATGAGTTCATACTGATGTCTCCAACTCTAATCCATTACCACATGAATCATTCTAGCTTCCTCCCTTTGCTTATCTGTAAATTTCTACTTCACCACTGAGAAACCTGGCTTCCAGTTGATCTAGGACTCCAATGTGCATGTTTGACTTATCAGCATATACTTAATATTGTACTACTTCACATAAGGTACAGGAAACTTGCCAGAGTATCATTCTATTGTCCCACCCCCACTCCCTGTCCTCTCTGCTTTTTTGATGTATTTTTATTACATTCATAATTTTGCATATACTTGTAAATAATTAATTATATTGACTATCATTCCATTTTGTGATTGACTATCATTCCATTTTGTGAATATTACCAGTGGATTTATCCTGTAGAATTTAAGTTTTTTCCATTGCTATTATAAACACTTTTCTACCTACCTTTTGGTGAAGGTAAGTACACAATTCTGTTGGGTGCACCCTAGGAGAAGAGTTGATTGGTTATAATGTATGTATATGCTTGGCCTTACAAATCAGTTTCCAAAGCAATTGTACCAGTTTAACTTTACAGTTCTTCCAGCAGTGTATGAGACTCTATATCAGTACTTAATGTCGTCTGTCTTTTTCATCTTTGCCCATTTTAATTCAAAACTTTTTAAAAACTATGTGTTGACTAGACAAAACAATGTTTGGGCCAGATGTCGTCCATTGGCCACCTCCAGATTAGACTGTTTTGTCTATGAGGATTAATGTCTGTCTTAATGTGTGTGTGAATAATTTAAAAATTGTCTGCTGGACAGCTGGAAGGATTAAAAATTCATGTTACAGTCCTACTAGTCGAGAGATTTTGAAGCAAACTGCATTGGGAACATCTATTTGCACTCATTGCTTTTTTCAGTGAGCTGACTGGAAAGCACACTGGCAGAAATGTGGAGAGGTTTTTGGAGAAAGCAAGAACAGAGGACAGGGGTTTGAGGTGAGGAAGTGGGAACTTCTGCAAGTGAACTAAAAACCTGGGCCCTTACTGAGGGGATAAAGAGTAATTTTGTTTTATTTTTTCATTTCCTTCTTTTTCCTTTGTTACTCCACCATTTCTATGAAGTCTGATGCACATGCTTTGATGGGGCTGGTGATGACATGGAGAATGAAAACTAGGACAGTAAAGGAAAACCACCCCACATTGATCCCATACTTGGTGTCCAGTTAGAGAGAACAGGCATCCATTTAAGAGAATCTTGGTAAGATGTCCAAATGGTAACCAGTAGGGTGTGGGGGAGAGCAGCTGGCCAGTGGAGAAGGCCTCCTTCCTCCCCTGATATACTAGAAGAAGGTGATGTGTGTTTTGTTTGTTTGTTTGTTTGTTTCATTTTGTTTTGAGAAGGAGTCTCGCTCTGTTGCCCAGGCTGGAGTGCAGTGGCACCATCTCAGCTCACTGCAACCTCCGCCTCCCAAGTCCCAGCAATTCTCCTGCCTCAGCCTCCTGAGTAGCTGGGATTACAGGTGCCCACCACCACACCTGGCTAATTTTTGTATTTTTAGGAGAGACGGGGTTTCACCGGGTTGGCCAGGCTGGTCTTCTACTCCTGACCTCAAGTGATCCACCTGCCTCAGCCTCCCAAAGTGCTGGGATTACAGACATGAGCCACCACGCCCCGCCAGAAGGTGACAATCTGAGAAGACAGAGGCTGACATCTGCTTTGCAGTTGGAACTTTCTATATTCAGCACACGTTCCTGCCTAAGCATATCCTGGCCTTAGCTTGTTACCTCTTTTCATCCCCAAGGCTGGTGACCAACTTAGAAAGGGTCAAACCTCAAGGTTCTGTGCTTCAGGTTTAAGGGTGATAGACTGATTGGACCATGATTCTGACAATGAAGTCTCCTCATGACCACTTAAGATGTCTCCAAACCTCTGTGGGAAGTTCTAAGGTTGGGGAACACTGTGATATGAGGTCAGAAGTAAATCTGGGACCCAATCCTGGGAGGTCTCAGGAGGCAGATCTCAACTCCTGATGAAGGAGGTCTCACAGACTGAGCTATCCCACAAGGGCAGGAAAGGGAAAAGGTAAGAGTTCTCCCAGTCCCTATGGGTGGCAGAAGGCAGTAGAATGGTCCCTATCAGGTGGGGCAAAGGGGAGACAAATCCGTTTTAGAGGGCATCTAGGGTCATTTCCAGCCAGGTATTCTGAATGTAGGGCTCTAGTTCTGAGACTGAGTCATATACCTGATTTTGGAGAAGCGCTCACTGCCGGGATGCTCAGAGTGCCACAGACCCTCGCTGTCTATAGAATCTCCTCTAGTAGGGGCTGATGAAGGCAGGTGGTCTCAGGAATGGATGTGGAGTTGAGCACCCCCAGTGAGCTGGCTATGAGCAGCCAGGTAGTACCTGGGCTGCCCAGTTTGCAGAGATGGTTTTGTCTGGGTTAAGACTGTGTTGTCTATGAGAATGAATATCTTTGTGTGTGTGAGATCGAACTTCCAGGTTCAACCATGTCCTTCCTTTGCTTCACATTTTTGGAGGCATTCGACGGCCTGAGAGTGTATATAGTTCAAGCTCCTTCCCTGGCATCCAAGGCCTCTGATGGTTTGACTCTGCTGACCCCCATTTCCACCCATGACACTGCAGATCCAGCCTCACCCAGAGACCTCTTGGCACTGACTGAGTGCTGTTTTAGTTCTTGTTTCCTCTTCATCTAAGTTAGCAACTCCCACAAGACCATAGTTGGAAGAGCATTTGTCTTTTCAGTCAGCTTAAGACACTTCCACCCATACCTGGGTTAAGGGCTCCTTTCTCTGTGCCCCTACAACCTCAGGACTACCAGTTCCCACAGCCCATGTTGTCATAGTCTGTGTCCATGTCTAGGGTAGACAGACAGACAGACACACACACACACACACACACACACACACACACACAAAGGCACATGCACAAACTCCTTGAATAGGGCCCAAATCTCATTCCTCTCCCAGTACCCAGCTCTCAGCCCTGTCTGCCCACAAAACCTCTCGGGAAAGCATTTGCTAAAGGAAAAGAGAAGAGATGTTTGTGTTATACAGTTGACCTCCTCTCTGGGAATTATTTTCCTGCCAGGTAATGAGCCACACAGGATTTATAGTGCAGAAGCAGTGTGCTATGGTAGACAAGGTCAAGTGACCTGCATTTGAATCCAGATTCTGACACAGCATGCATGACTTGGACAGTCTACTTTCCTTTTCTGCATCTGTTTCTTTGTAGGTAAAATAGGGATAGTAACGCCAGGCCCATGGGGTTGTTGCAAAGACCTATAAAACAGGGGAAGCTTTGGGCAATGAATGGCAATGCCCCCAGCTCTGTCTGATCTCAAATGCCCTGCCCAGCCAGCTCCCTGATCCTTGTTTAACCCACATTCTTGGGAAAGGACTCTGGACAGCTTGGGCTCTTCCTATATATTGATCTCTAAAAGTCCTGAGGCTATGCCAGAGAGGTCATTCCCAGAGCCAAACTCAGAGATGTCCCTGCAGGGGCATGCAGGACACCCTCTAATGAGATGGCATAATGGGGATGCCACTAAAGGACTGACAGCATAACTGGGTCTATCTGGGAGAAAATTAAGGCTGAGGCTGGGCTGAAGGTAGTGAGTTATCTCAATTGACTGTTCAGTCAGTTACAGATCAAACTCTGTTCTCTCTCCCCAATTGCCAGTGCCGCCAAGGAAGGAAGGAAGGAAGGAAGGAAGGAAGGAAGGAAGGAAGGAAGGAAGGAAGGAAGGAAGGAAGGAAGGAAGGAAGGGAGGGAGGGAGGGAGGGAGGAAGGGAGGGAGGGAGGGAGGGAGGGAGGGAGGGAGGGAGGGAGGGAGGGAGGGAGGGAGGGAGGGAAGAAGGGAGGGAGGGAGGGAGGGAGGAAGGGGGAGGGGAGGAAAGACAAAAACAGAAAACATTAAGGCTGTGGGGAGGGGAGGGGAGCAAAACAAAAGAAAAGAAAAAATTAAGGCTGAGGTTCCAAAGCATGCACTGGGTCTGATGCACTGCTGGGTCCCCTGAACACAGTACAGGCCTTAGGACACCCAGGGTATGTAACCTCTGACTACACAAATGCTAACAGACTTTGGTCTTCTCAAGAGGCTCCTTCTTGCATCTATGCTTGTCCTTAAGCTGGTGCCACATATTGGACTATGCCCTGTGTTCAGTAGCCTGGCCCAAGAGGTTCTTTATAGTTTGACCTCATTCACCACCTCTCACCATGCAACCTGCTAGAGCATGAGACTGGTTCCTGAACTTCATGGTGTTAACGCCTTTGCTCATACCATTTCTTCCATTTGTTTTGTGTGGAAAGCTCACCCACCTTTTTCAGATTGGCAAACTCCTACTCATTTTTCAAGGTTCAGACTAAATTTCCACTTCCTGTCCCAAATCTTTCCCTAGTTCCCTTGGCAGAGTTGCATGCCTGCTCTTCAGAACTCCAACTGCACCACGTTCCTCTGTAACCTCATTCAATCATTGCTGTTTTTATATATGTCTTACCTCTAAGTTGGTGTCTTTGGAACTGTGGCTGAGGTGAATTCCTGATATTTTTGCCAACCAGCTTTCATCTATTCATCCTACTTCTGGGAATAGTGCCCTAAATTTCCTCTGGGACACCATCCCACCCCTGCTGTAAGCCCTGTTATTTTAGACCATCTGTTTCCAGACCACTGGGGTTGATGCAGGGATGGCCACAGGACCCAATTTAGACTGATGTCCACCTGGCTCAGGACTTTCAGTCATACTGTTAGAAGAAGAGAAATTCTCTTGGCTAGACTTGAACTCAGGAGGGCATTAGCCTGGAGCTGCTGACCATCACTGCAGCTTCCAAATGAGCCAGCCCCGCAGGTGTAAAGATGGAAATGAAGCAAAGTCTAAGTGACACTGTTTAAGCCCCTGGATCACACAGCTTTTGGACTTCTCAGTTATGTGGCTCAACCTTTTCCCTTTGACTTAAATCAGTTTGAGCAGGGAGTTTCTATCTTACAGCCCCAAGAGGCCTGATGCAGGATGGTGGGGTTTCCTTCCCTGGCCACCTGGTTTTCTATGAGAACAATTCATTGATTCAGCTCTAGAAGGATGGGAACCTACTGGAAAAGACCCCAACATGAACAGGATTCTCAGAAAGCAGGCAGGACCTGGCTTGGATCATCCATCAGCTCAGACAACAGAGACTCCAAGGCAGTCCCTCCTCTTGAGCCCTCAGGAATGGTCAACTGCAACCAGCTACCTTAAGTGTAGGGGAAACAAAATCCAGAAAGGTTAAGTGACTTGCCCCAAATGACTCAGCTAACATGCTGTCATCAGTTCCACCTGATCTCAGAATCCTCACTCTTTTCACTAGACCAGATAAGGCACTAGTAGCTGCTGGGTCACGGAGAGGGAAACAGGGCCTTATAGGGGAACAAAGCAAGCCACAGTCACTGCTAAAGCCAACCAAATCTTTATTAGTCTCTGCAGCAGAACTAATGGAGCCCCCATTTACAGGGAGCTTTAGTGGGCTAGTCTGGCTACCAGGCAGGGATGTTAGCATTTCTATTGGTGATTGGGATAGAAAGGGGGAAGAGACTGGAAGGGGACCAAAGGGGGAGATGCTGGACCACCTCAGGGCAGGCACAGATGGGGCTTCCTGGGCTGGTGTAAAGGTGGATCAGGCCCCAGAGAAGAACACTGCCATCTCCCTCAGAATGAAGGATGAGACAAAGCCTGAGAGGGTGACAGTCACAGCTACAAAAAGGGGGCCGAGCTCCTGGTATGAGAGCCATTTCCAGACGGAGGCAGTTTTCTGGGGCTGGAAGTCTCAAATAGAACTCACCTGTTCCCCAACGAGGGGCCCCAAGGTGCAGCTCAATTATTATCATGGGTGCCAGCCAGGAAGCTGGTTGTGGGAAGGATGGGACTTAACTCAGGGGTGTTTTGGGTATAGACATATGTCAATATTCACAAAACAGGCAATATATTATAGATGCAATCATGAAACTTCCCTCCAGGGAACGTTCATGTCTCCCCTTTCACCCAGGAAGCTCCTTATCTAGAAGGCCCACCATGGTCTGATCTGGCCTCCACCCCAGGCCAGATGAACTCCCATTTAATTCCTTGGACATGCCATGATGTTCACGGCTCTGCACACTTGCCAATAACTGTTCTTCCAGCCTACCTGCCTTGCTCTCTGCCCCACCTGTCGCTGTCAAAGGACTGATAACTCTGCAGCTTTGTCAAGTGCTTGTTTACTCCTGTTCTCCCCACCAGGCCTCGAGCTCCCTGACGAGAGAGCAGAGAGCCCGATTCATGTCGTGTCTACGGAACTCGAAGCCAAATGAAGTTGTATTTGCTGTGCCCTGGTGTGTTTAGAGGAAATGTATCCATAAATGCCTATAACAGATTTGGGGGTGTCTGGCAGTAGATGTGAAGACTTCAAGCGACATTTGTACCTGGGATGATAGCTTCTTCACATGTGGGGAGTGAGGGTAGGGAGTAGGGGGAATGGTCCAAACCCAGAAGGAGCTAATGGAGAGGAGAGGGCCAAAGTGGGACAGGGCTTGGATGGTAGAGAGCGGGGTCCAGGAGGAAGAAAAGTCTAGCAGTCCAAGCGCAGGGGCCAGTGCTGCAGGTCCCAGGGCTCAGAACCAGCAGGGCGACCACATGAGCGAGCCAAGCGCCGCCCCAGTGGCGGCTCCCGCAAGCATGCCCATGGCCAGAGGGGCGCCGGTGCTGTAGCAGGGATCCTCCCGCACTATCACGTGCGTCACGCCGGGGCCTGCAGAGTGAGACAGCCCATGAGGGTCAGCGACTTAGGAGGGAGTAGAGTGATCTTCGCATCCTTCCTGCATCACTCCAGCCCAACCCAGTGTAAGGCGCCGAGCCCACTCTTCTGCTCCCCAGTCAAAGGAACAGATCAAGACGCAGGAAGAGCTCTACCTCACGGCTCCCAGGCCTTGGATCTGCTGCGGATGTCCCGGAACCTACGGGTCCACTACGGCACGCTAGGGCGGAGCAGCGAAGAAACCCTGAGATCGCTAAGCACAAAGGCACCTAACGATTCCCAACCGCCAGGCGTTCCCAACTGCCAGGCCCCAGAGCGGGGAGGAGGCAGCCGTTCCCGCAGTAGCCACCAGGGGCCGCTACCGGCTCAGGAATGGGTACTGCCGACCGTAGGGCTGAGAAGCCAGTCTGGAGGGGTGAGGTCAGCTCGGGACGAACACTGGTCCCAGGGCTCTCCCAGTCTCAGGATGGAGAGGGGCTTGTGGAGGGTTCTACCTGGGAAAATCCGTGCACGCTAAAAGGATGAAGCCTGGTCCAAAACTGACGGACCGTGGGCTGGGCCCAGCGCTGAATCGGCGCGGGATCAAGGCAAGCCCGGGGGCACGCTGGAGACTTACCGGCGTAGGGCGGTCCGTAGTAGCTGCGGACATACGTGGCTTCGTGTGCGTTGGGGGGCACCACCTCGTAGTAGTCTTGGTACGGGCTGTAGACACGCACCTGGGGAATCCAGCCACGTCAGGTGCCCAGGAACTCCCTGGCCTGGGTTTGGTCCCCTACCCACACGCCTGGCTCAGGCCTCTCTGGGATGCATGGAGCCGCCTCCCCAAGTTTAGAAATGGGCCTCCAGCCACTAGGAAGCTATTGGAGAAAGGCCCTGCCTTCCCCACAAGGTCCACGGTCCTTGTCCTCTAAAACTTCCGCCCTACATCCAGCTCCCAGTGACGCCCATTCTCCTACTCCGGCCTCCCATCTAGCTCAAAAAATTCTCTATGGCTCCCAACTTCTCCTCATAGATAGTCTAATATTCGCTAGCAGCTCTACAATGATGCCACTTGGAAAGACCCAGTTCTACTAGTCACAAGGAGGGGAACATAGCTAAGCCCCAACCCAGGAAATAAACAGGGGTTGGGGAGGAAGAAGGGAAAGGAAAGATAGGGATGGGAAGTAACTAAAATACAGTTAAGCATCTTTTAAACAACAGGGATACAGTCTAAGAAATGTGTCCTTAGGCAATTTTAGTATGTGAATATCACAGAGTGTACTTACACAAACCTAGATGGCACACACCTAGAGTATGTGGTATATCCTATTGCTCCTAGCCTACAAACCTGTTCAGCAGGCTACTGCCCTGAATACTGTAGGCAAGTGTAACACATTGGTAAGTATTTGTTATCTAACTAATCATATATAATCATAGAAAATGTAATGCATTGCCCTATGACATTATGATGGCTACAACATCACTAGGTGATAGGAAATTTTCAGCTCCATTACAATCTTATGGAACCACCATCGTATATGTGGTCCATCACTGACCCAAAATTGTTAGGCTGCACTAGACTGTAACGATTATTGAGCACCTACTATGTACCAGGTCCTGAAGGAAGTAATCAAATGTGTTACTGCCTCTAATCTTTAAAGCAGTTATTAGCTCCACATGACCTTAGGGTAGGGGACTGAGGCTCAGAGAATGGTCAGTGTTCTCTCTGGAATGCCCCTCTCTCCCATTAGATTTCTGCCAACCCTTCAAAGCCTAGCTTAACGGTCACCCACTCCACTCCAGGAAACTCTCCTGGTCTCAGGAAGAATGATTTTTTTTTTTCCCCCTGAATTCTCTGGATCTTGCTTGTGCCTCTTGTTGCTATCCTTTCTCCTGGCCTTTCTTGCAGCCCAAATGTGAGCTGCTTATAGGCAAGGACTCTGATTTGTTTGTGTCACCGGCAGGGCCTAGTGCGTATCAGGAACCAAGAACTATGTGCTGAATTAAATGGAAGCTCCAAACCCCTCATTTTACCCATGGGGGAGCAGACCTGGAGAGGGGTCAGGATCCCCTTCTCTTCTGGATCTTTCCACTTAGCCTCCCTCCACCCTGTCTCTCTCTCTAACTGGGATTTACACCTGAACAGTCCAGCTCCCCTTAGAAGTCCAGGTGTCTCAGACACCACTCATCTCAAGGTGATTGCAGCATTTCTCCATCTGCTAAAACTGTTGCTCTTCCCATAAGTCCATTTTTCTTTTTTTTTTTTTCCTGAGACAGAGTTTCATTCTTGTTGTCTAGGCTGGAGTGCAATGACACTGTATCAGCTCACTGCAACCTCTACCTCCTGGATTCAAGCAATTCTCCTGCCTCAGCCTCCCAGGTAACTGAGATTACAAGTTCCTGCCACCACGACTGGCTAATTTTTTTGTATTTTTAGTAGAGACAGGGTTTCACCATGTTGGCCAGGCTGGTCTTGAACTCCTGACCTCAGGTGATCTGCCTGCCTCAGCCTCCCAAAGTACCCAGCCCCATAAATGCTTCTCTCAATACATGCCATCACCATACACTCAAATCAAGAAGGCTAGGCACAGTGGCTCATGCCTGTAATCCCAGCACTTTGGGAAGCCGAGGCGGGAGGATTGCTTGAATGCAGGAGTTCAAGACCAGTCTGGGCAACATCGCAAACACATGGCTCTACAAAAAATTTAAAAATTAGCTGAGTGTGGTGATGCATGCCCGTGGACCCAGCTATTCGGGAAACTGAGGCAGAAGGCTCCTTTGAGCCCAGGAGATAGAGGCTGCAGTGAGCAGTGTTTGCACAACTGCACTCCAGCCTTGGCAACAGAGGGAGATTCTGTCTCAAAAAAAAAAAAAAAAAAAAAAGGAGAAAGAAGGAAAGAAAGCAGGTTGCTGCCCTTGTCTTGTCTTCACACATTCACTTTCCACACAACAGCCACCAGTTCTCGTGATTTTATCTTCTAAATATGTTCTTCTGTCCATTCTTTTGGTCAATTCCAAGAGAATAGGCCACTGGTTTTAGCAACTTGGAAGTTGTGAGTGACCTTGAAAAAACTTTTCAGGCCGGGCACAGTGGCTCAAGCCTGTAATCCCAGCACTTTGGGAGGCCGAGACGGGCGGATCACGAGGTCAGGAGATCGAGACCATCCTGGCTAACACGGTGAAACCCAGTCTCTACTAAAAAATACAAAAAAAAACTAGCCGGGCGTGGTGGCGGCGCCTGTAGTCCCAGCTACTCAGGAGGCTGAGGCAGGAGAATGGCGTAAACCCGGGAGGCGGAGCTTGCAGTGAGCTGAGATCTGGCAACTGCACTCCAGCCTGGGTGACAGAGCCAGACTCCGTCTCAAAAAAAAAAAAAAAAAAAAACTTTTCAGAGGAGCTGCTGAGTAGGAAAAGCCAAGTTATGGAGGGTTGAAGAAAGGCTGAGAGGAGAAGGATGCAATCCCCATGTCATGACATCTCTTTCGAGAAGTTTGGTGGTAAGGGGAGGGTCTCCAAGCACACCTTGTGATTTCAAGTCTCCATGCCATTTTCCTTTGATAGGGATGCGCTTCTCACCTCATTCAACTACCCAAGCTGTCTTCCAGATTCAACTCAATCATCACTCTCCCCGAACCTCAGGTTCTGTTGGGGTCCCGTCTGGATTCCCACAGCCCTTGGATGTCCCTGCATTACAGCACCGATCATGCTGTCTTCCCGCTGTGTCCCTGTGTCTCTCCCATCAGATCTGGAGACGCCTGTGAGGGCAGAGACTGAGTCTCATCAGATCTGACTAGAATGTGGCAGGTACCTAATGTTTATTGAACTCATTCCAGTGAATCAAATACAGGGCCAGATTGGAACTAAGGTTGCCCAACTCTGAGTTCAGTTTCAAGTCGGGAAAACAAATAGTCCCAAGATAATGCAAGAGGCTCAGATGAGCAATGCTGTAGGTCAGTGAACTCTCCGGTGCTCCCTCCCCATCAGTGGTCTAATACGGATTTCTGGTAGGCAGCGCCAGGATCCGGGCTCCAGGCCCAAAAGGGGCTAAAGGGATTTAAGCACTCAGGTCCAATTTTATTGGTGGGGAAGTTGAGATCCAGAGCCTCCACCTTGCCCTATTGCTACGCAGTAAGCCAGTGGCCTTGGGAGGCCCTGGAGAGGGTGGAGCATCCCATGTCCCTCTAGGGCACCTGTTTTTACTCTCCAGGTCTGGGAGGCCCAGAAGTAAACTCCTATAAGTCACCTGGCAACAAGTAGGGACAGCCCAGAGACCCATGGGCAGAACCTGAGGGTTTGAACCTGCCTCTCCCTCTCCAGAGGCCCAGCTACTTTGTGGGTACAACCAGTGTTGACCAATCAGGGGGTCGCATGCAAATGACTCCCCTTAGCCGAGCTGTTGTGTTATTAGGTTTACAGTCTGTTAAATCCTAGTTTTTGGCTTCCCCACTTTAAACAAACTTGTATTCTAGTTTGGGCACCGAGAATACCTCAGAAGGATGGGCTGGGAGTCCCAGACCTGCCACTGATGAGTTGAGTGATCTTGATCAAGTTAGGTAACCTCTCCAAGCCTCTGAGGATCTCACAGTGCCACAGCTATACACCTTGGTGGCCCAAGCACTTCTAGGCTTAGTGACTCTGCATATCAGAGTCATCAGGACTTTTTTTTTTTTTTGAGATGGAGTCTTGCTTTGTTGCCCAGGCTGGAGTGCAGTGGGGCAATCTTGGCTCACTGTAACCACCTCCACCTCTTGAGTTCAAGCCATTCTCCTGCCTCAGCCTCCCGAGTATCTGGGATTACAGGCACCCACCACCACATCTTGCTAATTTTTGTACTTTTAGTAGAGACAGAATTTCACCATGTTGGCTAGGCTGGTCTCGAACTCCTGACCTCAAGAGATCCGCCCACCTTAGCCTCAAAATGCTGGGATCACAGGCGTCAGCCACCAGGCCCGGCCAGGAGACAGGTTTAAACTACAGGTTTCCTAGGCCTAGGCCCCATGCCAGATTAGAACATCCAGAGGTAGAACTTGTTGTTACTGCTTGTAAGTTCCTAAGCAATCCTGATACATAGCCACACTGAGCACCACTGTGTAAGAAGAGCTCAGAGTTGACTGTAAGATCACAGGCACTCTCACTCAAGACCCCTCCCGCCACCCACCCCATGCCAGGCCCTGTGCTGAGCGCTGGGGACAGAGAAAAGATTCAGGCTCAGATCCTGAATTCAAGAAACATTCAGGTTGAGGGGAGACAGATCTAGACTAAATTATTTGACTATGTAGTGGTATTGCTATAACAGAGGTTTTTCACTCCCTCCTTCCTTCCTTTGCTCACTCAGTGAACATTCTGAGCCCCACTGTGTGAGAAGGGTCAGCACAGACTCCCCATCACTGAGCACTAAGTGAACATGTGCCATTTGCCTAGCCTTGTGCCAAGTTCCATACAGGCAGCGCAGTCAGGCCTTGTCCTTGCCTTGGAGGAAGTTCTAGGCCTCATGGAAGACTACACAGACAAGAATAAACCAATTCTGAAACCAGGCAGAATGAAGAAAGCACTAAGCCTTAGTGCCACTAGGCTGTGGGAGGGAATGACGATGGCTGGTGGTCTAGGAGGTCCCCACCGAGTAGGTGGCAGGCAGCCTCTGAGGTGAGCCTTACAGGACGGGTGTCAGTCTGTCCGGTGAACGAGGAAACTGCAGTCTCGCCAGCAGAGGGAACAGCGTGTGCGAAGGTTCCCTCTGGTGTGGCTGGGGGCAGAGGGTAAGCAGAGCCGTTGGTTTTTGTCCCGTGGGTGATAGGGAGCCATGGAACGTTTGTCACAGGGAAGGGATGGACTGGGCCTGGTTTTGGAGGCTCATCCTGGTGGCCAGTATGGAGGCAGGGAGGGCTGAGCCAGCACTTACCCAGATCCGCCTCTCAACCTTACAGGGGCTCCACAAGCGGGTCACACACCTGACCTTGGAGCAAACCCGGCGGCTCCTGGGAGGGACGGTTGCTCCAGCTGGGGCCTGCTCAAGCCACAGAAACCCAAGAAGGGGGAGGGAGGGAGGGGGTGTCAGAGGCCCTCTACGCCTAAAGAGACTCAGAGCCCTTTCCAGACCCTACCAGAGCCCTCCGCCAGCTGGGTTGTGGCAGGGAGCGTCCTCTTTCTCCTCAGCTCATGGTAACAGGGGAGGCTCAGAGAAGGCTGACGACTGCCAAAGTTACGCAGAAAAGGAGGACAAGTAGTCTCTTTCCAGAATTAGCCCACCTTCCCCTATTTCATGCTGCTGGGGCTCCCAGTCTCCAGGGAGGACAGGGCAACTCCCATCTATCCTCTAGCCTACCTGGTTCGCTTTACCCCAGCCTCGTCCCTAGCTGTGCCCCCAGGCCCTGTGTTCCCAGTAAAGCTGGTGTTAGGGGCTCCTGGAGCCTCCACCTGGAGTGAGGTATGAACTCCAACATGTCGGAGGACAAAGGGCAGGTCATTCCCACACAGGCTACAGAGAGGAACCCATAAACACAGAGGTGAACACACAGAAACAGGCAGACACAGGCACAAACACACCCGACTCAAATTAGCCTGGGCCCAGAGGGATGTGTATATGTGCAGTAGTGGGAGGTAGAATAGAGGCCAGGGCAGAGAGAAGGGACAGCAGAGCCACAGGAGATGGACAGGCAGAGAAGAGCGAGGCCGCTTCATAGAGTCACAGAGTGCAGACGGTCGCCTTTGCTTCCTTCCCTTCGCCTCTCTGTGGTGGAACTGATTCGCCCTACATAAAGAGGCTTCAGAGCTCCAAGCCAGGGTAGCCAGACCTGGGTCCCTCCACCCTGCAGACTACTGCGGTAGCCCCCTTACTCCCAGCTTCCTCCAATTCACCTGCCACTTGGGAGCCTGAGTCTGCCCCCAAAAATCTGACCACAGCCCTCCCTGTTGAATGCCCTTTATTGCTCCCCTACAGGCCTCGGGGAAAGTCCATTTCCTCCAACTGGACTTTGAGGGCCATCATGAGCTGGCCCTGGTGACCTCAGAGGTCATCTCTCCTGTTTCATTCCCCTCATGAATTGCTCTCCAGCCAGGCAGACTCTGGGCCCTTAGATGCACACATATGTGCACACGCACTTGTGCACTCACACATGCACACACCGCTTCTCTTTCTCTGCTCATGCAGTTACTTCTGCAGATAATGTCCTCCTCTCAAAATCTCACTGACCTAGGTTCCATGATAGGCTTTTCCACTGACTTGACTATAAGCTTTGGACAAGTCACCTCCCGTCTCTGAACCTTGGCTTCCTTATCTGTAAAATGGGACTGATAATGCCAATCCCTACCCAGCTGCCCTGCCAGGGTTATTGGAAGATGAAATGATGTCACTGGTGCCAGGGGCTTAGCATAATGCCTGGCGCTCAGCAGGTGGATGCCTGAGGAGGTTTCTAAATGCATCCAGGTCTCCCCTGCTACCTCCCAATGGACTTTCTCTGTCGGTGAGAGGGGGCTCCACTGTGCCACGCAGAGAAAGAACAAGCACAGATTCTGGAGTCAGGCAGATGGGGGTGGAGGCCAAGCTGGGCCTTGGGTGGCTCTTCAAACCGCCACTTCCATTAGTCACAAGCTCTGTTGACTCCAAATCCTAAATACGTCCTGTACTCATCAGCCTGTCTCGGCCAGCAAGGCCTTAGTCCAGATCTCCAGTCTGTTGCTGGGACACTGTCCTAGCCTCCTAAGTGGCCTCTGGGTGTCTACAGTTACCCTCTACAATCCATTCCGTACCTATCAGCCAGATTATCTTTTTTTTCCTTTTCTCTATAATAAAATTTCAGTAACTGACAGACTACCTTTTTTTTTTTTTAATGCCCCAACGTTACAACAATTATCTTTTTAAAAATATAAATTGAGCCTGATCTGATCATGCCATCCCTCTGTTCAAAAACTTGTCATGGCTCCCTGGTGCTCTTAGCAGAAACCAATCCTTCATACAGCCCACAAGGCCTGGTCGTGCCAACCCTTCTTCCTCCCTTACCTGCTCACTCCCTAAGCACCAGCCACCCCAGCTGTCCTCCTACTCCACTTGCCAATGTCCTAACCTCTCTCAGAGCATTTGCACATGCTGATCCCTTTGCCTGGAATACTGTTCCCTTTACCCCTTCCCCACGCCTTTCACCCAGTCAATTTCTGTTTATCCTTCAGTTCTCGGTTTAAGCCTTGCCTGAACTACCACCTGGATGAAAGGGCCAGACACTGCAAATCTCTGTCAGAACCGTTATACTATTGAAATGGCATAATTAATTAGTTGTTCCATGTCTGGCTCCTCACTAGGCTGAGTCCAGGTGGGCAAAGCCCACATCTCCTTGGTTCACCTCTGATCCCTGGCACTTGACACAGCGCCTGGCCCATAGTAGCAGCTCAGTAAATATTTGTTGTGTGGATGAATGAGCTTCAGTCTTATCATCTACAGAGACAGAACAATAACCCCAACCTCACAGGACTGTTGTGAGGAGCAGGTGGAATGATACCTGCACCACACCTGACACATAATAGTTGCTCGATAAAAGACAGTTCCTTTTCCCCAGCTCACGTGCGACTCCCTCCAGCAAGTCTCCATGGAGGCTTCTCTCTCTCCTCTGAGCACCAGTTGGCTGTCCCTTATCCTTTCCCACTTGGGACTCAGGCATCAGAGTTTGCACAAACCTATCCACATGAGACTGAGAACTTCTGGCAGGTGGAGACCGAGTCTGAATCACTCATGATTCCATGGCACATGGAGGTGGTGGGGAAAGGGGGAGAGAACAGGGAACTCACCGGGGTGGAGTTCGCCTCCAGCAGCGCTGTCTTCCATGCTCTGCAAAGCAAATCCCACCAGACCATGAGGAGGGAGTTTGGGGGTAGGTGAATTGGGCTCCCACATTTTAGACTTTCCTCTCCAACCCAGCCTCAAGCCCCAGTCTCTCATGAAAGGAGAGATCTCTTGTCTCCCTCAGGAAGACAAAAGTGACCCCTCCCCTGCCCAGTCACATGGATGGAGCACTAAGTTAGGCTAATTCATTCTTCTCCTCCCCTCTAGAAGTTCCAGTTTCCTCATCTATACAGTGGATGGTTGGGCTTGGGTGGTCTCTCAGGGGATGTCAGAATCTGACACTCCTGGGTGGGTGCTCTAGCCACAGCCCCCCTCCACATCCCAAATCTACAAACAAAACAGTTCCCCAAAGCTCTGACCCCAGAGCTCCAGGAAGGCCCAGCAGACACGGGACAATTGGGCCTTTGTTGGTTGCCATGGCACCTGGCTGGGTTGGACAAGGCGGCTCTGTGCTGTCTGCCTGGAGCTCAGCTTCCCCCACTCCCACACACCCATCTCTTTCACTCTCCTCCAGCGCAAAGGCCATGCACCCCTCAGCCAGAGGGTAGGAAGGGACGGAATGTGAGCGAGCGGATGGCGCCCGACGAGGACACACCCAGGCTGGCTGCATGGATATGCATCTGACATTGGGGTGCCCCTGCCTGGGACGCAGCGGACTGCCTTTGTAGGCAGGTCCGGGGCTACCCCTCAGACCAGAGTCCCCCACCAGGGCATCTTCTAAGAAGACAGCAAGGGTGCCACTAGGCTGCTCTGCTGCTTTGCATCACCCTCAGGTGAGGGCTCACCTCAGAGGCTGCTAAACACCAGGAACCAGACACCTGAGGCAGGTGTGCACACCTCCCCCTCAGCAATCCTGAGTTCACCGTAGACCACATGAGGAGTTCACTGTGTGCCAGGCAAGTCACCACGGGCCCTTCAAATCCACTCTACCCACCTCCAATGAGATACCCTTGCTGACTGACCTTAGTGCCCTCTTCCTACGGTCAGAGAACCAGAAGGCCCAATGAGAAGGGGGCACATGGTAACTTTCCCCAAGATTCCACCCCATCCTCTCCTGGGAGTGACTCACAGGGCATCATCCCTGGTCTCCGCACAGAGGTGCAGGCGGCCGCCTTCCCGTAGGTTCACAGTTAGCAGGCCATCTCGGCTCCGGCCCTCTGGGGGCTGCACATCTGGAAGCAGACAAATATGGGTTTCCACAGGCGCAAGCCCCAGGTCCCCCCAGTAAACCAGGAATAGGAATAGGAATTGACTTCTTTGGGCTCTGTTTACTGGCCACTGCCAACCTCCTCTGATCCCATATACTCTCTGAGGGATTCTACTCTACGCTTCTAACCTTTCCAACCTTTCCAACCTTTCCATGCTGACGCTTCCCTCAGCACGCCTCCCAGTTGCCCGGTTAGAACTGTGGCCTGGGCCTTGGTGGAGGAATGTGGAGATTTGCTGTGACCCTGGGCCACTTCGCTTCTCTGGGCCTCCTAATTTCATTTCATCTTCATCCAGTACCGAGCGCCTGGAGGGCAGGAACTGTGCCTGGCTCACCTCTGAGACACAGCACAGAGGAGAAAGGCACTAAAGGACTGATTTCCTTTTCTTTTTTTTTTTTTTTTTTTTGAGACAGGGTCTAGCTCTGTCCCCCAGGCTGTAGTACAGTGCCATAAACACTCTGCAACCTCTGCCTCCTAGGCTCAAGCAATCCTCCCACGTGAGCCTCTTAAGTAGCTGGGACTACAGGCACACACTACCACACCTGGCTAATTTTTGTTTGTTTTTGTTTTGGTAGAGATGGGGTTTTGCCATGTTGCCCAGGCTGGTCTTGAACTCTAGACTCAAGTAATCTACATGCCTCAGCCTCTCAAAGTACTGGGATCATGGCTTACTGCAGCCTTGAATTCCTGGGCTCAAGCAATTCTCCTGCCTCGGCCTCCCCAGTAGCCATATGCGACCACCTCTCACCAATTTTTTTTTTTTTTAGAGACAGTGTCTCACTATGTTGCCCGGGCTGGTCTAGAACTCCTGGCCTCAAGTGATCCTCCCACTTCAGCCACCCAAAGTGCTGAAATTATAGGCATGAGCCACCACACACAGCCAAGGACCTATTTCTTAACTCACACCACACTGAATTGGAGTTGACAGAGGCTCAGAAGCAATGTCTGTGAAATGCCTCTGAAAGCTGCAAAGAGGCTTCCAACAGCAGGTGTTCTCAGGGACAGTGGGAGGGCTCTGCCCACAGTCACGGTGCCACAGAGGAAGAGGCTTCTGCTCACCATGGCACTCTTGGCCGATCTTTATGTCACGGACATTGAAGTGGATGAGCACACGGTCCTCCTCGTCCTGAGCTGTCTCATCGTGGTAGTATCCCAGGGTCCCGTCCAGCCACAGGGCAAACCAGTTCCGCTTCCAGCGGCGGAGGATGGAGCCTGTAAAATATTCCAGATGCACTAGGCAGGCCGATCCCAGAGCCTGCTGGGGATAGGAGCCCCAGACAGACTCCCAAGTCCCCTCAGCCTCAGTCCCTAGTGTTATAACCACCTTTCTCTTGTCTATCTACCCCCTGAAATGAGGGCAGGACCTCTTTCTGTCTTCTCTCTGTCTTGTTCACCTCCTGCCTCCCATTGGGTCTGACGCATAGTAGAAGCTCGAGTCATACATGTGCTGAACAGGGAAATGAGTGACTGGGCCCATTACTTGGAAGCTGCTAAGGCCACGTCCCAGGTCTCTTCAAGGGCAAAGACCTCTCCCTACCTTGAGCCTCTATCTTCTCTCTCTCTCTCTCATTTTTCACTTTGTTCTGTACCTCATTCTGTGTCCAGCCCAGGGCTGGGGGACTGTGGACACACAGAGGGTCAAACCCAGCCCCCTGTCCTTGAGTAGCTCACAGACTGGGACCAGTCTGGGGTCAGGGAGTGGGGAGACCCACAGATAAAGACAGTTCTGTTCTAAGGAGATCACTGTAAGACGCCGTGAAAACCAAGGAAGGAGCCTCTAATCCAGCTTGACGCTATTGCAGGGGCAGGGGTGGGGGCCAGAGGAAAAGCCAGAGAAGTCTCCTCAGACAGAGGCCCATCTGAGATGGGTCATGAGGAACAAGTAGAAGTTTAAACCACGTAGTCGGGAATGGGAAGGACCTTCAGGCAGAGGGAAGAGCGTGGACAAACGAGGGAAGGATGAAAAGGTCCTGGCTTCTTGGGAGAAGGGTTCCCTGTGGCAAGCCCAGTAAGCCACTTCCCTTACCCTGTCCCAGGACCAGGGGCCCAGGATCACTCACTCTGTCTCCACAGCCAGCCGCCCCTCACCAGGGCCATTTCTTCAAAAGGACTTTCCAGGGCGGAGTCAGGCGGGATCTGTCAGAGGAGCCACGGGAGACACAGGCCTCAGCAGCAGCTCCCTGGAGAGAAACCCCCAGCCCTGCCGTCCCCGGGGAGCCACCCAGGAAATGTTTGAGGGAGGGTTAGTAAACAAACAAGGGCCAGGCAGCCTCGGCCTCCTCCCCATTCTCTGCTTAGGAAGAGAATGGGAGCACTGTCACTGTGGGGTCAGCAGGGCAGCCGTTGGTGTGGGGTTGGGGGTGGGGACCAGGAGCCTGGATTCCAGCCTCAGCTTCATAACTTTGGCCACATCCCTCCTCCCTGGCCCTCTGTCCTGATCTGTTTCTAAATCTGTAGAAGTGTGTCTGTGAGGCAGGCAGAAGCTGGAGGGAGGAGCTGGCTAGCTCAGTCGGTGGAGCATGAGACTCTTAAAGTATTAGAAACCTTGGGATTCTGTAATGTGGAAGTGCAGAATATTAGAATCACGGCAATGGAAAGGCTCCCTCCCATTTGGACCCCACTAGAGCTGTTTACAAAGTGCTTAACAGAGGAGTTCAACAGCAGCTGTGATGGACCGAGCACTCTGTCTGGGTACCCCCTCTCAGTGCTTTCATCCATTATCTCATTTAAGCCTCCCTGCAGTCCTTATTATTCCTATTTCAGAGATGGGGAAACGGGGGCTGGAGAGGTCCAGTCAGTTGCACGGGGCCACTTGATCAGTAAGCAATGGAGCCCAGACTCACACCCAGTGGTCCTGGCTTCAAACCATTATGCCAGCAGGAGCTTTGAGAACTTCCGATGGCAGGCCACACTCCGTAACAATTAAATCAGAATGTCTGAGGGCAGGAGGCAAGCCCTGGTACTCTTCAAAGATCCTCAGATGATTCCAGTGTACAGCTAAGTTTGGACGTCACCCAACATACTACTCCCTCCCCTTGTACCCATTATAACCCTGTTAGGAAGGGAATCTTTACTCCTATATTACAGATGGACAAACTGAGGGTCCGCAAATGACTCATCCATTTATGTGATGGAGCTTGCACTGGAATCCAGGTAGGTGCCCTCTGTTCCTGATGGCGACTCACTTGCCAGCGGGTGCCTCCGCCCCTCCCCCACCTGCTCACACCTGTTGCTGCGTAACAAGGGCTGGCACACCTGGGCTGGAAGGCCCGGCCTTGTCCTCTTGCCACTCCCTCCCGTCTCCACGGTCTTGACACAGATCAGACAAGAGGGCCAGGTGCAGACTCCTTTTCCAGCCCTCCCCATGATGCACCCACCTTGTCTACACCTGTTGCGGATGTTGCTGCCAAACCGGCCGCTACTCGATGCTGCTGCCACCCAACCCGCTGCGCCTGCGCTTTGTGCGCCCGGGAGAGCCAGGGGCATTTCTCTCCTCCGGCAGCGCCTGGGAGCCCAGTTGCCCCCCGGGTCCCGCCCTCCGGACCTGCCCACCCCCAGGGAGGGGGCGTGACGTGAAGAGATGCTGGCCCGAGGCATGCTGGGACTTGTAGTCTACCCCTCTAGAGCAGCCTCGCCTGCAATTTTACTTTTCTATTAAGACATTTGTTCACTCATTTATCATGAAATACTTTTTCTTAAGAATCAGTGAACTCAGTTCCTAGAAAAAAAGAAAAAGTAAAGTTGCAAGGAGAAGCCAGGCTCCTAGTTTTGCATGTTTTTTTGATGCTTCCCCTTTCCATCCCCAGCTTCCAGTCTAGTGAGGGAGATTACATGGAAACACACAATTGGATCACAGCGTGTGATTTAACAATGGAAAAGATGAGCCTAACTTTTCCCAAGGGGTTCAGGAAGGCTTCCCAGAGGAGGCCGAAAGGGGCATTGGAGGATGAGTGGCAGTTTCCTAGGGCGACCCGAAAGGTCCCCTATGAATACTGTCAGGATGTTGAAGACAGCCCAGCATTTCCGTGTGTCTAGAACATAGAGCGCAGGGGTGGGGAGGGCATGGGGAGTGGCAGGCGATAGAGCTGCAGGGTTTGCAAAGAAATAGCACAGAGGCCTTGCACGACAGGCGGAGAGCTTGGATGTTAGGACGCAGTGACTGGAGCTGGGGGTGGGAGTTTCAAGATGAGGAGGGAGGTGTGTGATTAGGGGGTCGTAAAGGCCCCTCTAGGGCACAGTAAAGAATGGATTGGAGGGGGCCCACCTGGAGAAGGAAGACTTTCTGTATCTCACCTCGGACTGTGATCATTTCCTTCAATAGCTCAGCCCCGCAAACCCTCACCTACCAGCAGCCACAGGATGTCATTCAGAGACCAGAGGCTGTCAGGGCCTAAAAGACTTCTGTCCCGTTCCCTGTGTGGCAAGCGTGCCCACCCTGACCTGGGCCCTTCCTCCTGTCCCAGAGAACTCTTCCTTACCGGGGCTGCAGGGCTCATGGTTCCTGGGCGGCAAGGGCAGCATTTCCCAGAAGGCTCCCGTAGCGGGGCATTTCCCTGAGCGCCTTAGAGATAAGGGGATCAGGAAGGTGCTACCAAGTAGGAGGCTGGAGGGGGGAGGCAAGGAGGGAGTGCACAGACAGATCCCAAGGAAGGTCGCCCTCTTTTTCAAGGCTCCTCTCAGCCTTTCCAACTGATGGCTCTGACCCTAGGTTCACTGGACAAGTCATCCCTGGTTCAGAAGTGGTCTTGGCTCAGCTTCGCCGAGGTTCCTGGGGTGGGATGGGGTCGAGGTTGCGGGGGAGGACAGGAACGGGGCCGGTAGCCCTCCCTAGGTTGGGGGCGGGGCTACATCTTCATTTTCCGGCCTGGCAGGACAGCGCCCGTCACCCCAGTCCTGGCTGTGCAGTCTGGCTCTTTAAGCCTTCCTCTCTTGCTCCTGAGTCTCTGTAATCCTGACCTCGAGCTACCCGCGCGCTTCGGCCCTTTGTGCGGTGCGTGCCCTGCTGAGGGATTCGCCATGGCCAATCCTATTAACCACTGAGCTCATCCCCTCTTAGCCGACCCAAGAACCAGCTCTCCCAAACCGCGTTTTCATCTCTGTGCCTTTCACTCACTCTCTGGCTCCTGGAACGTCCCAGCCGCAGCTTGTCCTAGCTAAATTTTCCACCTCCACAGTAGAAGGAAGAAAGGAAGGAGTGGGAGGGGGAAAGAGGGAAGGAAAGAGATATGGAAGGAAGGAAACAGAGAAGGAGGAAAGAAGGGAGGGGAAAAGAGAAGGCAGGCAGGCAGGGCTGCAGCTGGCCTCAGAGGATCTGCGCCTGGGTCCTGCCCCGACCCAGCCTCTCTCCAGCTCTCCCTGCTCGCCTCCCCAATGGGCGGTGGGGCATCCTTCATATCAGGGGGCGGGGATGGTGCAATCATCTCCTAGATTTCATTCTCCGGATTTAGCAACCAGATGAAAAAAGAAGATTCTCCAGCAGCAGTGGAGACTTCAGGGGAAGACTCTTCCCCCCACCTCCCAAAGGGCGGGCACTATGACAAGAAAAAGGAGAAAGGACGTGGCAAACTAAAACCAGACACCACTACGGAATCTAAATGTAGCCAGACTTGGCCCATGTCTCTAAATGTTGGTCAGTGACCCTCTTTGAGAAACCAATAAAAAAGTGTAGGCTCTCCTCAGGAAAAAGTCTGCATATCATTCCTGGGAGTTCATAGACCTCTGAAGCCATGATAGTCATGGTTGGATTGTTTTTAATCTCCAGAGCTGTGTAGATGGGAGGAGAGTGTGAATTGACCAGTGAGAGGTATGACAGTATGTCAGCAATTCCAGCCGCAGCAGTCCTGGCTGTGAGACTTTATCTGTTTGTTTAATCAACTAAAACTTATTGAGACTAGTAAGCCAACAAGTAACTTTTACATTTCTTTATGGCTGTGGTGCACAGAACCGTTGGCAGAGAGGAAAAGATTTTGCCATTTCAAGTGTCCCTGGTGAAAGAACAGCCCACAGATTATACATTGTTTAGGAAATAATGGACTGGCTCATCAAATTCAAATTTACTACTTACATTAATGAGAACAAGGTATATTATCTTTATTTTAAAAAACTTGAAGTTTTTATCAAGATGCAATTTGAGCAAAAGTAAAAGTGCTTATGAAAATATTTTAAAATGATAATTTTAGTGAGATAAAATTCACCTACCATAAAATTCACCCTTTTAAAGTATCAAATTCAGTGTTTTTTGTTTTTTGGTTCTTTTTAGACAGAGTCTTGCCCTGTCGCCAGGCTGGAGTGCAGTGGCAAGTTCTCAGCTCACTGCAACCTCCACCTCCCAGGTTCAAGTGATTCTCTTGCCTCAGCCTCCTGAGTAGCTGGGACTACAAGCGTGCGCCACCACGCCCAGCTAGTTTTTATGTTTTTAGAGACGGGTTTTCACCATGTTGACCAGGATGGTCTCAATCTCTTGATCTCGTAATTCACCTGTCTTGGCCTCCCAAAGTGCTGGGATTACAGGCGTGAGTCACCGCGCCCGGCCTTCAGAGCATTTTTATCACCCCAAAAAGAAACCCTAGGCCAGACATGGTAGCTCACACCTGCAATTCCAGCACTTTGGGAGGCCAAGCGGGGGGTGGATCACCTGAGGTCAGGAGTTTGAGACCAACCTGGCCAACATGGTGAAACCCTGTCTCTACTAAAAATGCAAAAATTAGCCATGCATGATGGCGCATGCCTGTAATCCTAGCTATTCGGGAGGCTGAGGCAGGAGAATCGCTTGAACCCAAGAAGCAGAGGTTACAGTCAGCCAAGATCATACCATTGTACTCCAAGCCTGGCGACAGAGCGAGTCTCCGTCTCAAAAGAAAAGAAAAGAAAAGAAAAGAAAAGAAACCCTATAGTCTTTAGCAGTCACTCCCAATCTGCCTTCTCCCCAGCCCCTGGCAAAACTAATCTGCTTCCTTTCTGTATGGATTTGCCTATTCTGGCCATTTCATATAAATGGAATCACGGGCCAGGCACAGTTGGCTCAAACCTATAATCCTGGTGCTTTGGGAGGTGAAGGCAGGAGGATCTCTTGAGGTCAGGAGTTTGAGGTTATAGTGAGCTGTTACTGTACTGCTGTACTCCAGACTGGGTGACAGAGTGAGACCCCGTTTCTAAATAAATAGTTTTAAAAAATAAATGGACTCATCCAGCGTGTGACCTTTTGTGACTGGCTTCTTTCACTTAGCATAATGTTTTCAAAGTTCATCCAGGTTGTAGCATGTTATCAGTATTTCATTCCTTGTTTTTTTTGTGTTTTTTTTTTTTTTTTTGAGACAAAGTCTTACTCTGTCACCCAGGCTGGAGTGCAGTGGTGAGATCTCAGCTTACTGTAGCCTCAACCTCCCAGGCTCAGGCTCAAGCAGTCCTCCCACCTCAACCTCCCAAGTAGCTCAGACTACAGGCACATGCTACCATGCCTGGCTAATTTTTGTATTTTTGACAGAGACAGAGTCTTGCTGTGTTGCCCAGGCTTGTCTCCAACTCCTAGGCTCCAGCAGCCCTCCTTCCTTAGCTTCCCAAAGTGCTAGGATTACAGGCGTGAGCCACTGCGCCTGGCCCATTCCTTGTTATTGATGAATAATATTCTATTTTATGGATATATCGTGTTTTATTTATCTGTTCATTTGTTGATAGACATTTGGGTGATTTCTACTCTTTAGCTATTATAATACTGCTGTGAACATTTGTGTACACATTTTTCTGTGGACATATATATGCTTTATTTTTTCTTGGGTGTGAAATTTCTGGATCATATGGTAACTCTATGTTTAACATTTTGAGGAACTGTCAAATTATTTTCCAAAGTGATTGCACCATTTTACACTCCCATCAACAACCTCTAAGAGTTCTGATATTTCCATGTCCCAGCCAACACTTGTTATTGTCTGTCTTAAGTGTTCTCTCATTGTGGTTTTTATTTCCATTGCCCTAATGACCAATGATGTTGGTCATCTTTTCATATTCTTATTAGACATTTGTATGCCTTCTTTGGGGAAATGTTTATTCTAATCTTTTGTCCATTTTTTAATTGGGTTATTTGGCTTTTGTTGTTGAGATGTAAAAAGTTTTTAAAACTAATACAGTAATTTTCTAACTTATTTTTAAGGCTAAGGTGTGGTGGCATGCACCTGTGGTCCCAACTATGAAGGAGGCTGAGGTGGTAGGATCGCTTGAGCTTGGAAAATGGAGTGCACCACTGCACTCCAGCCAGGAAGTGTAATGGTTAGTTTTATGTGTTAACCTGGCTAGGCTACCATCCCCAGTTACTCAATCTAACACACTAATCCAGGTGCTACTGTAAAAATATTGTGTAGATTTGGTTGACCTACACAATCAGTTGAAGTTAAGTAAAGGAAATTCTCTTTGATAATTGGTGGGCCTCACCAATCAGTTGAAGGGTCTAACAAGCAAAACAGGTTTCTCTGAGAAAGAAGAAATTCTGCCTGTGGATTGAACTATAGCCTCAGCCCCAGCCTGAGAGTTTCCAGCTTGCTCTGCAGATTTTAGACTTGCCAACCCCTCAATCATATAAGCCAATCCCTTAAAATAACTCTTCATATATGTATATATCTCCTACTATTTCTGTTGCTCCGGAGAGCCCTGACTAATGCAGGGAAGAAGAGGATGTCTTCCTTCCATTAACTCCCCATTTGAATCAATTGGAAACATCAGGTTTGGGAATGAAGGAAGAAGGCCTGGCAGACAAGGAGATCTGAGGGGAGGGTGTTGAGAGCCTCCCGTCTAGAGGAAATGGTACCCCATGTCTAGAGATGGGGAGCAGTGAAAATATTCTCTGAACAATACTCCATCTGGATCATCAGATTAATAAGGACTTCTAGAAGCTCAAGTTTAATCACTGTTTTCTTTATTCTTTGGTTTTTGTTTTTTTGAGACAGAGTCTTGCTCTGTTGCCCAGGCTGGAATGCAACGGCATGATCTTGGCTCACTGCAACCTCTGCCTCCTGGGTTCAAGCGAGTCTCATGCCTCAGCCTCCTGAGTAGCTGAGACTGCAGGTGTGCACCACCATGCCCAGCTAATTTTTGTATTTTCAGTAGAGACAGGGTTTTGCCATTTTGGCCTGGCTGGTCTTGAACTCCTGACCTCAGGTGATCCACCCACCTCGGCCTCCCAAAGTGCTGGGATTACGGGTGTGAGCCACTGTGCCCAGCCTCTTTATTATTTATCTCTTCTTTGCTGTCTCTAGTTTTGATATGAGGAGCTTTCTTTTAGCCTCCTGTACTCTCAACTAACAATCATGAGCTTTTCGTTCAAGGGAAATAACTTGGCTTTGAGAAGAACAAATGATCCTGTTGCGCTTTGCTACAAAGTCTTTGACTTGCTTTCTGAAGGTTGTCAGCTCTTTATAACATGCTTATCTTGGCATTTGCTTCAGAACTTTCCTCCTCTTGCTCCAATAATGACCTTCCCAGACAGATCATTTATCAAGAGACGGCACTGCTTTGTCATGACAAAGTTCAGTCACTTCATTTCCTCTCTGCAGAAGATTTTGATCTGCACTTTCAATCGACGTTTGCTCAGCCTGAAGATTTTTTACCTGATCTGTCTTGGCTTTTCTGTTTTCTTCTTTAGCAATGTTGATGTAGAATTGATTTTTCTCCCATCTGGGATGTTTAAATGTACACTTGACTTTTCAACATCAATTTCCTCCCGGCTCCTCTTGTCTGGTCATAAATACTGTCTTCACCTGCAGATTCTAAGTTATTACCCATGTTCTCTTCTCCAAGGGAAGCTGTCACATCTTTTATCTTTAGGCCAGGCATGGTGGCATGCACCTATAGTCCTAGCTACTGGGAAGGCTAAGGCAGGAGGATTGCTTGAGTCCAGAAGTTCAAGGGAGCAGTGAGCTATGAGAGCACCACTGTACTCCAACCTGAGCAAAAGAGATCTTGTCTCAAAACAAACAAACAAACAAACAAACGGAAAAATTCTGCCCCAAACCCAGATTACTGTTAACACATGTAGTATCACAACACACATTAACTCTCTTCCATTGATTCCCCAGGAGAGTAAATCTTAGTCTTACATTGTCAGATACTTCTCCACAGAATTTTGTTGCAGTGGGCCAGTTGTGGTGGCTCATGCCTGTAATACTAGCACTTTGGGAGGTCAAGGCGGGTGGATCACTTGAGGTCAGGAGTTCGAGACCAGCCTGGCCAACATGGTGAAACCTTGTCTCTACTAAAAATACAAAAATTAGCTGGCTGTGGTGGTGCATGCCTATAATCCCAGCTACTCAGGAGGCTGAGGCAAGAGAGTCGCTTGAGCCTGGGAGGCAGAGGTTGCAGTGAGCCGCGATCACGCCATTGCACTCCAGCCTGGGCAACAGAGTGAGACTGTCTCACTAGAAAAAAAAAAAAAAAAGAACTCTGCTGCAGCATCTCCTAGATTTGTCCGCCATACAGATTCGTGGTGGAGGTTGCAGTGAGCCGAGATCCCGCCACTGCACTCCAGCCCAGGCAACAGAGTGAGACTCCATCTCAGGAAAAAAAAAAAAGTGAATGAGGGAGTGAATGAAGCCATCATTTGTCATCTATGAAGATTCACATATAATACTTTGTTGACTTGACAGATAATTCTTTTAGGAAAACTTAAAAGTCCTTTCAGAACTCAGTGTAGGACGGTGGAGGGAAGACAAGGTGGTGGCAACTTTGGCCTGGGTTTCTCTCTCCCTCTTGCCCCACCCCCCACACCCACTCTTACCACCTCCACTATGAGACTTTGAACAAATTGCTGAACATTTTTAAGTCTCCTTTCCTCCTCTGTAGGTGGAGAGAGCATTGCCCTCCTCATGTGAGTGTTGGGAGGATTACGAGGATGACACAGAGCCCAGCACTCCAGGTAAGGGCTTCACTACCTTTTAGTGAACTTCTTTATTCCATTATCCAAGGCATCAGTAACTCCTTCTATTAGACAAATGTTTGGTTATTTTACCCAAGTTGAGCTAGAACATTAAGAAAACAAAATAGCTGCTATAAACTTAAAAAAAAAAAGAAAGAAAGAAAACTCTTTTTACTGCCAGAAATAATACGTCTAGTAAACAGAAGATATTCTAGTAAAAACTTCTAGAATTAATAAGAGAATTGGGCAAGGTGACTGCATATAAGATAAATATAAAAAGCAAAACACCGGCCAGGCACAGTGATTCACGGTTGTAATCCCAGCACTTTGAGTGGCTGAGGTGGGTGGATCACCTGAGGTCAGGAGTTCAAGACCAGCCTGGTCAACATGGTGAAATCCCATCTCTACGAAAAATACAAAAAGTAGGGCTGGGCATGGTGGTTCACGCCTGTAATCCCAGCACTTTGGGAGGCTGAGGCAGTTGGATCACAAGGTCAGAAGATCGAGACCATCCTGGCTAAAACGGTGAAACCCCCATCTCTACTAAAACTACAAAAATTTAGCCGGGACATGGTGGCATGCACTTGTAGTCCCAACTACCCAGGAGGCTGAGGCAGGAGAATTGCTTGAACCCAGGAGATGGAGGTTGCAGTGAGCCGAGATTGTGCCATTGCACTCTAGCCTGGGTGACAGAGTGAGACATCGTCTTAAAAAAAAAAAAAAAAACTACTGGGCGTGGTGGCAGGCACCTGTAATCCCAGCTACTTGGGAGGCTGAAGCAGGAGAATTGCTTGAACCTGGGAGGTGGAGGTTGCAGTTAGCCAAGATCGCGCCATTGCACTCCAGCCTGGGCAACAAGAGTGAAATTCTGTCTCAAAAAAAAAAAAAAAAAAAAAAAAAAAGGCACAAAACCTGTTTTTATTTTTGTTTTTTTAAAGAAAACTTTACAATGAGGAATAAAAAACAGCCACAGACTGTTAGCTCCCCTTCCCTCCATTCCCTTCTCTGGAACACTGGCCCCCTAGGCCTGGTTGGTTGAGCAGATTTTCATTGCCTTTATATATTTGGTTTGGGACAAGGAGTGGGGTTCTTGTGAGGGGCTATTTTATCTGACTTTTCTTGTCGTTCTCAGCAGGAGCACTCAATGCCAAAGGCTGCTTTATCATACTTGGAAGCAAAAGTGTCAATCTCTTTTTTTACTCTTAAAATGAATAGCTGGAAACAAAATGGCTGTGGGGATTATACTTATGATAGCAACCCAAACTATGAAATACTTCAGAATACATTTTCTTTAGAAGCGTATTGAACCTATAAAAAGAAAACCACAAATTGAAAGATATAAAGATTTGAATGAATGAAAAGACACATGTTTTTGTATGAAAAGATGTAAATTCATAAAAGTTCTTTAAAATTACTATATAAATTTCATGTAGTTCCAGCTAGAATATTAATAAATTTCTTTTTTTTAAATAATTGTCAAAAGTATGAAAAATAAGAACAGAGGAGGAAACCTGTTCTCTAGAAATCAGGATTGACCAGAAAACCACTGTAATCAGAGCAATTGGCAGCAGAGACTGCTAGTCTACCCTCAGTATTCATTCTTCCTCAGAACCCTAGATCTACATCTGGGTACATAGCCACTTGGAATAAAGACCACATCTCCTAGCCTATCTTTGAACTTAGTGTGGCTATGTGAGTAAATTCTGGCAAATGAAATACTGGTAGAAGTGTCCTGTGCAACTTCAGAAAATGTCCTTAGAGGGAGGGAGACATCTTTCTTTGTCCCTTTCACCTTCTGTTGGTTGGAAAGCAGCCATCTTGGACTAGGAGAAAAAAGCTATACGTTGATGGTGGAAGAACAACAAGACAGACGGAGCCTGGGTCCCTGAAACTGTGGAAGGGACCCAGGACTTATCTCTGGACTTCATTAATGAGGGAGAGAAATAAACGTTTATTTATTTAGTTTAAGCCACTATTACTTTATTTTTTCTGTCAATCACAGGCAAACCTGATTCTAATTGATATTAAATTTGGTACCTGGAAAAAGACTACTGCACGTGACAGAACCTAAATGCTTAATTAATGAATGCAAGTGGGTGGCAGATGGCAAGGACTCAGACATTGCTGACTGGGAAGCTTGTGATCCTTGTTATGCAGTAGTCAAATATTTGATCAAAACCATGTGTTTCAGTTAGCTATTACTGTGTGGCAAACGACCTCCAAACTTAATAGGTTAGAACAACAAGCGTTTTCTTACCTCTCACCATTCTGTGGGTTGACCGTGATTGCAGGGTGTTTCTTCTGCATCTCACAGGGGTATTTCATGAGGTTACAGTCAGATTGGCGCTGGGGATGAATATGAAAGTTGGCCTCATTCACATGTGTGGCACCAGGATAGCCAAAAGCTGTGACCTCTCCTTCCATGTGGCTTAGCCTGGGCATCATAACATGGCGGCCAGATCCCAAGAATGCAAAAGTGGAAGACCTTCTTAAGGCTTAGGCCTAGAACTGGCAAGTGTCACTCTGCCACATTCTATTGGTTAGAGTGAGTCACAGGCCCAGCCCAGATGTAAAGGGAGGATACTACACAAGGCTGTGAATATTGGTAACATGGTTCTCTGGAGACAATCTTCAGACAATAGCTACCTCACCTTGGAAGGCAGATCATAGACTGACGAGGTTATAGCAATGCAATGGAGTCATGTAGAAATGATAAGGAGATTCAGGGCTGGGCGCAGTGGCTCACACCTGTAATCCCAGCACTTTGGGAGGCCAAGGTGGGTGGATCACCTGAGGTCAGGAGTTTGAGACCAGCCTGACCAACACGGTGAAACCCTGTCTCTACTAAAAATACAAAAGTTAGCCAAGTGTGGTGGCACATGCCTGTAATCCCAGCTACTCCAGAGGCTGAGGAATTGCTTGAACCTGGGAGGCAGAGGTTGCAGTGCGCCAAGATTGCGCCACTACACTCTAACCTGGGCAACAAGAGTGAGACTCCATCTCAAAAAAGCTACAGAAATTCAGAATGTTTCTGTTGTCTGGCTTCTTCTTGCTACTTTTAGCAAGTCCTGTGAGAGGGAAAATCAAGCTAGAGTTGGCTTCTTTGCACAGCTTTGCTAAGGGAGGAACTCTTTGCTATAACCTATAATCTGGGTTGATTGAGAATCCTGTAATTTTGAGTTCTGCAGACTTGAAAAAGCCATTGCTTCCACACCGAAGCAGTTATAAATGGTAACTGCAAAGTGGTAGCCTTAGCAGGAATTAACAGGCTTAGAAAAGCTGTGAGCCTGTTGGCAAAGAAGGAATTAAAGATGGTGCTTTCCCACTCAACCCAGTTGTTTCAGATGGCTTGAAGAAAACTATCATTAAGTTTGGGGAATAGCTGGTAAGTAAAAGATCAGAGTTTTCAGGCTTGGAAGCCACGTCTAGATAAGATTTTTGCCTACAGTTACTCATGTTGGAACTGACCAGAACAAAATGGATTAAACGCCTACGACATTTTTGAAGGAATAGTGCTATCAATGAAACCCCAAACTGTCTGCAAGAGCCTGTGACTGCTCAACCCTCAAAACACTCCTTGGGCTCTCAAACCTGCCCCAGCAGGAAGTGAACTTGGGTGCCTGTGAATTGCCCAAGAACAGAACATTCTTCATGGATGGCTTGTGTGCTGCTTCTCAGCAATGTGGCCCATCTAGGAATTAAGTGAGGACTGTTGACTTACTCATTAGTTTAACCAAATGCTTCCATGTACCAGGCATGGGGTTAGTACTGGGGTTGCAGTTGTAAAGGGAGGAGCAGTGGCTGAGGGTTTGGGGTGGGGGGTGCTCGGACCCCTACCCACTCAGACTCATCATCCACAGCTATGTCTCCTTGGGGAGGCCCTTTTGAAGGGATCCAAAGGCCCCACCTCTCCCGCTGTTGCTGATCTCACTTCTGGGTATCCTGGCTGCACCAGCTTCCTTCTACGTCCTAGATATGTCAACTTTGTTGGATTTCCCAGCTCATCCCTGTATTTGGGTCTGCCATTGACATTTGCTAATACACTGGTTAAATAGGTTGCATGGGTTGGAGGGACTCATGGCCCTGGTGCCCTCAGACAGATTATCCCCAAGATTGGACTGTGCAAGGCAGTTGCTTGCAGTCTATTAAGCCATGGCCCTTTTATTTTATTTTATTTTATTTTACTTTTTTTTCTGAGACAAGGTCTTACTCTGTCACCCAGGTTGGAGTGCAGTGGTACAATCATGGCTCACTACAACCTTCACCTCCCAGACTCAAGCGATCCTCCCACCTCTGCCTCCCAAGTAGCTGGGAACATAAGCATGTGCCACCATGCCTGGCTAATGTTTTATTTAAACTTTTTTTTTTTTTTTGTAGAGATGAAGTTTTACTATTTTGCTCAGGTTGGTCTCAAACTCCTAGGCTTAAGCAGTCCTCCTGCCTTGGCCTCCCAAAATGCTAGGATTATAGGCATGAGCCATTGTGCCCAATGAATGGCCCTTTTACACAGTGCAAAAAACTCCACATGCCACCCAGGCAACCCATTCCACATTCAATGACCGGTGACGACAGCAAGCATGTTTGAGATTATGTTTTTAGTTTTATGCTTTAAAAGTAGGGGTATGAATAGTTCAGACATGAACTCTAGTCATGTAGTCATAACATGGCATAAATCCCAACTCTTTATAGATAAACATGCCTGATCAGGAGGAACTCTAAGAAACAGCCTTTATCAGGCAGGGCTTTTGGTTGTACACACAGGAAGTTGGGTCTTGCTTAGGCAAAAAGTATGTTCTGTCTCTCTGCCCCTGGTCTTCCTGTGTCTGCTTCATTCTCTCCTACCTACCAGCCCTAGGAGAAAAAAATCCCAGAGAAGGATACTGATTGGCCCAGCTTCTGTCATGGGCTTATCTTCTGTTTGTTTGTTGTTGTTGTTTTTGAGATGGAGTCTTGCTCTGTCACCCTGGCTGGAGTACAATAGCGTAATCCCAGCTCACTGCAACCTCTGCCTCCTGGGTTCAAGCAATTCTCCTGCCTCAGCCTTCTGAGTATCTGGGATGACAGGTGTGTACCAACACGCTCTGCTAATTTTTGTATTTTTAGTAGAGATGAGGTTTCACCACATTGGCCAGGCTGGTCTCAAACTCCTGACCTCAAGTGATCCACCCACCTTGGTCTCCCAAAGTGCTGGGATTATAGGCATGAGCAACCGTGCACAGTCTGTCATGTGCTTATCTTCTAGCCAATGGGCAGGTTCTGTTTTCCTACAAAAGGGTAGGAGGGGAGGAAGGGCTGCTGGGAGGACTTAAACAATAGCCTACACATTTGAGCAGAGACAGCAAGGCTCCAGGGAGCGGAACTTTACTGAGAAGGAGTTACTTGAATGGCTACTTTGGTTATGTAAATATAGCATAAATTGATACCAGTGTTCTGAGAGAAGGGTGATACAGGCCTCTGGTGTCTTTAGAAGACCTCTCCTCTCTTGCCCATTGATCTGGTCCCTGGGAAGGAAGTGGAAAACTTTACATTCCAGACAATGAACCTCACAGAAGCATTAAGGTCATATTGCTATAACTTTCTTGGTTGATCTGATATTAGCTGAACCTGCAGGAAAAGACGTGAAGGGCCTTGAAGTCTCTTGCTGTAAGGAATACTGGAAACATATGCCTTTCTTCTGCTCAGCTCATGGCTGGAGCTGGAGCTCCACGCCTCCCTCTCCTCCCTCCAGAGAGAATGAATTTCTATGTTTTGAGAATACATGCAGTGACTGAACAGGAGAAAGGAACTCAGAGAACCCAGCCTGCTCATCTGGCTGGGGCCAGCACTCAGCAGGAGGGCCTGAGTTGGAAGAGCCCCTGTGGTCTGTTTAGGGCTGTGAATCGGCCATGGTCCAGGGATCCTTGCACTGGGTGGAATTTGGGAGCAGGACTATCCTCTTCAAGTGAAATATGCCTCCAGAGTTCTTGGACAATTCTAGGTCTGGTGACCAAGAGAGATATGCTAAAACCTTTGCTATAAAACAGAGATGAATCAATTGACTGTGTGATCCAGCAATCCACTTCTGGGGATGTACACACACGCGAGTTGAAAGCAGGGACTTGAACAGATATTTGTACACCCATGTTCATAGCAGCATTATTCACAATAGCCAGTAGGTGGGAGCAACCCAAGTGTCTATCAATGGACCCCTCTTCAGAATAATGCTTTGTTTTGTTTTGTTTTTGAGACAGGGTCTCAGGCTATCACCCAGACTGGAGTGCAATGGCAGTGGCACTATCATAGCTTCACTGCAGCCTTGATCTCCCAGGCTCAAGTGATCCTCCTGCCTCAGCCTCCTGGGTAGCTGGGACTACAGGCATGCACCACCATGCCTGGTTAATTTTTTTTTTTTTTTTTAGTAGAGACATGGGTCTCACTATGTTGTCCAGGCTGGTCTCAGACTCCAGAGCCCAAGGGATCCTCCTACTTTGGCCTCCCAAAGTGCTGGGATTATGGGAGTCAGCCACCATGCCTGATCCAGAAGCATGTCTTTAAGTATGAAAAACACATAAGATTAAAAAGTTTGAAAGTTGATCATGCAAACTGGGTCATTCTCATCATACCCAACTAAAACAGAGTCAAGAAGCCAGGGGGAGAAAACACTCAGGACACATTACATTGCACTAGAGTATAATTCCCTGCAAGCCTGGCTGCTGAAACTGCCTGCTGTATATAACCTGAGACCAGTTTGATCTATAACTGCTGAGATAACTTCCTGAAACTCTAGGACTCATTTTGCCCACCGCCATCACTTACCAATCAGAACTTGCCAACTCCCCAGAACCTTCTTAGTGCCAAGGAACTTTCTCAGAGAGCAATATGTAACATTTTTCTCGTTTTATAAAACCTCCAACCTTCTCTTTGCTCTTTGGTTATACTAAAGAGCACCCAGTCTGCATGCATGCCCCAAATAGAAATTCTTTTTTCTCAAATAAAATTTTAAATTTAGAGATTTATCTCTACTTATTTATTAATTATTATTGTTATTACTATTATTATTTTGTAGAGACAAGATCTCCCTATGTTGCCCAGGCTGGTCTCAAACTCCTAGGCTCAAGCAATCCTCTGGTCACCTCCCAAAGTATTCGGATTACAGGCATAAACTACCAAGCCTGGTCTGTCTCGACATTTTTATTTTGACTTCAACAAAAGAAAACTGATATGACTGAAATTTAATTATCAAGATGTTTTTAAAAGCATACTTAAGATATAGTAACAGATGTGCTTCTTTCTTCACACATTCAACAACCAGGCCTAGCAGCACGTCTAATAAATCCTAATTTTGAAGGAATAATGAGTATGAAGGATATTTAAAGATATCTGGAACAACTGTAATGTAGTGTGAAAATAGCTGTGACTTCTGTTAATGACATAGTCACAGTTACTACTGATACCACTGCAGTTGGTTGTCTACATTCGTAATTGAAGGAAATGCTGATTTTCATTATAGGTGAGAAAAGAAAATTACTTTTATCTGAGGAATGTGAGTCCTTTTAAATTATCAGATCCAGGCTGGGCACGGAGGCTCACGCCTGTAATCCCAGCACTTTGGGAGGTCGAGGCGGGCAGATCACAAGGTCAGGAGATCGAGACCATCCTGGCTAACACAGTGAAAAAATTAGCCAAGCGTGGTGGCTGGCGCCTGTAGTCCCAACTACTCAGGAGGCTGAGGCAGGAGAATGGTGTGAACCTGGGAGGCGGAGCTTGCAGTGAGCCAAGATTGGGCACTCCAGCCTGGGCGACAGAGCAAGACTCCATCTCAAAAATAATAAAATAAAAATAAAATAAAATAAAATAATAAAATAAAATAAAATAAAATAAAATAAGAAACTTCCAGAGAGACATTAAAATGAGACAGCAGGCCTGGCGCAGTGGCTCACGCCTATAATCCCAGCACTTTGGGAGGCCGAGGCAGGCTGATCACTTGAGGTCAGGAGTTCGAGACCAGCCTGGACAACATGGTGAAACTCCGTCTCTACTAAAAATACAAAACTTAGCTGCGCATGGTGGCGCTCACCTGTAATCCCAGCTACTCGGGAGGCTGAGGCCAGAGAATTGCTTGAACCCAGGAGGTGGAGGTTGCAGTGAGCTGAGATCACGCCACTGCACTCCAGCCCGGGCGACAGAGCAAGACTCCATTTCAGAAAGGAAAAGGAAAAAAAAAAAAAAAGACAGCATACCATGTACCCACAAAAATTAAAAAAAGAAAGAAACAGCAATCTCATCCTACTTTCCCCTTGAAATATGTATTCATCTCTTAGAACTGCTTGCTGCTGGGCGCGGTGGCTCAAGCCTGTAATCCCAGCACTTTGGGAGGCCGAGACGGGCGGATCACAAGGTCAGGAGATCGAGACCATCCTGGCTAACACGGTGAAACCCCGTCTCTACTAAAAATACAAAAAACTAGCCGGGCGAGGTGGTGGCGCCTATAGTCCCAGCTACTCGGGAGGCTGAGGCAGGAGAGTGGCATGAACCCGGGAGGCGGAGCTTGCAGTGAGCTGAGATCCGGCCACTGCATTCCAGCCTGGGTGACAGAGCGAGACTCCGTCTCAAAAAAAAAAAAAAAAAAAAAGAACTGCTTGCTATTGCCACAAGTAGCTAGAAGTTAACCTAATAATGCCACACTGGACCCTGTAACCTACACTCTATAGCTTAACAATGTATAGTCAATTGCTAATCAATGTTCTTTCTATAATCCAGTGAGAATTCCTGACAAACAACTTTGCATCTGCACACAAAAAAATGCCCTTTTTTGCCTTAAAAAATCCACTTGTAACTGCTGCTAATTGGAGTGTGTATTCACAGCAACTTTAATCTATGCTCCCGAGTTCCAAGCTTGGCCCATTTCCCTACTCATTTTGCCTCAGCTTCTTTTTTAAGTTGACAAGTGTTAGAGAATATTAAATGTAATTCTTTCTCCATCCAAGTTCCCAGACCTCATAATTACACGAGTCAGTGGATTCCACATTAAAATGCCCCCCCCCCTTTTATTTTTAGAGACAGGGTCTTGCTCTGTCCCCCAGGCTGGAGTGCAGTGGCACGATCATAGCTCTCTGTAGTTTTGACCTCCTGGGCTCAAGTGATCCTCCTTCCTCAGCCTCCCAAAGCACTGGGATTACAGATGTGAGCCACTGTACCTGGCCTAAAATATCTTTTTCTAGGGTTGGTGCTCATAAGCATTATGATATCCGCTCCATTTATTAAAGTGACCCTGTTTTCTGGCGGTTGCCTGGCATCCCAACAGCCTGCAGCCCAACATATCAGATGCATCTCTTTGAACATAGAGAACAGCTCAAACACCACAGCCCCAGGAAGTCCTGCCAGAATACCCAGCATTCTCTGCTTGTGCTGTGAGCTTCCTCCAGGTTCCCATAGTCAAGGGCTTCCCTTTATTATACCACAAGGTAATGTTACTGTTCATGTCCTCCTTTTTTTTTTTTTTTTTTACAGTCTCTCTCTGTCACTCAGGCTGGAGTACAATGGCACAATCTCGGCTCACTGCAACCTCCGCCTCCCAGGTTCAAGCGATTCTCATGCCTCAGCCTACTGAGTAGCTGGGGCTACAAGTGCATGCCACCATGCCCAGCTAAGTTTTGTCTTATTAGTAAAGACAGAGTTTCACCATGTTGTCCAGGCTGGTCTTGAACTCCTGACCTCAGGTGATCCACCCACCTTGGCCTCTGAAAGTGTTGGGATTACAGGCATGAGCCACCACACCCAGCCATTCATGTCCTCTTTAATCTTCATTCCATCCACATGTATTTATTGAACTCCTATTGTATACCAGACATTATACTAGGTACAGAGTATTGATCAGTGAAAAGACAAAGTCCTTAAGTTCTGAAAAGAGGAGAGAGGAAAAATAGAAGACAACCAATACCTGAGCAAGATAATATGATGAATACCAAAGGAAATAAACAGCATGTTGTAATACAAATGATGGTACAGTGGGCAGGGGAAATTATGGTCAGGGAAGCCTTTCTTGAGGAATAATTATCTTAGCAATTGCACAAAAGGGAAAAAAAGGAGTGAAACCCCAAGAGGAAGAGCAGCCTAGTCTGAAGAAACAGCTGTTCCAAAGGCCCTAGGGCAGAGAAGAGCCTGCTCTCAAATGAGAACAAAGAGGCTGTACCTTTGGGAATAAAAAAGGGGAGAGTGTCCGGGCACGGTGGCTCACGCCTGTAATCCCAGCACTTTGGGATGTGGGGGTCCATCCCGCAGACCCTAACCCAGTGATGGATGAATAACATACCCTGACACAGATATTATGCTTGTCAGTCCAGCTGAGAGTCTGGGCCGCTTGCAGACTCCCAGGAGAGTGCTGTAAAGAGTTGCAACTGCAGCCCCTACTCACTGGCCCTCCCAGGATTTATTCAGCACACATTAAATGACAAAAGTCTCACATAAACACCACTAGAAGGTAATTACCGTTGCTGATCCCCAGAGGAGAGAGCAATCATGGACCCATGGATGGTCAAAGGTTAGTCTTAGGACCACATGAATAAACAAGCTATTTAGATAGACTCCTCTACATTCCTTTGTTAATTACCCTTGTTATAGCTCAAAGAGGATTAGGCTGCCTTCAGCCATAACTCTATCCTGAGGTTTTCGCAAAAACCTTCTGGCCTTCCAAGAAGGTTTGTGTTTATTTTACAATTTTTCCCACCATCCTGACTGAATCCCTACATTGGAAGGCCGAGGTGGGCTAAACACAACAAGGTCAAGAGATCGAGACCATCCTGGCCAACATGGTGAAACTCCTTCTCTACCACAAATACAAAAATTAGCTGGGTCTGGTGGCGTGTGCCTGTAGTTCCAGCTACATAGGAGGCTGAGAGGCAGGAGAATCGCTTGAACCTAGGAGGCGGAGGTTGCAGTGACCTGAGATCACGCCACTATATTCCAGCCTGGCAACAGAGTGAGATTCCGTCTCAAAAAAAAAAAAAGCAGGAGAGTGGAATGAAATTGTTCAGAGAGGAAAACATGAGCAAACACATATTGAATGCGTGGAAGGCCTTGGAGGGTTTTCAGCAAAGAAATAATATGATGTGATTTCTGTTTTTAAGCTCCTGCTACCTGCTGGGTGAGAATGGCTTTAAGTGCAACCACAGTGGAAGCAGGGAGACTAGTTAGGAGGCAGGCAGGAGATGGATGTGACTTGGAAGGCGGGTGGTGGCAACAGAGATGGTGAGAAATAGATGGATTTTGCATGCATTTTGGAGATTTTGGTAACTTGCTGATGGATTGGGTGTAGATCTTAAGGGAAAAGGAGAATTTAGGAAAGACACTCAGGTTTCTGGCTTGAAGTGGAGTAATTTGTCTGTGAATATTTAAATATATGCAAAATATTTATAGAAGGACACCTAAGAAACTCCATGGGAGGCATAGCAGATTGCAATAGATAGACACAAAATTCCTTGCATTCCCTGTATGCACAGAGCTTTGTAATGTGACTTTGCTGCTTTTCTCTTCAGGAGTAGAGTCTATATTATTCCTCATCCTCAAATTTGGCTGACTAGGTGACTTACTTTGACCAATAGAATGCAAGTGAAGTGCTGTCAGAGTTCTGGGCCTACGTCTGAAGAGGCCCTGCAACTTCCACCCTTTTTCTCTTGCTGCCTTGAGACTGCCACATACAGAAGTCCAGGCTACCCTCCTTAGGATGAGAGACCTCAGGGAGAGGGGCCCAGCAGCCAGCCAGTGTGAACTGTGTGAACAGTCACACTAGTGAGTGAGGCCATTGTAGTTGCATCCCCACCAGTCTATCAGAGGACTGAAGCAGCATGATTCATTCCAGGCAAGCCCAGCAGAAGCACTGCTCTGCTGAGCCCAGCACAAATTACTGACCCACAGAATCCTGAGCAAAAAAAAAAAAACAGGTTGTTAAAAAAATTTTTCTTACCTGGGCGTGGTGGCTCACACCTGTAATCCCAGCACTTTGGGAGGCCAAGGCAGGAATATCATTGAGGTCAGGAGTTTGAGACCAGCCTGTCCAACATGGTGAAACCCCATCTCTACTAAATATATAAAAATTAGCTGGGCGTGGTGGTGGATGCCTGTAATCCCACCTACTTGGGAGGCTGAGGCAGGAGAATTGATTGAACCCGGGAGGCAGAGGTTGCAGTGAGCCGAGATCGCGCCACTGCACTCCAGCCTGGGTGACAGTGTGAGACTCCATCTCAAAAAAAAAAAAATTTTTTTTTAAAGGTTGTTGTTTTAGGCCACTATGTTTTTATGTTTTGGATTGGTTGAATACACAGTAATAGATACCTATTATGGGAGGGAACTGAATGATTTCAATGGTTGGAGAATATGAATGGGAAAGAGGAGGGGTTTTTTTTGTGTGTGTGAAGACGGGATCTCCCTCTGTCACCTAGCCTGGAGTGGAGTGGTGGAATCATATAGCTCACTGCAGCCACGATATCCCAGGCTCACGCGATCCTGCCACCTCAGTCTCCTGAGTAGCTGGGACTACAGGTGTGTCCACCATGCCTGGCTAATTTTGTTTATTTTAGTAGAAATGAGGTCTTGCTATGTTGTCCAGGGTGGTCTCAAACTCCTGAGCTCTAGTGATTCTCCCACCTTAGCCTCACCTCCCAAAGTGCTGAGATTATAGGCATGAGTCACTATGCCTGACCAGGAGAGAGATTTTAATTCACCCTTTTGTATCGTTTGAATTTTAAAACTTGTGAATGTATTAACAATTTATTCTCCTCAAAAAATGAATACTACATTCAATGCATAAAATACATCTCTATTTTGAACATAAAGAGTGCAATTTTTAAGTGATCCATCATTATCATAGATTTTTTTTTTTTTTTTGAGATGGAGTCTCACTCTGCCGCCCAGACTGTAGTGCAGTGGCACCATCTGGCTCACTGCAACCTCTGCTCCCGGATTCAAGTGATTCTCCTGCCTCAGCCTCCCCAGTAGCTGGGATTATAGGGATATGCCTCCACCACTCTCAGCTAATTTTTGTACTTTTAGTAGAAACAGGGTTTTGCCATATTGACCAGGCTGGTCTCGAACTCCTGATCTCAGGTGATCAGCCTCCCAAAGTGCCAGGATTACATGCGTGAGCCACCGTGCCCGGTCAATGCCATTTTATATAAGGGATTTCAGCATCTGTAGATTTTGGTATCCATTGGGGTCCTGGAACCCACCGCTAACCCCACTGTATATATTTACATACAGTAAATGTATTTGCAGTTTTTTTTTATTTAAATATACTGTTGTATTAATAGAAAATTATTCATTTCGTCCCCACTAAATACATTTGAACGAGTATTTAAGGAATGTTATATTATTTTACTTATTTATTTTTTTGAGACGGGGACTCACTCTGTTACCCAGGCTGGAGTGCAGTGGCGCGATCACGGCTCACTGCAGCCTCGAACTCCCGGGCTCAAGGAATCCTCCCGCCTCAGCCTCCCGAGTAGCTGGGACCGCCGGCGCACGCTACGAGCCCAGCTAATTTTTAATTTTTTTTGGTCTCACTATTGCCCAGGTTCAAACTCCAGAACTCAAGCTATCCCCCTACTTCGGCCTCCCAAAGTGCTGGGATGACAGACGTGAACCACCACGCCTGGCCAAGAATGTTATTTTAATGGCACATCAAGTTATATGTCTTCACCAGGGCACCCCGAGATCTCCATCTGGCTCTTCCGCTTTAATAGGATAAAAATATCAAGCTGTTCTTGGTTGAAGCCAAACCCCTGCCGCAGACGAAAGGCATTACTTCCCCCTTGTGGCCTTACTTGGTTGCTGCACCCAAGTCAGATACCCAGCAGGTAGGACTTTACAATGCATTAGCCAAGGTGAAGAACTGGATGAACTGGGCTCCTTCTGCGCTGGAATTTAATTTAATTTAATTTAATTTAATTTAATTTAATTTAATTTAATTTAATTTAATTTATTTTAATTTTATTTTATATTTTATTTTATTTTATTTTATTTTTATTTTATTTATTATTTTTTTTTGAGATGGAGTTTCTCTGTGTTGCCCAAGCTGGAGTGCAATGGCACGGTCTCAGCTCACTGCAACCTCCGCCTCCCAGGTACCAGCGATTCTCCTGCCTCAGCCCCCCAAGCAGCTGGGACTACAGGCGTCTGCCACCACTCCCGGCTAATTTTTGTATTTTAGTAGAGACAGGGTTTCACTATGTTGGCCAGGCTGGTCTCAAACTCCTGACCTCAAGATCCACCTGCCTCGGCTTCCCAAAGTGCTGGGATTACAGGCGTGAGCCACCGCGCCTGACCCTGGGCTGGCATTTTAGAGCAACTCTTCAGACCAAAGTAATCTGACAGTCCTTAGCCTGGCTAGAACTTATAAAGTCACCCCTGTGCCTGGTAGATGATTTCTACTAGCAGCCTGTGCTTCATGGAGAGGAGATGGGTTTGGATGGGGAGTGGAGAGGAGCAGCTGAAGGTTCCCTCCAACAACCAGCTATTACAGATTGTTCGGGAGGACCTTGGGCCTGCCCATATGGCTGAAGTCTTGAAGTCTAGATTCTTCAGAGCCTTTCCTTCCTCTCAGGTCCTGTTGGAGAAGGTGTCATATGTGGGTTTTCAATAAAAACTAGGGGACAAGGTTGGGCACGATGGCTCACGCCTGTAATCCCAGAGCTTTGGGAGGCCAAGGTGGGCAGATCATAAGGTCAGGAGATCGAGACCATTCAGGCCATCATGGTGAAACCCTGTCTCTACTAAAATACAAAAAAAAAAAAAAAAAAATTAGCCGGGCATAGTGGCACGTGCCTGTAGTCCCAGCTATTCTACTCGGGAGGCTGAGACAGGGGAATTGCTTGAACTCGGGAGGTGGAGGTTGCAGTGAGCCAAGATCGCGCCACTGCACTCCTGCCTGGCAACAGAGTGAGACTCCATCTCAAAAAAAACATAAAAAACAAAAAACAAAAAGGAAGGGACATGGCCATGGGTACCCTGGAGGTCACAGGCTGTGACCCACCAGTGTGAGGAAGCACAGAGAGGAAGACAGGAGCAAACACGTATCTACTGCAATGGAAAGCCTTGGAGAGTTTGACATAATGTGACTCATGTTGTCTCCTCTCCTCTCTTCTCTCTCTTTCTTTCTTTCTTTCTTTCTTTCTTTCTTTCTTTCTTTCTTTCTTTCTTTCTTTCTTTCTTTCTTTCTTTCTTTCTTTCTTTCTTTCTCTCTCTCTCTCTCTCTCTTCCTTCCTTCCTTCCTTCCTTCCTTTCTTCCTTTCTTTATTTCCTTTCTCTTTTCTTTTTTTTTTTTCAGGATCTTACTCTGTCACCCAGGCTGGAGTACAGTGGTGCAATCACAGCTCACTGCAATCTTGAACTCCTGGGCTCAAGTGATCTTTCTCCTCAGCCTCCCAAAGTGCTGGGATTAGAGGTGTGAGCCACCATGCCTAGCCTGAATCATGTTTTTAAAAGCTCGTCCTTTGGGGAGGTGGGAGGGACTGCTGATTTATTAAGATGAACCATGGTGGATGAAGGGCCACAGAAAGTGGACCCCTGGGGAGGACTCCTGAGTAGATGGCACTGCTGGAGCTACAGACCCTGCCCCTCCCCTGCCTCTCACACTGGATGCATCCTGAGGAGCATATCTGGTTGAGAGGACAGAGCCAATTGCAATCAGCAGATATTGACATTGGTCAGTTGAAGTTTGTGTCTATTCTGCTGTCTCTATCTCTAGGTTTCTTCTTTGTATAGCACTTTGTCATGCAAAGAGGTTATGGGATGCTAACTACTAGCTCTGCTCAGTGGTACAGATATAAAATAGGATCTAATAGGGAGAAATGAGCAAGCAGAGAAGTAGGGCACAAGCAATCCCTGGAATGCTCATTACCCCACTTTCCATAATACTGAAATGGGGAAGGAACATATTTTGCTGACATGAATGATAGAAAAAGGAACTTATAAATAGGATCCACAGAGGGGAGGGAACAGCTGTGTGACTATGTCACATTAGAAGCTCCCATGTAGAAGAGTGACCTTATTAGAATGGGGGAGCCCCTGGAACCCAGTGGCTGATAACAGCAGCCAGTTCTTCCATTTGTCTAATTCAGACTTGCTAAACTAGAAGTCTGTGGAGATGAAACTGACTTCTAAGGACATCCAGATGTATCTCTTCTCACGTGTAAAAAAAAAATGTGTCAAATAGAACATTTTTGGCTGTAACTGACTCTTTCTAACCAAAAGTGACTTGAGCCATCGAAGTTTTTGTACCTTGCTTAACAAGAAGTTAGCAGAATAGTCCTTGGATTGCCTCAGTGGCTCAACCTGTCATCGAGGGCCTGGCCATCTCTCCCCTCAGCCACTCTCTGTGGCAACATCTTCCCTGAAGGTTGCGAGATGGCTGCTGCAGATCCAAATATCACAACATGACCTGACAACACCCAAAACCTAGATGGGAATATCAGAAGAGCTTCCTGCCCTGTCTCTCCTGTTTTTTTTCTTTTTCTTTTTTTTCTCAAGTAAGAAAATCTTTCTTAAAATCCTGCCCCTCAGCAGACTTGCCCTTTCATTTCATTGGTCAGAACTGGGGCCCAAAGACACCACTTAACGAACCACAGAGGAAGGAGACAGTACTACTGGGGCTGGATTAGACCAATCATGACTCATGCTGTCAACAGGGAAGAAAGAAAATGCCTGTTGGGAAGTGACTAATAGTGTCCATCATAATAGTTTTTGTTCTTTTCTCTGATGACAGAAGTCATGTATGTTCATTATAGAATATTTGGGAAACCCAGAAAAAGGTGAAGAAGAAAATAAAATCCCCTCAGATTCCACCACCCAGATCCAACCTACTTTGCACTGGTTTTATCCATCTTTGTACTCTAGTCCTTCCATCCTGTTCTGTACCAGCCCTTGAAATCTGCCCATCTCTCTCAAACCACCTTCCATTCAGCACATGGTCCCAAACTTCATTCTTTTTTTTTTTTTTTTTTTTTTTTTTAAGATAGAGTCTCACTCTGTTGCCCAGGCTGGAGTGCAGTGGTGCAATCTCGGCTCACTGCAATCTCTGCCTCCCAGGTTCAAGTGATTCTCCTGCCTCAGCCTCCCGAGTAGTTGGGATTATAGGCATAAGCCACCATGCCCAGCTAATTTTTGTGTTTTTAGTAGAGATGGGGTTTCGCTATGTTGGCCAGCTGGTCTCAGACTCCTGGCCTCAAGAGAACTGCTCACCTCAGCCTCCCAAAGTGCTGGGATTACAGGCATGAGCCACCGCTACTGGCCTTCTTCCTCACTCTTTTTTTATTATTATGAAAAAATTAATAAATAGCAGAGTATATATAATCGGGAGGCTGAGGCAAGAAGACAGCGTGAGCCCAGGAGTTTGAAGCTGCAGTGAGCTGTGATTGTGCCACTGCGCTCCAACCTGGGTGATAAAGCAAGACCTCATTTCTAAAAAAATAAAAAATAACAGTGTATGTATAATAGATGTGTGAAGTTTAAAGAATAATGGTGTAATGAACACTTATGAACTCATCACTGAGCTTGAAAAACTGAGAATTACTAATACTCTGAAGCCCTGTGCGCCCTCCCCACTGACATCCTTTCTTTTCTTTTCCTGAATTTCCCGTTGCTGATTATATTAGTCAGTTGCCACAAAATGCCATGTGTTGCCTCAAAACTCAGTGAGGGCTGGGTGTGGGTATGGTGGCTCATGCCTGTAATCCTAGCACTTTGAGAGGCCGAGGTAGGCAGATCACTTGAGGTCAGGAGTTCGAGACCAGCCTGGCCAACATGGTGAAGCCCCCATCTCTACAAAAAAAAAAAAAAAAAAAAAAATTCAAAAATTAGCTGGGCATGGTGGTGTGTATCTGTAATTCCATCTACTCGGGAGGCTGAGGTGGGAGAATTGCTTATAAGGAGGTGGAGGTTGCAGTGAGTCGAGATTGCACCACTGCACTCCAGCCTGGATGACAGAGTGAGACTGTCTCCAAAACACAAAAACAAAAAACTCAATGAGCATTTACCTCACTCTCAGAATGGCTTCAGAGTGGACTTGTTTTCTCTGAGTTACTTTCTCTTCCCTTCTCCTTACTGTCTTTCTTTTTTTCTTTTCTTTTTTTTTGAGAGGGAGTTTTGCTCTTGTTGAGGGGCTGAGATTACAGGCATCTGCCACCATGCTCAGCTAATTTTTTGTATTTTTAGTACAGATGGGGTTTCACCATGTTGGCCAGGCTGGTCTCAAACTCCTGACCCCAGGTGATACACCCACCTTGGTCTCCCAAGGTGTTGGGATTACAGGAGTGAGCCACTGCACCCAGCCTCGTCTCTCTGTTTCATCAGTCAGAATGTTTGGTTACGAACATGGACACCAACCCTGGCACTCTTAAGCAGATCTGAGTTTTTCCTTTCTCTGTCAACTGATTGGAGGTAATGCCCCATTAAGCCATAGGTGAAGGCTGGGAGAGAGAAGGTGCTACACTAGGGACCTTGGGCATCGAGCCCCCCCACTTTATTTATTTATTTATTTTTGAGACGGAGTTTCACTCTTATTGCCCAGACTGGAGTGCAGTGGCACGATCTCGGCTCACTGCAACCTCTGCCTCCTGGGTTCAAGCAATTCTCCTGCCTCAGCCTCCTGAGCAACTGGGACTATAGGCATGTGCCATCACGCCCAGCTAATTTTTGTACTTTTAGTAGAGATGGGGCTTCACTTTGTTGGCCAGGCTGGTCTCAAACTACTGGCCTCAAGTAATCTGCCAGCTGTGGCCTCCCAATGTGCTGGGATTATAGGTGTGAACCACTGCGCCCCTGCCTGGGCCACTTCCTTGTATAACTTATTTGTGCCTTCAAGGCCTACTTGGGGCCAATCTTATATATACCATTTGCATTTGATGATGGAGTGTGCTGCACATGCCTAGCTTTATGGTTTGGGGGCCAGATAACACCCAATTCATAACGGGCAGCCCAGGTTGGATGATACCTTGGTGACCCATGGTTAAGTGTTCAGTGTCTACTAAGGTCCCACAGCAGGCCAAAAGCTGTTTCTCAAAAGCAGAGTAGTTATCCACAGAGGATGAAAGCACTTTGCTCCAAAATCATAAGGGCTTGCACTGTGGTTCAGCTATAGGGCCCTGCCAAAGTCTCTAAACTGCATCCCTATCTGCCACTGACACTCCAAGTTCCACTGGATCATATGGCCCAAGCAGCAGAGCAGCTTGCACAGCAGCTTGAGCCTATTGCAGAGCCTTCTCTCATTGTGGGATCCACTCACAATTAGCAGTGTTTCAGGTCTCTTGGTAAATGGCCCTCATTTGGGCCAAATACACCCAAATGAGGAATACGTTGCCTGTAAAATCCAAAGTGGCCCACTAGACATTGTGCTTGCTTTTTGTTGTAAGAGGGGTCAGATGCAACAACTTTAACTTCAGAAGGAATATCTTGACATGCCCCACACTATTGGGCCCCTAGAAATTTCACTGAAAAAGAAGACCTCTGAATTTTTGTTGGATTTATTTCTCATCCTCTGACATGCAAATGTCTTACTAATAAGTCTAGAGTAGTTGCTACTTCTTGTTTACTAGATCCAATCAAGATATTGTCATGAATGTATCGGACCAGTATGATACCTTGTGGAAGGGAAAGACGATCAAGATCCCTGCAAATTAAATCATGAAATAAAGCTGAAGAATTGATATACCCCTGAGGTATGATAGTGAAGGTGTATTGCTGGCTTTGCCAGCTGATAGCAAACTACTTCTGGTGGTCCTTATTCACAGGGATAGAGAAAAACACATCTGCCAGATCAACAGCTGCATACCAGGTACCACATATAGGATATATTAATTTACTCAAACAATGAAACCGCATCTGGTATAGCAGTTTCAATTGGAGTCACCTCCTGGTTAAGCTTACAATAATCCATCATCATTCTCTAAGATTTATCTGGCTTCCTCACAGGCCAAATGGGTAAGTTGAAGGGGGATTTGGTGGGTACCTCCACCCCTGAAGATCATTACCCCTTAATCTTTCAAGTTCTTGATTGAGATATTGATCTCTGCAATCCTTCCAGGAATGTGGTATTGCTTTTGTTTTACTATCTTCCTGGGTAGAGGCAGTTCTAGTGGCTTCCATTTGGCCTCTCCCATCACTATGGCCCTCACTTTATAGGTTAGGGAACCAATGTGGGGATTCTGCCAGCTGCTGAGTAAGTCTATTCCAATTAGGCACAGAACTGGGGAAATAATCAGAGGATGGGTTTGGGGACCCACTGGGCCCACTGTGAGATGGACCTGAGCTAAAATTCCACCTGATATCCATGAGCCCCTACTTTGACTGATGGACCACCATGACATTTTAGGCCACCTGGAATTAGTGCCAGTTCAGTCAGTGTCCAGGAGTCCCCAAAAGGTCTGATTATTTTCTTTTTCCCAACACACAGTGATCCTGGGGAAAGGGTCACTTTCACCTTTCACCAGGGTCACTGTGTGTTGGGAAAAAGAAAATAAAAGGTTGACAGTATAAATTTGGGACTGTGTACCAGGCTTCTTCCTGAAGGGGACCTGGTCTCGCCCTCCATTTAAGGGGTTCTGGGCTTGTAAACTGGCTTGAGCCTGGGAATCGACTGAGCTTCTGCAGCTCTCTGCTTTTATGATTTGAGTTAGACTTTTGTCCACTTAACCTAGAACTTTTCTGCTTTCTACAGATCAAGTGAGAATTTAGTAGGCTTCCTATCTATTTCACTTCTAGGAACACCATGCTCAGCTAGCCAACGCCAAAGATCTGCGCACATCAGACTATTCTGATTGCTGCTTTGACCCTGCTGTCCATTTTGATAACCACTCCCACCACACACACACACACACACACACGCACACACACACACACACAAGGGGAACTGGCTCATGCTCTTATGGAGGCTTAGAAGTCCCAAAATCTGCAGTCAGCAACCTGAAGACCCAGGAGTACCTGGAGCACCAATATGGCCTGAAAGCCAGCAGGTTTGAGACTCAAGAAAAGCTGAAGTTTCAGCCTGTCTCCAGAGGTAGGAAAAGACCTGATATCCATCCAGCTGAAGTAGTCAGGCAGGCGGAGTTTCCTCTTAATTAGCCTTTTCGTTCTATTCAGGTCTTCAATTGACTGTATGAGGCCCAACAACATTAGGGCTTTACCTAGTTTTCGGATTCAAATGTTAATCTCGTCCAGAAACCCTCACAGATACATCAAGACAATGGTTAGCCAAATGTCTGGGCATCCTGTATTTCAGTCAAGTTAACACAAAATTAACCACCATAGTCCTTTTTTTTTTTTTTTTTTTTTTTCTGAGATGGAGTGTCACTCTGTCACCCAGGCTGGAGTGCAGTGGTGCAACCTCGGCTCACTGCAGCCTCCACCTCCTGGGTGCAAACAATTCTCCTGCCTCAGCCTCTTAAGTAGCTGGGACAACAGGTGTGTGCCACCATGCCCAGCTAATTTTTGTGTTTTTAGTAGAGACGGGGTTTCACCTTATTGGCCAGGCTGGTCCCAAACGCCTGACCTCAAGTGATCTGCCCACCTTGGCCTCCTGAAGTACTGGGATTAGAGGCATGAGCCACTGCACCCAGCGACCACCATAGTCTTATAGGGAAAAACAAAACTTGCATTCAGGGAACTTCCAGAAGTTCAGTAGGAACAAAACTTTGAGTGTTTACTGGATTGTTCTCTGCCAGAGTGTCTAAACATATTCTCACAGTTACTGTCTCATTATGTGTCAGCCCCTCACACAGCTGTGCAAGGTTCTAGGGCAGGACCTATTTCTCACGGAAAAACAGACATATCCATGATTACATGTGGGAGATTTTAACACACCTCTTTCTGTAACTGATAGAATATGTGAATTTTAAAAATCAGTAAGGACAAAGAATATTTGAATAACACATTTAACATACTTGACCTTATTATTGACATATATGGAACATTGAAACCAACAACTATAGAAAATATATTCAAGTGCACTTGGAATACTTATTGATATGCTAGACCACAATGTAAATAGCACTAAATTTCGAAGACGTGAAATATATAATATAGCGTATACTCAATGACCACAGATGGATTATGCTAGTAATAAAAAACAAAAATAAAACTAGACTATCGGCTGGGCGTGATGGCTCACGCCTGTAATCCCAGCACTTTGGGAGGCCGAGGCAGGCGGATCACGAGGTCAGGAGTTTGAAACCAGCCTGGCCAATATGGTGAAACCCTGTCTCTACTAAAAATACAAAAATTAGTCAGGTGTGGTGGTGGGCACCTGCAGTCCCAGCTACTCAGGAGGCTGAGGTAGGAGAATCGCTTGAACCCGGGAGGCAGGGGTTGCAGTGAGCTGAGATCGCACCACTGCACTCCAGCCTGGGTGACAGAGCAAGACTCTGTCTCGGAAAAAAAAAAAGAAAACTAGAATATCCCAAAATGTTTGGAAATTGAGCAGTGTACTACTAAATAATCCATAGGTCAAAAAATAAACCCCAGTGAACATTTAAAACTAGTTGAATCAAATAATAATGAAAATACAATATGTCAAAACTTGTGAGAAGCAGCTAAAGCCATGCTTAGAGTAAATGTTATGGCTTCAAATGCATATATTGGAAATAAAAAATGTTTGAAAATCAACTATGGAACTGTCTACCTCAAGTAGTTAGGGAAAACATACAGAAATTAAGTCCAAATAAAGTAGAAGGATGAAAGTAGTAAAAATGACAGAGGAATTTAATAACATAGAAAACCAAGACATGAAAGAGAGAATCAACAGAACCAAAAGGTAATTGGCTGATAAAACTACTAAAACTGATAAACTTGGCGGGGTGTGGTGGCTCATGCCTGTCATCCCAGCACTTTGGGAGGCCAAGGTGGGCAGATCACCTGAGGTCAGGAGTTCGAGATCAGCCTGGCCAACATAGAGAAACACCCTCTCTACTAAAAATATAAAAATTAGCTAGGCGTGGTGGCACACTGGGGTGGCTGAGGCAGGAGACTCTTTTGAACCTGGGAGGAAGAGGTTGCAGTGAGCTGAGATTGCACCTCTGCACTCCTGGACAACAGAGTGAGACTCTGTCTCAAGAAATAAATAAAAATAAAAAATAAAATAAAATTGATAAACTCCTGGCAAGAGTGATGAAGGAAAAAAAGAGGAGACATAAAAAACCATCCCTTCGGAATGGAAATAGGGCCATCACTACAGAACCTACATGTATTAAACTATAGTGAGAGGATATTATGAACAACTATGTTCTAGAAAACAAACATATTCTAGAACAACACCCTACTTGTCCTATTTTAAGAAATTGGTTCTGTTACTTATAAAAATCTTCCCACAAAGAAAACTCCAGGTCCAAATGTTTTTTTTTTTTTTTTTTGAGACGGAGTCTGGCTCTGTTGCCCAGGCTGGAGTGCAGTGGCCGGATCTCAGCTCACTGCAAGCTCTGCCTCCCAGGTCTAGGCCATTCTCCTGCCTCAGCCTCCCGAGTAGCTGGGACTACAGGCGCCCGCTACCTCGCCCGGCTAGTTTTTTGTATTTTTTTTGGTAGAGATGGGGTTTCACCGTGTTAGCCAGGCTGGTCTCGATCTCCTGACCTTATGATCCGCCCGTCTCGGCCTCCCAAAGTGCTGGGATTACAGGCTTGAGCTACCGCGCCCGGCCAGGCCAGATGTTTTAATGGTGAATTATTTCTGACATTTAAGGAAGAAATAATAATAACTTTATACAAAGTCTTCCAGCAAACAGAAAAACTGGGAATACTTCTTAACTCATTTTATCTGTTCAGCATTACCTTGATATGAAAACCTGACAAGAACATTATAAGGAAAAAAAATAACTGGCCAAACAAAGATGCAAAAATTCTAAACAAGATGTCAGCAAACCAAATTCAAAGATCTATAAATAGGATAATATTACACAACCAAGTTGTGGTTATTCTAGGAATACAAGGTTGGTTTAACATTTGAAAACCAATCAATATAGTCTACCAAATTAACAGAATAAACTTAAAAATAATCATAGAATCATCTCAAGAGATGCAGAAAAAGCATTTGATTAAAGTCACCACTGGCTGGGTGCAGTGGCTCACGCCTGTAATCCCAGAATTTTGGGAGGCCGAGGCAGGTGGATCACAAGGTCAAGAGAACGAGACCATCCTGGCCAACATGGTAAAACCCCATCTCTACTAAAAATACAAAAATTAGCTGGGCGTGGTGGCATGTACCTGTAGTCCCAGCTACTCGGGAGGCTGAGTAGGAGAATCACTTGAACCCGGAAGGCAGAACTTGCAGTGAGCTGAGATCGTGCCACTGTACTCCAGCCTGGCAACAGAGCAAGATTCCATCTCACACACACACACACACACACACACACAAAGTCACCACCTATTTATTTATTTTGATTTTTAGTAGAGATGAGGTCTTGCTATGTTGCCTAGGTTGGTCTTGAACTCCTGAACTCAAGTGATCCTTCCACCTTGGCCTCCCAACAGGCATGAGCCACCATGCCCAGCCACCACCTATTTATTATAAGATTCTTTTCAAGTTCAGAATAGAAAGAAACTTCTTTTATCTGATAGAGCTTGCACAAAACACCTACATCAAACATCATACTGGTGAGATAAAAACATCTTTCCCCTAAGAAAAGAATGAAAAAGGGTTCCCACTATCACCACTTCTATTCAACATTGTACCTGAGGTTCTCCTCAATGAGACAAAAAAAGGTGTAGAATTAGAAAGAAAACAAATAGGCCAGCATGATGGCACATGCCTGTAATCTCAGCATTTTGGGAAGCCGAGGTAGGAGGATCGCTGGAGCCCAGAAGTTTGAGACCACCTAAGCAACAGAGTGAGACTATCTCTACAAAGAATACAAAAATTAGTTGGGCATGGTGTCTCACATGCCTGTAGTCCCAGCTACCGAGGAGGCTGAGGCAGGAGGATGCCTTCAGGACCTCAAGGTTGCAGTTAACTGTGATTGTGCCACTGCACTCCAGCCTGGACAACAGGAGGAGACCCCGTATCAATCAATCAATCAGTTAATCAATAAGTAAGTAAAACTGTTATTAGTTGAGGGCACGGACTTGGATTGATTCTTCTGCCAGGGCCTGGCAAAGAGTAGGCACTTGCTAAATATCTGCTGAATGGACAGAGAGATGAATAGACAAAGGAGGTATTAAAACATGGGACCCCAAGGTAGGGGCCTTTAATAGGTAAGCAGTAACCATTACATAATCAACAAAAGAAAATGAAACTTACAACAGTAAAACTGCACACAGTGAAAGTTTTTATTGATGAAATAATAAAATAAATATCATTGACAAAACACTAATCGGCAGGCACAGTGACCCACACCTGTAACCTCAGCATTTTGGGAGGCCAAGGTGGAAAGATCACTTGAGCCCAGGAGTTCCAGACCAGCCTTGGCAATATGGTGGAACCCCATCTCTACAAAAAATACAAACATTAGCTGGGTGTGGTGATGCACATCTGTAGTCCCAGCTACTCAGGAGGCTGAGGTGGGAGGATCACCTGAGCCCAGGCAGCTTGAGGCTGCAACGAGCCATGATCATGCCAGTCTGGGTGACAGAGAGAGTCCCTGTCTCAACAAAACAGAACAAAACAAAACAAAATATAAATCAGGGACTGCTTGGCCACTGTCTCCATTTCTGTTTTCTTTTTAGGAGCTCCAGCAGAGTGTCAGGCTATTTGAACCCCTCTTTTGACCCTACAGATGTTTTTGTCTTGTGTTTGTGAATATAGGCTTTTAGATAGAATTACATCATATTGACTGTTTTTTACTGAGAATATTTACCAGAACAAATGCCATTAGGTCAGTTCAATACCTTTGATTTTCTACTTAGCCTATGAAATCTATTTCTGACTTAACCATTTTAATTTAATTTGAACTCAATTATCTTCATCTGAAAAATGATTTTCAATATAAATTTTATGATTATTTGAGTCATCAATCAATCTTAAAAATCTATATCACAGCTTAATAATTATAGCTCTTGCCATTGTAAGTTATATTTTGTGGTCTTTTTTATTTTTTATTTATTTTTTGACACAGGGTCTCACCTCTCTCTGTCAGGCTGGAGTGCAGTAACATAATCATGGCTCATTGCAGCCTGAACCTCCCAGGCTCAAGCGATCCTCCCAGCTCAGTCTCCCGAGTAGCTGGGACTACAGGTGTGTGCCACCACATCCAGCTAATTTTTGTATTTTTTGTAGAAACGGGTTTCACCATGTTGCCAAGGCTAGTCTTGAACTCCTGGGCTCAAGTGATCTGCCCACCTCGGCCTTCCAAAGTGTTGGGATTATATGCGTAAGCTACCACGTCCGGCCTGTGGTCGTTATTTCTATCTTCTTTCAAGTCCACTTTTTCTGGGATGAATTTTGAAGATCTATACTTTATCAAGATTTTTTTTTTTTTTTTTTTTTTTGAGACAGACTTTCACTCTTGTCCAGGCTGGAGTGCAATGGCGCAATCTCGGCTCACTGCAATCTCTGCTTCCCAGATTTAAGCAATTCTCCTGTCTCAGCCTTCTGAATAGCTGGGATTACAGACATGCACCACTATGCCCAGCTAATTTTTATATTTTTAGCAGAGACGGGGGTTTCACCATGTTGGTCAGTCTAGTCTCGAACTCCTGACCTCAGATGACCTGCCCACCTCAGCCTCCCAAAGTGCTGGGCTTATAGGCATGAGCCATTGCGCCCAGACAAGATTTTTTAAATTTTTCCATCAACTTTTAGTCAATAAGTAATTTCACTGTATATTTAGTATGATGTAGCCATTTTCAGTTTTGTTTTTTTTTTTCTGTTGATTATGTAGCGTATGAGGTTTTTTTTTTTTTTGAGACAGGATTTCATTCTGTCACCCAGGCTGGAATGCAGTGGCAAGATCGTAACTCACTGCAACCTTGATCTCCCGGGCTCAAGTGATTCTCCCACCTCGGCCTCCTGAGCAGCTGGGACTATAGGTGCATGCCACTGTTTTTTTTTTTGTAGAGATGAATCTCCCTATGTTGTGCAGGCTGGTCTTGAACTCCTGAGCTCAAGAAATCCAGTAGCCTCAGCCTCCCAAAGTGCTGAGATTACAGGTGTGACTCATGCGCCCGGCCTGAAACACAGATTTCTTACCCTCTTTGAAATCAGTTTTGACTGACAAAGGGTGATTGTTCACGATCTATAAAGGCTTTCTGAAAATAGAGGAAAAAGGAACAACCCTTTAAACCACAATGAGGTTTCGGGACATAGCTATTAGAACAGGTAGACTTAAAAAAAAAGTGATAATACCAAATGCTGATGAGGATGTAGAGAAATTGAATCATGCATTGCTGGTGGGAACATAACATGATACAGTCACTGTGGAAAACAGTTTGGCAGTTTTTTTTTTCTTTTGATACGGAGTCTCGCTCTGTCACCCAGGCTAGAGTGCAGTGGCATGAGCTCGGCTCTATGCAACCTCTGCCTCCTGGGTTCAAGCGATTCTTCTGCCTCAGCCTCCCAAGTAGTTTGGACTACAGGCGTGCGTCACTACTCCCGACTAATTTTTGTATTTTTAGTAGAGATGGGGTTTCACTATGTTGGCCAGACTGGTCTCGAACTCTTGACCTCAGGGGATCCACCCACCTCAGCCTCCCAAAGTGCTGGGATTATAGGCATGAGCCACCACGCCTGGCCAGCAGTTTCTTATAAAACTAAACATGCACTTATCATATGACCCAGCAATCATACTGTTGGGCATGTATCCCGGAGAAATAAAAACTTTTGTTCACACAAAAACCTACACATGAATGGGCATAGAGCTTTATTTTATTCATAATAGAAAAAAAAATAAACTGGAAACAATCCAGATATCCTTCAATGAGTGAATGGCTAAACAGACTCTGGTACATCCACGTGATGGAATACTATCCAATCATCCAAAATAATGACCTATTGATGCATCTAATAATTTAGATGGATCTCAAGGGCATTGTGCTTAATGAAAAGTCAATCTCAAAAGGTTACATTCCCTAAATGACAAAACCAGAGAGATGAACTTATTAGTAGTTGCCAGGGGACAAGGAGGGAGGGACTGCACAAGAGAGTTCCTCTGTAGTGCATGGATCAGTTTTGTATCTTGACTGTGGTGGTGGTACATGAATTTGTACATAAGAAATCTCATAGAATTATACACACACACACACACACATGCACAAATGAATGCATGTAAAAAATGGTGAAAACTTAACCAAGTCTGTAGTTTAGTTAAAAATATTTTACCGGCCAGGTACGATGGCTTAAACCTATAATCCCAACATTCTGAGAGGCCAATGTGAGAGGATTATGTGAGCCGAGGGATTCTAGACCAGCCTAGGCAACATAGCAAGACCCTGTCTCTACAATAAATTTAAAAATTAGCCAGGTGTGGTGGCGCGCGCCTGTAGTCCCAGCTACTCAGGAGGCTGAGGTGGGAAGATTGCTTGAGCCCAGGAGGTTGAGGCTGCGGTAAGCCATGGTAGCATCACTGCATTCCATCCTGGGCAAACAGAATGAGATCCTGCCTCAAAAAAAAAAAAAAAAAAAAAAATTACAAATGTAAATTTCTTGATTTTGATATTGTACTACCATTATGTAAGATGTTGCTATTGGTGGAAGCTGGATGAGGGGTACATGGGACTCTATGTACTATTTATTCTTACGTTTACTTTTTTCTATGTACTATTTTTGCAACTTTCTTCAAGTATATTATTTTTTCAAAGTAAAATGCTTTGAAAAGATGGCAACAATCCTTTAGGAAAAAAAAAAAATGGGCAAGTGGCCAGGCACGGTGGCTCATGCCTGTAATTCTAGCACTTTGGGAGGCTGAGACGGGTGGATCACTTGAGGCCAGGAGTTTGAGACCAGCCTGGTCAACCTGGCAAAATCCAGTCTCTACTGAAAATACAAAAATTAGCCGGGTGTGGTGGTGGGTGCCTGTAATCTCAGCTACTTGGGAGGCTGAGGCACGAGAATCACTTCCCTGGAGGTAGAGGTTGCAGTGAGCTGAGATCGTGCTACTGCACCACTGCACTCCAGCCTAGGTGATGGGGCGAGACTCTGTCTCAAAACAAAAACCAGAAACAAAGAGTTTATCGAGAAAGAAATGCAAATAATCCTTAAGCTTATGAAAAGATGACCTGACGACCTACCTTGCTCATAATAAGAGAAACCAAATTAAAACTACACTGAGAAATAATTTCTCACTCTCAAAACTAGCAAAAATCCATCAATATGCAATATGATGCAGCTGCAAAAAAAGAACAGAGAATGGACTCTCTCTACGTATTTCTTTTTTTTTTTTTTTTTTTGAGACAGGGTCGCACTCTGTCACCCAGGCTGGAGTGCAGTTGCGCAACCTCGGCTCGCTGCAACCTCCGCCTCCTGGGTTCAAGCAATTCTCCTGTCTCAGCCTCCTGAGTAGCTGGGATTATAAGCGTGTGCCACCATGCCTGGCTAATTTTTTTTTTGTATTCTTAGAGATAGGGTTTAAGCATGGTGACCAGGCTGGTCTGGAACTCCTGGCCTCAAGTGATCTGCCTGCCTCAGCCTCCGGAGGTGCTGGGATTACAGGCGTGAGCCACCGCGCTCGGCCCACTCTCTCTATACATATCTGTGGAATGATCTCAGGGACTGATTATAAAGTGAAAAAAGAAAGAGAAAACTGTGTCTAGTATGCTACTGTTAAGCTAACAAATGAGGTGGAATAAAAATATACTTGTAAATTTGTATATATTTTCAAAGGTAGTAGTATAAACCAAAAACTAAGGGAAACAAAGTTTACTTGCAGGGGAAGGGATGAACATTGTGGAGGGAAAAATAGAAACTTGATTTCTCTGGAGAATATACCTTGTTTTGCAGATTTGGTTTTGGAATTACATACATGTTTTACACAGTTGTAAAATAAAATTACAAAAAAGAAAAATCTGGTCGGGGCAATGGCTCACGTCTGTAATCCCAGGACTTTGGGAGGCCAAGGCGGGTGGATCACGAGGTCAGAAGTTCGAGACCAGCCTGGCCAACATGGTGAAACCCCACCTCTACTTAAAAATACAAAAGTTAGCCAGGTGTGGTGGCACGTGCCTGTAATCCCAGCTACTTTGGAGGCTGAGGCAGAAGAATCACTTGAATCCAGGAGGTGGAGGTTTCAGTGAGCCAAGATCACACCACTGCACTCCAGCCTGGGTGATAGAGTGAGACTCTGTCTCAAAAAAAAAAAACAAAAAAAACCACACACAAAAAAATTCCCACAAATCAAATATAAAATAAACAAAACTCTATATTAAGCCAGAGATGAATTATTTTAACTGACTTTTAAATATATTAATTTGACTATACATGCAGAGGGAGGTAAGATTCAAAGGAAAAAAGTACTGCAGAAATCCTATGTTCAATGATCATTTTGTTAGTAAATGATCTATATAGTCTGAAACTACTATATATTATATGTTCAGTATACACATGCATATATATTCATATATACACCCATATATAGTAGGACCAAGCAAATTAGTAATTATCTTAATATTGCTAGGAACCAAGGTTTTCAGTGTATTGGAAAAAATATATATAGATACATAATAAAGAAGTAAAAATCCTGTCGGGTGCAGTGGCTCACGCCTATAATCATAGCACTTTGGGAGGTCAAGGCAGGAGGGTTGCTTGAAGCCAGGAGTTTGAGACCAGCCTGGGCAACATGGTGAGACCCTATTTCTACAAAAAAAAAATTTTTTTTAATTAGTTGGGCATGGTGGTGCATACACATGGTCCTAACTACTAAGGAGGCTGAGGTGGGAGGATGGCTTGAACCCAGGAGGTTGAGGCTGCAGTGAGCTATGATCACACCATTGCACTCCAGCCCGGGTGACAGAGTGAGACCCTGTCTCAAAAAAAAAAAAAAAAAAAAAAAAGTAAAAAGCCTATGAGCCTAGAATTAAATTGGAAATATCATTATGAACTTGTGATACATTTTTCTTTTAGAAAAAAAAAAGTTATTTCCCAACTTCATCCACTAAAAAGAAAAACCCAGAAACAATGACTAACCAATAACAATAAGCACTTAACCTACACTGTAAGTGCCATTAAATAAGCCAGGGCTTCTTGGAAAAATAACTAATTCTATATTCAGGGAAGGAATTGCAAAGTGAGCTTGGAAGCTCTTGTTGAACCAGGAATCAAGGAATCTGTTAAATGCCATTGGGGTTGTGTCAGGAACCACGTTGAAGAAGCTCCCGCTTAGCATAGCTGGAGCCAAGAATACTAACAGCAGTGGACGAAAATACATTACACATATTTAAATCCAGGAATTCGTAATGATACTACAAAAACAAAAACTCACTGGTCACCTTTGGAGACTGCTATGAACCAACTAATTGTTTGAAAAATCGGCAAATAGAGGAAAGTATCAGGCATTTATTGTAGTCTTTTCTGAATGAATTACATACTTCAGGGTAATTAAATAGTTGATGAAGAGAAGAAAAATTCCAGCTAGTAAAGGAAGAGGAAATGATAGAATTATAATGTCACCATTTTGAAACAATAGATTACTGGATCTAGGAATCATCATCAGTGAATGATAACATCGTCAAAAGAGAAACAATTTCACATTATTTGCCTCTGATGAAAGTATACTACACCATATGGGGTATCTTTTTCCCAAAATATAGAATCTGAGTATAATCAAGTCTCTTGAACTAATTATCAATTTACAGCTAGTACAGGGTACAGAGAAACAGAGATTTTCAACACTACCTGCAATGTTTTATATTTTTTTAATGAAGCACTCTTGCAAAACATTAGGAATTGATAGACCTTTTCTATCTATTGGATTTTATTTTATTTTATTTATTTTTTGTTCTTTTTTGAGATGGAGTCTTGCTCCGTCACCCAGGCTGGACTGCAGTGGTGCAGTCTTGACTCACTACAACCTCTGCCTCCCAGGTTCAAGGGATTCTCGTGCCTCATCCTCCTGAGTACCTGGGAGTACAGGTGCGCATCACCACACCCGGATAAGTTTTGTATCTTTTAGTAGAGATGGGGTTTCACCATGTTAGTCAGGTTGGTCTTGAACTCCTGGCCTCAAGTGATCTGCCTGCCTCAGCCTCCCATAGTGCTGGGATTACAGGCATAAGCCACTGTGCCTGGCCTATCTATTGGATTTTATGAACAGGAACATAAAACAACATAGGTATTTGGACAGAGCCTTGGCCTTTGTGGGGGCTCCAGCTCCCCAGCTTTCCCTCTGGGATGCTTTCCTGCCTCAGCCCCACTCTCTGTACTGTTTTGCTTACTTAGAGTATATTCTCTGAGAAATGCTAGGTTGTTCCATCCTGAGACAACTTCTCCTCCTGATCTTGTCCACTCTGCTACACTCCACCCTGACATCCTTAAGTGCCTCCTGCCAACATTTCTAGAGCTTACTTCCTTAATAAAAAACCAAAACAATACAAATGTAAACAAAATAAAACAAAACACAAAATCTTTGTGTCTTGTTTGTCTCTGTGCAGAGCTTTAGAGTTGATGAGAAATTTACATTGGACTCTCATAAATAAGGTTATATGTCAGTATCTGCATTTTTCAGAAAGGTGAAATGACTTATACTCAAGGTCACATAGCTTGGTTTGGTACAAGGACAGACTGGAGGAGGACTGGAATTCAATTCTGTCTGGGTCTTTAGTCTCTGCCAACTCTATCCCACTACCTCTTCAACAAAATAACTGATTAAAAATCACTGTCACAGGCACAAACCCTCAATCTTTGTCATTCCTCACCAGATACCCTGCTCTTGTCCAACTAATTGTGAGAGAGATTTTCTACCTGGAACCTATCTGAGAGTCCACAGAGAGAACTCAGGAGCTCCATGATCTTGGATGGGAAAGTTACATTTTTACATTCATTTATATTTACAGAAATTTAGTATTTCCTCCAATTCTGAATATACATAACAAACTACAGTCAAACTGCAGTGTCACAGTACTTGTGACTTTGTCACTAACAGAAATCACAGATGTTTTCGTATCACATTACAATTGTTGCAGATATCTCAAACTATTATTTGTGTTCATCATTACTGTAAACTTTTGGCAGTCAAACTTAAACTGGCAGTGAAATCTTGTTATTTATTATTTTTTTGAGACAGGGTCTCACTCTGTTTTTAAGGCTGGAGTACAGTGGTGCAGTCATAGCTCATTGTAGCCTGGACCTCTCAGGCTCAAGTGATCCTCCCTTCTGGGTAGCTGCGACCACAGGTGTGCACACCACACCTGGCTAATTTTTTTATTTTTATTTTTTGTAGAGACAGTGTTTTGCCCTGTTGCCCAGACTGGTCTCCAACTCCTAAACTCAAGTGATCCTCACACCTTGGCCTCGCAAAGTGCTGGAATTATAGGCATGAGCCACTGCCATTGTGGAGTTTACAGCAGTTGGAGGAAAATGTGCAGGTGGTAACACTGTGCTTGGCCTGGTGTTTCTTCTGGGTTCCTGCAGCCCCTCGCTGTCTTCTGCCATGGTATTGATTACACTGGGATGTAATTGTGTCAGTGTATTCCTTAGAGTGTGAGTTCCTTGGAGACAAAGCCACGCTTGAGTCTCCTTTAGGCCCCTGGCACCAGCAAAAGACCTGGTTAGTACCTTAAGCTGAGTGAAAAATGAATAAATATTCAGTGTTGTTCATCACCTTCCATGGGTCTATAGACCCCAGCTGGAGGAAACTCAAGTCTTCTAGGAATAAATGCCCTTCAGTTCTGATCCTTTTTCAGGAGAGATTTCCCACCTTGTAGCTAAAGTGAAAATTGGCGGCTCCCTCATTCCCTATCTCCCATTATTCAAACATCCATAACTCTAGAAACAAATAAGCAAATACCACCTCCCCCTGCCCCATGCCCCCAAATCTCTCTTGCTCTCTGGAGAAGGCAAAGTTATGAAAGTCCTAGATTAGGCACTGGGTTTTCCATTAATTAACTCATTTCATCCTGTGAAGGAGATAACATTAATCACATCTTACAATTTAGGACACAGAGGTCCAGTAAGGAGAAGTTATTTTTCCAGTGCCACAGCCTGTAAGTTACTCAGGTGGGGTATGAATCCAGGTCTGGCCTCCCTGTGTCTGTGCACTTTGTATGACATCAGAGTTATTTACACATTAATTAGAAATATTGGCTATCCCAGGAGACAAGGCAAGAACTAAGAGTACAATAGGAGTTAAAAAGAGAAAAGGCACAGATTCAAAGACAATGGGTGTTAACATCAATTTTCCACAGCTGCTTTTAGGGATGACAAATTAAATGGAACTGATGAACTTTTTTTTTGTTTGTTTTTGTTTTTTGAAATGGGGTTTCACTCTGCCACGCCCAGGCTGGACTGCAGTGGCACAATCTCGGCTCACTGCAACCTCTGCCTCCTGGGTTCAAGCGATTCTCCTGCCTCAGTCTCTCGAGTAGCTGAGATTACAGGTGCCAGCCACCATGCCTGGCTAATTTTTTTGTATTTTTAGTAGAGACTGGGTTTCACTGTGTTGGTCAGCCTGGTCTTGAACTCCTGACCTCAGGTGATCTGCCCATCTTGGCCTCCCAAAGTGCTGGGATTATAGGCATGGGCCACCGCACCTGGCCCAGAACTGATGAACATTTACCAAAATAGATTCCTCTGAATCTGGGACTTAAAATACTTGCTAATTATTTGATTTCATGGGTTTCCAACTTAATTGGTGTGTTAGTTTCCTAACCCAACTTAATTGGTGTATTAGTTTCCTAAACTTACCTTAACAAATTACCACGAACTGGGTGGCTTAAAACAACAGATATGTATTGTCTCACAGCTGTGGAGACCAGAAGTCTGAGATCAAGGTGTTTGTAGGATTAGTTCCTTCCGGAGGTGCCGAGGAAGAATCAGTTCCATGCCTCTCTCTTAGCTTCTGGTGGCTGCCAGTATTCTTGGCATTCCTTGGCTTGGGGCTTCCTGACTTTGATCTTTTTTTTTTTTTTTTTAGCTGGGACTATAGGTGCCCGCCACCTCGCCCGGCTAGTTTTTTGTACTTTTTAGTAGAGACGGGGTTTCACTGTGTTAGCCAGGATGGTCTCAATCTCCTGACCTCGTGATCCGCCTGTCTCGGCCTCCCAAAGTGCTGGGATTACAGGCTTGAGCCACCGCGCCCGGCCTGATCTTTGCTTCCATTCTCACATAGCCTTCTCTTCTATGTCTCAGGCACAGAGCTTTCTCTTATGAAGACATCGGTCATTGGATTAGGGACCAACTAAATCTAGAAAGATCTCATCTCAAGATCCTTTCTTAATTACATCTACCTAGACCAACTCTGGGCCACAGAGATGCATCAGACCACCTTGGGCCCTACTTTCTTTCTTTTTTTTTTTTTTTTTTTGAGACGGAGTCTCGCTTTGTCACCCAGGCTAGAGTGCAGTGGCCGGATCCCAGCTCACTGCAAGCTCCGCCTCCCAGGTTCACGCCATTCTCCTGCCTCAGCCTCCCACTAGGCCCTACTTTCAAATGAGGTCGCATTCACAAATATGGGAGTTAAGACTTGGTCATATCTTTTGGGGGACACAATTCAACTTACTACAATTGGTACTCTTTTTTTTTCCCCAACTTTATGAACTTGAGGGATTTTATGTAAAGGATCCTGTTAGACTTAAACTCCAACCATTTCCCTCCAGATTATCTTCTGGTCTTTGTCAGTAACAATTCTCACTCTATCAACTCTTCATGACATGCAAAGCATCTGTTACCTTAGTTAACAATTTTATCTGCCCTAGGAGGTCTGCAAGGTTGGCTTTTTTTTGTTTGTTCATTTGTTTGAGATAGGGTCTTGCTCTGTTACCCAGACTGGAGTGCAGTGGTATGAGCTTGGCTCACTGCAGCCTCAACCTTTCAGGCTCAAGCAATCCTTCCAGTTCAGTCTCCTGAGTAGCTGAGACTGCAGATGTGCACCACCACACCCAGCTAATTTTTGTATTTTTTTGTAGACATGGAGTCTCACTACATTGCCGAGGTTGGTCTCAAACTCCTGGGGCTTATGCAATCTGCCTGCCTCAGTCTCCCAAAGGGCTGGGGTTACAGGTGTGAGCCACTGCACCCGGCCAGGTTGGCCATTTTACAGATGTGGAAACAGGCACATCCAGGGCAGTGATTTGACAGAGGACACCTAGCTAGGAAGTGGCTGAGGCAGGAATTGAACCTAGAACATCAAGGCTCTTTCCTTGTATAATTGCTGTTGTACAAGAGTTTCAGTGGCTGTAATCAGTTCATGCAGACTCATTTGTGACTTACTCTTGCCCTTAACTTTATTTAATGTGTACTTTTCCTTTGTCATTCTAATTGATTATCTATATAGTCTATATACTTGTCATGTTAATTGATTGATTCATTAATTCAACCACCATTTATTGAACCCTTACCCTGTGAGAAGCTCTGAGCTGGACTGAACTCTGGGCCACAGAGGTGGATCAGACTACCTCAAGCCTTGTCCTTGGGGGCAGCATATAGACAATGATCACAGAATGTAAGCAGGGCTGTGGGAGCCCAGAGTGGACTTCTAATCTAGCCAGAGGTCAGCAGAGGCTTCTTGATGTCTGAATTAGGTCTTGAAGGATAAGCAGGATGCAATTTTATGCCTTAAATATTGGCTAATATAATTAAATATTAGGATGGGCATTTGATACTCATCTGTTGATATTAATGGTATGCTGTTAGCTTTCTAACACTCTGGCAAGCAGGCATAGCAGGTTTATATAACAGCCTTCAGCATAAATGGCAGTAACTTCCATTTGCCCAGCGTTGGGTCATTTACAAAACATTTTCACACTTCTCGTCTCATTTGCTGTGACAAAAAGCTCTTTGAGAGTGCTCTGTTTATATTCATGTGATTTCTCTTGTCTTAGCTAAACTGAAAAATTATATTTAATTTTCCAATAAGATCATTACAAAAGTTTTTAAATTAAATGAGATAACTTTGCAATTTATAATCATTCCAATTGCACTGAGGATTAAACCAAGACCTGGTTCTAATCCTAGTGTGGCCAATCCCTTCTTCTCTCCGGGTCTCAATTTCTTCTGCTATAAAATGGACATGTGAGGGATGTTTAAGCTGAAAGATTTAACGAGATAATGGATCTTAGATGCCAGCATAATACCTGCTTCATTCAAGATCAGTTCTCCTAGCATGATCTCTAATATCCATTTTCCTGTGATTCTAGAGCAATTCTTTTTTTTTTTTCAGATGGAGTTTTACTCTTGTCGCCCAGGCTGGAGTGCAATGGCACCATCTCGGCTCACTTCAACCTCCGCCTCCCGGGTTCAAGGGATTCTCCTGTCTCAGCCTCCCAAGTAGCTGGGATTACAGGCAAGTGCTACCAGCTAATTTTTGTATTTGTAGTAGAGACGGGATTTTGCCATGTTGGCCAGGCTAATCTCGAACTCCTGATCTCAAGTGATCCACCTGCCTCGGCCTCCGAAAGGGCTGGGATTAAAGGCATGAGCCACTGCGCCTGGCCTAGAGCAATTCTTAAAGTAAAGCCGACACATATGTGCCAAAGCTCCCAAAGAGATGCTTCGAAAGAGAGGTGGCAAAGAAGCATGTTAACACAGCTGGGAGAAAACCATTGCAAAGTACAAGTTAATCAGATAGTAACAGGCAAAGGATAGTGTTTTGACACTGTCATTTTGACTCCGAGTTTGTTTTGATGGGGTTGCAGAAAAAAATTACGGTGGAAATAATAAACACAAAATAAAACTGACAATGGCTAAAGCTACACATGGTGAAATTTACTATGGATAAAAAAGCAGACTGAATGATCCCATCTTTGTTGGTAACACTGCAATCTGCAAAGTTATTCCCTGGGAAAATTCTACTTAGAAATAATCAATATAAGATAAATCCAACAATGGTTCCAATTACTGTCAGGAAAAGGTGGACTTGGTAGAAATAATGACTAACAAAGAAATTTCATTATAACAGATCAATAATAAGTAAAAATTGATAAAAATAAAATATAACTGTTGGGTGAATCAAATTTTTTTCTTGTAAAATTCATGAAGAATATATATATATTTTTTTTATTTTTTAGAGACAGAGTCTTGCTCTGTCACCCAGGCTTGAGTGCTGTGGTGCGATCATGGCTTGCTGCAGCCTTAAAATCCTGGACTCAAGTGATCCTCTTGCCTCTGCCTCCTGATCAGCTAGAACTTACAGGTGCGTACCACCACACCCAGTCAGTTTTTCTATTTTATTTATTTATGTTTCTGAGATGAAGTCTCGCTCTGTCATCCAGGCTGCAGTGCAGTGGCACGATCTCTGCTCACTGCAGCCTCTGACTCCCGGGTTCAAGTGATTCTTGTACCTCAGCCTCCTGAGTAGCGGGGACTACAGGCGTGCACCACCACACCTGGCTAATTTTTTTGTATTTTTAGTAGAGATGGGTTTTTACCATGTTGGCCAGGGTGGTTTCGAACTTCTGACCTCAAGCGATCCACTCATCTCGGCCTGCCAAAGTGCTAGAATTACAGGCGTGAGGCACCATGCCAAGCCCAATTTTTCTATTTTTTAAGAGATAGGGTCTCACTATGTTGCCCAGGCTGGTCTTGAACTCCTGGCCTCAACGAATCCTTCGGTCTTGGCCTCCCAAAGTGCTGGGATTATTGGCATGAGCCACTGCAACGAGCTGCTAAATAATATATCTTGAGGCTGCGGGCGGTGGCTCACGCCTGTAATCCCAGTACTTTGGGAGGCCGAGGCAGGCGGATCATGAGGTCAGGAGATCGAGACTATCCTGGCTAACACGGTGAAACCCCGTCTCTACTAAAAATACAAAAAAATTAGCCGGGCGTGGTGGCGGGTGCCTGTAGTCCCAGCCACTCAGGAGGCTGAGGCAGGAGAATGGCATGAATCCGGGAGGCAGAGCTTGCAGTGAGCCGAGACCGTGCCACTGCACTCCAGCCTGGGTGACAGAGCGAGACTCCGTTTAAAAAAAAAAAAAAAAAGTTAGAAATCACTTAACTGTGCTATATCAAAAACTTATCCAGGAATTGAATTGGTTTCATAGAGTTAATTTCTTTAAAACTTTCATAAATTCATTAATGTTGATATAATTCAGACTTGGAAGTTTACATGTCATGATTTTGCAGTGATTTGGAGAGAGAATTCTCAAATGGTTAGATGAAGGGTTTGGACTGTAAGTGGTATTTTACAGTCTTTAAAGCACTTTCATACCCATTGTTTCATTGGATTCTCCTAATAACCTTATGAGGTGGCAGGGCAGGTGGATGTATTATAGAAACTGAGATTTCGAAAAGTTAAGGGACTTACTAAATGTCACCTATCATGTTTATGGCAAGTTCTTTTTTTTTTTTTTGAGACAGAGTCTCACTCTGTCGCCCAGGCTGGAGTGCAGTGGCTCCATCTCGGCTCACTGCAAGCTCCGCCTCCCGGGTTCCCGCTATTCTCCTGCTTCAGCCTCCTGAGTAGCTGGGACTACAGGCGCCCGCCACCACGCCTGGCTGATTTTTTGTATTTTTAGCAGAGACGGGGTTTCACCGTGTTAGCCAGGATGGTCTCCATCTCCTGACCTCGTGATCTGCCCGCCTCGGCCTCCCAAAGTCCTGGGATTACAGGCCTGAGCCACCGTGCCCGCCCGGCAAGTTCTAATTTAGGATCTGATTCCCAGATTACTAGTCCAATAAGTTTCTCATATTTATTTATTCACCTAACTCAGATAATGCTTTACTTGCTGGATAGACCAAACTAGCCCATACTTTGTGCCACTAGGAGAAAGAAGTGGGGAAATGGAAGAGGAGAAGACGGGGTTTAGAAGAGGGCAAGGTCTGGCCAGGTGCGGTGGCTCATGCCTGTAATCCCAGCACTTTGGGAGGCTGAGGCGGGCGGATCACGAGGTCAGGAGATCGAGACCATCCTGGCTGACACAGTGAAACTCCGTCTCTACTAAAAAAAAAAAAAAGTACAAAAAATTAGCTGGGTGTGATGGTGACCGCCTGTAGTCCCAGCTACTGGGGAGGCTGAGGCAGGAGAAAGTCGTGACCCCGGGAGGCGGAGCTTGCAGTGAGCCGAGATCGTGCCACTGCACTCCAGCCTGGGCGACAGAGCCAGACTCCATCTCAGAAAAAAAAAAAAAAAAAAAAAAAAAAGAACAGGGCAGGGTCAGTGTAACACTAAGAAAGAGACTTGTTTGTCACATAGCCAACATATGATAGGTATCTTTTTCATTATTATCAGAAAAGGGAGAAGAGAGGCTGAGATTTTAAGGCTGGGAGAATAGGATGTAAAAGGAGATAGGTAGTTTGAAAAAGACAGTGCCTGATGTATTTGGGGAAAGTGAGTCCTGAGGAACAGGAGTCTGACTAGAGTGAGGTGGGGTGAAGCTAGAGAGGCTGCAGCAGGATGGGGAATAAGTCATCCTCTGAGCTAAGCAACCTGGGCTTTTTCCTGTAGGCCTGTAGTAGAGCTATAGTGTCCTGGTGGTTCTTACAGAACACCAAGGAACAAGGGCATATAAAATTGAAAATATCAAATCCTGCTGGGCGCAGTGGCTCATGCCTGTAATCTCAGTACTTTGGGAGGCCGAGGTGGGCAGATCACTTGAGTCCAGGAGTTCGAGACCACCTTGAGCAACATGGTGAAACCCTGTCTCTGTAAGAAAAACAAAGAAAAAAGAAAAATTAGCTGGGCATGGTGGTGCCTGTAGTCCCCGCTACTTGGGAGGCTGAGGTGGGAGGATCACATGAGCCCAGGGAGACGTTGCTGCAGTAAGCCGTGATCATGCCACTGAACTCCAGCCTGGGCAACAGAGTGACTCTGTCTCAAAAAATGAAAAAAGAAAAGAAAACATCAAGTCAAACAGGGCTTAAAGGAAAAAAATCGTGAAATCAAAAATAATCTGATACTATGTTCTGTATTCTAGAAGAGCTGGACACAGGTGCCAGAAGAAGAGAAAAACTTTTTTAAAGTGAAAGACATATAGTTTTGTGTAGGCAGAGCTTCATAGGCCCTTTACAATAACTCTGTATCTCTCTCTTCACTTCCTCTTCCCACCGTGATCTCTGGCCAACAGATTAGAAACCACTGCTATAAGAATTCAGATAAGCCGGGAGCGGTGGCTCACGCCTGTAATCCCAGCACTTTGGAAGGCCGAGGTGGGCAGATTACCTGAGGTCAGGAGTTCAAGACCAGCCTGGCCAACATGGTGAAACCCCATCTCTACTAAAAATACAAAAAATAAAAATAAAAATAAAAATGAAATTAGATGGTGGCACATGCCTGTAATCCCGGCTACTCAGGAGGATGAGGCAGGAGAATTGCTTGAGCCCGGGAGACGGAGGTTGCAGTTAGCTGAGATTGCGCCGCTGTACTCCAGCCTGGCCGACAGAGCAAGACTCTGTCTCAAAAAAAAAAAAAAAAAAAAAAAAAAAAGAATTCAGATAAAAGGAAAATCAGTGTGTCTAAATATGTTCTAGGGAAGGTAGGACTTTGGCTTGAGTTTGAAGAATAAGAGAAAAGGAGAAAATGGGTGTGGAAAGACCAGAAAAGGAAAAATTTTGAGAAGGCGCATTGAAAATTGAGAAAGTTCTCCCTTCTAACTTTATGAATTGGAAGTGACTACTATTATTTGTTTTAATAGTGTAACTATTAAAACCAGGCAGGCACAGTGCTGAAGCGTGAATGAGGCAATGGGAAGTCATGGAAAGCATCTAGGCAGCAAAGAAAGGTTAGATTTGGAAATTATGTTTTGTGGAAGTAGTACAGCTTAAAAAATTGTCCAGGTGTAGTGTGGCTCACGCCTGTAATCCCAGCACTTTTGAGAGCTGAGGCAGGAGGGTCTCTTGAGGCCAGGAGTTTGAGACCAGCCTGGGCAATATAGTGACACGACGGTCTCTTACAATTAAAACAAAACAAAAAACAAAACAAAAGAAAACAAAAAACAGTTGTTAGGTGCTCCTTTTAAACAATTCAAACAATATGAAAATAAAAATTACAGCCAGGCACGGTGGCTCCTGCTTGTAATCCCAGCACTTTGGGAGGCTGAGGCGGGCGGGTCAGGAGGTCAGGAGATCGAGACCATCCTGGCCAACACAGTGAAACCCCATCTCTACTAAAAATACAAAAATTAGCTGGGCGTGGCGCGCGCCTGTAATCCCAGTTACTCAGGAGACTGAGGCAGGAGAATGGCTTGAAACCGAGAGGCGGAGGTTGCAGTGAGCCGCAATCGCCCCACCGTACTCCAGCCTGGCTATAGATCCAGACTCCATCTCAAAAAACAAAAAAAAACCTACGTGCAATCTGACACCCTTTCCCCCAAGATAATCATTGCTAATATTTTGGCGAACCTCTTTCCTGAAATCTCTCCATGCTTATAGAATATTGTGTCAAACTTCACATAAATGTACCCGTGTAGACATGCCGTTCTGTAATCAGTTTTTTTTCCCTGAAGAATAAATTGTGAATAGCTTTTCATATCAATAGATTTATATCATCATTTTAAATGGCTCCTTAGTATTGCATTGTATGTATATGTCACGCCTTATTGAAGCAGCACCCTATTGATGAACATTTACTCCCCCCATAATTAACTACGTCATATAACAACTTTGTGCATTCATCTTTTCGGAATTGCTCGATTATTTTTTAAGGTAAATTCTTGAAAGTAATGGAGCTGGGTCAAGAAGTATGCGCTTTGTCGTTTGGATTCAAGTTGCCGAATCGTCCTCAAATTTGCAGGGAGACCAGCGAGGAAGCTCTGGCATTAGTTCTGGTGAAAGACAACTGAAACAGAGATGGCGAGGGAAGAACAGAATCACAGGTGATCTAGCCCATCAAGGCCCATCCTCGGTGGGCTGGCATATTCCTTCCCTTTGCCTCTCACTTCTTTTTCTTAACATGGAGGAAGAACCGAGAACTGCATCTCCCAGCATTTCGCAGGGACCACACTCCCTGGGAACTGTAGTGCCGGGTCTGAGAAGGGTCCGGAAGGAGAACGGGAAGCTGAGAGGCATGCTGGGAGGTGTAGTCGAGATAGAGAGAGAGAGAGAGAGAGCAAGAGCGAGAGAAAGCGCGAGCAAGAGAGAGAGAGAGCGAGAGAGAGAGAGAGAGAGAGAGTGTGTGTGTGTGTCTATGCAAAGAGGATGGAGACGTTGCGAGTACGGCCCCTTGGGGATGGGGCCTCGGGCGACCTGACTTTCCTCACAGGTGGTCTTTGAGTCTACAGAGTCTGCCAGCGGATGGTTGGCTTTATTCCATTGTGCGTGACCGGAGAGGGCGCGGCCCCTCTGCACCGGGCTGGCGGCGGGAGGCTCAGGCCGCGCGCGGGCTAAAGCAGGGCATGCCGGGAGTTGTGGTCCCGGCGCTCTGAGGCTGTGGGACGTGTCGCGGCGCCGCGCCGGCTCCTCCTTCCCTGCCCTTCTCAGCGGTCCTCCGCCTCCTCCCTCCGCCTCCTCCTCCCTCGCCCGCAGCCGAGCGTCCCCTCCCCCAACCCGTCGGGCTCCTCGGCGGCTACTGCAGAGGATTCAGAGCCGAGTCGCTGAGGAGGAGGAGGCTCCGGTCCCCGCGCGCCATCCGCCACCCTACTGGACACGGGCGAGGGAGCGAGAGCGTCGCCGCCGTAGCCTCCGGAGAAGACAAGGGCATCGCCGCCTCAGCCGCCGCCGCCGCCGTTTTCGCCTGCAGCTGCTCACCGGTGAGGAGACTCCCCCCGCCACCCGGTCCGCTGGTCCTGAGCCTGGGCCGGTGGCGCTGGCGAGAATGAGAGTGGGGGCTGCGGAGCCCCCGTGCAGGTGGTGGGGAGGGGGTTCAGGTCGCGATGGAACGGCGGGCTGGTGGGGGAGACTTGTCCAGGCGCTGGCTGGGGGTGGGGTGAGGGTGGGACCCAAGCAGGTTGGGGGGCGGGCGACCAGGGAGGAGGACTTTTGATGGAGAATAACACAACCTGGGACAGGAGAGTGGGGTGGGGGCGCCAGGTTGGAATTCGGGATGGTCTTGGGGCGAGGTGGAAGATGAGACTAGGGTGGGATGGCTTTTAATGGGGGAGGGGACTGAATGAGGGTGGTGATTTGGGTTTGGCCTGGAGCAGTTGACAGCTTGGGATCTGAGCTGGGGTGAGGGGTAGGGGAATGATTTCAACGGAGAGTGAGTGGCATGTACAGGGCTGGACAGGACCCTGCGGAGTGTTAATTCAGGAGGGTGGAATTTGGGGTGGACCTGGGGCAGGATGATGGAGGTGGCAGGAGTTGGGGGTGAGGGGCTTGGCATGGGTTGAGACCTGAGCTTGAAGTGGGTGTTTGTCATCTGGGGCTGGTGGAATTTGTGGAGACTTACGGAATAGCATGGGTTAGGATAGAGCAGAGGAGTGCAATTTGGGGGTTTCCTGGGGTGGGCTGATGGAGGTTGGAATAGGAGTTGGTGGAGGTGAAACATTCAGTGAGGGGAGTGTGATGGTGAGCTGGCAGGAAGGGGTCACATTGGAAGTCAGGCCCGAAATGGGAGGACAGGGATGGAAATAGAGTGTGGGGCACAGTGGGTTGGATTTAGGGTGATCTTACAATCACTGGAAAGGGCATGGTGGCTCCTTGGTTGCAGGGTCAAGGCAGAGGGCACATAAAACATCACTGGGCTGCATTCATTGAAAGGATAGCGGCAGGGGTGAGCAAAGTTGGGGGATGGTATCTTGAAGAAAATGTCCCTTGGCCAAGGTGGCAGAGGGAGTTTTGGAGAAGGACTTTCGGAGATGAGCTGGTAGGCCTGGGGAGGTGGTTGCTGATGGTGAGGTGGCACAGGGGAAATTTAAGGAATGGGAGACCTGGAGTTGTTGGTATGGATGGGGCAGAGAGGATGGAGAGGGACAGTGAGCTGTGCCGGAGAAGGGGGTGGAAATGGGTTGGATTATTTTGGAGATGAAGAATTGGGATGGCCTCCAAGAGACACATGAGGGTTAAGGGTTGGTATGCTTAAATGGACAGCTTTGGTGACTGTGGTTGGGGGAGAGGCAGTAAGCCTGTTAGAGGGGACTTTGCAGGGGACACAGAAGAGAACATCTCATTCTTAGGGGCCATTTTAATCTGTTCAGTTGATCTTTTTGTTTGTTTTATTTATATTAGTATAATTTGGAAGTCAAGTCAGCCCAAAGGGTAAAGTTGAAAGGGGATTTAGTTAAGGTAGAATTAAGGAGGGGAGGGTGTCTTCTGTTATTTGTATATCATAAAAAGTAAGTTGGGGGAAAAGGAGCATACTTCCAAACTAAAGGTGGGAGAAGATAAACTGGAATGTAATAGATATTTTTCTATATAATATTTCTGCCTTTTCCTTTCCCCTCTCCTCCTGGTGCATTTAAAAACTATACCTGGAATTTGAAATTTAAATAGATTTGATGAGCTTGAGATTGTTAAGGGTGCATTTCTTGCTTGAGAACTAATGAGTAAGCCTTAAAAATATGAGACTGAATTTATTTTGTAGGTAGGCAACATGCACATAGGCAAAAAGAGCTTGGGTCGTTTTTATCCCCTTTTTAAATTGATTGCTTGAAGACGCCATTTGTTAGTGTCCTGGTTTGCAAGGCAATTAGGCCCATCATTGTATTGCAGGCTAATAATCCTGAGATGAGTCTTGGCACCACTGCTTTATGTAAACAGAGAGAAGACAGGAAATATGGAAATGTCATAAATATTCATTGGTGAGATGGTTTGGTACTGATGGAGTTTTTCATATGATTGTCTTTTGACATTTATAAGATTGAAAATAATTGGACTCTATTTCTAAAGATTGAATTTTCTTCCAAAGGAATTCAGGTGATCAGAATTCTGTCAGATGTGAATAAATAAAGCATATTGAGTCATTTTTATTTTATTTTTTAGAGAATGATGTTGATGTAGGTACACTGTATTAACTACAGAAACAATATCTCCATCTATTCATCAGAAATTTGATTTAAACCTTAGTGATATGCTCATTCTTAGGGCAGAATGGTGATAATGGAAGGTACGCAGGAGTGTAAATGGAGGGAACATCATTAGAGAAACAGTTTTCTGGACCTAATTGCATTAACTGTTATAATATGTTAAACATAAAGTGGCTGTTGATTAGAGCTCAGACTGAAAAAAAAATGAGGAGGGATGTAAAGTAGTTAAAATTGGCACCATTGGGATTGAAATAATTCTTTTTATTTTTGTTTAAGCTTCAGAGTTTAACTCGCAAACAAACCATTTTCCTTGGCTTTCACAATTGAGCATATAAAAATACAATTTAGAATCTTTTTTTTTTTTTTAGCTCCAAAATGGGCAGAATGATGGAAAGTTGGACTTATCCTTTGAATTGAAAGTGTTTTGTAATGAGGAAGCTTTCTGTATTATAATAGAAATCAGGTTTGAGCAGTTACCTGTAATTCAATGAGACTGTAATCTAATGCAAGCATTTCCCTCATAACTTTACTCTGGGGTCTAGACGTTGTTTTTGCAGATCTGCGGGCTTGGTCTAGAGGCGGGATGTTTATATTAAAGCCCTAGCTTTTGAGAGCCCAACATGAAAAGTAATTGCCTGGAAGAAATGTGTTGGTGGATTTTTTTTTTCCACAGCCATGGTCACTTGTGTAGTAGTAATGTGTTTTTGTATCTTTACCTCATTTGGTCCTCCAGATATCTTGGTGAGAAGAGAGCAGATGGAGGTATTGGTAGACAGAAGCCTTGGTGGAATGAATAGCCTGTGAGTTTAGGAGTTGAGTCCTGGATTCAAATCCTGGTTCTACTACTTGAAAGCTGAGTGATTTCAATCAAGTTATTAAAAACCTTGATTTTTATCACCAAAGTGCTGACCAAAGTGCTGGCTCCCAGCACTTTGGGAGGCTGAGGTGGGCGGATCACTTGAGGTCAGGAGTTCGAGACCAGCCTGGCCAACATGGTGAAACCCCATCTCTACTGAAAATACAAAAATTAGCCAGGCATAGTAGGTGCCTGTAATCCCAGCTACTCGGGAGGCTGAGGTAGGAGAATTGCTAGAACTGGGGAGGTGGGCAGTGAGCCATGATCACACCATTGTACTCCAGCCTGGGCAACAAGAGTGAAACTCTGTCTTGAAAAAAACAAAACAAAAAAAACCTCTTTCATATTTAGTGGTAATGGCCGCAAAACATTGTGAACATAATTAATGCCACTGAATTGTACACTTAAATTTGGTTAAAAAGGTAAAAATACACAAGAAAACCTCAGAAACCAAAAAAACTGGCCAGGCACAGTGGTTCACGCCCATGATCCCAGACTTTGGGAGGCTGAGCTGGGCGGATTGCTTGAGCCTAGGAGTTCGAGACCGGTGAGGGCAACATAGGGAGACCCGTCTCTACAAAAAAAAAAATTAGCTGGGTGTGGTAGCCTACACCTGTAATCCCAGATACTCAGGAGGGAGGTGGGAGGATTGCTTGAGCCAGGGAGGTCAAGGCTGCAGTGAGCCATGATCATGCTGCTCTGCACTCCAGTCTGGATTACAGAGTGAGACCCTGTTACACAGTCAAACTTTCGTACTTCACAAGGCTGTCAAGGAGAACAAACCAGTTCATGTCCTGAAAACACTGAACATATATGAAATATCTGTTCACTATTTATTTAATGAATGTCTGCTAAGTGCCATGGGAAATAAAAATGAACAGAAAGTAGTTGTCAAGGAGCTTTTAGTGTCATGGGAAAGACAGACAAATTAAATATGGTGAGAAAAATGAGGCAAAATGAATGCTATGGTTAAATGTGGGTTTTGAAGTCTGCCTACCACTTAACTATTAGCTGTGTGACATTGGGCACAGTGGGCTCATCTGTAAAGTGGGGATAATAGAATTAATATCATGGGATTGTTTTGAGGATTAAATAAGATAATCAATGGAAAGTATTTAACACAGTATGTTTTTTAGTACACATTAAAAAAATATTAGTTGTTGCCTTTATTGTTAGAAAGATAGGCAGAGGCTAGAATGAATAGCCTTGTATGCCCTACCAATGAGTTCTTAGTATTGTGGTATATATTAATGAGGTATTATTTTGTATTATGATCTCATGCATTTTTGCATGTGTACAGTCTGGGAAGTTTAAATAGTTCTTTAAATACCAAAGTCCTAAACAGATGTTAGCTGTTAGCTTCCTCATTAATGAAATAAGAAGAAAAATTATGCTTTGAGAGGTTAAATGACTTGTTTAAGGTTACACAAGTCAGTGGAAAAGTCTGGGTTACAGCCCCCAAATTCTAATTTGTCAACCCCATTTATATCTTTTTTTAAATTGTAAAATATGTCATATGTATAAAAGTATATTTAACATAAACCCACAACTTAAAGAATAACAAATTGAAGACTTTTCTACTTGCTACCCAGCTTAACAAAAAGATTTCTAGTACCTTTAAAGCCTCTTGTGAGGTCCTACTTGATTGAGTCTCCTACCTTCTCTCTCCCTCAGAGGTAAACAGTTTGCTAAATTTTATGTGAATCATTTCTTTGCTTTTCTTCATACTTTTACCAAATATGTGCATATCCCTAAACCATATATTTTTTTACTTTGCAACTTTTTATAAATAGAATTATAGGATAACTATTGACTTGCTTTATTCTTATTTATTCTTATTTTTTAACTTTTAAAAAAGCTTTATTTCTTCCACCATTAAATAATGTATGCTCATGATAGAAACTAAAAATTACAAAAAGTAAAAAGAAGCAAAAGTATTGTTTTTAGTCCCATTACCCAGTAACACTTTCTGTTTGTTTGTTTTTTTGTAGAGACAAGGTCTCATTATGTTGTCCTGGTCAAGTGATCCTCCTGCCTCGGCCTCCCAAAGTGCTTACAAATGCAGACATGTGGCACCATGCCTGGCTGACAAATGCTTTTTGTAGAAAATATTTTGTGCCACATATGGCCTCTTGTTGTTCTTTCTCCTCCCTTCCACTCCCCTTCCCTTTTGTCTCCCCGTCTCCCTCCCTGTTCTTCTCTTTCCCCAAGCCCCTCCTCTTGCTTCTCCCCAGTCTTTCTTCTCCCTCCCCTTCTCATTTTCCTCCTTTTACGTGGTTTTAAGAATGTAAAAACTCACAGGCCATACAAAAATAGGCCATGGGCGGGCCATAGCTTGCCGACCCCTGGTATGTTAACAGAAATCAACTCAAAGTTGTAAAATATTGAAGAGCAAAGAGACTAAACCAAGTTCATATTTCTTGCTTTATTTTGTTAAATTTAGTTCCTTGGACAGTTATGCATATCTTTAGTGTTGAAAACAATGGTATAGAATTTTTTTGTCAAATTGTGTTTATCTGAAAGTTTAACATTTTATTAAATGAGCCATTATTTTCTGTATGAAGACACTGAGGAAACCTCAGTTTATAAAGTTCCAGCACAACTCCTCCTCCTGCCGTTTAGGCAGGTGTCTGGGTCCTTTCAGAGTATGCCTATTTTATGATGATACAGGTTGTGCTTTTTCTTAGATATAGACGTTTTGAAGGAACCCTGAGATGATATATTTTTCACAGTAAACTTCAATCCCTGGCTGACTTGAGATTATGATCTTGATTTGCCTTCTGATCGTGTCCCTCAAGCTTGATGATTTCTGCTAACTTGTATTTCTTTTCTAGCCTCTGTTTTATAATTTTTCTAAGTATTTTAGTTTTCTAATGTGTCTTCCTTTGTCTTTTCTTTTGTGTTGATAGCAAATGTCTCTATCAGTAAATAATAGCTATGCTACTTATACTTATGCAAGTATAATGGTACTATTTTATTTGATATATAGTTTTTAGCTTCGTCATGTGGCATTGTTTTCATTTTAAGGATGAAGAAATTAAGACTCTAAGAGGGTAGCTGGGTTCAGTGGCTCACACCTGTAATCCCAGCACGTTGGGAGGCCAAGGTGGAAGGATCGCTTGAGCCCAGGAGTTCAAGACCGATCTGACCAACATAGTGAGATCCAGTCTCTAGCTGGATGTGGTGGCATGCACCTGTGTTCCTAGCTATTTTGGAGGCTGAGGTGGGAGGATCACTTGAGCCCAGGAATTTGAGGCTACAGTGAGCTATGGTCACACCACTGCTCTCTAGCATGGGCAAGACTATGTTTCAATAAATAAATGAATAAAAAGATTCGAAAGGGTAATTTGTCTTAGGCCTTAAGACAAGTAGGAAATTAGTAGGGAAAGACAAAAGGTACCTAACATTTGAGTATCTATGGCAGGCAGTATGCTGGGTGCTTTCTTTTCCTTATAGATAAAATTTAATCCTCACATTTCTACTGTATAAGGAATTGTGACCATTTCACAGAAGAAGAAATGGAAGCAACTGAGGCATATAATGATTAACTAGTTTGCATTTATTTACATAGCTAGTAAGAGAAGAAAAGCTCATATTTAAAAACCTGATCTGCCTGGCTCCAGAGCCATTGTTCTTTTTGTTGTACTGCATATAAATCTTCCTGGTTTTAAGCTGTTAAATCAGTAGTCTTCTTTTTTTTTTTTTTTTTTTTTGAGACAGAGTCTCGCTTTGTCTCCCAGCCTGGAGTGCAGTGGTGCGATCTCCGCTCACTGCAACCCCTCTTCCTCCCAGGTTCAAGCGATTCTCCTGCCTTATCCTCTTGAGTAGCTAGGACCACAGGCGCGTGCCACCATGCCTGGCTAATTGTTTGTATTTTTGGTAGAGATGGGATTTCACCATGTTGGCCAGGCTGGTCTCGAACCCCTGACCTCAGATGATCTGCCTGCCTCGGCTTCCCAAAGTGCTGGGATTACAAGCATGAGCCTGCGCCCAGCCTAAATCAGTAGTCTTCAACCTTCTTAGGGTAGTATCTGGCTACTCTTTAGAATCACCTGAGGATCTGTTTAAAAAAAAGACGTGTCAGTTCTACTCTGGACCAGTGTGAACAAAACTTCTGTAGGTGAACATAAGGCAGATGTGTGTATATTTATATAGAAAATATAAATTAAAAATAAATTATATTTAGGTACATAGAAAAAAATGCACAAAATGTATAACCAGCATTCGGATCAAGAAAGGGAACATTATTCCCTCCTCCAAGGAAACCAACAACTTCCAGTACTGTAGATTATTTTCACCTGTGTATGACATTTCATAGGTATGACTGGCTTTTCCTATATAACATACTTGTGAGATTCATTTACGTTCTCGTATGTAGGTATAGTGTGTTCTTGCTTATTGCTATGTAACAACAGTTCTCAAACATTTTGGTGTCTTCATATTCATATTTATTGATGACTCCAAAGAACTTTTGCTTGCAGTAGCGCAGTCATGGCTCACTGCAGTCTTGACCTACTAGGCTGAAGCAACCCTTCAACCTCAGCCTCCTAAGTAGCTGGGACTACAGGCATGTGCCACTATGCCTAGTTATTTTAAAATTTTTTTGTAGAGACAGGATCTTGCTCTGTTGCCCTGGCTGGTCTCGAACTCCTTGGCTCAAGCAATTCTTCTGCCTCAGCCTCCCAAAGTACTGGGATTACAGGTGTGAGCTACTGCCCTCAGCTGTGTTAGCATATTCTAATGAAAATAAGTATATTATTCTAAATGAAAAAAATTAGAATAATATTTTACATTTTTAAAAATCTCTGGTATCTTATTGAATCTGCCTCTGCATTCAATCTGTTGCAGTTTGTTGTTTTGCATGGAATATAAAGAAAATTCAGTCCTGCATAGATAGTTAATTGGAAAAAGGAGGGATTTTTTTTTTTTTCTTTTAAGAGAGTTTTGCTCTTGTTGCCTAGGCTGGAGTGCAATGGCACAATCTCAGCTGACTGCAGCCTCCGCCTGCTGAGTTCAAGCGATTCTCCTGCCTGAACCTCCCAAGTAGCTGGGACTATAGGCATGCACCACCACGCCTGGCTAATTTTTGTATTTATAGTGGGGGGTTTCACCATCTTGCCCAGGCTGGTCTCGAACTCGTGACCTCATGATCCACCTGTCTAGGCCTCCCAAAGTGCTGGGATTACAGCTGTGAGCCACCGCACCCAGCCAGAAGGAGGAATGTTTTTATGTAATTGTGGATATTCCTCTTTGATACTACACCAGTCATGTCCAGCCCTTTGAATGTGAGAACTTTTTTGCTTATCTGTGGTGGATATCATGAAAATTATACACACTTTTTTTCCTTTCCTTTCCTTTTCTTTTTTTTTTTAAGCTTATCAGCTATTGTTAGTGTTGGTGTGTTTTATGTGAGGCCCAAGTCAATTTTTCTTCCAGTGTAACCCAGGGAAGCCAAAAGGTTGGACACCCGTGTTACACCAAAACTTGACAATTGGTAGTTTGTTAAGGTTCATTGCCGTGTACAGTCTGAACCATATCACTGAGCTTTCATGCTCTGTTACATTAAAATCCATTGGTCTGTTTTTTTCTTTATTATTTTTTAATTTGCTTATTTCTCCAAGAAAAACCATTGGTCTATTATGTACTTTAAATAGATCTTTTATCCATGCATAATTTTGGTAGCATTATGCATTGGTCAGTTGGAAAATATTGGTTCATTGAGTATCTTAGTCTGCTCAGGCTCCCATAACAAAATGCCATAGACTGGGTGGTTTAAACAACAAAAATTTATTTTCTCTCAGTGCTTCAGGCTAGAAAGAAGTCCAAGATCATTGTTCCAGCATGGTCAGTTTTTGGTTAGGGCTCTCTTACTGGCATCTAGATGGCCACCTTCTCGATGTTTCCTCACATGGTGTGTTGGAGAGGGAGAAGAGAGAGAGAGAGAATAAGTGCGAGTGAACAGGCAAGCTCTCTGGTGTCTCTTTTTAAAGGCACTAATCCCATCATGGCAGCCCCACCCTCATGACCTCATCTAAACCTAAGTATAAATCATCTAAACCTAATTATCTCCCAAAGGATTCATTTCCAGATACTATCACATTGAGGAAAAGGGCTTCAATTTATGAATTTTGGGGGGAGGCAATTCAATCTATATTACTGAGTTATGTGGAGCTTCTTTTTTGAGACCAGGTTTCACACTGGAGTGCAGTGGTGCATTCACGACTCACTTTGGCCTCAACTTCCTGGGCTCACGTGATCATGTAATCCTGCCACCTCAGCTCCCCGAGTAGCTGAGACTTCTGGTGCAGGCCACCGTGTCCTGCTAATTTTTGTATTTTTTCGTAGAGAAAAAATACACTGTGTTGCCCACGCTGGTCCCCAACTCCTGGGCGCAAGTGGTCCCCCTGCCTCAGCCTCCCAAAGTGCTGGAATTACACATGTGGGCCACTGCGCCTGGCCATGTGCAGATCTGAATTGTATAATGTTTAAGAACCCACATTTGTTAATATCACCACTCATCTCATCAGACAAGTCTTTTCTAATTTTCACTTGAAAGCTCAAATTTTATCATTGGCAACCAATACTGATAGTTGTTTTCATTGAAGTGACAGTCTCACATTGTTCATTTTCAAAAAATTGTCTGCCAGACATCCAAGTCTGAATAATCATAATTTTTCGTGCCAGTCGTTTTTTTCAAGTAAAAATGGTGTTTATGAAAAGAAGCAGCTAGTACAGCTTGCAACTCAATTGCACAAGTGCTTTAGTGCTTTTCTTTGAGACAATTCTTGCACCTTAATATGCAGCAGAAATGCTTTATGTGAGGCTGGGTGCGGTGGCTCACGTCTGTAATCCCAGCACTTTGGGAGGCCAAGGCGGGTGGATCTCCTGAGGTCAAGAGTTTGAGACTAGCCTGGCTAACATGGTGAAACCCCGTCTCTACTAAAAATACAAAAATTATCTGGGCGTGGTGGCTTACACCTGTAATCCCAGCTACTCAGGAGGCTGAGGCAGCAGAATCTCTTGAACTGGGGAGGCAGAGGTTGCAGTGATCCGAGATTGCGCCACTGTCCTCCAGCCTGGGCGACAGAGCTAGACTCCATCTCAAAAAAAAAAATAAATAAATAAAAAAGGAATGCTTTATGTGTACATTCCATTTTTCCATTTCTTCACACAGAATATGAAACAGATGCATAATTAGGATTAAGATTTAGTAAAATTAATACTTTTTTTTTGAGATGGAGTTTTGCTGTGTTGCCCAGGCTGGTCTTGAACTCCTGGCATCAAGTGCTCCTCCTGCCTCAGCTTCTCCAGTAGCTGGGACTACAGCTCTGCACCACTGTGCCTAGCTATAATTAATAGTTTTTACGACCTCAAGGACTTTTTTTTTTTTTTTTTTTTAAAAGGAATCTCACTTTGTCACCCCAGCTGGAGTGCAATGGTGCAATCTGGGCTCACTGCAACCTCTGCCTCCTGAGTTCAAGCTATTCTCCTGCCTCAGCCACCCAAGTAGCTGGGATTACAGGCGCCTGAAACCATGCCTGGCTAATTTTTGTATTTTTAGTAGAAATGGGATTTTTGCCACGTTGGCCAGGCTGGTCTCGAACTCCTGACTTCAGGTGATCCACCCACGGCCTCCCAAAATGCTGGGATTATAGGTGTGAGCCATTGCGTCCAGCAAGAACATTCTTTAATGAAACTGAAACTAAGTTTTTTTTTTTTTAACATGTCCATGAAGAATGCAATGACACTATTACAGTTTGGTGTCACTGCCTTGATTCAGTATAGGGTGATATATTTTTATTTGTTGATATGATTATGTTTCTAGGCTTTACTTATTTCTTATTGGGGGAATAGCTGATGTTGTCAAACCTTTACTAAAAATACTGTTTTGAAAGCCAATGTGAATGCAATTTTTTCTTTGCCTTAGTAGAATAAAAAACCTTTAGAATTGAACAGTTTCACAACTTTGTCAGGATGTTAGAAAATTAATTGGGCTTGGTGCTTACTTTTCTCCACGTTGTGGTTAAGGAAGGGTGTGAAGTGGCTTTTAGAGAACTATCCATAGCTATGCATAAGAGTGATTTTTGAGGTATATTAGGTCTCCCTACCCTTAGCCTGTTACATTTACAATAGAAAAAGACAAAGGTACAGATGAAGTCATAGGCAAATAATCTTGTATAATGACTTCGGTTTTTCACTGTGATTGGACAGAGGAGAATGGAGAAAGAAGTAGTCTAGATAAGTCATAGTGCTAAACAGTGTTTTATCTTCCAGTTAACACCCCTGTATAGCCTGGAACCTTTGTTCTGGGGGTAGGAAATAACATTCATTGTGTACCGACATTGTGCTAGGCCTTGTTATCTTACTTAAACCTGACAATTTTTCTGTGTGTATGTGGCTATATTTTTTAGTTTTAGACATTTAAAAAAATGATGATGATGATTTTTTATTTTTTTTGAGATGGAATCTTGCTGTTGCCCAGGCTGGTCTTGAACTCCTGGACTCAAGTGATCATCCTGCCTCAGCTTCCTGCATGGCTGGGACTACAGGTGTATGTCATTGCACCCTGCTGTGGTGGTCATCATTATTTTATGTGTAAGAAAACAGAAGCTCAGAGATGTTGAGCCTATGCAGGCCCATCAGTCAATAAGTGACTAGGGTGGGATTTAATCCCCAGACTTTTCTGCCTCCAAAACCTATGAGTGCTTTTTCCTATGTGACATACTGCCTTCCAGAGACAGTGTCTCACTGATTATTTGTATATCCTTGATACTTGGAACCTAGCAGGGGCTTAGTACATTTCTGTGGAGTAATTGAGAACAGTGCTAAGTGAGTGAACCAGTTTTCACAGAGCAGGATGTAACTCACCCACTCTGAGCTAATGTGCATGTTGGTACTACAAAGTATAGAGTTATGCAGTGGTTTTGTACACTAGGATCTGGTCATGGTTTGTTGCTATAGGGAAAGGGTCAATCTCCTTTTTTTGTTTTTTTGTTTTCTTTTGAGACAGAGTCTCACTTTGTCACCCAGGCTGGAGTGCAGTGGCATGATCTTGGCTCACTGCAGCCTCTGCCTCCTGGGTTCCAGTGATTCTCCTGACTCAGCCTCCCTAGTAGCTGGGATTACAGGCACGCACCACCATGCTCAGGTAATTTTTGTGTTTTTAGTAGTGATGGGGTTTCACCATGTTGGTCAGGCTGGTCTCAAACTCCTGATCTCAGGTGATCTACCTGCCTTGGCCTCCCAAAGTGCTGGAGTTATAGGCGTGAGCCACTACGCCTGGCCAGGGTCAATCTTCTTGATGATAAATGTAAAACTATTTAAATAATTTGGATATTTAGTAGTCTAAGAAATTTAATGGGATGAATTTTCCCATAGCTGTTAAGAGTAAGCCAGAAAAAGGAGATGCAGTATGTATTTCTAAAGAGATCATCCCATTAATAGCTATGAGACCTTGGGTATGTTACTGCACTTTTCTGTGTTTCATTTTTGTAACCTTTAAAAGGGAAGTGTAGTAATAATAGTACATAATTCCTATATAGTTGTGAGGATTGAATGAGATAATTCATAGAGAACTTACCACAGTGCTTGGCAAATAATAATTAATAAATGGTAGCTGTTATTAATGTTATCTTTCTAGAGTGGAAGTATGGAATTTATTGTGACTTTCAGTATATGAAGAAGGAATAATGTTTTGTCTTTTAAAACACCTTTATTAGAGAAATTAAGTGCTGACTTTATTGGTTTTTGTATTTTGGGACCGATTTTCTAGTTGTAGCCTACTTGGTCTCTTCTTGGCAACAGATCAAACTGGCTATTTGCTTGGATTTCTTGGTGAACCAATGGAGGTATGGTATGACCTTTGACTCTCCATCATTCTTTTCTTTTTTTTTTTGTAGAGATGGAGTCTCGTTATGTTGCCCCGGCTGGTCTTGAACTCCTGGCCTCAAGCAATCCTCTGCTGTCTTGGTCTCCCAAAGTGCTCGGACTCTATCATCTTTTTAAACTTTGTGGTGTTTAGTTGAAACAGATTGGATTGTTCTGGAGAGTTCACTGAGGTTGATAGTTCTTTCTCAATTAAAAATGTCAGTGGATTGGGCACAGTGGCTCACGCCTGTAATCCCAGCACTTTGGGAGGGTGAGGCTGTTGGATCATGAGGTCAGGAGATCGAGACCATCCTGGCTAACACGGTGAAATCCTGTCTCTACTAACAACACAAAAGCAAAATTAGCTGGGTGTGGTGGCGGGTGCCTGTAGTCCCAGCTATTCCAGAGGCTGAGGCGGGAGAATGGCGTGAACCCGGGAGGTGAAGCTTGCAGTGAGCCAAGATCTCACCACTGCACTCCAGCCTGGGTGACAGAGCGAGACTCCGTCTTAAAAAAAAAAAAAAAAAAAAAGGTCAGTGGGCCAGCCATGGTGGCTCACACCTGTGATACCAGCACTTCTGGAAGCCAAGGCAGGAGGATCACTTGGGCCTAGGAGTTTGATACCAGCCTGGGCAACATAGGGAGACTCCATCTCTACAATAAAATAAAAATAAATTAGCTGGGAGTGATGGCACATGCCTGTGGTCCCAGCTACTTGGGAGGCTGAGGTGGGAGGATCGCTTGGGCTCAGGAGGTTGAGACTGCAGGGAGCACTGATCACACCATTGCACTCCAGCCTGGGTGACAGAGTAAGACAATGTCTCAATAAAGAAGTCAGTGAATGTAAAAACACCCCTTTCTAAATTTTTTCTAACTAGATCAATCATCATTGAGGAGGTACAGTGTTTCTCCATAAATACCCTACCCCAGAAGCAAAAGAGTGTTTTTAAAAATATTTTTCTGTGTTTATTTACATTTTGATCAGGCTGTATAATTATGAAGGGAAAAACCAACACCCTTTAAAATGAGCACGTCTGAAAGCCTGCCCTTCAACCAAGTGTCACTGTAGGGACACTGTCTCCTAGGTAGGAGTTAGTATGAAACTCTTGACTTAAAACCTTTGAGTTGAGGTCCAGGTTTCCCAGTATGGTATCTGAGGTGGTTCAGGATCCTCTCCCCAACTTCCTGACCATTGTCATTTATTGTTTCTCCTCCTGGCTTGCACATTTTACCTCCAGTACTCGTGAAGTTTGCATTGTACTGTGCCTGTAGTTCTTCAGATGTGCAGTGCCTCTTTTCTCACTGTCTTTGGACATGCTATTCTCTTGGCCTAGATATCTCTTTGTTACTGTTAATTGGTCTACTCTGATTTAGCCTTTAAGACTCAGCCTAGGAGATAACCTTTTCCAGAAGGTTTTCCATGATTTCCTAAGTTGGAATTGGGTTACTCTGATTGTGGTTATCCATTTATTTGTTGGTCTCTTCCACTTGCAGTGGACAGGAGTTGTATCTGATCATCCTTTTATTCTCAGAGCCCATCTTGGGACCTTGTACAGAATAGGCATCAGTAAAGACATGTCAGGTGAATTCATCATTTCAAACTGGCCTATTAACAGCTGTAATTTCCCGATGAGTCAGTTACTCCATGTTGCTCTGGGCTGAGTTTTTTTTTTTTTTTTGAGACAGAGTCTTGCTCTGTCGCCCAGGCTTGAATGCAGTGGTGTGATCTTGGCTCACTGCATCCTCCGCCTCCCAGGTTCAAGCAATTCTCCTGCCTCAGCCTCCTGAGTAGCTGGGATTATAGGCGTGCGCCACCATGCCCAGCTAATTTTTATATTTTTACTAGAGACGGGGTTCCATTGTTTTAGCCAGGATGGTCTTGATCTCCTGACCTCGTGATCCGCCCTCCTTTGCCTCCCAAGGTGCTGGGACTATAGCATGAGCCATTACACCTGGCCTGGGCTGAGTTAGAGTGTCTTCTATCATTGTTGTTGCCCCTTGCTCCCTGCCCCTTGTGTTATCTCTACTCTACTTCAGCCCACTCTCATGTAGCTTTCCTTTACTCTTTGCCCATAGCTGGGTCAGTGGAGCTGTGTACAGAGTGGACACAAAGAGACTCAGAAAGAACTTGATTTATGACAGGTCCCTGGAATTTCACCTGGAATGAATGAAGATCACATTGGTAAATGGAGAAACTGGGACCTTATGATTGCTTTTCTGACTCTTAGTCTAGAGTTCTTTTTTCTGCTTCCAAGTTTCCTCTTTATTAACCTTTGGTCAGTTTTAATTTATAGATAATGTAAAACGAATGCTATAAAACCAAATTGTATCAAATGCTTGTGCATTTGATTTTTACAACTGAAATATAAGACTTGACTTAACTGTTTGATGGTGGAAAGATTGAGACTTTAGGAAATGTGGGTTTTTAATAACTGCCTTATTAAGCCATCAGTAGTTTTTGGCAGGCAATTTTTTTTTTTTTTTTTTTTTTTTGAGACAGAGTTTCGCTCTGTTGCCCAGGCTGTAGTGCAGTGACGCGATCTCGACTCACTGCAAGCTCCGCTTCCCAGGTTCATGCCGTTCTTCTGTCTCAGTCTCCCGAGTAGCTGGGACTACAGGCATGTGCCACCATGCCTGGCTAATTATTTTTGTATTTTTAGTAGAGATGGGGTTTCACTGTATTAGCCAGGGTGGTCTCTTATCTCCTGACCTCGTGATCCACCCACCTTGGCCTCCCAAAGTGCTGGAATTACAGGCATGAGTCTGGCAGGCAATTTTAATTATGATTCCCCAAAATATTTTGCTGATTAAAGTCTTTGTAGCAAGCACAAAGAATCACTTATGCCTCTATGCATTGTTTTAGTCAACATGGATATCAGCCTCTGTGTTAGGTTGGTTTTGATGATACACGGAGATGAGTTAGGTGTAGTTGCTGTCTTCAAGGAGCTCCCAGGTGCAACAGAGATAAGATATAAACAAATAAGTTGACTGGGTGCGGTGGCTCATGCCTGTGATCCCAGCACTTTGGGAGGCCGAGGCGGGTGGATCACAAGGTCAGGAGTTCGAGACCATCCTGGCCAACATGGTGAAACCTTGTCTCTGCTAAAAATACAAAAATTAGCTGGGCATGGTAGCACATGCCTGTAGTCCCAGCTACTCGGGAGGCTGAGGCAGGAGAATCGCTTGAACCCAGGAGGCGGAGCATGCAGTGAGCCGAGATTGTGCCACTACACTCCATCCTGGGCAATAGAGGGAGACTCCATCTAAAAAAAAAAAGGAAAAAGAAAAACCAAGTTACAGTTCAATGTTATAGATGTTATAAAATAAGTAGCAGAGAGAGGGTATGCAAACCTTTTTTTAGGGAAGAGTTCTTGGGGGAAGAGTAACCTGAGCTTATTTTTGAAAGAAGACTAGGTCTTGGCCGGGCGCGGTGGCTCAAGCCTGTAATCCCAGCACTTTGGGAGGCCGAGACGGGCGGATCACGAGGTCGGGAGATCGAGACCATCCTGGCTAATACGGTGAAACCCCGTCTCTACTAAAAAATACAAAAAACTAGCCGGGCGAGGTGGCGGGCGCCTGTAGTCCCAGCTACTCGGGAGGCTGAGGCAGGAGAACGGCGTGAACCCGGCAGACGGAGCTTGCAGTGACCTGAGATCCACTGCACTCCAGCCTGGGCAACAGCAAGACTCCGTCTCAAAAAAAAAAAAAAAAAAAAAAAAAAAAAGAAGACTAGGTCTTATGTGTGGACAATTCTGTACATGGAGTTGGAAGAACTGAATTTGAACCCCAGCTCAGCCACTTACTAAGCCGTCTGACTTGGACAGGTTGTTTAAGTACTCTGCAAATCTCAGTTTTTTCCCATGTAAAGTGGGGACAGTCATATCTATATCTACCTTGGAAATTTAATACATTTGAAAGAAGCTCATAAATGTGGTATGCAAATATTCGGTGTTTTAGCTCCTAAATGTGGTATACAAGTATTATATTCTGTTTTTTTTCCCCAAGCCAAACTGTATCCAGCTGTATTAAAGATACTTTTCATAAACAATCATAGCATTTCAGGCAGGACATGGGCAGACAATCATTAACAGTGTACAACAACTTTCAAACTCCCTTCTTCAATGGACTACCAAAAATCAGAAAGCCACTATAAATCCCAATGGAGTCTTCATCTGATGCTCTGAACAGGGAAAGTTTAGAGTGAGGGTTGACATTTCACATTTAGCATGTTGTTTAACAACTTTTCACGAGCCGACCCTGACTTTCAGGAAGTGAAGTGAAAGTGACAGAATTTACCTGAAGATCCACAATCTAGAAACAGAACCACTGCTCTTTTGACAGGTGCCATCTCAGTGGCATCACTGGAAAGTCTAGATTGCCTGACACACTGGTAACCAATGATTAGGGGTCAGGTCCCAACAGATGTCTGGGTTTAAGGGAGTTAAGTCTAGCTGAAAGGTGGAAAGGGAGAAGAGGACATAAAAACAAATTTGTTTTTCCATACCACAGGCTTTTGTGCCAAGGTGGCCATGTGTGTCAAAGTCAGGGAATCCCTGCTCCTGGGAGCCAAGAGGAAGTCTCTCAAAACTAGAAGGGAAAGGTGTTTTCCCTGCATCAATCCAGCTTTGGAGACATTCTATTAGTGACATATGCCCCTTCCTCTCAAAACAACAATGACATATTCTGTGTGTTAACAGTATAGCTTAAAAAAGTAAAACGAAATTCTGCATTTTTATAAAACTTGATTAAAAATAGTATTTCAACTGTACACCAGAAGTACACAGTTAGTAAAAATGCACACACTTCGGTTGGCATCTCCAGCACCTTCAGCTTTCTGTGCCTGGTCTGTTTTGGCGTCTCCATTTTCTGCAGGGTTATCCCCCTCCTGGCCAGCCTCAGCTTTTCCCTTTTTCCGTTTGGGTACCTTCTCTCCCTTCTTTGCAGGGGCCTTCTTAGGCCTGGGCTCTAGCTTTGGAGGAGCAGGTTTAGCAGACAACCTCATTCATCTTCTCTGTGGTTCTTCCTTCACGTTGGCTTTATCTCCTTTAGCATCCCCTTCAGCCTTTCTCTCGGGCATGGTGGCAGTGACAGCGACGGTGGTGGGACGTAGGCACTGGGCGTGGGATGCAGCAGAGCACAGGCTTTGGTTGGTCTGGGGGTCGTTCTCACCTCTTCTTCTGGTTTTTGTTTTTTACGTATTCATTGACAATTATATTTTGACAGATTGTAGCATCAATTTTCTGACCTAAAGCAGAAATAAGTGAGGAAAAGATTAAGTTTATTAGTGTGTAGATGTCATTTATGAAGTGCTAGCACTGTAAACATGTATCAGGGCAAATATTTTAAAGTTCAGATCCATGACACTTTGATTCTGTGCTATTATGCAAGATACTGCTTAAGGTACCTAATGAACGGTATCTGAAAAATTATTGAGTTTGCTTCTGAGGGGCTTGGATAGCAACAAGCTGAACTAGAAAGAGCCACATTTCCTGTCAGAAGACTTATGCTTGCATCCAAGTGATGCAGCTTATATCTGTGCCACCATTGAAGGTTATTTAACATTTCAGAGTTTCATTTTCTCCATCAGTAAAAGAGAAAAATAATAGTTACTTTATAGACGGTGAATTAGAAATAAACTGGATAAATTGCTTACCACTAGCTTTCATCAGTTAAATGTTTAATTTATGGAATATTAAACAAATTTCTGTTTAATTACACTAGATTTCTTTAGAGAAACTTGCTCTAAATGGTGGGCAGGGGGAATTCTGTTATTTATGCTTTACTGACACTGATGATATTTTACCACCTTCTTCCAGTTATTCCTCAATAATTTTGCAAGGTGAGTTTAAATCCCAGCTGTTGTACTTACTTGCTGTGTGACCTTCAAAGTTACTTAATCTTTCTGTAACTTATTTTCTCCCTCTATTAGGTGGAGAAATAGTGGCATTTATATTATATAGTTACTTAATCTTTCTATAACTTATTTTCTCTATCCATTAGATGGAGACATAATGGTATTTATATTACATAATTATTAGGAAGCAACTAAAGTGCTTAGTTCAGTGTTTGGCACGTAGTATGATTTCAGAAAATGGTAGTGCTGTGGACTGAGTGTATCCCACCAAAACTCATATGTTGAAACCCTAATCCTCAGTGTGATGTTTGGGGTGGGATTTTTGGGAAGTAATTAGGTCATTAGGATGGAGCTCTATAAGTGTCCTTATAACAAGAGACAGCAGAGAGCTTATTTCCTCTCTCTCTGCTTTCCACGATGTGAGGATACAGTGAGAAGAGGGCCATCTGCAAACCAGGAAGCTGACTGTCACCAGACAGCAGATCTACTAGTACCTTGATCTTGGACTTCCCAGCCTCCAGACCTGTGAAAAATACATATTTGTGGTATTCTGTTACATACACAGCAGCCTGAACTAAGATGGATAGCATTGTTATTATCACTTTCATTTTATAAATGAGAAGGTGAATACAGATTTAGAAACTTGATTAGATTCATAGTAAGAGGCAAGGATGGGATTCAATCCAGGTTTGTGTGATGCCAAAGACTTTACTGTTTATTCTTTTACTAGACTACATTTTATAATTAACATTTCATTTGTATGGAAACGTATTCTGAAATGCTGTAGAGTGCTTGGAAATAATTTGTTATTTTTAGGTATTTAAAACTTTCAGTGATGTTTTACTAACTGTTTACATAAACTTGAAGCTAAATTGGTTAGGGAAAGAACTCTTTGGCCTGGCCTCTCTGTGATCAGATGGTTTTAGGGCAGATATTCTGGGGTGGTAGTCAGTGGTTAGTCAAAAGAAAATTGTGTGTGTGTGTGTGTGTGTGAGAGAGTGTATTTTCTCCTAGACAGCTTCATTGAAGTAAAATTGACGTACAATAAGTGATACAAATTTTATACAGTTTGCTAAGTTTTGACATACACATACACCCATGAAACCATCACCACAAAGCAGATGGTGAACATACCCGTCACCTCTCAAAAGTTTCTTGGTGCCCCTTTGAAATCTTTCCCTCCTTGTTCTCTTACATCCCCCCATTTAAGCAACCACCTATCGGCTTTTCTATCACTATAAATTGAACAATGGTCAGATCAATCAGGATTCAGTCAGTTCACCTCTCAGCTGTAGTTTGATCATCTGTGAAATAGGGATTCTACCATCTTCCCAAAGGACCATCAGAGAAGATTAGGAACAATGTATATAAAGAGCCTACCATAATGTCTGATGCATAGTAGGCCCTCAGTCCCTGGAAGCCAGTATTACCAGCAAGCTTTCACTTGGTGGTCTAGAGTACATTTAGGAGTTCAGAGTGCCAAAATGCATTTCTGTCACTTAGAGCTCCTGTTCTCTTCCACTGAATGGGCTTCCAGTGTTTTTGAAACAGGAAAATTTACATTTAGGCAGCTTAAGACCCTAAGGGACTTTCTGTTGCTCCTACCTTCCCTCCCTCATGCCCAGTGTTCCACATGCTATTAATTTTGAACAGATGTTCCTCAAAAATAAGAGATCTCCACAGCAGATTTTTGAGCTCTTTATGCGTATGTTTAAGTCTGGCATTGTGATCAAGCTGCATAAGCAGTGAGTTTGTAGTCAGAGTTCTGGGTTTTAGTTCCTGTTCTGCCTTGGGCAAATCATAAAATCTTTCTGAGCCTCAGTTTTCTCAGTGTAAAGTGGTGGTGGTGGAGTCATACCTCAGAAGTTTGTTGAGAGGATCAAAGGAGAATTCTGAAAGTGAATTGTATGATGAGGTTATAGTTCATTTGCATCCTCCCATGACTGCCTCAAGTGTTAGAACTTTGTAAAAGGATCAGGTAGCATTTAAATCTGGTATCTTACATGTTTTTAATGTAAGTATTTTAAATTAGGCTCATGTTAAATAAAAACAAATTTCTGTTGTTTAAAAAAATAAATAAATAAATAAGGCTCTAATAATAGAAAAAAATGGCAAAAACCCAAGGTCAAAAGTGCTTCCATTTTAAAGTCAGAGAAACTTTAATTCAGATCTTAGTTATGTAGCTGTGTGACCATGGACAAGTTATTTAATTTCTCTGAGCCTTAAATTCTCACCTGTTAATAAGGCATATCTGTTCTACCTCAGAGGGTTGTTGGGAGGATTAGAAATAATATGTGTACAGTAGTTTGCATATAGCAGATGCCCAGTGATGCTAGCTTCATTTCCAAAATTGGTAGATTTGTAGATTCGTTGAACTATTCCTGAAGGGATTACTTTTGCCTTATCTATTCCGTGATGTAGTTCAGCACAGGTTAGCTCTTAGGTAGTGTCTCAGGTTTCCCATTCTAGTCTGTAAATGTCGTTTGAGGTTTGTGTTGCTAGCAGTTATTGCAAAGGAATATTTTTGTCATTTTTTTTTTTTAAATAATGGGAGGAACCTGTGCTTTGCTTTTGTACTTTCTCATTAATTCTCATCGCTCTGTCTAGCTAGAGATACTTTGTATTGTGAGAGCCAGGGAAACCAGAGGCCATTTTCTTGTCTCTCTGTGTTTATTTGGGTTGGAGTATTATCTAAAAGTTCCCTAGTGAATAAAGCAGATTTGCTGAGTTCAGATTCTTCCCTCCTGGGTGAGCCCAGGATCGAACTACTGGGCAAGAAAAGAAATAGGAAAATGTGGAGAAAACTGGTGAGTTCTGCTTGTAAAGTTGTTAGGATCTTTGAGTTGGGGGGCATGTAGGAAACAGTTGATTCCCCATTTCCCTCTTCCCTTCCAAATCCTGTACACTCCAACACAAAGGGAGCTTTAAGATGGAGGTCTGCATTGTAATTTCCTAGAAATTACTGCTTCTGGTAACTGCTCATTCAGTTTTCACCTCTTTGCTGCAGTAGATGAAACAATGGGGACAATAAAACCATTTATCTGATGGCTGTAGCCTCATTGGGATGTTTGTTTTAATAATGGTATAATTTGCAGGGTTCATAAATTGTGATTTCATTCTCATGGAAATAACTGCCCAGTGGTATTTGGATTCTCAGGTCTCCTGTTGTGGATAATTTCACTAACATTCTGGCTGACAATTCCTTTTATTCTACACTTCGATTTAGATTGTTCATACTGGTTGGGTAATTAGCCCAGAGCAGAGACAGTTTTTTTTAGTCTGGGGCTGGCAGGTGGTTACTAGGTAACTGGAAGATCTTCTGAACAGGGAAGAAACTCTGCTTAGGGATTCAAGGCAAATATCCAGGCTTGTTTGGATTATCTGGGATTAAAAGAATTATCTAATACCAAAATATTTGATGAAAATTGAAAATTTAATTCATCTGAATGTTTATTTTCCATGATACCAAACAACCCTTTATATTTGGAATATCCTATGTTTGAGTTTTAAATTTTCATGTGCATGTTTTGGCAGGGAATATCCACAGAGGGCAGAGGCTGATAATAGCTACACATGCTAGACATTGCCATAGGTGTTTTGCTTACATTATGTCTAAATTTTTTTTGGGGACACAGCTTGACTCTTGTCGATTAGGCTGGAGTGCAGTGGCACGATTTTGGTTCACTGCAACCTTCGTCTCCCAGGTTCAAGCGATTCTCCTACCTCAGCCTCCCAAGTAGCTGGGATTATAGGTTCCTGCCACCACGCCCAGCTAATTTTTATATTTTAGTGGAGACGGGGTTTCACCACATTGACCAGGCTGGTCTCAAACTACTGACCTCAAGTGATCCACTTGCCTCAGCCTCCCAAAGTGCTGGGTTTACAGGCTTGAGCCACCACACCCAGCCATTTCTAAATCTTAATGAGAGCTCTGATATTATTCTCATAGGTAGGTATTGTTCCCATTTTACCTATGTAAAAAGTTAAGACAAGTTTAGTAACTAAATTAAGGGACAGCTAATTAGTGGAAGACAGTTTACCAGATTAAAAGCTTATACTAGGTTTTCAATTACAGGGTAAGACATTCTGAAGATACATTCAAGTTTCTATTAAACTGTTAGATATGACACCATTTGGCTCAAAAATATATTATACATGAATTAGTACCTATCATCAGATATATATATCTGATTATTCTTCCTGTCATTTAATCTTGTTTTACAGCAGTAACATCCATGGAGTATTTTGATTATCTTACCAAAATTAAAGGACTTCTAGGCATAATCCTGTTTTAAGAATTCTTTGGCCGGGCACGGTGGCTCAAGCCTGTAATCCCAGCACTTTGGGAGGTCGAGACGGGCGGATCACGAGGTCAGGAGATCGAGACCAGCCTGGCTAACATGGTGAAACCCCGTCTCTACTAAAAAATACAAAAAAACTAGCCGGGCGAGGTGGCGGGCGCCTGTAGTCCCAGCTACTCGGGAGGCTGAGGCAGGAGAATGGCGTAAACCCGGGAGGCGGAGCTTGCAGTGAGCTGAGATCTGGCCACTGTACTCCAGCCTGGGCCACAGAGCCAGACTCAGACTCCCTCTCAAAAAAAAAAAAAAAAAAAAAAAAGAATTCTTTAAAAGGCTCCAAAGCATGGCGTAGTCACTGGAAATAGCCTCAGACTTGGGTTTCAGAATCTTGGTAGTGCCATTTATTGGGTTGTCTTGGATAAACCTCTTGACCATTATTGGATAAGCCTTACTCTTGTATGAGTCTTGTGTTGCTCATCTGCAAAATAGGGATATGATACACACTTTACAGGGATGTTAGGGTTAATGTATATGCTGGGGTCTAGTATATGCCTGTAACATGGTAGGGGCTCAGTAATATGTTGGTTTCCTTTTTTGACTAATGCTACTACTAGTAGAGTATCAAGGGATAATTTGGTGCTTTCATCATTGGCCTCAAGATTTATTGAAAGATGGCCAACATTGGCCGGGCACGGTGGCTCACACCTGTAATCCCAGCACTTTGGGAGGCTGAGATGAGCAGGTCACTGAAGGTCAGGAGTTCGAGCCTAGCCTGGCCAAAATGGTGAAACCTTGTCTCTACTGAAAGTACACACACACACACACAAAAATTAGCCAGGCGTAGGGGCACACGCCTGTAGTCCCAGCTGCTTGGGAGGCTGAGGCAGGAGAATTGCTTGAACCCAGAAGGCAGAGGTTGCAGTGAGCCAAGATCATGCCGTCGCACTCCAGCTTGGGCAACAAGAGCAAAACTCCATCTCAGAAAAAAGGATCGCCAACTTCAAGTAACATTATGTTGTATTTTCATGTGATACTGTTAAACTAATAGAACTTATTTTTCTCTAGGAACTTGCTGTTCCGTCTGGGTAATTTGTTTAGGGGACATTTAGACAAATGATGTATTTTTTTACACTCTCTGGGTCAAGATAGTGAGTGCATATGTGGAAAGGGCATTGGATTTGTGATCATACAAACTTGGTGGGAGCTCCAGCATTGCTGTTTACTAGCTACGTTTCATGGGACAACTGACTTTCTCTGTTTAAAACTTGGGATAGAGATAATAATAGCTAACCTTCCCATTGTTGTGAAGATCAAATGAGATAATGAATGTGAAAATGCCTTTTAAATTGGAAAAATGCCAGGCGAGATAGTAACTATTATGTGACATTCATAATCAGTGGTAAGTGGGGCTTAGAGAATTAACTGCCTTTTTTTTTTTTTGAGACAGGGTCTTGCTCTGTCACCCAGGCTGGAGTGCAGTGGTGGGCTCATGGCTCACTGTAGCCTCCCCCTCCTGAGCTTAGTGATCCTCCTGCCTCACCTCCTCAGTAGCTGGGACCATAGGTGTGCAACACCATGCCCTGCCCCCTGCCCCTGCCCCTTGGTTTTTTGAGACGAATCTTGCTTTGTCACCCAGGCTGAAGTGCAGAGTCCTGCTCATAGCTTACTGCAGCCTAGAACTCCTGGACATAAGTGATCCTCTCACCTCAGTATCCTGAGTAGCTGGGATTATAGGCATGTACCACCATGCCTGACTAATTCTTGAATTTTTTGTAGAGACAGGGTCTCTATGTTGCCCAGACTGGTTTTGAACTCCTGTCCTCTAGCAATCCTCCTGTCTTAGCCTCCCAAAGTGCTGGGATTACAGGCGTGAGCCACTGTGCCCTGCCAGAATTCACTGCCATTTTAAGAGGGAAATTCAGAATTTCACTTGAACTATATAAAGACATTTTGATGAGTTTTATTATGGTAGTCCTTGGGGACAGCAGAAGAAAAGAGGCCAGAATGACGTTCTTGGTAGATGAAAGTATTGAGTGAATGTAACTGCATAGTGGAAGTGAGAATGGTGTGAGGTGCTACTGTGAGGCAGGCCCAGAGGACTTAGAGAAGATCTTAGACTTGAGGTTTGGATCTTGGTCTAGTCTTGATCCCTAGAACAAGGAAGTAGGAGGCTCCTTGATTAGAAAAACTTAGGACACAGGGTAGTGTGTGGAGAACTGATTGAGGAATAGGGATAGAGGTAACAACTCTAGCTTCCGTCATGATGACACTCAAGTTGAAATCCTGGTTTTAAGCCTTCTAGGAGTATGTATAGAAGTTAAAATAGATTTTTTTTCATTCCTCTTTCTACCTTCTAACAGTTAAGTGTGTCCGTTTTTAGGGGAAGTTCCAAGTGCATCTTGTGATTATTGTGTATGAATCCAGTGGTGTCTCTCAGGTGAGCACATTGATGTATCTTCATTTAAAGAGGTGCAGATGGTGGCTGGCAAGTGGGAGACCTGCTTCTGCAGGCTAGAATGCTTAATTTTATGGAGGCTTATTTAGTTTATCTCTTACCTGAAAATTGATTCTGTTTACAGCATTTCAGTAATGTGGATGATATTTTTCGTAAGTGGAATATCAACCTAAATTTTCAATATGTTTAATTATTGATGTATCTGAATGCTGCAGTGTATTAGTTAAGGATTTTTCTGTATAAGGAGAGGCTTCTGGCTCTGAGTTTTGGTACTACACTGATTTTATTCATTTTTTTCCAGGGGGATGCCAGTTTTTCTTTACTGCAAGTAACTGCATTATGTTGTCTGGATCATTGCCTTCTATATTAAGTATTAGAGTAGAATAGTTGTTGTCCAGGACAGTTTCAAAGTCTGTGTTTTATTTGACTGTAAGAGCAAACTTAGGCATCTCTCTTCTCTGTTCTTGGTCTGCTAGTATGAACATGATACAGTGATTAAGTAAGGAGATGGGTTTCCATAGACCCCAGTCAGAATTAGCCTGAGTTACTTTATCATATTAACTTTATATATAATAATGTCAACTGATATTTGCCTAATTCTTTGTAAAGTGTTTTTATGGTACTTAAATCTTCTCTTCTCTTCTCTTCTCTTCTCTTCTCTTCTCTTCTCTTCACTTCTCTTCCTTTTTGAGACAGGATCTCACTCTGTCACCCAGGCTGGAGTACAATGATGTGATCATGACTCATTGCAGCCTCAGCTTCCCAGGTTCAAGTGATCTTCACAATCCTGAGTAGCTGGGACCATAGGTGCATGCCACCATGCCCAGCTAATTTTTTGTAGAGGTGGGGTTTCACCCTGTTGCCTAGGCTTGTCCCAAACTCCTGAGCTCAAGTGATCCATTAGCCTCAGCCTCCCATATTTTTGGGATTACAGGTGTGAGTCACCGTGTCCAGTCTACAATTTTTCTTTTTACTGATACGTTTCTTGTACTAAACTGGTAGCTCTTTTTGTGGACCAGGTTTTTTTTTCATCTTTTTACTCACTTTATTTAGGACAGAGCTAAGAATAATGATACTATCTTTTTGTTTTTTTTTTTGAGACGGAGTCTCGCTCTGTCACCCAGGCTGGAGTGCAGTGGCCGGATCTCAGCTCACTGCAAGCTCTGCCTCCCGGGTTCATGCCATTCTCCTGCCTCAGCCTCCCGAATAGCTGGGACTACAGGTGCCCGCCACCTCGCCCGGCTAGTTTTTTTGTGTTTTTTAGTAGAGACGGGTTTCACTGTGTTAGCCAGGATAGTCTCGATCTCCTGACCTCGTGATCCGCCCATCTCGGCCTCCCAAAGTGCTGGGATTACAGGCTTGAGCCACCGCACCCGGCAGAATAATGATACTATCTAACACTATGTTATATGCAGGCATGTGCCAAGTGCAATATTTGTTTTTATCTTCATTATCCCCATTTTATAGAGGAGAGAACTGAGTCTCAGAGAAAGGAAGTAACTTGCTTAGTCTCACAGCTATTGAAGGGATGCAGCTGTGATTAGAACCCAAGCAATCTGATTTCAGAGCTATATACTTAACCCTTATATTTTCTCAGAAACAGCTTGTATGAATATGTAGGTATATATGAAAGATATTATCTCTCTTTTTGACCCTTGAAACTCTGTGAAGCAGTTAATTATGCTTTTCATATCCATTCTATAGGTTAGGAAAAGTAAGATGAATTAATTACACAAGATCATTCATTTGCTGAGTAACAGAATCTGGACCCCACATCCCAGGTCTCCTGACTCCAAGTCTCATATTTTTTCCCCTTCTATAATACTTTTAGCTGTTGGTTAGAGCTTCACATCTATCTTCTTTCTTTGTTTCTTTTTTTTTTTTTTTTTTTTTTTTTGAGGCAGAGTCTTGCTCTGCTGCCCAGGCTGGAATGTAGTGGTGAGATCTTGGCTCACTGCAACCTCTGCCCCTCCCCTGGTTCAAGCGATTCTTCTGCCTCAGCCTCCTGAGTAGCTGGGACTACAGGTGCGCACCACCACACCCAGCTAATTTTTGTATTTTTAGTAGAGACGGAGTTTCGCCATATTGGCCAGGCTAGTCTCGAACTCCTGACCTCATGATCTGCCTGTCTCGGCTTCCCAAAATGCTGGGATTACAGGCATGAGCCACCATGCCCGGCCAACATCTGTTTTCTTAGGAATACACAATAGTCTTTTTCGTATGGAAAATAGACACTTTCGTTGAGACTAACTGAAGATAAGAGATAACCCTAAAAATCTTTCTGTGCATCTTTCTCAAATCCAAGGAGCAAAATACCGCGATAGATAAGTCTGTGAGAGCTACTTGAAGGTGGATAAGACAGCTGTGTGTGTGTGTTCCTGTGTGTATTATCTCTGTTTTAGTAGCTGGCAACAGTGTGTTTTCCATAATGATTGCTGAGGGAATGCATGATTTAAAAAGTTGATGCTGTGTCTAGTATTAAAGAGTGATGATACTAAAATTGCTAGTTTATTTTTATATCCTATGATTTCTCCTGATTGCTTCCTTCTTAGTCACTAGTTGATTATGTTTGAGAGTTACAACAGTCCTAATATAGTGGCGTTAAATATAGTTGAGCCAGCATATGGTAACTGTCTATAACAGAGCCTTCATATAAGACAGGGATTACACTTAAGCGTTTTGTAACACTGAAGAAACAATTTTTCTGATGTCTAGGTGAACTTAATTGTATTGGATTCTTTTTTGATTGCCTTGTTGGGTTTCTTTTGTATTTTATATAAATAAGATATGACAGTGGCAAATTAGTTTTTCAGCGATTTTTTTTTTTTTTTTGAGACGGGGTTTCGCTCATGCAGTGGCTGGATTTTGCTCACTGCAACCTCCGCCTCCTGGGTTCAAGCGATTCTCATCCCTCAGCCTCCTGAGTAGTTGGAATTATAGGCACCCGCCACGACACCCAGGTAATTTTTGTATTTTTAGTAGAGACGGGGTTTCACTGTGTTGGCCAGGCTGGACTCAATCTTCTTACCTCATAATCCGCCTGCCTCGGCCTCCCAAGGTGCTGGGATTACAAACGTGAGCCATCACCTCCTGGCCAAGGGTCTAGTTCTCAGTAGCCGCCTTCCTGACCATTGAGAAGAAGCCATTATACTTCATTTAGCTTCTAGGTTATATCACCTTCAAATACAGTCATGTCATAGCATAGCTACTTGGTTTTCTGTGTGCCCTGCCCTGCATTATTTTTGTGTATGATTATAGTGTAAAATGTTTAAGAATTCCTGAGCTTCTCTTCTTATTTTAGTCTGAGATTGTTATATTCAGGTAAATTACCCCTCACCTAAGAATGTCATAATTGATTCCATTGTTCCAGATTGTAGATTTGAGTGTCAAGTAGTAATTTATATGTTACTGGATCTTTTAAGAATTAGTTGTTTTAATGTAGAAGCCACATGAGATAAAAAATTGGAATTTTCAGCCTTGATCAGTTGGCTACCGTCTGCTTTGCTTGATTAGTTCAGCCTTGATTAATTGGCTACAGTCTGCTTTGTTGCTTGGCACACATCAGTCCAACTCTTGTTCTCATTTTATGTCTGTGAGTTGTGCATGTGTGTATGTACTCATGAATGTTCCTCTCTCCCGTCTTAAAGGTACTGCCAATGTCTAGTAGATTTCTAGAGCCCTGAAATTTGTCTTGCTTAGTTTCCTTACAGATTTTACAAGCTTGAAAGGTGAGTAGTTAGAGTACAGGGTAGCTGCTGAAAGAGACCCAAACATTCAGTGGCTCAAACAAGATAGACATGTATCTCTTATAAAACAGTTCAGGGGTAAGTCTCTTATGACCACAGTGGGTAGAGGTTCTGCTCCATGAAATCATCTAGAGATTCAGGCACCTTCTATCTCGTTGTCTGGGGGTGATGCCCTCATCTGCATTCTCAGTGATAGCTTATTAACACATCTACCTTGAAATAAGTCCATGAGAAGGGAGAAAAGAGAGTGGAGGACACATAGTTGCCTTAAAAAAAAAAGTGAGCTGAAGTTGTATATGTTAATTCTCCCAGCATCTCGTTCATTATCTTTAGAAACAAGACATATCTAGTTATAAATAACATTAGGAAATGTAGTTTCCAACTCGGTTGCATGTGCTCAGTTATTTTGGCAGAGGGTTACCTTAGGGGAGTGTCTGTATTGAAAGGAAGCAAGGGAAAATGGATACTATTAGCAGTCTCTTCCACAGAGTCATAGCTGGAGGGTAAAAATAATAAAACCTTTTCCTCATTCATTATATTAATTGTCACCACATTGAGAATTTCTTTGAGGTAAGTGGTATTATAACCATTTTGCTAACTGGGGAACTGATTTTGAGGTATCGGGTGACTGGTTTAAAGTCACAAGTGTAGCTCAAAACTGAACTCATTATCCTTTCCCCCCACACCTTCTCTTTGTGTTTCTTTTTTTTTTTTTTTTTTTTTTGAGACGGAGTCTCGCTCTGTCGCCCAGGCTGGAGTGCTGTGGCCGGATCTCAGCTCACTGCAAGCTCCGCCTCCCTGGTTCCCGCCATTCTCCTGCCTCAGCCTCCCGAGTAGCTGGGACTACAGGCGCCCGCCACCTCGCCCGGCTAGTTTTTTGTATTTTTTTAGTGGAGACGGGGTTTCACCGTGTTAGCCAGGATGGTCTCGATCTCCTGACCTCGTGATCCGCCCGTCTCGGCCTCCCAAAGTGCTGGGATTACAGGCTTGAGCCACCGCGCCCGGCCCTCTTTGTGTTTCTTATCTCAATGAATGACATCACCATTTTCTCACTCAAGCCGGAAATTTGGGATTTCCTTATCTTCTCATATTCCTTCAGTCACTAAGCTGTGTAGATACGATCACCTTAACATTTCTCAAATCTGTGCCTTTCTCTCCATCCCCACGGCTATTGCCTTAGCTCAGACTCTCAGCAGCTCTTGTGTGGACAGCAGCCTCCATTCTTCCATCTGCTGCCAGGGTCACCTCAGTGAATCCATCTTCGCAGCCCAACCCTGCCAAACCACTTGCAATCGTTGGTACTTACTATATACTGTTAAACTGCCAAATCTGTACTCGTGTTGCTTCTTCTGCTCAAATGGTCCTCTTCCCTTCTCAACTTGGCAAACATGGCCTTATTTTATTTTTAAAAATCTGCCACCTACATTGCTTCTACTATAAAGTTGTTGCTCTCTTTTCCAGGTAGAACTGACTGTTTTCTCCTCATTCTTCTCTTGTGTTGATGCCTGTTGTAGGACCTGTAACATTTTATAGTAATAATTTGTAATGTGTCTTACTTTTTATCATTAGCACTCAATATTGTACCTGATAGAAAACAGCTACTCCATAACTGCTTGAATGAGTAGAGCATATGACAGACTGGGACTTGAATCCAAATCTTGTGTTTTTCTTAACATGATGGCTCATCCTGTGTTAAGTGTGTACATATTTCCTGAGTTGCTTCCCAACAGCAAATTTGGAGGTCTCACTTTCCAGGAGCTCTTTTCATTGGCAATCAAGTGTAGCCCTAAAAAGGGCTTTTTCAACAAATGGATGCTTAATTGTCTTTCCATTTGGATGTTGGGGGTGTGCTTTTTTGGTAGGTGCTGCTAAAACCGTTGTCTGTAACTTGCAAAATAAATAAATGCTGGATGTTTGGCTTTAATTTTTATTGATTACATCAAGGGATAAAGGAGGTTTGCTTTACATTTGGAGAGAAGGCAGACAAATTAGAAAAAAATGCATCCCCTTGAAGAGGGTTTTATTTTTAATGTTATTTACAAAGTATATACATGAAAATAGAAAAGGAATAACTTTAATTTACAATAGACATAATTTAGGGAAAAATGCTAACATCTCAGTGTAAGTGTAAACCCAGCTTGGCTATTATAATTTCTGATCATTGAGGCTCACTTACTGTGCGTTTAAACCATCTGTTTTGGTGTTAATCCCTTAAAACTCATTGGTAGATGTTAACATGATAAAAGGTAATAAAGCTTGAAATATGGCAGTCATTCGATCTGGTTTACTTTTCAACTAATTGCATGCAAACTTAAGTGTCTTTGGGAAAAAGGAAAGGGGGAAATTAATGCTGTAGTCAACTATTTTGATCTCAGCTTGAGCCCTGCACACCTGTCACTGGCTTGTGGAAGTTTTCCTGCATAATTAAGAGCTCCTCTCTCATGTTATTACTTAATTGGATGCCACAAGAGCCTAGTGAAACAGTGGAATCCTCTTAATTGCAGCTTTTAAAACAAATCACCAATGTTTAATGTGGTATTGTTTTTAAAAGCCTTCCCTGGAAAGAGTTTTGATTGCTTCAAGTCCAAATGGAATGGAGTGTTGAGAATTCTGCTCTTTATAAAGTTAGAAGTCATATAGTACTTTGAAATGTCTCTCCTTGAAGAGTTAGGGAACATAACTAATATTTACTTGATGCTTTACAATTTGACCAAGTGTTTTCCTTTTATCTTGTTTTAATTCCTATAGTAGCTCCAAGAAAGGTATTATAATGCTTCCCATTTTACAGATGAGGAAATTGAGGGTCAGAAAAGTGACTTGCTGAGGGTCACACGATTAGTAAGTGGTAGAGATAGATGCAAACCCTACCTACTGATGCAAACCCTTTATTTACCTCCTATCTCAATGAGCATAAACTGCATGTGTGGAAGTATCAGTATAGTGGGTTTTTCCTTTAACTTACAGTGTGGTCTCAATTTAGCTTACTGTGTTTGGTACTTTTCTGTTTCAACTGTCAGCCCTTACACATATAGTGGAAAGAGCAGCCTGGTAGTAGGTGAAGAAGCCAAAGTGCTGGGAAATAACAGAATATCCCATTCCATGCTTAGATCATGAGTGTTATCTAGCTGAAATATCCTCCGGTAAGGTTGGCAGGGTCTTTGTGATCCTGCTGCATTGTGGACAAGTCGTTTACAGCGTACTTAAGTGCTGAGCAGTTATGACAGCTGGTTTAAATGAGCTTCTGTGGCAGTCAATTCTCTTGAGGCCTCAGTACCCATTTTCCTCTCCACCCTAGTAGTGGAAAGAGCTCTTGATAGGGAATCAGGAAACTTTGATGCTGTAGTTGCAGTTAGGTGATTTGCTAACTGACCTATTTTCTTCAGGACTAAGTTTGGTCAGTACCACCTCTTGGAAGACTTCCCTAAAGTCTTAGGGTGGCCTTCCTTTTTTTTTTCTGGACACTGTGACACATTGTTTTAAGTATTGTCTGTATGGCACTTACCACATTGTTCTGCAATTATATTTCTTTCAGACTAGAACTATACCTCTAACCTCCTTTTTTTTTTTTTTTTTTTTGAGGCGGAGTCTCACTGTGTTGCCCAGGCTGAAATGCAGTGGCGCAGTCTTGGCTCACTGCAAGCTCTGCCTCCTGGGTTGATGCCATTCTCCTGCCTCAGCCTCCCGAGTAGCTGGGACTACAGGCGCCCAACACCACGCCCAGCTAATTTTTTTTTTTTGTATTTTTAGTAGAGACGCGGTTTCACTGTGTTAGCCAGGATGGTCTTGATCTCTTGACCTTGTGATCTGCATGCTTTGGCCTCCCAAAGTACTGGGATTACAGGCGTGAGCCACTGTGCGTGGCCACCTCTAACCTTCTTTTTACTACCAGCCCATCTGTACTTGAGAATCACTGCCCCAAACTGTATATTCTGTGAGAGCACAGCCACAGGGTTCCTTGTTGTGGACATTTGTAGTTTGCTTCTGTAGTTTCCTTCTTATCTCAGCAATGGCCTCAGATGTTCGTTTTAGGAACCACACCTTCCCCCCTGTTTTGCTTCATTTAGTTTGGGTAGGAATTTCTTAGCTCTAGTGTTATGTGAACCAGGCTCAAGGTAACCAAGGCATCACATTACTCTGGCCATAGTGATTGGTTTAGGGGTAGATATGTTTTAAGCTGGTCTAAACTGAATGTTCAGGACCTTTGTAAGCCTCTTTAGAAGACCTTCTCCAAGTCCTGCTATACTAGAGAGGTGTGTGGCTGGAGCTGCTATAGCCATTTTGCCACATTAGGAGGAGAGAGTCTGGCTTATGATAGAATCAACATTGAGGAAGTGAAGCTAAACAGGTGGAGGCAGTGACTTTGAGCTCTGAAATGAGCCTCCCCCATAGTCTACCTTAATCTTGGGCTTCAGTTAATTAGGTCAGTAATTAGGCTTTTTGCTTAAACCAGTTTGTTTTCTGTCATTTACAACCAAGAGTCTTAACTAATCTATTTCTCTTTTGCACTTAAGCATAGTTCATAGCCTAGAATTTGTTAATTGGGTAAATGATTGAACTCTATGACTTTGTCTTTCTTAGTCTCAGTTTCTTTCTGTAAAATGGGAATTTCTGCCTGCCTGGCTCCAAGGGTTGTTGTGAGTTAATAGAAGGAAAAGCTTTCGGGTCTCTCCTTCTGCACTTAGTCTATACCAAACAATTGACCATTTAATCATATAATTACATATAACTATTGTATAATGGTTTTTTTTGTTTCAACTTGATTGTGTACCCTCTTAGAGTGGATGGCATCTTACATACTTATCATTTTCCTCCTACTGCTCAGCACAATGTTGGGAAAATAGTGGGCACTCATGAGTATTTATTAGTGATGACAATAGCAGCTACAGTTTATTGCATACGTTTATTGGGCCAGATAGTGTGTAGACATTCTACATAAATTATCTCTAAACCTCAGCAAATAGCAGTATTAGATAGCTATTAGATAAGCAGTATTGTCCTCCGAGAATAGTTGCATAGCTAAAAAACGGGAGAGCTGAAATTGTTGGTTGAATTACGATGGAAAATAAATGTGATGGAGCCTTCCAAAGCATATACCAGGAATGTTTGAGGTGTCTGCCTTAGGTGAATGATAGAGGTGAACATCAAGTAAATACCTGATGGGGATGAAATCCTGGCCTGGTTTGGAATTGCTTGAAAAGCTATTTTTCAAGTCTTTTCTTGGCATAGTTTAATTGACTTCACTAATCCATTGCATCACTATTAAATAATAATAAAAGATACAGAGAGTAGTAGCATTAGAAATACTGGTCACAAGGATACTGTATATTATGGTGATGTCCTTTTGAATATTACAGTGAATGTCCCCTCCCTGGGGCCTGTGTGAATTGATGCCTACTAAATATGCTCAGCTGGTACTCAGGGAACATTTTGCTCGGGTTCAGGCAGAACTACTGTGTTACTAGGTAACCTTTTATTCCTTTTTTTTTTTTTTTTTTTTTGAAACAGAGTCTTGCTCTGTCGCCCAGGCTGGAGTGCTGGAGTGCAGTGGCACGATCTTGGCTCACTGCAAGCTCCGCCTCCCGGGTTCACACCATTCTCTTGCCTCAGCCTCCCGAGTAGCTGGGGCCACAGGCGCCCGCCACTGCACCCAGCTAATTTTTTGTATTTTTTCGTAGAGACGGGATTTCACTGTGTTAGCCAGGATGGTCTCGATCTCCTGACCTCATGATCCGCCTGCCTCAGCCTCCCAGAGTGCTGGGATTACAGGCGTGAGCTACCGCGCCCGGCCTTTTCTTTGTTTTTTTGAGATAGAGTCTTGCTCTGTTGCCCAGGCTGAAATGCAGTGGTGCAATCTCGGCTCACTGCAGACTCCACCTCCTGGGTTCAAGCAATCCTCCTGCCTCAGCATCCCAAGTAGCTGGGATTACAGGCGCCCACCATCATGCCCGGCTAATTTTTGTATTGTCAGTAGAGACAGGGTTTCACCATGTTGGCCAGGTTGATCTTGATCTCCTCACCTCAGGTGATCTGCCTGCCTTGGCCTCCCAAAGTGCTGGGATTACACGCGTGAGCCATCGTGCCAGGCCAACCTTCTATTCTTTATTGAGTGTTAAATTCAGACTCTAGATTAAGCAAGAAGTCAAATGAAAAAGTCTAACTGGCATTATATGCTGCATTCTGTGATGGAAAACACTTTCTCTTTGAAGCAAGACATCCAGATTGTAGACCGAGGTCTGAGTCAGATGATACTGTTTACAAGGACCTGGTAGATGATTTGCATATGTTATATAATCCCCAGAAGAACCTTTCACCATAAGTGTTACCATCCCCACTTGTGATGAGGGTCAGAGAGATGAAGAGAGGTCATACAGCTGTAAATATTCCCCTGTAGGCCAGGCGTGGTGACTCACACCTGTAATTCCAGCACTTTGGAACGCTGGGGCAGGCAGATCATGAGTTCAGGAGTTTAAGACCAGCCTGACCAGCATGGTGAAACTCTATCTGTACTAAAAATACAAAAATTAGCCGGGCGTGGTGGCATGTGCCTGTAATCCCAGCTACTCAGGAGGCTGAGGCAGGAGAATTGCTTGAATCTGGGAGGTGGAGGTTGCAGTGAGCTGAGATCACGCCATTGCACTCCTGCCTGAGCAACAGAGTGAGACTCAGTCTTTAAAAAAAAAAAAAAAATCTTCTGTAATGTTTTAAACCACAGTCCTAAGATTGCAGCATTGAACTTCAAGATCAAGAATCTTATGGGATAAGAGGGTATTAAAATTATCTAAAAATTTATTTTTATTGTCCAAAGTGACTAGTGTCACTTTTACCCCTTAGTTGATACAGATATAAAAGTAAAAGTTATTTCAGTAAAGGAAGGGAGGTCTCATAAAGATCTTGGTTTGTGAATTAAAAAACGAACAACAAAAAAAGTGAATAGCTCTGCTTGTATGATCAAATGCTTAAAAAAAGCGTGAATGGCTGTGCCATTTCTAGTTCTCTGCGGAATAATTTTAACATATTTATTAGGGATAGAGTAGCATTTACCATGTTTGAGTGGTCTTTATTTATTCCACAAGGGATTGAGAGTAGTTTACAAAAGTAATCTAGTAAAATAACCTAAAAAAGAAAAACACTGAGTACTATTGAAAATAGAATAACATATATATGTATGTATGTGTGTATGTCTCCCCAGTTGCTGTAGGTGAGCTACAAATTTACCCCTGAATTTCCTGGAAACCTAGGAGAAAAGGATAACTTTTTTTTTTGTTTTTTGAGATGGAGTTTCGCTTTTGTTGCCCAAGCTGGAGTGCAATGGCACGCGATCTTGGCTCACTGCAACCTCCGCCTCCCAGGTTCAAGCGATTCTCCTGCCTCAGCCTCCCGAGTAGCTGGGATTACAGGCATGTGCCACCACGCCTGGCTAATTTTTTATATTTTTAGTAGAAACGGGATTTCTCCATGTTGGTCAGGCTGATCTTGAACTCCCAACCTCAGGTGATCCACCCATCTCGACCTCCCCAAGTGCTGGGATTACAGGCATGAGCCACCGCGCCCAGGCCTTTTTTTTTTTTGAGACAGAGTCTTGCTCTGTCGCCCAGGCTGGAGTGTAGTGGCACAATCCCGGCTCACTGCAACCTCTGCCTCCCAGGTTCAAGCAATTCTCCCAACCTCAACCTCCTGATTAGCTGGGACTACAGGTGTACACCACCACGCCTGGCTAATTTTTGTATTTTTAGTCGGGACAGTTTCACTGTGTTGGCTAGGCTGGTCTCGAACTCCTGGTCTCAGGCTATCTGCCCGCCTTGGCCTCCCAAAGTGCTGGGATTACAAGCATGAGCAGTGATGCCTGGCTGCATGTTTAGTTTTATAAGAAACTGCCAAATTATTTTCCAGAGTGTGTGTACCATTTTACCTTCCTACCAGAAATATATGAGAAGTCCAGTTTCTTTGCATCCTTGTTAGCATTTAGTATTATCACTCTTTAAATTTAGCTGTTTTAATAGGTATGTAGTACTTCTTTCAGTTTTTCTGAGTGAGTACATTTGTTTTTAGCACATGACAGGTTGATAGCCTTAGTCAGGTTTAGCTTTCAGATTTGCCATATTTGTACCCACTGCATTTAAGTTTTTATTTCTTAATGTACTTTAAATTCTGAAGGCTTACAAAGCTATTGAAAACTTTTCCCAGTATTTTTTTTTCTTAGTTTCTTCATGTCTCCTGATCCCAGCAACAGGTATCTTCACACACCTTAGCAAAAGTACCTTCATTGGAGACTGGGCATGGTTGCTGATGCCTATAATCCCAGCACTTTGGGAGGCTGAGGTAGGAAGAATGCTTGAAGCCATAAGTTCAAGACCACTTGGGCAACATAGTGAGACCCCCATCTCTTTAAAAAAAAAAAAAAAAAAAGTTGGGCATGGTCATGGTGGCACATGTCTATAGTCTCAGCTCCTCGGGAGGCTGAGCTGGGAGGATTGCATGAGTCTGGAGGGTTGAGGCTGCAGTTAGCCATGTTCATGCCACTGCACTCCAGCCTGGGAGACAGTGAGACCCTGTCTCAGAAAACAACAACAAGAAAAAAACCTTCATTGGCCTTTCCTTAAATGAGACTAATTCTGTGGATATAACTGCTTGGATTTATTTAATGCTGCAGTAGTGGTACTAAGGATTTTGTTTACATTGTTCTCATTAGTGACAACTCCTCAGTGCTGTTGTGTTTTTTTCTTGCTGAGAATCAAGAAATGCTTTGCCATCTGTTATGGTTACAGTTTGGGCAATGGGAAGAAGAAAAGATAACAAAACAATTTTTGGGAAGTTTGTGTGAATGGAGGATTCTCATTATTGATTGATTGATTGAGGTGAAATTTATATATTGTTGTTGAAATTAACCACTGTAAAGTGAACAATTTAGTGGCATTTAATACACTCCCAGTGTTGTGCAACAACCATCTCTGTCTAGTTCCAAAACATTCATCACCCTAAAAGGAAGTTCTGTATCCATTAAACAGTCATTCCCATTCCTATTCCCTCCTAGCCCCTGGCAACAACCAATCTGCTTTTCGTCTCTATGGATTTACCTATTCTAAATATTTTGCATAAATGAAATCATATAGTGTGTGTCCTTTTGCGTCTGGCTTCTTTCACTCAGAATAATGTTTTTGATGTTCATGTTGTAGCATGTATCAGTACTTCGTTACTTTTTTTTTTTTGAGACGGAGTTTCACTCTTGTCGCTCAGGCTGGAGTGCAATGGTATGATCTCGGCTCACTGCAACCTCCGGCTCCTGGGTTCAAGCGATTCTGCTGCCTCAGCCTCCCTGGTAACTGGGATTACAGGTGACTGCCACCATGCCCGGCTAATTTTTGTATTTTTAGTAGAGACGGGGTTTCATCATGTTGGCCAGGTTGATCTTGAACTCCTGACCTCAGGTGATCCACCTGCCTTGGCCTCCCAAAGTGCTGGGATGACAGGCATAAGCACTGCGCCTGGCCAGTACTTCATTACTTTTTAAAGCTTTTTATGGCTGAGTAATATTACATTGTATGGATATGCTACAGTTTGTCCACTGATGGACATTTGAGTTGTTTCTGTCTTTTGCTATTGTGAAGAGTGCTGCTATAAACATGTGGGTAGATGTATTTGTTTTAGTACCTGTTTTAGTTCAGTGTATACCTAGGAATGGAATTGCTGGGTCGTATGGTAATTCTATGTTTAACTTGCTGAGGAGCTGCCAGACCTTTCCATAATGGCTGCACCATTTTAACGTTCCCACCAACAATATTTGAGGGTTCAGATTTTTTAACATTATTGCTCATACTTGTTATTTCCTTCTTCATTTTAAAAAAATAAATAGCTGTTATAATGAGTATGGCATATCATATGGTTTTGATTTGTATTTCCCTAATGATTAATAAATGATGTTAAGCATCTTTTCATGTACTTGTTGGCCATTTGTATATCTGTGGAAAAATACCTATTCATGTCCTTTGCCCATTAAAAAAACTTTTTTTTTTTTTTTTTTGCCTTTTTGTTGTTGAATTATAAAAGTTTCTTTTACAGTTTGGATTCCAGACCTTTATCAAATATATGATTTCCAAATATTTTTTCTTATTCAGTAGGTTTTCTTTCCACTTTTTAAATTTTTTTTTTTTATTTTTTAGAGACAGGGTTTTGCTCTGTTGCCCAGGTTGGAGTACAGTGGCATGATCATAGTTCACTGCAGCCTTTAACTCCTGGGCTCAAGTGATCCTCCAGCCTCAGACTCCTAAGTAGCTAGGACTACAGATGTGCACCACCATGCTTGGGTAATTTTTCTGTTTTACGTTTTTTGTAGAGGCAGTGTCTTGCTGTTTGCCCAAGCTGATGCTGAATTCCCACCTTGGCCCTTCTGAAGTGCTGGGATTGCAGGTGTAAGCTATCACATTTGGCCTCTTCACTTTTTTGATAATATCCTTTGATGCACAAAAGTTTTAAATTTTGATGAAGTCCAGTTTATTTTTTCTTTGGTTGCTTAGTTTGTTGTCATAGCTCAGAATACATTGCCAAATCCAAGGTCATGAAGATTTATCATGGTTGTATCCCTTAAATTTAGGTCTTTAATTTTGAATTAAGTTTTATATGTGGTTTTTGAGGTAGGGGTCCAGCTTCATTCTTCTGCCTATAGATACTCAGTTGTCCCAGCACCATTTGTTGAAGAGACTTTTCTTTTCTCATTGATTAGTGATTAGTCTTGGCATGTTGGTTGAAAATTAATTGGCCAGAGATGTATGGATTTATTTCTAGACTTGTGATTCTGTTCCATTGGTCTACATACCTGTCCTTATGCGAGTATCACGCTGTACTGATTACCATAGTTTTGTAGTGAATTTTGAAATTGTTAAGTGTGAGTCTTCCAACTTCGTTGATCTTTTTCAAGATTGTTTTTGCTATTTGTATCCTCTTGCAATTCCATATGAATTTGAGGACTGGCTCTTCCAGTTCTACAAAAAAAGGTTTTTGGACTTTTGATAAAATCTATAGATTGCTTTGGAAGTGGCATCTTCACAATATTACATTTTCCAATTAATGAATACAGGATTTTTAAATTAATAACTTAATTTTGGCCAGGCATAGTGGCTCATGCCTGTAATCCCAGCACTTTGGGAGGCCGAGGCAGGAGGATCGCTTGAGCTCAGGAGTTCAAGACCAGTCTAGTTAACATAGTAAGATCCCATCTCTGCTGAAAATAAAAAAAAAATTTAGCCAGGAGTGGGGACACTATCGTCTTAAACAGTAACTCCCATTTCTTCCCTACCCCAGCTCCTGGCAACCACCATTCAACTATGTGTCCAAGAATTGCATTATTCTATGTATCTCATATGAGTAGAATAATAGTGTTTGTCCTTTATTACTGGTTTAATTCACTTAGCATAATGTCTTCAGGGTTCATCATGTTTTAGTATATGTCAGAATTTCCTTCTTTTTTAAGTCTGAATAATACTCCATATATGTATATGCCACAGTTTTTTGATCCATTCATCCATCAACAGACACTTAAGTTGCTTTCACCTTTTGGTGGTTGTGAATTTCCCATTGCTTTTTTTCTTCTTTTTTTTTTTGAGACAGGGTGTTGCTCTGTTGCCCAGGCTGGAGTGCAGTGGTGTGATCTTGGCTCACTGCAACCTCTGCCTCCTGAGTTCAGGCGATTCTTGTGCCTCAGCCACCCAAGTAGCTAAGATTACAGGTGTGTGCCACCCTACCTGGCTAATTTTTGTATTTTTTTTTGTAGTAGAGGCAGGGTTTTGCCATGTTGGCCAGGCTGTCCTCGAACTCCTAGCCTTATGTGATCCGCCTGCCTTGGCCTTCCAAAATGCTGGGATTACCAACATGAGCCACTGCACCTGGCCCCCAATTTTTTTTTAATTGCAGTAAAATACATGCAAAATTTATCATCTCGATTTTTTGAAAGTGTATAGTTTAGTGGCCAGGCACGGTGGCTCACGCCTGTAATCCCAGCACTTTGGAAGGCCGAGGTGAGTGGATCACGAGGTCAGGAGTTCAAGACCAGCCTGGCCAAGATGGTGAAACCCTATCTCTACTAAAAATACAAAAATTAGCCGGCCATGGTGTTGGGCGCTTGTAATCCCAGCTACTCAGGAGGCTGAATTGCTTGAACCTGCGAGGCGGAGGTTGCAGTGAGCCGAGATCACGCCGGCCTGGGCGACAGAGTGAGACTCCGTCTCAAAAAAAAAAAAAAAAAAAAAGAAAGTGTATAGTTTAGTGTATTAAATACATTCGTAATGTTGTGTGACCATCACTGTCAACTATCTCTAAAACTCTTTATCTTACAGATCTGAAATTTGTCTACCCATTAAACAGGAACTCCCTATTGCTCCATTCTTCCTACCCCCGCCCCTGACAATCACCATTCAGTCTTCTGTCTCTATGATTTTGATGACTCTGAGTGCCTCATATAAGTAGAATCATATAGGATTTGTCTTTTTATTTTATTTAATTATTTAAATTATTATTATTATTAATTTGGTAGTGGTGGGGTGGAGGGAATGGGTTCTCACTGTTTTTTTTTTTTTTTTTAAAGCCAGAGTTCTCACTTTGTCATCCAGAAGGGACTGCAGTGGCACGATGATAGCTTCTTGCAACCTTGAACTCTTAGACACAAGCCATCCTCTTGCCTCAGCCTCCCAACCAGCTAGGACTACAGGCGTGTATCACCACACTTGGCTAATTAAAAAAATTTGTTTTTTGTAGAAACAGGGTTTTGCTATGTTGTGCAGGCTGGTCTTGAACTCTTGGCCCCAAGTGATCCTCCTGCCTCTGCTTCCCAAAGTGCTGGGTTTACAATGTGAGCCACTATACCCAGCCCCATTGCTTTTTTTGTTGTTGTTTTTTCTTTAACATGACAGTGGGTTGAAGCTTACCAGACCCATTGCTTTTTAATATAATAGCAAGCCTTCCTTTCTCTTTTTCTTTTTTTTCCCACAAATATTTATAGAGCAGCTTCTTTATGCCCACTATTTTTAGTATTAGAAGCCTGGCAGTGAACAAGACTAACAAGGTCCTTGGAGGTTACATTCTGGTGATGAGAATGGTTCCCTCTTTGGAAGCCTTGCCAGGGACTAGTTCCCTGGTTTGCTGAGTTTATGATTAGGCCAGGTATCAACTGTGTGTCATCACTTTGGATGTTGCAGCCCTTAGCCCCATTTTTTTTTTTTTTGAGATGGGGTCTTGCTCTGTCGCCCAGGCTAGAGTGCAGTGGTGTGATCTTGGCTCGTTGCAACCTTTGCCTCCCGGATTCAAGCAATTCTCTTGCCTCAACCATCCAAGTAGCTGGGATTACAGGTGCCCACCACCACGCCCAGTTAATTTGTTTTGTATTTTTAGTAGAGCTGGGGTTTTGACATGTTGGCCAGTCTGGTCTCGAACTCCTGACCTCAAGAGATCCACCCGCCTCAGCCTCCCGAAGTGCTGGGACCTTAGCCCCATTTTTCCTTTGTGCCTTACTTTGTCACTTTCTCTCAGAGGCCTTTCATGAGCCCCCAGGCTGGACTGGGTGTTCCTCTTCTGCTTTAACTGCCCATCACTTATCTTTAGTATAATGCTGCCTAACTCTCTTCTACTGGAATGGTACCCTTGTTGACTGACTCATGTATAGCTGCTTGGCTTAATCATAGACCAGATATTCAGGTCGTCTGAGACAGGCCCCTGATGACTTTTGCAACTACATTTTTCACCATAGCCTGCCTTGCACTTTGGACTCTAGTAACACTGAAATAAATGTCATTTCCCAAGGCATGCTAAGCTGTTTCTATTCTCTAGTCTCTCCCTTTTTCCTAGAATACCCTTTTCCTCTAGGCTAATGTCTTTCTCTTTTAAATTAGTCATCTTCAACAAAGGCTACCCTGCCCTTCTCTTGACTTTGCCACATTCCTGCTGCTGCCTTCCTTCCATGGCCTTTGTCACACTGTATGGTAATTGACAGGTTCCATGATCTTAAGGAACTTATGGATTTTAGCAGTGGGTCTTAGCTTGCCATCTTCTTCACCCATCAAGTTTCATTTCTCTCTTTACTCATTGAACTTGACTTTGCTGATGACAGACATTCTGAAATGAAAGCGACCTCCTGGGAATCCGATGGAATTTTCTCTTTATTGCTCTCCCATTGTATTTCACCCTTGCATTTGTGTCAGTTCTCAGTAGGATTAACATAATCTTTTTGTGTAAAAATAATATGCCTCTAATATATTTCTCACCTAGCAGAGATTCTAATGATCTTAATTAATCCTGATGGCATTTTATATATTTACTTTTTGTCCTAAAGTCTCCTTCACCTTGTTTTTTGGAAAAATGCCTGTTATGGAAAAACTAGAAAACTTGGCAAATGGCCGGGCGCGGTGGCTCAAGCCTGTAATCCCAGCACTTTGGGAGGCCGAGATGGGCGGATCACAAGGTCAGGAGGTTGAGACCATCCTGGCTAAGACGGTGAAACCCCGTCTCTACTAAAAAATAGAAAAAACTAGCCAGGCGAGGTGGCGGGCGCCTGTAGTCCCAGCTACTCGGGAGGCTGAGGCAGGAGAATGGCGTGAACCCGGGAGGCGGAGCTTGCAGTGAGCTGAGATCCGGCCACTGTACTCCAGCCTGGGCGACAGAGCGAGACTCTGTCTCAAAAAAAAAAAAAAAAAAAAAAAAAAAAAAAAAAAAAAAAAAACAACTTGGCAAATAATATCGCTCTGTATTCTGCCAAGCAGAGATTACTTTTAAAACTCACCATTTAGGGTTTTTTGAAAAATTATTTTCTAATTATTTTATATAATTAAGATCATACTATAGGTAGTCTTTTGGAGTGCTTTTTAATTTAACATTATATCATAAGCATTTTCCTTTTATTTTTGAGACAGAGTCTGGGTCTGTCACCTAGGCTGGAGTGCAGTGGTGTGATCACAGCTCACTGCAGCCTCAAACTCCTGGGCTCAAGTGATTTTCTACCTTAGCCTCCCAAGTAGCTGGCACTATAGGCGTGCACCCCACACCCACCTTATTAAAAATTTTTATTTTTGTAGAGATGGGGTCTCCCTATGTTGCCCAGGCTGGTCTCGAACTCCTGGCTCAAGCGATCCTCCCACCTTGGCCTCCCAAAGTGCTGGGATTACAGGTGTGAGCCACTGCGCCTGGCCTCAGTCTTTATTTTTTTTATAGTTTTCCTAGGATAAATAGGAATAGGGTAACTGGAGTGAAGGTATATTTATTTTTATTTTTATTTATTTTTTATTTATATTTATTTATTTATTTTTGAGACGGAGTCTTGCTCTGTCGCCCAGGCTGGAGTGCAGTGGCCGGATCACAGCTCACTGCAAGCTCCGCCTCCCAGGTTCACGCCATTCTCCTGCCTCAGCCTCCCGAGTAGCTGGAATTACTATTTTTATTTTTTTTAGATAGGGTCTGGCTCTTTCACACAGGCTGGACTGCAGTGGCTGGAGTGCAGTGGCACAATCTTAGCTCACTGCAACCTCCGCCTCCTGGGCTCAAACTCCCACCTCAGCCTCTTGAATAGCTGGGACTACAGGTGCATGCCACCACACCTGGCTAATTTTTTAATTTTTTGCAGAGGGGGGGTTTCACCATGTTGCCCAGCTGGTCTTGAACTCCTGGGATCAATCCATTTGCCTGCCTTGGCCTCCCAAAGTGCTAGGATTACATACATGAGCTACTGCGCCCATCCAGGTGTTATTTTTTTAAGGCTCTTGATATACACTGTTATTATCCTAGTTCATTGCAGGGACTAAGCATTTGTTAAATGAAAGAATGACTACCCCCCAGAAAGACTGTGAGTAGTCATGCTCTTTACAGGAGTAGATGAGTGGCTCTAACTCCCCATACTGCCTTTCATATTTGACCCTCTCATTGTCCTCCATCCTCATTTGTTTATAGTGAGGGCTTTATCCTCTTATTAGTCATACTTAATTGCTTTCTCTGTGCTCAGGCCAGATGAAATCAGGTCTTTATTCCTTTTCTCCCAAAGAGGAGATACTGAACTTCTCATTTGGTCATGTTCCATCTTCACCCTTCCATCATTTATTGGTAGCATCTTCTGACTTTGAAACCGTAGAGACTTAAAAAACTTGACCGATCCCGTAGGTAATATTTAAAATATGGAGAGAGATTAAGGTCTCGTTGAAAAAAAATCTAGAGTTAGTTTCTGAGAGACCAAAGGGATTCTACTCTACCTGGGTGACCTTAACCTTTGATCTCTCTGGGCCTCTGTTTACTATCTGTAAAAAGGGCCATAATAATAACTCCCTTTCTTATCATATGGGCTTGATAGGATTAATTAATTTCTAAAACAATATTGAATGGCTACTTTGCAAAATTGTATGATAAATTCAGTTCATTCCTTCAGTCATTCATCCATTATTTATTTATTTATTTATTTGTTTATTTTTTTGAGACGGAATCTCACTCTGTCACCCAGGCTGGAAGACAGTGGTGCTATCTTGGCTCACTGCAACCTCTGCCTCCTGGGTTGTAGTGATTCTCCTGCCTCGGTCTCCCGACTAGCTGGGATTATAGTTGTGTGCCACGACACCAGGCTAAGTTTTGTATTTTTAGTAGAGATGGGGTTTCACCATGTTGGCCAGGCTGGCCTTGAACTTCTGACCTCACGTGATCCACCAACCTTGGCCTCCCAAAGTGTTGGGATAACAGGCATGAGCCACCATGCCTGGCCTCATCCATTATTTATTCAACTGGTTAACAGATGTTAATTGAGTACCTCTTTCGTGCTGGATTTTATGCTAAGTACTAGATAGGAAGGTAAACAACTAATAAAGAAATTGCAGTTCACTATGAAACATACTATGATATTGGTATGTAATAGTAGCAACAACTGCAACTGATACTTAATGCTTGCCTACTGTGTGCCGGGCACTGTTATGAAGCCTTTACCTAAATTAATTCATTTAATTCTTAAACTTTTAAAGAAGGTGCTTAATTACTGTAAAGTACAAATTATAGTGGAATACAAAGGAGAGTGTTAAATGTTACCATGTATTGAATGAATGCCCATATGAGCCAGACATTGTATAGGTATTTTATATATACATTTTCTTTCATCTTTACCACAGCTCTTCAAGGTTAGGCATTATCATTTACACATGAGGAAATAGAGTCTAAGGAAGATTAAGAAATGTGCCCAAGTTCACAGTTTGTAAGAGAGGTAGAGTTGGAATTGAACCCAGTTTTAGTCCAATTCAGAATCCTTGGTTCTTAGAATTTTGTTTATACAAGGCAGAAGAGTAGGTAAAACTCTGTAGGCTAAGGCTCTGTGAGGTCAAAGATAAGAAAGTCCATTGCTTTTGAGGAGGAGAGGAGGCAAAACTGAAATATATTTTCTTAAAAATGTGATATAGTTCCTTCCTCTTCCCCATATATTCCTTTCTCTCCAGGACAGACTAAGAAATCCTTTTGTACCAGCATGGGTATTTAAGTACTTCCTAAGTACTGCACTGTAGCTGCTGCTGCTGATAGCACATGGCAGTTCTGAATGCTTTAGCCAAGTGCATAATAACTGGAAATTCATTCAGGGCAGCTGCAACATGCAACCAGATGGGATTTAAAATTGGCATGTTCATATTTTTTAAAAAAGCTAATTAAAAAATGTCAGTTTGCAACCTGATGTTGCCATGTTAGAATTTTCTAATCTTTTTCTCCAATTGAATAGGAAATGTTTCATTAAACTCCTGTTAAATTGTTTACACTTGTGGCACACTGCACAGATGTGATCGTCTGGCTGAAATGTTTTTCCAAAATTATGTGCAGTGGGAAAGAGAAGAATGAGCAGTTTTAGTTCGAAATCTGGAATGGCAATTGAATAAAGGAGTGCAGTTAAATTTTTAGTTTATAGAATTAACTGTTGTTTTTGTAATTGTGCTATATAACTGAATCATGGTGCTCCAGCTTTGAGAGGCATAGACTAATGGAGAGAGACCCATTTAAGATAGGGTATGTTTAAAACTATTTGTATCAGATAGTTCCTGTCTCATTACTTTTTGCAACAACTTCCTGACTGGTCTCCCTACCTGCTGTCTCACCACCACCAAATCAGTCCTCCCTCCTGCTTCTCCCTGAGCTTTGTTGAATACAGATTGCACTCTTCTCTGCTTTAAAATCTTCCAGGGTTTTTTTTGTAACTTGGAGGATAAAATTCAAACCCCTTAACTTAGCTTGCAGGCTCTTTCATGGTTTGGCCTCTGCTTGCCTCATTAGCTTCAAATTCTCCATTTTTTTTTTTTTTGAGATGGAGTCTTACTCTGTTGCCCAGACTGGAGTGCAGTGGCGCAATCTCAGCTCACTGCAAGCTCTGCCTCCTGGGTTCACACCATTCTCCTACCTCAGCCTCCCAAGTAACTGGGACTGCAGGCGCCCACCACCACGCCCAGCTAATTTTGTTTTTGTATTTTTAGTAGAGACAGGTTTCACGGTGTTAGCCAGGATGGTCTCGATTTCCTGACCTTGTGATCTGCCCACCTCAGCCTCCCAAAGTGCTGGGATTACAGGCGTGAACCATCGCGCCCAGCTAAATTCTCCTTTATTTTTCATATGTTGTTCCAGCCAAATTGAACTACTTTGCACCTGTTGTCCAGGTCATATTTCTGTATCTTCATCCATCACATTTATCTCTATTTGGTACACCCCTCCCACCCTCCTTTTAAAAAAATATTTATTTATTTACTTATTGTTTATTTATTTATTTTTGAGACAGGATCTGACTCTGTCACCCAGGCTGGAGTACAGTGATACGATCACAGCTCACTGCATCCTCGACCCCCCTGTCTCAGGTGATCTTCCCACCTCAGCCTCCTGAGTAGCTAGGACTACAGGCACCTGCCACCACACCTGGCTAATTTTTGTATTTTTTGTAGAAACAGGGTTTTGCGTGTTGCCCAGGCTGGTCTTGAACTCCTGGGCTCAAGCTGTCTGCCTGCCTTGGCCTCCCAAAGTGCTGGGATTACAGGCATGAGCCACCAAGCCCGGCCTTAATTACCCTTTAAAACTTAATTGAGGCTTATCTCTGAGTAGCTTCCTTTGTGGTTTCCCCACCTTCTATTCCATTTCACTACTGGGTTCTGATCCTCGTTTGTGGTCTTCATAGTTCCTAGCATTTCTTTCTATTGTAGAGCTCTTACCACTTTCTATTATTCCAATTTAAGTTTCTGTCTACCAACCCTATTTATCTCTCTTTATTATAGTTCATCAGAAAATGTGTGTCAAGTGACTATTTTTTTTTAAATATAAAGAGCATCCTGAGGATATGTTCATTCATATATATTTATTCATAGAGTATGAATGATATGATAAAAAGTATGATAAATTTCAACCAGTCTTCTTATTTTTATTTCTGCCAAGTTGTGAGGTTGTTCCAGTGTTTGAAAAAAAATTCCTTTTAGAAACACCTGCAGTTTAATTTTATGCCAAACCTGAAGCAAGAAATAAACCCTCTTCTTAATCAAGTCTCACAGTAAGTAGTGGAACTTTGGTTTGGGGTGAAGGACTAGACAAAGACTTTCTGATTAGCTCTACCTATTGTGATTCCTGCCTCTTTCCACAGGTTGGGATGATGGTGGGTTATTACACTGATGCTAGCCTGTAAGGGACATTTAAGTTCCATTGAATGTATGGAACTTAAATCATGGGTGGTATGTGATAATAAGGTAGAACAAATTCTGTGTTACCCATGTCATTGCTAAGAAACACTTACTGGAGGTTTACTAAAGGTTGGTGCTGGGATACAAAAATGACTTAGGTGTAGCTCCTGCCAGACTGCCTGTTAGACTGTTTGTGCCTCCAGGAACACACAGAATTTAGACATAGCACTGTCCTGCAGAACTTTCTGCAGTGATGGAAATGTTCTATATCCATGCTGTCCGATACAGTAGTCACCAGCTATGCGTGGATTTTGAGTGCTTGAAATATGCATAGTGAGACTGAAGAACTGAATTTTAATTTTTTTTTTTACTTTTAATTAATTTAAATTTGAATTTAAACAGCTATGAATGGTTAACGGCTATGGGAAGCTCAGATCTAGAGGTGCCGATCAGTGGAGAGACAGACATGTAAATAAGCAAGTACAATTAAATGTGGTAGGTAGTGTGATAGAAATATGTCTATGGAGGCTGGACACAGTGGCTCATGCCTGTAATCCCAGTACTTTGGGTGGCCGAGGCATGTGGATCACCTGAGGTCAGGAGTTCGAGACCAGTGTGGCCAACATGGTGAAAACTCATCTCTACTAAAAATACAAAAATTAGCTGGGCGTGGTGGCACATGCCTGTAATCCCAGCTACTTGGTAGGCTGAGGCAGGAGAATTGCTTGAACTCGGGAGGTGGAGGTTGCAGTGAGCCGGGATCGTGCCACTGCACCCCAGCCTGGGCGACAGAGCAAAACTCCATCACAAAAAAAAGAGAAAGGTCTATGGAGCCAGGTGTGGTGGTTCACTCCTATAATCCCAGCACTTTGGGAGGCCAAGGAGGGAGGACCACTTGAGGCCAGGAGTTCAAGTTCAGCCAGGGCAACATAGGGAGACCCCACCTTTACAAAAAATAAAATTGTCTGGCCTTAGTGGTGCACACCTGTAGTCCCAGCTACTCAGCAGGAGGATCTCTTGAGCCCAGGAAGTCAAAGCTGCAGTGGGCCACGATTGTACCACTACATTCCAGTGTAGGTGACAGAGCAAGACCCTTTCACAAAAAAAAAAAAAAAAAAAAAATCAAGTTAAAAAAAGAAATACATCTAGGGTTCTCTCTAGGATTAGGTCAGTTCTGGGAGTGGGGAGAGGGATTCAAGAAAGTATTATATCTTTATGAGTCTTAAAAAATGAGTAGATATAACTGGTTGTCACATATGCAGCTTAAAGAATTACACTGTCTTGGCCGGGTGTGGTGGCTCATGCCTGTAATCCCAGCACTTTGGGAGACCAAGGCAGGCGGATCACGAGTTCAGGAGATCGAGACCATCCTGGCTAACATGGTGAAACCCTGTCTCTACTAAAAATACAAAAAATTAGCCGGGCGTGGTGGTGGGCTCCTGTAGTCCCAGCTACTTGGGAGGCTGAGGCAGGAGAATGGGGTGAACCTGGGAGGTGGAGTTTACAGTGAGCCGAGATCACGCCACTGCACTCAAGCCTGGGCCACAGAGTGAGACTCTGTCTCAAAAAAAAAAAAAAGAATTACAGTGTCTTGGAGCCCCTGGCTGTTTGATCTTGCGCAAGTGATTTGACTTTTCTAGGCTAAGCCTTGTCATTTTTAAAGAAAGGTCATAATAGTCCCCACCTTAGTCACAGTTGGGCAAAATAATGTGCTTGCTTATAGTAAGCACTCAGTAAATGTTAGCTATTATTATTATTATCTTACTTCCTATTTCATACTACCATGTATACCCAGCTTGCTTGCTTACTTATTTATAAATTGTGATGAAAAACGTAACATAAAATTTACTGTCTTAACCATTTTTAAGTGTATAGTTTAGTAGTATTAATTAATTTACATTGTTGCATAACAGATCTCTACATTTTCTTCTTGCAAAACTGAAACTCTATACCCATTGAACAACAACTGTCCCTTCCTCCTTCTTCCAATTTCCTGACAACCACAATTTTACTATTTGTTTCTGTGAGTTTGACTACTTTAGATACCTCATATAAGTGGAATCGTGCAATATTTGTCTTTCTGTGACTGGCTTATTTCACTGGGTATAATGTCTTCGAGGTTCATCCATGCTGTAGCATATGACAGGATTTTCTTCTCCTTTAAGGCTAAATACTATTCCTTTGTATGTATATACCACGCTTTTTCCCCCCCCCATTCATTCAGTGATGGACATTTGGTTTGCTTTCACCTCTTGGCTGTTGTGAATAATGCTGCACTGACACAGATACGCAAATATCTCTTCAAGATTCTGCTTTCAGTTCTTTTGGATGTATATCCAGAAATGGAATTGCCAGATGATATGATAATTCTATTTTTATTTTTTGAGAGATGGAGTCTCACTATGTTGCCCAGGCTGAAGTGCAGTGGTTATTCACAGGCATAATAATAGTACACTCTTATCCTTGAACTCCTGGGCTCAAACGACCCTACTGCCTCCACATCCCAAGTAGCTGGGACTACAGGTGTGCATTAGCACACCTGGCTTATTTTTAATTTTTGGAGGAAGCTTTATACTATTTTCTTTTCTTTTTCTTTTGTTACTTCCTGCAAGCAGATACACTATTTTCAATAGCAGCAGCACCATTTTACGTTCCCACCAACAGTGCACAAGGGTTCTAGTTTCCCCATATCCTCAACACTTCTTATTTTCTATTTTGTCTTGGATTTTTTTTTTTTAATACCTGCCATCATAATGGATATGAGGTGATATTATGGTTTGGATCGCATTTCTCTAATGGTTAGTGATATTGAGCATCTTTGAGAACGCATGTTAGCTGTTTGTATTTCTTCTTTTTTCCTCTTGCTCCTTTCTCCTCTTCCTTCTTCCTCATCCTCCTCTTCCCCCCACCCCTTTTTCTCTGCCTACTCCTCCTCCTTTTTCTTTCTTCTTCCTTTTGTTTTCTTTCTTTCTTTCTTTTTTTTTTGAACTTCTGGGCTCAAGCAATCTTCCCATCTTGGCCTCCCAGTGCTAGGATTACAGGTATGAGTCACTGTGTGCAGCCCGTTTGTGTATCTTCTTTGGAGAAATGTCTATGCAAGTTCTTTGCACATTTTAAAATTGTAATTGTTTTGTTGTTATTTTTTCATATGCAGTTTTTGTTAAATTTTATTTTAAAGTTAACAGTAAAATCAAACTTGTAATAAAATTCTTTTAATTTTAACACATACCAACTTTGTGTAACTGTCACCACACCACAGTCAAGATATAGAACAGTTCCATTACCCTAAAAATAATCTTCATCACACCTAGCTTTTTTTTTTTTTTTTTTTTTTTTTGAGATGGAGTTTCGTTCTTGTTGCCCAGGCTAGAGTGCAATGGCGCGATCTAGTCTCACTGCAACCTCCACCTCCCAGTTTCAAGCGATTCTCCTGCCTCAGCCTCCTGAGTAGCTGGAATTACAGGCATGTGCCACCACACCGAGCTAATTTTGTATTTTTTTTTTTTTTTTTTGAGACAGAGTCTCACTCTGTCGCCCAGGCTGGAGTGCAGTGGCACGATCTCGGCTCACGGCAACCTCCACCTCCCGGGTTCAAGCAATTCTCCTGCCTCAGCCTCCCGAGTAGCTGGGACTACAGGCGCCTGCCCCCACGCCTGGCTAATTTGTTTTGCATTTTTTAGTAGAGATGGGATTTCACTGTGTTAGCCAGCATGGTCTCGATCTCCTGACCTTGTGATCCGTCCGCCTTGGCCTCCCAAAGTGCTGGGATTACAGGCGTGAGCCACCGTGCCCGACCAATTTTGTATTTTTGATAGAGACAGGGCTTCACCATTTTGGTCAGGCTGGTCTTGAACTCCTGACCTCAGGTCATCTGCCTGCCTCAGCCTCCCAAAGTGCTGGGATTACAGGTGTGAGCCACCGTGCCCAGCCCAACAGCTAGCTTTTTAATAGGTGCTTTCCAGTAGTGTTGTTGAGAAGCTGTCTTATTTCAAAATTGGTTAGTCAGTTGTAAATTAGTCCAAAGTGCTTATGGCTCTTGATTGATTTGCTGGGAAATACTCCATACTTTTTCTCCCTGCCCAGCCTCCCACATAGGTGAACTTGGGAATCAGACTTAGCCCCTTCTTTTCATGTAACAGAGTACTACTGCTGACCAAATAATTAAATGCAGGGATATGGGATCTTATGATATATAGCTTTGGCAAACATTCTCTCAATCTGTAGTTGTCAATCTGTGTTCTTATGATCTTAGTCTTTGATTTATTAATCCATAGAAGCTTTTATAAATAAGAACTATAAGCTAGGTCTTAAGTATGCTCAGTAGTAAGAAGTGGGAAGAGCTAAGAAAGAGCCCTAGATTGAGATAGTGAATGCAGAATCAACTCTTGGCCCTGATAACTTTCTAAAAAACCTTAAATCTTTTAATTTCTGTGAGATGTAGGTGTTTTGTCTGCAAAATGGGTGAATTGATAACCCTAATCTCATAGGATTTTTTTGTCGTGAATATTAGGTAAAATAAAGAGTATGTTGGCTGGGTGCTGTGGCTTACGCCTGTAATCCCAAGACTTTGGGAGGCTGGAGCAAGTGGACCACTTGAGCCCAGGAGTTTGAGTACAGCTGTGATCGCACCACTGCACTCCAGCCTGGGTGACAGCACAAGTCCCTATCTCCAAAAAAAAAAAGAGTATATAGTATTCAATAAATATTAAGTTGAATTCAAAATAAGCCCAAGATTACATTTTAAAAGTTAAAGAGCTTTACTGAGATATAATTCATATGCCACATAATTCATTCATTTAAATTGTATAGTTGAGTGGTTTTTAGTATATAGAGAGTTGTATAATCATTACCACAGTCAGTTTTAGAATATTTTCATTACCTATTAGAAACTTGTACCCTTTAGCAATCACCCTCTGTTGTCCCCTTCTCCACCAGCCCTAGGCAATCACCAGCCTATTCAGGATATTTTATATAAATGGAATAATATAACATGTGGCCTTTATAGCTAGCTTTTTTCATTTAGTGTAATATTTTCAAGGTTTGGCCAAATGTGGTGGTTCATGCCTGTAATCCCAGCACTTTGGGAGGCCGAGATGGGTGGATCTCTTGAGGTCAGGAGTTAGAGACCAGCCTGGCCAACATGGTGAAACCTCATCTCTACTAAAAATGCAAAAAATTAGCTGGATGTGGTGGTGCATGTCTGTAATCTCAGCTACTCGGGAGGCTGAGGCAAGAGTATCGCTTGAACCCAAAAGGTGGAGGTTGTAGTGAGCCAAGATTGTGCCACTGCACTGCAGCCTGGGTGACAGAGGGAGACTGTCTCCAAAAAATATATATATCAATATATACATTTTCAAAGTTCATTCATGTTGTTACATGTATCAGTACTTCATTCCTTTTTATTGCTAAATATTTCATTGTATGGATATGCCACCTTTTATTTATTCGTTTTTCAGTTGATGGACATTTGGATGGTTCCCACTTTTAGCTATTATTTGTAATGTAGCTGTGAACATTAGCATATAAGGTTTTATGTGGACATAGGTTTCTTATTTCTCTTGGATGCACATTTAGGAGTAGAGTTGTTAGAGCATATGGTAACTCTATGTTTAACCCTTTTGAGGACTTGTTTTCCACAGTGGCTGTACCACTTCACATTCATTCCTACCAACAGTGTATGAAGGTTCCATTTTCTCCACATCCTTGTAATCACTTGTTATTTGTCTTTTTTCTTTAGCCAACCTACTCAGTGTGAAATGGTATCTCATTTTGGTTTGATGTGCATTTCCCTGGTGGCTAATGATGCTGAACATCTTTCATTAGCTCATTGCTCACCTTGTTACTGTTTTTTTTTTTTTTTTTTTTTTTTTTTTTGAGAGGGAGTCTTGCTCTGTCACCCAGGCTGGAGTGCAGTGGCTGGATCTCGGCTCACTGCAAGCTCTGCCTCCCGGGTTTACGCCATTCTCCTGCCTCAGCCTCCCGAATAGCTGAGACTACAGGCGCCTGCCACCATGCCCAGTTAGTTTTTTGTATTTTTTTAGTAGAGACGGGGCTTCACCGTGTTAGCCAGGATGGTCTTGAGCTCCTGACCTCATGATCCGCCCGTCTCGGCCTCCCAACGTGCTGGGATTACAGGCTTGAGCCACCGTGCCCGGCCTTTTTTTTTTTTTTAAGAGACTGAATCTTGCTTTGTCACTCAGGCTGGATTGCAGTGGTGGGATCATAGCTCACTGCAGCCTCAAACTCCTGGGCTCAAGTGATCCTCCTGCCTCAGCCTCCCAACTGTCTGGGACTACAGGCATGTGCCACCATACCCAGCTAATTTTGTTTATTTTTTGTAGAGGTAGAGTCTTGCTATGTTGCCCAGGCTAGTCTCTAACTCCTGGGCTTGAGCAGATCTTCCTGACTTGGCCTCCCAAAGCACTGAGATTATAAATATGAGCCACTTTATGCATCGCTTTATGCTTTACTACCTAGCTTGGTGATATCCTTCTTTAGTAAGATGGTACTCGGCCGGATGTGGTGGCTCATGCCTGTAGTCGCAGCACTTTGGGAGGCCGAGGCGGGTGGATCACGAGGTCAGGAGATCGAGACCATCCTGGCTAACACGGTGAAGCGTCGTCTCTACTAAAAATACAAAAAGTTAGCCGGGCGTGGTGGCAAGTGCCTGTAGTCCCAGCTACTTGGGAGTCTGAGGCAGGAGAATGGCGTGAACCCGGGAGGCGGAGCGAGACTCCGTCTCAAAAAAAAAAAAAATGGTACTCTGTACCCAAAAGTGCTTAATACTGATTTGTTAGTTGATTATAAGAGAGTCCCAGAGGAAATAAATATAGCTTAATCTTATCATTTTTCCTTCTTTTGGTTACTTCTATCAGGTTAAATTGAAAGTACTCAGGATTGGTTACTTCTGTCAGGTTAAATTGAAAGTACTCAGGATATCTAGAAAATGGCCATTTTCAAAGAATATTCAGTCTGTTTAGGGGAAGACCAGATTGAACACTTAAGATATAGTTAAAGAACAATTAATGGACTGAGCGTGGTGGCTCACACCTGTAATCCCAGCACTTTGGGAGACCAAAGCAGGTGGATCACCTGAGGTTGGGAGTTCGAGACCAGCCTGGCCAACATGGAGAAACCCCGTGCCTACTGAAAATAGAAAAGTTAGCCAGGCATGGTGGTGGGTGCCTGTAATCCCAGCTAATCGGCAGGCTGAGGCAGAAGAATTGCTTGAACCCCTGAGGCAGAGGTTACAGTGAGCTGAGATTGTGCCACTGCACTCCAGCCTGGGCAACAGAGCAAGACTCCATCAAAAAAAAAAAAAAAAAAAAAGAAAGAAAAAGAACAATTAATGGCTGAAATTGATTACTGGTATTGATTATACTTACAATATGATCTTAGCTCTGGGGATACAGCAGTGAATAAAATAAAGTCCCTGCTTTCAGTTGTGTCCTAGTAAATAGAAAAAAACAGGCAGTGTATGGGAAAAGGGTATGACTGAAAGGGAGGGAGCTATTTTAGATACAATCAGTTAACTTAGGCCTTGCTGATGAGGTGAAATTTGAGTAGAGATCTTAATGAAATAAAGGAGCAAGTCATATTGATAATTTGAAGGAAGAATGCTTTAGGCAGAGAGAACTATGAGTACTAAGTCCTTGAAGTGAGAATGTACTTGGTTTTTCAAAGAATAACATGAAGAGGAGAATCTTCCTGTTGTTCAGCTTAAGCAATCCAAGGCTTACATATTCTTGGTTTCTGTGCTTTTGGCCCCCTCAGAATGGTGTCTAAACAACACAAATGTTGATGCTGAAATTTAATTTTACTGTAGTATGGAGCAAGGAGGAGAGTGCTGTGGGGTAAGATTAGATAGGTGAAAGGGAGCTAGATTACCTGGTAAGTCATGGTAATGACCTTGTATTTTACTCTGAGATGATAACTCATTGCAGTGTTTTGAACAAAGTGGAGTTACATGCTCCAAACTGAATTTAAAAGGATCATTTTGGCTTCTGGGAAGAGAGAGGCAGGATAAGCAGATGGCAAGGCTAGAAGCAGGGGCTGTTACAATAGTTAAAAGCATTAATGAAGGCTTGAGTCAGTGTAGTAATGGTAAGAAATGGTTAGAATCAGCGTATGTTTTGAAAGTAGAGCTGACAGAATTTGCTGATAGATTGGATAAGGATTATGAAAGTAAGAAAGTAGTCAAAGAAGATTCGGAGGTTTTTGCCTTGAGCAACTACAAGATTAGAATTGCCACTTATAGAGATGGGAAGCAGTGGGAGGAGCAGGTTTGCAGGAAGGAGTCAGACATTTGGTTTTGGAAATAGTACATTTTTACAATGGTTATTAGATAACCAAAAGATGTCAGGCTGTTGGATATACAAGTCTGAAATTCAGAGAAGTTCAAGTTGGAGATAATACATTTTGGGAGTAATTAGCATATATAAAGCCATGGAGTAGATGTGCTCACCTAGGAAATGTGTATAGTTAGAGCAAAGAAGAGATCTGACTGCTAAACTCTAGACACTCTAACATAGAGAAGTTGAGAAGATCAAGGGAGTAGCCGGTGGGGTAGAGGAAGAACCTAGAGAGAGTGGAGTTCCAGAAATCAGGTAATCTGTGGTGGGTAATGCCAGATGTCCTAGTGTGATTACCTGGAGTCCTAGAGTCTAATTATGGTTTGGTTTTAAATCACTGTGGGACATTGGATAGTTCACTTTACCTTTTAGGGCCTTGGGGTGATCTCTAAAGTGAAGGGCTTAACTAGATTGTCTCTAAACTTTCTCCCATCATCATCATAAACATCATAAACATTCTATAATACTTTATAGCTTACACAAAGCATTTTCATAAATTTATCTCATTTAATCATCATAACAAATCTGTGGGACTTAGATATTTATACCTGTTTTACAGATGAGGAGATTAAAGAAGTTTAGGAGCCAGGCACAGTGGTTCACGCCTGTAATCCCAGCACTTTGGGAGGGTGAGGCGGGTGGATCATGAGGTCAGGAGATTGAGACCATCTTGGCTAATGCCGTGAAACTCCGTCTCTACTAAAAATACAAAAATTAGCCAGATGTGGTGGCAGGCGTCTGTAGTCCCAGCTCCTCAGGAGGCTGAGGCAGGAGAATGGCGTGAACCCGGGAGGAGTAGCTTGCAGTGAGCGGAGATCGCGCCACAGCACTCCAGCCTGGGTGACAGAGCAAGACTCTGTCTCAAAAAAAAAAAAAAAGTTTAGGGACTTGTCTAAAGTTACACTATCATAATCAGTGATAAAGTTAAATGCAGGTCTGCCTGATCTCAAAGCCTGTGGTCTTTCTATTATATAGCAACTACCTTTTTACACTAATATTATAGAGCTCTGTGATTGTGAGCACATTTATTTACTTATTTGTGTGTTTGTTTGTTTATTTGAGATGGAGTCTCACTCTGTCGCCCAGGCTGGAGTGCAGTGATGCGATCTTGGCTCACTGCAACCTCCATCTCCCAGGTTCAAGTGCTTCTCCTGTCTCAGCCTCCCGGGTAGCTGGGACTACAGGCATGCACCACTACACCCAGCTAATTTTCGTATTTTTATTTTTATTTATTTATTTATTTATTTATTTATTTATTTATTTAGTGACGGAGTCTCGCTCTGTCGCCCAGGCTGGAGTGCAGTGGCCGGATCTCAGCTCACTGCAAGCTCCGCCTCCCGGGTTCACACCATTCTCCTGCCTCAGCCTCTCAAGTAGCTGGGACTACAGGCGCCCACCACCTTGCCCGGCTAGTTTTTTGTATATTTTAGTAGAGACGGGGTTTCACCAGGTTAGCCAGGATAGTCTCAGTCTCCTGACCTTGTGATCCACCCGTCTCGGCCTCCTAAAGTGCTGGGATTACAGGCTTGATCCACTGCGCCCGGCCATTTTTCGTATTTTTAGTAGAGAGGGGGTTCAGCATGTTGGACAGGCTGGTGTTGAACTCCTGGCCTCAGGTGATCCGCCTGCCTTGTCCTCACAAAGTGCTAGGATTACAGGCATGAGCCACTGTACCCAGCCTAATTTAATTATTTATTCAATGAATATTTGATGAGCACCTGCTCTAGTGGTCACTGCTCAAAGTGCTGGAGATACAGTTGTAACTAAGACAAAGTTCCTGCCCTCATAAGTCTTTCATTCTAGTGGGGGAAGCTGATAGTAAACAAATATGATAATAAAGAATATAATGTAAGGGCCATAATAAAAAATAAAGCAAGATAAGGGAACACCATGTGTTGGGGTGATGATCAAGAAAAGCCTCTCTGAAGAGATTGCATTTGAGCAGAGTCCTGAATGATTTTAAGTAGTAAGCCATGAGAAAATATAATAGAAGAGTGTTCAGCAGAGGAAACAGCAAGTAGAAAGATCCAGAGGTAGGAATGAGCCAGGTGCATTTTGTGGAATAGTAAGAAGGCAATTGGTTGGGCAGGAGGTGGACAAAATGCATAAAGTTGTGGAGTCATTTAGCCCTTGGTAGGGGTGGGAGTGGGGGTTAGTTCTGACTTCCATTAGGTAATTTAGTGTCTGACTCTGGGCAGAGTATCTGACCTTTTTTGTTTTTTTTGTTTTTTGGAGATGGAGTCTCACTGTGTTGCCCAGGCTGGAGTGCAGTGGCCGGATCTCAGCTCACTGCAAGCTCCGCCTCCTAGGTTCACGCCATTCTTCCGCCTCAGCCTCCTGAGTAGCTGGGACTACAGGCGCCCGCCACCTCGCCGGCTAATTTTTTGTATTTTTAGTAGAGACGGGGTTTCACGGTGTTAGCCAAGATGGTCTCGATCTCCTGACCTCGTGATCCACCTGCCTCGGCCTCTCAGAGTGCTGGGATTACAGACGTGAGCCACCGCGCCCGGCCTGACTTTTTGAAACTTTAAGTTTCTTATCTATAAACTGGAGATAATAAAATAAAGGTTACCTTGAGAATTGAATGAGAGAATGTATGTAAAATACCTAGACCTCAAACATTAACGTGTTTAATGCATACCTACTGTTATTGACAATAACATAGGCATTTATTCTACTTTTATCAAATCAGTTTAATTTGTTTTTCTTTGTTTTTTTCAGTTTGTTTTAGTCAGTAAATCTTGAAGTTCTTATTTTGTGCCAGGGCTTTACTAGGTGATTTCTCTGAGCACGTCTTTGTGTTGAAATAAGAAAGTGTTGTACAAAAAAGAAAATGATTTAGAAGTTGATGAGTAGGTACAAAAATAAGAGCTTGGGATTTTGGTAATTACATCCTCTGATATATTCATTTATTATGGAAAGAAACTGCATGTGCAATTCTGTCATCTTTCCTCATCACTGGATACTGGCTCTACTCTGGCACTTCCCCGTCCGGCTTCCTGCTGATCCAAACCTGCTTGCCTTAGGAAATTCAGATAAGAGCCAAATCCTCCATCCTTATAAGACCATCTGTTTTCAGACCCACAAATGCTGTCCTTGCAATTGCAACCCAACACAACTGGAATGATTTATTCATCTCTAGGTAACATTTGTGCACTAGCCTTCTAACAAAGTACAGTATCAGCTTTACACTTAATGAAGCATCCAGCACAGATGGTGAGCTGCACAGTAAAGGATGCTCCTGGCTTAGAAGTGGCTGATAGACAGGTAGAGGTAAACTCTTAGTCCTGAGAAGGAGCAGTAAGAACTTCTTGTCTAATAAAGAGTCTTGATTGTGGCTGGGTGCTGTGGCTCACGCCTGTAATCCCGCACTTTGGGAGGCCAAGATGGGTAGATCATGAGGTCAGGAAATCGAGACCATTCTGGGTAACACAGTAAAACCCCATCTGTACTAAAAATACAAAAGATTAGCCAGGCATGGTGGCTTGTGCCTATAGTCCCAGCTACTCGGGAGGCTGAGGCAGGAGAATTGCTTGAACCTGGGAGGCAGAGGTTGCAGTAAGCCAATATTGTGCCACTGCACTCCAGCCTGGGCAACAGAATGAGACTCCGTCTCAAAAAATAAAAATAAAAAAAAATAAATAAAAATAAAGAGTCTTGATTGTGTATCCTATATTCCTGGAGTGTTTGAGATCATTTAATTGATTTTTTAAGTTAAATGTTATACCATTTAACTGTTGAATTGAGAAAATGAAGACCCAGAGAGGGGAAGGGACTTAAGTTGCATAGCAGATTGAACTGCACAGCCAAATTAATCATCTACTTTGTGCTAGCTCAGTTTTTAGCTTCTTTACTTACATTATCTTATTTAACCTGTAAGTTCCTTTTTGTCTCCTCTTCTTATATTGAGGATCTAACTACTGTAGTAGTACTTTTCTTCCATAACAAAATACTTTGATAGTCAAATCTCCATAACTAAACACCGTTGCTACAAACAAATGATGCTTACTTTTAGAAAAATCTAGATGAATGTGGCTAGAGCTAGTCTGACTCTTTGCCTCAGCCCCTCCTACAAGGTGATTTGGGGACGCTCTGTTTAGAGGGCAAGCCATGACAATGAAGACACTCTTTGTCACCTCAGAGAAGCTTGGTTTCTCTTTTGGAATGTTTGGTTTTAATAAATTACTTCCTTTTCACTTTAGGTTTTAGGCTCTTTGACAAGCCATCTGCTTCTCAAACCCAGTTTCCCTTTACCAGCAGTTCAGATGGAGAACAAAAGCTTTCTTTAGTTCCTGGTGGTTTTGTAAGAGTGGGAAGGTTACAGGAAAAGATTGCGTCTGCTTATTGTAATTCATTTGTGATGTGTGCCTGACTGGCAGTAATTTACCAGGGACTCTGCTGGGCTGGCTGAGGAGATAAAATTCTGGAATGGAGATCTATCAACATGCATTTTGGCTATTTCAATCCTTGCCATTATTAGTTAGGGCTCTGAAGAGCTTGTTGGGGTTGATGTTGCTGCTTCACTCTCTCTCTCTCTCTTTTTGGAACCTGCATTAATTGTCGGAGTTTTTAATTTGTCCTTTATTTTTCTGTTCAGTTGCTTTTCCTGGTTGCTGCTTTGTTCAGTGAGTGGCTTAGTATAATGCAATTCAGCAGACTGTGTTAAGTGAATATTTAGTAATGAATAAAATAAGATATGGGGAACCTAACATGAGGTAGTAGAAAAGTGTTGGTCAACCCAGACATGTGGCTTCAAGTTTCAGACCTTGGGTAAATCATTCAATTTCTGAGACATAGTTTCTTCATCTCTAAAAATTGAGTTATAGATATCTCCTTGCCCAAGGTTACAGTGATTATTAAATGAGAGAATATATAGGAAAGGATCACGTGTTAAGTTGGTGCTCATTAAATATTCCCTTCTATTTTTCTTCCTGTCTCCTTAAGGAGTATACATGGGGAAGTCAGACATTTATGCAAGTGTGTGTACACATGCTAGTTCAATATAGTTCTAAAAAGTGGCTGAAGTTTGCCACCATAATTGGGAACTCGGAAGTGAAGGCTTGGGGCAGATGTATGTCTTCCTTGAAACCAGACTGAGAAATACTTTCTGAGAAGCTAACATAACACAATGTTTGTGTGCTTAAAGAAGACCTTAGGAGGAGAAATGAAAAAACCTGAGGGTAGAGGCCTTGAACTGATGATTTCCTCAGCTGGTTGTCACTGGTCTCTTAGAGATGGAATAATTTGCTTCACAATAAGCTGAGAACAGAACCTGGAGTTTGTAAGTATGAGAACTGCCTTTTGGGAACAGCTAGTACATAGCTTGGAAGATTTTAGCCACTCTCACTCTGCCTCCTCTGCCTTCCAGGTTCAAGTGATCCTCCTACCTCAGTTCCCCAAGTAGCTGGGAGTATAGGCGCATGCCACCATGCCCGGCTAATTTTTGTACTTTTAGTAGAGACAGGATTTCACCATGTTGCCCAGGCTGGTCTCGAATTCCTGAGCTCAAGCCAACTGCCAGCCTCGGCCTCCCAAATTGCTAGGATTACAAGTGTGAGCCACCATGCCTGGCCTACAAAGTGTTTCTTGATCTGATTTCTGCCTGCCCTTTCAACCTCACTTCCTACTGCTCTTGCAATACTATATTAATTGCAGTTTCTCAACTCTTCTGTGCTCATTTAGACTAGCCCTTGGTAGTCTTTCTTTTATGTTACACTTCCCCTCTTTTCTGTTCCTCTGTTTTGCCTGACAAACTTCTACTCTTTCTTTCTTTTTTTTTTTTTTTTTTTTTTTTTTTTGAGACGGAGTCTTACTCTGTAGCCCAGGCTGGAGTGCAGTGGCCGGATCTCAGCTCACTGCAAGCTCCGCCTCCCGGGTCCACGCCATTCTCCTGCCTCAGCCTCCTGAGTAGCTGGGACTACAGGCGCCCGCCACCTCGCCCGGCTAGTTTTTTTTGTATTTTTTAGTAGAGACGGGGTTTCACCGTGTTAGCCAGGATGGTCTCGATCTCCTGACCTCGTGATCCACCCGTCTCGGCCTCCCAAAGTGCTGGGATTACAGGCCTGAGCCACCGCGCCCGGCCTACTCTTTCTTTAAAACTCTTCTCAAGCACCATGTTTTGTGTGAAGTTCTCCCTGACTTCTGAAGGGGAAATGCTATGGCATGAGAGACCTCCCTCCTCATACAAAAATCTAACTACATGTTGTAGCATTAATGATTAGTAAACACAGTGATGCATCTCTTAATGCTTTGTTTATGACCCAGTAGTTTATTTTAGTGCCTTCATTAGAACACTCAATTTATCCATATATGGATTCGTTCACAACAGATATCTTTGGAATCAGGAAAACAAATGCAGGTATGATGCAGCATCTTGCTGGACTCAGCAAATTATTTTTTATTGTACCTCTTGCCCCCATGAAGTGAATAACCATCAATAAAACAAACCCTAGGTTTGGAGAGGCCTATTATTATTATTTTTTTTTTTTTTTGAGGCAGAGTTTAGCTCTTGTTGCCCAGGCTGGAGTATAGTGGCATGATTTCGGCTCACCACAACCTCCATCTCCTGGGTTCAAGTGATTCTCCTGCCTCAGCCTCCCGAGTAGCTGGGATTACAGCCATGCGCCACCATGCCCGACTAATTTTGTATTTTTAGTAGAGATGAGATTTCTCCATGTTGGTCAGGCTAGTCTCGAACTGCCGACCTCAGGTGATCCGCCCACTTCGGCCTCCCACAGTGCTGGAATTACAGGTATGACCTACCGCGCCTGGCCTGGAGAGGGCTGTTTATTCTTAGATTGGTGGCTAAGGTTCACCTGATATGATTTACCATTGACAAACTTTGATGAAGACAAGCATACTTATGCTTTCTTTCAAATAACTTTTCATTTGGGGCCCCAAATTTCTTCTGGCATAAATAGGATCTGAATTCTATCTTTTATGTTGGGGCTTTCCTGTGTATCTGGTGATTCTTGGTTGTCTGTTCATTGTTAAAAGTGGAATACTAAAAAGGTGATTAGAAGTTTTAAATGCTGGCCAAGTGTGATGGCTCACACCTGTAATCCTAACACTTTGGGAAGCTGAGGTTGACAGATTGCTTGAGACGAGAATTTCAGACCAGCGTGGGCAACATGGTGAAACCTAATTTCTGCAAAAAATAGAAAAATTAGCCAGGCATGGTGGTGTACCACCTGTAGTCCCAGCTACTCAGTAGGCTGAGGTGGGAGGATCACCTGAGCCCAGGGAGGCTGGGGCTGCAGTGAGCCACGAGTGACAGAGTGAAACTCTGTCTCAAAAAAAAAAAAAGTTTTAAGTGCAGGACAGATGTGGTGGCTCACGCCTGCAACCCTAGTGCGTTGGGAGGCCAAGGTGGGAGGATTACCTCAGCCCAGGAGTTTGAGACCAGCCTGAACAACATAGCGAGACCCCCATCTCTTAAAAAAAAAAAAAAAAAAGAAAGATAAAAGAAAAGAAATAAAGAAGGGTGAGGTGTGGTGGCTCACACCTGTGATCCCAACAGTTTGGGAGGCCGAGGCAGGCGGGTCATGAGGTCAGAGGATCAAGACCATCCTGGCTAACACAGTGAAACCCCATCTCTACTAAAAATACAAAAAATTAGCCAGGCGTGGTGGCGGGCGCCTGTAGTCCCAGCTACTCAAGAGACTGAGGCAGGAGAATGGTGTGAACCTGGGAGGCCGAGCTTGCAGTGAGCCGTAGATCACACCTCTGTACTCCAGCCTGGGCGACAGAGCAAGATTCCGTCTCAAAAAGAAAGAAAGAAAGAGAGAAAGAGAGAGAGAGAGAGAGAGAAAGAAAAGAGAAGAGAAGAAAAGAAAAAAGAAAATAGCTGCATGTGGCGGCAAGCACCTATAGTCCTAGCTACATGTGAGGCTAGGGTGGGAGGATCACTTGAGCCCAGGAGTTTAAGGCTGTAGTGAGCTATGATTGTGCCACTAAACTCCAGCCTTGTGTGATTCTCCCAAATTACTGAGTTTATTAGATGTGTTTTCAAAGAGGGGGACTCTACTAGTAGTAAAGTGTGAAGACAGGGTGACAGCGAGACCCTGTCTGTAAAAAAAAAAAAAAAAAAAGGTTTTAAATACATGAGTTGAATTTACTAATTGTGGACTTCTCTGTGTGATGATTTGCCTGGACTATATGCGGAGCAACTACATGTCAGTATCTTTAGGTTTTTTCACTAGGGCTAGTCAGATTCTCTGGAAGAATCCTCTAGTCTCCTTCCTACAAGTTGGAGGCCTGGCTGCCTGTGGTCTGGAAGCTAAGTAGGAGAAGAAGACTGCAGGGGGATCATCAACATTCTGTTCACTTACAGTCTTCTTTGCTGTATAGTAACCCTGCCCTCAACTGTGCCTGTTATTTCCTTGTCTGGAGACCCTCTCTGTTTTACTCTCTCCAGAGGGAAAAGAAAACCTTAGTCTTCTATACTAGCAGAGGCAGTCTTGATCTTTAACTGGTTCTCAGACAGACTTTCATGTAATAAATTCCCGTGATTTTAGCATGCTTTCTTTCTAGAAATACATGGTACTGCCAGGCATGGTGGTTTACACCTGTAATCCCAGCACTTTCGGAGGCTGAGGGGGGCAGATCACCTGAGGTCAGGAGTTTGAGACCAGCCTGGCCAACATGACGAAACCCCATCTCTACTAAAAATACAAAAATTATCCAGGTGTGGTGGTGGGCGCCTGTAATCCCAGCTACTCAGGAGACTGAGGGAGGAGAATTGCTTGAACCCAGGAGGCGGAGGTTGCAGTGAACTGAAATCACGCCATGGATACTCTGTCTCAAAAATAAAAAAATAAAATAAAATAAAAATAAAAAAAAAGAAAGAAAAAGAAATACATGATACCACCAGTTTCTGAGCCTTGTGTGGCTTCTACAGGTAAAATTGAGTTAGGTTTTGTTTTTTCCCACTGCTGACTTAGTATTCATTTTCCTTGGATCTAATAAGTCAGTTTCTGCTCATCCATCTGCTTTCTAGCTTTCAGTGTTTCATGGCTATTGCTGTTCTCTATTTCTCTTTGTTTTTATGGTTTTACACTTTATTTAAAATCCAAAAGTAGGGTCTAAGGAGAGGATTTATTCAGTTTATCGACTTTATCAAAATGTCTGTATCAGCATTTCATTCCCTGTTTGACAGGTGAAGAAATCGTATATTACCATGTTTGAAGGTAGCTATTTGCTTTTGATTCTGAGAAACTTGGGTTTTGAATCCATTGCTTAACAAGCTGTATGACCTTAGGGCATTTATTCATAATTCCATCAATAAATTTTTATATCCATTAGCAAATTAGGTAGAGGCACCCACCAGATGACTAACTTACCTTGACAGTTGACACTTTATTCATTTACTGTTTTGAGTGAATTTTCCCCCTAAAAACATGTATTACCCTCTTCAGAATAGTTAGAACATTATTGAATCTTTCTTGAGGTTCAAGTTAATTATTTTGAACATCAGCTAGTCTGCTTTTTTATGTTACAGTAATACATTTTATACTAAATGCCCTAATACTATACTTTAAAACAAAAAAGCTAAAAGCCACTTTTTGGTGTGAATACTATGCTTTTTACATTTTTGTGGTTGTTTTGAATTATTTTTCTGCTTTTTCTCCTTGCTGTTTGTGAAACACAACAGAGAATATTGTTCTCCTTTCTTACTTTGTCGCTTCTCTCCTACTCTGTGTGGTGCTCCCAACTTACTGTTTGTTAGGTGTGTTTTCAAAGGAAGAGTAAGGCCCTAGGGACTCTACTAGTAGTAAAGTGTGAAGAATTAAAGACAGTTATTTTGGTTTTAGAGAGGCCTTTTTTGCTTACTTCCTAGTTCTCTGTGTGTTCCAGAAAGACAAGGTAATTGGGTTGCTGAATTCCACGTAAGTGACATATTATAATGAAACTTCATGCTTTCTCAAATAAATTGCTTTCATCTATATTATCTCATGTTTTTAAAGCTTCATAATGATTCTGTAAGGTAAGTAGGGCAGGTAGGATTATCCCCATTTTATAGATTGGACAATCTGAGGTTCAGAGAATTAAATGCCTTGCTCATATCACATAATTGAGTGGTAAGCTGGGACTAATCTCAGGTTGTCTGATTCGAACCTTAATGCTCTGTCTCTTCTCTGTTCTAGCCTTTGTATGTGGGCTTCCACAGAGAAGGTCAGATTCTTAAGGTCAGAGAGCAATGCAGTAAGGAATACCTCTCATTTCATCCTGTCCTGGTGGGACAGGTAGCATTTTTCCTCTTTCCCAGCTGGGAATTTGAAGTTCAGAGAGATTAAATGACTTGTCCAAGTTCACCTGGAAAAATAAGGCGTGACGGAGTCTGGGACTCATTCTCTTCTTTTGACTCCAACTCCTGCTCTCTGATTGCAGTGCCTGATGCATCCGCCCTAAGTCAGAATGAGCTGCCAAAAGAAAAAATATGCCAGCAACATTGAAATTTAGATAGCAATGGTTTGCACTGTAGTAAACAACCAAGTCCTCTTCTCTAGGAAGGTTTCAGCTGATTGGAATTCTTAGTCTATTTTCCAATTTATGTAGAGGAGGAGGATAAAGAACTGTTGTGCTTGGACTTGCAAAAAACTGATTCCTTTAGTGGAAGCTCTAAAGATATACAGTTGTATTGCCAGTTTGGCACAAAGAAATACTTAAGCTCTCAAGTAGAAATATTTACTGAATTTCTAGTACAGCCTAATGTTCTAGACCCCAGTAGGGATTTATCATGAATTGGGAAATCTTAGGGCTCCAGGATCCATTCATTCTTAGGCTTAAGGGCTGAGTTTATCCAGGCAATTCAGTAGAACAATTCTATATACATTATTCCTGCTGTGTACTAGGAATAATAACAGGCACTGGGTAGGGGTAGGTATATGTTCTGATACGAATCTCATGGTTTGTTTGGAAAGAGACACGCAAAGAATTACGTTACAGCATAATAAGTTATAATGAAGAGATGTATAAAGAGCACTAAACAGAGAATCATTAATTTTGCCCAGATCGAGGGTGCAGGGAGTGATTGGAGAAAAGTTTACAGTGAAAGTGATACTTGGGGCCAGGCATGGTGGCTCATGTCTGTGATCCAAACACTTTGGGAGGCCAAGGATGGTAGATTGCTTGAGTTCAGTAGTTTGAGACCAGCCTGGGCAACATGGCGAAAATCTTTCTCTACCAAAAAAAAAAAAAAAAAAAAAAAATTAGCCGGGCATGATGGCGTGCGCCTGTGGTTCCAGCTACCCGGGAGGGTGAGGTGGGAGGACCACTTAAACCTGGGAGGTTGAGGCTGCAGTGAGCTGTGATCACACTACTGCACTCCAGCCTGGGTGACAGAGGGAGACCCTGTCTCCAAAAGAAAAGTGATACTTGGTCTGTTCTTTGCAGGATGGGTCAGCTCTTTAGACAGGGAATGAAAGGCATTGTGGGCAGAGAAAACAGTATATGCAAAATCGCAGAAATATGAAAGAGCTTGTTGTTTAAGGGAAGCAGTGAGAAGCTTGACTCAGTTGGAACTGGAGAGTAAGGTAACCTAGGTCTCCTCTCTGGTCTGGGGCTCTCAAGATCTCTTCCTGTTACTCTGTGCCAGTGTCTGCTCACCATAGGTATATTCTTACTCATGTGCAAGTGCTCTCTGAAACAGGCTGCATCTCCTCTGCAGTCTTGCCAGCCTTTCTTCAGAGCTTAGTTAGCATAATTATATTCTCCTCTGAAAAACCTTCCAGGATGTTGTCATTCATCCGATATCTATTGCTCTTTGTGAGCCAGCGCAGTTCATCTCCTAAGTTAATATTGATGAGTGTTCATCCATAATTTGTTTCTGTATTGCTTTCTACTTTAAGATTTGCCATTAGTGATATTTCTGGTTATGCCCAGAATTGAGGCTTCTTGTTTGGTTACTTGCATTTCTTAAGCCTTGGTTACAGGTTTATTTTGAGGTTGTTTAACCCTCTGTTCAACTCAGGTATCTTTCAGATTGGGGAGTAAAGTGTAGTGAAATGAGACTCTCTAGGAAGTCTTCTCCCACTCTCCCAGAGCTAGTAATTCCTTTTCTCTTTGTCTTAGTGCTTGTCACCCTCCATTAGAACTCCTGGTTTCAGTGTCTGTCTCCTTTACTAGATAGTAGGTTCCCTTGATGGGAGGGATTTGTAATAGTTCATCTCTTATTTTTTCAACAGCCAACATATAGCCCAGATGCAGAATAGGTGTTTGCTACACGTTTATTGTTTTTTGAGAGTTGGGAACAGGACTGCTAATCCCAGGTTTACCACTGTGTGACTTTGGGCGGGTCACTCCAATCTTTGGAGCTCCAGTTTATCTGTAAAATATGGGGGCTGTACTCTATGACCAGGATCATAACATTTATCCTACTCAGTCAGGATCCAGTTGGGGAGACAGAAATGCCATCAATAATTTAAATAGGTAAAATTTAATATTAAGAATTGTTTAGGTAAAAGGTTTTTAACTACTTAAAAGAGATAAAAGAGAATTCTAAGGTGTAATAGAGATAGTAACTGCAGAAAAAGATTGCTATACCTAAGGCTGAGGGAAAAGTGAAAAAGGGGGAAACTTAGAGCTCCACAAGGCTGAGATTCAGACCTCTGAGAAGAGTATGGCTGCTGTGGCAGTATGCTGCTTGTTGCTGTGGTGAAGAAGAAACTGGCTGGTGGGTGCTCACCTCAGAACCTGGAGAGTCGCTGCTTTGAAATGTACCAAGACCCCTCTGCACACTGATCTACCTGCTACCTTGTAAAAAACTGAACATTGCAACTAGCTTTGTATTCTCCTTCTAGCACCCTCTATTGGCAGAACCTAACAGCTACTCACTCCGCTGGGAAATGAGAAATATAGTCAGCCTAGGCTAGTCTAGTATCACAGAGCAAGGCAATGAATAATTGATTTGGAACTGTAAGGCAATAATTTAACTTCTGTATTATAATTGTCTGTTTTTGATATGTCTTCCTTATTGCACCATGAACTTGGTAGTGTCTGGAACAGTGTCTGATTTGTCTCCATATCTGCATTGTCCCAGAAGTGACTTTGGCACTAAAAAGTTGATCATGAATTACTGTTTGGGCTGGGTGCAGTGGTTCATGCCTGTAATCCTGGCTCTTTGGGAAGCTGAGGTGTGTGGATCACCTGAGGTCAGGAATTTGAGACGAGCCTGACAAACATGGTGAAACTCCGTCTCTACTAAAAATACAAAAATTAGCTGGGTGTGGTGCTGGGCACCTGTAATCCCAGCTACTCTGGAGGCTGAGGCAGAAGAATTGCTTGAACCCAGGAGGTGGAGATTTCAGTGAGCTGAGATTGCGCCAGTGCACTTCAGGCTGGTCAACAGAGCAAGACTGCGTCTCAAAAAAAAAAAAAAAAAAAAAAAAAGAAAGAAAGAAAGAAAAAATTATTGTTTGAATGAATTAATGTCTCTTGAAGATAGAGAAAGTTAGATGTTTCTCTAGGTTGGCTTAATTCTGATTCTTCTTGGAATGGATTGGGACCACTGGAACAGGCATCCTCCCTAGAAGCTCTCTTCTTCTGTAAGTTAGAGCTTTATTGAATGTCATTTTTCTTGTGCCTGTCACGTGCATAGCTTGTGTTAGATGCTAGAGAGAGGGTGAGGAGAACATTCTACTGTAGATATTAATATACTCTATGAGATTAAACATATCCTCTTTACTAAAGGGTGACCCTCCGAAATCTAGGGTAGATGCTTTGCACATAGTGTACTCCTCAGAATGGCAAAGAGACAAGCATTATCTGTCATTTACAATTAGTTTATTTCATTTCTGGAGCCCATTTTTAAAATCCATTTTACAGATGGGGAAACTGAGGCTCAGAAAGGTTGAGAGACTTAGGCAAAGTTATACAGAAAGTAAGAGGCAAGGCTAGGACATGAGCCCAGGTTTGGCTGTTCTAAAATTTGAACAGGCAACTCCTTCCTTTCTTCCAGCTTATGAAGGCAAGGATAGAATTTTTACTAGCTGATAGCAGTAGAAATCTGTGGAAGTGATTTCTGTTTCTAGCTGTTTGGGGGGCTGAGCAAGCAACAACAACGCAAAATAGCAGCACTTGCAAGCTGCAGTGATAATGTTTGGTAATAATTGACCTTTTACATAAACCAGTTAGAGCTTGAGCTTCAGACACCTGATTTGTGAAACAGTTGCTACCTAGCAGCAGGGTTATTATTATTATTATTTTTAATCCCACACTAGCAGCTCACAAAAGAATGCAGATGTATTCCCTGGAATATTAAGCCTCTCTTTTCTTGCTCTGGCAGGTTTCTTTCCTTTTTTGGGGGCTGAAGCTAGGTAGACCACTTAATTATTATTAGGAAGCAAAATTTATGAGGCTAGTGTTTTTGCTTCTGGGCCAACAGACACAAAGACTCTCAGTAAAGTATTTAGGATTGGGAGTCAGCTATGCCTTTCCCAGGTCATCATCGAGGCACAAGTGGGGACCCTGGTCTCATTACTTGCAGGGTCAGAGTGTTACGGGACAGAGGTCCAGGTCCAGACCCCAAGAGAGGGTTCTTGGATCTCATGCAAGAAAGAATTCAGGGCGAGTCCTCAGTGCAAAGTGAAAGCAAGTTTACTAAGGAAGTAAAGTGGTGAAAGGACAGCTACTGCATAGACAGAGTAGGACATTCCTGAAAGTAAGAGGAGGAACATATCCACTCTAGTACAATGTTTGTATATATGGGGAGATGTGTTCTGCTACAGGGTTTGTGATAAAGGATTAATTTTCTTAATTACTATATTTTGCAAGAATTGATGTTATTATCTGTAAAGCAAAATTAGGAATGCCTTTGTTTTCCGGATATTGGGATATCTGTACACTCCCAAGTGTGGGACTGTTTAGTAAACATTAATAATTTGTTCCCTTAACCGTAAATATCTGGAGGCTAGGAGTGCCTGACTTTCTGAGAATGCAGTCTAGCAAGTCTCAGCCTCATTTTCCTAGCCCTCACTCAAAATGGAGTCACTCTGGTTCGAACGCCTCTGACAAGAGTATTGCATGTGGCCTGGGAGAGATTCTGTTCTAGGAGAAAGTTTTCATCAAAAGTATTGGATGAGGCCAGTAATGTCAGGGTTTGCTAATCAAATTATTTAGCTGTTTGTTTTGTGATTATCCACTGGATGGCTACAGAGACTGGCTGACATGGAAGTGTGCTCTCATGATGAGAGTGAGAAGTCCATGGATCAATGTCATCTTACCTTAGTTTCTTTTGGTACTATCATTATTGAGGGAATCTTAGGATAGTCACCTTCCTCTTTGGTTTAACTGGCTGTAAACACTGCTGCCTAACTGCTTTTCAGAAGTGATGATATTTATTCTTTGGTAGGACCTGAAAGAGTCTGTATGTGTCACTTATCTTTAACTGCATACTCTTTTTAGAGTTGAAGTCTTTTTTCGTTTTGTCGTTTAGCATAGAACAGGAAAGGTGGTGTAGTGGAATTAGTATGAGCTTTACTGGAACCCACCTGGGCAATACCCTGTTCTGCTACTTAATAACTTAATAGTCTATTATTTATCCCTTCTGAGCCTCAGTTTTCTCATTAAAATGAGAATAATGATAATAATGACAATAGCAATCCATGGTTTTAGATGTCTATTTCCATGAACTTCAATTTATCTGTAAAATGGATGCGATAATTCCTCAACAATAGATTTGGTTTGAGAAAGAAATTGGCTAATTTAAATGGAAATGTCTACTGGCATGTTTGGTACATAGACTTTGCATATGCTAAGTGCTCAATAAGTGATTATGACCCATTGTTTTTAGAAGACCTAAAGAAAGAGATCATTAAGGGTAGTTATTTCCTGTGGGATGGGTCAGGGTTTAATACAGACTCTGATTAATTCTTTCAGTGGGGTGCTCTTGACTTTTCCTTTAGGGGCAGTTTTATGTGGTCTGCTGGTATTCATGTATCTAGATGGAACCATGGAACTCGTTTCCCCCATGAGTTTCCTTCCTAACTTTTAGTCCTATTTCTGCTGTTAGTGGGTGAGAAAGGCTGAGTTGTGGTTCAAAACCTCCAATACTTTGTATTTCTGGGTCTAGTCAGTACACAAGATTAAGGAGTGTTTGTTATGGCCCTTTAAGGAGTGTAATCTTGCTGTTAGTTTTGCTATTTCTTTGTACCAAACCACAAAGGAGGGCTTTCCAGCAAAAAATATTTGTGGGCCAGAAGCTAGATGTCCCTGCAAAGCTGACGTGTGATCTACTTAGTCTTTTCAAGCCAGAGACTCTGGCAAGTTTGAATTCCAATTGTTTCATTTCTCTCTTTTCTTTTTTTTTGAGAAGGAGTCTCGCTCTGTCGCTAGGCTGGAGTGCAGTGGAGAGATCTTCAAAAACCAAAATGCAGAGATTAGAGGATTTTTTTAATGCCATATGGTAAACCCAGATTTCTTCCTTTTAACTTTCTTCCTGTAGTTCTTTGGGGAAATTGGTTATTTATTTCACAAGATGTTTAGCCAACAATAAGCAGTTTGTTTTCAAGAATATTCACCGGTTTTCCTTCTCATAAATGCTACAAGATTGTATTGAGCTATGATGTTTTCAAAGTCCTTTCATGGCCAGTGTTGCATTTTTTTCTTCATAATACTTCTGTAAGATAAGCAAGTTAGATACTCTTAATGATTTTTGTTATTGTTTTTAGCTGATGAGGAAACTGAGGCCCAGAGAAGAGGTGTCTTAATTCAGACACCTATTGAGTCCAAGGCGGGTTAGAATTAGAACTCAGGCTCAAGAAAGCCCTTTTATTTTTAGGTTTCTGATTTTCACTAGGAACATCGTCACACCTTGCACACCTTGCCAACATTAGATATTATCACCCTATAATTTTTGCCACTCCATTGAGAGAAAAATGTCTCATTGTTTTAATTTTTATCTCCCTAGTTACTGGTAAAGTTAAAATTTTTTTTAATGTTTATTGGCCATTTATAGTTCTGTGAATTTTGTGTCATTTATTGCACATTTTATACTGGATTCTTCATCTCTTATCACTTTTGTGGAGACTCTTTGCATGTTAAGAGTATTAATTCTTTTGATATACATGTGCAAATATTTTTGATGTTTTATTTGTGAAACTTTGTGCTTCCCTAGAGCACCAAAGAAGATAGTCCTTTATACTAGGCTATTTAAAAAACAGCATAATACTACCACCGTTAACACTACCAGTTAAAATTTATTTTCTGAGTTTTCCAAGAAACTTTCATATTCTTTATGTCTTGTCCTTTCAAGAACTTCATGAGGGGGCTTGTAATTAAAATAAGGTAATTTGAACATGTACATCTTATATCTTTTCAAAAACATTGAAATGGAACAAAACTGGTTTTTCACAAGGGCTAAGAAGATAGGAAAGGAGATGACAGTAAATGAGAGGGAATAAGATTTTGGAAGATGGAAAAGAGGTGCAGGTTGTGAACAATTTAGCAAATTGCAGAAAGCAGAAAACTTAGGCTGCAGAAGAATGTCAGTATCAACAGTCATTTTGTGGTACAGACCCTAGAAAGCCCTAGGTATTAGAGGTTCTCAAATGTTGAGAAGTGGAGCTGAAAAAAGGAAGATTAGTTCAAAGGTTATATAAGGAACAATTAAACTCCCACATCCTTTCTCAGCAGAACTTTGGAGGTTTATTTTCTGGAGAAATGAAATCAGGCAGGACCTGTACTTGGGGATGCTAGACTTAGCTGAGAGGTGACATTCTCAAAATAGGGATTTAGTGAAGGTCTTCATTCATTTCTCAATTCCCAGATATAGGTAGTCAGACTTAATCTCCTCAGAGAGGAGACTGAAGGATGTATCACTGAGAAACTGACCTATAGACATTTGAATGTCCCTTTCCCCAATTAAAAAAAAAAATTGACATGGCATTTTCTCTTGTTACAGTGAAACCTAGCAATTAAAATGCTCTACTGTTCGTACAATGTGTCTGTATGTGTCTTAGTCTTAAATATGAAAAAATAGGCAAAGATCACCTGATATTTGAGAAAAACTTCTAACATGAATAACAAACTAAAAGAAACAATAGAAGGAACCCTACCCCCCGGAAAAGAGAGGGAATGGAGAGGGGAGAAGGATTGAGGGAAAGGGAAAGCATACAAGCACAAGAGAAACAATGTAGGAGGGAAAAAAAAATTTGCAAAAAACTCAGATCAAATAAGTTATTACCTTAGTGAAACAAGAATAAGGTCCTATTTGAAAAAGGAATAGTCAGCAAGAAATAATTTTTGGACACTTAAAAATACAGTAATGAAAGTAGGCTGGATGCGGTGGCTCTTGCCTGTAATCCCAGCACTTTGTGAGGCCGAGGCAGGTGGATCATCTTGAAGCCAGGAGTTCGAGGCCAGCCTGCCCAACATGGTGAAACCCTGTCTTCACTAAAAATACAACAAATTAACCAGGCATGGTGGCGCATGCTTGTAATCCCAGCTACTTGGGAGGGTGAGGCATGATAATTGCCTGAGTTTGAGAGGTGGAGGTTGCAGTGAGCCGAGATCATGCCACTGTACTCCAGCCTGGGCAACAGAGCAAGACTCTATTTCATATATATACACATACACACACACACACACACACACACACATATATATATATAATATCGAAAATAAAGTAGAATGAAAACAAGTAGAAAATAGAAGAGGAAAGAAATAAATCAGAGGATCAATTTAAATCGATCAAAATTTAAAAGATATTTAAATTTAAGAATATTAATTTAATTTTTTAAAATGATTTTCTTTTCTCCAATTTCTCTAGTTTCTTCCCTTCAGATTTTTGGATCTCCTCATAGTTAGATTTTGGCTTATGAAGTGAAAAAATCATCAAAGAAATGATACTGCTTCCCAGAACTTAAGTACACATGTGCTTATATTGAAAACCCTATCAATTCTCAATACACTGAATGAAAAAAGAAACATGTCACCATAAAATTTCAGAACACCATAAAATTTTGGAATGAGAGTATTAAAGCTTCCAGAGATAATTAAGAGGTTATATACAGAAGCATTTGATTTCTCAAAAGCAATATTGGAAGCTAGAAGAAAGTGGAGGAATTATCTTACATTCTGAGAGGAAAGGATTTTCAAGCTATAATTCTATACCCAGTCAAAACTAACAATTAATTTTGAGAGTGGGGGCCGGGGGCAGTGGCTCCTACCTATACCCAGTGCTTTGAGAGGGCAAGATGGGAGGATTGCTTGAGCCCAGGAGTTTGAGGTTACAGTGAGTTATAATGACACCACTGTACACTGGCTTGGGTGACAGAGTGAGACTCTGTCTCTTCAAAAAAACGAAAAATGTAGGGGGAGAGACATTTTCAGATACACAGTATCTCAAAAGATTTGTCTCCCACCTGTGCTATCTCAGAAAACTTGGTAGTTTGATATACCTAAATGAGGTAGAAAAGGAAGAGGGGCTGGGCATGGTGGCTCACACCTGTAATCCAAGCACTTTGGGAGACTGAGGTGGGAGGATGGCTTGGGTCCACGAAGAGTTTGGGACCGGCCTGGGCAATGGGGCAAAACCCTGTCCCTACAAAAAATACAAAAAAATTAACCAGGCATAGTGCTAAAAGTTGAAAGTGATTACCATTGGGAAGCAGAGGTCAAAGGTAAGATAGGGGATTGCTGCTTTTTTGATATAAACCTTATAGTATTGAGTTTGACTTGTGAAACTATCAATCTATTAGCTTTAATCAAATGTAAAATTAAGGTGGTCACTGTGTGCCTATAGTCTCAGCTACCAGGGAGGCAGAGGTAGGAGGATCACTTGAGCCCAACTTCAAGGCCAGCCTGTGCAACATAGCAGGACCCTGTCTCTTAAAAAATAAATAAAAGTTAAATTATAAATGATCATTATGCCTTCCTTCTCCCCAAAAACATATGAAGTAAAGCGTTATTACCATACATGGAAATAAGGCCTGTAGAATTAGGGGACCAAAGGTTTTTAGAATGAGTTATTAGAGAATCTGAGACTCCAGCTCTGGCTCTGACTCTCTGACTCTCACCATTGCCCTTTCTGCTCTAGAGAAGGCAGAAACCTCCTTTGGAGTGTTAGCTGGTGATGTTCACATGAGTAAACCTGTGGTCCCAGCAGCAGCCTCTCATTGTGTGTGTGTGTGTGTGTGTGTGTGTGTGTGTGTTTTGAGATGGAGTCTTGCTCTGTTGCCCAGGCTGGAGTGCAGTGGTGCTATCTCAGCTCACTGCAACCTCCACCTCCTGGGTTCAGGCAATTCTCCTGCCTCAGCCTCTCGAGTAGCTGGAATTACAGATGCCTGCCACTACACCTGGCTAATTTTTGTATTTTTAGTAGAGACTGGGTTTCTCCAAGTTGGCCAGTCTGGTCTCGAACTCCTGACTCCAGGTGATCCACCCTCCTTGACCTCCCAAAGTGCTGGGATTACAGGTGTGAGCCACCATGCCTGGCCTCATTGTCTTTTATATTGACTGTTACAACCTCTGCATTTGGGACACTGCAAAGTATCTGACATAGACAGTAAGAGTCCTAATGACCCCAGTTCCTGGCCAGGCACAGTGGCTCACACCTGTAATCACAGCACTTTGGGAGGCCGAGGTGGGCAGATCATGAGGTCAGGAGATCGATACCATCCTGGCTAACATGGTGAAACCCCGTCTCTACTAAAAATACAAAAAATTAGCCGGGCGTGGTGGCGGCGCCTATAGTCCCAGCTACTTAAGAAGCTGAGGCAGGAGAATGGCTTGAACCAGGGAGGCGGAGGTTGCAGTGAGCCGAGATAGTGCCACTGCACTCCAGCCTGGTGACAGAGAGAGACTCTGTCTCAAAAAAAAAAATAATAGGCCGGGCGCGGTGGCTCAAGCCTGTAATCCCAGCACTTTGGGAGGCCGAGACGGGCGGATCACGAGGTCAGGAGATCGAGACCATCTTGGCTAACACGGTGAAACCCCGTCTCTACTAAAAAATACAAAAAACTAGCCGGGCGAGGTGGCGGGCGCCTGTAGTCCCAGCTACTCGGGAGGCTGAGGCAGGAGAATGGCTAAACCCGGGAGGCGGAGCTTGCAGTGAGCTGAGATCCGGCCACTGCACTCCAGCCTGGGCGACAGAGCAAGACTCCATCTCAAAAAAAAAAAAAAAAAAAAAATAATAATAAAATTATAATTTTTTAGTAATTATAATTTCCGCCTCCTGGGTTCATGCCATTCTCCTGCCTCAGCCTCCCGAGTAGCTGGGACTACAGGTGCCTGCCACCGTGCCCGGCTAATTGTTTGTATTTTTAGTAGAGATGGGGTTTCACCGTGGTCTCGATCTCCTGACCTTGTGATCCGCCCGCTTTGGCCTCCCAAAGTGCTGGGATTACAGGCATGAGCCACCGCGCCCGGCCAATAAAATTATAATTTTAACAGGTGAATCTGATATGCTGCACTTCTTGACCTGTGATTAACCCAACAGTATTGCTTCGAAAATCTATGTACTGGGCATAGTCACTGCCTGTAGTCTAAACTACTCAGGAGTTTGAGGTGGGACAATTGTTTGAGCCCAGGAGTTTGAGACCAGCCTGGGCCACATAGTGAGACCCTATCTCTTGGGGAGAAAAAAAATATATATATACACACACACACACACACACACACACACACACACACACATACACACACCCCCACCCACCCCCTGGTCTTTGTGCTACTCTCTCCCTCGTTCTGTGTTCCAGCTATCCTCATCATCTCTCAGCTCCTCTGAGAGCCTGTGAAGCTATTTTCTGCTTCAATACCTTTGTTCATGCTGTTCTTTTTTCTAAAATATTTGCCTGTTCCTCTCTCCATCATGGCTAACTACTCCTCTGTTATGGCTTGTTTAAATGTCACTGCCTTGGAATGCCCTTTCTTGACTTGCCATCCTCAAGCAAATCTCTTTTTGCTTCTTTATAAGCTTCTGTTACATGTTGTAATTATACGATGTATTAGTCTGGCCCACTTGCCCTTCATCTCTTTCCTCCTCTAGAGTGTAAACTCTGAGGACAGGGGCAGTGGCTGAGTAATGCATAATTGCATTCTTAGTGCCTAACACAATGTCTAGGGCCTGACACGTGGTAGGAACTCATAACAAATATTTGTTGAAAGCCTGAATGAATGAAGTAGACCCTTACATTGTTTTTCAGAGTTTCTTCCTAGGAAGCATCCCATGAAAACCAGGCAAAAGCTGCATTCTATTGGTATTCATAAGATCAGACCCACCCAGATTCAAGGGGAGGAGAAATAGTATCTGCCTCTTGATGGAGTTGTGGCAAGATCACATTGTGGTAGAGCATGTGGGGTGGGAGATTGTCTCAGTCCATTTGTGTTGCTATAGAGGAATACCTAAGGCTGTAATTTATAAAGAAAAGAGGCTTCTTTGGTTCATGGTCCTACAGGCTATATGGGAAGCATGGCATCAGCATGTGCTTCTGGTGAGGGCTTCAGGCTGCTTCCATTCATGGCAGAAGGGGAAGGGGAGCCAGTGAAATTACATGGTGAGAGAGGAAGTTGAGGGAGGTGCCAGATTTTTTTTTTTTTTTTTTTTTTTTTTTGAGACAGTCTCACTCTGTCGCCCAGGCTGGAGTGCAGTGGTGCAATCTCAGCTCACTGCAACCTCTGCCTCCCAGGTTCAAGCAATTCTCCTGCCTCAGCCTCCTAGTATCTGGGACTACAGGCACATACCACCACACCCAGCTAATTTTTGTATTTTTTAGCAGAGATGAGGTTTCACCATGTTGGCCTGGCTGTTCTCAAACGCCTGACCTCGTGGTCCACCCGCCTCAACCTCCCAAAGTACTGGGATTATAGGCGTGAGCCACTGTGCCTGGCCCACATTCATTTTAAGAGCCAGCACTGGAGGGAACGAACAGAGCAAGGAGTTTCCCCCCACCACCACTTCATGCCCCCTTCCCACATTAATCTATTTATGAGGGATCTGCCTCCGTGACCCACATACCTCCCACTAGGCCCCACATCCAATACTGGGAATCAGATTTTTTTTAAAAAAAATTTAATATTAAAATACTTTAATTTTAATTAATTTTTAATTTTTAATGTTTTTTAATATTTTAAAATTTCTTTTATTTCACTTAGGATAGGGGATCAAATTGCAACATGAGCTTTGGAAGGTCAGATTTCCAAATTATAGCAGAGATGTTATTGTGACCATCTTTGGAAAATACAATCTGTTACAAGAGATTATTCCTACCTGGGTACTGCATATCTTCCCTGGGAAATTGATTCAGCCCAGTTATAGGCCTGTATACTACTCTCTAATATCCCTGGTTAGTCACCACTAGGGTGTAAAAGTCAGGAGTTCAGAGCTTGGTTCTGTCACTTATTAGTGATAGAAAAAGAAAACCTGTTTAAAAATGTAGTTTCTTCATTCTTTCAACAAGTACTAGTATGTGTCAAGACCTGTGCTAGACACTGAGAATGCAGTAGTGAACCAGATTGCCATTGCTCCCGCCTGCAAGGCAGTAAGTGGAATCATTGACAGTCCCCACTCCTTTTTCTTTTTGAATTGACGTTTGCTATTGAGTTTTGACATATGCTGAAAGGACTGGTTTCTAATCTTCTACTTCTGTAATTGACCCTTATATGAATGGCAAATGCTTCCTGTTTTATGTTAAAAAGCTACGGTATCTGCGTTTGTGTTAAAAAACACTCAAGGCCATATCGGGTATTTCAAAAAAGTAATTGGTATTCTTGAGCCAAGACCAAGGTTGTACAGTATAAAAGACACTTCTGAGTTACCGTTTTTCCCTGATCCCCTTGAGAGACAGAAGTATTTATTTCTGCATGTTAGGAGTGTTCCTTCCCAAGAACTAATGGGCAATCATAATCCACCATGTCATGTATTAACCCCCACCCCCTGAAACAGTACCTTTTAACTGTTAATAATATAGAATCTTTTTCTGTTGGATTTAGAAATCTATGAATTGGAATAATAAAAAGAGCAAATAGCTTCTAACAGTCAGGTAATCCGGATTCTGGACGAGCTGCATGAGGGGAAGGGGTGTGGAAATTGGGATGGGGGAGATTATTTACTACTCAGTTACTTTTTAAAAAGTATGTAGAGGCTGGGTGTGGTGATTTACACCCATAATCCCATCTCTTTGGAAGGCCAAGGTGAGAGGATCATTTGAGACCAGTGTGAACAACATGATAATGTCTCTACAAAAAATTTAAATATTAGCTGGGTGTGGTGATGCACACATGTCATTTTAGCTCCTTGGTAGGCTGAGGTGGGAGGATTGCTTGAGCCCAGGAGTTCAAAGTTATAGTGAGCTGTGATTGTACCACTGCAAGTATGTAGAATCAGTGGTCTTGCAAGTGCCTTACAGCTACAAATTTTCGGTTACTACTTGCTCTTGTCTACTACAAGCTCCCATAGCAATCTGCATTTTAAAAAATCATTTATTAGTATACTTGAAATTATTTGATTCATATGTGTCTTTCCCACTAGATAGTAAACTCCATGAAGGTAGGAATAATGTCTCTTTTGTTCATTGCTGCTTCTGTAAGATTGAGAAGGCACATAGAAAGTGCATAATAAATATTTTTGGATGAATGAATGAGGGGTTTTCTAACATGCAGGCATTCTTTAAAGTACCAGAGGTCCATTGACTCATTTGTAGACAACACAACAGACGTTTACTGCTAGGTACCTCATTAGAAGTGAACTGCCCATAATCTCTGCCCTAGAGACACTCAAAATCTATGAGAAGAGGTGGACATGGAAAAAAATATATATATTAGAAGTTTAACATGAAGTTCTGTGGAAACCTAGAGAAGGAGGTGAGGAATCTACATTTAAAAGTAAACTTTAATTGGGCTTAGTTTAAAGTATAATTATTCGAAATGTAACAGCATTCAGTTCCAGCAATAATTTAACAGTAGGAAATTACGTAAACTTGATTCCATCATAGTGTAGGAATGGAGGGAATCCTTAGGAATCCTTAGTCCTAAGGATATTCATTTAGAGTTAAGTGTTGTTAGCAATCTCAGTTTATCAGGCACTTCCTCAACAATTTCTCTCATTTAATTATTTTGACAATCCAGTAAGGTAAGTGGTTTTATTCTCCATTTTACAAGTGGAGAAAGTGAAACCAGAGAGGTTAAGTAACTTTCTTGAGGTGACACAGCTAATAAAGGACAGAGCCAGGATACATTTAGGTCTTTTGGCTACAAGCCTTTTATATTATATTACAAGTTCATTTTATAGAGCTCCCAGATGTTCCCCCAAAGAGCCAGAAATCTTAATGCCTTTCAGGAGTTTTCTAAGATGATTCTGATTCTTTTTTTTTTTTTTTTTTTTTTTTTTAAAGACAGAGTCTCGCTGTGTCACCAGGGTGGAGTGCAGTGGCATGATCTTGGCTCACTGCAACCTCTGCCTCCTGGGTTCAAGTGATTCTCCTGCCTCGGGCTCCTGAGTAGCTGGGATTACAGGCACACGCCACCATACCCACCTAATTTTTGTATTTTTCGTAGAGATGGGGTTTCTCCATGTTGGCCTGGATGGTCTCGATCTCCTGACCTTGTGATCTGCCCACCTTGGCCTCCCAAAGTGCTGAGATTACAGGTGTGAGCCTGGCCAGAAGATTCTGATTCTTAAGACCCTTCAGACTCAGCCACAATGTTACCTCTTTCATGATACTTGTCCTGTGATAAGTGTTTCCTCAACCTCATTCTTTCTATGACATTTCTATTCTTCTTGATTAGTGCCAGTTCAATTGAGCGCCTATGTTAGGTCATGGGGTTTTATAATTTATATGTTATGAATGATTATAGTTTTTTTAATATCTCCCCTGGAATTTTTGTTGTTGTTGTTAATGAGATAGATTGGTAATGGTACTTTTTCTTTTCCTTTTAAAATTAATAGATAGTTGGTGGTTTTTTTTTTTTTTTTTTGGAGACAGAGTTTTGCTCTTGTTATCCCAGCTAGAGTGCAATGGCACGATCTCGGCTCACTGCAACCTCTGCCTCCTGTGTTCAAGTGCTTCTTCTGCCTCAGCCTCCGGAGTAGCTTAGATTACAGGCATCTGCCACCACACCCGACTAATTTTGTATTTTTGGCAGAGATGGAGCTTCACTGTATTGGTCAGGCTGGTCTTGAACACACGACCTCAGGTGATCTGCCTGCTTTGGCCTCCTAAAGTGCTGGGCTTACAGGCATGAGCCACCGTGCCTGGCCGTTTCATTGGTGTATAAGAACTTATGGCACCTCTGTTACTCCTTGAGGTGGTTGTGGGGAGCTATTGATAGGTTAAGTACCTTTCCTTTCCATTGCTTTAAAAGGACACTGTTCTGTTCCCACTGGTCCATAGGTAGGTGTAGATTAAGCTTTGGCGGCTTGTGTTAATCTTTCTTTGATAAGGATCTTTGCCTTCCTGGACTCTTGTGAAGATCAAATGTAGTAGTGTACAAGTTATGGATAGATGGATGGAGGGATGGATATATGGATGGATGGATGGATGGATGGATGGATGGATGAATGGATGGCAGGGTCTCATTCTGTCACACAGGCTGGAATGCAGTACTGTGATCATGGCTCACTGTAGCCTCAACCTCCTGGGCTCAGGTGATCCTCCTACCTCACCCTTCTGAGTAGCTGGGACTACAGGTGCACACAACCACACTCGGTTAATTTGTTGTATTTTTTATATAGACAGGGGTCTTGCCGTGTTGCTCAGGCTGGTCTTGGACTCCTGGACTCAAGTGATCCACCTGCTTTGGCCTCCCAAGTGTTGGGATTACAGATGTGAGCCACTGCACCTCACAAGGAGGTTATTTTGGACATACAAATAAAGTGTTGTGCAGACAGAAGTATGGGATTGTTTTTTTCTCCCCTAGAGAAATAATTGACTGTTCTTTCTAAACTAGTTAAAGCACAGTTTCCCCCAAACACTATGTATGTCCTTTCTTGCTTTTGACAACATAGAAATTCAATTAGAATTTCTCAATCAAGCACCAGATTCAGTTTTATTTTTTTCTCAAAAGCAGTTGTATTATGCCAGGTGCATTAATATATTTCATTTAACTATCATAACAACTCCTTCTGTTTATTTTGTTTTATTTATTTTTTGAGAGAGGGTCTCACTCTGTTGCCCGGGCTGGAGTACAGTGACGTGCTCACTACCTTCTTTTTATTTTGTTTTATTTATTTTTTGAGAGAGGGTCTCACTCTGTTGCCCAGGCTGGAATACAGTGGTGTGATCATGGCTGACTGCAGCCTCAGCCTCCCGAGTAACTGGGACTATAGGCATGTACCATAACGCTGGGCTAAATTTTGTATTTTTTGTAGAGACAGGGTTTTGCCATGTTGCACAGGCTGGTCTCAAATTCCTGGGCTTAAGCAATCTGCCCACCTCGGCCTCCCTAAGTGCTAGGACTATAGACATGAGCCACCATGCCTGGCCACTGCCTCCATTTTAAAGATGAGTAAACCAAGGGCCAGAAAGTTCAAATACATAGCCAAAATAGTAAGTGGTAGAGTACAGATTTGAATTCACATATTCTGGATTTGTTTCTTGTTATATTAGATAGGCAGAATTATGCTGTGGTAACTTATTGGCCCCAAGATTTCAGTGGTTTAATATAAGAACAATTTGTTGAATTCTTTCTTATGAATTCCAGTGTGGGTCAGGTGACTCTGGAGGGCCATTGTCCTCCAGGATATGATGACTAGTGTATTTAGGCTGCTTTAGTCTTATGATGCTGCCACCTCAACATGAGATTTCCAGGGTGCCTTTGTAGACGAGAGAGAGCAGAAGAATCATATACTAGCTTTTAAATTCTTTTACCTGGGTGGGGCATGGTGGCTCACGCCTGTAATCCCAGCATTTTGGGAGGCCGAGACGGGTGGATCACCAGGTCAGGAGATTGAGACCATCCTGGCTAACATGGTGACACCCCATTTCTACTAAAAATAAAAATAAAAAAAAGCCGGGCATGGTGGTGGCCGCCTGTAGTCCCAGCTACTTGGGAGGCTGAGGCAGGAGAATGGCGTGAACCCGGGTAGCAGAGCTTGCAGTGAGCCAAGATGACACTACTGCACTCCAGCCTGAGCGACAGAGTGAGACTCCGTCTCAAAAAAATTAAAAATTAAAAACAAAACAAAAAAAACCAAAAAAACAAAAAACAAACCCAACTTTTACCTGGAAGTGAGACATGTCATTTCTGTTCATAGAACATTGGCCAAAACCGGTCACATGGTGCTAACTACAAAAGAGAAACCGTGGAACTGGAAACTGTTGAGGAGCTTATGGATAGTCAGTGATATTGAATATCTGCCAGACTACTATACAGCAGATGTTTCCCTAGGGCAATATCTTTACGTAGTGCATGTTTCCTTCCAGCTTTACACTGGGACGAGTTTACTAGCATGTCTGGACCATGTTTTATACTGAATGCCTTGAGGTCAGGGATTAAATTAGTAAATGGGCATATTTTTCAGTTCAATTCAACTAAACATTATTGAACACCTGCAATTCCAGGCCTTGTTTTCTTTCCAATATCTATAGCCTCTATGTTTCTATCTGTCTAGCTAGCGAGCTAGCTATATTATATTTATGTAAATAATAATAACTAGATAGTACTAGATTTTAACTTTCTAGTATAGGATAGTGCAGTATAGAATAGTGGTTAAAAGCACAGATTTTAAGGGTCAGAATTCTGGGTCTGCCAATTCCTAGCTCTCTGACCCTGGGCAAGATTTTTTTTTTTCTTTTTTAATAAAATAGCTTTATTGAGATGTAATTCATATATTGTAAAATCCACCCTTATCCACCTTTAAAAGTACACAATTCAGAGGTTTCTACTATACTAGAAATATTTGCACACACTTGTGCAAATATCACATCCATCTAATTTTAGAACATTTTCATCACCCTCAAAATAAACTTTGTACCTATTAGCAGTCACTTCTCATTCTGTCTTCTTCCTAGGCCCTGGCAACCAATAATCTACATTCTTTCTCTATGGATTTGCCTATTTTGGACTTGGGGAAGCTACTTAACCTTTCTGTGCCCCAGTTTTCTCATAAAAAATGTAGGTATAATAATACCTACTCATCAGGTAGTTATTAGTGTGATATGGGAGCAGGGAAAGAGTTAAAGGGCTTAGAACTGTGCCTAACACAAAGTAAATTATATGTGTTTGTTGTTATGTGCTTATTATGTTTAATATTATTGTGATCATTTTTTCATTCCTTATATATACCTAGCATAGAACTGGACACATGGTAGGCACATTTATCCAGTTTCCTAAGGGCTCTATTATGTGCCAGGTACTGTTTTAGGGAATCTCAAGTATGGATTAAAATACTTCCACTGTTTGCAAGCTGTTCACAATCTCATGACAGAGACAGATAAAGAGTATGTAAATATACTAATAGATAGCTAGATCATACTTTATATTAGGATTAATGCTGCAGTAGAAATAAATACACTGTGACATGGAAGCAAGAAGGAAAGAGGAGTACACAGAGTGACTGAAATGTGCTTCTCATGTATCTTATTTGATTCTCAGGCTAATCCTGTGAAGTGAGGATCCTTAGTCACATTATTACAGATGAGGAAACTAAGACTCAGAGATGTTAAATAACTTGCACAACATCATCTAGATAATAAATAGTTGAGCTTAGATTGAACCTGAATCTGACGAAATGCAAAACCTGCATTTTTACTCTTTCTGATGCTCACAAAAAGAATTTGCTGCTATTTCTCTGAAATTTGCAAATAAGTCCTACAAAGCAAAAACTGTTTTTGGCTAAAAGAGCTTAAGATTCATTACATATTCTGAAAAATTCAGCCGGGCGCGGTGGCTCATGCCTGTAATCCCAGCACTTTGGGAGGCTGAGGCGGGCGGATCACGAGGTCAGGAGATGGAGACCATCCTGGCTAACACAGGTGAAACCCCGTCTCTACTGAAAATATAAAAAATTAGCCAGGCGTAGTGTTGGGCACCTGTAGTCCCAGCTACTCTGGAGACTGAGGCAGGAGAATGGCGGGAACCTGGGAGGCAGAGCTTGCAGTGAGCCGAGATTGCGCCACTGCACTCCAGCCTGGGCAACAGAGCTAGACTCCGTCTCAAAAAAAAGAAAAAAGAAAAATTCAATGCTGCTGGAGCTTATTGCTCCCTTTACCTGAGGGAGGGAAAAAAAAAAAAAAAAAAAAAACCTGACAATTGAGAAGGCCCAAGATGTGGCCTCGGCTCTGGGCTGGATGGGCTCTGCACCATTTGGCTTTATCCATTGTCTGTGTCTCCAGGCTCCTGACTGGTACCTTTCCTTTTCTGGGCCACGAGGCTCCTTTTGTGGGAAAGGACCTTGGGACCTGAATGGAGGGTTTGTGCAGAGCTTCCTGTGAATGAGAAGTGTTCCTGTGATTAGCCATGACCTCCTAGCAACAGATGCATTCATCATCTGGCTTCAACTTTTCCATCCCCTCTTTGAAGTTCCATTGGATCTGGTGATCACAGAGCAGCTTCCATTGAATTCAGCAGCTTGTTTCTGATTACATTAGGCATTATCTGTACCCCCTTTTGGCTCACCTCATGAACAGGCTAGTACTGTGGTTATTTTCCACAGAATATCAAAGCTGGGACAGCCTCTAATGCCTGCTCATTTTACAGAGGAAGAAAGTTTAGGCCCAATAAGTGAAAGTAATGGCAAAAACTGCAGTTACTTTTGCACTAACCTAATACTTACCCAGATTCCGCATATTCTGTGGCAGAGGTGAGACTAGGACTTTGATGCCTTGACTCCAGGCCAGTTTTTCTCCCTATGAGGCTCTGCTACCTCCTGATTTTCTACTCACATAAGATCATATGCTCTGTAGAGGACAGAGATTATGCCTTATCTCTTATCCCTCAAAGGTATGCCTAATAACCTCTCAGGTTTATTAAATTAGTGGTTATTATCAGGTTTTACATAATGGGGATGTGTTGCCTAGTTGAAAGAGCTAGGTAGGCTTGGATGGGGGATCTTGGCTGTGAATAGATGGAGCCAAAGTTCCAACTTGGATATTCTGAATCTGAGTTGTCTATCTTCTTTCTAGTACACTGTGAGTGGATAGGTATGATTTTCAGTTTTCACGGGGGAGAAACAGACGGAGCAGAGCTCTGGAGGCAGTGAGTGTTAGCTGCACCTGGAACTAGAAGCAACTAGACTAATGTGGCCAGAGCACAAGTTGAATTAAGTGAATGGGGGTAAAGGGAAAGCAGTGAGAAATGCTGAGGAAAAAGGTGAAAAGGGGATCTCTGTACTATGGGCTTTTTAGGGAAAGCCTCCCAGAGTTGGGAGCTTTGAACTAGGCCTGAAGGATGGCTAGGATTTGAATTTACATAGATGGCATAAAATTTGTGGAGGGAAAGTGAACACACACTTCTCTTCCTGTTTACACAAAGTTTAGAAGGCCAAGCACCTGTTCAGTTTGCCTAGAACATTGTTAAGTGCTGGAGAGTGGAGGCTGATAGGTCTTAAAAGCCTAGAATTCTAGATTTGGGGATGTAATTTTTGTTTCCATTAATACCACTGATCCCTCTATAAAGGTAGCTGTGGCAACCTTGTACAGCAGTTGGGTATAGAACTCTCTACCTTTTTACCCTTTACAAATTGGAGCTTTGTGGTGGATATTTCACTTTGATGTACTTAATATGTGGAATTTTGGCTATTCTTGAGCAGCTTCAAAGGTCCATGACATGTCATAATTTCCCATTTTTCTGAGGTGAACATTTGAAAAACATTCAACAAGGCAGTGGTGGATGGGAATTATTTACTTAGCAGGATTTACTTAGTGACTCCCACTTAATAGTCAGCAGGATTTGTAACTGTGGGAATTCTTAAGCCATCCTTGGAGATTTGTTAACAAATGATAAGGTTTTTAACCGACTCCCTTCCTAACACACTTCATACTCGAGTTCACAATCAGCCTTGTCCTAAGTTCTGATCCAGCTCTGCTCCTTGACTTGCCTGTGTGATCGTGGATAAACTTCTTTCCCTCTCTGGTCCTTAGTTGCTGCATCTGTAATAACATTGATGCTGTACTGTTGTATTAGCTCGTTCTCACACTGCCAATAAAGACATACCTGAAACTGAGTAATTTATAAAGGAAAGAGGTTTAATGGATTCACAGTTCCACATGACTGAGGAGGCCTCACAGTCATGGCAGAAGGCGAAGGAGGAGCAAAGTCACGTCTTACATGGCAGCAGGCAAGAGAGGGTGTGCAGGGGAACTGCCCTTTATAAAACTATCAGATCTCGTGAGACTTATTCATTATCACAAGAACAGCATGGGAAAACCCGCCCCCATGATTCGGTTACGTCCCACTGGGTCCCTCCCATGACACGTGGGGATTATGGGAGCTACAATTCAAGATGAGATTTGGGTGGGGACATAGCAAAACAATATCAACAGGATAATGTCTAAATGTTCTTTGGGTTCTAATATTTTAGGACTCTGATATCAGAAATGTAGATATTTGTCCCCTCCAAATCTCATGTTGAAATGTAATCCCCAGTGTTGGAGGTGAGGCCTGGTGGAAGGTATTTGGATCATGGGTCCCTCATGAATGGCTTAGTGCTATCCTCTTGGTGATGAATGAATCTGTGGGAGATCTGGATGTTTACAAGTGTGTGGTGCTGCCCCACTGTCTTGCTTCTGCTCTTACCATGTGACATGCTGTTTCCCTGTCACTTTCCTCCATGATTGTAAGCTTCCTGAGGCCTCATCAGAAGTAGATGGCAGCACCATGCTTCCTGTATAGCCTGCAGAACGGTGAGCCAATTAAACCTCTTTTCTTTATAAATTACCCAACTGCAGGTATTTTTTTAATAGTAATACAAGAATGGCCTAATACAGACTCTGTATATGGGACACAGATGAGCCTTTTCTTTGACACTCTTCATGTACACAGATCATAATGCAATAAAACATAATGATCAGTGACTACACACATACTGGCTCATTCAAAATACACACAAACTAGTTCCCATTGGTGATCATGTTACACTGGCTTTTTGAGTATTTTTCTTCTGTCTTACCCTTTTTTGGTTGTCTTTTTTTATGTCCTCTGCTGCCAGGAGGCTGTACGTCCTGTCATCCTATAGAGCAGGCTGCAGACTGAGAGGACTACCGTGGTCTAGTACTATTAGGGCATGCACGCATGCACACACACACACCCCTAGTATTCTCAGGGGAAATACACCCATATACGCACATACCCCTAAATACCCACACACCCCTACCCACCTCTGGTATTCTCAGGGCGACACGCACATACACACATGCACACACACACGTACAGGGCTAGAAGTAGGAGACGTAGCAATTTTGTTCCGACTTGGTGGAAAAACCCCAGGCCTCACCTTTCTGTCAGTTGCAAATGCATAGCTTGCATTTATTTCCATTTGTATTTTACTGTGTATTAAAGATGTTTGAAGGGAGGCTACAAATGTGAAAGAGAGAACTATGTTGTTTAAGACAACTGTCTTTGAATATTTTTTCCTTTTTTATTAATTTGCTGCTTAATTTTGGATATGAGTAATAGTAATAAGCATTCTGAACATTTCATAGCACTTTAAACTTCAGAGCCTTTCCCCCACTTATTTAAAATATTTTAATAAACAACCTAGCGATGATGCTACTTTTTATTGAGTACTTACTGTGTGCTAGACATTGTGCTAAATGGCTTTATTATTGCATTTAACTCTTACATCAGCTGTAAAAATGGTATTATCACCACTTAAGAGAGATGACACTAAGACCCAAAGAGGTTAAGTAACTATACCTGAGAGTACACAATTAATAATGTGACGGAGCTATGATTTGAATTGAATAGTGTCTGGCCTAACAGCTGATGGTATTATATCTGTGAAGTACAGTTGTCCCTCAGTATACCCAGGGGATTGATTCCAAGATCCCCTATGAATACCCAGATCTACACATACCCAGGTCCTGCAGTTAGCCCTGCAGGACCATGATTATGAAAGGTTGGCCCTTCATATTTGCTGGTTTCGCATCCTGTGATCCATATTTGGTCAGGGGGTCAGGGGGAGGCATATAAGTGGATCAGTACATTTCAAACCTGTGATATTATTCAGAGGTCAGTTGTTAATATTGCATGTTCATTTACAAATGAGTAAACCAGCAATAATAACATGGCATGTATATGGTAGATATTATCAGGACCTGAAATTTTCTTTTAACTTTTGTTTTAGGTTCAGGGTTACACACGTAGGTTTGTTATATAGGTAAACTCAGGTTTGTCGTACAGATTATTTCATCACCCAGTATTAAGCCCAGTATCCAATAGTTAGTTTTTGGGATCCTCTCCCTCCTCCCAGCTGCTACCCTCTAGTAGGCCTCAGTGTCTATTATTCCCCTCTTTGTAGGACCTGAATTTTGATTATTTAATTTAGAATGGACTTTGTCCCAGATGGGTTTAATTTATTTTTATCTTTAACTGTCTTATTTTTATATCTTAATGAGATGAACCACTTCACATTGTTTTTGGATTAGTCTTGGATGGATCATAAATAAATTATAAAATGGTCTTACTGGGGAGGCAAAGAAAAATAAGATGTTGGGTCTGTTCCCAAGGACCTAACAATTGGTTGTCAGAAAAAGACTTGAACACAATTAGAAGTGCTCCCACCATATAGTTCGTGAGGAAAAAATAAAAGTCTCTCACTGAGTAGTTCAGACTATAAGTGATTTAGCCAGGAAATATCAGTGTGAGCTATGTTTGAATAGGGAGGGTTTTGTTGTGTGTGTGTTTTCGAGGGTTGTTAAGTATAATATATGATAATAAAAGATTTGCAACACTCTTATGTGTGATTTTTAAAAAACCTACAGAATCTTAGAGTCAAGTTTTTTTTGTTTGTTTGTTTTAGTAGGAACTTAACTCTGAAATGATTATGTGAGTGGGGAAAGCAATATATGTGAATGATGCTTTTTATGAATTTGTCATTTAGCATATCTGTGTGGTTTTTTTTTTTTTTTTTTTGAGGTGGAGTCTCACTCTGTTGCCCAGGCTGGAGTGCAGTGGCGCGATCTCAGCTCACTGCAACCTCCGCCTCCTGGGTTCACGCCATTCTCCTGCCTCAGCCTCCCGAGTAGCTGGGACTACAGGCACCCGCCACCACGATCGGCTAATTTTTTTGTATTTTTAGTAGAGACGGGGTTTCACCATGTTAGTCAGGATGGTCTCAATCTCCTGACCTTGTGATCCGCCCGTCTTGGCCTCCCAAAGTGCTGGGATTACAGGCTTGAGCCACCGCGCCCGGCCCATATCTGTGTTTTCAATGCCTGATTTACTATTAGTACTTGTGTTTATTGATTGAGTGAATTTTGGGTCTGAGTTGAAGGTGCAGAATACTGTTTCATTATTATGTATGTGAATATATAATACATTAAATGTGTTATACATTATCATATTAACATAGTATGCTATAGAGGGCTAAAGATGGAAGACCTTTAAAGAATATCATGTCTATTCTCTGCTTCTAACTGATGGGGAAACTGAGGCCCAGAAAGTTGAAGTGACTTTCCTAGTAAGTTGTAGAGGAGGACCAGAATCTACTGCTCCTGGAAGCACTAATGATTTCCTGTAATAGAGTTCTAATATTTTCACAAAGATTTCATGAGCACAGGCAAAACATACAGAGAAAATATTGTTGAAAGTATTTTGAATCACTGCCTTCTTTAAAGCTAAGGTGAGATATGGAGGGTTTTTTTTTTTTTCTCTTTATTTCACATAAGTACCATGTGCTAACTGATTGCACCACTGGAGCTCCTTTCTCCTTATTTCTATATATCTTGTATACCAAGGTTAGATTAGATCAGATTCAGTAGGTTGAACCTCATTTTTGATCAAAGTTTCTTCACAGCGCACATCTAGCAGAGCTTTTCGCCTCAAAGACCTGGTTGGAAGAAGTGGCCTTTGTTTCTGATGTATAATTTACCTCCTCTTCTTGGTATTTAAGCCTTGTTGGTCTTGATAAATGCCTGTTTTCTATGCCCTGCCTGCAGTTAACATGAAGGTCCTGGTGTGGAACTTCTTAGGAAGTGGTGGGTGAGAGAGAGTGCATGTGAGAGTGGGCAAGTGGGTTAACCGGCCTATGCCTTTAACTTCTTTGGTTAACCCATTAACCTAGAGAGCTTGTATAGTCATATTGAATCTATAAATCTGAGTTCCAAAAGGGGAAGCTGATGTGAAAAGGGTCCTTTGATCTTGATTCGGTCCAGAAAAGAATGCAAGTCAGTGTCTCAGTGGAGAAGGGATTAGAATCAGGCAGTCCTGAATTCAACTTCAGGTCAGTCATTTATCAGCCATGTAACAGTTTCCTTAGTCTGAGACTCAGTTTTCCCATCTATAAAATTGTGTTAATAACACCAAGTACTTCACAAAGGAGTTACATTCTTCTTCACATACCTGCTGGCTTGTTCTCTTTCCTCCTTTAGGTCTTTTCTTAGGTAGCACCTTCTCGGTGAGGCTTTCCTTGACTGTCCTCTTAAAAACTGTAACTTCTGTCCTGGTACTCCCCGTCCCTTTGGCCTGCTTTATTTTTCTCCTATATCACTAATAGTCTTTACTTTTTGCTGTTTGCTAATTGTCCTCCTCCCCATTCATAATAATAACAACAAAATAAAATGATAATGATAATAGCTAGTTTTTATGTATTGGGCATTGTCCTAAGCACTTTACATATGTTAGCTCTTATTTAATCCTCATAAAAACCTTGTTAGACGGTACTATTATTATTGTCATTTTACAGATGAAGAAACTGAGTTATAGAGAAGTTTAGTGATTTTCAAAGAACACATGGTGAGCAGTGGAGCCAGAATCTGAACCTGAGCTCTCTGTCTCCAGAGTCGTTGCTCTTTTTTTTTTTTCCTTTTTGCAAAACTCCATGACATTTAATTTCCACTTCTGAACTAATCCCAATGTTGCTGGCAAAATGTCCATGTTATGTATATGCATAATATTTCTTTTTAAAAGATTTATTCTAAAAAATGGGATACATGTGCAGAACGTGCAGGTTTGTTACATAGGTATACATGTGCCATGGTGGTTTGTTGCAACCGTACTCTAAGTTCCCTTCCCTCACCCCTTACCCCTCAACAGGCCCAGGTGTGTGTTGTTCCCCTCTCTGTGTCCATGTGTTCTTAGTGTTCAGCTCCCACTTACGAGTGAGAACATGTGGTGTTGGGTTTTCTGTTCCTGTGTTAGTTTGCTGAGGATGATGTCTCCCAGGTTCATCCATGTCTCTGCAAAGTAAATAATCTCATTTCTTTTTATGGCTGCATAGTATTCCATGGTATATATGTAACACATTTTCTTTATCCAGTCTATCATTGATGGGCATTTGGGTTGGTTCCATGTCTATTGTAAATAGTGTTGCAGTAAACATATATGTGCATGTGTCTTTAGAGTAGAATGATTTATATTCCTTTGGGTATATACCCAGTAATGGGATTACTGGGTCAAATGGTATTTCTGGTTCTAGATCCTTGAGGAATCACCATACTGTCTTCCACAGTGGTTGCACTAATTTATATTCCCACCAACAGTGTAAAAGCTTTCCTGTTTCTTCACAGCCTCACCAGCATCTATTGTTTCCTGACTTTTTAATAATTGCCATTTTGACTGGCATGAGATGGTATCTCATTGTGGTTTTGAGTTGCATTTCTCTGATGATCAGTGATGTTGAGCTTTTTTTCATGTTTGTTGACCACATAAATGTCTTCTTTTGAGAAGCATCTGTTCTTATCCTTAGCCCACTTTTTGATGGGGTTGCTTGTTTTTTTTTATTTTTTCTTGTAAATATGTTTAAATTCGTTGTAAATTCTGGATATTAGACTTTTACCAGATCGGTAGATTGCAAAAGTTTTCTCCCATTCTGTAGGTTGCTTGTTCACTCTGATGATAGTTTCTTTTACTGTGCAAAAGAAGCAAGTTTAATTAGATCCCATTTGTCAATTTTGGCTTTTGTTGCAATTGCTTTTGCCATTTTTGTCATGAAGTCTTTGCCCATGCCTATGTCCTGAATGGTATTACCTAGGTTTTCTTCTAGGGTTTTTATGATTTTGGGTTTTACGTTTAAGTCTTTAATCCATCTTGAGTTACTTTTTGTATAAGATGTAAGGAAGAGGTCCAGTTTCAGTTTTCTGCATATGGCCGGCCAGTTTTCCCAGCACCATTTACTGAATAGGAGATCCTTTCCCCAGTGCTTATTTTTGTTAACTTTGTTGAAGATCAGATGTTTGTAGATGTGTGGTGTTATTTCTGAGGTCTCTGTTCTGCTCCATTGGTCTCTATGTTTTGGTAGCAGTACCATGCTGTTTTGGTTACTGTAGCCTTGTAGTATAGTTTGAAGTCAGGTAGCATGATGCCTCCAGCTTTGTTCTTTTTGCTTAGGATTGTCTGGTTATCCAGGGTCGTCTTTGATTCCATATGAAATTTTAAATTTTTTTTTCTAATTCTGTGAAGAATATCAGTGAATTATTTGGGAATAGCATTGAATCTATAAATTATTTTGACAGTATGGCCATTTTCATGATATTGATTCTTCCTATCCATGAGCATGGAATGTTTTTCCATTTGTTTGTGTCCTCTCTTATTTCCTTGAGCAGTGGTTTGTAGTTATCCTTGAAGAGATCCTTCACATTCCTTGTTAGCTGTATTCCTAGGTATTTTATTCTCTTTGTAGTGATTGCGAATGGGAGTTAATTCATGATTTGGCTTTCTGCTTGCCTATTGTTGGTGTAGAGGAATGCTTGTGATTTTTGCTCATTGATTTTATATCCCGAGACTTTGCTGAAGTTGCTTATCAGTTCAAGAAGTTTTGGGGCTGAGATGATGAGGTTTTCTAAATATAAAATCATGCTATCTTCAAACAGAGACAACTTGACTTCCTCTCTTCCTATTTGAATACCCTTTATTTCTTTCTCTTGTCTGATTGCCCTGGCCAGAACTTCTAGTACTATGTTGAATAGGAGTGGTGAGAAAGGGCATCCTTGTCTTGTACTGGTTTTCAAAGGGAATGCTTCCAGCTTTTGCCCATTGAGTTTGATATTGGCTGTGGGTTTGTCATAAATATTTCTTATTATTTTGAGATATGTTCCATCAATACCTAGTTTATTGAGAGTTTTTAACATGAAGGAATGTTGAATTTTATCAAAGGCCTTTTCTGCATCTATTGAAATAATCATGTGGTTTTCGTCTTTGGATGTTTATGTGATGGATTATGTTTGTTAATTTGCATACGTTGAACCAGCCTTGCATCCCAGGGATGAAGCTGACTTGATCGTGGTGGGTAAGTTTTTTGATGTGTTGCTGGATTCAGTTTGCCAGTATTTTATTGAAGATTTTTGCAACGATGTTCATCAGGGGTATTTGGCTTGTTTTTTTTTTTGTTGTGTCTCTTCCCAGTTTTGGTATCAGGATGATGATGGCTTCATAAAATGAGTTAGGGAGGAGTCCCTCCTTTTCAGTTATTTATAATAGTTTCAGAAGGAACAGTACCAGCTCCTCTTTGTACTTCTGGTAGAATTTGGCTGTAAATCCATCTGGTCCTGGACTTTTTTGGTTGGAAGGCTATTAATTACTGCCTCAATTTCAGACTTGTTATTGGTCTATTCAGGGATTTGAGTTCTTCCTGGTTTAGCCTTGGGAGGGTGTATGTGTCCAGGAATTTATCCATTTCTTCTAGATTTTCTAGTTTATTTATGTAGAGGTGTTTATAGTACTCTCTGATGGTAGTTTGTGTTTCTGTGGGGTCAGTAGTGATATCCCCTTTATCATTTTTTATTGTGTCTATTTGATTATTCTCTCTTCTTCATTAGTCCAGCTAGCAGTCTGTCTGTTTTGTTAATTTTTTCAGAAAACCAGCTCCTGGATTTGTTGATTTTTTTTTTTTTTTTTTTGGAGGGTTTTTTGTGTCTTTATCTCCTGCAATTCTTCTCTGATTTTAGTTATTTCTCATCTTCTGCTAGCTTTTGGATTAGTTTGCTGTTGCCTCTCTAGCTCTTTTAATGTGATGTTAGGGTGTTGATTTGAGATCTTTTTAGCTTTCTGATGTGGGCATTTAGTGCTATAAATTTCCCTCTTAATACTGCTTTAGCTGTGTCCCAGAGATTCTAGTACATGGGCTCTTTGTTCTCATTGGTTTCAAAGAACTTCTTGATTCTGCCTTACTTTCATTATTTACCCAGGAGTCATTCAGGAGCAGGTTGTTCCATTTCCTTGAAATTGTGTGGTTTTGAGTGAGTTTCTTAATCCTGAGTTCTATTTGATTGCACCGTGGTCTGAGAGACTGTTTGTTATGATTTCAGTTCTTTTGCTTTTGTTAAGGAGTGTTTTACTTCCAATTAGTGGTTGATTTTAGGATAAGTGCCATGTGGTACTGAGAAGAATGTATATTCTGTTGATTTGGAGTAGAGAGTTCTGTAGATGTCTGCCAGGTCCACTTGATCCAGAGCTAAGTTCAAGACCTGAATATCCTTGTTAATTTTCTGTCTCATTGATCTGTCTAATACTGACAGTGGGGTGTTTAAAGTATCCCACTATTATTGTGTGGGAGTCTGAGTCTCTTTGTAGGTCTCTAAAAACTTGTTTTATGAATTTGGGTGCTCTTGTATTGGATGCATATATATTCATAATAGCACTTCTTGTTGAATTGTTCCCTTTGCCATTATATAATGCCCTTTTTTGTCTTTTTTGATCTTTGTTGGTTTAAAGGTTGTTTTGTCAGAGACTAGGATTGCAACCCCTGTTTTTTTTTTTTTTGTTTTTTTTTGTTTTTTTTGCTTTCCATTTGCTTGGTAAATTTTCCTCCATCGCTTTATTTTGAGCCTGTGTGTGTCTTTGCACGTAAGATGGGTCTCCTGAATACAGCACACCGCTGGGTCTTGACTCCTTAATCCAATTTGCCAGTCTGTGTCTTTTAATTGGGGCATTTAGCCCATTTACATTTAAGGTTAATATTGTTACGTGTGAATTTGATCCTGTCATCATGATGCTATTTGGTTATTTTGCACGCTGGTTGATGCAGTTTTTTCATAGTGTCATTGGTCTTTATATTTTGGTGTGTTTTTGCAGTGACTGGTATCAGTTTTTCCTTTCCATATTTAGTGCTTCTTTCAGCAGCTCTTGCAGTGCAGGCCTGGTGGTAATGAAATCCCTCAGCATTTGCTTGTCTGGAAAGGATTTTATTTATTCTTAGCTTATGAAGCTTAGTTTGGCTGGATATGAAATTCCGGGTTGAGGCTGGGCGCAGTGGCTCACACCTGTAATCCCAGCACTTTGGGAGGCCGAGGTGGGCGGATCATGTGGTCAGGAGTTTGAGACCAGCCTGGATAACATGGTGAAACCTTGTCTTCTACTAAAAATACAAAAATTAGCTGGGCGTGCTGGCAGGCACCTGTAGTCCGAGCTACTCAGGAGGCTGAGGCAGGAGAATTGCTTGAACCCTGGAGGCAGAGGTTGCAGTGAGCTGGGATTGCACCACTATACTCCAGCCTAGGCGAGACTCTGTATCAAAAGAAGAAAAAAAAAAAAAAATGAAAAAAAGAAGAAGAAAAAAGAAATTCTGGGTTGTAAACTCTTGTCTTTAAGAATGTTGAATATTGGCCCCCAATCTCTTCTGACTTGAAGAGTTTCTGCTGAGAGGTCCACTGTTAGTCTGATGGGCTTCCCTTTGTAGGTGACCTGGCCTTTCTGGCTGCCCTAACAGTTTTTCCTTCATTTTTACCTTGGAGAATCTGATGATTATGTGTCTTGGGGTTGATCTTCTTATGGAATATCTTAATGGTGTTATCTGGATTTCCTGAATTTGCATGTTGGCCTGTCTTGCTAGTTTGGGGAAGTTGTCTGGATAATATCCTGGAGTGTGTTTTCCAGCTTGTTTCCATTCTCTCCATCTCCTTCTGGTACTCCAGTCAACCATAGGTTCAGTCTTTTTATGAAGTCCCATATTTGTTGGAGGCTTTGTTCTTTCCTTTTCATTCTGTTTTCTCTATTTTTGTCTGCATGTCTCATTTCAGTAAAGTGGTCTTCAAACTCTGATATCCTTTCTTCCGCTTGGTCGATTCGGCTGTCGATACTTGGGTATGCTTCACGAAGTTCTTGTGCTGTGTTTTTCAGCTCCATTAGGTAATATATGTTCCTTTCTTAACTGGTTATCCTAGTTAGCAATTCCTCCAACCTTTTATCAAAGTTCTTAGCTTCTTTGCATTGGGTTAGAACATGCTCCTTTTGGTCATCATTTTTTATTACCCATCTTCTGAAGCCTACTTCTGTCAATTCGTCCATCTGATCCTCCGTCCAGTTCTGGTGCCCTTAATGGAGAGACATTGCAATCATTTGGAGGAGAAGAGGCACTCTGGTCTTTTGGGTTTTCAGCATTTTTTCATTGATTTCTTCTCATCTTCATGAGTTTGTCTAGTTTCGGTCTTTGAGGCTGCTGACTCTTGGATGGGGTTTTTGTGGGGGCCTTTTTTTGTTGTTGTTGATGCTGTTGTTGTCATTTTCTGCTTGTTTGTTTTTCTTTCAATAATCAGGTCCCTCTTCTATAGGGCTGCTGCAGTTTGCCGGGGGTTCACTTCAGGCCCTATTCGTCTGATTCACTCCCATGCCTGGGAGATGTCACTCAAGGAGGCTGGAAGAGCAGCCAAGATGGGTGCCTGCTGCTTCTTCTGGGACCTCTGAGCTTGAGGGGCACCAGCCTGGTGCCAGTAGGATTGCTCCTGTGTAGGGTGTCTGACAACCCTGTTGAAGGGTCTCGGGTGGCATGGGGAGCAGGACCTGTTTAATGAAGCACTTTGTCCCTTGGTGGAGAGAGGGTATGTTCCGCTGGGGGAAAACTCACTCGTCTGGGCTGCCCAGATTCCTCAGAACTACCAGGAGAGGTTAAGTCTGCTGGTCCAAAGAGACTATGGCCACCCCTTCCCACTAGGGGCTCAGGCCCAGGGAGATCTGAATTCTGTCCCTGAGGCTCTGGCTGGAGTTATTGGAGATCCTGCAGGGAAGCCCCGCCCACTGAGGAAGGATGGGTCAGGGTTAGACCTGAAGAGGGACTCTGCCCACAAACTGCCATAGCCTGTGTGTTGGGCTGTGGGGACAAGTCTTGGGACCAAGCCATTCAGCCTCCCGGGCTCTAGCAGGGAAAAAGCACAGCCTGGAGCTATAGAAATGGGTGCTGCCCTTACCTTGCCCAGGGAGCTTAGCGTGTTAGGCAGTTGCGAGTTCCAGTGGTGGCTGCTGCCCCTCCCCAGGGAGCTGAAACGACTTAGACAGCAGGCAGCCAGGCAGCCGCAGCCCGCGCTGGTCACCCCTCCCGCAGGGAGTTCGGTAGGCTTAAGCAGATTCCAGCTGAGAGGCTGTAAGAATCTGTGTGTCCCAGTGGCGTGGGTTCACGAGTGGGATCTTCTGATCCGTGGGTTGCAACGTTCCGTGGGAAAAGCACACTTTCCCTGGCTGGGTAGCGTGCTCATTCACTGCCTTCCTTGGCTGGGGGGAGGGAGGTCCCCTTTTCTGTACAGCTCTTGGGTGGGCTGCTGTACTGCACTGCTCTTCCTTTTCTCTGTGGGCCAGGCCAGCGTTCTAGTCAATTTTGATGAGAGAACCTAGATACCTTGGTGGCAGGTGAAGGATTCACATAGTTATGTTTTTTTTGATGGGAGCCTCCAAACGCTCCAGCTTCTAGTCGGCCATCTTGGCCCCCAGAGTCATTGCTCTTAACTGCTGAACTAGTCGGCCTCATTAGAGCATAGCTTTTTGAGGGCAGGGGTGTTTGTTTTGTTCATGGCTGTTTCACCAGTATCTAGAGTAGTACCTGGCATGTAGTAAGCAATAAATATTTGCTAAATGAATGAATGCATATCAATAATATGTGAGGAAAAAATTACATGGAGTTGTTTTGACTTTTGTTTATTTATTTATATTATACTTTAAGTTCTAGGGTACATGTGCACAACTTGCAGGTTTGTTACATATGTATACATGTGCCTTGTTGATTTGCTGCATCCATCAACTTGTCATTTACATTAGGTATTTCTCCTAATGCTATCCTTCCCCCATCCCCCAACCCCATGACAGGCCCCAGTGTGTGATGTTCCCCGCTCTGTGTCCATGTGTTCTCATTGTTCAGTTCCCACCTATGAGTGAGAACATACAGTGTTTGGTTTTCTGTTTTGAGTTTTAACCATGTCCTCTCTTTTTCTTCTAGAGACCTAATTATTGCTCTAGTCCTGTGCTGTTCAGTAGCCACATATCAAGTACTTAGTAGCTACATGTGGCTAATAGCTACTATATTGGACAGCACAGATATACTAGATTATTTCCATCATTATAGAAAGGTCAGCTGGACAGTGTGTCTTTTTTTTTTTTGCAGGACGGGGGGGAGGGTGGAGTCTCTCCCTGTCACCAGGCTGGAGTGCAGTGGTGCAACCCCTGCCTCCCAGGTTCAAGCGATTTTCCTGCCTCAGTCTCCCAAGTAGCTGGGACTGCAGGCACGCGCCACCACACTTGGCTAATATTTGTATTTTTAGTAGAGATGGGGTTTCACCATATTGGCCAGGATGGTCTCAATCTCCTGACCTCATGATCTGCCCGTCTGGGCCTCACATGTGCTGGGATTACAGGTGTGAGCCACCGTGCCCAGCCGACAGTAGTACAGCTGACAGTAGTCCTCCTGGTACGTAGGCCGGAGGCCAAAACAGAGTGAGACCTGAGGCAAGAGCAAGTGGTGAGAATGAAAGATAAAAAGGGATGGGATCACGCAGGGCTTTTGATGCAGAAATCAAATCTGGACTTTATTTTGAAGCAAGTGTTTTCTGAAATCGGCCATTTTTCAAAAATACGTGAGGAGTTTGTTTAAAATTCTGATTCTCAGGTGGTCTGACTTAGTAGTTTTGGTGTTACACCTAAAACTTCGTGTGTGTGTGTGTGTGTGTGTGTGTGTGGTAAAAGAACATATAGGGCTGGGCGCGGTGGCTCACGCCTATAATCCCAGTACTTTGGGTGGCCGAGGTGGGTGGATCACGAGGTCAGGAGATGGAGACCATCCTGGCTAACACGGTGAAACCCCGTCTCTACTAAAAATACAAAAAATTAGCTGGGCGCGGTGGCGGGCGCCTATAGTCCAGCTACTTGGGAGGCTGAGGCAGGAGAATGGCGTGAACCCGGGAGGCGGAGCTTGCAGCGAGCCGAGATCGCGCCGCTGCACTCCAGCCTGGGCGACAGAGTGAGACTCTGTCTCAAAAAACCAAAAGAAACAAACAAACAACAAAAACATAAAATTTACCATCTTAACCATTTTTAAGTATAGACTACAGTAGTGTTAACTATATGCACTTTGTTGTGTGATAGATCTCTAGAACTTTTTCATCTTGCCAAACTGAAACTAAAGGCTGATGGAAAAGTAGTTGTAGTTTTCGCCATTGAAAGTATGGCCAAAGCCGTAATTACTTTTGCACCAACCGAACATATCCATTGAACAACAACTCCCTTTTTCACCTTCCACCTTGGTAACTACCATTTTACTTTCTGTTTCTAAGAGTTTAACTGATTTGGATACCTCATATAAGTGGAATCATGCAGTATTTGTCTTTTTGTGAGTAACTTACTTTACTTAAGGTTCATGCATATTGTAGTATACAGCACGAGTTTCTTTTTAAAGAGTGAGTAATATTCCAGCGTGCGTGTGTGTGCGTGTGCGAGTTGTATGTATGCATGTGTGTATACAGCATTTTCTTTATCTGTTCATCAGTGGAAATTTAGGTTGCTTCCACTTCTTGGCTATTGTCCATAGTATTGCAATGAACATGGGTGTGCAAATATCTCTTTGAGATCCTGTTTTTAATTCTTTTGAATGTATATGCAGAAGTGAAATTGCTGGATCATGTGGTTATTATATTTTTAATTTTTTGAGGAACCTCTGTATTGTTTTCCATAGTGGCTACACCATTTTATATTACCACCAAATTTTAAATAAGGGTTCCGATTTCTCTACATCCTCATCAACATTTGCTATTTTCTGTTTTTTTGATAATAGTCATCTTAATGGGTGTGAGGTGGTATCTCGGTGTAGTTTTAAGTTGTGTTTCCCTGAAAACTAATGATGTTGAACATACCTTCATACGCTTGTTGGTCATTTGTATATCTTTGAAGAAATGCCTGTTCAAGTTCTTTATCCATTTTTAAATTGTATTATTTGTAAAACTCGATGTCTTAAATAGTACCCCTATCCATCTGATTTGCTCCCATGCCTGAAGGTGTCACTCAAGGAGGCTGGAAGAGCACCCGAAGTGATTTCAATGGAGAGTGGTGGTGAGTGGGCCAGCAGTGGTGATGGAGAATGAGGAGGCTTGGCTGCTCAAGCTGCATTATTCTTGATTGGGTTATTTTTGGCATCACTCACTCTTCAGTTTGATTTTATTTATTTATTTATTTATTTATGAGATGGAGTCTTGCTCTGTCCCCCAGGCTGGAGTGCAGTGGCACAATCTTGGCTCACTGCAAGCTCCGCCTCCTGGGTTCACGCCATTCTCCTGCCTCAGCCTCCCGAGTAGCTGGGACTATAGATGCCCACCACTATGCCCGGCTAATTTTTTGTATTTTCAGTAGAGACAGAGTCAGTTTGTTTTTTTTATGTCTATACCATTAAGCCTCAAATTAGGTGATTCCCTGGGGAGTCTTTACTGAGTCCTGAAATTACCCTTTCTTCCATTTTCTGAGCCTTTAGCTGCTGCTGCTGCTGCTTCTCCTTCCCCTTCTCCTTCTCTTTCTTTTTGAGACAGAGTCTCACTCTGTCACCCAGGCTGGAGTTCATTGGCATGATCTTGGCTCACTATTGCAGCCTCTACCTCCTGGGTTCAAGTGATTCTCATGCCTCAGCCTCTTAAGTAATAGTTGGAATTACAGGCATGGGTCCCCACACCTGGCTAATATTTGTATTTTTAGTAGAGATGGGGTTTCACCATACTGGCCAGGTTGGTCTTGAACTCCTGACCTCAACTAATCCACCTTCCTCAGTCTCCCAAAGTGTTGGATTACAGGCGTGAGCTAACTTCTTCTAAAAGTGTACTTTCTTTTCCATCAAGAGTGCTTTCCTGGTGTTGGTGCTGCTAGGACTCTACCTCTCCATTGCTCCCATCCTCCATTTTTTCCCCAACTTTTCTACGTCTTCATCACAATAAAACTCTTCCTGGTTCTTTGCCCAAGTCTGCAGCCTAAAATGTTCTGGGGCCTCTGCATCAAAGAAGGGTGGTTCTGCCAGATTTTTCTGAGCCTTTCTGTCCTGAGACAAAGGACTTGGCCTGATATTCAGAGTGTCAACCGCTTGGAATGTAACAGTTCCTGATTCAGAGCCTTAGACCTCCCTCTGCAATGGCTCAGTGCCTTTGAACTAACCAATAAGCATGGGAGATCTCTTGTCCTTTGAGTAGAAGAGCAGCCTCACTGCCATTCTTTTGGCTGGGACTCTAGGAACCTGAGGTCCTGTTCTGGATTTGTGACCTGCTCTGTGACTTTAAGTGAGTCACTTAGTCTTTGTTTTCCCATTTGCAAAATGAAGGGCTTAAATTAAATGATCTTTGAGGTCCTACCAAGCTTTAACTTTCTTTGGTTCAATTCTGTTAATCATACATGTACACATATATATACATAGTGTATATAATGTACATGTCTTGGTATTCTTGGCTCTTTATTAGCCAGTGGGGCACTCCATAAGTTAATAAAATAGCCTCTGCTTTCAGAGCTCACAGTCCAGGAGCGAAGCAGTTGCATAAACAACTAGGTCTTCTAATATGAAGTGTTTCTAGAATGGCACTGTCACTATGTATTTTTGGGATAGAGGACAGTGATTAGTTTTAGTTGTAAGGGTCTGTGAAGCTTCATGTAGGAGACAGTGTTTGAGTCTTCGGTCTCGTCTTCACCTCTGTTCTGTTGTTCTTTCCTCTCCCTATCTCCATGTGAATTCCCAAACCTGTTCTCTTTTTAAGCTCTGGGACAGTTTTCAGGATAAATTATGTTCCTCCTTAAATAAAAACAAAACAAGACTGCGCATGGTGGCTCATGCCTGCAATCCCAGTACTTTGGGAGGCAGAAGCAGGTGGATTGCTTGAGCCCAGGAGTTCGAGACCAACCTGGGCAATGTGGTGAAACCCTATCTCTACAAAAAAATACAAAAATTAGCCAAGCATGGTGGCACACGTTGGTAGTCCCAGCTACTTGGGAGGCTGAGGCCTTGGGAGGATCACTTGACGCCAGGAGGCAGAGGTTGTGGTGAGCCAAGATTGCACTGCTGCTCTCCAGCTTGGGTGAGAGAGTGAGACCCAGTCTCAAAAACGTAAAACAAAACAGACTTTTAAAAGACCCTAAAAACTGAAGATACAGACATAGTCAGAGTGAGCCTTTCCTCCCTTCTCTGAACCCCTACAATAACTGTATATGTATGGTCTACAGGCTACCTGTAAAGTTCATTTAGCTCTTGTTATCTTGCCTTTCTTTTATTATTTGGAACTATGAGTTCAAGCTACTTCTCTCGTTTTGTCTGCCACCAGGAATTTTTTTTTTCACTTCGTGATTTTTTTCCCTACTTTCATTTTAGGTTTGAGGGTACAGGTGCATGTTCAGGTTTGTTACATGGATAAATTGCATGTTGCTGAAGTTTGGTGTATGAATGATCCTGTCACCCAGGTAGTGAGCATAGTACCCAATAAGTAGTTTTTCAGTCTGCCCTTCCCCACACTCTTAGTAGAGCCCAGTGTCTGTTGTTGCCATCTTAATGTCCATGTTTACCCAGTGTTTCGTTCCTGCTTATAAGTGAGAACATGTGGTATTTGATTTTCTGTTTCTGCATTCATTTGCCAGAATGAGTAGAGGATAATGGCCTCCACCTGCATCCATGTTGGTGCAAAGGACGGGATTTTGTTCTTTTTTATGGCTGCATTGTGTTCCATTGCCACCAGGATTTTGAACTCTGAGTATTTGAGTCACATTTTTGCTATTAGACTATCCGCTTCTAAGGGCAAAACATATCTTATTCTGTCATCATCCATGCCACCTGTAAGTGATTTACGTAAGGAATAATCCAGAGCAGAGTATCATTAAATATGGTTTTATTTTATTTTATTTTATTCTTTTGAGACAGGTTTCACTCTGTCGCCAGGCTGGAGTGCAGAGGTATGATCTCAGCTTACGGCAGCCTTGACCTCTTGGGCTTAAGCAATCCTCCTGCCTCACCCCGCCATGTAGCTGGGACTACAAATGCACGCCACCATGCCCAACTAATTTTTTTGTATTTTTTTATAGAGATGGGGTGTTGCCCAAGCTGGTCTTGAACTCTCCTGGATTCAAGGGATCCACTGCCTCGGCCTCCCAAAGTGCTGAGATTATAGGCATAAACCACCACACCAGGCTGAGCTTGTTTATTTATTTATTTATTTATTTATTTTTTGAGAAGGAGTCTCGCTCTGTCACCCAGGCTGGTATACAGTGGCCTGTTCTCGGCTCACTGCAAGCTCCGCCTCCCAGATTCACGCCGTTCTCCTGCCTTAGCCTCCTGAGTAGCTGGGACTACAGGCGCCCACCACCACACCCGGCTGATTTTTTTTGTGTTTTTAGTAGAGACAGGGTTTCACCGTGTTAGCCAGGATGGTTTCCATCTCCTGATCTCATGGTCCACCTGCCTCGGCCTCCCAAAGTGCTGGGATTACAGGCATGAGCCACCGTGCTCAGCGAGTTTGTTTATTTTAAACCAAGTCTTTTGCTCTGATATGAATGTCATATTTGCTTATTTTTTCAGGATGTGCTGGTTATGTTGTTAAGTGATTAATTTATAATGTGTGGCATTCTTTTTTGTGTATCTTGATCCTTCTTTCTTGCCTCAGCCATCTTCTTGGCTCTAAGAAATGCAGTGAACATTATGGCATGATGGGAGGAACACTGGGCTTGGCGTGTGAGGAGTCAGGGTAAAGTCTGGGCAAGTTGCTTCTCTCCTTTTAGGCTTTTCTCATTTGTAAAGTAGATGCTAATACCACCCCTGATTCTCCATGGAGACTATGGAAATGCTTTGGAAATCATAAAGCTATCTTTTTATTTCTTTGGCTTTTAGCATTTTTAATTTAACAGACGTTCACAGAGTACCTTTGATATAACATCCCTGTGCTGGAGGAAGGGAAAGAAGAATTATACATGGCCTTTGTACTCCAAGGACTTTACACACCTTATTGGTCAGGCGGTTATGAACACAAAGGAACAAGGGAGTGAACAAAGGAGGTAGATGGGGAAAAGAATTGGAGAATATGAATGTTGGACTTGCCAGCTTATGTGGTTCAGTTTGGAGATCTGGCTTGCTTTGTGAAGATTTTTTCTATGACATCTTAGACTGTAGCTGGGTTAACAGGTCTGCATTCCACATATGAGATGAGAGTCAGTGTTCTACTAGAGATTATCATTTTTATACAACAGCAGCAGCCAACAGTGTGGTGCAGGAGAAAGAATAGGGAACTTGAGTTCAAGTTCCCAGTCTGTTACTTAGAGACTATGTATCCTCCTTGAATATGTTACATAATACTGTTGAAAACTCAGTTTCGTCTTGAATAAAGAAGAATAAAGGCCGGGCGCGGTGGCTCAAGCCTGTAATCCCAGCACTTTGGGAGGCCGAGATGGGCGGATCACGAGGTCAGGAGATCAAGACCATCCTGGCTAACACAGTGAAACCCCGTCTCTACTAAAAAATACAAAAACCTAGCCGGGCGAGGTGGCGGGCGCCTGTAGTCCCAGCTACACGGGAGGCTGAGGCAGGAGAATGGCGTGAACCCGGGAGGCGGAGCCTGCAGTGAGCCGAGATCCGGCCACTGTACTCCAGCCTGGGCGGCAGAGCGAGACTCCGTCTCAAAAAAAAAAAAAAAAAAAAAAAGAAGAATAAATACCTCAATAATTATTGAGTTCAATTTAACAAACATTTATGGGAGTCTTCTCTGTGCTAGCTGAATTCTGAAGTTTCAGAAGTGAAAGGAGAGTCTTCTAGGAACTCTCAGTCCAGTAGGAAAAATTGTACCTTGTAAGAGCATCTTTTGGTTGTTAGTACTATGCAGACATGCAGACTTCCACCATGGATGACCAAACATTAAGTCTGCTTCCCGCTGGAGTGGTATTACCATAAGTAACTTCCCATCATGTCTCTTTTCTGTTTGTGGTCTTCCTGAACTCTCCATGGGCTCTTTTCTCATCTCCCATCAGCTCCTAACCTCCCTGTGTGCTCAGCTGTCTGGGGAGTATGTGTCTATATGTGTGTTTTCTTTGTCAACAGCTGGTCCTGGAGGGCTCAGGATTATTATGAGGAGTAAATATAATAATATCAGTGAGGCCAACTGAAAGTAGTATTTGTCAGTAGGCACTGACTAATGGAAGCTTTCATTATGTATAATCTGTGTATCATCTGAGTCATAGAACAGGGACACCTCTCCAATTATTCTCTCAAAAGTGGGGAGAAGAGTGATCAATATTCTGGATGCTATTCTAGCACTGGGGATGCAACAGTAGACTAAACAGATTAAAATCTGAATCACCATGGAGCTTTACATTTTGGGTGAAGGGGGCAGAAGACATACAACAAGATAAAAAAATATTAAGTACAATAGATATGTGGGAAAGAGGAAAAATAAAGCAAGGAAGGTAACTATAATGTTCGGTTTGTTAAAGCTTTGCACTTTTAGATAGGGAGCCAAGGAAAGCCTCACTGAGAAGGTGAGTTTAAATTAAGACCTGAAGTACGTGAGAGAATGAACTGGAGAAGAACATTTCAGGCAGAGAGAACAGATGCCAAAGCCCTGAGGCCAGGCCTGGTATATTTTAAGGAATAGCAGGGGAACAGGGAACGGGATGGCTGAAGTGAAGTGCCTGAAGTTGAGGAGAGTAATAGGAGTCAGAATGCTGAGGTGGTAATTTATAATGTGTGGGCATTATAAATGCAGTTCTTGTTTGGTTTTCTAGATCCTAGTAAAGACTTAGCTTTCCCACTGCGTGAGGTAGGAAGTCATTGAGGATTAGACGAGTGACCTGATCTAACTTACGTTTTCAGAGAGCCACTCTGGCTGCTGTGTTGAGAATAGACAAAAGAAGGAGTAAATGCAAAAACAGGGAGACCAGTTAGGAGGTAGTTGCAGTAATACTTGTGAGAGATAATAGTGATTTAGATTAAGATGGTAGAAGTGAGGGTAGTGAGAATTGATTGAATTCTGAATATATTTTAGAGACAGAGCTGAAAGTGATTTACTGATGGACTAGTTGTAAGGTATGAGAAAAAGAGAAGTCAAGAACAACACCAAAAGTTTTATCATCTGTGCAATTAAAAGCATGGAGTTGGAATTCAGTGAACTGGGGAGGACTTCAGGAGAAACAGATTTTAGAAGAGTGGGAGGTGGTAAATGTAAAAATGTAGATGGTATTTGGTTATACAATTAGATAAGGGGGCTTTGAGAGTATATGGAGACTTTAGAAAAGAGAAGGGGCCTAGGTCACCACAAAGTTTAGAAATTGAGAAAGAGCTGCCAGAATGATAGGGAGAAAAATCAAACATACCAAAACCCAGGTGAGTATAGTGTCCAAAAGCCAAGTGATAAAAGTATTGAAAAGAGGGGAGACATCAGATACCGTGGCTCATGCCTGTAATTCCAACACTTTGGGAAGCTGAGGTGGGCAGATTACTTGAGCCCAGGGATTCAAGACCAGCCCAGGGAAAATGGCATCTATACAAAAAAATACCAAAAACAAAACAGAACAAAACAAAACAAAAAACAAAAAAAAAATTAGCTAGGAGTGGTCACGTGTGCCTTTAGTCCCAGCTACTCGAGAGGCTGAAATGGGAAGATCGCTTGAGCCTAGGAGGTTGAGGATACAGTGAGCCATGATTGTGCCACTGCACTCAAGCCTGGGCAAAGGAGCAAGACCTGATCTCAAAAAAAAAAAAAAAAAAAAAAAAAGGAAAAAAAAAAGTGGGGGATGGGGTGTAGGGGAGAGAATGATCAATTACATTAAATGCTGCTGATGACATGTCAAGTAAGATGAGGGTTGAAAATTGACCACTAGTTTTAGCATAGTGGAGGTCATTGGTGACTTTGATTAGAGCATGGTGGTAGAGTGGTGGGAATAGATATCTGATTGGAGTGGGTTCAAAAGAATAGGAAGAAAGATGAGAGAAAGCAAGTACAGTATAAAACAGCTCTTTCTAGAAATCTCAATACAGGAGGGTTAAAAGAAGAAAAAACCCCAACTCTTTATAGGAATTTTGCTATGAAGGGAAGGAGACATGAAATGGTAACTGGGACCTTTTCATGTTACATAGGTAACCTTTAGGTGGCTCACACCTATGTAATCCCAGCCCTTTGGGAGGCCAAGGCAGGCAGATCAAGAGGTCAGGAGTCCAAGACCAGCCTGGCCAACATAGTGAAAGCCTGTCTCTCCTAAAAATACAAAAATTAGACGGGCGCACATCTATAGTCCCAGCTACTCGAGAGGCCGAGGCTGGAGAATTGCTTGAACCTGGGAGGCGGAGGTTGCAGTGAGCTGAGATCGCACCACTGTACTCCAGCCCAGGTAACAAAGCAAGACTCCGTCTCAAAAAAAAAAAAAAAAAAAAAAAAGATAGCTGGTATGTTAGATGGAATCAAGAAAGAACTATTTGTTTATTTTATGTATTTATTTTTAGGTGAGACAAGTAACAGTATGTTTATATGAATAATCCTGCAGAGAAATGAAGTCCTAATAATGCTCAAGAAAGAGGGGTGAAATGACTTGAAGTAGTGTCTTTTGTTTGGTGAGGGAATGGAATCTAGTGTACCACTGGAAGGTTGGATGTGGAGTGTTCATCTATGGCGATAGGAGAGAAGTTAAGAGTATGTGGGTACAGGTGCAGTTTGGTAGGTAAATGTGGTGGGAGCTCATGAAAGCTCTCTTCTGGATGATTAATTTTCTTTGGACAAATAAGCAAAATCACTCGTTGAGAGTGAGATTAGGAGCAAAGAAAGCATGAAATAGTATAGGATGGATGAGGCAAATATAGAATGATTGTCAGATTTCATTTAGAACCAACATGAGACTGGGCACGGTGGCTCGCACCTGTAATCCCAGCACTTTGGGAGGCTGAGGTGGGCAGATTGCCTGAGGTCAGGAGTTCAAGACCAGCCTGGCCAACATGGTGAAACCCTGTCTCTACTAAAAATAGAAACATTAGCCAGGTACGGTGGCAGGCACCGGTAGTCCCAGGCACTGATTATCCCAGCTACTTGGGAGGCTGAGGCAGAATTGCTTGAACCCGGGAGGCAGAGGTTGCGGTGAGCTAAGATCGTGCCGATACACTCCAGCCTGGGCAGCAGAGTGAGACTTCATCTCAAAAAAAAAAAAAAAAAGGACCCACATGAAAATAGTGATCATGAGTTTAAAGTTACATTTTAACTTTAGTAAGCATAATTGTGTGTTTTCCTGCTCCCAAGACCTGTACCAGTGTTGGCAGAGAGTAGATGGTGACTGAATTTAACCAGGGTTGTGGTTTAACCAAACTAGTGTCAATACAAGTGATAGAGGGGCAAAGGAATGATTATTACAAAATTGACCAAGGAATTTAGGATAGCCAGGGTTAGGAGAGAGGTGAGGGTATAAGGAGGGTGATGGACAATGAAATATAGGTAGAATTAGTAGATTGAATGTCCTCATAGGTTGAGGGATTGTTAGAATTGGGGTACTATAGTGAGCAAACTAGAAAGATAAGAGATGGTGTTTGGCAAATGAGATATTTGAAATTAAGATTAGAGAAAAAAGGTTTCAGTTACTAGTAATACGTTCAAGGATTATAACCATGGAAATGAGAGGCTGAGGTCAAGGTCAGTGGAGGAGAGGTCAAATAACTGAGAGGGCAGTGCATTATAATCATTATTTATGTAGTTATTGAAATTATCAGGAATTATGATAAGAATATATTGGAGAGAATGACAGTGAACTAGGAGCCACAATCTTTAAGGCGTAAGAGGAAAGTTACTTGGAAGTAGTAAATGGCTACAAAGAGGGGTGATGTTGAATCTGATGATGTGAGATTCAGAATTGAATGTTTTTATGGAGAAGGCTCTGGAAGCAACAGTGAGGTTCAAGGCCCAGGGGAAGGTGAGAAGTGAGAGAAAATCAGCCCTTACTTGTAAGTGCTGCACAGGAAAGCATTATTATGTGAGACAGCCAGATTACACTTAGAGCAGAGGACATTCTTAGGAGAGGTTGAAGTTGTAGAGGATTTCGCTAACCTTGAGTTCCAGAGAACATAGTGGAAAAAGATCAGGAGATGAAGAGGGGAGAGTGATGAGAGTTGGAACATGGATTGTACAGAGCCATATAGGATTAAAGTCTGGAAGATAAGAGTTGGAAAAAAGGAAAAAAGCAAACAAAAAATGATATCCCCAACTGAGAAGGAAGAGGTCTTTTCTGTTTGTTTTTAGTAAGATCATTCATATTTTATTCACATTGGTCTTGCTGGTTAAAAAAATAATCCATGGCTCATCAGTGTGGATGATATAAATTTATTAATACTGAAAACATCCTACTTATAATAAGAAATATTTGTACATATATTCTGAAAACCAGACAGATGCACACTTGTTCGCCTGCAAGAAAATATGTCTAGGGATATCAGAACAGATGAGTAGCTTATGCTAGGCATTAATCTTTATTCAAACATTGATACCACATTGTCCTTTTTATTGAGGGCCATTTTGCTTCCTTATGAACACGTTAGAACTTATTTTCCAAGTAGCAGGATGCTCCATCTAAATGATCTGTTTAGAAATACTTGTTCCAGATTATAAATCAATCTGGAAATCTCAGTGGCACAGGAGGGGAATAATTCTACAGTGAGCTTTTAATGTTATCTCTAAAAGCTAATAAATGATGGTCAGACTTACAGTTTGTGATTATCTTTGTCTGAAATGAGAAGTCTGGAATGTTATTAAAAACCAGCATTTTCATGCTTTAACATGGATGAACCTTGAAGATGTCCTGCTAAATGAAATAAGCCAGTCAGAAAAGGACAAATATTGTATGATTCATCTTAAATTAGGTTCTTAGAAGAGTTAAATTTAGAGACAGAATGTAGAATGGTGGTGTCAGGGACTGGGTAGGAAGAGCAGAATGGGGAGTTAGTGTTTAATGGGTATGAGGAGTCCGGTTTAGTTCATAAAGATGGAAAGTTCTGGAGATGCATGGGGGTGATGGTTGCGTGGCAATGTGAATGTGTTTCATGCCTCAAAACTGTACACTTTAAAATGATTAAAGTAGTCAATTTTGTGTTATGTATATGTTAACAACAAAACAAGCAAAAAACCCCAGTGTTTTCAGTATTCAGTGCTTACAGGACTGCTTGTCTAAACTGAGTCAACCATACCCATATTGCATTACCAGTAATGAGCCCTTTTCCCCCAAACTTTACATTTGTATAGTAGGTAGATAAGAATAAATAAGAAGCTGATTCTAAGGTATTGGTAGGTCAGGGATAGAGATACACACGTAGTCCTCCATGGTCTAGTTCCAAAACTTCCCTATTTATAAATGTGGGGGCTGAAAACTTGAAGAGGGTGGGCTTTGAAGAATAGAGTTCCCTGGCTGCTCTGAAGCAACACAGTTCCTCCAGCAGAGACCCTTTTTATTAAACTTAGGTAATAGTAGCTACTGACTTTGCTGCTGGCTTGCACATTGGGCCTGATTTGACTCCAAACCTTCAGCAGGGCATCTGGACAAAGTAGGAGACTCATTATACCATCTTCAGGTTGATTGATTACATTCTGTACACCTATGGTTTTTTCCTAAAGGGAATGAATTTTAAAATGCACATAATAAAATAGGATGAAAAACCAACAGATTAACAGTGAAGGGGAAATAGGATAATATAGTAAATGAAGCCAGGGTAAATTTAGTACTAGAAGTTTTTGCTCATTGCTAAGAATGCTCCGCTTTCCAGTGACCAGACCAAGCAAGGCCTGGTCCAGGGTTCAGATTGTCTGTGATTCGTTCATTTATTCTTTCAGCTGATAATTTATTCCTAGTAAGTGTTTGAATATTCAAAAGACACATGTGTATCTCTGGTTCTAATGTCTGAAGGAAGTAGAACTCATTTTAAACAACAGATGACGTTAGTGGGTGCCATAGTAAACCTGAAGGCAGGGTCTGTGTGTGATTTATTTGTTTCTCCTAGATCTAGTACCAGTGATTAGCCCAGATCTAGTACTTAAGGATTTGCCGAATGAATTAGTAAGAAATTACTACTTTTTAGGATCTCATGTAAAAACTTGGTCAATGGAGTGACTTTAAAACAGTCCTTTAGATGTGTTATGTATATTTAACAACATGATGGTTGTTAAAATAAAAGTGGTGGTTAATATTGAGTGTCAACTTGATTGGATTGAAGGATGCAAAGTATTGATCTTGGGTGTGTCTGTGAGGCTATTGCCAAAGGAGATTAACATTTTAGTCAGTGGGCTGGGGAAGGCAGACCCACCCACGATCTGGGTGGGCACCATCTAATCAGCTACTAGCGAATATAAAGCAGGCAGAAAAATGTGAAAAGGCCAGACTGACTTATCCCAGCCTACATCTTTTTCCTGTGGTGGATGCTTCCTGTCCTTGAACATCGTACTCCTTGGACTGGCTTCTTTGTTTCCCAGCTTGCAGACGGCCTATTGTGGAATCTTAGAATCCTGTGGGTTAATACTACTTAATAAATTCCCCTTTATATATTTATCTATCCTATTAGTTCTGCCCCTCTAGAGAACCCTGACTAATACAATCATCAAATACTGAATACCTGTAGTGTATAGTTGGTCCTGTGCTGTACCCCGGGGAAGAAAAGGATATGAATAAATTATGGTTATTTAAGAAAACCTGATGATACAGAGTACTATGTGATATAAAATTTATAAGGACTGTGAAAGCTCAGAGGAGAGTGTTCATCATAGGCTGGGTTATTCAGCTTATACATCTGTAAAATGGGGATCATACATAAAGTTGCTGTGAAAATTAAAAGATATTAACATCTTTAAAGCTCTATTAGCTGATAATCTTATTCAAGGAAGACATCATGGAGAAGGGATGCTTGGAGTTAGGTTCTTTAGACCACTCTACTCATTTCTACTGTAGCATGTTGGTGTTTTTATTTGACTCTTTACATGTTTTTCTTTTCTGGTAGCACCAAGGTCCTTAAGGGCATATATCATAACAGTTATGGTATATAACTTACTCTGTATCCTCAGTGCTGATGCTGGTCCTGGCATAAGATAAAGATCCAGTAAAGATTTATTGACTGAAGCTAAGGAGGGAGGAGGGAAGCAGCAAGAAAGTACATTGGGAACCAAGCAGGCTTGCTTCTTTAATGACTGAGAAGGTTCAAAAGACATTCTTTCTGAGAGCCCTGTTTGGCTCTAAATTATTACATCTGACAGAATATTCTCTTGTGCTATTATACTTCTTCCATACAATGTTCATTCCTTACTACCTTTATACTCTTGCTGGACTCTTCTGCTAACCTCTAAGCTAATAAAAATAATGGTTGGTGGGTAATTAGTTCACAGCAGCCATCATCTCCCAAATCAGTATTTCCAAATTCCCAGTTGTCTGTTGGACATCTTTGTCTCTACTTCTTCAAAATGAACACCATCCTTGAATGCTTACCTCAGAAACCTCTGACTTTCCTCTCATCAAGCCCTGTGTACAGAGAATTTTCAAATTCTGTCGGTTCTGACTGGAAAATATTTTCCTATATTCTTTCCTTCTTTTCCGTTTTAGCTCTCCTTTCTAGTTCAGACCTTAATTTCCTTAACCTGGGTAGCTGCTTTAAGACTTTCTGTTTCTCCTTTGCTAACCCATCCTTCATCTTCCCATGAAATATTATTCTAGAACACAGATATGATTATATTACTTTGTTATTCTCCATAGCATTACTTTTATCCTCCATAGCATCTTCATAGCAATTCTTTATATTAAGTGGTAGTATTTCTGTTTTTTTTTTCTTTTGAGACGGAGTCTCGCTCTGTCGCCCAGGCTGGAGTGCAGTGGTGCGATCTCAGCTCACCGCAAGCTCCGCCGCCCGGGTTCACGCCATTCTCCTGCCTCAGCCTCCCGAGTAGCTGGGACTACAGGCGCCCACCACCGTGCCTAGCTAATTTTTTTTTTTTTTTTTTTGAAGTTTTTAGTAGAGACGGAGTTTCACCGTGTTAGCCAGGATGGTCTCGATCTCCTGACCTCGTGATCCGCCTGCCTCGGCCTCCCAAAGTGCTGGGATTACAGGCGTGAGCCACTGCGCCCAGCCAGTATTTCAGTTTTATAGAGAAGGAGGTAATTGTCTTCCTGTAGCAGATAGCCTCAAGGTGAAATGAACACTGTCCTTACTCGTTTGAGGCTCTGTAATTACCCTTCTAAAGTCCTAGACCTGGGAAAGGGACAGTCCAGTGTCTTGGGTCCCTATGGACACTGTAGGTCTTGGTTGTTGACAGTTGCATGTGATGAGGATGTTTCTCTAGGCAAAATAATGATAAAAACTACAATTTATTGTGTTTACATGTGCTCAGGAAGAACATATATTATTTCATTTAATTTTTCCAGCAATCTTGGAATATTGATACCACTAGTATTTCCCACTACACAGAAGAGGAAACTGAGATTAAGTTATCCGAGGCCTCACAGCTGTTAACTGTGGCTAGGTTTGAGTTTCTGGCATCCCACTGTCTATGGGACCTTGAACAAATCACTTAATTTCTGTTTGTTTTTGTTTGTTTGTTTGTTTGTTTTTTTGTAAAATGGTCATGGGCATTGTTAACTCTTGCAGCCTCTTTATAAGCTATAAAAGTGCTATACTGTGAAAGTTTTTCTCAACCCTTCTACCAAGAAAAATGATATCCTCTTTCTGTTTCAAGCACTTTGTTCTAATGCAGCACCTTGTATTACAGTCAATACAACTATTTCCCCACTAAAAGATGAGTTCTTTTAAGGTCAGAGAATTGGCATGTAGTAAGGTCCGAGTACTTGTGTGGTGTAGTGAATTAGTTAGGTTCTTTATTTAGGGAGGTGTTCTCTGAAATTTGTTTGTTCTTAAAAAAAAAGAGAGAGAGAAAGAGAGAAATTTTCTATTATTTGTAAGCATTTGCTTTAGAGGTAATTTTGTTGTGGTTTTGATTCACTGAAAAGCCATTTTCTTAAAGCTATTTTAATGGGCTGAATGCTCTGGTGGTTGAAATGTGACATTTTGCAGACAAGCATCTCATTTACAGGCATGCACAAAGCTGGGTGTTGAGCTTTTGCATGAAAGATCTTTCTGATAACTGTGGAAGCCTTTCAGATATTGAGATTCTGTGGCAGATTCCTAGAAATCAGGGTTCTCCTCCATTTCATTTTTAAATTGAAATATTTTCTGAGATGAAATATTATATACAGTATTATAAAATGTAGAAATCTAATATGTTGTCTGGTTATATTTGGCAGGCAATATAAAGACGCAGACAGCTACTATAAAAATGGCTTTCTTATGTATCATACTGATAGAATTAAGAAAAAAAAAAACACTGAAATGGAGTTTTCTTAAAGTTGTTTGGTAAGAAGAAATAATTTCTAAAGTAAAATTAAGCTGTCGAATTCCAGTAAACTGTTTCTTTTTATTCATCCATTCATTCATTCATTCATCTAGTCAACAAATGTTTATTGAGCACCTTGCTTTAATATCAGGCCCTTTTCCAGGAATTCAGTAGTAAATAAAAGAGATAGTTTGTTGATCTCATGGTGCTTAAAATGTAGCAAGAAGAAAAGAATTGGGCAAGCAAATTACAGTTGCAAGGAGTATTTATAACACAGACTTGTAGAGAGCTCTGGGATCATAAAATTACCTGTAGCCATGCACAGTCTGCCTTTCTGAGATCCTTTCTAAGAGCTAAGTGGACTCAGTTGAGAAATGGGGACAGGAATAAAATCCCTGCTGTGTTTTCCCACAGATTGTATGCTCCAGCCTTCCAAAATTACTTGATATTTTCTGAATGTTTTCTTGCCCTCTCACGGTGTAATTTCACAAATGGCCTTTCCTCCTCTCTCTCTAGAATTCCTGTCATCCTTTAAAACACAGATCAAATGACACATTTTTTTGAAACCTGTATTATCCTCCCAATCAAATAGGATTAAGTTCAGCTACATATAACAGTAATAAAAAATAATAGTGGTTTTAAAATATAGTTTTGTTTTCTCATGTAAAAGAAGAACAGAGGTATATATAGCAGAGCTGAAACGATTGTTCCATGAAATTGAGGTTGTTTCTAACTTTCTCAGTTTAAGACCTCCATTCTCAAGGTCACTTCATGGAAAAGAAGGCTGCTGAGCTATAATCATCATGTCCTAATTCTAGATAGCAGGAAACAGTAAGGGGAGAGGAAAGACACCTTCCCCAGGTAACACAGTTCCCTTTAAGCAGCCCTCTCAGAAGTTCTACAGAGTATCATGAGCAAGACTAATCAGCCACACCTAACTATTCCTGGGGAAGCTGGGAAATAGAATCCTTTAACTGAGCATATTGCCATCTAGTGGCAGTCACAGCACTGCCCACCTGCTCCCCTATCACCCCACTATAGTTGTTTTTTTCTTTAAATTCTAGCTTTCAGTATAACAACAGTACTATATTGCTATTAATTCCAAGGCTGTTTCCCCCATATAAATACCCCAGGGACAGAAATTGTGCCTTCTTACCCCTGAATCTGTAATACTTTATGCATGGCCTGGCACAGCAAGTTATCAGTTTATATAAAGTGAGGGTGCTGAAGTAAATGACTTAATCTCTTTTAGCTTATTAAAAATTTGTAACTATTTATTGAATCACCAACTTGTATTTTTAGCAGATTTATCATATAATTTATATATGATAAATGTACTCATTTTAAGTGTACAATGTTTTTTTAAGTGTACAGTGCTTTTTAGTAAATTTACAGAATTTTATAACCACCAAAAATCATTTTAGACCTTTTTTTCACACCAAAGAAATATCTTTCTTCTATCTGCAGTCAATCGCCATTCCTACTCTGAGTCCCAGATGATCAAAAATCTACTGTTTGCCTGTACAGATTTGTCTTTTCTGAACATTTCATATAAATGGAATCATGCAATATGTGTTCCTTTGCCCTGGCTTCTTCCAGTTAGCATAATATTTTCAAGGTTAATCCATGTTGTGACATGTATCAGTAGTTTGTTCCTTTTTATTGATATTGTTGATATTTAAAAATTTTTAATTTATTTTCTCACTGGTTGCTTTGGGGATTAAATATGCATCTTAATTTATTATAACTTATTGCATTTGTTACAGTCTAGTTCAGATGCAAATTAATGTAATTCAGTAAAATGTAGAAATGTTGCTCCAGTATAGCAGCATTCCCATACTTCCTTGCTTTGGACTCTTGTTTTTATGTAAATGATATCTTTATATATCATAAGGCCAGCAATTCAGTTTTATAGTTAATTGTTTTATGCAATTGTCTTTTAAGCCAGTTAACACGAAAAATATTTATACTTTTTAAAATATCTCTCTCTCTCTCTACGTATCAGCTTTCCTGGTACTCTTTATTTTTGTGTGTGGACTTGAATTACTGTCTAGTATCACTCCTTTCAGTCATAAATACTTAGTATTTCTTTAGTATTGTTTGAAAGGCAGGTTGCTGGCAATGAATTGTCTCAATTATTTATCTGGGAATGTGTTTATTTTGACTTCAGTTTCAAAGGATAGTTTTGCTGGATTTCGAATTCTTGGTTGACAGGTTTTTTTGTTTATTTTTTCAGCACATTGAATATACCAACCTCCTGTCTTCTGGCCTCCAGTCAACTGTTAATCTTATTGTTATTCCCTTTTATCTTATGAGTTGTTTTCTCTTGCCACTTTTGAAATTTTCTCTTTGACTTTTAGGAGTTTTACCATATTGTGTCCGGTTATGGATCTTTTTGTGTTTATCCAACTTGAAGTTGATGATATTTCTTGAATGTGTAGTTTAATATGTGTTGTTGTTGTTGTCTTAATCAAATTTGGAAAGTTTTTGGACATTATGTCTTCTTTTTTTTTTTTCAATTTGCTGTATTATTTCTTTTTCTTCTCCCTTGACTTTTATTTTAGGTTCAGGGGTAACGTGCAGATTTGTTACATGGATAAATTGCATGTCACTGGGATTTGGTGTACAAATGATTTCATCACCCAGGTAGCGAGCATAGTACCTGACAGTTTTTTTTTTCTTTTTTTTTGACTTTCACCCTCCTTCAACCTTCCCTGCTCAAGTAAGTCCTAATGTCTATTGTTCTCATCATCACGTCTATGTGTACTCAAATGTTTAGCTCCCACTTATAAGTGAGAATATGTGGTATTTGGTTTTGTGTTCCTGGGTTAATTTGCTTAGGATAATGACCTCCAGCTGCATCCATGTTACTGCAGAGAACATGATTTTGTTTTTTGTTTTATTTTTTTAATGGCATAGTGTTCCCATTTTTGCCACCTAATTTTCTTTCTCTCCTCTTTCTGGGACTCTCATGCTTCTATTTTGATTTGCTTGCTAGTTTCTCACAGTTTATTTTTCTTCATTGTTTTCTTTTTGTTTTTCAGATTGTATAATTTCTATTGCTGTATCTTCAAGTTCAATGATTCTTCTGCCATCTCATGTTTGCTTCTGAGCCTCTCTTGAATGATTCATTTCAGAATACAATTTCCATTTGGCTCTTTCTATTTTTATATTTTTTATTGATATTCTCTATTTGATAAGTTATACTTTCTTTTAATTCTTTAAGTGTGGTTTTCTTTATTTTTTTTTTAACATTTTTAATAGCTGCTTTGAAATATTTGTCTGCTGATTCCAATATCTAGACCCCTGCAAGAACAAAATTTATTGTTACCTATTTTTTTCCCCCACAGATGGGGCATACTTTATTGTTTCTTTGCATGTTTCATGATTTTGTCCATATTGTTGAAAACTACATATTTTAGATAATACATTGTAGCAACTCTTGATTCAGATTCCACCCACCCACCCACCCCACGCCTGCCCCACCACCCCACGCCGGCCCCACCACCAGGAGGTTGTTGCTGGGATTTTTTGTTTAGTGACTTGCTCAGACTCTTCTGTAGAGTCTGTCTCCTTTGCAGTGTGATTTCTGATGTCTCTGGCCATATTTTTTAAATTACTGTTTTAATTTTTAAACTTGGCTTCCTAAAGGTCACCCCTGGGTTGGCACAGATTAGTGGCCATCCAATGTTTGATCAGGAGTTCTGCTTAAACGTAGGACAGGAAGGTTTCCACCCTTTACCAGTGGATCTGCATGTGGTTTAGGGAATGTATTTAAAATTCAGGCTATTTACAATTATACTCTTAACTTTTAGTTTTATGTTCAAGGCCTTAAATTCACCCAGGATCAGTAGATAGAGAAGGCCCTCTCTACAGACCGCTAGGGATCCTGTGAAAGTTTATCAAGACCCACTATGGTGGTTGTGTTTCCCAGAACTCCCTTTAAAAATTCTGGCTTATCTGCAGGTCTGTTGCTTGCACCAATTAGTATTATGACCTTAGAGTAGCTGCAGTAGTGGCCTTCCTCGATTATTTGCTGTTGTTCCCCAAATTGCCTCACTATTGTTTTTGACAATGACTCTGGGCATAGGATTTTCTGTGCTCAGTTTCAAATTAAATCAGCCCACTCTGGTAGCAGTAGTCCTTGTAGCCTGGTCTAGCCTGCCTTAGTAGCAGGCCCCCTATGGAGCTGGGGATTGGGATAGGGGCAGCCCTAGGGTAAAATGCCACAGACTTTCACTGTTCTTAATGTGGTTCAGAAGTTTTTCTTGAATAGACGTTTCATACTTTGGCCCAAAATGGTTGTTTTTTACCATTTCGTCTCATTTTATTTTTGCTTTTGGGGGAAAGGGTTTGCTAAGCACTTTGTTCCAGAAGTTCTACCTCCTTCTATTACTTTTGGCATTTTAATTTTTATTTAACTTTTAAACTTTCCTAGCTAGACCATAGCCTCTTTTAGGCAAACACAATCTTTTCCCTTTCCCAACAGTATCTATCCCAGAATGCATTAAACCTTTAAGCTTTAGTTTCTTGGTCTCTCAAATGAAATTAATAATCTTTGCATTGCTTACTTCAAGGGACCAGTGAGATAATGATTAAAATCTCATTGTAAACTCTAAAGCACTGCGTAAGTGGTAAAATTACTTGAAAAATTTACCATTTTACCATTTTTCAAATGGTAGAATTTCAAAGAATTTTATCATTTTAGTTTGCAAAATGTAGTAGTAGTTTGCAAACTAAAACACTAATTTTAAACACTGCAACATGTTGTGCAAATATTACTTTAATCTCTGGACTTTTTTGCTTGTCATTTAATGGTCATAGATTTTGTTATTTTGAAAGAAATAGTTCAGATGTTTTGAGGGTAGCAGGAAGCCATTTGCAGAACAGTGGGTAGGAGTCTAGAAGTGAAAAATCAGCTTCACCAGGAGGAATCTTTAGCACCTCTCTTTTCTCTCTCACATACCATGCAACTGCTGGGCCTTACCATTGCTTTTTTCGCCCAAGATGAGCTCCTAGTAGAGGCTTCTCTGGGCATTGGAAGCAGCTGCTGGAGAGATAGGGAGCCAAGAAGTTGACTGGGATATGCCAAGAAATGCCAAACATCTTGAAGTTTTTTTCACAGTTTTATTTTGGAGAAGCATGAAAGTGCATTGTTCATTCAACTAGTATGCCTTTAGTGCCTATTTTGTGCCAGTAATACTCTGTGCACTGGGGATACAAGATAAACCGAATCTCATTCTCATGTATCTTACTCTAATGGGGGAAAGAATAAACAAGAAAATAGGTCAGACAGTAATAGGTATTGTAGTGGTTTGGATGTTTGCCCTGTCTAAAACTTACGCTGAAATTTAATTGCCCATCTAACAGTATTGGGAGGTGGGGCCTTTAAGAGGTACTTTGGTTCTGGGGGCCCCGTCCTCAGAGGTGGGCTTAATGTCTTTTTAAACAGGCTTTTGAGGAGCCAGCTTTCAGGGAGCTACTTGGGAGACTAGGGCAGGAGGATCACTTGAGCCCAGCAGTTTGAAGCTGTAGTGTGCCATAACTGTGCCTGTGAATAGACATTGCAGTCCAGCCTGAACAACATAGTAAGACCCCCATCTCTTTTTTAAAAAATCATTTTTTAAAAAAAACTTTCAGGAATAGATTCTCTCTCTTGCCCTTCCATTTTCTGCCATGGGATGATGTAGCAAGAAGTCCCTTGCCAGATGCTGTCCCCCTTGATCTTGGACTTCCCATGCTCCAGAACTGTGAGAAATAAATTTCTGTTCATTGTTAATTACCTAGTCTCAGGTATTCTGTTATAGCAGCACAAAACAGACGAAAATAGGTATAAATAAGAAAAGTAAGCCAGGCGCAGTGACCCATGTTTGTAATCCCAGCACTTTGGGAGGCCGAGGTGGGTGGGTCACTTGAGGTCAGGAGTTTGAGACCAGCCTGGCCAACATGGTGAAACCCCATCTCTACTAAAAATACAAAAATTAGTTGGGCTTGGTGGCAGGTACCAGTAATCCCAGCTACTTGGGAGACTGACACAGGAGAATTGCTTGAACCTGGGAGGCAGAGGTTGCGGTGAGCCGAGATTGCGTCACTGTACTCCAGCCTGGGCAACAGAGAAAGACTCTGTTCCCCCCCCAAAAAAAGGGGGGGAGATTAGGAAGTATGAGAGAACAGAGAATAACAGCACGTGGAGGACCTATTTTAGATAAGTTGGTTAAAAAAGGCATTTCTGATAAGGTGACATTGGAGCAGAGACCTGAATGAAGTAAGGAACTGTGCCATTTGGATACCTGGGGAAAAGGGCATCATAGGTGTGGGGAAAAAGCAAGTGCAAAGACCAAGAGGCACAAGCATGCATGGTGTTTTAGGGAACAACAAGGAAGTCATTGTGATTGAAGTGAAGAAAACAAAAAGATAGTAGTAGAAGTTGCAACCAGAGAGGTAATCATATAAGGCCATATCATACAGTTATAACTGCTCATGGTGCCCAGCAGTGACCCAGCAGGTGCCAGGTACTGTGGTAGATATGAACTGCCTCCATGTTGGGATCTGTTAGGGTCCAAGCAGAGCACTTAGGCTCTTGAGTTGAACAAGGGTTTGAGGCCTACTGTTCCAGAGGCGAACCTAGTACTGGGGTAGGTGACTGGAGAGCCTGGGAGCCTCATCTAGTATAGTGAAAGTAGCTTGGACATTGAAATCAAACAGATTTGGCTTTGAAATGGGCTTTTCCTCACTTCTTAGTTATGAGATCTTGGGCTAGTCATTTCATTTTTTTTTAACTTAAGTTTACTTATCTGTAATATAATAAAAATAACACTTATTTTGCAAGTATTATAAGACTTATAGGGACTTAATAAGTCCTTAGCACAGTACCTGTCACATGGTAGGTGTTCAGTAAATGGTAGCTGCTGGTAGTAGGGGTAGTATTTATTTATTTTCTTTTTTCCTTTTTTTAACCTCCACAGAACCCCCAAAGAGGTAATGTTTATGGTAGTCCTAATGGTTAACCTTCTATAGGGTGTTTATTGTGTATCAAACATTGTTCTAAGCAAAATTCTTAGGCATCTCCAATCTAAGTCCAAATCCAGATTTCTATTCTTCACCCAAAACCTACTCCTCTCATAGTTCTCACCAGTAAATGGCATTTTTATTATTCCAGTTTCTCAAGCCTTGGCATCATTCTTGATGTCTTTCTTCCTCTCATACCTTATATTAAATCCGTTAGCAATTCCTATCATCTTGATCTGCAAAATATATAAAAAACACGACTAGTTTCTACCACCACCACCACTGCTACTGCCACCATCATCTTTCATCTGAACTGTTTCTAAAACCTCCTGACTGCCCTGCTTCTCTTCTTGCTTTCCTGCTGTCTGATCTCAGTACAACAATCTACCTCTTCTTAAAATGAAGACGAATAATTTCACTCTGCTTTGTAAAACAGTCCTATGGCTTCCCATCTTATTTAGAAAAAACAAAGTTTGTATAGTGGCCTACAAGGCCCTGCATGATTTGGCCTTCATTACCTGTCTGATCTTACTTCGTATTCTTCCCCTTCATTTACTCCACTTCAGCTGAACTGGCCTCTAAGCTATTTCTCAAAAATGCTTCTACTTTGGGGGCATTTGCGTTTGCTGTTTCCTCTACTTAGACAGTTTCTTCCCAGAGATCTCCATGGCTTGCTCCTTCAACTTATTCAGGTCTTTGCTCAGATGTCACTCAATGACACTTTCTCTAATTATCTTATTTAAAATTGCAACAACCTGCCCTTAGCACTCCCTAAACAGCTTGAGTGGATTTCTTTACAGGAGCGGTCCCCAACTTTTTTGGCACGGGACAGTTGTTCCATGGACCAGGGGTGTGTGTGGGGTTGGGGCGGAGAGGAGGGGCGTTAGATTTTCACAAGGAGCACACAATCTAGATTCCCTCATATGTGCAGTTCACAGTAGGATTCACACTCCTATGAAAATTTAATGCCACTGCCGATCCGACAGGAGGTGAGCTCAGGTGGTAATGCTTGCTTGCCTGCTGCTCACCTCCTGCTGTACTGCCTGGTTCCTAACAGACCATGGACTGATGCTGGTCCATGGCCCCAGGGTTGGGAACCCCTGCTTTACAGTTTTTATTGCCATCTGAAAAAAAATCTTTCACTTGAAAAAAAATCTCTCTTTCTTCCTCCTCCCAACTAGCATGTAAGCAGAAATTTTTGTTGTTCTTGTTCTCTGCTGTATCTCAATTCCCCTAGACAGCCTATATGAGAGAAGTGGCATTTGGGAAAGAAAGTCTAAGGCATGGTCCTCAAACTGGGCATCAGAATCTCCTTGGGAACATAAATACACAGATTTCTGAGCAACATCCCAGATAGAGCATAAAGGATCTTGTATACTCTGTGAAAGAGTTTGGATTTTATTCGTAAGGCTTTTGAAGAAGGCGGGGTGGTATTAACTACAAATGTATAACTTTTTGGGGTAATGAAAATATTTTATATCTTGATTGTGGTGATGTTTGTACAACTGAATATATTTTTCAGGGGCTAATAGAACTATATACCTAAAAGAGGTAAAATTTTACTATACGTAAATTATACTTTAATAAACCTATCATTTAAAAAAATTTTTTTACAAAGTATGTTTTTTGTTTTTTTCCCCATTTTGCGGTTAGAGGAAACAGAGACTCAGAAGTTAAGGGACTACCCTGTGATTGCATCGTGGTATGTGGCAGTTCCAGGATTTGAACCTAAATCTGCCTGATTGTAGAGTTTATGATCTTCCTACTCATTTTTAGCCTGTCCCTGAAACTATTAACAGTACAGATTTTGTTATAAAAGACCAACCTTCCTTTAGAAGCTAGGAATCCTGTCTGCCCTTGAGCAGCTCCCTAGAAGTGGTTGTCATATTCTAAATTTTGAAACCCTGGCAGATCTCATTTCTGTCAGTCATTAGTTGAGACTGGAATTGATGCTGTTACGGAGTGCTACCCCAGGCATGATCTCCTCCTGTGGCAGTGGCCCTCATTTTGGAGCAGCAGGAGACCAGTTTCAAAGCTGATGAGTTTCTTTGATTATGAAAAGCAATTTTGTACTTTGTCCAATCAGCAACACAGAGTTTCTTCTCAGTAGGAGAGTGCTCAGATGTTTACAGGCAAGTTGTACTGCTTAGCACTTGTCTTAGTCCTTTTCGTGCTGCTATAGCAGAATACCACAGACTGGGTAATTTATAACAAATGGAAATGTATTGGCTCATAGTTTTGGAGGCTGGGAAGTCCAATACCAGGGTACAAGCATCTGTCAAGGGCCTTCTTGCTGTGTCATCCCATGGTAGAGGAAAGAAGGGCAAAAAGAGGGTGACAGAGAGCAAGAGGGGGCCAAACGCATCCTTTTATAAGGAACCCATGCCCACCGTGATAAACCCACTCCTGCAATAATGGCATTAACCCATTCATCAGGGCAGATCCCTCATGGCCTAATCATCTTTTAACGGTCCCACCTCTTAATTACTGTTAAAATGGTTATTAAGCTTCCAGCACGTGCTTTCTGGGGGGAAACATTCACACCACTGCAGCACTTTATCAGTCTTCCTCACTTGATGTACCAGGCAAAGAACTGGTTGGGTAGAAGAGAGACCCAAAGCCAAAAGAGTACAAGTAGTCTCTGTGTTGCTGTTGTCACATGGGCAACATTGTCACATCATCATTGTTTACATTTGCATGTCACTTGACAGTTTGCAACTTATTTTAACATCTGTGATCTCTTTTCATTTTTAATGTCTTAGTATTCTGTGAGAAGAGTGCTTTTATTTAGAGAGAGTGTATGTTACTTGGGTATATTTTTAGATAACTCTGGCTGTGAGAATATTTTTTTCCTTTAAGTTTAACTGAAATGTATATAACTCCTTTAACTTTCATCCTCAAGTTGTTCTAGTTTCAGTTTGTTGGCTGATGGTAATTTTATCTAGCTCGTTGCCCTGGGGTAGTTTGCTAGGGCTACACATTAGGTACATTTTAGGACATTCTGTTCTCTGAAATTGGCCAGTGGCATTTTCCCTTTTGCTTCTCTGTTGGTCCCAGCTTCTTCTCCTTGTTAGCCCCCCTTTTCTCCACATCTCATTTTGGAACCCTAGACAGACTAATCACAGAGCAGTGTCATCACACCAGCTGTTCACTGCCTGCCTTCAACGTTTGACTTGTTTCCGATTTTGAAGTGATACAAGAGAAGTTAATGACCTAAAAAATTGCCCATCTATCTTGTGAACCTAGTTAGGAAGGAACTGTTTGATTTTTATGATGAGTAAATAATATATTTGGAGACACATTTACAAATGTGTCAGGCTATATAGTAAGGAAAGGCTCCCTAAACAAGGTGGGACAAATTGGCTGGCTAATAGAGCTTAATGACAGATTTTCCGTTAATCAGAATGGAGAATGTGCTTCATTAAGATAATTAACAGAGCACTTGTGCAGGTGATACTTATTGCACACAAATTTCTAAGTTTATTTCTTTCCCTTGAATAAATTTGGAGAGAAATCCTAGCTGTATTTCCTTGTCTGCATTAAAATTATCAGTGGCAACAAATTCCCTTTTTTGTTTTTAAAGCTGCTGGTAACTGCTATCTTGTCCTCTGCAGGTGTAAGGGGCAGATGAGATGCTGCTTTTCCTTCCAGCAGTCTGTTTGCTCATCATCAGGCACCAGGCTCCACTAGTGAACTATGGAAAGCATATCCTTTTCCAACTCTTAGACTAACAACACTGGAATTAGAAAGGACCTCAGAAATCTTAAACTAATTCATTTTGTATCAGGACATTGAAGTCCAGACAGGGGAAGTGACATGGCCAGTGCCACATAGTACTCTAGTGCCAGAGCTGTCTGTGGGATAGTGGGACTAACACTGAACTGAGAGCCAAAATGCCTGGGTTGACATTAGGCAAGTTATATTACTTCCTTGCTCCTTACTATTTTCATCTGTAAAATGGGGAAAGTATTTAGCATAGGGCCAAGCACAAGCAAATTAGCTTTTTTGTTTAGTCTTCTTTCCACTATACCCTGATGCTTTCCTTTCAGGGAAAACTGAAGATTATAGAGGAGAAGCTGATGTCAGGAAGAATGAACAATCAATAATCAGTGCTGTTTTCTTTGTTTTCTCTGTAGGATCCTCAGTCTTCCACAATGAACCCTGTTTACAGCCCCGTGCAGCCTGGGGCTCCTTATGGCAACCCTAAGAACATGGCCTACACAGGTGAGTAGTGTGAGAATGGCTCTCATTTGGAGAAATAGTAGTTAAGGATATTACCAAATAACTTGCTCATCCTCCTAACATACACCTCCAAAAGTCTTGGTAAAGTTTGGGAACATGCAGAAGATATGTCTGAGGTCCAGTAGAAAGATCTCAGAGAACCTGTTGTGTGGTTGTTTCCAAACTTTGTTCTACAAAAATACCAGGAGAGTGTTGTAGAGAGTCCATAAACATTTGATTTGATTATTTTAAAATATTGAGAACTATTTTTATAAAACATGAATACGTGTTAGATGATCAGTGTGTTAAGCTTCTAAGAATGCCTGTTAATTTTTTTTAAATGCTACCATTTACATCTGCTTATGTTTTTAAATCAGGGTTTTCTCAGTGCTATGCAATCAAATTAACATTCAGAAATATATTGGAGTTTGAGCCTGATATAACTGTAACTGTTATCCCTAAGTTTCTGTTTCACATGTTTGTGTTTATCACAATAGTTTCATTGTCCTTATTACTTAACCTTAACAGTAAATATTTTCTGTTTGAATTTCTATTTGTATATTTATTCTAACAAAATTAATTTCCAGTAACCAGGACTCATGGGGCAGTACTCTACACCCTACTAGCTCATGGAGCTTGTTGCTTTTCCACTTTCCAGTTCAGAGTGTTCCAGCAACTTAAGTTCCTTTGCCAGAGGGAACTGAACTGCTTTGGCAGACAGAGCCCCGGGGAACCCTGTGGAGCTTTGGTTTCCTGTTTGCTCTGATCCTGGCTGCCTTCATTCTTACTAAGTTGCTAAACTAGAGAAGGAAGAGAACAGTTGCATTTATCCATTGATTTACATCAAGATTAAGCAATGCAAATCTGGAAGGGGAATTGATTTTGTCAAATTTTCCAAATTTCCAAAATTGGAAAGGGAACAGACTTTATCTCTGCTTGGCACATAGTAGGACTTTGTAATGTGTTTTGACTGACTGGACAACAACCAGGTTCAAATCCCTGCTCTGTCAGAAGAATAGCTGGGTGACTTTGGACAACTTGCCCTAACCTCCCCAGACTTAATTTCTTTGATAAACTGGGATAATATTATCTATTTCATACTAGATAATTCTGGGAATGGGACAAAATATTATCCATTTCATAGGACAGTTGTGAGAATCAAACAAGGTTATTTGTACTCCTGTAGAGGGAAGGAGGGTTTTTTTTGTTTCTACTAATCACCAAGGAATATTATGAGCCTCGAACTGTTTTAAGTTAATTCCCTGCTGTAGATTCTAGACCACACAGATAGTATAAACTCCACATAAGTAGTATAAATTCAGACTTCATACAGGCCAAGGTTTCAAATTTGTAGGGAGACTTTTTATTTTTTAACCCAACCTTGACTGTTGTATCTCTGTACTTTTGGTTTTTTTTTTCTTTTTTTAACTGACAGTATGACTCCTCCAAGGTCCCAGCTTTGTGCAGGGGAATTTGAGTTGCAGCTCTTGGATGCTCCAGGGCCCACAGCCTATCTCCTACCCCTGGTGGCTATAAAAAGCAAGCCCTTTGAGTGCCTAGACTAAAAAATCTCCCCACAGCAGCCTGATAACAGCTCACTACATAGACTTCCTGATTTTTAGTTTCCTCTTTATTTTTTGAGTAGTAGGGATTCCTTTTTCTTTCTTAAAATCTCAACTCTGCCTCATAGGATGTTTGTTATACTTCATCCAGCTTTTCTAGGTATTATGCAGTAGGCAGATTTTCAGGTTATTTTTCTTCTGTGTTACTGGAAATGGAAGAGCTAAGTGAAGATAATTTATAAACAAATGCCAAATATAGTACGTTAGAGTAAACATTTATATGGTTATGTTAAAAGTCTTATCATTTGGTAAGAACATACTAGGTACTATATATTAATTATAATCTTATTAATCATAAATGCTGTAGCTTTTATAGATAAAAAACTATGGTAGTTTAATTCAGGTCATGTGACTTGACTAATGTATATAGCTTCTAAGGGATGAGAAAATACTTGAACTCAGTTCTTTGTGGTTTCAAAGTATATGTGCTTTCTGTTACAGTAAGCTAATCTGTCTTAAAATATGTGCTACTTTCTCTCTTCCCCATGATAAATTAAAGAAGAGAATTGTCTTTTTCGTTTCTAGGACTAAGAAAGCTTCCCTTTGAGGAGCTAGAAGCCTGTTCCTGCCCAGCAGTTTGGGGTAGGCTCAGGAGGGCAAAAGTACAGGGGGTCAAGTCCACTGTAGTGTCATCTGCTTCCGAGGAAATGGGATGGTGGCCGCAGGGAACAGAGGAGTCAGAAATACTCCTGGTTTGAAATTCTCTTGAAGTCTGAAGATGGGAAATAAAATATAGCTTTGTGGTACAATGTATTCCAGTAAGCAGCTGTCTTCTAGCCAGTTGACAGTGTTCTTTCTCTCTCTCTCTCTTCCCCCTTTGAAAGCCCCTTTACTGAGTTCTTACTGTGTGCCAAAACCTGAGCTCAGTATTTTTTTTTTTTTTTTGAGATGGAGTCTCGCTCTGTTGCCTAGGCTGGAGTGCAGTGGTGCGATTTCCGCTTACTGCAAGCTCCGCCACCTCCCGGGTTCACACCATTCTCCTGCCTCAGCCTCCCGAGAAGCTGGGACTACAGGTGCCCACCACCACGCCCGGCTAATTTTTTTGTATTTTTAGTAGAGACAGGGTTTCACCATGTTTGCCAGGATGATCTCGATCTCCTGACCTCGTGATCCGCCCGCCTTGGCCTCCCAAAGTGCTGGGATTACAGGCGTGAGCCACCATGCCCGGCCTGAGCTCAGTATTTTACAAAAAATACCTATTTTTACACTTGCAGCAATCCTATAACATGGTTTTAACTAGCTCCTTATATATTTTGGCAGAGTGAATTTAGAGAACGTAATATGCCATATACTTTCAAATGTTTAAGCATAGACTATATATTATGAACTGAATGTTTGTGTCCCTCCAAAATCTGTATGTTGAAACCCTTGATCCCCAGTGGGATGGTAATTGGAGATTGAACCGTTGTAGGTTTAGATGAGGTCATGAGGTTGAGCCTTCATGATGGGATTAGTTCCCTTAGAAGAAGAGACACTAGAGCTCTTTCTGCTATGTAACAACACAGCAAGAAGGTAACCATCTGCAAGCCAGGAAGGGAGTAATTACTGGAACCTGACCATGCTGGCACCCTAATCTTAGACTTCCACCCTCCAGAACTATGAGAAATAAATGTCTGTTGCTTAAGCCACCCAGTCTGGTATTTTGTTATGACAACTCAAGCTGACTCGGACAGATAATGAGTACAGTGAACACTTGAATACCCTTTACCTAGATTCACCATAACAGTGGGCTGTTTATAGACCAGGGCATTTCTTTTTCCAAAAGCTTCATAAAGGTTTTTCTGCTAGAATTTTGGAGTGTAGTCAAGACCTCCATCTTCTTCTTGTCTTTTGTTTTCTGAAATGTTCTGATGGTGTCAGTGTCCAAGCATCACCCAGGGGTCTCGTATGTGTTCTGGAGTGTGTCAGATCTCAGCTGAAATCTGGTCTCTCTCACTAATTAGCTTTGGAACTTTGGTTGAGTGATCTTTCTGAATCTCAGTTTTCTCAACTGTAAAATGGAATAATGACCTATACAGATGGTTGGTTTGTAATCGGTGAAAATGTTTATAAAGCTTCTGGTGTCATGCCTGGCTCATAGTGGACACTCAGTTAATGGTTGTTGTAATGCATAGCAATGAGTATACACCTACAGGGAAAAGAGCATGGGTCATAGAGTTAGTGACTTAGATTACAGACCTTATTCTGCCACTTAAGAGCTCTGTGACATCAGATAAGTTTTCAAACTTTCTGGGCCTCAATCTATCATTTGCTTTAAAAAAAAAAGATAAAACAGGGTTAGGAATGCCTTCCTCACAAGATAGCTGAGACTGATAAATGTAACAGGGCTAGCCACTGACTTGTGATGAAGTTTCCAAAACACAATTAGAAAATAATTCTAAAATGGGAGAACAGATGAAGCCCCTAAATGAATCCATCATTTTATAGGTGAAAAGATGGAGTATAAGAAGTGTTTTGAAGAAAGCGTTGGGGTTGAGTCTGGAACCTATGTCTCCCCATCTGGGTCTGTGTATTCATTGTCTCTCTACCACAAAATAACAAGTGTCCTCCCTTCTCTTCATTTCGTTGTGGCCACTTCACATTCCTCTGCTAGCCCACTCCAATTAAAGAGTTCTTTCTGACTCCTCCTGTGTTGACCCTTAATGAATATCCTGGTTTCAGCCAGTAGAAAACACAAGTCCAAATGCTACAAATACACTAACAAAAGATATAGCTCTCAAGGTTGGAAGGCTAGGAAATTAATCTGTTCAAAGACTACCATCTTTTTTTTTTTTCTTTGTAAACCGGTGGTGGTTCCCCCCGCCTCCCACCCTCCAGATTGCTGCTTTTGCTTAAAACTTTGTAAGGATCACCTGTTGGAGGTTTTGATTAACTGACATGACATTCGTACTTTGTTCTTTGCAAAGAACTTTTGTGGGGGTTTTCCCTTCATATATATATATTTTTTATAACAACTCTGGAAGATAGTCTTTATTTTCCAGATGAAATTAAGCTTCTCTAAGGTTACACTGTATAGCAGAGCCCAAACTAACCCCAGTTACAAAGTAAGTGCTTTTACTGCTCTAGCATACATGGCTATGACAGTACAGTGATTAGGATCTCAGATGAGCCTGGAAAATGGATTCTAATTCCTGAAACTGCTCTCGCAACTCCCCCTTTGATGTTCAAACTGATCTCCTCTGCTCAGGAGAGAACTCCAAGATTACTTGATTACTTTTTCACCTATGGTTGAAGAAGAGCATCTAAAGAGATTTATTAACTGTTTTCATGAATATAATCTTGTGATTAAATCCAGTGGACCCTTTTTAGCCTTTATCCTAATTTGACTCTTCTATATCATTTGACACCTGACCCCTGTCTTGAAGCAAGCTTTCATTGCCTCCATAATTTTCATTGACCATAATTGTTTGTTTATTTTTGTTTGTTTTCCCTTTCTTCTTCTCCAGCTGTTCTTGAATTCGTCGCCTTTCAGAATTTTCTTCCCCTGCTCACCCATTAAAAGTTGATGTTGCACGAGGGCTCTGTTTCTCCCTTAGCCTCAGCTGCTATCTATAGGCTGATGATTCATAAACTCTAGCACTGTGGCAAACTGTTCTTCTGAACTTCAGACTAGTTTATCCAGCTGTCTTCTGAAAATCTCCTCCATGAATGTCTCATGTTTTGCTCAGACTTATTACATCTAAAACTGGGCTCATTATCTTATCATTCCCCTGTAACCCATTTTTTATCATTTGTGATTAATACCAATATCTGCCTATTCCTAAAATCAGAAAACATCATCCTTGATACTCTTGCCTCTTTTGCCTTCTAAAGCCAGTTATTAAATCCTGCCTTTTTAAAAAAGATTGTAGTAAAATGCATGTACTACCTTGGCTGGGCATGGTGGCTCACACCTATAATCTCAGCACTTTGGGGGCTGATATGGGTGGATCACTTGGCCAAGAGTTCCAGACTAGCCTGGCCAACAGAGCAAAACCCCGTCTCTACTAAAAATACAAAAAATAACCAGGCTTGGTGGCGCATGCCTGTAATCCCAGCTACTCTGGAGGCTGAGGCATGAGAATCGCTGGAACCTGGGAGGTGGAGGTTGCAGAGAGCCAAGACCGTGCCACTGCACTCCAGCCTGGGCAACACAGTGAGACTGTGTCTCAAAAAATAAAGAAATTTTTTTTTTTTTTTTTAAATTTTCCATTTTAACCTTTTCTTGCTTTCCTCAACTCTCCTCTCCTCTCCTCAGCCCAGAGATTGCAGTGGTGCGATCTTGGCTCACTGCAACCTCCGCCTCCCAGGTTCAAGTAATTCTCCTGCCTCGGTAGCCAGCACGCACCGCTGTGCCTGGCTAATTTTTGTGTTTTTAGTAGAGATGGGGTTTCACCATGTTGGCCAGGCTGGTCTTGAACTCCTGACCTCAGGTGAACCACCTGTCTCGTCCTCCCAAAGTGCTGGGATTACAGGCATGAGCCACTGTGCCCAGCCATCTTAACCATTTTTATGTGTGCTATTTAGTGGCATTAAGTACATTCATATTGTTTTGCAACTGTCATCACTGTGGATTCACAGAACTCCTTTTGTCTTGCAAAACTGACACTCAATACCCATTAAACAATAACTCTTCATTTCAACCTCCCCCCAGCTCCTGGCAATCACCAACCTACTTATTATCTTTATGAATTTGACTAGTCTAGATGCTCATATAACTGAAATCATATAATATCTGTCCTTGTGTGACTGGCTTATTTCACTCAGCCTAATGACCTCAGGTTTCATCCATGTATCAGGATTTCCTTCCTTTTTAGGCTGAATGATAATATTCCATTGTATGTGTATACTGTGTGCGGTGGTATGTGGACACTTGGGTTGCTTCTGCCTTTGGTCTATTGTAAATAATGCTGCTATGAACATGGATGTACAAATATCTCTTGAAGACCTTACTTTCAATTCTTTTGAGTATGTATCCAGAAGTGGAATTGCTGGATCATACAGTAATTCTATTTTTAATTTTTTGAGGAACTGCCATACTGTTTTCCTAGTGGCTGCACCATTTTACATTCTCCCTTGTGGTTTATAAAAGTTTCAGTTTCTGCACAGCTTTGCCAATGCTTATTTTTGTCTCTGTCTCTCTTTAAATAATAGCTATCATAATGGATATGAAATGTTCTTTTTATTTTTAAAAAACCTCCTTTACTTTTCTTAGATTAGACTTTTCTTCCCTATCCTTCCACTGTTATCATTCAGGCCATCATTACTCTTTCTGGGATTATTTAAGTTGCCTCTTAACTGGACTTCCTAACTCCTTTCATATACCCCTGTCCCCAGTCTATTCTTTACATAATGTAGCCATAATCATTTTTCTCTCTTGAAAATTTGACATCACTCCAGCTTAAAACCCTTCAATGACTCTTTACTGTCCTTTGGATAAAGTCCAAACTCCTTAGCTTGCAGTAGAAAGTTTTTATGACCTTACCATTCAGATATCTCCAGCCCATCTCCTGCTCATCCTGTTTATCTATATTCTCAGTCCAGCTGGTGGCTGGTATTATGTTTTTATCTAGAATTATAAGATTATTAGAGACTATTAAATCCAACCGTATTCTTAGATGAGAAACTTGAGATCTAATAAGTGCCTAAGGAAAGCACTGAAGATTCACAGTGGGCCGTGGGCTGTGGCTCGTACCTATAATCCCAGCACTTTAAGAGGATTAAAGTGAGGCAGGAGGATCTCCTGAGGCCAGGAGTTTGAGACCAGCCTGAGCAGCATGGCAAGACCTCATCTCTATAAAAAATGTAAAAATTAGCTGCATGTGGTAGCACCTGCCTGTAGTTCCAGCTACTCAGGAGGCTGAGTTGGGAGGGTCACTTGAGCCCAGGAAGTCAAGGCTGCAGTGAGCCATGCTTGTACCATTGCACCCCAGCCTGGGTGACAAGAGTGGAGACCTTGTCTTAAAAAAAAGAGACTGACAATGAATTCAGTATCTGATTTACTCCTGTATCTCTAATATCCAGCTAGGCCCTTGCGTGCCGTGAATATTGTCTAGTTTTTCAACAAATGGATGGACAGATAGATGTCAAAGCTGGAAGTAGAACCCAGACCTCTGGCAGCCGATCTAGCTCTCTTTCTACTCACCTTGTAGCTGCTTTTTAATTTCCAAGACACGTAGTTAGATTTCTTTAAACAAGGTAACTCTACTATCTTAGGTCATTTCCCACCTCTCTGAGTTTCTTCTATAAAGTAGGGATAATAGTGTCTGCTTACTTCAAAAGTGCTTTGATGGGCTGGGCACAGTGGCTTGCACCTGTAATCCCAGCACTTTGGAAAGCCGAGGTGGGCGGATTACCTGAGGTCAGGAGTTCGAGACCTGAGGTCAGCCCGGCCAACATGGTGAAACCCCATCTCTACTAAAAATACAAAAATTAGCCAGGCATGGTGGCACCTTCCTGTAGTCCTAGCTACTGAGGAGGCTGAGGCAGAAGAATCGCTTGAACTCAGGAAGCAGAGGTTGCAGTGAGCCAAGGTCGTGCCACTGAACTCCAGCCTGGGTGACAGAGTGAGACTTTGTCTCAAAAAAAAAAAAAAAAAAAAAAAAAAAAAGATTAGTAGCCTTTGTTTATTATTTGTGATTATTATATCCCTAGCACCTAGCACAGGGACTGGTTCAGAGTTGACTCTCAGTAAATTTTGAAGGAAGAAAATGGGGAGAAGAAAGAAATAAAGGGAAGGAGATGAGACTCTAATGAGTGAAGGAGTTCACAGCAGAGAAGTATGAGATGGGTTTGAGAAAAAGACTCCTGTGATTTGCCTGTCCTTGGTAATGAGTAGTCCTCTGATATGGCAAGGAGAATCTGGGACAGGTAGCCAGTATGGGAGAGATTTTTTCTGCTTTGTAGGTGAATAAAAATTCATCTGGAGGCCAGGCGCAGTGGCTCACGCCTATAATCCCAGCACTTTGGGAGTCCGAGGCGGGTGGATCACGAGGTCAGGAGATTGAGACCATCTTGGCTAACACAGTGAAACCCGTCTCTACTAACAATACAAAAATTAGCCAGGCGTGGTGGTGGGCACCTGTAGTCCTAGCTACTTGGGAGGCTGAGGCAGCACAATGGGGTGAACCCGGGAGGCGGAGCTTGCAGTGAGCCAAGGTGGCGCCACTGCACTCCAGCCTGGGCGACAGAGACTCCATCTCAAAAAAAAAAATCATTTAGATTATCTGTTGTGACTGGTCAACCCCTCTGGATGGACTAGATGGAACAGGGAGACTTTTCTGTTTTTTGAGTCATATGGAGACAGCAGAGAGCCTCAGAGAAAGCAAGAGACCCTCTTTCGTTGCCTACTTGGTTTATAGGAATTATTCTTTTTTAGAACAATGATAGTTGAAATTTGACAATTCCTTTGAGCTATTTAGCAAGAAAGAGCTGTCTTCAAACCTCTTATATTACCTATGTAGTCGGCCTTAGGCTAGCTCTTTTTGAGTGGCAGTTGCTTTGCTCAGGAGATCTGACTTTTGAAAACAAAATGTGACCAGCCTGTGCAACATAGTGAGACCTCATTTCTTTTTTTTTTTTTTTTTTTTTTTTTTGAGGCAGAGTCTCGCTGTGTCACCCGGGCGGGAGTGCAGTGGCGCGATCTCAGCTCACTGCAAGCTCCACCTCCCGAGTTCACGCCATTCTCCTGCCTCAGCCTCCTGAGTAGCTGGGACCATAGGCACATGCCACCATGCTGGGCTAATTTTTTTTTTTTTGTATTTTCAGTAGAGACGGGGTTTCACTGTGTTAGCCAGGATGGGTGAGACTTCATTTCTACAAAAAAAAAATTTAAAAATTGGCTGGACTTGGTGGCACATGCCTGTTGTCCCAGCTTCTCATGAGGCTGAGGCGCGGGAGGGTTGCTTGAGCCCAGGAGGTCGAGGCTGCAGTGAGCCATGATTATGCCACTGCACTCCAACCTGGGTGACAGAGCAAGACCCCATCTCTAAAAACAAAACAAAGCAAAAACAAAGTTTGACTTTCCTATGATAAATTTTCTCTGAAGCATGTGAGAACAAAGGCTTACAAAATGCCATATAATAATACATAAGAAGCACAATACTTTACAACTTAAAATTACCATTTGTGATCTCATTTAATCCTTACAACAGCACTGTGAGGTAGAAATTTCTATTAGAGGCTGGGTGCAGTGGCTTACACCTGAATCCCGTCACTTTGGGAGGCCGAGGCGGGCGGATCATGAGGTCCGGAGTTCAAGACCAGCCTGGCCAACATAGTGAAATCCCATCTCTATTAAAAAAATACAAAAAATTAGCCAGGCGTGGTGGCGAGCACCTGTAATCCTAGCTACTCGGGAGGCTGAGGCAGGAGAATCACTTGAATCCAGGAGGCGGGGATGCAGTGAGCTGAGATCGCACTGTTGCAACTCCAGCCTGGGCGACAGTGCAACGAGATTCCATCTCAAAAAAAAACAAAAAAAACAAAGAAATTTATATTAGAACATTTATTTTACAGATGAGGAAAGACTCAGTAATCCAAGCTCTTTCCACTCCACCAAAGTGTCAGGCAAGTCCTCTCTGGGTTTTGCAGTCCATATATGCAGTGATGTTGTATCTGTCTCATATAGTGTGTGTGATGCTAAAAGCAGATGGATTAAACCTTGTCAGGGCAAGAATCATGCACATTACATGTTTGCTTGTGACTGATTTACATGCGAAGCACCCACTCTACCACTGAGCCACACCCCCTTGCTTGTGATTGATTTACTTTCCTGGGTTACAAAATGATTTCCCACCTCTGTAAAGAAGAATAACTTTTTCTCCCAAACAAAGAAGTATTGCTGTTGTTGGGTTACTGTTTTTCTGCTCCTAAATTCTCCTTGGCTTCCTGTTTTCTACAAAAAGTTGTTTATTTGTATGTTTTTCTAGACTTTGAGCTCCTTGAAGGCAGCAATTATGCACTTCTTGTGCCCAGAACAGAGTAGGCAGTTAGTTCATTAAATATATGTTGAATTAAATTATCAGTATTAGTTTATACAAATTATATTATTGTTGCTGTTATTATAATAATAACTACCATTAATTACTGTCAGTGGAGTGCCAGGCACTTTACAAATGTTGTCTCCAATTTTTGTGATAATCCTTCAAGGGAGAGCTATTATTATTTTACATATGGGGGAATCAGGTTCAGCTAAGTTAAGTAACTTTCTTAAGGTCATATAGCTTATAAGAGCCAGCTTATGTGAAATATGGGTATACTTATGAAAAGTTTATTATGCTAAAATATATGCAATGCAAAATTTACCATTTTAGCCTTTTTTTAAATTTTCTTTCTTTTTTTTTTTTTTTTTTTTGTCACCCAGGCTGAAGTACAGTAGCACAATTATAGCTCACTGCAGCCTCCATTTCTTGGGCTCAAGTTGATCCTCTTACTTCGGCCTCCCAAAGTGCTGAGATTACAGGCATGAGCCATTGCACCTGGCCAGTTTTAACCATTTTTAAGTGTGTAATTCAGTGTCATTAAGTATATTCACAATGTATAAATATCCCCACTATTTCCAGAACTTTTTCATTAACAGAAATTCTGTAACCATTAAACAGTAACTCTTCTTTTACTCATCTTTTGCCCTCCCTCTAGCCCCTGGTAACCCCTAAATTTCTTTCTGTTCCTTTTTTTAAAACGAGATAGAGTTTCACTCTGTCCCATAGGTTGGAGTGCAGTGGTGCAATCATAGCTCACTACAGCCTCAAAGTCCCTTGGCTCAAGGGATCCTCCAGTCTCAGCCTCCCGAGTAACTGGAACTATAAGTGTACATCACTGTGCCTGGCTAATTTAAAATTTTTTTTTTTTTTTTTTTTTTAAGAAGGGATCTCTCTTTATGACCAAGGCTGGTCTCAAACTTCTGACTTGGGGCAATCATTTCACCTCAGCCTCCCAAGTCGTTAAGATTACAGGAATGAGCCATTGTAATTGGCTGTTTCTGTTTCTATGAATTTGCCTATTCTAGATATTTCATATAAGTAGAATCGTACAATATTTGTTTATTCATTCATTCATCTGTTCTTGTAAATGCCTTGGAATCTGCTTTGGCCAGTAGAGGTTGAAACCATGGCTGTCAGCCTCTGTGCTGGCCTCTCAGTGATCAAAACTAACAATCAGAACGCATAACCCCCATATTTGGAGGCCAAGGTCCTTATTGCCCATCTAGCTCCAGCAATCTGCACCAGGGACTTGGAAGATGGTAGCCCCTGGGCAAAAGGCTGAAATTCTCTGAAAATTTTACCAGCCTCTTCATTAAACTCTCCCTCTGCATACTGCAAATGTTCTGATTAGACTCCGGAATTCCAAAATAGTTACTTCAGATAGTTTCTGTTGGCTCAGTAGTTGTTTAGGTGGCGGATTCCTATGGACAAAGGCAGAATAGGAAAAGAGCTTCCTATTCTGCCTTTGTCCATAGCATCACTCCCAATGTAGGTATCCTTAAAACAATAACAACGAAAAACTGTCAGTGTCATGTAGTTTGTTACCATTGCATAAAAGAAAAGTATCAGGTAAGGATTTTTTTTTCTTTTTCTGGCTAAAGTCTTGCTGTATCACAATATTCTTTGCAAATAAAGAATAGTCACCCTGCATGACAGTGAGAGACATGCTTTCCATGTATCTGTTCGCAATGATGGATTCTCACAATTAGCTCAGGACATAGCAGTATGTTCAGTCATTGGTAAATTTCTATAAAATGATGGAAAATTGTCCTAGCTCACTTTCTTACCTGTCTTCTGCCCTGGTAGGGGGAAAAAAATCTTTAGTCATTACCATACTGAGAGTTTTGAATTAATATATGGGTGCCTGCTTATATCTGGAGAGATTTTATTTAAGGTTTTGCATCCAGGTATTTTAAACCTGCTTTGCCACCCTCCGGGGATGCTGGTGGTCGTATCTTTTCTCTGGCAAGCCAATCTTTGATGGTGGCAGGTTTGCTGAACAGAACTCGAGGGAATACCAGGTTCCAGCCCTGATTCAAGTAAGAGTAATTCTATGGTGGCTATTTATTGAGCTTGTACCAGTCATTAGCTGGATGCTTTATATATTTGATTTCATTTCATCCTTATGACATCCCTAGAAGATAAATGTTAAAAAACTGATGCAGAGAGGTTAAGTGACTTTTCCAAGGTCATAGAAGATTCCCTTCCAGTTTGCCTGGCTTCAGAAGCTCTACTTTTTTCTTTGTTTCATGCTGAATGAAGGGAGAGCCTAGAATTAAAAAGTTCCTTTATTTCAGCTGTTTCCTCATTCAGAAAATTAGGAGATTGCGCCTCAAGATGCCTAGGAGCTGTTAAAAGAGAAAGGAGTAAGCCACATAAGTGCTCTCTTCCCCTCCAGTAGAGATCTGCTCCTGCCTATTTTATAGATTAGGCATCCAGGTGAGAAGGATTCTACTGCCATAGGAGGGGGCCTAAATGAACTGGACTGGATGAATTCTGACCTTCCAATTTTGTTATATACTCTGTTCTTTAAATTATAAGATTACCAGTTTTATAAAGACTCATACACACAGTGACTGTGTGTTCTTCGTGTTTATGGTCCCTCCATAGACTCCACCTTAACCAGCACAGATCTGTAAGAAATGGAAAAACAGAAGTGTAGGAAGACAGAATACACCGAGACAAGTATTATCTCAGAGGGATGTGCCACTGTATTCCAAAAGCCTAACATAATAAGTAGATGTGTAAATTGCTGTGGAAGCATGGTGTGTATGGAGGAGGGCCACAACACTGTCAGACTGAAGCAGAATATTTTCTTGACCCCTTTGCGGGACTTGTGACAGGGGTGCCTCATTTACTCAGCCCACCCCGTCTACCCTTTGTGAGAGGGAGTGTGTGAGCGAACTAGTGCAGGAACTGGAGCAAGTGCTTTTGGGCACTGGCAGGAACAAACTCTGCTTACTCAGCTCACCATGCGCAACCCTTTGTGGAAGGCAGCAGTAGGCAAGTGAGTATAGGATCCAGCCGGCTGCTTTTGGGCTCCGGCATCAGTGAACTGTGTGTGGGCCCCAAGGCAGTGTCCAGGTGGGGGTGCCTGCGACTCCTGAAGCCCCAGAGGGCATGTTACAGTGCTCTTTTAGCTCTGCTGTCCTTGAACAGTTTAGGTGTTAACAGCCCAGTGAGCCCTTTGCCTTTTTGTGTGAGGCTGCCTTCCACCAGCGAGTGCAAAGGGCCAGTGTGCCAGCCTTTTTGTGTCTGCACTTGTGGCTCCCGAGCTCTTGTCTGGCGTCCAGAAAAAATGAGGTCGCTTAAAGGAATTGAAGGGTGGTAAATGCAGGAGATTTTATTGACGATGAAAGTGGCTCAACGGGAAGAGGGGCTGAAAAGGGGATGGGTTGGGTAGGTAATCTTCCCCTGAAGTTCAACTGTCTCCAGCCAGATTATTTGAAGTTTTGCTGTCAAGCTGTACCTCTGAAGTCAAGCCACTTCTCTCCAATGTCTAGCCGTAGTCCCGTCTACCAACTGAATCTGAAGTTTTTTTTTTTTTTTTTTGAGACTGAGTCTCGCTCTGTCGTCCAGGCTGGAGTGCAGTGGCCCAATCTCGGCTCACTGCAAGCTCCACCTCCCGGGTTCATGCCATTGTCCTGCCTCAGCCTCCTGAGTAGCTGGGACTACAGGCACCTGCCACCATGCCCAGCTAATTTTTTTTTTTTTTTTTTTTTTGTATTTTTAGTAGAGACGGAGTTTTCAACGTGTTAGCTAGAATGGTCTTAATCTCCTGACCTCGTGATCCACCCTTCTTGGCCTCCCAAAGTGCTGGGACTATAGGTGCCCGCCACCACGCCCAGCTAATTTTTTTTTTTTTTTTTTTTTGTATTTTTAGTAGAGACGGGGTTTCACCGTGTTCGCCTGGATGGTCTCGATCTCCTGACCTCGTGATCCACCCGCCTCGGCCTCCCAAAGTGCTGGGATTATAGGCGTGAGCCACCGCACCCGGCCAGATCTCTTTTATTTTAAATCAGCTGGCTGACTCCTTCCCTTAGTCTATTTCTTTTGCATTTTCTTGTGAATGCAATTTTTCTGTGTTCCTTCTTGGAATCCCTGGTGTTAATGAAGGGTTCAGAAACAAATAAGATGAGGTGAGCTCAGTATCCTTACTCAGAGCCCTCTCCTGTAGTGACAGTCCAGGGCTTCTTTCTCTGGAGCTTCTGACATTCTTGGGCAAGCTTGATAGGAGACCATGAAAGCCTGTCCGTAAGTATCCAATATAAGGACAGATGTAGCCATAGCTACCACCAGTGAGTGACTTCCCTTTTCCTGCTAATTAAGTGCATGCAATTTAATTTAGATTTCTATTAGTTACTTATGGTCCTTAATCAATGGTAATATAATTTTCGTGGCCCTGAATACAGCTGAAAATCAGTGGGATGTTGACCCAGGACCCAGGACTGGAAGAGCTTTTGGCTGTGCTGCATAGATTCTCATTGGAATGGTTTCTGTTGCTTAATGTAGTGGAAAGAGCCTGTTCTTGAAGTCTGAAGACCTGAGTCTGACTCCTGACTCTGCCTCTAAAAACTTATTAATAAGTTCCTTTATTTCCAAGGGCCTCAGTTTCCTCTTCTATAAAGGTAGAAATAATAGTACCTACTCTGTCTATCACTTGTTTGTGAGACTTTAAGGAGATAATCGATCTCGAAGAACCTTTTAAATGTGACATGTCTAGTCAGGGGTAGAGCTGCATTGATCATTGGACTGACTGTTCTTATCTTGAGGGTTAATTGCTTGCAGGCTGGGTCCCCAGGAGGCTGTTTAGATTAGTAACTTTACTAGTGCTGATCTCTCTTTCGAAGAGAACTCCTTGGCATTTGGGGTCAGAATTGGCCAGCTTCCCAGAGTTCTACTTCCCATGGAATCACAGGGATTCTGGTCAGGAACCAGAGAAGTCCAGAGCTTGGGGAAAAAATGGTGTCTGGGTAGAGAGGAAGCCCCTCCCCACCCATTTTGTTCCTCCAGTGGATGAGTTTATTATAACAGCTATCTGTGAATAACAATAATGGTTGCTGTTTGTTGAGGGCCATTATGGGCCATACACCGTGCTTTGGAAACTTTTCTACCAAAGTGTACCTGCTATCAGAGGAGAATGAATTCATCTCTGGATTGATGGGGGAGTGAATAGCCCACAGCAGCTACTCCAAGATTAACATATATTTGAAGTCTGTGTCTTATCTTCAGAATTCATAAGGATTTTGCCTTAAGGCACCATTATGTAGTCGTACTTGTTTTCCATAAAACAAACACTTTAAATGATTTACCATTTGGTAAAATTAATACCCCAGGAAGGTACTACTATTTATTCAGTACTTTTTTTTGTACCCTCCAGCATACTGTTGAGTACCACAGGAGTTCCTGTACCCAGTTTGAGAATTATGTCATTATTTTACTTAATCTTTTTTTTTTTTTTTTTTTTGCAAAACATTCCACACCATTTTATTTCAGCCTTCATCCAAAAATGTAAACTGTGTTAAAAATGTATAGTCCTGAGCTTTGGATACTGACCTCCAATCTTCATAGATAGATGAGGAGAGAGGGTCAGGATAGAAGTTCAGAGTGCTTCCCACCCCTAGAGAAAAGGTAAGCCCTAGACATGGTATAGGACCAGAACACCAGGGCCCTATGGAGAACAGGCCTCCTTCTCTTCTAGCACTGGCCCAAGTCCCTCCCACTCACCCACTCACCCCAGACTCTCCTTTTCATCAGAGAAGAGACATTCAGAATTCTTTAATCTTGTCCATGAAAATGGTATATGGCACATGTAGCAGGCAGCTAGCTAAACAATGAGGGTTAGGGCTTATCCCCACTGCTTTTTGGCAGAAAAGATAGGGCACAACTCAACTTCCTTCTCTTCCTCAGAAACATCATTGCGTATTGTAACGGGTTGACAGGACAACTTGAGGTTCGCCACAGGGACTGTAATCTCCTGGTGGTCACAGTTCCAGGTTACAACTTCTAACACATTTCACTCATTGTTAGCCCCCTTGGTGAAGCAGAGCATAATTAATGCCAGCACATGCTTCATATTATCTTCTTCCTCTACCTTGAATGTAAAGGAGTGGGTGTGGCCAGAGAGCTACAGACAAAGAAAAAACTGTCCATAGTGACTGAGGCTGGAATCCCCAGACTTCCAACACCCCAGCCTGGGCTTGGTTCTCCTGACTCAAGGTGGTGGCAGTGCTGGCAGCTGTGCTGCAAGGTTTCTCTTACCTAATCTGTATTATCCAAGTTTTAATAGGTGTAGACACAAATCAAGAAAGATGAAAGGACTTGTTTCTGTCACAGAGCCAGGAAGTAGAGAAGCCAGAATCAAGCTTAAGTTAGGATGTTTCATGCTCTTAACCACGAAGCTACATAGTTAACTTACAGTCATGGACTATTTAACAAGGGGGATACGTGTTGAGAAATGCAACAATTAGGCAATTCTGTTGTTGCGCAAACATCATGGAGTATACTTACATAGACGTAGATGGTACAGCCTACTTACACACCTTGGCTATGTGATATAGCCTAGGCTACAAATCTGTACAGCATGTTACTGCGCTGAATAATGTAGGCAATTGTAACACAATGGTTGTTTGTGTATCTAAACATGGAAAAGGTACAGTAAAAATGCAGTATAATCTTAGGGGATCACCTTCATATATGTGGTCAGTGACTGAAATATCATTATGCAGTATATGACTGTAGACTGTCTTATAATTGTTTATATCTTTAGTAATACCCATTGCTCTTGCAGGCGGTCATTGTGTTCTCAGTACTAACACAAAGTGCCTAACACAAAGTGAACTCTCAACTAATATTGGTTAGTTGAGTGAATAAAGGACTGAATGATCAAACCTCTAATAATGAAGCCTTTTCAGAGGTCCCTAAATCTCTCTGGCAAATTGACCTCAGAGTTTGGAATAGACTTTTTGTCCCGAGAGTCTTCTCTAAACAGTGATTCACATTTAGCTCTAAGCCAGTGCTTTCACACAGAAAATGATGTTATTTGTAGGGAACTCTGATAGACAAAGCTGCCTAGGAGCTCTTATGCCTCACCTTCTTCCCAGACAGCCTAAGAGCCTAAGGAATCAGTATCTCAACTCACCTGTAACTCATTTAGATAGCTCCTAAGCTGCCATGAAGGGGTTCTCAGAATTATCTGGTTTATGTTTGTCTCCCCAACCCCTAATATATACTCACACACGCATACACTCGTCTCCATCCTTGCACCTATTCATTCCTGGTTCTTACTATGGTAAGCACAGGTGTGTTTTGGAAAGAGCTGGTCTAAGAGTGTTTTTTCTTAGTGGTAGTATATGCATACTTTGGGAGATTAGAGAACCTCCACTGTAGACTTGTCCTTTCTTTCAGGGTATGTTGTCTGGAACTTCTAGGAGAATTCCTCTTCTGAACTCAGAGCATCTTTTTTAAGAGACAGCTTTGCCTTGTGAAAACCCACAGGCATTTCCCTATGTTCTGAGCATTCAGGGTCTGTCTGGTCCATAAAAAGAAACCAGTTGAAACCTGTCGCTATTGGTGTTTAGATTTTGTTGGGGGAAGTGGAGAAAGGGGGGTTGTTTTGTTTTCTGGAGGGAAAAAAAGGCTATAAGCTAGGTGAATATCCTGATACAGTGAACCTTTTCTTACGGATGGAGAAACTTTTCCAGCATCTGGAGGTGCCCAATTGTCGGTTTCCAAAGTCTCTGTGACTAATAATTGATTTATACTTTATAGCAGTGATTTTCTAAATGTAACCCCTGGGCCTACAAACCTACTAGAAATGCTAATTTTTGGGCCTCAGCTTCAGACTTACTGAATCAGAAACCCTAGAGGTGGTTCCCAGCAAAATTGGTGTTTTTACAAGCTCTCTAGATGATTCTAATGGACCTATCTCCCATTTAGTAAATGTGCCATAGTCTTCCTCTTCTCTCCCAATTTTGTGAGCTTGTCTAGGAATCTTGCCATCATGAATGTCATAATTCCTTTGAGTTCAGAACAGCTTTAGAAACAAAGGTTATGTGTCAACTGTCACACATGTGTCAGCTATGACAGAAGGGGCTGCTGGTACCTTCTCAGTACAGATTGGGTGTCCTAAACCCTGGACAGAGGGATGCAAGCCAATTTCCAGCAGAATAGCGAACAATTCTCTTTTTCTTTGCACATTTTAGGAAAACTAAATAATTGGCCCCCAAAATTGGCTTTAAAAGGACTCATGTTGGGTAAGGTCGAAAGTGTGATTACTTGAAAATTACTCAGCTGGTGGGGAAGGTACTTGAATTTAAGTGTCTAAATCAGATTTTTGCTATTACTGCTGTCAGCAGGAGAAGATGCAGAAAAATCAATAGTCCTTGGTAATGTTCAAGTTATAAAACCATACTTCTTGTTACCTCCAAAGGTCTCTGTCTACCAAGGAGAAGCTGGCCTTCACTGTCACCACAAGTGCTGTCACAATTTGTAAGTTTATGCTGAGTTCATTGAACTCTGTTGCCTTATGCCTGCATGGCAGGAGGCCTGAAATCTTTGTGGTACCATAAGATAGATGGGGATGGGCAGAGAGTCAAGACCTGACTCCAAACCTTCCTGCCCTCTTCCCGCCTTAGTGTGGACCCTGACCTGGGAGCTCTGAATTGAAATGCAGACAAGAGGGCTGGGCAAACTGTCCAAAGAGGGGACCTGATCCTAAGCAGTTCTGTTGTAATTTAGGTTACTAACCATCCTGAGTTTCCAGAGGAGCTTGGAGCCTTAAGAAGGTAGGCTGAGTGATTCATATTATTATAGTTATTTTCATCATTTGAGTACCCATTCCCTAATAAATCCAGTGCCAGATTTTTTTTTTTCATGTAGCTTAGTAGGTAAGAATTGCCTATGTTTGAATCTCAGCTCCATTTTTTGATCACTCACTGTGCATCAGTTATAAATGCCAGAATATGCTACTGGAAGACTTGATTAACAGTAGCTTTGGCCAGGTGTGGTGCCTCATACCTGTAATCCCAGCACTTTGGGAGACTGAGGCAGGAGGATCATTTGAACCCGGGAGTTGGAGACCAGCCTGGGCAACATAGAGAGACCCTGGCTCTCCAAAAAATTTTTTTAAATTAGGTGGCATACACCTATGGTCCCAGCTACTCAGGAGGCTAAGGCAGGAAGATTGCTTGAGCCCGAGAGGTCAAGGCTGCAATGAGCCATGATCATGCCACTGCACTCTAGCCAGGGCACCACAGCAAGACCCCATCTCAATAAAAAAGAAAGGAGAGAGAGAGAGAGAGAGAGAGAGAGAGAGAGAGAAAACAGGAGCTTAAATAGGTAAATAGGAGGTATATTTTTCTTACATAAAAAGAAGGCTGCAGGTCAGTGGCAGGTGACATTGATTTATTAGATCAGGAATACAAGACCAGTGTCTCTATGATTCTTTGGCCTTTTCCTCCTGCTCTGAGATGACTGCTGTAGCTCTAGTTATTATGTCTGTGATGGAGGTAGGAAAAAAGGGGTGTAGAGGAACAAGAGTAATATCTGTTCTTTTCCTAGGAAAGCAAAGACCCAAATACCCCCAGCCGTCTTCTGTGTACATCTTATTGGTCAGAACTGGGCCACATGGCTATTCCTAAGTGCTAGGAAAGCTGAGAAAGTGAGTATTTAGCTTTTCCAGCCTTAGTAGTGAAAGCATTTGGTAAGGGCAAAGGGTGTTGGGAATGATCATTGGGTTAGCGAGCCCATTGTCTATCACAATTACCCAGGCAAGTAAATTAGCTTCTCTAGTTGGTTTCTAAAATAAAGATAATGGTAGGACCTACCTCATGAAGGGGTTGTGAGGATTAGATGGGATTAATGTAAAGTGCTTAGCATAAATACTTGACACATGGGGCTGGGCACGGTGGCTCACGCCTGTAATCCCAGCACTTTGGGAGGCTGAGGTGGGCAGATCACAAGGTCAAGAGATCGAGACCATCCTGGCCAACATGGTGAAATCCCATCTCTACTAAAAATATAAAAATTAGCCGGGTGTGGTGGTGTGTGTCTGTAGTCCCAGCTACTTGGGAGGCTGAGGCAGGAGAATTGGTTGGACCTGGGAGGCAGAGGTTGCAGTGAGCCGAGATCACATCACTGCACTCCACCCTGGCAACAGAGTGAGACTGTGTCTCAAAACAAACAAACAAACAAAAAATAACTTGACACATAATAAGTAATAATAGTGGTTTTTATTATTAGCATTATCATCTCAACTCTGCAAAGTGATTATTATCCCATTTTATATGAGATAGCTAAAGCTCAGCGAGTGGAAGTAACTTGCCTGAATTTACAGTTTGAAATGACAAAATTAGGATTTGAGTCTGTCTCTGAATCTAAAGTCCATCCAGCTTTTTCTGCAGTGGAAGTTGAATCAGCAGGGAAATGGTGGTTAGCTGATGGGTCTGTCTTAGCCAGACCCAGGCCAAGGGGTCTTATCAGCCACAGGGCTTAGTGATTAGAGAGCGAGGAAGACTGAAAAAAAAATATATAGGTTTGGGCAGTGAGAGCCCAAGCAGAAACTCCCATGTGGGACATACAAGGACAAAGAGAACCACAGCTTAGGGGGCCAACACTGGACTGATACTAGACCTAACAAATTGGGCGATGAACTTTTTGTTTGTTTGTTTTTTGAGACAGGGTCTTACTATGTTGCCCAGGCTGGAATGCAGTAGTATAATGATCATAGGTCATTGCAGCCTCGATCTCCTGGGTTCAAGTGATCCTCCCACCTCAACTTCCCAAGTAGCTGGGAATACAGATGCGCACTGCCATGCCTGGCTAATTCTTTTTTTTTTTTTTAAATTTTTGGTAGAGATGAGGTCTTGCTATGTTGTCCAGGTTGGTCTTAAATTCCTGGGCTCAAGCAATTCTCCTGCCTCTGCCTCCCAAAGTGCTGGGATTACAGGTGTGAGGCACCATGCCCAGCAATATTTGAGAAAACTGGAAATGTAATTTGATAAGGAATATAAGAAAAACTAGTTAAGGGAATAAGAACCAGAAGGAACACCTAATCTAGTCTGAAGGGGAGAAGGTCAAGGACTATCTGAGCATTGAAAAGAGCCTGATCAATGACATGAAAGTAGAATAATCAAATGTTGGAACAGCTGTGTGTTGTTGTTGAAGTGTAAGATGCCAGACCCGGCTTGGCAAGAGAAAAAATAGGACATCTAACTGTGCAAGAGCTAGACTTGGAGGGTCTTTATGCCATGATAAGTAGTTTGGAACTTTATTCTTGGTGGTGGGAAGCTGCCAGAGACTTTTAGGCATGATGGATAGGTTGGCATTTTTGAAAGATCTCTCTGGATGTAACGAAATGGATGGATTGGAGAGAGTGGGAAAAAGGAGAAGACCAGTTAGGAGGATATTGATACTTCAGTCAAGAGACCTGAACTAGAAGCTGTATTTGAGATGCAGAGGTGGGGACATATTTGAGACATTTTTAGAGAGAACAGTGTCTAGCTTTCTGTAGACATTCAGTATTTGTGGAATATGAATTAAGTTAGGACTTGATGTTGGACTTAGGGAGTGAGGGAGAAGGAGGAATCTGGACTTACCTCAGGCTTCCTCCAGCAAAGGTGACAGGTTGCATGGTCATGACTTTCACTGAGTTCTTGGGAGTACTGAGGCCAGACTGTGTGTCAGAGATCTTTCCTTTTAGATGTTGCTGAAGTAATTTTCTCATATCCCTTGAGGAATCCCTCTTTTTCTAGTTCTTGGGCATTTCTAAACAGTGTACCTTGGTAATTGTGGGACAGTGGTCTTCCTATTTTATATTAATAGATTTGGAAACTGTGGTGCGAAGTAGTTAAGTAACTTGCCTTGAATCATCCAGCTACTGAGAGTTAGGAAATGTTCTTCCCTTTGCAGCATGTTGCCTTTGTATAAGACTTTTAGACTTCCTGTTGTAATTTCAACGATTATAGGTCATAATAAAACAAGCAATAAAATTCAGATTAGATTGATCTAATTACTCAGCTGTTAGGATGAGGCCTGAGTTAATTGTAATTCAATGTACCTTCTAATTCAGTCCCACAGAGTACACAGTGTCATTTGCATTGTACAAAAAAAGTTCTGCTGATACCTCCTTAATGTTAAAAGGAAAAAATAAAATAACTCATAGAAATAGAGCCAAACATTTCCCTACCTTCATTCTCTTTTGTCAGATAGATCTGGTTTCAATCTTAACTGTCACTTACATAACCATGAGCAAATTACTTAACTTCTTAGAGCCCCAGTTTTCCCATTTGTAAAACATTATGGGAGATGTTCATTTAGTAGTAGCTGTTGTTACTATCTTGCAGATGAGGAAACAGAGATAGAAAATTTGATAAGGGCTCTAAGTGTCTTGTCCAGATCATATAGTAACCTAGTGGTAGCTCTAAACAAAGAAGTATTGAAATTGTAGTATTTTCTAGAGATCGTTGACCTAAGATATGTTCCATTTCACTTTAATTGAAAATCCTGTCCTGGTGTGCATGTTGCACATATTTCCCACCTACTTGCTTTAGGACCTCACCAGCGTATTCACAAGGTCTGTAGAAACAACAACTCTTTAAATTTGTAGGGCCCAATGAGAGTTTTTAAAGGCTGGACCTAAGACTTATTCCTGTAATCCCAGCACTTTGGGATGCTGAGGAGGGAGGATCTCTTGAAGCCAGGAGAGACCAGCCTGGGTAACATACTGAGACCTTGTCTCTACCAAAAAAAAAAAAAAGACATTTTTACATGTTATCTGGAAAATATGGGTGTTTGTGTTCTAGTCTTGGCTCTGCCAGAAGTATGAGTGGCAGTTATTTGGAACAGATGACATGTCTAACAATAAGAGATTACTTGAAAATATCTAATGTCCAATAATCTTTTTTTTTTTTTTTGAGATGGAGTTTCACTCTTGTTGCCCAGGCTGGAGTGCAATGGCGCCATCTCGGCTTGCTGCAACTTCAACCTCCCAGGTTCAAGCAATTCTCCTACCTCAGCCTCCCAAGTAGCTGGGATTACAGGGATACGCCACCACGCCCAGCTAATTTTGTATTTTTAGTAGAGATGGGGTTTCTCCATGTTGGTCGGCGTGGTCTTGAACTCCTGACCTTAGATGATCTGCCCACCTCAGCCTCCCAAAATGCTGGGATTACAGGCATGAGCCGCTGCAGCCAGCCAATGTAATCATTTTATGGCTTCTCTTGTTGTTTTACCTTATTTCCAAAACAGTATATGCTCATTTTAGAAAAATTAGAGGATACTGATGTGAGAAGAACATAGAGGAACACTAATAATTCCCCTGATTCATAGACAATCACTGTTAACACTTTGGTGTATCTATTTTTCTAGGTCTTTTAAAATGAACATACATACATTGTTTTTCAACAAAAATGAGATTATATGCTATGTACAGTTCTATAACTCACCTTAATTTACTTGAGGAATTCTAGGTTGGGTTTAGATTTGTTTCAGCTAATGCCCTGTTGGTAGACAGTTAGGTTGTTTGAACTTTCCCTATTAGCTAGTAGCACAAAACAGAAATAATAGACTGAAATATTACAAATAAAAAGGCAAAAATGTGGGGACACTTTCATTTACAATTTTTTAAAGAGGGACAAAAATGTTTTAAAATGCACAAAAGATTGTAGATACACATATACACAACAGTATATAAAAAATTACCTGTATTCAGAGAATGACTAGTTTATGGTTTCTGCAAAAAGCCATGCTGACTTGAAGCTTGCTTTTGTCCAGCTTGTGCTTGGTCAAACAATAATAGGCCTAACCAACTGGATCCATGTGAGAGTTGAGGGAAAGGCAGAGTGATAAGGCACACGATTGAGATCTGGAAGATTTTTCATTAAACAATCTTAAAATCTATGGGCAAACACAATTGTTTCCAACAGGGAACTTTTAATGAAAAGGGCATGGGTGGGAGACTATTATTTACTGAAGTACTTACTGCTCTGTGCCAAGTATTTATGGTAGGTGTTTTGCATGCCATCTTTTAAAATTTTCTAGCCTGCAGTATAGGATATCCTTGTGTTTATGAGGATTAGGTAAAGGGACTTTCCTATGATATGATGTCTGGTCAATGGTACAGCTGACTTTTGAATCCACACAGTCTGCCTTTAGAACCCCCGTTCTTCCCACTGGACTGTGATGGCTCCTTTAGGATAGCCAGAGGAGGAAATATCTTCTTTTGATTCACAGTAAGAATGTTTAGATGGGTCTCTACAAAGTAAGGTTAGGGTTTGCTCTGAACTTACTCTAGTCTGGCCCTGCTCACCTTCCTAGCCAGCCCACATGCAGAGATACAGAAGAAAAAAGGGACACTGGTGGCAACATAGAGTAGGTACTCAAAAATTATTTATCAATATGTAAGTTAACTGATTGTGTCTATTTTTTAAAATATCAAGACCCAGACTTTGAAAATTGAAGTGATTTACGCAAAGTCACAGAGCTAAAAAGTAAAACAGCTGGAATTTAAACCTAGGTCTGCCTATAAATGAAGCTTCACTGTTGAATAACACTGTACAGTTTGTCTCAACTTGACACCTGCTGTCAGTGTCCACAACAGTAGGGAAGGGGACATGACCTGAGCACAGGTAACACTCTATTTAAGGTATCTCCTGTCACTAACTTGGAGTTGCAGCAACCTTTACAATCCAGAAGTCAGACCAGATTAAAAGTGTTTTTGTCTTTCTTCCCTGTTCTCCCACAACCCTAATATCTCCCTCTGTGATGGCCTTTGTCCCTGGCAGCCTAATATCAGGGTTACTTATATGCTTGCTTGTCTTTCTCATTAGATGGTGAGTTCATAGAGGGCAAGAATTATGTCTTTTCATTTTGCATTCATTGTAGCACTTAGCACACATTAAGTGTTCAAATAAGTATTTATTTAGTTGAATTGGCCAAAGTTTGTGCACTTGGCTCATTTTTGAAGGCAGTTGCTCAAGTATTAACATTTAATATATACACAATTCTAAAAAGCATGGATTTTTGGCTTTCCAGCCAACAAGTAATTATAGCACTGGGAAAGGTCTAAGAAAGGTTGTAGGATACAGGCTTCAGGATGATAAAATAAATATAAAAGTGAATGTTAGCAATCTGAGTGTAAATGCAAACAAAGATACCTTTAGATCTGTGCCCCTAATTTCCTTCATTTTTAAGGGGGGAAAAAGGGTTGGCTCCTTAATAGATATATAATATATAATATATACACATATTATATGTTATTTAATATATAACATTATATATAATATATAATACATGTATGTGTATATATAGATATATAATATCTATATATAGATATGTGCATGTGTATATATTATATAATATAGATATGTGTATATACAGATATACAAGCGAAAAAAGGCTTGACTCCTTAATATATACATAATATATATTATAATATATAATATTATATATTATATATAAATTATAATATATAACACAAATATATATTTGTATATATATTATATATAATATTACATGTTATATATATTATATATAATATATAAATTATAATATATATTATAATATATATTATGTATATATTAAGGAGCCAAGCCTTTTTTGGCTTGGCCAAAAAAGCTTGTATATCTATATATACACAGATCTATATTATATTATATGTACACATACACATATCTCTATATATATCCTTTATATATATATAAGGGAAAATTCCTGTGGACTCTTCTGTCTCCTCAAACTGTCACTTCCTCTCCTTTCCTTTACTGTCAGCATCTTTACTCACTCTGTCTCAAAAAAAAAAAAAAAAAAAAAAAAAAGAAAAGAAACAGAAGCCTTGAACAACACTGTACACCAAGTATACCCAACAGTCACCTAGAGGGCACTCCAGTAACAGAAGAATATAATTCTCAGGAATACGTGCAACAATCTTCAGGATAGACAGTGTGCTAGGCCATAAAACAACTCTCAGTACATATAAAGGATTGAACTCATACCAAAATATGTTCTCTGACTGCAGTGGGAAAAAATTAGAAATCAGTAACAGAAAGAAATTTGAGAAATTCACAATTATGTGAAAATTAAATGACACATTCCTAAATAACCAATGGGTCAAAAAAGAAATCACAAGGAAAATGAGAAAATTCTTTGAGATGAATGAAACATAACATACCAAAACGTATGGGAAATTTATAGCTGTAATTGCCTACATTAAAAAAGAAGAGGCCGGGCGCGGTGGCTCACACCTGTAATCCCAACACTTTGGGAGGCTGAGGTGGGCGGATCACAAGGTCAGGAGATCGAGACCATCCTGGCTAACACAGTGAAACCCCGTCTCTACTAAAAAATACAAAAAATTAGCCGGGCGTGGTGGCAGGCGCCTGTAGTCCCAGCTACTCGGGAGGCTGAGAGAGCCGAGATTGCGCCACTGCACTCCAGCCTGGGTGACAGAGCGAGACTCCATCTCAAAAAAAAAAAGACCTCAACTCAATAACTGAATCTTTCACTTTAACATACTGCGGGGAAAAAGAGCAAATGAAGCCTAAATCAAGTAGAGGAGAGGACATGATAAAGAAATCAATGAAATAAAATGGAGAAAAACAATAGAGAAAATCAATAAACCAAAAGTTGGTTATTTTAAAAGACCAGCAAAATCAACAAACCCTTTTAGCTCTAGCTAGGCTAATGAAGAACAAAAGAGAGAAGTCTCCAATTACTAAAATCAAGAATGATACAGAGGACATTACTACTGACTTTTATAGAAATAAAAAGGAATATGAGGTAAGACCGTGAACAATTGTATGCTAACAAATTAGACACCTAGGTGAAACAGATAAATTCCTAGAAAATCTGACCAGACCTATAACAGAGAGAGATTTAGTAATCAAAAAACTTCCTGCAAAGAAAAGCCAGATGGCCTCTTTGGTGAGTTCTACCAAATATTTGAATAAGAACTAACACCAATCCTGCACAAACTATTCGAAAAAATAGAAGATAAAGGAACACTTTGTAACTCGTTCTGTGAGGCCAATATTACCTTGATACCAAAACCAGACAAAGACATCACAAGAAAACTGTGGATAGACCAGTATCCCATTTGAATACAAATGTAGAAACCCCGAACAAAATATGAGCATTGTTTTGGGTCCTATCCAACACCTGATATTGTCACACTTTAAAATTTTTACCTGTCTAGGCCTGGCGTGGTGGCTCACGTCTCTAATCCCAGCACTTTGGGAGGCTGAGGTGGGTGGATCACGAGGTCAGGAGATCGAGACCATCTTGGCCAACGTGGTGAAACCCCTTCTCTACTAAAATAGAAAAAATTAGCCAAGTGGTATAGGCATGTGCCTATACCCCTGTAAGCTACTTGGGAGGCTGAGGCAGGGGAATTGTTTGAACCCGGAAGGTGGAGGTTGCAGTGAGCTGAGATAGCGCCACTGCACTCCAGCCTGGCAACAGAGCAAGACTCCCTCTCCAAAAAAAAAAAAAAAAAGCCCATCTGATAGGTATGAAATAATATAATATTCCTTTTATGTGCATTTTGCTGATTACTGTTGTGGTTGAACATTTTTCTGTTGCTCCCCAGTCAGCTGTCTGGTTTCTTTTGTGTTTTGTTGCCTGATTAGATTCTATTGGCTTATTTTCATTTCTTCTTGATTAATATGAGTTTTTTAATCTGGCCTCTAGTCCAATGTTAACATATGTTACAAATGTCTTTTATTTCTCTGTGCTTGCCTTTTAACTTTGTTTATGGCATCTTTTGACATATAGAATTTTATGTTTTAATTAAATTTTTCACCCTTTTGTGGTTCTTCCTTTTGGTATCATCTAAGAAACACTTTGTAATCCCAAGGTTATACTGATATTCTTTGGGACTCTGATATTCTCCTATTTCTTTTTCTTTTTTTTTTTTTTACTTTTTCTTTTTTTGAGACAAGGTATCACTTTGTCACCTAGGCTGGAGTACAGAGGTGCAGTCACGGCTCACTGCAGCCACTATCTCCTGGGCTCAAGTGATCCTCCCACCTCAGCCTCCCTTGTAGCTGGGACTATGGGCACATGCCATCACTTTTTGTAGAGCCAGGGTCTCGCTACATTGCCCAGGCAAGTCTCAAACTCTTGTGCTCAAGCGATCCTCCTTCCTCAGCCTCCCAAAGCATTGGGATTTCAGGAGTGAGCCACCATGACCAGCCTGTTTTATTTTATATGTCAATCTTTTGTCTTTCTAGAATTGGAGAAGTGTGAGGTGTGGGGTTGGGGATGTCTAATTTTATTATTTTACATGGAAAACAAGTGTTCCAATATATTACATTGAATCTGAGCAAGATTTTTCCTTTTAGTAAATGTCTTTAAATGGAACAGTAGAATAAAAGAGTGGACCAGGTGCAGTGGCTCACACTTGTAATCTCAGCACTTTGGGAGGTCGAGGCAGGCAGATCACTTGAGGCCAGGAGTTCAAGACCAGCCTGGCCAACATGGTGAAACCCCGTCTCCACTAAAAATACAAAGATTAGCTGGGCGCAGTAGCAGGTGCCTGTAATCCCAGCTACTCAGGAGGCGGAGGCAGGAGAATCGCTTGAACCTGGGAGGCAGAGGTTGCAGTGAGCGGAGATCACACCATTGTACTCCAGCCTGGGGGACAAGAGTAAAACTCCGACTCAAAAAAAAAAAGAGTGAATTGACCTGAGAGACAAAGGTATTCATGGACCAGATTATCCATTCACAAAATTTCACCTTGCTCCTTGATCTGTTTTAGAAGATAAATGCGCAGAGGTCAGAGACACCAAACAACCTCTAAAGTGTTGAGTACCTCCGAAGTGCCTTATAAATGTAGGAGAAAAAAGAAGCAACAGCACACTCCTGGAATGGGGATTGAGAGAATAAGCCATCTGCTTCACATTAAAATCTCTCCTTTACCGGCGGATAGGCAACTGCAGAGATATTTTTAGATTTGTTACAAAAAAAAAAAAAAAAAATTTGTCCTGAGGCAGCAGCACACACTTGGCCTTGTATATTTACCTAGGAGCAGTTATATTACTAACGTCTAAGCAACTTATTTTCTTACCTTTTTTTGTTGTTGATACTGTTTGTACACTAATGACATAGGAAGTTAAGGCTGATCTGGTTTTAGCAGCCTTTCTGTGCTAGGGCTCAGCCTAGGTGAATGACCCAGAGGTTGCTGGCCTTTAACTTGGATAGGTATGCTTTCTCCAAAGATGCAGCACAACTCAGAGCACAATTGATTACTGGATATTTCCTCCTGTCTTGTTACCTCAGGAAGAGCTGCCTTGCCCTAGATGAGAACAGTGCCTCATTTATTATAGTTCACACCCTTTACAATTCCCTGCAGCTCGCCAGTGGAAGGCTGGGTGGCTGGGCCTTGAATCTAATATACAGGCTATCTTAGATTCAGGTCTGGTGGGCAGGTTCAGAGCCAGCACTACAGAACTGCTGCCTGCTTGGGCTGACCTACATTTTCACCAGTATAGCACTCTCAGCAGCCAAGCCTCCCAGCTAGTAAGAGAAATTCAGATTCATGCATTTTTCTGGAACTAACAGATTCGAGGGTCTATTTATTTTATTTCCTTCTGCCTATCAAAGAAAAGAAGCGGGGGTGGGGCGGGGGGCTAGTACTTGCAAACCCTGCAGTTAGAACGTTTCCCATCTTTCTTTGTAGCTTTTTAGCCCACAGGACTAAAATGGGGTTTTTGTGCTCAGGATCAAATTTTGTAGGCTCTGCCTCCTAAACATCTTTGTAGTCCCCCCTCTCTTCATCCTATTGCTAGTGTTTTAACTTTTCCTTTGGGCTACTGTAGTGACTTACTATCATGTTCCTCCTTCTCTGATCTTAACCACTCTGAACTTTTCATGCTGCCGCCGGAGTAGTTTTTGTAAAACACACACATGAAACCCCCAGTTTAAAACCCTCCAATGTTTTTCTATTTTTTTTTTTTTTATTAATTCCATCCCTTAGCCTGGCATTCAAATCCCTTCACAGCCTGTCCCCTAGTCTACCTTTTTATCTTTATTTCCTGCCACTTTTCCCCACATGCAGTAAATTCAACTGCACTGAACTATTTGCCATTTCCCTAATGTGATATGCACTTTCATACCTTCATGCATGGAATCAGTATATATTTCTTTGTCCCTGCCCTCTCCACACCTTGACAAACTCCTCCCATTCATTGTTCAAAGCCAACTAAAATGTTTATTTCTCTCAGAAGCCTTTCCCAACTATTCTAAACATGTTCTTCATTTCCTCCTCAGCATTCTGATAACACTTTCAGCATTCTCTGAATATATCTTACATATATTACACCTGTAGATTAATTTAAATAACTATATTATTTCCCCATTAGACTGTAAGTGCCTCTGTAAAGAACCTAGCACCCTGCTTGCCACAGAGTATTTGCCAGATGCTATGATGATGATGATGATGAAATCTGGATGCAGTCACTTTAGGCCTTCACTGACCACAATCACCATAGTCTTGTTATGTCAGTTCAATTATCTTTTTTTAATTGGGGAAAAACTATCAGCAGAAGGATGAACAAGGCAAGAAGAATAATTGAATTGTTTTAAGGGAAGGGGATTTGTAAATTGAAGTCTGATCACTGGTGAGCAATCAGGATGAGGGAAGATTGAAGGAACTGGGTCTGTTGGATTTGGACACAAGAAAATTCAGGAGGAATCATAGATGTCTTCATATCTCTAGCAGGCTGTCCTGGAAGAGAGGAAACAGACATGTTCTGTGAGGGGAAAACTAGGACCAGGAACTAGAGTGCAGTGGTGTGATCTCAACTCACTGCAACCTCTGCCTCCTGGGTTCAAGCAATTCTCCTGCCTCAGCCTCTGCACTCCAGTGGCTGAAAAAGTGTTCAGGGTAAGATACCTAATAAGTCAGATTTTTAGCTCAGAGTGAAGAATTTTCTAATTTCAGAGCTCTCCAGTCTGTGCTTTGACTCACTGAAGAGGTTCTGAGTGTACCATCATTAGAAGAGTATGCTACGGGAGGCTGAGGCAGAAGAATTGCTTGAACTGAGGAGGCGGAGGTTGCAGTGAGTTGAGATCACACCACTATACTCTAGATTGGGCGACAGAGCGAGACTGTCTCAAAAAAAATAAATAAATAAAAGAGTGGCCTGGCATGGTGGCTCACACCTGTAATCCCAGCACTTTGGGAGGCTGAAGTGGGTGGATCACGAGGTCAAGAGTTTGAGACCAGCTTGGCCAACATGATGAAACCCCATCTCTACTAAGAATACAAAAACTAGCCAGGTGTGGTGGCATGTGCCTGTAATCCCAGCTGCTTGGGAGGCAGAGGCAGGAGAATCGCTTTAATCCAGGAGGCGGAGGTTGCAGTGAGCCGAGATTGCACCACTGCACTCCAGCCTGGCGACAGAGCAAGACTCTGTCTCGGGAAAAAAAAAAAGAAGAGTATGCTGGCAGAGGCTATGCTGCCAGTCATGTGTGCCACTATAAAGGGTATTCCTGTGCTGAGTGACAAATTGGCCTCAATCACCTCTAATACCTCTTCCAACTCTATAATTCCGTGCCTGTGATACTTTTCAATAACATGACCATGACCTTTCCACTGAGTGGAAACAGTAGTTGTTGTTTTATTTTTTTTTAAACGCAGCCATCTTTGACCAAATTGACTCTCTAGAGTAATTTCCTATTTTCCTTGGTTTTGAAGATGAAGTAAAAGAATCTTGGCAAAGTAAATGGAAGCCAAATCCAGAGATTTTCTCTGAGTAGACTCATTTTGAGGAGAGGCAGGGAGGTTGGTAGGAATGGATATTGTCTCACTCAGCAGATCTGGGTTCTATCTCCACTCTCTACCTATTAGCTCTGTAAGAGAAGTCTTAATATCCTCGTCTCTAAAATGGAACTAGTAATATATTTTGTATCAGATAAAGAAGTGCCTAGCACAGTGGCCAGAACATAATACAGATTCAAAATTACATCCTTCCTCTTGCGCTCTTCTTTATTATCTTGAGAGAATAAAGATTTTTTTGGTCTTGTTTTGGTTTTGATCACCCTAGGGGGTCATATGCGGGGCAGTTTTCTTTTTAATTGTGAGCTTCAAACCGAAAATGTCTTCATTGCCTAAGTATTCTCCTACTCACAAAGAAGTAAGCCTCTTTGTCTTTTTGAGCCAGGGAGTTTGTCTTCCTCTAGCCTTTTGATGCTCTGCTATTTTTAGCTCCTAAAGGTAAAGTATTTTCAGAACTAGTCCCCGGATTTCTGTTGAAAGTAATTTCTAATTTCCATATTAATCAAAAAATAGCTTTATATTTCTTTAGTCCTAATCCTAGTACCAACAAGAAAAGAGGATTAGATTGTATTGACATCTGTAAAGCAATTAAAATGTACACATCAAAATCCCAGAATACCTGATCACTACTGCAGCCTTTAGGATACAAAGGAGAAAGGCTAACTTGTGTCCATTTATTCTCTTCACTCTTGACCTTCAAAAAATACAAATACAAAAGGGGCAGGTTTATTTCTAAGGACAAAGTGATAATTATTTGGTAGGTGTGGAAAAGGCATTGCTTTTGGGATTCCCTTCCCAATTTGACCACTGACTACCTGAATAATCTTTTGGTGGTGGTTGTTATTGTTGAGACAAGAGTCTCGCTTAGTCACCCAGGCTGGGGTGCAGTGGCCGGATCTCAGCTCACTGCAAGCTCTGCCTCCTGGGTTCACGCTATTCTCCTGCCTCAGCCTCCCAAGTAGCTGGGACTACAGGCGCCCGCCGCCATGCCCGGCGAATTTTTTGCATTTTTAGTAGAGACGGGGTTTCACTGTGTTAGCCAGCATGGTCTCGATCTCCTGACCTCGTGATCCACCCATCTCGGCCTCCCAAAGTGCTGGGATTACAGGAGTGAGCCACCGCGCCCAGCCGACTTGCTGAATAATCTTAACCAGAAAGTTACTTCACCTCTCAACCTCTATTTGATTAGCTATAAAATGGGAGAAATCACATTAGGATTGACCTGAGGCTCAAATGAAAAGCAAGTGTGAAAATATCTTTTGTATGAGCAATGAGTGAAATATACATGGTATGTCTCAGTGACAGTCATGTGTCAGAAGACTGTGGAGATCCTGAGCTCAAGCGATCCTCCCACTTCAGCCTCCCAGAGTGCTGAGATTACAGGTGTGAGCCACCATGCCTGATCAGACTTAATGTGTTAACAGTTATAAAACTCCTGGACTCAGGCAACGCTTGAGACCCTATAATTAATAAATAAATAAAGAAGTAAGTAAGGTAAGAAGATAAGGAAGGAAGGTAAGAAAAGAAGTAAGAAATGAAGGAAAGAGAGGGAGGGAGGACCAAATAAAGCTCCCCGTAATGCTGCCATTATATAATATCTGCCAAGTTCAAGTGAATTAAAAATAATTCCACTTGGAAACATTGAAGGAACATCCTATAATTGCCCCTAAAGTGAAAGCTATCTGAAATGACAAAACAGGAGTGTGATTACCTGTGGCTGCACAATTTCTCACATGAAGCTGAATACAGATTTTGACTATGAGACTGGATCACTTGGCTTCCCAGATTAGACCCCTGACTTTCTGCCTGAGAGGTAGCACGCCTCCAGATTGCTAATTAATTGACAAGTTAGCTACCTCAGTTCTAAAATCAGAAAATGATTGGGGGGTAAAGAGGTGAATTTTCTTTGGAATTGGAAAGGATTCAGGGAAAGGCATATTAACAAAGATACATTATTAAAGCTCCAATATTTACAAATCCTAAAGAAGCTTTTAGGGATTTAGGGGTTTAATCTTTGACTTTTAAAACCAGCTTTTCATTGTCAGACAAAATACCAGTGAGCATCTAACAACTGCAGGAAGCAGTGAGACAGGCACTTATACACTGTTAGAACAAGTACAAATTGATGGTCTTTCTAGAAAACAGTATGGCAAAGTATGTGAAGGCTCTTAGCATGTCACGTCTCTTCACCTCCGCTATTTCTCTTGCCTGAGTCCCAACATCTATTGCTAGGAGCTTGCAGTAGGCTCTCAGCTGATTGCTATGCTTCTCTACCCCATTATAGTCTGTTTTCAACACATCAATCAGAGTGACCCTTTTCAAACATAAGTCAAAGCATGTTATTCTTCTGCTGAAAACCATGAGGTCTTTTCATTTCACTCAGAATAGAAGTCTAAGTCCTCATAGTGGCCTGTAAAGTCCTACATGAACTGGCCAGCCCAGCCCTTTACCTCTCTGACTTCCTCTACTACTACTGCCCCCTCATTTGTTCCATTCCAGCCACACTGGCCTTTTTGCTATTCCTCCAACATTGTCCCATATGCTGTCCACTTTAGGGCCTTTGCACTGACTGTTTTGTCTGAAACACTCTTCCTTCAGCTATCTGCTTAACACTATCATTTCCTTCAAGCGTTTGCAAAAATAATACCTTCTCAATGTGTCGTACTCTGATTATTCTGTTTAATATTGCAGTGCCCTTACCCTCGACACTTTGGCACTTCTGATTCCCTTTACTTTGCCCATTTTCTCTTTTCCATAGCACTGAAGACTTTATGTTTAATATTTATCCAAGGGTGCCTTCTCCCACCCTCTTAGAATATAAACTCCACAAGGAAAGGGATCTTTGTTTGGTTCACTGACAAAAGCCCCTAAACCAGTGTCTGGCACCAAGTAGATACTCAAATTGTTGAATGGATGAACTTTAAAAATAGACCTACCCGGCCGGGCGCGATAGCTCGCACCTGTAATCCTAGCACTTCAGGAGGCCAAAGCAGGTGGATCATGAGATCGAGAGATCAAGACCATCCTGGCCAACATGGTGAAACCCCATCTCTACTAAAAATACAAAAATTAGCCGGGCATGGTGGCACACACCTGTAGTCCCAACTACTCGGGAAGCTGAGGCAGGAGAATCGCTTGAACCCAAGAGGCAGAGGTTGCAGTGAGCTGATACAGCACCACTGCACTCAAGCCTGGCGACAGAGTGAAACTCCACCTCAAAAAAAAAAAAAAGGCCTATCCTTTAACCTAGAGATTTGACTTCTAGAATTCATTCCTAAAGAAATAATCAGTTAGAGATTTACTTAGGTTATTTTAGTTTGTTAGCTATTATAAAAGTGAAATTTTCTTTTTTTTTTTTTTTGAGACAGAGTCTCGCTCTATCGTCCAGGCTGGAGTGCAGTGGCGCGATCTCGGCTCACTGCAACCTCCACCTCCCAGGTTCAAGCAACTCTCCTGTCTCAGCCTCCCAAGTAGCTGGAATTACAGGCATGCGCCACCACGCCTGGCTAATTTTTGTATTTTTAGTAGAGATGGGGTTTCACCATGTTGGCCAGGCTGGTCTCAAACTCCTGACCTCAAGTGATCCGCCCGCCTAGGCCTCCCAAAGGGCTGGGATTACAGGCGTGAGCCACTGTGCCTGGCCCAAAAGTGAAATTTTCAAACAACTAAAACAGGTAATGGTTAAATGATATATCTACATATGGAATATCATAAAGATATTAAAATAAGCCTTTCGAAGAATATGTGATTACATGAGTAATTGTTTATAATGTTAAAGTGAAAAAGAATATATAACGGTGTATACCCCTACCTCATATCATATATAAAAATTAACTCAAATGGATCGGTGATCTCAATATAAGCCAAAACTATAAAGCTGTTAGAAGAAAACATAAGGGTCAATCTTCATGACCTTGGATTTGGCAGTGGATTCTTAGATAGGACACCAAAAGCATAATCAACAAAAGAAAAAAATAGGTAAATTGGACTTAAATCAAAATCGAATTTTTTTTTGCATCAAGGGCAGTATCAAGAAAGTAAAAGGACAACCCACAGAATGGGAGAAAATATTTGTAAGTAATACATCTGATAATGGTTTAATATTCAGAATGTATAGAGAACTTCTGCAGTATAACAGCAAAAAGACAAACCACCCAGTGAACAAATGGGAAAATGCCCTGTAATCCCAGCACTTTAGGAAGCCAAGGCAGGAAAATCACTTGAGGCCAGGAGTTTGAGACCAGCATGAGCAATATAATGAGACCCAGTCTCTAAAAAACACAAAAACAAAACAAAGCAAAAAAAAAAAAAGGGCAGGGCATGTTGGCACGCACCTGTAGGCCCAGCAGGAGGCTGAAGCAGGAGGATTGCTTGAGCCCAGGAGTTTGAAGCTACAGTGAGCTATGATCCTGCCATTATACTCCATCCTGGGTAATAGAACAAGACCCTGTCTCTAAAAAATAAACAAATAATTGTATTTTTAAAATTTATTTATTTATTTATTTATTTTTTTGAGACAGAGTCTCACTCTGTCACCAGGCTGGAGTGCAGTGGTGCCATCTCAGCTCACTGCAGCCCAGCCTCTTTAGTAACTGGGACTATAGGCGTGTGCCACCACACCCAGCTAATTTTTGTTATTTTTTTAGTAGAGACAGGGTTTCCACCTTGTTTGTCAGGCTGGTCTCAATCTCTTGACGTTGTGATCTGCCCGCCTCAGCCTCCCAAAGTGCTGGGATTACAGGCGTGAGCCACCACGCCCAGCCAAATAATTGTATTTTTAAATGGGAAAATGATTTGGATAGACATTTCTCCAGAGAGGATATAAAGATAGCCAATAAGTACACGAAAATATGCTCAACATCATTAGTCGTTAGGGAAATGCAAATCAAAACCACACGGAGATCCCACTTCACATTTTATAGAATGGCTATAACAATAATAATAGAAAAGAACAAGGGTCGTTGAGGATGTAGAGAAATTTGAACTCTCATGCATTGCTGGTGGGAATGTAAAATAGTACAGACATTGTGAAAAACAGTTTGGTGATTCCTTAAAAAGCTAAACATAGAATTACTGTATGACCCAACAATTCTACTACTTGGTATATATCCCAAAGATTTGAAAACAGGTACTCAGACAGATGCTTACATGTCATTGTTTATTGTACCATTATTCACAATAGCCAAAACGTGGAAACAACCTAGGCGTCCCTCAACAGATGAATGCATAAAGAAAATCTGGCATATACACATAGTGGAATATTATTCAGCCATAAAGAAGAAGAAAGTTATGGTACATGCTACAACATGAATGAACTTTAAGCACATTATGCTAAGTGAAAGAAACCAGACACAAAAGGACAAATAGTGTATGATTCCACTTACATAAAATAGGCAAATTCAGAGAGACAGAAAGTAGATTAGAGGTTACCAGGCTGAGTATTGGGGGGATATATTGTTAATGGTTACAGAGTTTCTGTTTGGGATGATGAAAATGTCTTGGAAACAAATAGTGATGATAGTTGCATAACATTGTAAATGTCATTAATGTCACTGAATTATATATTTAAAAATGGTTAAAATTGTAAATTTTATATTACACGTATTTTACCATGATAAAAAAATTTCAAAAAAATCCCCCAAACCGAATATAGTATACTGTGGTGATCTGGAGCTGGTCTGTGTAAGCTCTTGAGAGCTGATTGTGGGCACCTCTTCCAAGCTACTCATTCAGTGATGTTGGTAGCATCAAATTGGTCATGGTGGAAGCATTTATGCCATGGCAGTTGGCAAATGCTGCAAAGCAGCTCCCATTTCCAACCCCTTCGAGCCTGTTGTTAAATATTTACCAGCACACCACTGAATATATGTGTATAAAAATGTGTAGAAAGCCATCTGGAAAGATAGATGTCAAACTGTTAATGATGTTACCTCTGGGGAGGAGAGTAGTATTGTGGCAGGAATGTGAAAGTAAACTTGAACATAAAAAGTATAAACTTCAATGTTACTTCCATTGTTTGTTGTTTTTTTTTGGAGGGGGGCGGGGGAGATGGAGTCTTGCTCTGTCGCCTAGGCTAGAGTGCAGTGGTGTGATCTCGGCTCACTGCAGCCTCCGCCTCCCGAGTTCAACTGACTTTCCTGCCTCGGTCCCCATAGCAGCTGGGACCATAGGCGCCCACCACCACGCCTGGCTAATTTTTGTATTTTTAGTAGAGACGGGGTTTCACCATCTTGGCCAGGCTAGTCTCGAACTCCTGACCTCGTGATCCACCTGCCTCAGCGTCCCAAAGTGCTGGGATTACAGGCGTGAGCCACTGTGCCTGGCCACTTCCTTTTTTTTTTTTTTTTTTTTTTTTATGGTGAGCATATAGACATATTTCTTGTATCGCTTTTAAAAAATAGACCAAAAAGTCTGCATATATTGGGATTTTGGTATTGGTAACTTTTCTCTTGAGAGGCTGAAAACTGGTCACATATGCTATCTGAAATAGCCCATGGAGAGACTGAAGGCCAAGCCTAGGACTTGGATTCTGTTTCCTCAAAAATCTGCTTTGGTTGTTTGTTTGTTTTTTGCCTAACTAAATAAGCATTTTCTTATCTCTCTGTAGGTTACCCCACAGCCTATCCAGCAGCTGCCCCTGCCTACAATCCCAGCCTGTACCCCACCAATAGTCCCAGTTATGCTCCAGGTAAAGAGAAAATGGGGGCCTAGCAGTGGCAAATGGAGTAGGAAGGGGGATTCTATTTGGAAAAACAAAACCACTTGCTGGCCTTTTCCTGTTCTTAATTGCTCGGGTCCCAGCCTGTCCAGGCTTGATTTTCCTGGGAGTCCCCTCTGGGAACTGGGACAATCAGCCTCAGGGTGGGGGCGGGAATAGAATCTCCTCCACTCTGTCTGGGACTTAAGGTTGACTCATCTCTCCCACGCTGGAATATCTGAGACTTGCATCCTCCTCATAGAACCTTTTCTGCTCTCCCAAGCAATGTCCAAATTCATTCTCTGCTGAGTTTTCCCTGAGGCTGCCACTGTGACACACATACACCTTGGGACACACACACACACCCCTACACACCTTGGGGCACACACACATGCTCTTGCCACCAGAAGGTAAAGAACTGGTTTTCAAGCTGAGATAAGCTACTTGTTTTTCAAAAGTAATAAAGGCCCAACACTTGGATTGAGGTTGAAATGGGTTTGAAAATGTTGAAAAGGTTTTTTCTATTTTGGGCTCGGAGCATTGCAGCAGTCTTAGTTCTGATCTTAACCCTCATGCTCAGTTGGTGCTCTAATACTCAAGAGCAGGAGAAAGAGTATGGGCTCTGTGGTTAGAAAGTCCTGGGTTTGAATCCTGATTACCCAACTCACTAGTTCTAAGGCCTTGGGCAAGTCACCTCACCTCTCTTAAGATTCAGATGTGACTGCCTGCCTCAGGGTTGTGGATGGTTTTATGTAAGTTCCATTTACTCAACAAGTATTTGTTGAATATCTTCCATACTGGGATAGAAAAATTAAAAGATGCCATCTTTGCCTGCCTGAAGTAGCTCCCATTTGGGAATCTGGCATATAAACTCATTGCAGTAGTAATCTGCTAAGTATTATAAAAAGGAATACATATAAGGGAAGGAGGAGGGAACAACAGTCTGCCTGGGGGTGAAAGTGTAGGGGAGGCTTCAGAGAATGGAGAACAATAGAGATTTGAAGGAGAAGTAGAAGCTGTTCTTTAAGCACACAAGGAATAATGGGCATTCCAGGCAAAGTAGAGCATGGGCAGAGGCTTAGAGATGTGAGAACATGACACTGTGAGGAACGTAGAAGTAGGGGAGTGGTTAAACTGTGAGCAGCTAGATGAATCTGAACTATAGATATGCAAGGGCCGGATTTGGAGAGGCCTTCAATCTCCTGATAATACGCACCCCCCCGCCCGCCAACCCATGCCATTTTCTTGTTTAGCACTTATCATTATAGAATTAGAAAGCTTCAAAAGACCTTAGAGATCCTCCAGTTCAACCTCTTCTCTTGACAAAGGAGAAACAAAAAGCAGTGTTTTGTCCCAAGTTACCCAGTGAGTCAGCATTCGCATAAGGACTAGAATCTTTGGCAGATCTCCTGACTCTCGTCCTATTCTCTTTCTTGGGGCTTACTTAAAGGAGGAAAGAATACAGGTTGTCTGAAGACCTAGATTTGAGTCCTCACTCTGTCATTTCCTAGATTCACAACCTTAAAGTCACCTGACTTATTTGAACCTCATTTCCCCCATCTCTAAGTAGGAATCATATCATAATTATACACACATACCATGAAGTTATCAGACAGCCCCTCTTTTTGGGACAAACAAAAACTATTTTATGTAAATAGGTGATGGTATCCCCTAAGGTGCTTACATAGATGTGTCATTTCACAGACATTTTGACCCACCCTGTTATGCCCAAGACACTTTGGAAGACCTTGTAGATGATTCAAACTTGAGGAAGCTGTAATCACTGCCTTTGGAAAGCTTTTGAAGGGAGCAGTGACACATGGGCTAAAGTTCTATAATGGTATCTCAGCATTGGTTTTATATTTACCTTTAGTCAATATGACATATAATATTTTCCCCAAGATCTATGATAGAAGACAAAAATAATAAAAGCTACAGAAATTGTCTCTGATAATCAAATTTGGTAAGTTCTATCTTAACTACAATGGCTTCGAGGATCATGTATATCATATATAAATAAATGATTTAAATTTAAGTGCTATGAGATCTGTGAACTGACTTTGTAAACTGTCTAGACTAAAACAAAATGAGTTGTTGCAGAAGGTCAAGTAAGATCAAGAATGAAGAAGATTCATTGTCTTTCTAGTCAGGAGGCCATCAGTGACCTCATTGGAAGCATTGTCAGTGAGGTGGTGAGGCCAGAAACCACAGTGCAGTGAATCAGGAGTCAAGAAGTAGATTTAGCATATATAGCCTATTCTTACTAGAAGCTTAGCTACCAGGAAAGGAAAAACAAAAGGACACTGACTAGAAGTGAATGTAGGGTTGAAGGAAGGTTTTCTCGGATATGAGTGTGGGGTACTGATAGGAAGGTGCAAGTGGAGAGGACAAGTCAGAGACACAGGAGAGGTGGTGCCAGTCAGAGCCAGGCCTCCACAGAGGCTGCTGTAGGGGTGGGAAATCTGGAGCTCAGTTCTCTTCTTTGGTTTGGGAAGTTGAGTAGCGGGTGGAGACAGGGTGCCACATGCAGGAGGGCAACTAAAGGAAAGACTAAAGGAAAGGTGACAGGTGGATATGCTTAGAATAAATTGCCCAGTGGAAAGTGGAGAGTTCTCATCTAATGACCTTGATTTGCTTAGACAGAGGGGAGTAGGGATCAAGGGAGGGTTCTTAACCAGGGAGGTCAGGATGTGGGAGCCTCACAGGAAGGAGGAGGACTGGAAACTACCAAAAGATAACAGAGTAGGGTCACACTGGGGGCCTATCTGAGTGGTGGAGGCTGTGGCCCAGCACTGGGCTATTTTCTCATAATGTTCAGCACTTCTAATGATAGATTGTGGGATTGTTTTAGAATCAGTTTGCCAATAAGTGGAAAGACATGGAATAAATAGCTACTGTTTATTGAATGTTTTCTATGTGTCAGGAACTATTTGAAGTTCTTTATCTATATTAGCTTGTTGCATATTGCAATAAACTTTTGAGGTTGGTACCCTTATTATCCCCATTTTCCAAATGGGAAAACTAAAGCTTAGAGAATTTACATAACTAGCCCAAAGATCCAAGCCCCGCACCTTGCCATTGTGCCACATGAGCTTTAACTGCTACACTGTAGTTGTGTCAGTGGGCCAGAGAGAAATTAAGGCATTAGACTGGCTAGAGGGAAAGGAGTGCAGATAGGAGGAGGCTGAAACTGTAGGGAAAAAAAGAGAGATTGAGATTGAGTGCATCCTGGCATGTGTATTCAGCTTTAATTTTAAAACAAGCAAAAAGTAAGCCCTCATCTAACTTGATTTTCCCCAATTTTGTTTTTAAAAGTCAACATATTTCTACTAAAGTCACCCAGACTGTTTTCTCAAAAATGCACAAAATCCACAAGAGAGGGTAATGCTAGAATACTGTATTTAAAGACCCCAAACTCGGAGTTGAAAGACCTAGGTTGTAGCACTAGCTTTGCTTCTGATTTTGGTGTGACCTTGGGAAGATCCCTTTCCCTTTGAGTTACTTACGCACACGCACACACAGACACACACAGACACACACACACACACACACACACACACACAGAGCATATTTTGGAATGCTGGCCTCTGGATTCACAGTGCAGGTTTCCTGACTGTGGGGGACTTCCTACCATGGAGAAGCTGGCTCAAGGTCAGAGAGGACGGTGTAGGTTACTCTCACCTTCCTGCCAGAGCCAGCCATTTGTGATGCAGAGAGGTGCCTTCAGAAGCAACCAGGCTCTTAGGTTTCAATTTCTTTCAGCTGCTTTAAGGAGACCAAGAAGTTGCTTGAGAGAAAGCTATTTTAGCAGCTCTGAGTGCCCTAAGATGTCATCTGTCCAGGATGCAGGGAAGCATTTCACTCTTTTCATTGGTTCTGAAAGCAATGTGGGTATTTGGAGCTTTTCCCCAAGCTCTTAATGATTTCAGGGATCTTATTTAAGAACTCTTTGGCCCCATAAGAGGTAGGAGCCAATCAAGACTTGGCTTTTAGAATCTAGGGACCTATTAATGGTAACCTGGCTTGAAAATAAATGAAGGGATGGATAAACAGATTAACTAATACAGATAAAAATAAAATAACCTCCTCATGAGAATCTGTTGGCAAAAACATTTTCCCCTATTGTCTCATTTGATTTCATAGCATCCCTATAAAGTAGAAATACACTATTCCCATTTTACATGCAACAGACTTGGAGAAGAGTAGGGAAAAGGAATTTGTGCTTTCTGAACAGCTGCCCTGTTCCAAGCCCTGCACAAATCATGTTACAAACGTTCATTTTTACCTTAGTCTTGTAAGTTAGGGCTTCCTGCCTCCAACTTTGTTCAAACAGGTTAAATAAGTTGCCTAAAGTTATACAGCTAAAAACCAGTAGATTTGAGGGGGCAAGGCAGGAGGATCCCTTGAGGCCAAAGGTCAAGACCAGCCTGGGCAACATGATAAGACCCTGTCTCTACAAAAAATTAAATTAAAAAAAATAGGCAGGCTTGGTGGCACGCACCTGTAGTTCCAGTTACTTAGCAGGCTGAGACAGAAGGATCATTTGAGCCCAGGAGCTGGAGGCTGCATTGAGCTATCATTGCACCACTGCATTCCAGCCTGGGCAACAAAGTGAGACACTGTTTCCAAAAAAAGCAGTATAGCTGGGATTCAAACCCAACTTGTCTGACCCCACAACCTGTACTCCTTCTATAGCACCACAGTGACCCAGAGGCTTCAGGGATGGAGTGCCTCTGCATTGGTCGTATCTCAGAGGTTTTACAGACAGCTCTTTAGAGGCCAAAGACGGTGATATTGTCTCTGAACCTTCACTTCCTCTAACACAAAGTCTCTGTCATATGTGAAATCCCTCTGCAGTTCCTGAGATAACTGAAATGTATTATAAGAGACAAGCAAAAAGCAGGAACTTGGGCTTGTTCACATCCAGGCAGCTCTGGGTCAGCTGCCTGGAAGACACTATGGCATCCAGGGGCTCTCTGCATTGAATGGACTTTCCCAGATGATAAGTCTGTCACCCTCTCTAGGGTAAAAGTGCTTCACATCTTTATTTACTGTTTTTGTGAAGCTGGGGAGAAACTGCTATCACAAAACAAAGTCTGTTTATGTAACTGCAATGTATACAACTTTGCACAAATTCTTAGTGGTAATTTCAACTAACATTTCTATCCAACAGAGTTTCAGTTCCTGCATTCAGCTTATGGTAGGAAAGCTATTTTTCCTCATCTGTATTACAGCTTATGAATGTGTTATCTCGTAACAATGGTAGATCCCCTCTCCTTTCCTCCCCAAATCCCATCCCCTAGGCTTGGGCTCCCCCCAGGTGGCTCAGCAGCAGTTCCTAAAGCATGCAGGAACATGTCTGATGGTGCCAAAATCATGGGTTGGAGACACACATGAACCGTCCCTAGGGCAGCAGCAAAGGATCATGGCATTAAAAGGTGTCTGTCACCCTAACCTGGCTGCTGAATTCAAACAAATGAACAAAAATTCCAGGACCTGTACACAGCTCCTCAGTTGGCTTTGTGGCAGCCTCTGTGAAGGAGTACCTGGATTATGCCTATTAGAACCCAAAAAACTAGTTTGCCCCAGGATCAGATTTTCCATCTCCATCGGCAGTCTGACATGTTTGAAGACCTGGTTGACTTGAGATACAATCTGTTCCCTTAGCCCAGAACTTGAGCTCTGGGCTCATTTTCCTAGAAGATGCTGAGAGGTGGAGGGGGGTGGGTGGGGCAAGCGTGCTAATAAATGAGGGACCAGAACTGGGTTCTCTGGACAGTGTGGACTCCAGGCCCAAGGCACCACGGGAACTTCTGGGCACCTGTGAGGGTCCCAGCAGTATAACTTGACTAGGTCCTTTTTGTCATAGACAGGAAGGGACCATGGGAGGGACTTGCAACTTTCACCACCCTCACCTGGGCTGTTCAGGAAAATGTTTTTGTAAAATCTCTGCACCCTTTCTCAACTTTTAACCTTGAATTATTTGGATGCTGGAAATTGAATTTGTGTATCGCGCATCTGTCAGGAGATGAACTGTGAAATTTCTCCTTGCCACTGCTGTGGGCTGTGTGATCTTGGGCAATTTACTAATGTCTCCAGGCCATAGATAAATTGTTTAATTTCACATGATCTCTGAGGTCCCTTTAAATGCTAATACATTGTCCTCTTATAATTTTATTACTTCAATTTTGTTAGTCGCAGACCTGTTTCTCATATAGTCATTTTTTGTTTGCCTCAGGATATGTGAACCTGGACAGAAGGGTGCATAAAATAAGTTAGAGAAGTTCTCATTCTTCCCCTTCCAGTTATAGCATCTGAAATAGATCTGCATAAAGAATACGGATGGAGCTCTTCACTTTATAAAATTCTGTGCCAGGCCCTAAGATGGCCTTTTGAAAATATGAAGACTAGTAAGACAAGGGGCTTGTTCTCAAGGAGCTCACAGTTTAGCGGAGAGAAGACATGCTATTAAGTACAGGTGCTTCCAAGAATCACAGGGATTGGGATAGTCAGTTTATAGGGATGCATGAGAGAGCTGTGTTTAAGGAATGGGGAGAAGGAAAGGCTTCATAGTAGGTGTGAGTCTTCAGCTCATGATTGATGGATTAATTAATGTTACCAGATGGAGTCTGGGGAGAGACATGCCAGAAGAGGTAGCAGTGTGGACAAAAACATGGAGATGGGAAGCTCCTTGGCATATTCTGGGAATGATAAGCAGTTTCCGTGGCTGTAGTATGGGCAGGAGATTGACAACAGTGAGAGAGTCTAGAGAGGTCACTGGGACAAGATGATCATGGTGGGGCATTGAGTGCTACACAGGAGTTCAAACTTTAGCTTAGAGTCAGTGGAGAACTATGGAATGTTTTCAAGAAAGGGGGTTTTATGATTAGGTTTAGGTCTTAGGTATATCGCTCTGAATGCAGCTTGAAAATTGGAGGGAGCAGATTTAACATGAGGAAGCAGTTGCAGTAGTTGAGATGAGAGATGATGAGAGCTTCAGTTAGAGCTGTAGCCTATAACTTTGGAGATGGAAGAGGGGATGGATACCAGAACTAGAAATTAGAAGACTGGGTGACACTTTATTTTTGACCCTCACATCAATACTATGAAGCAATCAAGGAGTGATGATTATTGCCATTTTATGAGACAACAAAACTGAAGCTTAGAAAGGTTAAGTGACTTGCCCAAGATCCCACAGCTATTAAGTGGCAGAGCCCAGGCTACAACTCAGATTTCCTGACTCAGTGCATTGTTCAGGATGATGGTCCCTTGCTGCCTCGTCTCCTTGTAAATGTGCTTAACAGATTGTTCAACTGTCAGAGGGCGTGAGGGCCCCGTATCCAGGAAAGTGAACAACCCAGCACCTGGATGTGGGCAGCATGCTGTGACTGGGCCCATGGCCCTTCACTGCCAAGGGTTCTCTCTCTCTCTCTCATTTAATTGAGGGATAACACATAGACAGCAAAGTATATAAAGTACACTAAGCTTAAGTGTACAGCTTAATAATGTCTTTACATATGTATATGCCTATATTTAACTACCTCAGTTCAAAATACAAAACATCTCTAGGAAGTGGTACTTTTCAGGCACGCAAAGGCAGGCATGCCGTTCTGAGCAGCCTCCTCTGTGACCATGCCTCTAAAAGCTTCAGTTGGAATTGTCTTCATCCCACAACTGAGCTCTGAATTGCTCCCACCAATAGAACAGGTGACTTTAGAATTGTATACAGAGGGGCTGGATCACATGGTATGACTAACTAATGGGGAGGTCAAGTTGACAGCTAGTATTTGTTTTTTCATGTGTTTTCACATTTATCTAGTTATTTAAATTATAAGGATTCAAACATACAGAGATGTACAGAAAACACTAATTCATTTTCTTTATAATGAAACTAGAAGAAAATAAAGAAAAATATTTTTATTCAGAAAAATATATAGTATAGTTCACTCATCAGTTGGAAAAGACATAGTAACCAAAGGCACAGTCGCACTTGCTTCTTTCCTGGTTAACCTGGAACATTATTTTACTATGTATCATGCTGTCTTGTTCACTCCCTGGTTGGCGTGTGGCTGTGTTGCATCCCCAGCTAGACCATAAGTACCTTGTGTGCGGTGACTGTGACCCAGGTGTGTTCCCTCCCACCCGCGGCGCTCCCCTCAGTGCTGAGTGCAGTGTAGGCCTCAGTCACTCTTTGGATAAAAGAGTGATTTACTCTTTTGTAAAGAGTAAGTTAAGTTAGACTTACTAACTTTAATGGTCACACAGTCCTTCAGGCTAATGTCAGACTTTTGGCTTATGATGAAAATTATGGTAAAGTATATACCACTTGGAGGAAAAAATTTGAATGGAATAGAACCTCCAAATTCTCTAAATTCTTACAGCTAAATTCAGGCCTCCTGCCCCCGATGGTGTTCCTGTGGGGTGTTAAGGGCATGGGCTTGCTTTATCTGACTTTTCAGAGCTACATGTTTTACTTTTTAGAGAGTTGTTTTGGGTGGCCACTGCTTTCCAGCCACATGTGTTGCAGAGTCTAAATTTGGAGACATGTTGATAAGATTTGTTAACACTAATTGGATTTTTTACCCCTTTCCTGTTTCCCACTCCCCAAAGAAAAGAAACGCAAAATGATTGTTTAAAACGGACTCTCCTCCTCCTGCATTGTCTGCAGAGCCATGTCTTGATGTCCAGGAAAGGCCCTGGGCTCTACATGGAGTTCTGCTGAGTCTCCATTTCTCTTAACAGAATTATCCTTTTAGTGTGACTTTCCTGCCCATGATTTCCTTCTCATTTCTCAGCATCTGCTGTATATATCGCAGGCCATTAATGCAAACACAGAGTCAGCCTACAATAGCCATAATTCTAGTCTTGGTTCAACAAAAACAGCACAGTCCTTGACCTTCTCTGGCCCCAGTACTTCTGGGATAGAAGGAACCAGAGGTATTACCTGTTACCTGAATGGGCAGAGAAGGTTACGGGATCTCTCTAGAGGTAGAATGTCCTTGTCCTGGTGGAATTAGAGAGTATATAGGCATACTTTATTCTCATAACACCCTGTCTTAACCTCTTATTTAAATGTTTTACGTATTGCCAATGTAGCCCCCACCTTCTGCTAATATACTATGTAACACCCCGTATCCATGACCCCCCCCAAGACTTTGAGTGGAAAAGATGTTGCTAAAATTATTCTTTTTACCATAAACAGAAATTTGAGTCAAGAATGTTTCCCCTCTAGTGTTTGAAATTATAACAAGGAAAATGTCTGAAAAGTTAGGCAAGTCCCACTTCAGAACTCTGTTTCTTTTCTCCTTCCCCCTCAGGACACCATGAAGGTAAGTTATTTGAGTCACTCCCCACTTCTAAAACCTATCATCCTTCAGATGTCTCGAGCTGAGCTTTGAGTCAGCCTGGGAAGTCTCTGCACATCTTACACTGGGCCTCATCTATATTTCATACCTACCCCAAATTTCATATGTGCTTTCTTAATGGCCCAAAGCACCACCTCTAATTCATGAGGAGATATCCCACATGGGGCACCCAGTAACACGTGAGTAGGAGATACTCAGGGGTATGCAAGAAGTATGTCTGGCCTCAGCTGGGTGTACAGGAGAAGGAGTTATTAGCAGGGAGTACCCACTAGCTAACTAGGTTCAGTGCAGCACAGTGCCCAGTGCCTTTTAAGCCACCATGGCCACAGCTCAGTCCCTTCAGAAGGGATGGTAGTCCAACAAGGTTCATGTAATGCGGTCATTATTTGTGGGCCTGTCTTTGAAAGCAGCTTATAAATATACCTCCAGATGGTATTTCAGACAACCAAGAGTGCTCAACTGATCTGGTGAACACACAAAGGCTCCCACGTTGCTACACATTAATGGGAAAGTGACTGAGGAATATATCAGAGCCTTAGGCCACAGTGTCAGGTAGTAGGAGATGGCATTCATGGGCATCTTTGTGGTTTTAGTAGTAGGTAGAAAATCCTGACTCTTTTAGTATAAATTCAGATTTCCTTGATTTCAATCATTTGGAAACATACTTCAGCATTCCTCCTAACCCACTTAACCATCTCAGAAAGGCTGAACCATCCTGTGTGTCTGAACAAGCCCCTTGGGTTGTATGTTTCTGTCCAGCACAAGACCCTTGCTTTGTGTCTGTGATTGGTGGTGGCCACTTCTTATTTCTGCCTAATGCCATTCTTGTGTCTTCCCTTAAGCAACTCTGCTGATGAAACAGGCCTGGCCACAGAACTCGTCTTCCTGTGGCACTGAAGGCACCTTCCACCTCCCAGTGGACACCGGGACCGAGAACCGAACTTACCAAGCATCCTCTGCGGCTTTCAGTAAATACAGCCTGTCTCCTTTTCTTGTTCCCCTTGGTTGGGACTGATTTGTTTCTTAGGAAGAAAGGAAAGGGAGCTTTTAAAAACTTATGAGATAAATACTGTTTTAAGAGGTTCTTTTACCCAGGCAAAAAATTGGCCCTCCTTATTCAAGAAAGGTCATCCTCTTTGATCATGCACTCAGCTTTGGGGAGACACAAAGCACTGAGGGAGGGAGAAGGAAATACTCACCTAGCCAACAAGTTGATTGGGGAAGGACTATTACTGCTTTTTAGGGGGAAAGGACAGAGGGCACATTTTGAAGGTTTGTGGGTCTTTGGACAGAGAGGGTTCCCCCTCTAGCACAGGGCTTCTTAGTCTCAGCACTATTAACATCTAGACCAAATCATTCTTTGTTATGGGGGCGCTGTCCTGTGCATTATAGGATGTTTAACAGCATCCCTGGCCTCTACCCTACATGCCAGTAGGAAAGCCTCATTATGACAACCAAAAATGTTTCTCAACATTGCTAAATGTCCCTTACAGGGCAAAATTGCCCTCTGTATGAGAAACACCGCCCTAGTGGAAGCTGCACTGTGGGACCAAGATGTGTATGAGGAGTCTTCAGGGAGGCCAGAAACCAGCTAGCCAGTCAGTCTCGTCATATTCATCCTGAGGCTTAGTAGAGTAACTGATGTTGTCACCTTCACATCTAATTTTTAACACAAAGTGGTTCCACCAGGGAAATGAGGACGAATGTTTAGAAATTACTGAGTGGCATTTTGACTCCATATAAGGAAGAACTTTGTGTCTTGTCGGAGCTGTTCAATAGAGGAATGACTGACTTTGGATGTGGTGAGAACTTCTCTCTTAAGTTGTAAGGGCTGGACAAGCCCTCACAGGGATATTCCAGACAAGGCCTGATAGTGTGTGTTTCCACAAATTATTAATCTACTAAGTAAGTAGACTAGAAGAATTCTTTGTATTTTTTTCTTTTCTTTTCTTTAAAACATCTGTGTTAGTCTGTTCTTGTGTTATTATAAAGAAATACCTGAGGCTGGGTAATTCATAAAGAAAAGAGGTTTAATTGACTTCCAGTTCCACAGACTGTGCAAGCATGGTACCAACCTCTGCTTAGCTCCTGGTGAGGGCCTCAGGAAGCTTACAGTCATGGCAGAAGGTAAAAGAGGAAGCCAGCATATTATATGGTGAGAGAGAGAGCAAGGGGCTGGGAAGGTGCCACACTCTAAATAATCAGAGCTCACTCATCAACAAGGGGATGGTGCTAAGCCATCATGAGGGATCCACCCCTATGATCCAGTACCTCCCAGCAGGCCCCATTTCCAACACTGGAGGTTACATTTCAGCACGACATTTGGAGGAAACAAACATCTAAACCATATCAACATCCAATGTCATTTTCTCCTGAGTTTTCATTGCCCCTAGATGTCAACGTCAGTTTATGTTTATACAACATAACTCACCTTTTGTAAAATGTACTTTCATAATCACCCTCTAATTTAATCTACACTACACTCCTACTAAGTTATTTAGGTGGATTTTCATCCTAGTTTGAAAGACGAGGCTCAGAAAGGTAATAGGTCCAATGCCACCCAGGTAGTAAGCAGCACAGCTGGAAAAAGGTATCACCCAAGTTAAGATTCTATTACTGACTTTTTTTTCATGAGATTGATTTGACTCTTTAAGAGAGATATGTCAGGCCGGGCGTGGTGGCTCACACCTGTAATACCAGCACTTTGGGAGGCCGAGGCGGGCGGATCACGAGGTCAGGAGATCGAGACCATCCTGGCCAACATGGTGAAACCCTGTCTGTACTAAAAATACAAAAAATTAGTCGGGCATGGTGGCAGGCGCCTGGAGTCTCAGCTACTCAGGAGGCTGAGGCAGGAGGATGGCATGAACCAGGGAGACGGAGCTTGCAGTGAGCCGAGATCGCGCCACTGCAAGATCCAGCCTGGGCAACAGAGTGAGACTCCATCTCAAAAAAAAAAAAAAGAGTATGTCAGCCATAAGGAGTTTCTCCAGATACCTCAGGTAGAATGAATGAACATATGTAAGATTACATATATATATATATATATATGTGGATAAACATATTCTCTCTTACATCTAAACATCTGGATATAGATGTGTATAGGCATACCTGCTGTAGTGTAGCAGAAAGCAACCTGGAATGGAAGCCCAAAGCTTTGAATCCTAGACTGGGTTCTGTGTAACCTTGGATAATTGATGTCCATGCATTGGACCTTGATTTTTCAAACTGCAAAATGAGGGAACTGAACTAAATCATCTCGAAGGTTCTTTCTTGCAATCAGACTCCTTATCTCTCAGCAAGATGATGTGTACTGAGTGTCTTCCACCCCAACAGGGACCTCCTCTCTAGCTGCCCTTAACAGTAGCTGGCCAGCAAACCATCTCCAAAAATGGAGTACTCATTCCCTTCAGAGGCAACCCTTTCCACAGTTGGAAAGTCTGAGTAACAGAAGGCCTTGCCTTCTACTACATTGAAATCTTTCCGAATTCCCATTAAGTGTCCAGCAGCCACATCCCACTGTTCCCTCCCAGACAGGCTATCACAGTCCCTGAAAAAGACCAAAATATACCCACCCCCACCTTTTTTTTGAGACAAGGTCTTGCTCTGTCACTCAGGCTGGAGTCCAGTGTCACAATCACGTCACACTGCAGTCTCAAGCTCCTAGGCTCAAGCAATCCTCCCGCTGCAACCTCCCATGTAGCTGGGACCACAGGCATGCAACACCATGCCCAGCTAATTTTTTAATTTCTTGTAGAGATGGGGTTTTGCCACATTGCCTAGGCTGGTCTCAAACTCCTGGGCTCAAGCTGTCTGCCCACCAGCTACGATGCCTGTCTTACCTCTCTTTTAAGCAAGTAATGTATAAACCTGTGCCATTTTTTAATGCAGTTGGGGTTGACTGGCCCTCCCATACTCAAAAAGATTCCTGCCAGCATTCAGATTTTGTGGCTTGTAGTACCACAGAAAATTCAGGGCACTTTGACAAATTCAGTTCAATTTCACTGACACTTGCCAAGCCTGTTTGTAATTAGGTTTCCTACTTATTCATCACTGTCTTACTTGGCTACCAACAAGGAGTCTTAGGGGTCAAAGCAAGATTCAGACATAGAACTTTATTTTGTCCAGACATATAAATCTGATGATCAATAAACCGATTAGTCTAAAAGGCATCCGTAATGTGAGGATCAATGCCTTTGAAGGTGGTAGGGCTTCTACAACTGAAAAAGATTTATGACAGCAAGAAAGGATTGCAGAAAGGGTTGAAAAGGTTTTATCTTGTTAATGTACATACTCTTTTTATTATCCCAGTTGATGGATTCTAAAATTACGGTTAGGAACTTAAGAGAAAGAATAGGACATCATAAACAAAGCCTCTTTTATAAGGCAGAGCTGGGACTTCTAGTGATTGAATTCCTTTTTTCTTTCATGATATTGCCTTTAGTGAAATGGGGACAACAAAGGCCAGTATATTAAATGTCCAAGATTGGACTACAGAGACTTTAACTCAGCAAGAGCTCTACCTAGGGCATGGTGAGCCCTGAACTTTGGGCCCAGCTCTGTACTGATATGCTGTACAATTTGGGGAAAATCCGTCCTTCTGGGCTCCAGGTTCTTTCTCGGAAAGGGAGAAGGTTGAATATAAACCTCTAATGTCCTTCAGGCACAACATTCCAAAGTCTTAATTCTGTGACCTTTAGACTTAGAATTCCTTTCAGGATAGCCAGGCCTCCAGTGAGTGAATTGAGTCTAAGTTCATTTGGGCAAAATCTGTGAGCCTTTTTTGCAGCAAGTCCAACAGCTTCTTTTACTTAGATGCACAAAGTAATCAATCCTGATTTTTGTGTTACCCAAGCTCAGGCTATAGCTCCAGGGGAATTTTTAGTGTTCCTCAACAGTATTGACAGGACCACCAGTAAATTACGGAAAGTCCTCTGCAATGATTTCCTCGTGAAAGTCTTCGGAAATACTCAGTGACTTAGAATGTCAGCACTAGAAATGTTCTCTGATACTGTGTAATCCAAATGAGGATATTCCCCGAGAGAGGAATTGACCTGACTTACTGACAGAACCTAGGATGAGGACCCCCAAGCAGTTTCTGCAGCCTCATGAAGATCCTTCTGACAAACAGTAACCTTGAGAACCACTGTGGTTAGAGGAAGTAGCTCTGAGTCTTAGATCCCCACAAGCAGCTCTCTCTTTCAGCAACTACTCATTATCTCACCTGTGAAATGTTTATGTTGGTCTTAATGATCTCCGAGTCTTCTAGCTCTGCAGTTCTGCTTCTCCCATCTCAGACTGTCTGGACAAACAAGCAAGGCCTTCTGCAGCATCATCTCTTTGACTGCCAAGGGTGTTTTGGCTACTGATTTGTATTCTGAGTATGTGTGTGTCTCATTTCATAACATAAAGAAAGGGAAACATTCTCAGACAAGGTTATTCTTAGATGTGGGAACCAAATTCTGCTGCAGTCTCTTGGAGCTTTTTGATTTTCCTCAGAGGGATGGTCTCACCACTTTGTAATATGGCTGTCCTTGTGGCATAGAGTGGGTAATCCAGCTTCCCCAGGGAAGAGAAAAATTCCAGAGCACATTCTCCAGGAGCATAAAGGAAAGTCATCAGCATCGTTGGCCTGTTAACTTTAAAGAATCATAAAATCATAACATTTTAAGCCATAACATTTTAGAATCTTAGAATCCTGGAGTCTGTGTTTCAAGCTGGGACAGACCATAGTAGTCATAGTTTAGCTTTAGTCTCTCAGACCAGGCTCTGCCTGCATACCCTTAGGACAGAAGCTTACTGTCTTTCTATAAAGTGAGAAAGAAAATAATAATAACTGATCTTTATAAAGTGCTTCTAATATATCAGGTACTGTTCTAAGTGCTTTTTACTTAACAATTAATGCATTTATCACAGGAACCCTATGAAGTAGGTACCATTACTGTTCCCATATCATACACAAGGAGACTGATGTATCCTACAGCTATTAAGTTGCAGAGCTGGGGGTTTGGACCCAGACAGTCAGTCTGTCTCCAGACTGCTCATAACCACGGCTCTGTGCTACAGAGCTTTCAGAAACAGGCGTCTTCTGATTCAGGGGTGTCCTGCTCTCCTGCATAGAATATGGATGCTTTCAGCTCTGCTAGGATTCTCTACACCTTGATATATTCCTTTAAATCAGGGGTCAGCAAACATTCCTGTAAAGGCTTTTCAAAGGCCATATGCTCTCTATCAGTAACTACCATTGTAGCAGGAAAGTAGCCTTAGTCAATATGTAAATGAGTGGATGTGGATGTGTTACAGTAAAACTTTGTTTACCAAAACTAGCTTCAATTACAAAAAAAACATGGCTGAAATTTAATTGTTGTAAATGTTTATAGTATGAATAAAAGATTCTGTGGTAAAATTAATTTGGAAAACACAGTCTTGTACACATTCCCATCTTAGAGATTCACAGTTCACCCCCCCACCTTCTTTAAGAGACAGGGTCCTGCAGTCACCCAGTGACTGGTACAGTGGTGTGATCATGGTTCACAACAGCCTTAGACTCCTGGGCTCAAGCCATCCTCATGCCTCAGCCTCCCAAGTAGCTGGGCACTGCACCAGCCACCATGCCTGGCTACGTTTTTTTCTTTTTTTTTTTAGAGATGTAGTCTGTCTATGTTACCCAGGCTGGCGTTGAACTCCTGGTCTCAAGTGCTTCTCCTGCCTTGGCCTCCCAAAGTGATGGGATTATAGGTGACAGCCATCACATCCAGCCCACCCTGTTGTTTTAAAAACTTCTCAGGGTCGTGGAATAAAAACAAAATCATAACTGTTTAATCTCTGTTTTACATTGTGACTTCACAAACATATGGGACTACAGAACTCTTTTCTTTCCTTTTCTTTGGCAAAAACAACTATTAAGATCCCTTGGAATCTATAGTCTGTTGTCCACATTTGGGAAATGTCTATCTCTGGTTTATCTATAAACCCCTTTGTTTATAGATAAGTAAATTGTGTCTCCGTACACATCAGATGGTTCCTTCTAGACATCTGCAAAGCTGGACTCCCTGTCTCCCTCACAGAATCTGCTTCTCCTCCTATGACCACATTTCATGATTAGCTCCATAATCTAGAAACTTTGAGGAATCTGCTCTAGACTTCTCACTCAGCTCATAGTCCCACTTCCAGTTAGTTTCTACTTCTCTTTAACATGCTTCCCTCTCTTTCATATGTCCTTTCCACTCTGTCGTCATTGCTACTTACTTCCCAAGCATATTTGACCACAAAACTATGGAAAAAAAAACTATGGATCTGCAGGTGAAAAAATAAATGTCATGAATCCAGGGAATAGTCTGACTTTTGTGGCAGCTGTGCAGCAGCTCTCCTATCCTCCTGGGTCATCAGGGGCAGGGAGGTGCCAAGCCAAAGAGGTGTGATGTGGACTGAGAGAGATTTGTGACCATGTGGTAGTTTGCTTTTACTTGAGGTTAAGGTAGAAGAGACCCAGGATCTTTAGAACCATGGAATTTTTGTTTAGGAAGAAATCTTCATTCTTAGCCACCTAATTTTACAAAATAAGAAACTAAGGCCCAAAGACTTGACAGTTGTCACCAAAAATTAGGGAGAAAGCCAGGACTGAAGACTAGATATCTTCTCTTCCAATAAAGCACTCCCTCCACTCTGCCCCAAGCCCTTATTGTATAATAGAAACAGCACCTCGGAGCTGAAAGGGTCCTTGGTGAGCATCTTATAGGTGAAAGAGCTGAAGCCCAGAGAGGTTCAGTGAGGTCTGCTAGACCTACCTAAGATGGAACCACAGGAAAGAAGTCACCTCAGCACCTCCCCAGCAGGGCTTCAAAGCTGGGGTCCCCTGGCACTGCCCCTTCAACTTAGAAGAGTTTAGAGTTTTTAGGAGAAGTTATTAAAAACACTTGCCTTTTCTGAGCCCAGGATCCCTTGTGTAAAATGCAAGGATTAGGGTCACTTGACGATCACTTGGGTTCCATAGAATGATTCCATTTTGTGATTCTAAAAGGAGACAGTCCTGTTCCTGAATGACTCATGTTTCTTTTTATTTTTTATTTATTTTTATTTATTTTTTGAGACGGAGGACTCATGTTTCAAGTTTTTTTCTGTGAACAAAGGGTCTGTCACTCTTTTCCGGAGGATTCAAAGGCAGCACAGTTTATTTACCTGGGCAATTGTGAGCTTCTTGGGGACTGACTTCTCAGTCCCATTCTTAGCCCCAGCTTTTGTCCGTCCTGCTAAGGGACAGACATGGCCCACGTTCCAGGTTGATGTGAATCTTTGCGATCCCTGACTTCAGGTCTTTTCAGGCAGAGGTGGCCTTCCCCTAGAGCCCAGGAGAGAAGGAGAAGCCAACTCTGCAGAGCAGTTTTTCAGCGTCCTAGAAGACGACAATCTCTGAATGGTGTTTTGTATGGTCAGCATTCCAGAAGATGAGGGTCTCCAAATGGTGTTTTGTATGGGGTTTTCACCTTCAAACTTGGTGGGGAGGCAGGGGAACATGATAGAGGGAAGTCCAAGAAGAGAGAGAGATAAGGAGAAAAAGAAATAGAGCAAAAGAGAGAAAGAAACAGTAGCAAAAGAATACCCTGGATGCTGTGTGAGAAGACAGAAAAGCAAGTAGATAGAGAGTAGCAATAAAGAGCAAGTGAGTTGAGGGCTTCCATCTCTGGGCACCTGCCCGTTTCACAAGGCAGCTCCAAATCCCAGGCTGTCAGAGCTAAAAGGGACCATCTGGTTCTAGCCTCTTATTTTATAGATGAGAGCCCTGAGACCCAGAGAAAGAAAAGATGCCCAGAATCATCCATGCAGCCCTGTGCACCAGGACTGAGGGAGCTGCCTCTGGGGCCAGGGCTTTCTGGGTGGAGCCCTGTTCTCTGTTCTCATCTATCTTTCCTGCCTGGATTCAGCCCATCTTTGACTGGGGAGTCATGACTGGGACTTGCTGCCTTCTAGCAATGCTTTTCTGCCAACTAACTGGAAGTCTCTCTTATTGCCTTGGTACAGGATATACTGCGGGGACACCATACAAGGTCCCACCGACCCAGAGTAATACTGCTCCACCCCCCTACTCCCCATCACCCAACCCCTATCAGACGGCCATGTATCCAATCAGAAGTGCCTACCCCCAGCAGAATCTGTATGCCCAGGTAGGTACACATCAAAGCCACTTCTTCTGCAGGTAGAGGAGCCTCCAGCCTGGGCGCAGTGTGGTGGGGTAGGGTGAGGAAGTGAGGGAAGGAGAGGACGCTTAGTGGCTCAGCTAGCTGTCCTTGTTGTATCACGGAAGCGATATCCCTGCAGTTTGCTTACTCCCTCACTCCACCTCAGCCCCTAGAGGGGTAAGGCATGAAGTCATTTAGATTAACAGAGCCCAGAATGTCAGAGGACAAAGGCCCTCAGAGATTTTCTGGCTCAACTCCTTTGTTAAACAAGTGGGGAAACTGAGACCCAAAGAGGGGAATGACTTGTCCAGGGTTACACCATGAGCTATTGGTTGGTCAAGATGAGACTCCAATGTCTTAGTCTTTTCTCTCTAACCCCCACATCTACCCTTCCTCAGTCTGTGAGCTGAGTGGGGAGGATGAAAGTACACAGGCTCTGCCACCAGAGCTCTGTGACCTTAGGCAAGTTACTCTCTCTTTCTGTGCCTGATGGGCCTTTCTGGGCTCCTTCAGCTAGAAGATGTATGCATTCCAGGATTGGTATGAGACAGGGGACCATATGGGGCTCTGGCACACCCATGACACATTCTTCTGGAGTGACAACTCTATAGGAAGTATAAGTGGTGAGGAGAATACTTTTTTAGTTTAAAAAACAGCTATATTTTAGAGTAGAAGACAAAACTTAAAAAAATAAGAGGCTTGAGATCAATTTATCTCATTTAATAGAAACATTTGAAGATTTCTGAATTAAGATGATATCAGGGGCTCCTGTTTACTTCCCCTGGAAGTCAGTGGCCAGTGGATTGTGGTAGCAGGAAGCAGCCATGTGATTCAGGCATTGGGAGTCACCTCGGACCACTGTCTTCATCCTTGCCTTTTTACCTAAAGGGAAATAGCTAATAAGAGACATCCTGGGAAATGCTATCCATGTATGCCTTTTTTTTTTTTTTTTTTTTTATTTGAGATGGAGTCTTGCTCTGTTACCCAGGCTGGAGTGCAGTGGTGTGATCTCAGCTCACTGCAACTTCCGCCTCCCGGGTTCAAGCCATTCTCCTGCCTCAGCCTCCCAGGTAGCTGGGACCACAGGCATGCGCCACCACGCCTGGCTCATTTTTTTTGTATTTTTAGTAGAGATGGGGTTTCACCGTGCTGATCAGGCTGGTCTCGAACTCCTGACCTCAAGTGATCTGCCTGCCTTGGCCTCCAAAGTACTGGGATTACAGACATGAGCCACCGTGCCCGGCCGCCATTTTTTTTTCAACATGTACTTTTTTTTACAACGTGCACTTGTACCAGTATGATACTACTACTAACTATCCTTCCGTGTATGTGTTCTGGAGTTTACCAACGCTGTTCACGTGCTTGGTAACTGATTGACTGTTATTCCTAACTTTAAATTTTAGGTAGTTTATAAAAGTTCATTGCAGTAAGTTAAAACATTTTAAAATGCTAAAACCAAGGTTAAGGGGATAGAGCTCTTATCCCGTTAGATCATCAAAGCAGCCTTAGGAGCAAGGCAGGACAGAATTAGGGCCTTATTTTTCAGACCAGAAGCTGAGCCCAGCACTGCACTGACCACAGTCACAAAGTAAGACAAGCAGAACCCCAGCTGGGGTCCGGACCTTGTGTCCTTCAGCCAGTGCTGCTCTCTCCATATCCCACCTGCCTCTCCAAATGCCTGTGTGACCTCAGCCTCTTTCCCCCAGGGAGCCTACTACACACAGCCGGTGTATGCTGCCCAGCCTCATGTCATCCACCACACCACGGTCGTCCAGCCCAACAGCATCCCCTCTGCTATCTACCCGGCACCTGTTGCCGCCCCCAGGACCAACGGCGTGGCCATGGGCATGGTGGCAGGCACCACCATGGCAATGTCAGCAGGTGAGGGCAGCTTCTGCATCAGTGTCCATCCCTTTCCTCTGTGAACTCAAAACGGAGCAGAGAACACAGTCATAGAATCAACTGCAGCGTAGCACAAGAGATCCTGCGCCAGGGGGCTTGGGAACCCAGAGGAAGGAGCCTCTAAATCTGTCTGTGGGGATGAGGAAGATTTCACCAAGAAGGGCATATTGAGCTAGGCCTTAAAGGGTGAACACAGGCTAACTAGAGAAGTGAAAGAGGGAAGGGCGGTGCAGAAAGAACATGAATATGGCATGTTCACAGAATGGAGGAATGGAGCCAAGGCCCTTAGGAAATAGGGGCTTGGAGTTGGAAGGTAGCTGGATCACTGGCAAGGATAAGATGGTGGAAAGTCTTGAACACCTTATGGTACCTCTATTGTGCACAAAGGGGGTCAAGCAGGGCAGGGATGCAGTTAGGTTTAAACATTCTCTGGCTGCAGAGTGGAGACAGGATTAGAAGGGGTGATTTGGAAGCAAGTAGCTCAGTAAGGAGGTTGTCAGTGTACTTTAGGGGAGAGAGATGATGCTAGCACTCCAATAACAGCAGGGGCACCAAAAAAGAGGACACAGGGGGCAATGCTCTTTATTAGGCAGGAGCTTAAGAACCTGTGCAATAATTATAATAATTACGAGGGATGAGACAAGCAGAAGTCCCCAAGGACCCTTTTTTTTTTTTTTTGGAGACAGGGTCTTGCTTTGTCACCCAGGCTGGTATGCAGTGGCACGATCTTGGCCTACTGCAGTCTTGATCTGCTTGGGCTCAAGTGATCTTCCCACCTCAGCCTCCCAAGTAGCTGGGACCACAGGCATGCGCCACCACACCCGGCTAATTTTTGTGTTTTTTTGTGGAGGCAGGGTTTCACCATGTTGCACAGGTTGGTCTTGAACTCTTGGGCTCAAGGGATCCACCCACCTCAGACTCCCAAAGTACTGGAGTAACAGATATAAGCCATTATGCCTAGCCTAGAGACCCAACTTTTAAAGAACCAGGTAGGATACCATCTGAGGTAAAAAAGTATAAGGGGTAGAGTGAGCATTTGGATTTTATTCTGCCCCTAACGTAAGGGTATGGTTAAGGCCTCTTACTCCCCAGATCAAGTAGGCAAACTGACTCAGTGTCAGCCTTGCTCAGGTCCTGGGAACCCAGTATCAATAGATCAGATCAGAACACTGTCCTTAAGGAACACCTAGGTTAGTGTGGGAAATACAACCACACACATCACAATTACTACTCAGTATGATTGTGCAGTAAGAGAAGCATACAAGGAAAAGTAAAAGGAAGGCTGGGCATGGTGGCTTACACCTATAATCCCAGCATTTTGGGAGGCCGAGGTGGGCGGATCACTTGAGGTCAGGAGTTTGAGACCAGCCTGGCTAACATAGCGAAACCCCATCTCTACTAAAAGTAAAAAAATTAGCTGGGTGTGGTGACGGGCACCTGTAATCCCAGCTGCTCAGGAGGCTAAGGCAGGAGAATCGCTTGAATTCAGGAGGCAGAGGCTCCAGTGAGCTGGGATCGCACCATTGCACTCCAGCCTGGACAACAGAGCGAGACTCCATCTCAAAGAAAAAGGGAAAAGGAGGACTTAGAATAGTGATTGATTCTGTCCTCAAGCATCAGAAAAGATTCTCCTAAGGAGGTGAAGTCTGGCAAGGTGGAGAAGGGCGGACAGCAGTTCATCAGGAAGGTGAGGGAGATATGGGGGATTTGGGCAGAGGGAGCAGCCATGTGAAAGACTGTAGCTTCATCCTCTTCATTCCTGTGTCTGGTACAGCCTCGTCAGGTTACTCTTTTCTCTCTGGATGCTCAGGTACCCTGCTGACTACACCCCAGCACACGGCGATTGGGGCACACCCTGTCTCCATGCCAACATATAGGGCCCAAGGAACCCCTGCGTACAGCTACGTGCCCCCACACTGGTAAAGCCTGCAGCCCATCCAAGTGAGTGTGGCCAGGGTGAGAAGTGGGAGGGGGGGATACATACAGGAACTGCCTCAAAGTCCCTGGTTTGGGTCTGGCGCACAGGTGTCAGCTCGGGCAGGTAACAGCTGTCAAGTTATCAGCTGCTTTCCTGCTCCAAGGTCCATAATATCACTCTTAATAATAGCTATCACTTCTGTTGACTGCTTGTTGAAATCTAAATAAGAACAGAAATAATAATAGCTATCCCTTTGTTTATGTTATCTCATAATCCTTATAGTTGCTCTGAAATAAGGATCATTAGCTCCATTTTACAGATAAATATGTAGTTCAGTATCACTTAGCCAGTAAAAATTAAGCTAGGGCTTAAACTTCAGTTCTCTAGTACTGAATTCTGTGCCATTTACCTTATGGTCTTCAGATTTCTTTTTACTTTGGGCCCCATTCTTCAAATGAACTCTTAACTAGATCATATGTTAGAGCTTTGATTGGAGCTGTTTGGAGGCTTGGGCTGACCCAGGCCACTGGCTTCCTTGGTCCCCTCAGCAGCTCCCGAGGCAGTGACAGTGAACCATAGTGCTCCAGGGATGTCACTTTGAAATCCTCTGGCCCACCACATCATCTGGCCTCCCCTATCTCCTCCAGGATTCTTGGCACCAGAGTACAACAGCTTCCACAGGCAGGAAGCGGGCAGCTTCACTAGGAAGGCACAGAGGCTCCATTGAGGGCTCCTGAGTTGAGGGGAAGGGGTCCAGAGGTTTCCTTGAGGAAACCTGGAATATCACTGACACTGTTTGGGGGCCTCTGGAATATCACTGACGCTGTTTCTTTCCCCTTTCCCTCCACAGATCTGGAGTCACACATTGTATGCAACTACTCAAGTCTTACACCGGTGCTGGAGCAGTTCCCTAGCAGCACCACCTCTATTTGCAAGAAGAGACAACGGAAGTGCAAGGGTCACTTTATGCATCTTTAATGGTTTTGATTTTTATTTTTGGTTTTTGTAAAAGCTGCTTTTTCTAATCTCCTGCCTCTCCCCGACTGTACCCCTCTTAGCCGCTGCCCTTCCAGCTCTACCCACTTCCTCCTACCTGACCAGGCCATGTCCTCTCTGCTCTTCCCTAAGTGTCCTGTCCCTGGGGATCCCAGTCTAGAGGCAGCAGAGAGTAGGGTTTATTGCAATGGTTCATCTGAAGGCTGGATTCCATTTGAAGAGCGTAAACAGATGTGGTCCAGGGTAGGAACTCAGAGCTGTTGAGCAGGCTGCATCTCTGGGGGAGTGTTCTGGTTGTTTTTCTTAAGCAAGATTAGTTCAGGACATTCCCATGTCCTGGACACAAATGAAATGTCTCCTGAGAACCATTGCAACAGACCAAGAACAAAACCACCTGAGTATGTAGGAATGTTATTAGCAGCTTAATACCCCAGGCCAAGAACCTGGGAAAAAAAGTCTTTAGAGTTTGGGGGAGGGTGGGGGGAGGGAGGGCATTGTGGGGAAGGAGAGGGGAGAGGGGAGAAGGGAGCAGTGTTTGCCTCATGGCTTTGGTTTGAAAGGTCTCTGGTCAAAGCATCTGGCCCTGGACCTTCTGATTTGCACAGTGATGTTAACTGACCTGGCACTTCCTCAAAAGGTGATTTTGACCTTAGACCTGCCAAGCGGCTGCAGGGTGGTGGGATCCCGGCATCCCGAGGCCTTGGAAGGCCAGATGCCCTGTGTCATCCAGACTTCAGCCTCTGAGCTGTCATGGACCCACTCTGATGAGGAGCTTCCTCCTGACTGGAGCGGGAACCTAGGGCATTTCTCTCCCTTTCCTTTTGCCCTTCCCAGTGCCAGGACTCACCTGTCTGACTGTAGAGCTTGCAGGCAGGCCAAGCTCTTGGTTACCTGTGCCATTCATGGCCCAAGTGAAGGAACCATATTCCAGGTGGGTGCTGGCAGTTCTGAAGGTCAGGATAGTGAAGGAAAAGCAATAGCAATAAACATTTCATAGACTCATGGAACTGAAGGGACCTTAGCAATCATCTCATCCATTCCCCTATTTGGCAGATGAGGAAACTGAGGCCCAGAGAAGAGGAAAGGACTGCCCTAGACCTTACAGTAAATTAGCATTAAATGCAGCCTTCCTACCTAGTGGGCACCTTGCCTACAAAAATGTACCTAGGGACAGATTGGCTTGGTTTTGTAAAAATTAAGTCGGCAGCGCCCATACCTGGTGAGTCTGGAACGGTCTCTGGGCTCCTGTTTCTGCCCTTTTCCTCCACGGACTCCAAAGGCGGGGGTTGAAGACTGGGCAGAAGCTACATGGGGGCAGATGGCAGGAACAGAAATGGCAAATGAAGAAATAGCATTTGGAAATTCTGTGAAGACATCTGGAACTTTCATCCTGTACCTGACTCCACCTCCAGGAGAAGGAGCAGGTGGGCTGGCTGAAAAGGAGAGGCCATACTTTTAGGACAGTAGCCCCTCATCCCGAGAGGAGAGGAAGAGGAGGAAGAGAGTGGGAGTCATCAGGAGAGGAGGACAAGGATGAGGCCCAGGAGACAGGCTCATTTGGGAGAAGAGGGACCCCTGGGACCAGGAGGTCCCTGCTAGTCTCAGCCAGGAGCCTGGATTGCCCAGGAGCAGCCTCTGGCACCCAGCGCTTGGCTGGGCCAGCAGCTCCTCTGGGGGTGGGGCACGAACATTTTACTGTACAAAATGGGATCATTGACAACATTTGGGACTTTAAAAAACTGCTTTCATTTTAAATTCACACAAACTTGGACATACCCTTACCCCTACCCCCCATGTCTCCCCAAGGGAGGGAAAAATCAGGAAACCCTTGGGTTGGAAGGAGCTCAGAAGCTGTCAGGCCATTCCCAGAAGGGTGAAGCCCATCAGCATCCTTGGTCTAGAGCCAGGAGTTTGGGGGCCCACCTTCCTGGGCTTCCAAGGAACTTTAGGACCAGTAAGAAAAAATTCAGCTTTTCTAAATTGTCTGTTCTGGGGTGCTGATGAGGTTTCACTTTAAAACAACAGAAAGTTTTCCAGTGTTAATTCACTTTTTGCAAATACCTCCTCCCACCCTCTTTGGTTTTGTAAAGGTGGGTAAAGGTTGTTCTGGATTATGTCATACGTGTTTGAAAAATGCCAAAATAATAATAATGATAATGATGATAATAATAATAGAAACCTTTGGATTTGTCAGGTGCATCACAGAGTTCAAAGCACTTCACAGCCTTTCATGTACTTGCCCTGAGAGGGATGGGGTCACAGTTATCACAGTCAATTGACAAATGAGGAAACAGGTTATGGAAGGGAACAGGCCCACAGTGAACAGCATGCTGGTCTGCCAGGCTTCCCAGAACCCTGCTGCCTCCATGTGGGCTGGGGTGGAACCACAGAGAGGAGAAAGGAAGAAGAGGAGACCTAGGAATGACCTTGTAAGTTTTGTTCTTTCTACACCAGTAAGTAAAACTAACAGCTGGACCTCAGAGTTCACAGAGCAGTTGAACATAAATTATCTGGTTTAACCCGATGAAACAGAGGTTATTTCTCCTATTTGATCCATAAGGAAATCAAGGCTTGGAAAAGTCAAGTGACTTGCTAATAAGTGACAGAGCCACTTGAATCCCAGGCTGTCTGCTGTCTCGTTCCCCTCCATCTGATCCCCACACAGGCCCACGTACTAAAGCATTTGTACTCTGTGCCCTATCTTAGCCCCTACTATGTAATTCAAGAGCAAAGGGAGGCCCCAAGGTGAAAATAGGGCACTGAAAGGCTGTGGTCTGGAGGAGCCCAGGTCCAGCACCCCTTTTTCAGTATGAGCCCCAGTTCAGCTGGCCTCAGCCTCTTGCTATGATGGAGATCCACAAGCCTGGCCAAGCTTGGGGAGTCACTGCAAAAGGACTGAGCCCAGGAGAGCGGGGGCAGTCATGTGCCTCTGGTAGGAAGGGCACAGTTACTGGTAAGGACACAGAGATCTAGTGGGAAGTACCATAGGTATCCTCCAAAGATTCTAGACGGCGCGGTGGTCAAGCGAGATAAAAAGTCAGAGCTGGAAGGGCCCTCTCATTGAAGGCAGGCAAGCAAGAGAGGACAAGGGATGTGGCCGCCGACAATGAGCACAGCACTGGCCCCAGAATGCAAACCCCTCCCTCCTCCTCACGCCACTGCCTCTCCCCAGGTGTAACACCCGTGGCCAGGATCAGGGGTCCAGATGGTTCCAGTCACCAGCCAACCCTTTTGAATTCCTCTACTTCTTCTACCTGACCCCCCTCCTCACTGGCCTGGGGCCGAGGAAGTTTGAGTCTGGGAGCTGGATTGCCTGCAAATAGTGAAAGCCTGAAACATAATGGTTTGCCGTGTTTTGAAAAAAATGCATATTTAATTTCTTCCTCATGAGATAGGAGTTGCTGTTCTTTCTTACCTGGCAATGACTCTAAAATGTATATCCCCTTTCCTGAATATCTAGCAGGGACACACACACCTGTCCAGAGCTTTTTTGGTATGCAAAGTACTTTGACATTGGTTGCGAAAGTCCTCCATTTTACAGGCAAAAAACCTAAGGCTCAGGAGGCTTGACACTTGCTAAAAGGTCACACAGCTTGTAAGTGATTCTTCAAATCCTCTGCTCTTTCTGCTGCCACCTGCTGGGCCTCTTGGCAAGCATGAAGGGAGGGGCTCACTGTACTTTATAGAGAGCTGGGAAGCCCAGTCCTCTGAGCTGAGCGTATTTCTATGAACTGCTTTGGGCCAGGACTTGTAATGAGCCCTGGGGAGGGACCCAGAGGCACATCTAGCTGGCAGCACAAGGAGGATGAGAATTTGCAACTAAAAGCCTCACTTGGACAAAACACTTTGGGGTCACAATGCCCAGGACTGAAGACATGTTCAAGGACAGCACGAGGCATCTTTCTATTGGGAGACCCATGTCCTTGGTAAGCATGCACACCTGGCTTCCTATCCCCTGAGAGCCTGCCCACTGGCCAGATCCAGTGAGTTGGTACTTCAAGAGGATCTGGTGTAGCCTTGGCCAAAAGCATACAGACTGAAGTCTCTGGGCTTGCTTTTCCCATGGGTGAGGACCAGAACCAGACTCTGAGCATCCTTACCCCTGGCCACCCAGATTGTTCCAAATTTGAGGTACCCCGTTCCCAGAGATCTGGGGGTCCTTCTTTGGAGGGCTTACTTTGTTCTGATGGCCTTCAGAAAGGAATCACGTGAAGTATAAAAGGACAGGCCCCTTGGCCACCAAGTTTTGGCTTCTCATACAGATAGGACTCATCCAGGATTCCAGTGAGGCACTGGCTAAGCTTCCATATCAAATTCCTCAGCTTTGTTCTGTGCCCAGAGTGAACTTTGTCTTCTATATCACCATCTGTATCAGAATCCCTCCTCAATTGCAGTTAAGTGAAAATACGTGGAAGTCTGCTTTTCTGTCCTGTATTCTCCCACATCACTACTGGCTGTGCAGCCTCTGCTGCTTGCCAAGTTCGGGAATCCAGAGAGGGGCAGTAGCAGAGTGGGCCAGTGGAGCCACCCGCAGAGCTGAAGAGACACACCGCACTAACTGATGGGATTCCACACCAGAGCCTCTGAGCGCAGGCACGCATGCCAGGTGGGCTGCAGGGTTTGTCCTTTACTTATCCATCTGCCCCTCTCCTAGAAAACTTGTTTCTGAAATTAGGCATTCTATGGTTCCAGGGCCCAGCCTTCAAAATTCCTGGCAGGCCAGCTTCAACATTCCATGGCCAGCCCTGCCTAAGCCAGACTTGGGTCCCGGTCCCTCAGTTTCTCCAGTGGATATATGCTGTGGTGCATGCTGTTAAGTCCAACCCAAAGGCCAACCGAGGCACACAGGAATTGGGACTGGCTGCCACAAAGCTAGAAAGGGACAAGACAGCACTTTCTTCCCTGTGGCCACATGGATAGTCCCTGGATATTCTTGCTGTGGTAGTGAGGTCCTCTACCCCATTCCAGCCACTGATAGCGGGAGGATTTTCCTTCCTGAGGAGAACAGATGTAACAGCTTTGCAGATAAGTACCAGCCCACAGGAATCAAATGGGTGAAACCCACTTTGGGCCTGACCCCAGCAAGACCAGCATCTCCAGGCCCCAGCCTTTCTCCTCAGGCCTAAGAGTCAGGGAAAGAGGGGAGACTGTCCCAGAGACCGTCTCCTGGGGTCAGCCAGATAGTCTGGATCTATGGCGTGACTCAAGCTCCTCCTTACCCAGGGGGAGGTAAGGCCAGGCCTCTGGCAACCTGGAGTTGTCTGTAATAATCTTGAAAGGCCCAAGGGCCTGTCCCCATCCTGATTTCAAGGCATCTCCTTCCCTGTTTCGTACCACATGACAGAGAAACCTGTTCTCATGGCATGTAACATCCCTGTGAAGACAGCGTTGTATATGATTTTGTATTTTTTAATTCATTTTAATCTACAGGTTGGAATCTAATTTTTAAATTTTATTGGAACTCACATTTTAAAAAGAAATAAAAACATTTAAAATAATAACAATAATAATAATAATAAACCTTTGACCAGTGTCTTCCAAGTAGTTTGATCAAAGAATTTATAGGTGTTTTCAAAACACAGTCCAGAGTGTAAAGATTGGAAAGCCCCATGGCCTCGCTTGTGTGTATGAAGTGTAAATCTGGTTTTGTTTTGTTGTTTTGGATTCTTTTGGGTTTTTGTTTTGTTTTGAAGATCAGACAGTGATCACTCTGAAAGATTGAAGCCAAGAATTTGTAACTATGATATTTACTGTAAGCTGTAGAACACTCAATAACTATTAAAAAAAAAAAAAAAAAAAAGTTTCCCAAAAAAAAAAAGTCTTAGGTGACTAGACTGAGTGGTTCTTGGGGAGGGAGGCACAGAAGACTGTCCCGGGCCAGTGAGTCCCTTGGGCTTCTCCCCAAGTTGATGCTAAACTTGTTCTCAGCAGTCAAGAAAAACCTATGGTGCATCTCACAGCTGATCTGACAAGGGTCTGCCCTAAGGGTCTCACAGCTGCTGGGGAGCTATAAGGGACAACTTCAGCACCTACCCTAAGTGTGTGATGTGGGAGCACAGTGAGGCCATTCAGAGTTGAAATCCGTAGAGCCATCTGCTCAATGAAGCTGACATCTATCGAGTGCCTAGTGTGTGGCTGGCGCCTGCTGCTCATGTTTATTAAGGCATTCGGTCCTCACAGCACAGGTAAGGTGAGCCCTGTTGTTAGCACCATCTTAGATGGGGAAGCTGAGGAGGGTAAGTACCTTGGCCGAGGGTACAGAGCTGGTGAGGGGCAGAGTTAGAACTCACATTTGGCATTTGGTCTGGCTCCATAGCCCACGCACCAAGCCCCATGTTCTGCCTATCTCAGAGTAAGCAAGGCCCAAGTTGGTTGTTGTTGTTGTTGTTTTTGAGACAGTCTCACTCTCACCCAGCCGGACTGCAGTGGCACAATCTCGGCTCACTGCAACCTCCACCTCCTGGGCTCAAGTGATCCTCCCACCTCACCCTCCTGAGTAGCTGGGACTACAGGTGCCCACCATCACTCCCAGCTAATTTTTGTATTTGTGTGTGTGTGTGTGTGGAGACAGGGTTTCACCATGTTGCCCAAGCTAGTCTTGAACTCTTGGGCTCAAGCGATCTGCCTGCTTCAGCCTCCCAAAGTCCTGGGATTACAGGCATGAACCACTGAACCCAGCGCCCTGAGCTTTCTTAAAAGATGGATTTGTCAGATGGGAAACCAAGGGGGACTTGATGGTTTGTGGTTACAGAAAAAGGACAGCTGAGAGACTCTGGTGCCTTCATCCAAAGCAGTCCCATCAAGTGCTATCAGTTTTGCCTCCTAAACATCTGAATCTCTTATCTCCCCTCTGGGTGAAGCCACTGCCCTAGCCCAGGCGCAGGCTTCTCTTCCTGGTTATCTGTCCACCATTCCTTCCCAGGGCCCGGGCGCCTACAGTTCATGCTCCATAGCTGTATCTCCAAGAACTCAGCCTCCTTACCTGGAGAGGAAACAGGCCAAAAGAGGCCAAGTAGCTTGGCTCACACTGCAGCTGAAATGAAAACTTAGACCTCCTTACTCTCTAATGCCTCTCACCAAATCTCACCCTGTGCCTCCACCCAGCCTCCCTTCCTGTCCTTGATCCAATATGAAACCCACCCACAGTGTCCGAGGCGGCACCTCTGGCCACAGGCATTGTTGGGGCTGAGTCACCATAGTCAAGTTTATCCGGTGCAGGAAGGGATTTTCTCCCAGAGGCTCAGCTCCAGGTCACAGTGGAGGAGCTGAGGGCCAGGAGGGGAGGTGGAGACTTGGGTCCCAGCTCCTACCATTCTGGCCCATAGGGAAGAGGGGTGGAGCACAGAGGTCAAGCTCAGAACTCTTCCCCTCAGTGGTCAGCCCAGAACCCCACCCTGTCCTCCAGCTCCCACTTCCGCGTGGGCCTGTTGAACTCAAGAGCTGACAAAGCTTCAGGGGTTTAGATGGAGCAAGCCAGAAACGCTTCCAGGTGAGGGTATGGGCCCTAAAGACCAAGGACATCAGACACACTCCTACTTGAGCCCTCAGCTCTTCATCCCACTCTTGCAGGCTAGCCTCAATACCCCAAGGGACAGGTGAAGAAATAGGCCAGGGCCACACCTTTCAGCAAGCAGAAAATTGGAGGCGGGGAGTCTGGAGGAGAGCACAGTGCTTACTGTGAGGGGGCGCTCAGCCCTGGCCTGGAAGCCTGCACCCAGCCCCCGTGCACCCTGGCTTGCATGCGTGTGTGCGCCTCTACCCAGGCGAGACGGGCAGGCTGCGGAGAGGGCATCTCGACCCCACAGCCCAGCCTTCCCCTGGGGAAGGAGGCCGAAGGCCAGCCAAGATGGAGAAGGCAGACCCTGAGATGCAGCTGAACAGCTGGCAAATAGGGACTCCAAGCACACTCTGGTAGCCGCAGGAAATACTTCCTTGGGTACACTGGTGATGCCTGCTAGTCCCCTACAGTGGACACCCTGTCCTACACTTTGGCATCCTTTTCTGCTCCAGAACATCCCTTCTGATGTCCACCCTCTGTTTCCTTTCCCTCTTCTGGTACGAGTGAAACATCTGGATCTTCAGAGGTGTCCCTCACCTTCCTGCCCACCTGAGAAGCCCCCGAGAGAGACACCTGTGCCCTAGGTACCCAAGGAGAGGTCAAATCCCAAAGCACATCTACCCAGGGCAGGAGGAGGACCCCAACTTGGTTTCTGCTTAGGAGAAAGGCCCTCCGTGAAGCCAGGCCTCTCACAGCCCCAGCATGGCCGCCCTATAGCTGCCCTGTGCCAGCTGCAGGCAGACCGGGGACTCCCCCAGGCTGGTCCTCTCCACACCTCCCCAGGTTCCATCAAGTGTCATTCATGGCCAGGCGCGGTGGCTCAAGCCTGTAATCCCAGCACTTTGGGAGGCCGAGACAGGCGGATCATGAGGTCAGGAGATCGAGACCATCCTGGCTAACACGGTGAAACCCCGTCTCTACTAAAAAAAATACAAAAAACTAGCCAGGCGAGGTGGCAGGCGTCTGTAGTCCCAGCTACTCGGGAGGCTGAGGCAGGAGAATGGCGTAAACCCGGGAGGCGGAGCTTGTAGTGAGCTGAGATCCGGCCACTGCACTCCAGCCTGGGCGACAGAGCGAGACTCCGTCTCAAAAAAAAAAAAAAAAGTCATTCTTGTTCTTCAGCCTCTCCGTGAGGCCGTTAGTTTAAATATCCCTCTCTTCCATCTTTAAACAACATAACACCAGTAAAAACCTCAAATTAACTGAAAATTGTCTCCTCAGAACCTGAGGCCCCACCCAGCTATGGCCTGTGCCAGGCTTCAGCAGGGAACCGTCTCCCTCAATCCACCCGGCCCTGGTCTCCCCCCTCCCTTGAGATGAATCCCACCAAGTTCCTGTGCCACTCACCAGGGCACAGAGCGGTCCTCCTCACCCCCCAGCAGCAACTGGCCTTGCAGGCTACCCTGTGCCCACCCCCTCCTCACCCGCTCCCCTGGCTGCCAGGACACTGCCAGGGACATTGCCCTCCCTGGTTTCTCTCTTGCCTCCCTGGCAGTGCCTTCTCTGTGGTGCCCTGGAGCAGCCCAGGCATCCGCCCCAGGCGCTGTCCCCAGGACATTTCCTCCCAGCCTAGTCCTGGCCTAAACACCCGAGTGCCTGTAGGTCTTCTTGTCTCCAGGTCTGTCTCCTGAGAGCTCCGGGTCTTCGCATCTAGATGGCATGGGACAGCCTCCACGGCTGTGTCACAGGTGCCCCCAGGGCTGTTCCTGTTGCCCCACCCAGCTGGCTGTAAGTCCTTGACCCATTTCCCATTACCAAACCCTAGCACAGGGATGTCCAATCTTTTAGTTTCTCTGGGCCACATTGGAAGAATTGTCTTGGGCCACATATTAACACTAACAATAGCTGATGAACTAAAAAGAAAAGAAAAAAGCAAAAAAATCTCCTAATGGGCCGGGCGCGGTGGCTCACGCCTGTAATCCCAGCACTTTGGGAGGCCGAGGCAGGCAGAGCACGAGGTTGGGAGATCGAGACCATCCTGGCTAACATGGTGAAACGCCATCTCTACTAAAAATACAAAAAATTAGCCGGGCGTGGTGGTGGGCGCCTGTAGTCCCAGCTACTCAGGAGGCTGAGGCAGGAGAATGGCGTGAACCCGGGAGGGGGAGCTTGCAGTGAGCCGAGATCGTGCCATTGCACTCCAGCCTGGGAGACAGAGCAAGACTCCGTCTCAAAAAAAAAAAAAAAAAAATCTTATAATGTTTTCAGAAAGTTTATGAATTTGTGTTAGGCCCCATTCAAAGCCATCCTGGGCCACATGCAGCCCATGGGCCGGGTTGGAAGCTTGCCCTAGGAATCTTAGATGGAGACGGAGGCTCCATCTCACCTGGGTGTGGCACCCACTCCTGTGGCTCCTTTCCTCTCCACACTGGCCAAGCAGGAACTGAATGCTTTGGAGGCTCCCTGGCGTCCTTGGCATAAGGCCCAGGTGCCCACTATGTGTTGGTGCCTGGCCTTTGCACATGCTGTCCCTCTCTGTGGAACACATTCCCTGGCCTGCACATCTTCCTCACCCCCATTCACCTCCCGGGCTCCACACAGTGCACTTCCTCAGGTGCTGCGCTGACCAGCGTGGTAGCTGCTGGCCACATGGCTTATGGAGCCCTTGAAATATTTGAGTTCCAATCAAGATGTGTAAGATACATTCCAGATTTCAAGGCAAAAGCAAAAACAGCTCATTCACAATTATTATACTGATTTTATAGTGAAATGAAAATATTTTGGATAGACTGGGTTAAAAAATATATTAAAATTAAGTTTACCTGCTTCTTTTTATTTTTCGAAATGTGATTGTCAGAAAATTTAAAGTCACATATGTGGCTCACACTATTTCTGTGGGACAGCCCTGCCTCTAGCTAGGGGCTTTGGTGAGAACCAGATGAGTTGATGGGTCTCCTCTGGGCCCTGCTTCCCCAACTGCTGAGGTGCAGGAACTGCAAGGGGAGGGCAGCCTGCCACGGTGCCCAACACAGGGCAGGGCTGGACAGGTACAAGTGGAACAGGGGGATAAGCTGGGAAGGGCACAGAGAAAAAGAGCTCCTCGTGACAGCACTTTCCCACCTTTTATTATTCAACACACGGAAGGGGATGGAGACACAAGGATAGGGCAACGGCAAGTTTCAATAAATAAGAGAAACAGGACGGACAGGCAGTGGGGCCCATGCCTGCACGGCCCCACATAAATAACCAGGTTGCTGAGCCAGAGTGGAGGTCAGGGCTGGGCCTGGCAGCTGCCTGCACTGCCCAGAAGCACTGGCACCACAGGGACGCAGAAACCACTGAGGCCCAAGGTGCGCTCCAGCCCCCCCAACACTCTTCTCCCTAAAGCTCCTGAGATCTTGGGGCCGGCTGGGCAGGCTAGGGCTCTGTATCACAGTCCTGCCGGGATCAAGTCTGTTTCTTTCGGTTTCATTTAAAAAAGCTGGGGGAGGGGCAGGCACATGCATTAAGCCCCTTCTGTAGCAGAGCCATGGATGGACAGCCCCGTTGGGGTCTAGAAGGCAGAGGCCCTGGAAGCAGCAAAAACGGGGCTGGATAAAGCTACTAATAGGAGGGATGGTAAAGCCCAGCTCCCCAGCCCCCCACAACCCAGCCCAGAAACTGCAAAGAGCTGAAGAGGCCCTGGGTACTGAGAATGTCTCTCCTTACTTCACAGTCAGAAAAGTGGACCCAGCGATGGCCACAGACGTGCCCAAGATTAGAACCCAGGGATTCATTCTCCTAGCCCAGGACTTTCTGTTGCCCCTTCCCTTTATAGACCTGCTGGAAGAGGAGGGGGAGGCACATCTGCTCTAGGGCCCTGTACAGAGGCAAGGGTGTGGCTAATTACCAAGGAATGGGGCCAGGGGTGACGGGCACGGGCCCCTCCCCTCTGCCAAGCCCAGCCCTCTGATGATACAGAGAATCCCGTGGGCTCCTAGGATCCAGCCAGGGCAAGCACGGGGGTCGGGGCATCCTGCAGGGGAGCAACCTGGCAGCAGGGCCGGGGCGGGGCTCAGTGTGCTCCTGTACACAGTGCCCGCCGCCACCTGCCTCCTCACTGGGGCGGACACTCCCACCTCCAGGCCTTGGTCTTTGCTGTCTTGTCTGCTGGGCCATTGCTTCTCGGTCCTCACAGTCCCAGCTGCAGCTCCACCTCCTCCAGGAAGCCTTCGGAACCTCCCAGGGCAGGGCCACAGTGTCCTCAGACTAGACCGCCCCTCAGATGACCAGGTTGCTCTCACTTAGGCGGACCACGTAGCGGTTCTCCTGGTGGACAGGGGTGAGGGGTCAGAGCTGAGTCAGGGGCTGGCTTCTGGCTCCAGGAAAGTGGCCCCTGTCTAGGGCCCACTGCACTTCCACCCCTACCCCGTCTTTGGTCAGGGTTGGCCCAGGTGCCGACAGATACCTTTCTCCTTGACCCTCACCTCAGTCTTGTTCTCTGCTGGGGGCTTCAGCCACTTCGTATGGCTTCCGCCACTTCCTAGCAGTGCCTGCTGCTCAGCGGGGAGGCCAGGCTGTGGGGAGTCAGGGAGATCACCCGCCGAGGGCCCAGCCTCCGTGATGGTCTTCACCTCAGACACCATTGAACTTGTCCGTTGCTCAGGAATTCGAGCCACGCGGAACCTGTGAGGAGAGTGGGGCAATCATCCCCGTTAGCGGGGATCCCCAGGCACAGAGAAGGCAGCACATGCCCGGGGTCACACAGCAAGTTCATGGTCCAAAGCCTGAGCCTGGAGGCCCGGGTGCCATGGGGGCCAAGATGCTGCCCTAGGGACACAAGGGTTCCATGTGAGACACAGCGTAACTGGGAAGTCCTGATCTCTCTGGCCACCCCCACTGCCCAGAGAGGCCCAATAAGGTCAGGGCTTCCAATGAGCAGGGTGCTCAGGGCCCAAGCTGGGGCCCTGCCTCCCCCTCCAGGCCCCCAGGCTGTCACGTCTTTACCTGCCCCTGCTGTGTCTGTGCCCACCTCACCTGCCCACAGATAAGATGGTGATCTCGCCCTGGCGCCCTGCCTTGGCCCCGGCCTTGGGAACCCTGGTCGAGTTAGGCAGAAAGCTGGGAGCAGAAGTAGTGGCAGCTACAGCCTCAGGGGACAGCAGCACCTCAGGCCACTTCTTCTGGCTACAACGGGAGCAGCAGGGGCCAGAGAGCGAGGCCAGGCCCTGCACGGTGTGGAGGTGGTGGCGGTGCGGGCAGATGTGCGGCACGTTCAGGGGCGCTGGTGGCAGCCTGCAGGGGGCACAGGCAGAAGTGGCCATAGGCCAGGCCAGGCCAGGGGCAGGAGACCACAGCAGGCAGTGGAGGGAACAGGGTGACTCGAGGAGGGAGACCCAAGTGGGAGATCCCCAGGAGGCAGGCTGGTTAATGGGGTTTTGGCCCCGTCATCTCCCACCAGCCCACTCACTTGGACACAGGCCTGTGGCTCGTCTGCACCAGCTGTTTGCTGTGGTACTCTTTCAGCAGCTCCTCCAGGGCCGCAGCATTCTCTGTGGGCAGCTGCAGTCAGACCCTCGCTCTGGCCAGATGGGACACGCCTCCCACCCCCTGCCTCAGCAGAGAACCCCCCATCTACCCTCCACACCACCACACCCAGCCTGGGCTGTGCACCTTTTCTCCCACTTCATCAGGCAATTACAGGAGGCAGAGGTGTGCACTCCTGGGTCAGAGAGCACCAGGTGGCTCGAGGCACCCTGGCAGGGAAGGCAGAGCAGGGGGGTACTCTGCCCACCACAGCTGCCTCACAGGCTTCTGGAGGAAACCCTCTTCCCCTGGGCACTGGGATGGGGTCAGACCTTCTCCTCACCTTTCTTCTCTGTGATCAGGCGCACCAGGACCCCAATGGTGTCCTCATTGACATCCTCAGTCCGGTAGGCAGGGTTGATTCCTGGGGAAGACAAGGGCCCTGATCCTCGGGAAGAGGGGGAAGTCACGCTCCTGAGCTAAACCACGTCTGCCAGCAGAGGGCACCCCTGGCCTTCTTAAGGGCCATAAGCATGTGCGTTTAGGTGACAAGTCTCCCAGAGCCCTGCAAATGAGGGATCCAGGCTCAGAGAAGCCCATATCACCTTCATGACTCAACGCCGCTGCTTCCTGCACCAAGAGCCCAGGTGCATACAGGCTTCAGGGCCACGAGAACTCCAGTCATTGACTTGGGCAGTGGAGGGGGCGGTGCATCAGCATCTACTGGGTCTGCACTGTCTCCTCAGCCTCAGGGAGCTGTGGGCTGCCACCCTACCCAGAACTCCCCAAATCTACAGCAAACTGCCATTCCATGGCCTCTCTACCGTGCCCTGTCTGTGTAACAATTTAAATGAGGGCCCCTAGTCAGCTTTGGGCCCAAATCTCAAGAGTGTGAGAATGGGCCACGGTGATCAACCCTGCGCCCAGCAGCAAACAGAGCTCCTGGGACTTGCAGCGAGGCAGCATCCAGCAGTTAAAGGAAGTCTCTAGGAAAACAAGCGCAGTCCCAGGCAAAATGGCCCTGAGTCACCACGTTCCCTCCTGCCAGCCTAATGATCCTGTCCCCTTCCTGCCCCTGCCAGACTTCAGTGTCAGGACTTAGAAGGGGCTCTGGCTCCCATGCTAGCCCCAGACAGCCCAGCGTGCTAGCAAGGGAGATGCCATTTCACTCATGATGTGGCCACAGGATCCCATGGGCCCAGGGGAGGGTGTGTGCACGTGGGCCCCTGCCCTGCAGGGGAGTGGTGGTGTGGGGAAGAAAGAAAGGGGCCCGGGGCCCTGGGGGTGAAGGTGGTAGCACATGCCTGTCCCTCTGGTTCCAGGCCTTGTAACTCAAACGACAGCCTGGAACCGAAACCCAAGCCCCTCGTGGTGCCTGCCCAGAACAGAACAGCTGCCCTGCCAGCCCTCCTGACACAGGGCACTCCCTCTACTGCAGGCCAGAGGTCAGAGGTCACCTTGAGTAACTCCAAGGCCATCTGACCCTGGAACCATACACACAACTGTGGCCTCTAAAGAGTCCAGATCCCCACATCTGGGCAAGGCTTCACCCAGGGTGGGATCCCACTGAAGCTGCTTGACCAGCTATGCCGCCTCTGCTCTGCCCCCACGGCCACACCTCTGTCCCCTCCTTTCCTCCCATGTTGTCAGTCTGCAGCTGTCACCTCCCAGGCCTCTCCCTCTCAGACCCCAGAGGCCAGGCAGGGTTCTGCTGGCAGCCCTCAAGTGGAGCTGGGGCTGGGCTCATGCCCCCATCCTCCCCACCTGGACCCCAGCCGGGCCTCACCACTGCCTCCACCTCCAGGGCCAGGCCCGACCTCCTTGTGCGCCGTGCAGTGGTAGCCCTTCCGCTTGAGGAGGTTGCACACCAGGATGCCCAACAGCCCCATGAGGCAGAAGACAGGCACGATGGCGATGACCGCGTACTGGGCGGCCGTCTCCTCTGGGCCACCTGCCCGGGTGCCATTCCCAGGCTGCCGTGTCTCACCACCGCTGCTGGCCCCTGCTGCCACCTCCACGCCACGTCGGGCCCGCCGACCCCACTCTGAGCATCACAGACGACGGAGGCAGGACAGAGGCAGTGACACAAACACAGAGAGACAGGGGCCCAGGGCCTGAGTCAGAGGGGGCTGCAGGAGAGCCAATGCACCCAGGGCAGCCCACTCCCCGCCATGCTGGGGATGCAAAGGTCAACCCGCTGCCCTCCTGTTTTCCTTTCTGGCCATCGAAGCATTGTCCTGAACAAGGCCTCCTCAAGATGCTCAGACACCCAGCCCCACCCTCCCCTCACGCTGGGGTCAGGGAGTGAAGAGATGGCACACAGGGCACGTGCCTCAGCACAGGGAGATGGGATCTGCCTCCCTGTGGCCTGGCCATGAATCCAGTGCCTCAGGGGTGACGGACTCAGCAGCGGGAGGAGGTGCATGTGTGTACCTGAGTGTGTGCGTGAGCTCACTCATCTGCATGGGTTTTTTTAGGCAGGGTCTCGCTCTGTTGCCCACGCTGGAGTGCAGTGGTGTGATCACAGCTCACTGCAGCATGGAAATCATGGACTCAAGCAAACCTCCCACCTCAGGCTCCCAAGTAGCACCACCACGCCCGGTTAATTTTTTATTTTTATTTTTTGCAGACAGGGTCTTGCTGTGTTGCCCAAGCTGGTCTCAAAGTGATCCTCCTGCCTTGGCCTTCCAAAGTGCTGAGATTACAGGCATTAGCCACTGCACTTGGCTGGCATGAATCTCTGAGGAGATGGGGACAGGGTACAGGGGACAGGTCAGCATGTGAGTCCCCAGCCCCCAGCTGTGGCTGCCACCTGCAGGATGCTCTCTGACACTTGGAAGCATGGTGGACAGAAACAGCCAGGAGAGTGGCTGACTGTGCCCTGCTGGAGACCCTTTGGCTACACGCCCTGCCCTGGGCTGGAAGAAGGACCCCACTGCCCCCACATGAACACTGCAGAGGCTGCTGGGCTCCAGCTCACTGGCCCCCTCCCGCACATACGCCTGCACCAGTCCTAGCACCAGTCTGCCACTCACCATCACAGCCGTGAGTACCCAGAGGTGCCCAGGAACACGGTTGACATGGAACACGGGGAACCCCCCAAGGCCCAAACCACCTGCGAGGAGGGAAGATACCACTGAGGCCCAGAAGTTTCCCCAAACACTATCCTTAGGAGAGGCTGGATGCCTTCCTTCCAGGCACCCTCATTGGTCCTGCCCCAATCCCATTTCACAGATGGGAAAACTGAGGCCTGCTCAGGATACAATAAGGCTGGGACCCCAGGATCCAGAGTCCTGGTCACCCAGCCAGGAGCCCTCCCCGCACTCCCTTTGGCTTACCCAGGCCAGCAGTCTCCACAGAGTGTATCTTGAGTTGCCGTGCCCACCTGGGCCTCCAGCCTCCTCTGAAGGCTGCAGCGGGCATGGGGCTGACATGGGCTGGAGCCCCATGCAGCTGAGAAGGTGCCTGGGGGGCAGAGCCTGCATAATGTGCCCTGACCTGGGTTCTGTGGGAGGTAAAGGGTGAGAGCACGGCCAGGAGTCAAGTCTGAGGATCCCTGGGGGGCCAGGCACAGGACTCTGCCCCCGGCCCTCAGGGCCCTCCCAGGACAGGTAGGAGGGCAGGGCAATGCTCACCAGGTCAGGCTCCTCTCCAGGTGGGCACTGCCAAACAGTTGTTGATGTCAGGGTGGCCAGAGGCCAGGGCAGCAGCTGGAAGAACAGTAGGCATTGAAAGAGGCAGAAAGTGCTGGGTGTGGGGTCTCCGGGGTCATCTATCCCCCACCTATTTCCTGAAAGCCCAGTGGTGAGGACCACTGACCACTCCACCCGGGCTTCAGGGACACACTCTTCTAACCTCAGTCCCTCACACTGAGGAAAACCTGTCCTGTCCCAGACCTGCTGCATGGCCAGTACCTGGGGAGGGAGAGAGCCACATCTGGCTCTGGAAAGTGCTGGAAACCCCAGATAAGGCCACATCAGGATCTCAAGCCCTTCCAGCTAACCAGAACAATGAGGAGGAAATGCTTCCGAATCCTCTCTCATATTCTGTCCCCGTTCCTCCCGCCTTGGGTCCATCTGTGCCCCCATCACAGCTGGGCATATCATTAACCAGCCTCATTTATCATCCCTGGAGCCAAGTCTGCAGGTGGCGCTTCCTATTCTGGGCCCTCCCTTCAGCGAAAGTCTCCAGGACCAAATCCTCCTCTGCCACCTCCCCTCGACACGAGGCCACCCCATTCGCATCCACACACCCAAACAGGGAGACACATCCCAAAGGAAAGCTCCGTCTTCTCAGTGTGTGTCCCCAGCCCATTTCACTAGGAGTTCCCTCTGTTTCCCATTGTTAGGAATGAACTGTCTCTCCTGAATCCCTCCCGGAGGAGACCTCAGTCCCCCAATTTGGCCTAGGCTGGATGGGGCCACCATCAGCTGCCCTGGAGATGGAACAGGGATCTCCTCAGACCCCAGAGTGGCTCCCAGCACCTGCTAAGGCTGGAAGGTCTCCTGTTGTAAGGAGCAACCCTTAGCAAGGCCCAAGGCCAAGTCTCGCCCTCCCTGAGCTTCTAGCGTCACAGCAGAAAGATGGGCCCCAGAGCAGACCCCAAGATGCTGTAAGTCTGTAATGCGGACTCGCCAGAAGCTCCAGGCAGCTGGCCTGATCCTATGATCCTGGGACCTGGAATCTGGGACCCCCCAGACCAATACAGATCTTGAACCCCAGCATCTGAGGTGCTATGGCTCTCAGGGTCCAAATCCCAGCCCTCTTTTGCCCAGTTTCCTCTTGGTGCCCAGCCTACCCTCCAGGCTGGGCTCTGTTCTCATGCCTGTGTGCCAACGAGCATCTTGCCCTCAACCATGCCTGCCTTGCCCATAAATGCCAGCAGGCCCTTCCTTCTCCACCTCCCTGACAAGCCTAGGTGGACCCAGAGGTGCTTCCTAGGGTCTGACTGCCTCAGAGTCTTCAAGAGCTGAGTAACTGAGCCCTGCCCGGCATGGGGTTCCCGGGAAGTGTCTGCACCCTCTTGCTGGAGGGCTGCAAGGCAGACGTGCAACTTTTCTCCTTCCCAGGGACCATCCCCCACTCACCACAAGGAAGCAGGACAGGGGCCGGCACAGCAGACTTGGCTTCATCCTCAGGCCCCTGGTGGTCACTGGCCTAGGGCAGATGGAGAGGAGGCTCGGCCGAGTGGCAGGGACAGGCAGGTGGCTGCTGTCCCCTCAGCACCACTTCCAGGATAACAGGACTCATGGGGAGCGGGCAAGGTGCTGCTGGGCAAGCAGAGCCCAGGGCTGCCGGCTCCACACCCCCAAGCCCCCAAGAAGGGGCTGCCCTGCCTGGGAGCCGGCCTCACAGGGCAGCACAAGGCAGGAAGAAGGCTCTGCAGGCTGGGAGACTTCCCAGAGGAGGAAGGGCTTCCTTCCCCTTCCTTGAACTGCCAGGTGCCCCAAGGCATCAGGAGGGGAAGGAAGTGCGTGTGGCGGCCTGTGTCCCTGATGACAGGGTTGCAACCAACACCCAACACCCCAGCCCGCCTCCACACTCCAGCCCAGTGCTCCAGGCTCAGGCTCCCGCCGCCTCCTCCTCACAGGTCTGTAAGCATGCCCGGCCTCTGCCTTCACTCCTGCTGCTTCTGGTCCAAGGAAGGCCTTTTCCTTTACCCTTCAAAGCCCAATGCGAAGGCCTCTCTTTCCAGAAGCTTCTCTAGAAGCTTTCCCCAAGGTGGGTCTGGCTCCCACAGCTCCCCGCCCCACCTAGGTCCTGGTCCTTCCGCATGGCCACTGTCCATACCTCTTCCAGGGAGGCTGACTCCTCCCTTGAGGCTGGGACATGTCTGGCCACAGCTCTGCCCCGGGCAGACCTATGGGGCTGGGGTGGTCATGGCAGCCAGTGCTCTGTCTTTGTCATCTCTCCAGCACCTACTGCGTGCGGGCACTGGAGAAATCGGTATGAACAAGACAGACAAGGTCCCCGTCTGCAAGGAGCTCCAGCCCAGGGGAGACCTAACTGCAAACAGAGAGGTGTCCCCGCCAGTTGGTGGTAAGTGGCAAGAAACAAAATAGAGTGGGAGTGCAGTGTGTGATACTTCAGAGAAATATCCATGGTGGCGCCACAGCCCACCGGTCTGAGACTGAGGCCCCCAGGTGATGGTGGCCTGCTCTGGAGAAGCCTTCAGCCAGTGGAGGAGGTAGACACAGCAGGACAAAGGACTCACATCAGACAGCAGAAGGTATGGTGGCAGAGCAAGGAAGTCCGCTGTGTACTCCCTGGAGGCCTGGCTTCAGGGACACCAGGCTGAGAGAAGCTGTTCTCCTCAGGTCACACGCAGCCTCTTAAGCCCAGGGGCAGCCTGGGAACCCAGCCACTGGCTCAGGGCTGCCGCAGGCTGAGGCCCCCCGCTGTGACTCTAAGCCCAGTGAAGTGAGAAAAGCGCCTCCTGTGGTAGGTCCCAGGTCACTCAGAGCCCTCTCCCTGCAGGCAGCCCGGCCTTCCCGCCTAGAATAGCAGCCCAGGAAACCGATCTGTCTACCCACCCTCTTGGCAGACCTCAGAGGGGCCCAGGGTTTGAGTTACACTCAGGGGAGGGAGTGGGCAGTGGTCACATCATCTCGGGACTCTCCAGGTCACTGGCAACCACTCTGGGTCCCAGGCCAGCTCAGGGGAAAGCCAGGGACAGGAGAAGGTAGGGCTACAGTATAGGGTGGAGGCCACACTTCGCAGTCAACACCCAACAAATGACACCCCCAGGCCATCTGGGGAGGGCCCCCTGTCCTTCCTCGAATTTGGTCACAAGTCTTCCTTCCAGTTTCTGCCCCAAAGTGTCCTGTCCCCTTGCCAGGGCCCAGCTTCCACCTCGAGCCTGTCGCCCCCATGGCCCCTCCCCTGTCCTTTGAGGGATCTAACCCACAGACCTGACCATGAGCCCTGAGTCCTCAGGCTTCACTTCCCCACTAGGCCTGACTGTGTATGACAGAGCCCGATGGTGGGGGAGGAGGGGTGGCAGACTGTGGCGGGCATGGTAGCTCACGCCTGTAATCCTAGCACTTTGGGAGGCGGAGGCAGATGGATCACGAGGTCAGGAGTTCAAGACCAGCCTGGCCAAGATGCTGAAACCCCGTCTCTTGTAAAAATACAAAAGTTAGCCGGGTGTGGTGGTGCATGCCTGTAATCCCAGCTACTCAGGAGGCTGAGGCAGGGGAATCGCTTGAACCTGGGAAGCGGAGGTTGCAGTGAGCTGAGATCGCACCACTGCACTCCAGCCTGGGCGACAGAGCGAGACTCCGTCTCAAAAAAAAAAAAAAAAAAAAAAGACAAAGCCAGGGGCAACCCGATAGCCCAGCCCCCGGCTCTAGCAGCCCTCCATGTCCCCAAGGTAGGCCCAGAGGGCTGATGCAGGGGTGAAAAGAGGCCAAACAACCACAGCAGAGAGCCCTATAACCACCCCGACCCCGGGTGGCACCTGCTAGCCCACAGGGAGCAGCTTTGCAGCTGCTTATCTGCAGACAGATGCAGAGCTGTGTCATCTAGAACCTTCCAGGAGGAAAGCAGGGTCCAAAGGCCCAGACTCAAAGCCAGCAAGGGCCCACTCCAGCACACGCACAGACACTGCCACCTAGGGCCTTGCGCCTTCTAATTATGCACCTTCTCATTACCCCAAATCAGCACTTACTCCAGTCTGGCTGCCCGGCCCCCACACTCAGCCCAGACTGAGCCCCCGCTGGACTTGCCCAGTCAGGTAGAAAGGCCTGGTGCACACACATGTCCACACCTGCTGCTCAGCACCCCTACCCCCTGCCCCATGAGGCCTCCACTGTCTAAATCAGCCCTGGAACCGTGACCAAAAAAACAGTTCAGATGGAAGCCCCTTCGGCTTCGAGGGGATCTGTGAAGGCCCCATATCCACCTCTGCCTCACCCTGAAGGCTGGGCAGTCAGTGAGGCGCCAGAGCCTCTGAAGCCTGACAGAGGAGAGCCACACCCAGCCACAGTGGATGGGGAAGAGGGGCCCCAGGGAGTAGCAGAGAAGGAACTTAGCTTAGAGGCCACTCCTCCCATGTCTCCTAGCCTGGGGCCCAGTCTCCACTGCCACCAACTCCCTGTGGGACCTTGACATCACTGGGTCTCAGTTTCCTCATCTACAAGATGGGGATGTTCATCTGGCTGGCAAGGCTGTCACGAAGTTTTTGGGGGATTTCTGTTTTGTTTTGTTTTTCTGAGACAGTGTCTCACTCTGCTGTCCAGGATGGACTGCAGTAGCACAATCACAGCCCACTGCAACTTTGAACTTTTAAGTGATCCTCCTGCTTCAGCCTCCTGAGTAACTGGGACTGCAGGCATGCCCCACTATGCCTGGTTGAATTTTTAAATTTATTTTTTGTAGAGACAGGGTCTCATTATGTTGCCCTGGCTAGTCTCCAACTCTTGGGCTCAAGCGATCCTCTGGCCTTGGCCTCCCAAAGTGCTGGGATTCCAGGTGCGAGCTGCTATGCCCAGCCAGTCATGGGGTTTAAAGGAGGTAATGAAGCTAAAGTAGGTCATGGGATTTCCTTCTCCACAGCCCTTCTCCTCTGCCCTGCTGGCAGAGGGCTGTGATTAAGTATTTGTTTGCTTACTTGTTTATTCCTTGCTCCCCCACTAGACAGCGGTGAGGCCAGGGACGTCTGTTTTATTTGCCACAAAACTCCACACCCAGCCCCATGTCTGAAGCAGGCCTCCAAACAGGCTCACGAGGCGGGGAGGGTTTCCTCAGACTCAGCCCTCCAAAAAAATGCCCGAAAAATGAGAACCAGAAATTCCCTGGAGAAAAGCCAACTAGCAAAGGCCATGGCCAGGGCCCCAAGCTGAGGGCCCCAGACCGTGATTGAGGCCATAGGCGGTGGAGCCCCAGTGAGGTGCAGCCCCGGAGGCCTCAGAGAAAGAGGAAGCTGTGCCACCAGCCCAGGCCACAGGCAGCTTCCCCTTTCCCAGAACTGAAGCTCGCTGGGGTCACCTGGGCCCTGCCACGCCACTCCCCTTCCCCTAGGCGGGGCCCTCCCCTTCCCTACAGTCCCTAAGCTCTCCCAGGGCCTGCGCCCATTGCTCCTGCCCCGTCACCCTGTCTCTGACCTCCAGGTCAGTCCCGCCCTGCAGCCTCGGTGCCCTGACACCTAGTTCTGGCCCTGGCCCTGGGCCAGCTCCCACCACCCTCAGGATGGTATCCTGATGTACCGACACCAACCTCCCCCACCCACACACCTGCCATGCTGAGTGCTTTCCACCCTCACACACACTGCACCTGCTTTCTGCTCTCCCCTCATCGCTTGGCCAGCACCCACTCTTCCTTAGAGCTCAGCTCAAAGTCACCTCCTCCTGGAAGTACCCTCACCCCCACCTCCCCCTCAGCATTCATGGTGCCATGCAGATCCCATTACCCAGCCCCTTCCCCACCACGAGCTGCCTGCTCCATGCCCAGTGCTGACCCGGGCGGGTATGGGCTGATTTGGGGGAGAAGGCAGAAAAGGCGCTCTTGGTAGAGAGCCCAGCTATGCCGAGCTAGAAGGGCCAGTGAACAGGCTGAGGGGGAAGGAGCCCAGAGGCTGGGGTGGGTCAGAACTCAGATCTGAACCCCTGGGTTAACTTGGGGATACAAAGTGTGGGGTGCAGTCCTGCTCTGCTCTGTCCTGCACTGGCTCTGTGGCCCGCCTGCAGAGGGCTGTGGTGAAGCTGAAAGGAGAGAATCACATTAAGTACTCAGCACAGGCCTGGCACAGAGTAAGCACTCCCCACACTTCACTATGACTCAGTTTCCCTATGCGTGGAATGTGGAGGAGAAGGGTACACAACTTTTTTTTACGTTCAGTGCCTGGCGCAGAGTCTGGTACACAGGTGGTGCTGGGTTCGCCCTGGTGGGAATCTGGAGGGTGGGAGGGTAGAGGAGACAGTAGGAGTCTGGAGGAGTCTGGGAAGGTTGGTGGGCAGTCCTCAGGTCACACCAAGGCTCAGCTGCCTGCCAAAAAGCCTGCACTTCACCCTAGGGCCTATGGGAGCCTGGAAGGGTTAAGCAGGGGAGGGAGAAGAATGAACAGTTCGGTCTCAGCAGGCTCCCCGGGCTGCCTGCCAAGAGAGGCTACACTGGGGGAGATGGAGGTGGGGGCCAGCGCCCACCTGGAGCAGGGCAGGTGGGGAGGCAGCTACTCTGCTTCCCAGATAGTGGCTCCTGAGCCTGTGGACCTCCCTCTGGCCTTCAGAGGCTAGGGTTGCCTGGAAACACAGCTGGACACAGGCCTCCCTTGGCGGTGGCCGCACCCAAGGCAGGAAGACAAAGGCCACCCATCAACAGAGAAATCCAGGTTAGCAAGGAGCCCAGTGGTTCCCTGGCAACTGGGGCTGAAGTAGGGCAGTGACCACACTGGGTGGCTTTCCCTCCTCCACACTCACGGGGAAAGGAACAGACCCCAGCCCTGTGCAGGCTGGGCCCTCGTCCTGGGTTGCTGCCTTTACTTGGAGGAGAAGTGAGCATTCCTGTTTCACAGCTGGGCAGACTGAGGTCAGGGGAGGTCACTGGCGGGGGTCACAGAGCCAGTAAGAGATGAAGCAGGAATGGAGCCCAGGACTGTCTCTTTTCTGCCTCCTTTCACCCTGCAACTTAGCCCAGGACCTGGCACATCCTTTCACCCTGCAACTTAGCCCAGGACCTAACACATAGTAAACGTCCTTGCAGTGTTTGCCAACCTGATGGTGGAGGCCAGCAAGCTAGTAGCACCCAGTAGGTAGCTCAACTGAGGGTCTGTTACTAAGGACCCAGGAGGGCCCCAGGAGAAGGTGCTGTCTGCACCGCCATCCCATGGGGCCTTTAGGAGTTGCCTGCATCTATACTCCTTTGCATATTGTTCTAGTCTGTGCCAGCTCTGGCAAGAAAGGGAGCTGGGAACTGAAAGAGACAGGAAGACCAGGGAAGTCTGGGAATTCCCAGAGCGGGGAAGAAGAGGTCCCAGGGTGGAGCCCCAGCTCACTAGGGCTGCTGCTGGGATCCCAGAGATGTGCGGAGGCTGGCTCAGGGCCACTCAGTGAGAAGGGCACTCCACTCCCGCCCCTTCCCACAGGCCTGGGCAGCCATGAGCTCCCAGGTCACCACACTGGGGTATGTACCCCTCAAATCCTAGACCCCTAATCCTGTACCACCTCGTGGCCAGGCAGCAGCTGCTCCCCAGCCCACCCTCAGCCACACCCCTAGAAGCTGGGCATGGTTCCGCACCTCAGACCTCCTGGCTGCCACCGGGCCTGGGCTTCAGTGGCTCAGGTGGATGGGGTGGGGCTGAGGCTAAGGGGGCTAAATTGGCTCCTTGAGGCCAAGAAAAGGGCTGAGGTGGCCACACCTGGCCCACCCAGCTCCTCCCAGACTGGGTATGGTACAGGTGCAGTCCTCGCCCCACTTCCTGGGTCGAGTCTGGGGCTGAAGGAGGGATGTCTGAGCCCAGACAGTTATCTCTGGCAGAGAGGGGGCTCCCTAACCCTCCTCACTGAGCACTACTGCCTGTCCCCTTCCCACTGTAAGCTGGGTCTCACCCCTTAAAGACAGTGTTCCATGCTTCACATGGAAGAAACTGAGGCTCAGAGAGGCCAGGTGGTAGCCTGTAACAACTTCATCTTGAAGGAGATGAGGTTTACCTACCCTGGAGTAGGGGCAACTGGCAGGCGGCCCTCGCCTGTGCCACCCAGGCCTGGCATCTCCACTGCTTCTGGTCCACCATCGACCTGTCAGCACCACGGACAGCCGTGTTGCCAACCCTGGCCCAGAGACAGGACAGCAACGGGTCTGGGGGTGCTGAAGGACACCTCACTGCAATCCAGCTCATGCTCTGCTACATCCTCCAAGAAGCCACCTTTGCCACCTGCCCCGGCCATAAATCTGATCCCGAGTCCCTAATGTGCTCAGTATGGGCCCTGCCCCCAATCACCCTGACCTGGAAGACCTGGGCGGAGGCTTTGGGAGGGACTTGGGGGAGACCACAGCCCTGGTCTGCCCCATTCTCCAACTCTCCCCAGACTCGGGGTGCTGCGGAAAGAGGTCTCCCCCACCCCTCCAGGGCCATCCCAGGTCAGGTCCTACCCAGTGGAGCTATGCTGAGGACTGGGGTCAGTGCATGTGCAGTGATGGGGCAGGGAAGAGACAAGATTGGGCCCTGGAGCAGCCCACCAAGGTTCAGACTCTGGCTCTGTCACTTCGTGGATCTGTAGCCTTGGGCAGGTTACTTACCCTCCCTGAGTTTCAGGGTCTTCCTCTGCAAACAGGGGTGCTAGTCCCTGCCTTATGGGACACTGAGGGCTCTCAAAACAGCCCCACTAGGACCAGAAGAACCCAAGCTCAGGACCAGGCAACAGCCAGCCGAGGTCACCCAGAGGCTTGGGTGTGGCAAGAGTGCTTTGGGGAACTCCATGTAAATCCTGGCAGCATGAGTAGAGGGGCCTTGGCCTCTCTGGGAGGGCCCTGGGTGCCCATGTCCCAGCCTCTGTGCAGGCCTGCATCCATCTGCTCCCACACCAGCCAGGGCCACGGTCAGGAAGGTAAGGGGTAGTTCAGCAGTCAGGAACCCAGCCCCAACTTCCCAAGCCTGTTTCCCAGTTGCACCAGTGCAGCTGACCTCACGGTGTGGTGGAGGACTCAGTGTTCACAGGCAACAGGGGCTCTTCTTACAATCAGGCCTTGGGTCAGGCATCCCCTCCTACAGGAAGCCTCCCCAGCCTCCCTGTCAAGGGGGCCCCCTCCCCTCTCGAGACTCCCACACCCCCCACCCCCGCCATCAGTTTTCAGTCTCCCTTGACTCCTCTAGAAGGGTTGAGGCTCCTTGAGGGAGGGAGGGATTGGGTGCGTGCAGGAGGCCAGACACCCAGCGCGCCGGTGGTGCGGGTGGCCAACGTCCTCCCCTCTCACTGTTCCTCCTCACAGGGCATGCACTGGGCTAAGCACAGGTCCCTCCTCTGGAAGCCCCCACTCCTCTCTCTACCTGCACACTCAGACCCTGCGTCTAACTGGCTGTAGAGGTCCCCGCTGTCCCCCTCTGTCTGTGACAACTAGCCAGGGCACTTGCTCACAGCCACATGGGCAGTTGATTTATAGAGCTCTCATCTTTCCCAGGATGGCCTAGGAAAGAACTCTGGTCTTCAAGGCCAGCAGACCTGGGTTTGGATCCCAGTGACACTGGGGCCTAGCAAGTGCCTCCCCTCTCTGGGCCTTGGTTTCCCTGCCTGTGCTTGGAGGGAATGATGACCCCCAGGAGTATAAGGCTGAGGATGTGACAGCCTCCTGGGCCGTAATCCCAGGGATGGGCAGAGTAGGGATGCAGCATTGGCTTCTGTCCTCTCTGCCACCCCAGCCCCACCCAGCAGCACCAAGCCTAGGCCCAGACACGGGTTCAGCACACAGTGGGTGTTCTCTCTGTCCAGAGACCACATCCCTGCTCCCCCATCGATCCTGAGTGGGGAATGGCGCCAAACATGCCCTGCTGGGTGATCTCAGGCAAAACCCCTTCCTCTCTGGTCCTCGCTCCTGCTGACCTGGTAGAAGGGCCGGCCCCATAACAGAGGTAGTCAGGTGCCACCCAGCCAGACTAGGTACTGACCAGCCTGGCCCTTCTCAAGAAACTAATGTTAGAATTGTCAGACAAACCCTTTGACCCTCACCTCCTGCCTGGAGACCAGGCTGGGGGCTGGGCGGGATCTGGAGGGCCTGACTCCAACACGAGTGGCTGTGTGACTCAGCCTAGGGTTGCTCTCTGAGTCCAGGTTCCCCCATACCAACTTGGAAAGGAGAGGGCCCGGGTGAGTGCTGTTGTGAGGAAATGCTGGGCCCAGGGCCTGGCGCACAGCAGGACCTGAGCAGGGACAGTTTCCTCTACTGACACAAGATGTCGAGGACCACAGCAAGCACTACACTTGCCCCCTACCCACAGGAGTGGCCGTGAGTCTCTGCCCCCAACCCCCGCACACATTCTGCCTCAGGTCATGGTGAGCACCAGAGACCTGGGTGCAAATCTCCCGCTGCCTCCCAGCACACAGGTGCCGGGATCCTAGGGCAGCTGCCAGTCCTCAGGAAGAGGCCTCGCCAGCACAGAGATGGCAGTGGGAGGGGGTGGGCTGCTGGCCACACTGGCCCCACCAAGCTGAGCATGCAGTGCCCACAGGTGCCCCAAACCTGTGGCCATTCCCCAGCAGTGAGGGAGGACACCTGGCCGGTGGCCCGCAACAATGAAGAGAGACTAATTTCGGGCCAGGAGGGCTTCCTGGGCGAGGCGGAGCTGGGGCTATACTCTGAATGGCCAAGAGGGTTCTAGAAAGAAGGAAGCTTTAAAAGCAAAGGCAAGGCAGACGAGGCATCTGGCAAGGAGAGGCAAGGGTGAAGATGTAAATTCTGAAAGACCTTGGAAGGAAAGGCCTCAATGCCAGATGAGGAGTTTGAACTATACTTTGTAGGCAAAAAGCAAGAGTTACTTTATGGAAGTCACTCTGGCAGTGTGTGGGAGAACCGATGTGGAAGCAGAGAAGCTGGAACCAGAGCCCGGGCAGGGATGGTAAGGCCGGAGCTGGAATATGAGGCAGGCGGACATCGGGAAGGTGTGTCTTGGGCCTACTTCCAGTGCTGGCCAACCTCCAGCCGCCAGGGAAAGTGTAGACACAGAATGGCGAACTCAGGACAGAAGGCATGTACCGTGTCTGGAGGGTGAAGGTTCTGGGAGACCTTGGGTAAGTCCCTGAATTCTCAGAACCTCAGTCTCTCCTACTGTGAAATGAGATTGCACCTGACCCTATGAGTAGCGGCAGGTGCTGACTGGCCCTCAATGTCTCCCCTTCTTGGCTAGACACAGGCCCCTCCCTCTAGCAGCTATCACACCAGTCCCAACTGTGGCCACAAGTGGAAACCCAGCCTGGCCCCACTGTCATCCCCAGAGGCCCAAGTTCCCAGAAAGGTTTGGCTTGGCTAGGGCACAGGCTGAGGCTGGGGGCCTCCTTCAAGGCTGGGATAAGGAGAAGTTAACCCTTCCCCTCTTGCTCCCCCTCCCAGGCCCTAAGCTATTTCCACCTCATTGCTGAGGATGGAAATAACTTGGGCTCAGCCCCTAGAGACCATGACAGCTATTTTCATCAGCCCCAAGCAGCACAGCTTCAGTCATTGCAGAGAGGACCGAGGGACAGACACCATGATCCCCAGTTCCAGTTCTTGGCCAAGTGGCCAACAGTGGTCAGAGCCAAAAGGGGTCTCTGGGAAGAAGAGGGAGACCGAGGCCCAGAGACAGTAGAGATCAGCTCAAGGTCACTCCCTGTCTGCTCCCCACCACAACATGCAGATGGATTTGGGGAAATGCCTCTAGAGCAACTGCAAAGAAGGGGAGGGGGCCTCTCAAGTATGATGAAGGTCACCTGGGACTCTCAACTTTCCCTGCTACCCGTAGGCTGTGCTGCTAACTCCATACACTCTTCAAAGCCATGGGGACACTCCCAAAGCCAGGTCCAGGCTCTAGAAGGCAGGGGACAGGTCTTTCTGATGATGTCTGGTTGGGAGTGAGGTCTGGGGAGGAACAGGAATACCATGTTACCCGCCCATCCCCAGTGTTCCAGACGTGTGTACACACACACATCATACTTAGAACTCACAATGGGACACCGTGGTAAGGCCACGCCTATTAGCCCAAGTTTGAGAGACAGAAGCCCAGGAAAGCCATGAGCAGTTACTAGGAAGGTGGGTGATCCTCTCTCTCAGGTCTCTGGGGTCAGAAGACCCGAATTCCAGTCCTGGCACTGTCCTGACTCTGTACGACCTTGGCCAAGTCACTTTGCTTCTCTGATCCTCAGTTCCTTTCTCTGAAACATAGTCACTACATCTCAGAATCACTGAGAAGATTCAACAAGACAGAACATGAAGTGTTCAGAACAGTGCCTGACACTGTCCCCGACCCTGTCCCCCATCCCTAGAATGCAATCAGCATTTTCCGAGGACAACAGCAGAAGACAGAACTTCCAGATCCTACAGCAAATGCCACCCACTCCCAGACTAGGGAGCCCAGCTTTCACCCCACCCTGCATGAACCCCACAGGCCCCATATGGGAGAAAGGGCCTCAGAAGGGTCTTGCCCAGATGGCGAAAGGGTTCATGCTCTCCAGCAAGAACTTAGCCTCCCAGACCAGAGACCACTCCTGGGGAACAAGTCTCCCCACTCTCCCCAACCCAAGGAACTGAAGAAAGGATACATAGAGAAGTGAATGTCTATGGATTTGGAATCCATATTGTCTATCAATCCATTTCATGACAGAGGACCAGGAAGCCTTTGGGTGGGAGGCTAATGTTTCCTTGGCCAGTTTTGGAGAAGGCTGAGCTTCCAACCCTATCAGTAGCCCCTGAGTGCAGACCCTGGGCCACTGTGTCCCCAAGAGAAGCCTGGCCCAACCCCCCCACTGCAGTTTTTCTGCCTGAAGGGAGAACACAGGCGGTTGACCCAAAAACAATAGAGGATCCCAAAATGATGATTCACAGTCCATTCAAAGCCCAGCACCTCAGTGTGCAGATGGGGAGACTGAGGCCTGTGCGGGGATGCGGGGGGAGTCTGAGAGCAAGATTGTGCCTGGGTCCACTGAGAATACAGATTACACAGGGGCAGAACTTTGCCAGGTGTAGGGACTTCGATGCATGGGTGTGTGGGTGCAGGTAGGCGGGGACACACTGAGACTACCACAGGGCCCCTTCCCTGCTGCCAGCTGGGCCACCCCACCAGATGTCGCCCATCCTCGGCTCTCTCCTTCAGCCAGGGCACGTCCCTCAGGGTCCATCTCCTCACTAAGCTGAACTCCTAAGGGGTGCCCTCGTGGGGACAGCCCTGGAGACCCTTGTCTCCTGGTTCCCCAACTTCCTCATCACCCCCCATCTGCTGGAAGGTGTCCTAGGTCCGGTCTCTCCTCCTCCTGCCTCTTACTCATCATCGCCCTAGGTGCAGACACACACACACACACACACACACACACACACACACACACTCTGACACCACTTGACCCCACACGCACACCATGGCGCCAGCTAGCTTGGCTCATTCTCAGTCACTTGGTCTCCTCTCCCTCTATTTCACACTCACAGTAACGGGTGGCCCTGGCCCTGCGCCGGTCACGCCCCAGGCCACGCACTTCGTGACCCCAGTGACCCCGGGTCTCTCCCTCACAACACACGCACACACGCTGCCTGTCTCCCACACACAGAGCCCCTCTGTGTCGCCTGCTCGGCCCGGCGTCACCGCCCAGTGTTCCAGCCACACGTTCGCCCGGCCAGGCCGCCTCACGCGCCGTGTCACCCACAGTCACGGGCTGACACCGTCCAGACCCCCCCTCGGCCGCCCCGCGCCGCAGCCGCGCCGAGGCGCCGCCGTCCAGTCCGCACCCCAACCTGGTCTCGGTCCAAGTTTCCCGGGCCGGGGATCGCTCCGGCCCCCACCGGCCCCTCACACTGCAAGTTCCGCTGCTTCCCCGCGCGCCCCCCGACAGCCACGGCGCAGGGCCGGCCCAGAATCGCGGCCGGAGGACCTGCAGGTCCCGGGGCTCGGAGACTGGGGGGGGGCCGGTGCGCGGAAGGCGTCGGGACAGGACGCGAGACTGGGGGAGTGGGGGGGCGGCGCGCGGCAGGGCTGCAGCATCCGCCGCGCCCGCGAACTTCCTCAGAGACGCGGGGAGGCAGGGGGCGCCTCTAGGGTCAGTATCCCGCTGGCCCGGCCGCGGGGAGCGGACTCTGGATGGGGGCTACGCGCGCCCTCCTTACCTGGCCGCGCCGCGGCAGCTCCAGCTCGGCTCCCCGTTCGACTCGGCGCCCCGGCCCGGCTCGGCTAGGGCCAGTGAAGCAGCGAAGCCTGCGCGCCTTTTGAATGAATCGCCTGCCGGGCCGGGAAGGTGCGCAGCCCCGCCCCCGCACGTCACGGCCGCCGACCCCGCCCCCGACGTCAGAGCCCTGGCTGCGCCCCCGGCCCGACTCACCCCGAGCCGCGGAGGGTCTGGCCGCTCTGCCGCCGGGCGGCGCTGCTCTACGTCGCCCTCTCTCGCGCCCCTGGGAACTGCAGGGGGCTGCGCGGGACTGGGCGGCGAGACCCAGAGGGCCTCTTGAATCCGCCTCTTCAGGGCTCCGAACCAAGAAAGAAGGGGTTGTGCGAAGCAAGATAAGGAGACTGGAGACTGAGATACTCCTCTGGGTCCTCTTACCATTGCCAGTGTAACTAGAGCCACCTCTGCCCCTTTCTGGGCCTCATCTTCCTCCTGCCAGTTGGTGGCCAGGAAGAATAACCTCACTTTGCCTTGTTGACGAGGCCCAGGCCCAACCCTGGAAACCCTCACCTAGTTGGTGAAAAGGCCTAGTGAAGGTGAGTCTATAAAGGAAACCCACACAGTGGGCTTCGGCACATCCTTCCGGGCCTAGTGAAATCCTATAGGAGGCGTCTCCTGCCTTCACTCCCCCACTCCGCGCACCACTTCTCTCTGCCAGGGTGTTAGTTTCCCTCCAGCAGGACAGGTGACTCAGTGCCCCCTCCTAGTACAGCCATCCCATCCTGCCAGTTTCCAACGCCAGTCATCACAAACTCCAACCACTATTCACACTGTATTCCGACTCTGAATCGTGTCCCCTGGAGTTGTGCTACAGGGTGTGCCAGGACTGGAGGGAGCAGCTCAGTGGCCTGTTCCCCCTCTCAGTACTATTCAGGGGATCTCAAGCGGCCCTCCTGGGACAGTAGGGCTGATGGGAGACTGAGACACCAGGGAGGGCCTAGTGCTGGGCCAGAGGCCTGGCTAGGGTCAGGATAATCACAGCCCATGACAGAGATGGAGAAAGGAAGGTAAATAAGTCTGCTGGGGATAGATAGCTGGGGGTGGGGTTCTAAACAATCATAGAATCTGAACCCAGGGGCTAGGAGACAGGAAAGGTCAGGTCCCCAGGGTCCAGGAGATTCCAGGAAGAGAACTGGACACCGCACGAGGAGGGGAGCCCGGGATGAGTTTCCATTCCCCTGGGTCATGCCCAGGTTGTGGGGGAGGGGCATAAGGAGCTGCAGGTTATTGGTGTCAGGATCATGACATCAGCACCCTCATATGTCAGTGGAGACCTCCAGGGCTAGGGCAGGGATTCTTCCAGGGTCCCACATCCCAGCCTATGGAGAGCCAGAGCAGCCAGAATGCCCTCCACTCCTGGAAATGTTTTCTTTGTGAGGGGACCATCTACACCCCAGCTCTAAATTCTAGAGTTCAAATGGTGGCAATTTCAGGCGTCACTCAATAAACCAAATGGGGAAAGCCAGGTGTAGTGGTCACATCTGTAATCCCAGCACTTTGGGAGGCTGAGGTGGGAGGATCACTTTGCCCAGGAGTTCAAGACCAGCCTGGGCAACATGATGAAGCCCAGTCTCTACAAAAATATGTGGGAGAATCACCTGAGCCCAGGAAGTTGAAGCTGCAGTAAGCTGCGATTGTGCCACTGCACTCCAGCCTGGGTGACAGAATGAGACCTTGTCTCAATCAATAAACTAAATGGGGAAATGCTTTTTGGTTAAGGAGCACTGGCTATTAATCAGACATCCTAGAGAGGGTCCAGGCCCCTCTCTACCACCAGCTCTCTGTGAGGTTTTGATCAAATCCACCCCCAACTCAGTTTCCTCATCTGAAAACTGGGGTGCCAGACATATTGCCTGAAGGTCATTTTAGTTCTCTGTGGGAGGGGGCTACCTGGCTGCCCTGGCAGCAGCTCCATAGGGTAGATCTCCTGGGGCCACAGCCCAAACACTTCTCGCCCCTGCAACCCCCAGGTTAGGAGGTAGCTTAATTATTATTTACTGCTGGGTGGATGGGCCAGCTTCTCCTGCAGGCAGCTCTGACTCTGAAACCGCTGTGACGTGAGCCCCTCCCTGAGAGTCTACCAGCATCTGGGTTGCTCCACAGTGAGTAGACACGGAAGGAGTTGTGGAAGCCACAGGAAAGATTTAGACTTGCTTTTTATGGAGCTTGGAGAACCACAGGCTTGAGAACAAAGGACTGTCAGAATCACAGGTTTTCTAAAATCCTGGCATCTCGACTGAACCCATGGAGTCAGCATTGGAATCCCTGAGCTCAGGGACCTCAGAGACCATCTTGTTGAACTTCACATGGTCCACAGCTGGGCAAGTGGGCCCAGAGGATGTGTGCACCTCATTGTGGGTACACAACACAAGGTCCCAGTAAACTGGGATGAGCTGTGATGGGGATCTGGAGGCAGGGGCACAGGCGCCATGCCCCAGCCAGGCCCTGTCTGGGGTGGGGATCCTGGGTCACAGGATCAGAGCCACCACAGTGTGGCTGTATATAGGGGGTCTGAGTAGATGACTGCCTTGGGGTCATGGACCAAAGGTAGTGGGTGCCACTCTACTTGCTGGCTGTGCTGGAATTCCAAAAGGAAGTACATACAGTACAAGCCTGGAGGAATGGGAGGCTCAGACTTAAATTTCAATGCTCCAGGCCAGGCGCAGTGGCTCACGCCTGTAATCCCAGCACTTGGAGAGGCCGAAGTGGGAGGATCACCTGAGGTCAGGAGTTCGAAACCAGCCTGGCTAACATGGTGAAACCCTGTCTCTACTAAAAATACAAAGAAAAAAAAATTAACCAGATGCGCTGGTGGGCGCCTGTAATCCTACCTATTCAGGAGGCTGAGGCAGGAGAACCACTTGAACCCGGGAGGCAGAGGCTGCAGTGAGCCAAGATTGTGCCACTGCACTCCCGTCTGGGCGACAGAGCGAGACTCCATCTCAAAAAAAAAATAAAAATAAAAATAAATTCAATGCTCTACCCTAGGCTAACCACCAGCAGGCCAAGTCCTAACCCTAAGAAGGTGGGCTGCTGTCCTGTGTTTGTGTCTTAACTCCAGGGGAGGGTGGGCTCAATCTGAGGAGAAACTGAGGCTAGGAGGCCAGGATGGGGCTCAGCCTGGGGCCAGGCCAGAAGCTGAGCTGGGGCTATCTGGGTCTCAGGACCAGGTTCAACCTGCATTTAGGTCCAGACCCCGGCCTGGGTCTGGAATCCCACTGGGGTGGAGGTGTCAAGTCTTTGGTGACTGCCTCACTGGCCCCCTCACGGGAGGCCCAGCACTCTCAGTTCCACCCATCCCAGGTTCTATTGCCCACCTGACTGGTGCTTAGGGAGGCAGGTGTGGGGTCTTCCTGGTCCCATGGTGAGTCTGAGAGAGGAACCCAGAGCCATGAACTGCAGACGATGGGGCTGGTGGGGACCCTGGGGACTGTCAGGGTGAGACTTGCAGTCCAGTTACCCTCTGGGCCCAGAATATGAGCAGGTCAAGAGCTAGGGAGTATGAGCCAGGCCCAGGGAGGCAGGTGGCTTGCTGAAGCATCTGAGGTTAAGGAGCCTGGAGAAAGAAAATCTAGGGGAAAATGGAAGAATATACGCTTTGGTGTCACATAGTGCTTAAGTCCCACGTCTGCCATTGCCAGGCTGTGTGACCTTAGGCAAGTGACTTCACCTCTCTGAGAACTTGCCCATCCAAGCATGTAATGAGGATCTGCTGAGACCTCATATTGGGGGCACCAGCTTCTTCCAGGCCGCTGGGCTCAGAAGCTCCCTCTTCTCTCCCTTCCCTTGGTGGAGTGTTTGTCCTGGGCAGCAGGGACTCTGCCCAGTTTACCCTGATGCTTGCTCACTATCTCCCTCCCGAGTCCAGCCCATCAAACTACCTCTGACCCAGCTTGGGATGCCGGCTGACTTGCCTTTGCCAGGCAGGACTCCTTACTGGCTACAATCGGGCCTAAAATAGACTTCCCTTGCCGCTTCCTGCAACCTGGCCTGTGGCTTAAGGTCTGTGGGGACACAGACTTGGTGTTTGGCAGGCATGCAGAAGATGTGAAGGGCTCACAGAGGTCATCCAGGTCCATGGAGGGACAGACACTTGCCTGACATCACACAGTGCAGAGAGGCCAGGCTGGAGCTTGAGTTCAGGCCCTGGGGTCCCCCATCCCCTCCCCAGGCCCTGCCCAGATGGTTTAAGGTAAGGCCTTAGCCAGACTTGCTCCCTCCAAGCCCTCTGGACCAGCCCAGTGCTGAGGCTGGTTTGAGGTGTGTGACAGGGCCCCTGGAGGCCAGCTCATTTAGCCTTCTGCCTCCCCTGGCTTTAAGGGTCATTTCCTGGCTTTTCTGACCACAGGAAACCTTCCTGCCTGGGCTCTCCTCCCCAGCTACCCCCAGCCTCAATGCTGCCTTTCTGTGTGACCTCAGGTATGTCCCTGTCCCTCTCTGTGCCTCATCTTTTCCATAAGGTAGATGGTCTAGCTAAATCCTGCCCCTTGTCCCTAACCCAAGGGACCACCTAGAGAACTCCCTTGAAGAGGAGATGGCCTCTGGCTTTGACTCTCCTCACTCATCTGGGGTCTGGATCCTCTTCCCAGGGCTGGTCTAAGGAACATTAGTCCAGCCTCAGGAGTGACTATGTGTGGCTCTGGGTGCTCAGGCTGTCTCTCCCGTCCTGCAGCCACACCAGGCGGCTGGCCATCCTCTTCCATGAGATACAGAGACCTGAGCAGACAGATTCCAGATTCTATCAGTTAGTAGGCAGGTGACCTTGAGGAAGGCATCTAACCTCTCTGAATCTCAGTTTCCTCATCTGACAAGGAGGGTAATAATGGTACCAACCTCCCAGGACCATTGTGAGGATTCGAGATGATCCATGCTCCTGGCTTGCAGCAAACACTAAGTGGAAGCCGGGTTTATTCAAGACCTACAGTTGATTCTCACCTGAATTCTCCAGATTTAATTCAACAAATATTTACTGAGCATCTACTGTGTGTCACGCACTGTGGCAGGCCTGGGGATGGAGCAAAGAACAAAATCCCACGCTCACGGAGCTCCCAATCTAGCCTCCCCTGCCTTTTCCTCTTCCCCCATCCACCTAGGCCTGCACCAGGCTCCTCTACCCCTCCTTGCCTTGGTTTGAGCTATTCCTTTTTTTTTTTTTTTTTTGAGACAGAGTCATTCTCTGTCACCCAGGCTGGAGTGCTATGGTGTAATCTCGGCTCACTGCAACCTTGGCTTCCGGGATTAAAGCAATTCTCTGCCCTAGCCCCCCAAGTAGCTATGACCACAGATGCATGCCACCACGCCTGGCTAACTTTTGTATTTTTTGTAGAGATGGGGTTTCTCCATGTTGGCCTGGCTGGTGTTCCCTCTTAACATCAAACCCAAGCCCCACTTTCCCCCACTCCAGTGGCTAACCATACTCATACGCTTTAAAGCAGTAGTTCTCTACCTCGGCTGGTGAAGCTAGATCATGGTGTCAGAAGCCGGGGTGGTGGTTACCCTTGAAGGGCAGACAAGAAGGAGGTCTAAGGGGAGCTTCTGGGGTGATGAGATTTTCTGTTCCTTGACCTAGGTGTGTTCACTTTATGAATACCCATCACGCTGCACACTCATGATTTATGTCCTTTTTTGTAGAAATGTTGTATTTCAACTAAAGGTTTCTAAAAAACATATAGACACCTGGGTCCCAGCCTCAGAGTTCAGATTTAGTTGGTTTGGGATTGGCCTGGGCCCTCATGATTATAATGCACATCCCAGGCTGAGAACCACTGCTTCGGAGGAGCTAATCCTTCCAGGAGCCTCCCCTGGGCCGGGAGCCTGGGGTCTGACACTCATTCCAGGGCCTCCCTGCCCACAGCTGATGGGGTCTGGGCTGTCCACAGGCTGGCCAGTGCCCTGGAATGTGGCCCTCTAAGTAACAGTGGGCTGGGCCAAGCCCATTCTTACTGAGGCACTTGAGTGGGGGAAGTGGTGAGGATCTGGCCTTGGGTATCTTGTGCTAAAACTGAAGTCTGCCCAGGGGACTCTGAGTGGAGGAGGCAGAGCCCCTGAGGTAGGAGAAGCTGGAAAGCAGTGGAACAGCAACTGAGTGGCAGTGTGGGAGGCACTGGCGACTCAAGTGGAGAGGCCAGATGTCCTAAGATGCAGCTCTGATGTCTGGACCACTATGCCCTGTGACGACAGCTCCTTGCTGCCAGTTCACGTCTTCACTAATAAGCACTCTTCTAGTTCACAGGCACAATGAATCTCTTACTTGCAATCCAAAGACCTGTGCATGCCAAGCAGCAGTCCTGTGCAGGAAGGGATCATTAGCCTCATTTCACAGGTGAGGAAATGGAGGCTCAGAGGGGATACAACTTGCCCAAAGGCACATAGCTAGTTAGTGGCAAAGTTAAGATCTCAAACAAGGTCTGTCCAGCTTCAAAGCCTGTGTTCCTTCTAATGCTTTGTTTCGTTATAAATTCCACATGAATGATGCCTCCTACTCCATAATATATCTGTGCTTATTAATACAATCCCTTCCTCCCCAGATAGCCCCAGTAAAATGATGCTGCAGGGAGATGGTCCATGTCCGTCCTGTGGTGTTGAGGACCCAGCAGACCCCTGAAAGGTGTGCTGCCAGTTTGCAGAGCATGAGCTTGCATGCCCCTTCAGGGACTGACTCAAAAGTCAGTCATTTAGGCTGGAAATGTTCATGCATGTGGCAGAGCTGAGGCATGATGTACTCTTTTCTAGTGATGGCCACGAGTTCTGCAGGTGCACTCTGGTGTGGAGGGCTCTTTGTCCTTGCACAGCATGGCCCCATGTTGCTGGGCCTATGTGTTCTTGTGTCTGATTTAATGACAGACCTCTTCAGACCACAAATCAGACAGACTTGGATTCTACCCCTGCTCCATAGCCTTCAGAGGGTTGGAGCAGGGCCTTGGCCTTCATCAGGGTTCTCCAGCTGTGAGGCTTTGCTGGAGAACATTGTTTCCTGGAGGAGCTGTAGACAGACTCAACGGGAGGCCTGGCTCTTTATCTGGAGCTTCAGATTCCCAAGCTCCGTCCAGGCCCACTGACTCAGAAGCTCTTGATTAATACGTAAATAATTTATGTATCATGTTTCCACGTTTACATGTCATCTGCAAGGATTCTACCATGTAACCCTGGTTACAAAGCACTGGACTAGTACAACCCCTTTATTTTCCTGATGAGGAAACTGCAGCCCAGACACTTGCCCAGGGTAACACAGCAAATCGTGGCAACCTCGCCGTCCAGCACTCTTCTGGGTCTCCAAGGCCTCTCTTCTTCTCAAGTGTGTGGACGTCGGAAGGCCCATGTGGCCAGGGAGACTGAGCCCTGAGGTTGCTGACAGGAGGCCACTGTGGCCACCAATGCAGTCATCTGGTGTTTCTATTTATTGACTCTTTAAACTTCATCATCCAAAGAGAGTTAATACATGACTGTTTGGTAGCAAGAGAAACATAATCTAAGAACACAATGACCCACCCACCCCAAAGAAAACCAAAACCAAACAGAACAAAACAAACCCCATCTGAAACCAAACCTTTGGAGTTTTAGCTGAAGAAGCGAGGGGGCTGAGGGTCAGAGTGGCTCCCTGCATTCCAGGGGGTCAGGCAGAGGCTGCTCTCAAGTGGAAGCCTTCTCTATTGAAGAGGCTACATTCAGCCCTTCAGCTTTGGGGGGTCTTTCCTGAAGGGGCTTCCCTTGGCAGGAGGGGTGTGGAGATGGATTCAGTGGTCAGAGTGAGGGGCTCCTAGGTCTGCCCTCCAAGGTGACCGTATGTGCCAGTGCATGAGACACAGGGAAGCAGGGCCAAGGACTGGGGGCGACTGTGAGGAGATCACGGGCCCATTTCTCCTACCTGAGAGAAAGCCCTGTCCAAGGCCCCATCAGTGTTCCCAAATGAGGGAACCACTAAAGGCACCACCAACAAACTGGGAAATGACAAAGCCTGGCAGGTCCCCAGATGGCAATCACTGCCCCCTAATAGTCAGCATCTTGATCTAGAGGGCAACCCAATCAGGCGGGCCCTGGAAAGTTTATGTCAACGGGCAATGCTTAGCGCCTTGGACATGCAGTGTGCGTACATGTGCCTGTATGAATGGAATGGGGCTCAGGGGCGCATGGGTTTCTCCAGGAAGGCCTGGTTAGAGTCCCAGGGTTGTCCCCAGGGCAGGAATAGGTTTCTTTTCCTCATGTCATTTCCTCAAGTCACCCCCACCCCAGGTCGCCAGGTCACTGCATAAATAAGTGCTTGGGAAGGTACACATCTAAAAAGGAACATAAATACTGTACATGGGGAATTCCCCAGCCTTCCTGCTGCCCTCTAGAAAACCCTCCAAATATTGCACATGGCCCTCCCCAGCCCCATGGGGTCCAGACCCGGCTGTGTCTTTGGTAGAAGCTCCAGGGTCAGAGGTCCTGGTCAGCCCACATGTCCCCCACCAGATCATGACTGGGAGCACGGAGGCAGCCAGAGGGTTGGGAGAAGCCATGGCCTGGCTGGTCAGTGGGTGTTCTATCAGGAATGCTTCTGTGAAGACGAGGCAGAGCCCACGCAGACACATGTGTGCCCCTGGCCGGACACTCCTGGTCAAAGTCTTTGCGTGTGGGCTAGGAAGAGGCAAGCAGGCCGAGGGCAGGTGGGCGAGCGAGTCCTGGGCCACAGCAGACAGGGTCACACCCTCCACAGGAGGAGGTGGTTTGTGCTGTCGTCTCGGCCCACAGTCTCACTGCTGCTGCCGCCCCCACTGCTGAGTCGGAAGTCCTCATAGCCATCACCTCCACTGATAACCAGCATTTTAGGCCTGGCCGAGGCGGGGCCTCGGTGCCGAGGGGAGTCCCGGTGCTCCAGTGACGGCAGCTTCTCGGGGCCTGGGGCAGAGGGGAGGATCTGTCAGCCTGGGGGCGAATGGAGGCTTCACTGTCCCATCGGGGCCTGAATTCCCATACCCCAGAAGATAGGAAGGAAGATGTGCACACTTCCTATGGGGGAATCCCACCTTCTGTTAGCTAGGAAGTTATTTAGAAAGAATGCCCGCTTCTTGGCAGCCAGACTTCTTATGTCCTATCTGTAATCTCTAGTCAGGAGTGACGTAACTTCCCAAGGTGACACCACTTTTGATTTTTTTCTTTTTACAATGTAAGTGCCCTGTAAGACGCCACTTTCTCTCTTGATTACTGCATGCAATGTCCTTGCATTAAATAAGCCTCCTACTTCCAACAGCCCTTTCCCAGGTAGCTTAAATCTTCTGCGAACCCAGACAACTCCTGACCCGAGGCTTTACTGCTTCCTGACTTCCATGGCCACTTCCTCTTGGGAATATCATTTCTTGTCCTGCCAAAGCAAAACTTTTCTGGTTGTGACCTCCTGATGTACCTCATTTCCTGATGTTTCACTTTTTTTTTGAGACGGAATTTCGCTCTTGTCGCCCAGGTTGGAGTGTAATGGCATACTCTTGGCTCACTGCAACCTCTGCCTCACTGCCTCAGCCTCCCGAGTAGCTGGGATTATAGGCACCCGCCACCACACTCAGCTAGTTTTTGTAGTTTTAATAGAGATGGGGTTTCACCATGTTGGCCAGGCTGGTCTCGAACTCCTGACCTCAGATGATCCACCCCCTTCAACTTCTCAAAGTGCTGGGATTACAGGTGTCAGCCACCACGCCTGGCCATATTTTTATTTTTATTTTTTTGAGACAGGGTATCACTCTGTCACCCAGGCTGGAGTGCAGCGGCGCAATCTCTGCTCACTGTAGCCTCGACTTCCCTGGGCTCAGCCTCCTGAGCAGCTGGAACCACAGGTGTGTGCCACCACACCTGGCTGTTTTTTTCTATTTTTTGTAGAGATGGTGTCTCACCATGTTGCCCAGGCTGATCTTGAACTCCTGGGCTCAAGCAATCCTCCCATCTCGTCCTCCCAAAGGTGTGAGCCACCGCGCCTGGTGCCCTGCTGTTTCACTTTCTAATTCTCAGTCCATTTTCTGTGCTAGTGCCATTCTATGTTGTTTTCTGTTGCTATTTCTATTTCCTGCTCTGTGCATCACTTTCTGATTCCACTTCCTGCCCTATATATCATTTCTAGTCCTGTGCTATTTCCTGGTGTATATAGGAAATATATACAACAGGATGTATTTCCTATATACATATTCTATTTGTGACATATTCTACCTCTTAGGTTACAGTTCCCTCCCTGTCTCCCATGACATTTCTCTGGCCAGACCTTTATATACACACAACACATGCAGGTGCGCACACAAATACACACACACAGACACACACATATACACTATCCTAGATTTCATTTGGGGACTTCCATGACCTATTTCCTGTCATATATGCCACCTCCAGCTCTATGTGACATTTTTTCTCCTTCTCAAAAGCTCTTCTGGCAGGATAATGGGAAGTCCTAAACCAAACGTCCATGATCCCTGGCTTGGGGTATGAGGCACTGACCCACCTGTGTCTGGGGGAGGTGGTGGGGTTGGGCAGAGCAGGTTGAAGCCATCTGGCAGCTGGACTGTGGCCAAGAAGCGGACGTGGCCGGTGTGTCCCTGGCCAAGGCCTGTGGGGCTGAGTGGCGCCCGTGGGCAGCTGACAGTACTGGGCGAGGTGGGCATGGTGAGGACAACACCAGCACTGGTGCCCACCCACAGCAGCTCCTCACACACCAGCAGCGCTGTGATTCGCAGACAGGCAGCCTTGTGCTGCCGGATGATGGCATCCGAGCCTGGGGTGGGAGACAGACCACAGCTGGGGCCAAATTCGGGCCCTGGCTCAGCCTCAGCCTCCTCTACGATCGGGCAGAAAGGCTCCAAGGAGGGTGCTGTGGTAGTTTGAGCTCAGTACCTGCCAGCATCCTGTGCACAGGAGGGGTAACGTCTACTTCTGCCAGCTGCTCAAAGGTGTCTGGATGGTAGAGACACACGTGGGCGCTACCTTTCAACGTCACCCACACACCCAGGCTGGAGTCCACCATGCAAGCCACGCTGCGGCTTGAATCCTGACCCACGTAAAACGTGTGCTAGGGAAGGCAGGGAGAAGATGGGTCACTGGCAGGCCTGCCTCCCTTGGCCCACCCTAGCCTGGAGCTTCGCCAGTGTCCATCCCTCACAACTCACACTAGCGTTTGGTCCTTGGTCTGATTAACCTTTCAAAGCTTGGTTTCACCAGCGCCTCCCAACTTAATTCTCAGGAATTACAATGGAGGTGCTCTTTCCCCATTAAACTTGAGTGATTTAAGGATCAGAGAACTTCAATGCTTAAAGGATTTTAAAATCAGTCACTGGCCTCCCCCTGGACAGGTGGGGAAGCTGAAGCCTAGAAGGGAAAGGTCACACAGCAAGTCAGTCACAGAGCTAGGACCTGAACCCAGGGCTTTGGACTCCTGCCCAGCCAACAATGGAATAAGTGAGAGGGAAATTAAGGGAACCCGTTGCCCCTGGATACTTCTGACATGTGTGCAAGTGACATGTGCAGCACTAAATGCCAGAGTCTAATGCTAATGGATGTTGACATCAGGAAGGACTCCTGTCCTATCCCCAAAGGACCCTAAAACCTGAGTTGAGAGATAGAGTGGGCAGGAGGATGAATAAGATTCCTAATATATATGGGACACTTACTGTATTCCTCATCAGCTAGAGAAGAAATGAGGATCGAAGGAGGACAGGGACTGGCCAGTGTCACTCTGTGGTCAGAGGAAGGCCCTAGCCCTCTGCTGGATGCTGCTTATGCCCCCACCATGGTCTCCGTCTCCCTCTCACACAGACCCAGCTCATCCCACGGTACCAATTCCATCCCCCCACCCCCTGCTACCTCCAGCTGCAGCGTGTCAGGACTCAGGACAAGGACTCGGTTCTGGCAGCCACACCACAGCCGCCCACCCACAGACACCATCTTGGTGATGGGGCTCCCCTGGGCGCCCAAGGTCACTGATTTGAAGTTCTGGGGGTCCCAGAAATGGCCTGGAGTGGGGTAAAGAAAACAGGAAATTCACTCCAGTTCTAAATTTGAGCCTCAGTCTCCCCTGAAATGAGATGTTAGCATTCCCCTTTATAACCAAGGACACCAAGGCCCAGAGAGGGCCTGGGAGTTGCCCACAGCCATATCTCCAGGAGACAGCCCCAATACTAGTAAGGGGATAGGGGCAGGGTGTGGGGGAGAGCAGATACTCACCTGCTTCCCTTTGGTAAACCACAAGGTCTCCATTGGCCAGAGACACAAACACCTGGTTATTCAGATACCTGGGTAGGGAAAAGAGGAAGGAAGAAGGGAGTTCAGGCAGCCAAAGTGGGTTACCCAAGACCAGGGGAACCACAGATAGAATGGGTATGGCTCCCAAGAGGCCACCTCTTCCCACCTATTGTTCTCCAGGTGGGGGTTGCCTGAGGCTAAGAAAAGGGAGTGACTTTCCCGAGCTCACACAGTGTGTAAGAGGCATAGCTAGCCTAGGGCCAGGCCTCTGGCTTCCAAAGCCTCCACAGAGAGGAGGGACAGTAGAGCAGGGGGCCCAGGTGAACAGAAGGAGGCCTGCACGTGTGGCCGAGGACAGTCTAGACAGGAAGGGCCACCCTGGGGCCTTACAAGATGCAGGTCACAGAGGCTGCGTGCTGGAGCTTCATGCTGTTCCTGCGGTCACGGATGCTGTCGGAGGACTGGTACACGTGGACACTGTGGATCGGGGTGTGCACCTGGGACAAATGCTTGGGGCACACCAGCCCCTGGAGTCATCCCTCCACCTCTTTGCCCACAGCACCATGTCTTCAATGCTGGGTGCCTGCCCGAGGTACAGAGGTCCCACAGCCTCCCTGGGATTGTCAGACCCACCGACATCCCTGGTTAGCAGTACCCCTGAGGTGTGACCCAAAGCCCTCCTGCCTCAGCTCCAGGGGACCACATGATTTCCAGAGCAGGGAGCTCAGAGTTCTGGCACTGGATCCCTAGTCCCTCCCCTGTCCCTACCAGCCATCCTCAGTGCCCAGCCACACGGAGCTCTGGTAGGCCTCAGGGTCAACACTCAGCAGGTCCTCAAGGCTGCCCCGGGTGAAGGAGCCGCGGCTGGAGCGGCGAAGGGCTCTCCCATCCATTGGGCTGGTGCTGCAGGGACCGCCAGGCCCAAAGGAGCCAGACAGTGGCAGGAAGCCTGGCTCCTGCTCCTCCTCTGAGCTGGTGGTCTCTGCTGTGGCCTCCTTGGAACTCGGGGTCTCCTCATCTGAGGGAGACAAAGGTCTCTGGCTCCATCCCCCTCTGCCAGGCTTGGGACCTGGTATCTTTCTAGGCCATGCATCCCTCCTGGCCATGCCCCTCCAGAGGGCCTCTCAAAGATGTTCCTCCCCATCCTCGAGGCCTCTGCATCTGCTCCAGCCTGCTGCTCTGCTCACCGACAGCTCAGCACTACAGAATCTTTGATCTCGTCTGGCCCCCTTGGACCCAGTGGCCACACTGTGGGTCCTCACCCCATCTTCCTTAGCTGAGTGCTCCAGGGTCTTCATGATCCCGCCTGACTGTCTCACTGTCCTCTGGATCCTTGGTGTCACATCCCCTGCCCTCATTGCTCTGTGTGCTAACATCCTGAGGTCTGACGCCATGCCTTTGCCCTACACTGATCCCTCCTCACCCCCTTCTCTGAGGAGTCCACCCCTGCCTGCCAGCGCCAAGTTGGAGGAGATAGCCAAAGCTCACTGCCAAAGCTGGAGGAGATGGTGGACCGGCTGGCCTGGCTCTGCAGCGTCCCCGAGGGGCTGGGCGAAGACTCATCGTCAGAGTCACTGTCAAAGGGCACCAGCTCTGGGCGGTGGTCACCCTCGGCGAGGCCCGGCGTCATCTCCAAGCCCGAGCCTGCAATGGAGATGTGAAGGCAGGGCTGTGGCCCAGGCTCCGCGAGCGTCGCGGCTTCCTCGTCCGCGGCGGCCTCGACGTCCAGCTCCGGCCCGGCGGGCTCCGGTGCCGTCTCTAGAGGACTCCTCAGCGACGGAGGAGGCTCCCTGCGAGAAAAGAGAGTGAGTATGAGAGCAGCTGCGAGCCAGACAGGGCCCCGCTAGCGGACACGCCCACCAACCCCGCCCACACTCACCAGGCCCCGCCCACAACCACGCCGGGGCGACCTCAGCGTGTGCTATGACAGGGGTTGGGTCTCCCAGGCCCGCGGTGCAGCCCATCCCGCCGCCCAGGCCTCACCGGTGGCAGCGACGCTGCAGCCCGGGCACCGCCCCAATGCAGAGGATGCGGGCGGAACAGACGGCGATGCAGGCCTCCACGTCCGGCTCGGCGCGCAGGCTCAGCAGGCACACCTGACCCACGTAGCCGTCGCTGTTGCAGACCCACACTTCAGGCGAGGGCTCCGGGCAGCTGTTCAGGGTGGGAGCCGCGCAGGAGAACTGCAGGAGGCGCCAATGGACAGGAGAAGGTGAATGGCAGAACTGCTGCCAGCATTCCCCACTCCTGGGAAACCCGGGCAGAATGGAGGGAGGCAGGCCTGCATGGATGTGTATGGATGCCCTATACACCCCTCTACACACGCGTACACATACACGTGGCACAGGACCCTTTTTTTTTTTTTGCGATAGGTTTTTGGTTTCTGCTCTGTCTCCCAGGCTGGAGTGCAGTGGTAGGTTCATGACTCACTGCAGCTTTGACCTCCAGGGCGCAAGCAATCCTCCCACCTCAGCCTCCTGAGTAACTGGGACCACAGGGGCGCACCACTAAACGTGGATAACTTTTAAATTTTTTGTAGAGATAGGGTCTTGCCTAGTCTGGTCTTGAACTTTTGGGTTCATGTGATCCTCCTAACTTGGCCTCACAAAGTACTGGAATTACAGACGTAAGCCACCGTGCCTTGCCCATGTGACCCTCTACACATCAAATGTACTCATGCCTATGGGATACGGGCATCATGCCTACATGTACACACACATATCCCTGGATATAATCATGGATACATGCATAGAAAAAATGTGATGCTGGTAACCTCTGTACATATGTATGCAACCTCATACAAGCACATAAATGAAGCAACTTCCCGTCATTTATATAGCCTTTGTTCATATGCACGAAGCATACCCATATACATGTATACATGTAATACATATATAGCACCCACACACGTACAGAGAGCTGAATTTTCCAAGACATAAGGAGCAATAGTAATGTTCAAGGTATGTACACAATGTCATACACAAAATAAAAATTCATGAACACCTGCTGGCTTTGAAAACGTGCACCCACATGACCCAGATGCAGACATACCTGCATGCCACTGCGGGTTTTCATGATGGGGATGGCCTTCAGGAACTCAGGGTCTAGACAACTTTTGCTGGATGCTGCAGTGGAGATGGATGGACAGACCGACCCTGCTTAGCACAGTATCCATCTCACCCTGGTCCTGCCCCTGCCCCATTCCCCTTCCTCCCCTGCCCCTCAGGGTCTCTCTAGGGGGAGGCCTGATCCAAGCCACACTAGAATAAGGCAGTCACTCCTGGCCTCAATCTTTTCCCATGTGTATTGTCTTGGGGTTAGACCCAGAGGTTTCTATGGATCTTCTAAGCCATGAACCATGATCAATAGCTTTCCCTGATCTAGCCCTGCTCAGAGTATGTGTAGGGAGGGTATGGAGGGTCCTGGCTATTGGTGCCCACTATGGGGCAGGTCCAGCAGACAGTGAGACCCTAGCCATGGAATCCCCTCCCTGTCAGGGAGGCCACAGCTATTATTTAGTCTGATGTTTCACTGCAGAAGCCCCCCTCCCCACCAGGTGGAGCTGGAGCACAGGGCACTGTGGTTCTGGCTCCTGAAGTCACAGACAGCTGTGAAATGCTTCTGGCCTCCTTCCTGGAGGCTCTAGGAGGAGAGGGCCAGCATGTGCCTTGGCTTACCCAGCTTCCTCTTGGCCTCATCAAAGGCCTGTTCAAAACCAAGGCGGGCATCAGGGTGAGGGAACTCAAAGATGTAGGAGTCGGTGCCCTCAGGCCGAGTGGTGCACAGCTCCAGCTTGGTTGGCGGGAAGGAAAGCGCGTAGCACAGTGCCTGCTTCTCTGACAGGTCCCGGTGCATGGCAGCTGAGAGGTCCCGCAGTGCATCGTCCAGGCTCTGTGGGGAAGAGGGCCCAGGCTTCAGGCCCCAGCATCTCACCACAGCCTGCGCCTGCCCTTGAGAATATGTGGAGACCTGCCTCTCTCCTCAGACAGCAAGTGGGATTGTCTCCTCCCTCAGACCAAGAGGTGGCCTGGATTCCTTTGACAGATGGGGGATGGGCCCTCTGTCACCCTCGGATGGGGATGCAGCTATGTCTCCACCCTCAGACCTGGAACATGTTACTTCCCCCATATGCAGGGAGGCTGCAATTTTTGCCTTCAGATGAGGGAAAGGAACGTCTCTTCCCCCAGGCAAATGTCAGGGCTGTCTATCTCTGAGATAGGGTGAGAAGCCTCCCACCCCCTGGCTCCCCAGCCTTGGGTAGAGAGCACAGACCTGGTGGGGGAAACCGAGGCTCTCAGAGAGCTTGCTCATTTGGCCCAGGGTGGTGAGGTCTTCATCAAGGCGACTGATGGCCTTCTGGATGTTCTCCCGATTGGTGGCTTGGGATGCCCCTAGTGGGGAGAGAGGAAGGCCGTGGACAGATACAGAGACAGACAAGGTCAGGCTGGGACAGACTCTCCTTCCCTCACTGCACAGCCTGCAGCTGGGCCTGGGGAGAGGCCTGACAAACCGAGAGCATAGAAACCCCAAACTCTTGGGGAAAAAGTTAATAGGCAGCTCCCAGAGGAACCCCAGGCCTGTGAGCTGGGGACTGGGCCTGATTCAGAGCCATGTCGTGCAGGATGTCAGGCCCACGGAGAATTCCTGGGAGAGCACGGAGTATGAAATGGTGGCGGGCTCTGCGATACGCAGGCTCCGGCTGACACGGAACTGCTGCGGCGCTGCAGCCTGCCATGGGAGCAGGGGCAGAGCAGACAGAGCCCCAGGCAGTCAAATGTGCTGACCAAGACACTCATCGCCCCACAAAGGAGGGGGCAGTGCACGATGCCCTGGATTTCTGTGGTCCTATCCCATACCTGAACACTGCCAAGTGACTGGTCCTGCAGATGCCCTGCCACCCTCAACCCAAGGCTTGGGATGCACACTGTGGACCAGTGGTCCATACATGGAGCTGTCCCTCCACCCTTGGGCCAGGACACATGTGTCTTGAAATCAAGGGAAAAGAAGTTTCTTTTTGCTTTTTCCTAAATGAGTTTCTTTTCCTGTTTTTCTCTGATCTAGTTTATAGAGTGTGTTATTGGTGTATATAAATTTAGTATTTGGGCCACAGGTTACAGAATGGTAAGGCGTCCCTGGACGGGTCATGACAGCACTAAAGACATGGATCCTGAGACTGGCAAGTCCTGTCCGAAGTGGCCCTGTGACCAGGAACCCCATGGGGGTGAGAGGCAGCCTGCTGAGGACGGGAGGGCACACTTTGTAACTGTAAGATGGAGTCACGCTGGACAGGGAGGCTGTCTCACCACGTCTACGGGAAGAAGAGTGTGTGCTGGGTGGATGGCAGTGGTCTTTCCTGCCAGGTCGAGGCTGGGAACAGCTCTGCTGTTACCTGAATATTTGTGTCCCCGCAACACTCACAAGTTGAAATCGAATCCTGAGTGTGTTGGTATTAAGAGGCAGACCTGGCCGGGCGCGGTGGCTCACACCTGTAATCCTAGCACTTTGGGAGGCCGAGGTGGGTGGATCACGAGGTCAGGAGATCAAGACCATCCTGGCCAATGTGGTGAAACCCTGTCTCTACTAAAATACAAAAAAAAAAAAAAAAAGTTAACCAGGCGTGGTGGCGCGCCCCTGTAGTCCCAGCTACTCGGGAGGGTAAGGCAGGGGAATTGCTTGAACCTGGGAGGCGGAGGTTGCAGTAAGCCGAGACCGCGCCACTGCACTCTGGCTTGGCAACACAGTGAGACTCCGTCTCAAAAAAAAAACAAACAAACAAAAAAAAAGAGACGGACCTTTGGGAGGTGACCTGGTCATGAGGGGGGAACCACTGTGAAATGAGATTTGTGCCCTGATAAAGGGGCCTGAAGGAGCTTGTTCACCCCTTCCACCAAGTGAGGACACATAGAAGGCACCCTCTGTGAGGCACAGGCCCCTTGCAGTTCTGCTGGCACCCTCATCTTGGCCTTCCCAGCCTTCCGAACTGTGAGCAATACATTCCTCTTATTTATGAATTACCCAGTCTACGGTATTTTTGTTAAAGCAGCCTGCAGAGACGAAGCCAATCTACTCCTTTTGACAGAAACTGTTCCATCCCAACCCTCACCACCTGGGCAGCTGTGTTTTCTTCCATATGACTCTGCCCCATTCTTGCTCACAGCTGACTGGACCAGGAGTGGGCACCTAACTTAAAGGTGGTCATTCTATTGACTTGGACCAATCAGAGTAATAATCAGGTGGTACTCCTACATAGTGGGGCAGGCCTGGGTTCACCAAGGGGCCGGGCAAGCCCGTCTGTTACCCTGAGGGCCAAGCTCCAGGTGAGCTCCCCTCCAGCTAAGCCTGGAGCCAGTCTGGGTCTGATCACAGGAGTTATGAGGTAACAGAAAGCTAAAAGCAGTAAGAACAGGGTCGACTCAGCAAGAAGGGAAGAAAGATGCCACAGGAGGAGCGGCTCCTGGAAGTTGCCTCAGCTCTCAACAGTCTCAGCCCCAAACAACATGGATGGCTCCAATCGACCCTTTGCTTGCAGTAACTCAAGCGAGTGTCTGTTCCCTGTGTGTGAAACCACTGAACCAGACAGTGCAACATCATCTAATATTAGGCGCTCAAATGATTTTGCACAGATGAATCAATGGCTAATTACAGTGATGCTGCTCTCTGTGCACCACCCCCACCCAGCTCCCACTGCCAGTCTAGGTCCCTGCCCAGTTGGAAGGCGGTGTGCATGGACAGATTGTCTGGCTCCATGGGTGCCAACTGGGTCCTTCATGCCAGCCCCCTTGCACTGAATGAGAAAGTGAGGCCCAAAAGTGGAAAAGCAGCTGGACAAGCAGCCAGACTGGCTGGAGCTCAGACCCTCCAGGAAGGCTTCTCAGAGGAAGACCCCAACACCCAGAACCCCTAGCATCAAACCCACCTTTGATGATGTCTGTGTCTTCCAGTGGCAGCTTCCACAGCATCTTGTACTTGCTGGCTGTGTCAATGACACTGGCTGCCGTGTACCTGTGGGGAGCCAATGGGGCACTCTGGCTAGGGTCGGGGAGTGGGGCTCAGAGAAGGACAACTGCTCCCCTGCTGGCACCACCCAAACCCCGCCCCAGCCACTCACAGGCTCATGGAGCTGCGCCGCAGGGAGCCTGACTTTCGCTTCAGAGTGGTGCAGACGATGAGGTCCGTGAACAGGAAGAGAGACCGGTCCTTCTTCCCACTGATCGCCTTCTGTGGAGCCCAAGGCAGAATTTAGGCTGGGTGGACACAATCCAGAAGCCCACCCACCAGCCCATAGTGCCCAAGGGGACACTGAGACCCACGGAGGGTGAGGGCTCTTCCCCAGCTGCCCAGAGAGTCAGAGCAGAGTGGGGACTCAACCAGGGCTCCCTCAGGGTGAAAGACCAGGGAGACCTGCAGATAGAGGGTGAGAGGAGAAAGTGAGGAGGTGGGGACAGTTGGGCAGACACTGGGACACTTCTTACCACTTCAACGACCATCTCCTGTCTCAGGAACCGCCGCAGAGGGGCCTGGAGCTGTGGGACAGCAGGGACAAGGTATCTCGAAGGCCAGTTATTAATCCCTATCCCCTCCACAATCCCAGTGATCCCTTGGCCCGACTCCATGGGCTAAGCCAATGGAAGCAGCATGCTGCCCACCGTCCCAACGCCCTTGTACTGCCAGGTCACGGGACCCAAGGTCAGAGACAGACGTGGAAAAACACAGACAGGTGGAGACGTGTGGCCAGAGGCTGGCAGACATGGATGCAAACACACTGTGGTTCTGGACATGGACGCAGCCATGATTCCAGGTGGCCACAGATGCACACAGAGGCTGAGTGGACACAGATGTGGGTGGGGTGGGGCGGGGCAGGGTGCACGCACATCCTCCATGCCCTCGATGTGAGCCTCTATCTCCTGCAGCACGCGGGCATGCCGCTCTGCCTCCTCAGCACTCCGCACACCCTTGTTGATACGCTCAGCCACCTGCTTGATGTTCCGCTGTGCCTCCAGCAGGAGTGGATGGTCTGGGTGGTCCTCAGGTGTATGCTTCAGGAGGTCCTGGGGTGGGAATGGGGACCAGACCTGACTGCTTAGCTACCCCTGGGGCCCCAGACTACTGCAGCAGGAGGGACTATGGGTAGACACCAAAGAGGACTTTCCTACCTGACCCCTAGGGACCCTGATGTTAGGCTCAAAGAGGCAGGGGCCTTAGACCTCCTTGTATCCCCCCATGCTTCCAGGCCTTGCCTACTTGCCCACCCAGCTCCATGCCCACCTTCACCAGAAGCTCGTAGCGTGGGATCCGCTGCACAGGCTTGATCATGAGGTCAGACAGCGCCTGCTTCTCCTTGTTCTCACGCATGCTTTGCTGAAACCCATGGATGGGCACCGTGTGAGGAATGACATGCCAGGGAGACTATGTCCAGGGACAGGTCCCCAGCAAGGCCCATCCAGCTCCCCCTGAGAGCAGAGGCTGGCCCACTGGCTGGGGCTATGGTGCCCATGCTGGGAGCTTCTGGGACCCTCAAAGCTGGCCCAAAGTGAGGGTCACCTCCATCCCCCTGCCCTAGCCCACAGTACCTCTAGGAACTTGAGAAAGGCAGGCCTCGCCTCCTTGGCCACACGCACAGCATCCTTTGCATTGAGGAAGTTATCAATATAGGCGGAATAGATGTTTACTAGGACATCCTTGGAGAACTGTGGAGGAGGAGGCAGGTTGGGGACCCTCAAGGTATCCCTCACCCCACCTCACCCTGTCCTAGTTTTCACTGATTCATGAGTCGCCATCTTTTCCCTCCAACTAGAAATGATACAGTCTCTAAGGGATCAGGCATGTGTCTTGTGGCTCTAAGTGTGGTCGCGTTTAGGCGTAAGTGCATGTGTACACATGGATATACGAGTGTGCATATTATCTGGGTGTGACTGTTCATGTATGCACATATGTAGACCTGAATGTATCATGTGAGCTCAGACCTGGTTCTCTCACTTCCAACTAGGTATTTCCATCCCTAGATCTCCAACCTCATGAAGTCCAGTCAGGCAGGTCTCCCTTTCCCTGTTCTCTGAGTGACACAGACTCATTCTAGTCATTTGGCCTCTGCTTATGCAGATCCCCGTCCCGCCCCGGGAATGCCCTTCTTCATCCAAATCTTGCCCTGCCTCAGGGCTGTGCTCCAGTTCTGCCTCCTCTTGGAAGTACTCCTTTCCCTGACTAGAGATCTGCCTGATACTCCAGTTGGCCTCTGGCTTCTCCTGATCTCCTAGGACAAGTTCTCCCTCTCCATGAAAAGTGCTCCCATCCCACTGACAGTAAAGCCCAGCTCAGGGCAGGGCATACATACAGCTGGTGGCTAATACCTGCTTGATGCTGATGGCAGACTCAATATGGAGGTTATTGGTAAGAAGCCTTGTCTGGGAACCAGGACACCTGGCTTCCTGTCTCAACTGTACCACGGATAAGCTACGTGACCACATTAGTGATGTTTGTGTACACTTCAGAGTCCTGTCTCTCTCTCTCTCTCTTTTTTTTTTTTTGAGATGGAGTCTCACTCTGTCGCCTAGGCTGGAGTGTGCAATGGCATGATCTCAGCTCACTGCAACCTCCGCCTCCCAGGTTCAAACGATTCTCCTGCCTCGCCTCCGGAGTAGCCGGGATTACAGGCGTGCGCCACCACTCCCGGCTAATTTTTGTATTTTTAGTAGAGATGGGGTTTCACCATGTTGGTCAGGCTGGTCTCAAACTCCTGAGCTCGTGATCCGCCCACCTTGGCCTCCCAAAGTGCTGGGATTACAAGCGTGAGCCACTGCGCCCACCCAGAGTCCTGTCCCTCTAAGGTGCCAACTGCTCCTGCCTCTGGACAGAACAGGGCAGGGCGTGAAGCAGCAAAGGGAAGAAGACAGCCCTCACCAACCACCCCCACCCTGGAACATAGCATCCTGTGCTGACCCCTCCCTGGGGGTCCAGGGCTTTGCCGTAGTCCATGGTCAGCATCAAGGTCTAGGCAGGGGACTGAGCTTACTGACACTGAGGGTGACGATGGGCTGGAGACATCAGCACTCAATCCAAGCTGGGACCCCATCACCCCTGTCTGGTCCCATCAGTTTCCTGGTCAGCAAGGACATTCTAAGATGGTTCAAGGCCCCATCCCACAGCATAGCAAATATACTGAAACATATATCCCACAGAAATAGATATAATTTTTCACTTGTAAAATTTCTGGAAGAATTTTTACAATTTTGCTTTTGAAATTATGTGGCTCTGAGAAACCATTTAGTTTGCATTTGGCTATGATTTATCAGTCATGGTGTATTCTTGGGAATTCTGGCAAAATAAAATGGAACTGGAAGTTTTTCAAATGTAATTAAATTCTTATAAATACTAAATTTAACAATGAATGAAAATGGCATGCTGTGTTTTACAGGCATTTAATTAAATGCTTATTGGTTTTGCTTTTGATGTTCTTTTTGAATTCTGAAGTCAATACCTTTTCTAAGTTCTCACTCACTATTGTGGGAGCTTGACAAGTGTACAGTGGAGATCTGGCCTGTGGTGAGGCAGTATGGGGTAGGGGAAGCCAGGGCACTGGAACCGGGCTTTCTGGAGTTGAGTCCTCCACAACTTCCTAACTGTAACTTTCATCAGGTTACCAATCTCTCCATGTCTCAGTCACCAACTTTAGAATCAGGGTAACCACTGCACTCTCCTACTAGGGCTGTTGATAGATACAACACATTTAGATCAATACCTAGCAGACAGGTATGCTATTATGATGAAAATATCTGATGGAGAAAAAGTCAAGACTCAGCCAGCATCAACATCCAGCCCAAGTCCAGGGTCAGGACCAGGACAGTTATTTTGGTTCCAGTAAAGATAGGGTGGAGGTCAGTACCAGCATCCATCTGAGGTCTGGGTCAGCGTCAGCACCAGCTTGGGGTCAGGACTAGAGTCACGTCAGTGCCAGCCGGGGGCAGGGTAGGGTCCAGGATCAGAGTCAGTGTCTGGCTGGGGTCGGAGTCCGTACCAGAGTCTGGCCAAGCTCTGGGGTAGGGGAGTGTCCAAGTTCAGTCCACCCAGGGGCTGGGGTAAGTGCCAATGTCTAGCCACGTCCTGTGGTCAGATCTGGGAACAGAGTCAGCATCTAGGTGGGGCGAGTGGGGATGGGGATCCATGGCCACATCCAGCCCCTTCCAGGAGGGCCTGTGCTTGTGGGAGCTGGCAGCAGCGGGGCCACTCACCGACTGGACGAGCAGGGCTCCCACCTTCTGCTGGGCATGCCAGGTGTGCACGCAGTGCCGAACCTGCTCCAGAAATTGCTCGTGGTGCTCCAGGAGCTCGGGGATCTGGTCGAAGATTTCGTCCACCAGTGCAGGGTCACAGAGCACAGCGTTCTCTGGCTGCTTCAGCGGCTGCATGTAGCCCTGAAGGACCCACAGGGTTGGTGCACACTCCCTCAGAGATGCCGCCCCACCCCACCTACACGGGGCCCCTGTGTGAGTGCACACAGAATCACCCGGGCCTGCAGCTCAACACCCTGCCTTCCACATCTTCCTCTTGAGACCAAGAGCTCCAGGAGAGAGATGGGAAGACCTAAGCTCATGCCCTCATTGCTGAGCCCAGGGCCTGGCACAAAATGGGAGCAAGGATGCTCAGGAGAGGTTTGTTTAATGCGTGAACAAATAGAGCTTGGAATGAGGAAAGCAAGATGGGGCTCCTTGAAAGACCTCCCACCACTAACTCGGCAAAGATTTACTGAGCACTTACTACATACCAGCCACTGCTCTAAGAATTGGGAGACAGCAGTGAATAAGAAAGACCACAATCTCTGTCCTGATAGAGCTTAGGATCTAGTCTGATGAAACACACACATTTTTGAAAAAAGATTTTAAAAAAAATCATATTTCATGAAATCTAAGAAATATTTTATTTTATGGCAAAGTCTTGCTCTGCCACCCAGCCTGGAGTGCAGTGGTGTGATCTCAGCTCACTGCAACCTCCACCTCCCGGGTTCAAGTGATTCTCCTGCCTCAGCCTTCTGAGTAGCTGGGATTACAGGTGTGCGCCACAACACTCGGCTAATTTTTTATATTTTTTGTAGAGACAGGGTTTCACCATGTTGGCCAGGCTGGTCTCGAACTCCTGACCTCAAGTGATCCACCTGCATCGGCCTCCCAAAGTGCTGGGATTACAGGCATGAGCTACTGCACCTGGCCATTATTTTATATTTAAGAAAAACTGGTTGCCAATTAAATTATGATATGCTACCAATTATAGAATGAACCTGATTTAGGGACATTAAAACGTGAAGACCACAAGTCTCAGAATGGGTGATGTGTGGAAATCTCGTAGTTAGTTAAAAGGCGGTAAATGTGGCCGGTCGCGGTGGCTCAAGCCTGTGATCCCAGCACTTTGGGAGACTGAGGCTGGGCAGATCACCTGAGCTCAGGAGTTTGCCACCAGCCTGGACAACAGAGTGAAACCCCGTCTCTACTAAAATACAATAAATTAGCTGGGCATAGCTGTGTGCGCCTGTAGTCCCACCTACCTGGCAGGCTGAGGCAGAAGAATTGCTTGAACCTGGAATGTGGAGGTTGCAGTGAGCTGAGATCGTGCCACTGCACTCCAGCTTGAACAGCAAAATAAATAAATAAATAAGGCGACAATGGTGTGAAGATAAAGCAGGAAGGATCATGGGAGATCACGATACCACATGGGAAGTTACTGGAGGCTCTTAATGACACTCTCCGAACGCTTTTTTACAGATTTCAGATCTGCTGGCCAGTCTGTGACTAAAACTCCAGTTATTTTACGTCAAATCTACATGCAATGATGTTCCCCTAGCTTGAATGGCCCAGCTCAGGGGCCGGTGCGCTTGTGGAGAGGTCGCCCTCTACTGGCCCTACGCTGTAACTGCAGGCTGAGGAAACAGGAGGGTGTTGTTTGAAAAAGCATATGTGATGTTGCAATAACATTTATATTAAACATTTTTAAAAATCTGGCTTGTTTTGTAAAACAAGTTTGAGAAAGTAAAGCTCAACAGAATCCTCTCTCTTGGTTGGGGATTCTGAAAAGGCCGGGATGACGGTGAGGAGATAGGCAGGCAGTCTCCTACCCACAGGTGAGCCAGCTCCTGGGCTGGGTCAGGGCCTGCTGCTCCACAAGCAGCAGGAGCAGCAGCTAAACCGCTCACCTCAGGGTCCAGGCACCCACACAGAAGTGGGCACACAGCAGGAGGAAAGAACAAACAATGACTGAGAGCCCAATATGGAACCTGGCACAAGCCCCATTCACTCACCAATGCTCAGCCCGCCCAGCTAGCACTGGGCACTTCACTGCACAGACCCCCTGTGGGGCTGACATGTGAATGGTGGGAGGCAGGAAAGAAGCACAATAAATACGTAAATTACTACACAGCACATCAGAAGACAGTGAGTGCTACACAAAAGAGGAGTAGGATCAGGGTGCCAAGGGGAGGGGGGGGCTCGTCAGGGTGGTCAGGGAAAGGGGTGTTTGTTAGCTTCGAGTGTTAGAGTTGAAAATAGGCTCAGAGGGTGAGGGTGACGCTGAGGAAGGGGTATAGCCCTAGGACCTAGTTTCAAATCCTCCCTCCTTCTGGCTCCTAACTTCTATTTAACTTCTTCGTTCATTTTGAACACCTGGCCTGCAGGAACAACACTTATCAATTACTGAGGGCAGTGATCGCTGGAAGTTAATACTGGGACTACAGAGTCCAGTCTCAATTTGAATACCACTGTGTTCCAGGCAGGGTAGACAAGTGGGTGACAGGGAGGACCCAGAGTCACGATGACAGGGTTTCAACCCAGGGTGTGCCACTTCCTAAGTCTGTGACCTTGGACAAGTGGCTTTACTTCTCTGGGTCTCAGTTGCATCATCTGCAAAATGGTGTTTATAGTCAGATTTATATGAATTAACTCACTGTTCTAAAGCATTCTGAACAGTGCCTGGCACATAGTGGGCACTCAGTAGATGTCAACTAATACCACTCACTAGATGGATGACCCTGGGCAAGTTTCTTAACCTCTCCAAGTCTTCATATAAAGAAGAAAATAATATCTACCTCACAAAATTAATACAAAGATTAAATGCAACTTTTTACCATGCTTGCAGAGCCGCAGGCAGTATGCTAAATTATAAACATGTCTCTTTAATTACCTGCACTCAAGGCAGGTCTATTATTATCTCCTCTCTACAGATGAGGAAACTGAGGCAGAGACTGGTTACGTGACATGCTCCGGGTCATACAGCTGGCCAGGAGATGGAGCCAAGTTTGAATGCTGGCGGCTTGGCTCTAGAGTCATGCTCCTGTCCTGGAGTCAGACCTCAGTCCTCCTCCTATACTCCAGGGCTGCCTGCAGGGACAGTCCTCGGGTTCATGTGACACCCTCCTGTCCACCTCCACCTAGCTCACCCAACACTCTAGCTTCCTCCACCCACAGGTCCTGCACCCTTTCCCAAGTGCAGCCCTGGATGGGTCCAGGAGATGTGGTGGAGGCAGAAAGACACGCCCAGGCCCTGTCTGCTCCCAGCTCTCCACTGCTCCTGCCTCCTGCCTGTGAACAGACATGGGTGCCGTCATCACCTTTTGTTTTTTTGTTTTGTTTTGTTTTCTGAGACAGGGTCTCACTCTGTCACCCAGGCTGGAGTACAGTGGCACGATCTCGGCTCACTGCAACCTCCGCCTCCCGGGTTCAAGCTATACTCCTGCCTCAGCCTCCAGAGGAGCTGGGATTACAGGTGCCTGCCACCATGCCTGACTGATTTTTGTATTTCTAGTAGAGATGAGGTTTCACCAAGTTGGCCAGGCTGGTCTTGAACTCCTGACCTCAGGTGATCTGCTTGCCTCAGCCACTCAAACTGCTGGGATTAGAGGTGTGAGCCTCCGCGCCCGGCTCACCTTTAAATCTTCTTGCTGGGAGATAGGTAGATTAGCTACATTTTGCAGGCAAACTTGAGGCTCAGAGAAGATGAGGTGATTAGGCTAGTATCACCCAATGAGGACGCAAGTGACTTAAACCCTGGACTGTCTGACCCTAATGCCTCCAACTCTCACCTAGGGGATGGCAAAGGACCCCCTCAGGCCCCTGCCATGTCTACTCCTCCTGCCTGGCATTGTGGTTGCATCCCTCCCATGGCTTCCTTGCGTGCACAGTAAAGCCCAGCTCCATACCCAGCAGCCTTCCTTCCTGCAGCCACCCGGCTCTGGTTCCCTGCTGCTCTAGGTTCCTTCCAGCCTCCCGGCCTTTGTCCCTGACATACCCTTTGCGGGGAGCCATCCCTCCGGGCTCTCTCTGCTGAAATCTACCTACCCTTCAGGTCTCAGCTAAATACCCCAACCCCAGGGAAGCCCTCCCTGACCCCCACACCAGGGCAGGCCCCCTTCTGTGTTCTCATCTCCCCATGCACTTTTTAAAAACAATAAACAAACACAATGTATTTTATGGTAAAATATATATAATACAAAATTTACCATTTTAAATGTACAGTTCAATGGTATTAAATACATTCATAATGTGTGACTATCCAGCTCCAAAACTCTTTTTATCCTGTAAAACTGCAACCCTGTACCCATTAAATAGTAACTCCCCATTCCCTCCTTTCTCAGCCTGGCACCCTTTCCCTGGCACCCACCATCCTACCTTCCATCTCTGTTCTGACTACCCCAGGAACCTCATACAAGTGGAATCAGACAGTGCTTGTCCTTTGAGACTGGTTTCTTTCACTTGGCATCATGTCCTCCAGGCTCATCCATGTTGTAGGATGTCAGAATTTCCCTCCTTTTAAGGCGTATTTCTGTTGTGTGTATGTACTCTGTGTGTGCACTTCTGCATCACCATGTGTCACTGTGCGTGATGTCTGGCTGGTCACTGTCGGTCTCTGCTATAGCCCGTGAGCTCCAGGAGACAGGCCTGTACCACTAATGCCCCTGCACAGAGAACACTGCCTGGAGCACAGAAGGGGCTCACTGTGGATTTGTGGAGTGAGTGAATGAATGAATGGTGAGTGAGTGAATGCTCTGGATGTTTCCATAGGGTGAAGGTTCTACCTTCACCCTTTGCTGTCACTCTGCCCAGCTTGCTTGGGCAAATTCATCCTCAACGGTGACTGCCAGGCCTCACTTCAGCTCAGGTCCACACTCATCCAGCCCCAGGCCATGTGTGTATCCAGGCTGTGGGCCGTCCCAGGTTCATGTCTGAGCCTGAACTCGCCACCTTGCTCCAGTTGTGCTTCTCCCCTGGGCCCCAGCTTTCCAAGCCCAGACATTATCTTGGGCTTCCCCACCTTGCCCCCCACATCCAACCAGTTACCATGCCTGGCCTGACCAGTTTACCTCCTGGTTGTCTGTCCCCAGCACTCCCTTGCTGTAACCTCTATCCTTGCCTAATGTCAATGGCCTTGACCTCTTCTGCCACCCACCTTCCCAGCTGTCAGACAGATTTCACCAAGCATGAATCAAGCCACACACCTCCCCTGCTCAAAGCCCTTTGCTGATCATCCAGGGACCCTGGCAGAATCTACTCCCTCCAACTGGTGTTCTAGGCCCCCACACTGTGGCCTCCGCCGACTTCGACGGCATCGCTATAGGACCAGCGCCTTGTGCTCTGTGCTGGTCACGTGGCCCTCTGAATGTGCCAGGCCTCACTTGGATTTGCAATGTGCCATTCCTGCTGCTGAGAAGACAGGTCTCGGTGGAAGCGAGCACCTCCTCCAGGAAACCTCCCTGATCCCAGGCTTAGCAGGTGCCCCTCGATGTTTCTAGAGTGCCCGTATACTCCATTATGTCCTCAGCAGGATGGTGAGCTCCTGTGGCAGGGGCTGGGCTCTCTTTTTCATCCCTGTGTCTCCTGTACCTGGAACAGGGCCTGCACACAGCAGGTGCTCAACACTAAATTCTAGTCAACTCCTACTTCCCAGTCAGAGAATACAATGGAGGGGGCACACACCAGAGGGAGTTCACGGATCTAAGTTCAGGGTCAGCGTTGCCAGGGGGACGTGGAAGAACAGTGGGGTAGGGACGCCTGCCCTGGGGTAGCCTGGCCCCTCTGCATTCTCTCCTGCCCAGGAGAAGGCTTCCTCCTTCTCTGGGATAGCCATGTTGGGGGTTCTCCACGGAAAGGCGATGGGTGCCAGGGACATGGCTCTCTGGCCTCAGTCCCTTGTCCATGAAAGGGGTTTGCTCACACCCATCTGACAGCCTCCTAGGCTCAGAAAGGCTGTTCTCAGGGGAGTGGGCCCCGAGCCCCACCTGCATCAGGGTACGCAGCGACTCCACATACGACTGCTCTGTGTCCAGCAGGGTCATGGCCACGTGCTTCCGCATGTCCTGTGGGGACAGGAGCAGAGGGTGAACAGGGGTCTTGTTGCCCCCAGACCCCATCACCTGTAGCCATGTGGTGCCCAGAGAACCCGTCCACACCCTCTCCCTGCCCTCCTGCCCCTTCCCTCCTGCCACCCAGGGCTCCCGGCTATTCCCCTGAGGGCCCCACAGGCCCTCCACTCTGCCAGTTGCTCAGCTGCTCCCCCTGCCCCCCACTTACACCTCAAACACGTGGCCTCATGCAGTTAGGCCCTCACTCCTCCGCCGCTGCCCCATCCACCCACTTCTTGGCTCCTCTGCCGGGCTATTGAAAAAGGTTCTTTAAAAAAATCAATAACCTTTCACATTTGCAAAGAACAATGACTCCAGGCCAGCACCCACTCCAGCTGCCAACTCTGAAGACCCCACTTTCAGGCTCAGCGCTATGGGGACATACCCACCAGGCTGGGCTGCCCAGCATCCCTAAGAGTAGATACCATCACCCTGCTACAGAGGAAGACACTGTGGACCAGAGAGGGGAAGTCAGTGCTGAAAGTCACACAGTTGGGCAGTATCAGAGTTCAGCCAGTCTCAGATAAGGCTGGATCCCAATTCTGTCATTTAAAAATGTTAACTAAGCCCTCCTATGCGCTAGGCACTGTTCTAAGCATGACATATTATTCAATAATCCTGGCCACCCTGTGAGGTAGATGTTATTATTCTCTTCATGTTAAGGAGGGGAAAAAGGAAACCCAGACACCGATGCCTCCATCCTATGGATCTGATGACCTGAATTACTGAGTTCCCAAGGGGTCATACAGTCTCTGCACCCACACCCCCAGGCACACGGTGCTCATCCCTGTCTGGGGGGCCTTCTTTGTGTTCAGCCCCTGGGACTGAACTTACCTGCTGCTCCTCTCCACCAGTCCCTACACCTCTACCCCCACATCCCTATCTCCAGGAAGCTTTCCCAGATAGCACTAGCCCCAACAACTTCCCTTCTCTGGCAGAGACTCCACTCTAAGCCCTAGACCCCTAGACTCCACTCCTGACCCCTCTAAGGCCCTAGAGTGATCCTGGGCAAGGCCCCTAACTCCTCTAGGCTCCAGATCTCTCTGTTCTTCTCCTCTCTCCACTCCCCTCCTAAGTCTCAGCTTGGCCTGAGCACCTGGGACCCCACCTCGGGCTCCTGCCATCAAGGCCTGCTGGTTCGAGCAGGTGCTGTGCAGATGGCAAAGCCAGGGTTCCCATGTCTGTGGCATCCCTCCAGCCTTCACCTCTAGTCCCTCAGGGTAGGGACTCAACCAGTGGGGCAGTGCTGGTCACTGCTATGTCCAGGGCCCATGTCTTAGTGGACCTGAGCCCAGGCCTGTCCAGCTTGCTTGACCCAGCCACTGCTCCCCCTCTGCTGGTGGCACACCCACTTCAGATCTCTTGCCCTCTGACCAGGGACTCAGGGGCAAGACCTGTCCCCACAGTGTCCTATAATGAAGCACACTCAGAAAAGTGAGCTCCCATGCTAGGAACTCAGTGGTGGGGGTGTGAAGGACATCCCTTGGGGCAGGGAGGAAGGGGGGCTGGCTCTCCCCATCCTTATTAGCCCACCATTGCCAGCCCTGGGCTCTGACAGGTGGGAAGGCACCTCAGAGCCTCCGGAAACAGCAGACCAGAGCCTCAGAGCCTCTGGAGACAAGCAGACCATCTATCCTTGGTACTCCTGTGACCTCTAAAAAACCAGGGCAGCTTCCAGAAGGAGGCAGTGGGAACAAGGCTCACTGTATGATGGAGAGCTTGGGAGAGTGTGGGGGGCCAGGAAGGCCTCCCGAGGACAGGCCCAGATGCTTAATCCTGCCCTACCCCACTCCAGGGACATCTCAGCACCCCACAGACATGGCCTTGCTTCAGCCTCACACTCAGCTCTGTGACACAGGTGTTCCCATTTCCACTGCACAGGTGAAGGGCCACGTCAGAGAGGTGACATGACTTGTCCAAGATCACACAGCCAGTGAGTGGCAAAGCAAGGACCAGAGTCTCTTCAGCCACCCCATGACTCTCAGGGCTCCAGTCCCTGGAGTTCTCGCCCAGACTAACTGGGCAGCCACAGGCCACAGGTCCCCAGCACTGCCCTTACTGGCTGTGTGACGACTGTGGTGTCACCTAACGGTGGCTGTGTGACTGTGGTGTCACCTAACGGCCCTGTTTCCACATTCTCTTCCATGAAATGGAGCAAATAACCCCTCTCTCCCATCACCATGAAGGCAAAGGCGGCAGTGAGTGGAGCAGCTCTGTCCACACACAGCAGGTCACCAGTGTCCACCCTTTCTCCACCTCAGTGAGACGGCATAGGGAGCTCCCTGACAGCAGGGCCAGGCCAGGTGCGGCCCTGGGCCTCTCAGCCACCCTCCTCCGCCCACACCACGGCCCCATCAGGCCCAGCGGGCAGTATGATGGTCATGGTCAGGGAGGCTTCCTGAGAGGCAGGGCTGGCGCTGGGCCTGATGCCAGGAGGCTGGGGTGACACGGGGAGGCTGACGCTGCAATGCCCGCCTCTCCCAGCCTCCTCCCTGCGGCAGAGCACAGTGGCCTGTCACTCAGCTGTCAGGTAAAGACACGGAAAACAAGGCCAGCTCCCTGTCACTGCGTGAGCAGCCCTCCACACGTGCCCAGACACGGGTGTAGTGTGCGGGGGTTGCGGGGGTGGACAGGGGAGGCAGGAGGCAGACAGCGCAGCTGTCAGCCTGAACAGCAGGCCCACCTGTTCTGGGCGGGACAGCCCTGCAGGCCCAGCCTTGCCACAGCGCCCCTCATCCCTCACCAGTCCCATCCCCAGACCTTTGCTACACCAGGCACTGTGGGCACTGGGGGATACAGCAGGAAGCCAGAGGGGGCCACTCCTGGGATGACTGGGGCATCACAACCCAAAGACTAAAACCCTGATGGTCACAGTGTGAAGACAGACACGCACACAGAGATGCCATAAAGGCAAGCCGCCCCACACAGAAATAAAAAACACAGCCAGGTCACGCAGCTGAGAACCAGGACCGCCAGCCCAGAGACTTGAGGTTGTGGAGAGACACAACACAGCATGGGGAGGGGACAGAACTACAGCCCCCAGTGGGGCCGGGAGCATGGCACAGAGTCCAGGCCCAGAGATACACAAAGACGGGGAAATAGCCCCAAGACGCCTCCCCTCCCCTGTAGGGGTAGGCGCACCTAGCAAGAACGGGAACGCTGCTGTTCCCACCGCAGCATGACTCCTCCAAGGACCAGCAGGCCCAGCGGCAGGGGGAGGATGGCAGTGGGGGAGCAAAACTGACTCTACCTTCCAGCACACAGATACACCAGGGCCACCTCAAGCCTAAGAGGAGGGCTGGGAAAACCTCTCCTTCCTGAGCCTGTGGAACCAGGATACCACTGGCGACAGCCTCGGCTTCTATAGGCACCCATTCTGCAAGCCGAGTGCCACCAGGCCTTGACCCTCAGCACCCTGCCAGCCACACCACCGCCTGCCAGGGTTCCTCACCCTCAATCTCCCGGTCTCCATCTCCGGTCACAGAGAGCTCCTGCGCCCCATGCCTCCCCTCCTCCCACCGTCTCCTGGGTTGGCTCCTGGGTCGGCTGAGTTCTAGGCCGTGGCCCAGGTCCCTGGCTGCCCCTTCCCCTGCCCGTACCTGGGCCTCCCCAGGATCCTCGGCGTCAGTGCTGCTGCCCCCGGTGGGCTCCCCGGAGGCGGTGGCTGGGCCCAGATCGCGCATGTCTTCCAGCGCGATGGTGAACTGGGCCAGGGTCTTCACCATCTGCAGCATGCGGCCGGCCCGCCGCCGGGGCGGGGGCGCCGGGGTGGCGGTGGGGGCGGGGGCGGGGGCGGGGGCGGGGGTCGGCGCAGAGTCGGGGGCCCCTTCCCACTCTCGCTCCCTAGGGCCTCAGCCTGGCCGCGGCGGCAGTTGCAGTGGCGGTCGCGGTGGTCAGTTCCAGCGCCGATCTGAGCGCGGCTGCCGGGCCGGCGGCGGCGCTGTTGCCTCCTCCGCGCTGGGAGTGCGCCCGGCGAGCCAGGCGCGCGCGGCGCAGCTGTGGGGAGGAGGGTTCCCGCCCTCTCCGCCGCCCCATCTACCCCAGCACGCTCTGGGCTGCCCTCGCACCCGCCCCTTCCCCCACGCAGCGGCGTCCGCTCACGGACCCATCCCCCGCCCCAGGACACAAGTCGGCGCACACCCGTGGACAAAGGCGGCGACATGTACTGTACCCAGCGCGGGCACACGCTGAACGCAGCTTCCCACCGAGGAGCCACGGAGCACGGGACACACACAGGGGCACGAACACACCTACACGGAACAGGCCACGCTCATGGAAACCTGCCTCAGGTCTGGACCCGTATGCACAAGGGGTCAGGCCAAGTGCACCCACATCAACACAGTCCCTTACAGACCTTAACCTTGACACACACGAACATGATCCATCCTTGCGCCCAGACAAGTGCTTTTGTGTTTACATAACTATTGTCAGGCAGAAACAGGCACATGTGTCCAGGCTTGGACATTTAGAGATGTGCACACATACACATCCCTGGTCTTCCACCCAAGGGAGGAGCTCTTGGGCCTGAAGGAGGGCAGTTATCACTCAAAGGACCCACCTTGAATCATCCCTACCCCTGCCCCGACCCAGCTTGGCCTGTGTCCTGTACTTGGGACCATCTTGGAGGGTTCCAGTCCTGTCCCTGCCCATCCCCCTCACCCCTAGACTGTGCTCCCATCCCTAGACTGTGCACCCCTAGACTGTCTCCAAGCAGGATCCTCACAAGCTGCTGCTTCAAAGCCCAGAGTGACGGCAGAACCTATCCCAGACTCAATTTGGACTGAGGGGTGGGGGTGACCTGCTTTTGCACCAGCTCCCACTCCGCAAGATGTGGGGGCTCTGAAGCACCCTGCAGCTGTGCCTGAGCCCTGGCTGACTTCATGCCTTTTAGTGTGCTGCACGCTCCCATGCTCACCAAGCCCCCAGCTGACTCCCTCTCCCAAACCTGGTTTCCCCTGAGTTTCCTGCACAGTAGACATCCTGACCCCATCGATCAAGCCAGGCCCATCTGTCCCCACGTCTCATCTCCTTGCTAGTGTGCTCCAGCCACTTCTGTTTTAACTTCCAGAAATTGACCATGCTCTCTCCTGCCTCAGGGTCTTGGCCCATGCCTTTTCCCTCTCCTCGTAATGCTTTTTTCTTTTCCTTTAAGACCAGCTTCAGGCAGGCGCGGTGGCTCACACCTGTAATCCCAGCACTTTGGGAGGCTAAGACGGGCACATCACCTGAGGTGGAGAGTTCGAGACCAGCCTGACCAATATGGAGAAACCCCATTTCTATTTTTTAAAAAATTACAAAATTAGCCAGGTGTGGTGGCGCATGCCTGTAATCCCAGCTACTCGGGAGGCTGAGGCAGGAGAATAGCTTGAACCCGGGAGGCAGAGGTTGAGATGAGCTGAGGTTGCAGTGAACTGAGGTCGCGACATTGCACTCCAGCCTAGGCAACAAGAGCGAAACTCCGTCTCAAAAAGAAAAAGACCAGTTTTAGTGCAAATGCCACCTCCTCAGGGAAGTCCAGGGAAGCCTTCCCTGATCCTCAGATTAGGTCATGTGCATCTAATTTCTGCTCTTAAAGGCTCTCATTTTTCCTTACCTTAACCATGTACTGCAGTTCGTAAATATACATTTAAGCAATTACTAGATTGAGGCCCGTCTCCTCCCAGGAGACTATAGGCTTCCTGAGGGCAGCGTCCTTGTCCCTTTTATAAGCCAGGGTACTGTGCACACAGTACAGGCTGGCTTAATAAGCCCCCAATAGCTCTTCCTCCTCCCTTCTCCCCACATGCCCAGCAGTTACTGACTGAGAGGCAGACCAGCCTGAACAGCTCTCTGCCTCTTACCCTCCCAGCTGGATGGATTGTGGGCTTCTCTGCGGATGGAGCCTGCTCCTCCTTTTCCTCCTCCTGGGGCTGGGCATGCAGGGGGTCTGGAACAGCCAGACCAATTGACTGAATGGTGGCTTGAAAGGGAGGATGGACAGGCCTATGATCCAGTCCAGACATCCAGGTCCCACAGCACATGCAGAGTGGTGGTTTGAAGGCCCCATCCCTGGCTCATTGCTTGGTCACTGAGGATACCTAACCCACATCTGGCTTTCTCTCAGGGCACCTCGTCCCCCATCTGACCCTCTCAAGCTACACGACCCTGGGCATCAGCTTCCTCTGAGTGGCTGAGAGGCAGTGTGTGGCTCAGAATTCAGAGAGGTGCATCCATTCCCTCACTAGCTTCAGTGGGATGGGCCCTGAAGAGATCAGTCCACCCTTGTTGGCCTCCAGGGGCTACCAGACAACACAGGGCTTTTCTCATAGGGCTCAGCAGAGGGAGTCACTGCTACTTGAGGGGAAGGTTTTCAGGGAGGGCTCCCTGAAGGAGGCATGGCATGAACAAGGTCCTGAGGTCAAGAGATCCACAGGCATATGGGTGCCCAGAAGGCAGAGTTCACTGACAGGCCCTATCCCCAAAAGGGGGCGGGACTTGGTGCCAAAGCACTGCTTGTTGCTGCTACTTCATTAAGGATGGCTAATTAGATCCAAGCCTGTTGTCTTGGCAATGGAGTGGGGCTGGTGGGTCGGGGAGATGAAAGGAAGCAAAGAGAAGGAATAGGAGCACATGGGTCGGTTGCTGAGGCAGGGTTTCCGGGGAGGGTCCCATAATAGCACAGGCATCAGAGCCCTTCAGGATGAGGTCAGCTGGGGTGGGGGCTGAGAGCACCAGGCGGGCCACAGTACCCCTATGCTGGTTGGTTCTGCTGTTGTTCCTCTGAGCTCCTGTTCTGAGTGCTGATTTTATTTTCCTTTGGGGTATGTGCAGTTGTATAGAATGAGTGTGGCTCAGAAGAGTTTCTGTAAGTGTACAAAGTGCTTGGTGAAGGTCTACCCAGCCCTCCTCTCCATACCCCACACCCCACCATAAACACCTCTTCTCCCATGAAAGAGCCACACTCTCACCTGCTTCTTAGTCAGGGAAGGCAAGACAAAGAGGGGAAAAAGGGCTCTGCTCTACAAGAGTACCACCCCACTCCAGGAGAGGCAGGCTGGGGGTCCCAGCTCTGTGGGACCACCTTTCTACAGCCTTGGGGAGCACCTAACCCTCCCTACTTCTGCCCAATGTGCTGACAACTTCCCCATCTCTGAGGGAATCCCAATACCCTGACTACCCGCCTCTGGACACACCACCCAGTCTGAGCCAACCCACACCTCCTGCATCTGGGCACTGTCCAGCTGGGGGCCACCTGGTCCTCCAGCTGGTGCTGGACCAAATGGGACCAATGATGAGAAAGGCTAGACGTAGGGACGAACAAACAAATGGACAGATAACCGGTAATGACTGAATAAATGAAAGGATGAAGGGATGGAATCATGATAAGATGAATAAATAATAAATTAATGGATGAACAGATCAATGACAGTCACGAATACATGAATGAATGCACAGATATATGGCTTAATGGATGAGTAATCAATTGTATTTTTATTTTATTCATTAGTTGATTAGTTCAATAAATACTTATAGAGAACCTACTAGATGCCAAGCACTGTGCTGGGAATTTAAACGTAAGGAAAGAGGTCTGTGGCCTACTGGGCACCACAGTCTACACAGGAAGACAGGAACTGAGAAAGAAATGGCAAACATGATGCAGGTGGTGAAGGAGAAATGCCGGTTCTGGGACAGCAGGCCTCATCAGGCTCCTGGGGGTGGAGGCACAACCCTATTAAATCTTTGTCAAGAGAGTGCCTGGGCCCCAGAGCTGCCCAAACTGGAACACTGGGAACCCCATAATCTCAGAATTGCCACACCACTAATGCTGTTTGGACAATTCTCAGGGGCCAGGCACCCCACCATCGCTTTACACATCCTGGCTCCTTTAATCCCCATAGCAGCCTCACATCAATAACTCTATTATTATTACTCTCCCTTCTTACAAACTAGGAAACTGAGGCTCAGAGAAGTCACCTGGCTGGTAACAGGTAGAACCCAGTTCTACCAGCCACCTCTAGGGCCCAGGCTCCTAAACTCCATCCTCTCCCCAGTGGGGAGAGCCCTACTCCACCTCCCCTGGCCTGGTGCACACAGCTGGGCTCCCCACACCCCCACCTCCCTGGTGCGGTGGTTGCCTTTCTTCAGCCTCCTTTGTTACAAGATAGTGACTATGAACAGATTCTCCTGAAGGTTTAGGTGGTAAACAAAATGCCATCCACAGGCAATGCTAGAGTCAAAGAAGATCCTCTTCCCTGGGAACTCGGCCCTGGCGAATGGCCCAGACAGACTGTCTGATGCTCCTGACCCCACCAAAGTCCACAAGCATAGGGTTGGTACGGGATGTTCCCAACCTAATGGGCTATCCATTTCCCTGACAGCCGCTGCCTTCCTCAGGTGCTTAGTTCATCAAGGAGATGAAAGTTCCAAAAGAGGGACTTTTTGGTGTAGAGAGATTAAGAGCTCTCTGGAGCCAGAGAGCTCAAGCCCAAATCCTGGCTCGGCCACTTACTGGGGAAGTGACCTTGGGCAAGACACTTCACTTCTTGGGGCCTCAGTCTCTCCATCTGTTCCTGTTTGAGGACTCTGTCTTCTTCTTCCCATCCTCCTACCTTCTCTCCTCTCCTCCCTTCCCCTGCCTCCCCCTGGTCAGGTCCTGTTCCCTAGAGACCCTCCCTTCTGGAAGGAGGAGCCTCTCAAGGCTCCACAGAGTTCCCAGGCCTCCCAGGCAGCTAGAAGGGAAGTGTCCAAGCCACAGGGCTCCCTGGGGACTGGCTGCTCAGGGTGGGCTCCATAATTCTGGGGAATGTGCTTTGGGAATGGGAAGGAGAGCTCCTTAGAGCCTCAGGATCTTCCTGCTATGGGGACACTGCCCTGCTTAGGTGGGTCTGTGTATGCAGCTAGGGTGGGATTACGAGTGACATGACCTGTGTCCTCTCTGTGTGGACTCCTCTGTGTGTCTGTGTGCACTCCTGTTGGGGTCTTCTGTGGACATGTGACTGCACAACTGGTGAGGGTGATAGTCCATAGGGTTCAATAGCAGAGACAGAAAGTGAAGGGGTCACTTCAATAATAATAAAAAATAGCTGGGCGTGGTAGTTCATGCCTGTAATCCCAGCACTTTGGGAGGCTGAAGCAGGAGAATCACTTGATCCCAGGAGTTCGAGACCAGCCTGGACAACACAGGGAGCCTAATCTCTACAAAAAATACAAAAAATAGCCAGACCTGGTGGCACACACCTGTGGTCCCAGCTACACAGGAGGCTGAAATAGGAGGATCACTTGAGCCCTGGGATGCTAAGGCTGCAATGAGCTGTTTTCCTCATCATCATCTCCGGTGGGTGTGGTAGACTGTATATTTTGAAGATAGCTATTATCTCATATGCTTTTTTCTTGAGAAAGGGTCTCACTCTGTCACCCAGGCTGGAGTGTAGTGGTGTTGACAGCTCACTGCAACCTCAAACTCCTGGGCTCAAGTGATCCTCCTGCCTCAGCATCCTGAGTGGTGGGGGTACAGGCATGCACCACCATGCCCAGCTAATTTAAAAAGATTTTTTAGAGATTAAGTCTTGCTATGTTACCCAACCTAGTCTCGCACTCCTGGGCTCAAGCAATCTTCCTGCCTCGGCCTCCCAAAGTGCTAGGATTATAGGCATGAGCCACTGCGCCTGGCTCACATGCTCTTCTTACAATGTGGTATTGACTCTTCCCACGGAGTGAGGAGGTCCAGGTCCCCTCCCTTTAAAGCTGGGTGACTGCCTTGAACACAGAGCACAGCAGAAATGATACTATGTGACATCCAAAGCTAGGTCATAAAAATGCCATGTGCTTCCATCTTGCTCTCTTGGCTTACTCATTCTTGAAACACAGCCTCCACGTTGTGGGGAAGCCCAGACCACACGCAGGGGCCATGTGTAGGTATGCCAACTGACAGGCCAGATGAGGTCCAGCCAAATGCCAGCATTCATCACCAATCTGTGAGTGAGGATGACTTCAATTCCAGCCCAGCACCATCTGACCACACTGCATGACCCTCAGTGAGAGGTGCCTAGCTAAGGAAACTGAGGATCAGGGAGGTGGAGGAGCCACAGTCACACAGGCAGTGAGTGGAAGAGACGGACTGTGAACCCAGAGTCCTTCATACGCTGACAGGAGAAATGAAGGAAGGGGATGATTTCTGCACAGGCTAGATTTCATCTATTGCCCCAGAGGGGTCGAGTTGGGACTCCAACCTCACCACTCCTTCCAGAAACTGTCCCCGCTGGCTGATAGGAGGATGGAGGTGGTAGCCTTCACTCCTTATGCTAGGACTCAGGCCCGACTTCTAGCTGCTGAACCTTGCTGGTGCACTCTTAGCCCAGAAGGGACCCCCCTACCCACTGCGCTCCCAGCCCCCTCCTAGACCTCTGGGAATGAGGCGTGCTCGCTGTATCCTTGATGGGAGCTCATGTCTACAGCTGGCTAATGTTTAGTGAGGTGCTGTTTCTCATGTATTATCTCATTTAGTCCTCACACCAGTCCTCTGAGTTACGTATTCCTGTTATGGCCATTTTACAGATGAGGAAACAAAGGCTCCAGGAAGCGAAGCAACTTGCCTGAGGTTATGAAGTCAGGATGTGGCAAAGCTGGGATTTGACCCCAAGTAACTGACATATCAGAGAAGCTGAGTGACCCCACCAGGGTCACAGAGCACATTAACAAGGAGTCAAGCCAAGTCCAGAGCACCTTGAATAAGGAAGTGGGAGGCTGTATTCTCTTCCATGGATGGCTGGGAGTTAGATGGAAATAGGACGGTCTCAATGTCTGCTCCCTGCTTTCCACAACCAGAAGATCCATAAAAGCAGAGTCTAGGTCTCTTGACATACAGTAGGGGCACAATACTTATCTATTGACTGTCTTGCTTTGCAACTTTAGCCAAATTCCTCTCCACTCTGGGATTCAGTTTCTCCCTCTGGGCAAAAATGGGGGAGGAGGGAAGGTGCAGATGGATTCTGAATTCCCCACCAGGCTTCCTGGCAGAGGTGGTGGGGCTGAGGTCATGCTCAGAGGTGGAGTATGGACAGCTTGACCCTCCTCCCTGATTTCAGGCTTCAGGATTAAGCCTATAGCTCCAGTGAGGAAGCTGAAGACCCAAGAACTGCACTTCCACCAGAGGCCCACAGGTGGCAGCAGAGGCCAACATGGCAGGGGCTGTGGTGCATGTGGTTTGAATTTAACTCGTTTTTTTTTTTTTTTTTTTTTTTTTTTTTTTTTTTTTTAATGTGGGTTTTTTCCCCTTTCTTTCTTCTCTGAGATCCGCCTCCCTCCCTCTCAATTTCAAGAAGATACAGCTGGACCTTCCAGACTGGGAAGGAAAAGTTTCTTAACATCATGGATAATAGCGGGAAGCAAGAGGTGGGGCTTGAGGGGTAGATGGATAGACAGACCCCCAACATATGTGAAAAACATCTTAGGAGCTCAGAAGCTCTAAATGCAATCATCCTCTCAGCCCAAGAGGCTGGGACTGTCACCCCCATTTTACAGGCCTGAGACACCAGAACCCAGATCTTCTGGATCCCACATCTGAGTGTGAAGGAGGGGGAGGTTGCCCTGCCCTTGGCAGTCGAGGAGGACCCCACTGGGAATCCCATGAGGCCTTAGGGTAGGTAGGACTTACCTACCTTGCCTATCTGGCAACTCCTGCTTTAGGGCTCCCAGGAAATGCTTCCCCTATGCACACTTCTGCCTACATACTGACCTGGCCTGTGGTCACAGCCCTGGCTTAAAACCTGTGAATGAGACGACCTCCAGGGGCCTTCCTCTCCCATCTCTAACAGTTATTTCATTCAAAATGTCTAAACGTGGCTCAGCACTGGACCAGTGCTCAGGGAATCAGGCCCGTGTAGCCCAGCACCACTACCGTTCAGCCTCTGATTCCTGACCTGCACAGAGCACTGGAAAGCAGGGCTCCCTTCCCTCTCCTCCACCCAGTTCCCCAGCCTGCAGGGAGGCTGGGATCGTGGGAACGGAAGTTATCCAGGGTCTGTTTCCAGCCCCTCTTGTTCCCTCCCTCCCTCAGACCCAGAAGCAGGGGGAAGGGCTGCAGTCGTGTGTTGTCGGTGGGATGGGGTGTCCTGCCTCTGGCGCAGAAGATGACTCACTGGGCTGTGGGCCAGGCACCCTGGGAAAGGCCAGGCCAGGCCAGCCTCAGCCGGAGCCCCAAGGAGCTGAGGCAGGAAGGAGGGGGCCAGGGCCTGCCTTGGCTGAAGATAAATCCTGGGGGCTCTTGAAGCCCCACAGCCAAAAGAGGCTGTCTTCCCCACTTACCACAGTGCCACCAGAGACCTAGGGAAGCCTGAGGTGCACTCAGCCCCCAGCAGCCTACACATGTGACCTCCCAGCCTCTCCTCTAGCCAGGCTGGTCTCTTCACCACTGTCCACCCCCAGCCTCCTCCCCACTTCTCCACCTTTGTGTAGACTGCTCCTCTGCCTGGGCTGCCCTCCTTGCTCTTGGTCCTGTTTAAACACCATCTAACTTTTACGCTCTGCCTCTTCCCGGAAGTTAATCTTTTAAGTCCTCCACCCTCCATGACCTATCCCTGCTATAGACCAAGGGCACTGACCAAACTGCCTGGTGCTAATTCCCCAATCAGCAGCCTCCTTTTTGGCATATTGAAAGACCTACTATGTGCCAGACTTGCACTCAGGCAAGCTGCCCAGGTACTAAGGGACATATAACAAAGTCTGTGAGCTCCAAAATGGAGGGCGCACTTCTGCCTTGTTCCAGCAGCTTCCATGCCTACAACAGAGGCTGGCCCACAATAAGTACTCAGTTCACATTTGTGAATTTGTGGATGAATGAAAGCAAGTATCAGTGTAATGACTGTGCACTGATTAGTTTAGAATTATCCATGTTCAATCCTCTCTTGAAGGAGGGAGGCAGAGAAGGGACCATTTCTATGCATTTGATATATGGGCACTGAGGCTCAAAGAGGAAATGTCTCATGATCCCCAGGGTGGCAGACAGTCAGCTGAGCTAGAATCAGACCAGAGACCAGGCCTCTGGAGCTCTTCCACTGTAGCTTGTCCAGATAGGCCCAACCAGCTGGGTTGCACTGTGGCCCCTACCTCCTCTACTCCCACCCTGTTCCAGGACCCAGGTGACATTCTGGGGGGAGAGTAAGTTCCACCCATCAGTCAGTCACTCCAGCCCTGACCCTGGGGACCCTGGCATAACCCAGAACCAAGGGAAGCCCCCTCCTATCACACCAGGCAAGCATAGGGTGGTCAGGATGCCCAGGGGCAGTGATCATGCCCCTTCAACGATCCCTCCATCCTAGCCTCTGGAAGAAGTGGTCTCTGCCTCTGGCTGACCAACAGCAGCTTGGGCTTTTAGGCCTTACTGAATTTATCCACCAATGGTGACCAGCCCTAATACCTGGACAGCCATAGTCACACGTGTGTGTGTGTGTGCACACGTGCGTGTACGTGTGCGCGCGTGTACGTGTGTGCGCGCGCGCGCATGTGCAGTGATTAAGATTCACAGCTCAAAGTCAGCCTGAGCCAAACCCAGGGCATACTCTCCTGAGGCCCAGGACAAGGCCACCACTGCCAGGAAGTTTTTCTGGTAGCACAGACCTGCCCACTCCCCTTCCTCTGAACTTCTGGAGTTTTGGCCTTCAAAACTCAGGGTCTTTCTAGTCTTGTCGTGATTATTGGCAATAAGTGGCACTACCCAGTACCTCAGAGTTTACAAAACACTTCCAGGGCCTAATTTCATGAGCTCTTCTGTGGATAGAGCAAGGCTCAGTGAGAAGCCATGCGTGCTCGGGTTCTCAAGACAAAGGTTGGTGGGGCCGGGGCTCAAATCTCAGTGCCGGCACTGATCTGCTGTGGGACTGTGAGCAAGTTACACAACCTGGCTGGGCCTGAGGACAGGAAGAGAGCAAAAGCATAAACCAGGAGGAGAAGATCTCCTGAGGAATTCTTCTGTGCTGCTTACTAAGTGCTCTGCAGGTATTATTTTAACCTCACAATAAGCCTCCTGGGTAGGCCCTATTATTACCCTGTTATACAGAAGATGATGATGAGGCATAGTTAAGTACCTTGCTCATAAGTTAAGTACCTTGCTCAAGGTCTCTCAAGCAGATGGGATTCCCGCCCCCAGGGACCCCAGAAAGAAGAGGTGTGGGGTTATCTAGGAACCAGGAGAAAGGAGCACCTTCTAGCTTAATAGAGTGACTCCGGGAGCGGCCCAGGCTCCCAGCATGAGGAGGACGCCCACTCGACCTTTTCCACAGCAGGGAAAACTGGTGGCAACCTCAAAGTCCAACCACAGGAAGGCCCAGAGATTCATGCACTTACTGAAATCTTTGAAATGCTATGGAGAAGTGTTCGGGTGTAACATCAAATGAAAGAAGAAGCACACATTCTGCACCAGCTCAATGTTATTTAAAATACACACACACACACACACACGGAGAAAATACAGCAGAACATTAACATTAACAGTGGGCAGGGGCCCTGGACAAAGGTGGGTAGAGGGGTAGAGCCAAAGACCACTCTCCACTGATGGCTTCCCGACCTCCAGGAAGACCACACCTATGCCTCAGTTTCCCCATCTATAAAGTAGAGAACATAGAGGGTTTACTTCTCACAGTGCCTGGAACAAAGCATGAGTTCAACAAATATTGGCTGTTTTGAATAACCAGAATCTTGGAGGGCAGGTCCCCTCAGGGGTCAGCAGTTGGCTGAAGCACCTCCTCCCACAGCAGGCCTCCCTGGCAGCCCTTGCTGGCATATCTGCAGGGCTGAGGAGCTCCCCCTCCCATGGTGCCATGGTAGCTCCTTCCACTATGGGCATGTCTGCTTGAGAGAAAGCCAAGCTGGACTGGACCCCTCAGTCTCTGGGTGGCCTTAGAATTGGACAGCAGTGACCTCAGGAAGAATTTTCCTCCATCTCCCATTCAAAAATCCTTTGGGCTCTGATGCTTCTGTAGGGTGATTCTCCAGGTGAGGGTTGGGAGAGGTTTTCCGGGTGGCTCTCTTGTCCCCAGCCCAGGTGACCACCTCTATCCCTCTCTCTCTCTGGGACAACAGAGTAGCATTTGTTGGCAGCACTTTGTGCCTTTTCCATTTTCTCCTTTGGAAAACAAATGAGAAGCCAGCTGAGTCTGACCTCCTCCCCACTGCCCCCCCCACAACCCTCCAGGCCCCCAGGGGCAGGAGGCCCTCTCTGCCTCCTCCCTGGACAACAGGCCTGGTGGAGAACCCCAGAGGAGGGGCCCTGTGAGCTGGCTGTTGCCATGGCAATGGCAGCCCTGGAATTTGACGGCTGGGGCCCAGGAGTGGGGGTGGGGAGCTAGTATAGGCTATGCTAGGGGCAAGGAGGAGGGTCCAGGGGCCCAGGAAAGCTAAGAAGAGCAACGCAGGGCAGGGGTCCAGGGTCCCCTCCATGGCCTCAGTTTCTCCATCTGTAAAAGAGGGAGAGAGAGGCATGGGACTTAAGACCTCTCTTTCTACCTCTAATCCAAATCGAGACATGGATAAGGGCTAGGGGTATGGGACCCAACCAGGACAAGGCCAGATGCTCCCTTTGATGGACAGGGACCCCAGGGCACAGGGACTCAATCCAAGGGTCACACAGGAAGTCCAGGGTAGTGGCAGGACTAGGTTCTGGAGTATGTGGTCTGTCCACTCTGGCTTCCCTATTTTGCTAAAGGAGAGGACAAGGGTGCCTGCCTCATGGTAGGGAGAAGAGGATCCCCAAGAATGGTAATAGCTGGGGCCACAGTGCTGAGACAGCAGATAATGTGCCCACCCTCAGAAACCCCTGGTCTTTCTGGATCCAGAGGGCTGGCAGAGGGCCCGCCCCCACCCCGCCTGCTGCGCCAGGCTGCAGCGGGTATTTTTAAATGGGTGTCTGCCCCTCTCCGCCTTCCTGCCTGCCCTCTCCAGGAACACAGTGAATTCTGCTGCCAGCCCTCCATCCACTTGGGCCGAGCCTGAGTGGGCGCTAGCTCCACGGTCTTACTCTCTGCCTCCACCTCCAGGACAGCCAGGGCAACGTCCAGAGCCTCCTCCAGCTATGATACTCTAGGCTCAGAGAGGGGATGGGGCTTGCTCAAAGTCACACAGCACAGACAAGGACTTCGGGAATGTTGTGCCACCTTCCAGAGCCCAGCAAGATCTCTGGGGCCACTCCAGGCTCTTCTGTTCATCCCTCTGCCACTGTCCCTCCACAGTCACAGCCTCAATCCCCTCAGCTGACCTTCACACCCACCCTAGAAAGATACTCCAATTCTGACCAAGTAATTCCTCACCTTAAAACCAACCATCCGGAAAAAAACAGAGTTGCAGCCATAACTCACATTACACACCAGGATAAATTCCAAACCGATCAAGGATTTAAATGTAAAACAAAACAAGAAAACTGAAAATACCAGAGAAAAAATATGAGATAATTGCTTTATAACCTTGGAGTGGGAAAGGCCTTTCTAACTATGACTCCAAATCCAGAAGCAATAAAATAAAAGCTTGATAAAGTAGAACACATAACAAAACCTTCTGCATGGTAAAAATATAAACAAAGTCAAAAGTCAAGTGATAAATCAGGAAAAAAATATTTGCAACTCATATGCCAGACAAAGAACTAACTTCCCGAATATTTAAAAGGTTCCTAGAAACTGATAAAAACAAACGGCCAACAACCTAACAGAAAAATAGACAAAGGATAGGAACCACTCACAGAAACGGGAACCCATATGTCTCTTCGAGATAGAAAAAGATGCTCAACCTTACTCATTATCAGATAAATACAAATTAAAATACACTATCAGACCTATCAGATTGGGAAAATATCCAAAGGTCTGAGTTGGTGAGACTGTGGGGAAATGGGCCTCTTACCTACTGCTGATGGCAGACCCCCATGGACAGGAGCAAAATGAGAATCACATTTACCCTCTATCCTAGCACTCCTAAGAAATGACCTACAAACAAGCTTATTCACTGCAGCACTGTTTGTAACAGCAAAAGACTGAAAAAACCTAAATATCTGTTAATATGTGGTTGCACACAGTTTGGTATTCCGCAAAATGGGACACCATGCAGTACAAAAAAGAATATGAGGCCAGGTATGGTGGCTCATGCCTGTAATCCCAGCACTTTGGGAGGCTGAGGCAGGCGGATCACCTGAGGTCAGGAATTTGAAGCCAGCTAGGCCAACATGGTGAACTCCCATCTCTACTGAAAATACAAAAATGAGCTGGGCAAGGTGGCACACACCTGTAATCCCAGCTACTCGGGAGGCTGAGGCACAAGAATTGCTTGAACCTGGGAGGCAGAGGTTGCAGTTAGCTGAGATGGCACCACTGCACTCCAGTCTGGGTGACAGAATTAGACTCTGTCTCAAAAAAAAAAAAAAAAAAAAAAAACCCAAAATACAAAAACCAAAACAAAAAAAAAATGATATTAAGTATAACGAGCAAGGGGCAGAGCAGTGTGCTACGATCTGTGCGGAGGAAGGGAACAGATAATGAATTTGCTGGTGTTTGCAGATAAAAGGATTCACAAAGACACTACTAGCTGGGTGGCCTGGGGTCAGGCAGGGTAGGAAATAGGCAGCCAGGTGAGAAGGAGACTTTCTATCCTTTTGGATTTTTCCTAACCATGTGAATATATCATCTATTCAAAATATTAAATATATAAATTTTAAAAAAATCCACCTTGCAATCAGGCCCCTGCTGCCCACTCCAGCCTCATGTCTCATCTCTGAACAGCCTTTGCACCTCTCTTCTTTCTTCTCCATCTTGCCTCTCTGGGCTCCCTCCACGAGTCTCTCTCCTACACCTTCTGGGCTCCCCTGGCCTCGGGGAATCTCTGCCCCAGCCCAGACCCTGCCCTGGTGACACAGGCCTGATGTTCCTGTCTGAGTCTGTGTCTGCCTCCTCATAGCTGGAGCACAGCCTGTGTTTCCAGCCTACATACAGAGGACCAGGTTCCAAGGTGGTTGGTCTTCCTTGAACGAAGATTACACTGGAGAACAGGGGGCACTGCCTTGGAGCCCCAAGTTTGGAGCCTTTGTCTTTGCCTTCCCTCTTCTGTTTCCACATTGGTCTCCTCTGGGACAGTTCCAGTCTCAAATGTGGTGTTGCTCCAGGAAGCCCTCCCTGCCCAAATCACATTCAGAGAGGGGTAGAACTGTCCAATTCCTCCTTCAAGCCAAACCCCCAACCCCTGCCTTAGGTTGAGCGACCTCAGGGCTGGGCTTTGAGCTTCAAAGTGAGTCCCCAGCCTGGAGGAAGGTCCTGGGGTCAGAAGTCACTGGGTGACTCTGGCAATCCTGCCCCTCTCTGGGCCTCCATCTGTACAGCCAGGAACACAGACCAGCTGCTCCAGAGTCGGTGATGGGCAACTTTAAAGCAGGGTGGGGATTTCTGCTAGCAAAACTCCCCCAGAGCCTCCAGCCTGCAGAGTCCCATCCCTCCTGCACAGCCCCACTCCTTTCCTTTGGACAGCTGCCCGTGGGGAAACTCCAAGCCTCCCTCAGGGAGCTCAGATCATCCCCCTACCAAAGAGGATTATCTGGGCTACTCTCAGCGACTCCATCCTCTTCTCTCCATCCCTGGGGCTCTTCCTCAGCCAGCTACGTCAACTTCCCTCCCTCCCTTCCAACTTGTTTTACGGCTTCCCACTGATCCCCAGTGGTCTGTGGTCCAGTCCAGCCACCACAGACATTATCACATCAAATTCTCACCATAACCCTATAATAGGTACCATAATCATCATCCCCATTTTACAGGTACATAAACTGAGCCACAGAGGGGCTAAGTACTAACACGTGAGTACTTAGCTTTTACAGTGAATAATTACCCAGGACTACCCACAAAGCTAAGAGGAACAGTAGGATTTGAAGCAAAGTCGTCTGGCTTCAGTCTGTTCTAACCATTACACTAACCCAGCTGGATATGAGATCAAGTACTTGTCCCCCAAGACTCTCAATGACCTGGCCCTTGCTGACTCACCAGCATCAAACTTCCCCACCTTTACCACACTTTGGTTGCATCATGTTCTGGCCATAGTAGTTCCTCCAACCCATCGCATTCTTACATCCTGGGCCTTTGCACATGCTGGTCTCTCTGCCATGTGTAGCTTCCTATTCTATGTTTGGCAACTTCTTACTCATCAGACATTTTTGGTGGCCAAAGAAGTGGGAGCCTAAGCTGTATGGTGGGCCAGGAAGGCTGGTCACTAAGCGGTGCAAGGCCTAGGTCCTGAAGGGCCTCAGACCTGCCAGGCTCAGAGCTCAGTCTTTCTCCTGCCAACACTTGTTCATACTCTTCCTTTTACACACTCCAAACTCTGGGGAATTCCTTCCTGATTCTAACCTAACTCACTCACTCTACAGGAGTCAGGAGGATTCCTGGACCTCTGGAGAATGTGCTCCTGCCTGTTCACTGTCAGTGTGACTGAGCTGGGCTGAGACAGGGTGCACATTCTGGGAGCGTAGCTGGTTGCCAGCTCCTACCTCCCTCAAAGAGCCTGTGTCCTTCCAGGTGGCAGCAGGGGGCAGGCAGGATCTTCCCACCACGCCAACAGGTTGTCCTCCTGATCAAGTGGGGCCCAGCCAGCTCCAGGCCCCAGGTAGGGGGTGCCGTCTGCTCATAGGAGCACCAAGGATGGGTGGTGTGCTCCATCATCCTGGCTGCGTCTGGAGACCTGGCCCCCAACAGAGTTTACCCCTGCCCAGGGAGCCTGGCTGGTTGCCCTTCTGAGCCTGCAGAGACACTGAAGGGAGAGGCTTGTCTCACTCTAACACCTCTCATCAGGGAGGGCTTCCCTCTGCACACAACAGAGATTTCCTGACTGAGTCCTGAGAGCTCCATGGAAGTACATGGGGTGAGATGTGGTCCAGGGGGCAGACATGACCCTACTTTCACTTAAATCGATGAGATTGGCCTGCTTTATGCTTCTGTGTCAAGATTCCTCTAGAAGAAAACATTCCACTATTTTTATTTTTATTCATTTACTTATTTATTAATTTTTGAGACGGAGTTTCATTCTTGGTTGCCCAGGCTGGAGTGCAATGGTGCGATCTCGGCTCACTGCAACCTCTACCTCCCGGGTTCAAGGAATTTTCCTGCCTCAGCCTCCCGAGTAGCTGGGATTACAGGCGTGTGCCACCATGCCCAGCTAATTTTTGTACTTTTAGTAGAGATGTGGTTTCACCATGTTGACCAGGCTGGTCTTGAATTCCTGACCTCAGGTGATCCACCCGCCTCGGCCTCCCAACCTCGGCCTCCCAAAGTGCTGGGATTACAGCCGTGAGCAATGGCACCCAACCAAGTTCCACTATTTTTAAAAGCTTGGATATTACCACTCTGGGATCAAGTCCAGGCTTTCAGGCCTGGCCTTTAGGAACCCCCAGGGCCTACCTGACCTCTCCAGAACCAGGGAGCTTTCATGGTACCCCAGACACACCAGGGTTTCTCCATCACAGGCCTCTGCCTTTGCAGTTCTCTCTGCCTGGAGGACCTTGACTCATTTCTGCCTATCAAGGTCCGGCTAGTCCTTCAAGGTTCCAGCCACTGCCCTAAGTTAGCCTTCCCTGCCCTCACCCTTCTTGGCCTCCTTTGACCCCCAGTTCTCAGATGGGGCTTCTTGGGTCAGGAACCCCTTCTCCTTCACCCTGCAGCCCCCATGCTAACCCTGCACATACAGGCACCAGCGGGCCACAGTGCAATTGAATTTTAAAGGTTCCCCTGGGTTCCCCCAACTCACCACTCAGAGCTTATTTCAGAGTGAATTATCCACAACTAGTCAGAAAAGTTAGGAGCAGCTGTGTAGTCAGCGCTCAGTCAGTCCACCAGTGACAGTGAACACCCCAGTTCTCAGTCAAGTGGCTGGGCTGTCCCCATGGGAGCAAGGTCTGCTCCCAGGCAGGAAGTGGCCTGGGCCCTCTCCCCACTAACCAGGCTCTGGCATCAACTGCCCAGCCCCGCCCCTTGCTGGACACTCAGAGGGTGGTACAGGAGCAAACTGCTCTGTTCACATCTCTCCAGAGAGATAATGCCTGTTTATGTTACTTGTTGACATCTAGCTGCCCCAATCTAATCCAACTTTGCTGTCATCAAAGCTTGCTCCTGGGAAGGTCTCAGGCTCAGTCCTCACTGCTGATATCTGCACAGATGTCTTTGTGGATATGGAAATCTGCTGGGGATTGAAAAGAGAGAGAGAGAGAGAGAATGTGTGCGTGTGTGTGTGTGTGTACAATGCCTATATGCTGTGCTCCTCAGGCTTTGCTTGTGTTGAGATGGGCGGGGGTTTGCTGTCAGCTGACCCCACAGCGTGGGAACTGTTGTTTCAGTGTGCCCCCCTCCAGCCCGCAGGCTCCACCAGGGCTCCTCTCTACATCTCCAGCCCAAGCACAGGGCCCAGCCCTGGAACGAAATTTCTTCCCCACCACCCACAGCCCAGGCCTGGCCACACAGGAAGCGACCTGATGACTGAGGCCCAAGAGTTCAACTCATGGGACAGGACTCAGGGCTAGGGGCCCAGAGGGAGACAGGGCAGGAGGCTGGGGGTGGGGGAGGTTTGGGCTGGCTGTGGGTCTGGGCCTCTCTGGGCTCTTTCTCCAAATATGGAAGGTTTTTTGGTCTCCATTTGAGTCACGTCGGCCATGGCCCAAGAGATCTGCTTTCCAGATACAGTGAATGGGACTGTACCACACTGCCTGGCCTGCTGTCTCCCCTTCCCCTGCCTGTGGCCCATTCCTGCACCTTCTCCAACTCCTGGGCCAAGTTCTCTCTGCCAGCAGAAAGCCCAGCACCCACCTCAGCTGCTTTCCAGCAACAAGAGAAGGGTCCCTGGGCCCATAAAGGGAGGAAACACTCATTCCCTCTGTGCCTGTCACCTCCTCCCACTCCCCAAGGGCCCCTCAAGTGCAACTGAGCCATTCAACTAATATTTACTGAGCAACTACTATGTGCTGGTTCCTGGGACTCAGACCATGGACTGTGAATCCAATAGGATCACTATGCCCAAAGAAAAATCCACCCTTTCTTCCTGTGCCCACCTTGGTGATGGCACTACCCCCCCCCCCCCCCAGGCAGTCCTAAAAGCCAGGGACCTAAGCAAGGGTTCTGGAGCCAGACCATCTGGGTCTGAACTCCAACCCAGTGAGACTATCCTGGTTTGAATACCACCTCTCTCTTTCTGGGCTCTGTGATCTGAGCTAAGCACCCTCACCTTCTCTGGGCCTGTGTCTGCTTCCCACTCCACCCCCAATCAGTGCCAACTAGGGACAGCACCCTTTGCCCATCTGCCAGCTTCCACTTGCCTGGTCCCCAGGGCAGCAGCAATGCAGGGCTAGGCATAGGCATGGGTGGTAAAGGGAGCTGAGAGGAGCCTGGGCGCTCCCCCAGAGCAGGGCTTAGCTGTCCTCCTCCTGCTTCCCCCACATTATTTATTTAATAAATGTGTGCTGAGGCTCTACCTCGTGCCAGGAACAGGAGGGCTTGGCATGTGTGGATCCACCTGACCAGAACCAAGCATTGGGTCACAGGGCAAACTGGGGGCTCCCACCCACATCGCCACACCCTAGAGCCTTAGAGGTCTGTTACCCTGAAGCAGAGAGGAGCTGCAATCACTGTGTATCCTGGGACAGAGGTGGTTCCTGACATCTGGGCTGGGAAGCTGAGGGGGACTCTGCCCTAAACGGCCCTTTTCCTAAGGCCAGTCCCTGGCCAGGGTCTCTGTCTGGCTCTCTCAAGGGAGGCAGGGTGACACAGGCGGTCAGAAGAGATGAGAGACAGGCAGAGGAGCAAGACCCAGGGAGGAGAGCAGGGCAAAGGACAGAGGACAGGAGGAGAGAAAAAAGCAGGGAGCCTCCGTGAGAGGAAGGCCTGGTGTGAGCGGCTGGAACAAAGATGCAGATGCCCAGGAGGCCAGCAGAGACCCTCCACTGCCCAGGCCCTGTGTCCAGGTGATGAGATGGGGCAGGCCGGGCCCGCCCTTCTCCTACTTCTCCACCAGCCTTGGGGCCAGACCCAGGACTATTTTTAGCTGGGGCTGAATTTAGCCATTCCCTCGGAAATTCCTCACCCGCCCCAGGCAACGCCCCCGCTGGCCTTGGGGAGCAGCCTGGAAGTGGCGGGTCCAAGCCAGAGGGAAGGAGGGGCCCAGGAGCAGCAGGAGCCTGGAGGGCACTTAGGCATCTGATAGGGAAGCAGGCTTTCTGCTCAGTCCCCCAGTGTGAGGCACTCCTCTCCCTACAGCACGGCCCTCCTCTTCTTCAGGAAGGCCTCCAGGGTTGTGGGGCCACAGAATAGCACTGGTCTCAGGATCTACAGTACAAATATCACAAGGTTCTTTGTCTCTGACTACAGGACCCACCACGAGGGCTGCTGGCAAGGATGCCTGCCTGTGGACCTACCTGTCCCCCTCCCCCAGCTCCGGAAAGCCTGCATATTCTAGAGCTCTGCTGGGACTCTAGAGGACTCCCACTTCACAGATGGGGAAACCAAGGCAGAGGGACTTGTCTTAGGTTAGAGCCAGCAAGGCAGCCCAAGCCTGCTCTTTCGCTCCCTTCCATGCTCCCTCCATCAGGCCTCTCCCAGGAGGGCTGGACTGCAGGTGCGGCCTGGAGCTCTGCAGCTCTGCAGGGACCCCCTTAGAGGCAGGGCACTTCCACTGGAGCAGAGGGTTTGAGGTCAGACAGGAAGCTTACTGGGCACAGAGGCAGGGCTCACAGCCACCTCACTCATTCAGAATACAGAGGAAATTTCTGCCCAGATGAGAAGTGAGTCCTGCTCCCCCAACCCCGTTTCTGATAGAGCCCCTGAACCTAAATTCGAATTTCCAGATTCTACCTCCAAATTGTCTTCCCCGTCAGTTCTCCCCTCGCCAGCTCCACATCCTCTGCTACCTAAGCTCAGGCTACTCATGTTCCCAGACCCTCAAGTCAGATCATCACCTCACAACCAGAGGATGCTATGATGTGCAAAGCTGGCAGTGCTCCCAGCCCTTCCTCTCCCAGGAAGGGAGAGGGGAGCTGGCAGAGGGGAGGTCCTTTGCCCAGGCCATTTAACTCGGCACTTGAGGCTTTCAACCTGGCTCCTGCCCACACAGAACCTCTCCCCAGGTTCTCTGGTCAAACTGAGACCTCCCTGCCCCTCTTGGCCTCAGACACATACAGGGGCTTCCCTTTCCTGCCCTGGCTCAGACAAGTTCCTTAAAATGCCATACGAACCACATCACTGCACTTCTCAAGAACTCTCAGTGGCCCCTTACACAGTGTGAGGTTGGAGCAATGCTGAGATGCATGGGGAGGATTTCTGGCCCTGGTCCACTACTGTGTGGCCTTGGGCAAGGCCCCTTGCTGGGCCTCAGTTTCCCCATCTGAATGATGCAGGGATGAGGAAGGCTAGAAAACATGGCTGGTTTCTAAGGGTCTTTCCAGGTAGACAGTTCCGGCATTAAAGGCCCTGGCCCTTTTCTTCCTCCTCCTGCCCTTTTGGCCTGCCAAGAAGTTGGACATCTCATCACCAGGCCCTATCCCAAGGAGACAGGGGAAGACGGGGGACACCAAGAAACCCCTGAGTGAGACCTCAGTGATGCAGGCAGCTAAGAAAGATGGAGCTATCAGGACCTATATTGGGGGAAGGTGTCCCTCCCCATCCATCCACCCCTTCCCTTCCACATCTGCTCCTTAACCTCCAGTGTCCTGTCCTGGGAAAAGACTGAATGTTTGTCCAAGGGGTTGGGGAGTGGGGTCCCAGCAGTCCCTGGAGGCCTGGCTGTGGGGCTGGCTGGCAGCCAGGAACCCTGCCTCCCCGCTTCCTGCTCCACAACGCTGCGAGGGAGCAGGGCCTGCTCACCCCCTGGGAACCAATAAACAGGAAACAGACACCAACCTTGTGTTTGCTCCCTCCGCCTGGCCCCTCCATCACACTGCCCCCACTGCCTTCCCACTGGCCCCCGACCTGCTGCATCTCTCCAGACCCCAGAGCCTCAGGACCACAGGATGTCAGAACCAAGAAGTCACAATTTCAAAATCACAAATAAAATCAAGAGGTCTGCACTCTTGGAAAAGAACCCAGAATCCTTCATTTTGAAACCACAGGATTCTAGACTCTGAGAGTGACAATCTCAAAAGCATACACTAAGTGGCCACATTTCTGAGAGCTGTCTGGAGCCAGTGCCCTGGGCTGTGCACTCCAGAAGCATTTTCTCTTTGGCCCTCATAATAACTCTTTAGTGTCCTCATTCTACAGCGCAGGAAACTAAGGCTCAGAGTTGGGATCCGATGACTTGTTAATATCACCCAGCAAGGGGTCAGAGTCAGTTGTGATTTTAACCCTTATCAGTCTGAACCCAAAGCCCACCAGGCACACACACTCAGACTCCCTGAGCCTCACAGGCCGCTTCCAGTGAGGGGCAGCTTTGATGCAGAGAGGGCTTTGCCTCTGCTCTCCTCTGTGTGTGGGCTGAGCTATCCTGGACATGTCCCAGGGTGGGGTTGGTGGCAACAAAAGTAGAGGGGGAGCTGGAGAGAGGAGCAAGGACAGTGGGCATGTGGCTCAGCCTCTGGTCCTGGTTTCTCCCTCCTCCCCACCTCCAGAGAACCAGGCTCGGAGCCACTGACTATGTGGGTGTAGCCAGGCCCCAACCTGCCCTCCTGTCTAGAGCTTTGTCTTCTGCTTCAGGGCTGGAAAGAGGTGCCCAGCAGCCAAGAATCTTAGAATCATAAAACCTTAGCATCTCAGTCATGAGGGGAGGAGGTAACATTTCTTGAGCATTTACTGTGTGCCAAGCCCTCTTGGCATGCTTTCACTTAATCTCAGCAGCAGGGTGGGTGCGGTGGCTCACGTCCGTCATCCCAGCACTTTGGGAGGCAAAGACGGGAAGATTATTTGAGCTCAGGAGTTCAAGACCAGCCTGGGCAACGTAGTGAGACTTTGCCTCTACTAAAAGTAAAAAAATTAACCAGGCATGATGGCACCCGCCTGTGGTCCCAGCTCATTGGGAAGTTGAGGTGGGAGGGATTGCTTGAGTCCAGGAAGTCAAGGCTGCAGTGAGCCATGATTGACCCATTGCACCCTAGCCTGGGTGACAGTGAGACCCTGTCTGGGGAAAAAAAAAAAAAAAAAAAAGCATGTTTTTTTTTTTTTTTTTTTTTTGAGACGGAATCTCACTCTGTCACCCAGGCTGGAGTGTGGAGTACAGTGGTACAATCTTGGCTCACTGCAACTTCCACTTCCCGGGTTCAAGCAATTCTCCTGCCTCAGCCTCCTGAGCAGGTAGGACTACAGGTGCACATCACCACGCCCTGCTAGTTTTTAAAAATTTTTAAATTTTTTTTATTTTTAGTAGAGATGGGGTTTTACCATATTGGCCAGGCTGAGTCTTGAACTCCTGACCTTGTGATACGCCCGTCTCCCAAAGTGCTGGGATTACGTGCATAAGCCACCGCGCCTGGCCGAAAAACAAAATAATCTTAACAATAATCCTCTGTGGAGTGAGGGGATACTGCCCCCATTGACTACAGCCTCCGGGGAGTAGGTAAGTGCTTGCCTGGGTCTGAAAGCCAGCGTGCGCGGAGATGGCATTCTGGACAGCACCCTTCACCCTCCACATGCCACCTCCCTGAAGCCTCCCTAGGCTTCTCAGGGATGAAGGGACCTGACAGGTCCTCTGGTCAGACAGCACCAATGCCACCAATTCCCACGTGGAGCTCCCAGCACATGGGATGAGGGCGTTTCTTTCCTTCTGCCGCTAGGCTCTCAGTTCTGCCCTCAGCTGTGGCAGCCTGGCAGAGACGTGACTCTCAACCCCTCCCTAGGCGCCGACCTTCCCTCCTTGCCCTGGATTTAAATTCTCCTATCAACTGCCCTTCTTGAGAGCGGCCTCATCCCACTTCCAGTCAGCAAAACTACGGCCTGCCACCTCTGGAAGCCAGGCCTGGCCCCAGAACACACTTGCACTTCTGCCTCTGCCCCACCAGGCCTGGGCTCTGCCTGCTTCTGGACCTCACCCACCTCAGGAGGCTAGGACCCTTGGTGAAAGCTCCTGGCAAGGAGGGATGGTGTCCAAGTTTTCTCACTGCCCAACACGGGGCTCAATGATTGACTGCTAAATGAATGAATGACAAATGAACATGGAAAGAAATGGCAACTTAAATGCAGTGGGCCTGAGTTAGAAGGTTCTGCCCCAGGACCAGTACCAGCTGGGGACTCTGATTGTCAGGAACCAACAACTTGGTCCTTTGCCTATCTGCAGTAGGCAGAATAATGGCCCTGGCATTACATCCTTATGCTAATCCTCAGAACCTGTGAATACGTTACCTTACATGGAAGCAGGGACTTTGCAGGTGTAATTAAGGATTCTGAGATGGGAAGATTATCAAATTATCAGGTGGGCCTAATGAATCACAAGGGTTCTTAAAGAGGAGGAAGGAGGCCGGGAGCAGTGGCTCACACCTGTAATTCCAGCACTTTAGGAGGCTGAGGTGGGCGGATCATGAGGTCAAGAGATAGAGACCATCCTGGCCAACATGGTGAAACCCCATCTCTACTAAAAATACAAAAATTAGCTGGGCATAGTGATGCGTGCCTGTAGTCCCAGCTACTCAGGAGGCTGAGGCTGGAGAATTGCCTGAACCAGGGAGGCAGAGGTTGCAGTGAGCTGAGATCGCGCCACTGCACTCCAGCCTGGCGACAGAGCAAGACTCTGTCTCAAATAAAAAGAAAAAGAAAAAAAGAGGGAGGAAGGAGGTATGGGGTGAGCAAGAGATTTGAAGATGCTGGGGAAGATGGGGGAAGGGGCCACAGGCCAAGGAGTGCTGGCAGCCAGGAGAGGCTGGTAAAGGCAAAGGTGTTGATCTCTCCAGGGCCTCCAGAGGTGGGCAGGCCTGTCAGCACCTGGATCTTAGCCTAGTGAAACCCTTCATTCAGACTTCTGACCTCCAGACTGGAGAGTAGGAGATCTGTGTTGTTTTCAACCACTAGATGTGTGTAGTTTGCTATGGCAGCAACAGGACACTAATATACCACGCAGACCTCTGCAATCAGCACACCTCAGGTGCACTCTGCACTCCCCTCTCACCCTCTTCCTGCCTGGCAACTTCTCCAAGCTCCACTGGAAAGAAACCAGAGGAAGTTTTGTTTGTCTGGTTTTTGCTTTTTGTTTTGAGACAAGGTCTCACTCTGTCGCTCAGGCTAGAGTGCAGTTGGGCAATCACAGCTCACTGCAGCCTCAACCTCCTGGGCTCAAGCCATCCTCCCACCTCAGCCTCTCGAGTAGCTGGGACCACAGGTCTGTGCCACCACACCTGTTTTTTATTTTTAATAGAGACAAGGTCTCCCTGTGTTGCTCAGGCTGGTCTTGAACTCCGGGGCTCAAGCAATCCTCTCACTCAGCCTCCCAAAGTACCAGGATGACAGGGGTGAGCCACCACGCCGGCTCAGATAAAGGTTTACTGTCCCGTCAAATGCAACACCACACTTCTGGACAGGCCCCAGAGTGAGCACCAAAGCCTGCCACAAGTGTGGAGAAAGGCCCTATCTGGGGGTGGGGGGGATCCTAGAGCAGGAGCCGATGGTGGGAAAAGCAGGTGCAGGGCAGACCCGGGCCTGAGTCCCGGCACCACTCTGAACCTGCCTTCTCAGCAGCCTAGTGGGGTGGTGGGTCCCTGCCTGCCAGCACTTCATTCTGCAACTGAGATCCTGCTCAGGACTGGGTCCTTTCCCAACAGCCCTGGGAGGAGGTTTATCCTAGTGCCTGAGAGCAAGGACGGCTCTGTGGCTCTGAGAGGGGATGGAACTTATTGAAGGCCTCACAGTAGGAAGATCGTAGGGCAAAGCTGGACCGCACGTCTCCTGACTCCTAGTGCAGACACCAGGCTGTCCCTAGTGAACCCTAGAGCTACTGGAAGTTGGGGTCCTGGAAGTCCCTCCAGGGGGCTCAGCCACTCTGGTTGGGGCCCCAAACCCCTGCATCTCATGGGCTGAGGTTCACTTACTGCACATAGCCCAGCAGCCTGATAGTTTTCCTCTGTGTCTGTCTCTCCCAACCCTCAGAATGCCCCAGAGACCCTGGGAGCTGAGAATTAGAGGGAGGACATTGTGGGGGGAATCAACTCCCATGGGGAGACATCAGTTCCAATAGGCTCCTGCTTCCCAGGGGACCCAGGGCCCCCATTTCAGGGCCTGCCAGCAAGGCGCCAGGCTGCCTGGGCACATTTCCCAGTAAGTACACCAAGGCTTCAAGCCTTTCTGGGAAACACTGGCTCCCCCTTCCCCCACCCTGCCACCACCATCCCTGCCAACTCTGCTTAGTGGGAACTCTGTGGGACCAATGTATGGTCTAGGAGTCAGGACACCTGGAGCCAAATCCCATACTCAAGCTTTGGGGCCTTGGGCAGACCCTGCCCACTCTGGGCCTGCTTCTTTATTGGACTATTGGAGCCATGGCAATGCCCACCTAGCTGGAGGATCAGACGGGAGGGATGGGGCTACCTTGGGGGTTTGGGGGAGGCATGAGCTCCCTATCCCAGGAGACATGCATGCTGGAGCTAAATGGGTATCATGGTGGCTGCAGAGGAGATACCAGTAGGATATGGCCCTGTCACCTGCCTCACTGGGACCCTGTGGCGGCTCCACTCTCCTAGCCTTTCAGCCAAACCAATGTGGGTCTGCAGGGGGTGGCCGGTGTAGCCCAAAGCCCAGTCCACCCTGGGGACTTTATCAAATTCCACCTCCCCACCCTAAGTGACCCCTCACACACTGCCCAGCCATGTGAGAAGTTGTAGCTCTGTGTTCACCTTGAACATCAGGGTCCAGGCCTTTGAGGAGCCCCCGGGGCTGCAACAGAAACCCACCACCCCACCATCTCTGCCTGGGCCCCAGCCACTGTCATTTCTTGTCCAGATTATTCCAGTAGCCTTCTGACTGGCCTCACAGCCTCCACCTGGCCCTTGTAATCTACCCCCACAGAGCAGCCAGAGCAGACCCGTGAACGCATAAGTCAGACCAGGCCACTATTCCACTCAGAACCTTCCAACAACGCCTGCCCCGTCTCACTTTGAGTACGTGCTGAAGTCCTCCTATTGGCCTACACGATCTTCCTCACCCTAACCCACCTCTGATCTTCTACTTCTCTGCTCCATCATACAGTCCTCTTGACTGTTTCCCAAACACCTCAGTGCCTTTGCACCTGCTGTTCCTCTCTGCCCAGAATGCTGTTTCCCTCAGCCACCTGACCTGCTCCCTCAGTTCCTCCAGGCTTCTGCTCAAATGTCACCTCCTCAGACAGGCATTCCTGATCTCTTGATCTAAAGTACCCCCACCCTGTCATTCTCTACTCCCTTATCCTGCTTTATTTTTCTCCCAGCCCCTACCACTCCCTGACACAGAATGTCTCCATTTACAGACAGGCCTCCTCCCTAGTCTGGAAGCTCCACAAGGGCAGGCCTTTGTTTTGTTTGCTGCTGTATTCCCAGGCCTAGAAGGCCTGACATGTCTCATTGCTCAGACAGTATTTGTTCAATGGATGAATGCATTACCTTATCAAGGGCCACCCAAGTCTCTGAAACAAACTGTTACTGCACACAACCTGCCATATTCCTTTCCATCTCCTAGCCTCTGCTCATGCTGTGCCCTCTTCATAAAGCCCCTCCCTCTCTCTCAGTATTCAAGGTCAAGCTCAAGCAGAGCCTCTTCTAGGAAGTCCCTCGGCCAGTTTCCAGGCTAGTCCCTCAATATCCTAGGCCCCTTCGTGTTGGCTTCTAGATCCTACATTCTGTGTGTGTCTCAGCTCCCAGGAAGCCTGGGGGTGCCTCCACCCTACTGCGGGGCAGCAATGTGTAGCCTGAAAGATCATAGATGGGAGGGAGGGAGGGAAGCAGGAGGGGCAAGTCCCTACACGGGGAGAGGGGGCTGGGGACAGGATTAGCAGCAGCCTCTCTGCCTCCCAAACCCAGCTGGTCCCGGAAATGTGGGGCTGGAAAATGTCAGACTCAACTCTAGTCCATCCCCCAACCCTTCCTCGCTGGGGAGGACTCATTCCTGGGCAGCGTTCCCCTCAAGAGCCCAGGGCCCTTAGGAAGGGGTTAGGAGGAGATGTGAGGAATAAACAGGGGAAAGGGGCTGCCCTTCTGCCTGTTCTCCCCCATCTCACCCCCTCCTGCTGGGTGACAAAGACATTTAATTATAGATATTTGGTACCACTCAGAATTCCGAGTGTCCTGATCACCTCCTCCCTTCCCCCCAGAACCAGTTTCCATGGAAAAAATCACACAAAGAGCCAAGGAGGGGAAGGAGAGAACTCCCACCCCCGCGGGTTCCCCGCCAAAAGGGGAGAGAGAAGGGTGACTGGAAGAGCAGTTACCAGACCTTCATCAGCAAGGCAGGGAGCTGGCTGGGTAGGGAGGGGGTCTGAGTGGAGAGGAACAAGGCCAGGGTTCTGGTGCATGGGCCTGGCTCTGCCCGCCCTTGCTGTGTGACCTTAGACCTAGCATTCTCCCCTTTTGGGTCTCAAAGTTCTTCCCATCCCAACGGGCTCTGGTGAATTAAATAACCACTATGAAAGTGTTCAGGCTGTTGGGGATGTGGAGGTGACACTCCCAACTGTCTGCTGACTTGTCTCCACTACTCAGATGGCAGGCCAATCTCCTTGGGTCCCTTCACCTCTAAGACACTGATATGCTAGGATCCAGGGTGAATCCAACAGTCTTCGACTCTAAGTCTGCACTGTAAGATATCCACAGCTTTCACAGCTGAAGAATGAAACAGACAGTGTCTGGCATATAGTAAGCATGTGATAAATGTTGGCTATTGTTACTGCTATTCCAGTATGTTAAAATTTTGTGAGTTCATCTGCCTCTGCTGCTGAGAGACAAGACATTCACTGCTGTGGGCTACAGTTGTGGCATGTGTCAAACGGGTATCAGGGACCTGAGGGCAGAAGGTGGGACTGCAAGGCTGCACCTTGAGGCTGGGGTGGGGGAAGCTCTCCCTCACAGGAAGAGTTGTTGACCAACCAGGCTACGGTGGGCCTCAGTGGAGGTAACAAGAGTGTGGGAGGGGCGGGGCAGGGAGGCCAGACAGCTCTGCCTCCTCACCTCCCAGCACATAGACAGGCATTCCTGGAATAAATGACCCATGAGTGATCCGTTACTCCCTGTTCTCCTGGGTTCATGCGGCTATTGCAGACAGCTGCCTTTCTCTCCCCTCCAGTTACACCCCTGGCTCCTCCCATTTCACTTGACACCCCCTGCAGGCTAAGTCCCTCCTTCTGAGCCTCACAGACCAGGCAGTCTAACCTCCCACTGTACAGATGGGAAAACTGAGGTCCAAAGATGACTCTGTCCAGGTCTGAGTGAGTCAAAAGGCTGAGCCAGGCCTGGTCCCAGGCCTCCCATCTCCCGGCAATGGGGGTAACACCACACAGAGCGTGAATATGGACCTGAGGGTGAGGGACTTCCCACAGCCTGGGGGGTGGGGAGGGTGCCCTTAGTCCCCAGGGACTGCCAGAAGCAAAGAATGACAGCTCCTCTCATCTTTTCTTATTCTGGAGTACATACCATGCCATCTCCACCCACGGCCCAGGGAGCATGACTGGAGCCTCCGACTTGAAACAAGGGAACATTGTCTCCTCAACAGAGGCCACCAGGAGGGGGTGGACAGCTGCTCCCCATCTTCCCAGAGCCAGAAGGAAGGGAACAGCAGGAGGGGTTCAAGCTAGCAGATGAGAGAACTTCCAGGCTTATGAGGGGGTGGGAAATTGGAAGATGATGGATCTTTTTGGAGCCTACTGCAGTCTACCAGGTTATACTGAGGCCCACGAGGACCCAGCCCTGTGTTCAGAAGCCAAGTCTGGTGGCTGAGAAGCAGCTGGGCAGTGCAGCCTCCATTTTTCTTCTTTCCTGCTACCAGAGAGGGAAAGATCACACCACCCACTCACCATACAAGAGAGCCTGCCAGGCAGAGGCCATCACCCCCATTTTACAGAAGGGGAAAATGAGGCACAGAGCAGGGATATGATGGATCCTAGGCCACACAGGGATTAGAAGAGCAAGGCTCATACCCTGTTCTTCTAATGACAGACTCACCAGTTCCCTCCCCATAAGGCGACATCAAGCTGGGCCTGGAAAAGTGAGAGGCCTGGAGTGGGCAAAGGCTTGGAGACCAGAGACCTTTGTTCATGGCAGGAAGAAGCCCAGGTTATGGCAGATCTGTCCTGCCTCAGAGCTCCAGAAAGGGGTGCGGGGGGTAGAGGAGAATGTGAAGGGAGGTGGGGTAGGAGAAGTTCTGTAAACTCCCACCTCCTCTCTGGGTCTCAAAGCCTCCTCTTAGGAGTACCCCCCAGCCACCTTCAGTCTCCCTGAGTCCCTTGGTTTACCCCTGTCGTCTGCCCCATTTGAACCTTCAAGGATCCCAGAAAAGATATATGGGAAAGGAGGCTGGGGAGAAGACCCCTGACAAGAACTGGCCCTGCTCTCTTCCTCTCCTCTCCGACCTTCAGAACTGGTACTGGAGTTCAGGGGCACCAGAGCTGCCCTCGCTGGGACTCAGAAGGAAGGACAGGTTCAAAACTCCCCGCTCCTCACTTCCTGCCTGCTCTCTCTGCAGCCTCCATGAGAAACCCCAGAGGCAGGACCAGGGAGAACTGGAGAGAGAAACAAAGAGAAAGGGAGTTCAGAGGGGCCGTGAGAGCGCTGGGAACCGGAGTGACCGAATTAGTCCAGGGTTTATAGTTTCTAGGCTTCTCACACAGTCAGGGAGCGCAGTGGGAGTGCAGGCCATAGTTGAAATAACCGCTGGCCATCCTTGAGCTCAACCCAGAATCCAGAGCCTGGAATCTAGCTCCCAACTCAGATGCCAGGGCATCTGGATCCCATCTGAATCCACAGCCTAAACTCCAGGGATAGCTGAAGCCAGAAGGTAGACGGAGGGGTCTCAGGGAGAGTGAGCCCCCAGGGCTGGGGGTCTGGCAGAAAGGGGGTGCATCTCAGAGTCACCAGGAAGGGGGGAAAAGATGCAAGTAGACAGGATGGGGAAACAAGAATCGACGCCCCGGACCCATAGAGGCAGCCCTGAAGATGGGGCCCAGAACCACTCCTGACCTCTCTAAAGGGCCCTGGCTGCTCAGCCTCTGCAATCCCCTCCCTGCCTCTAACTTCCCCTAGAAGCCCCCATCTAGAAGCTTTTTTCATCTGAGGAGGCTCTAGCAGAACTCAGGCCCCAAGAGTCCCCAACTCAAACCCGCAGGCTCCCCCAAATCTGCACAGTACCAGCTGGATAGAAACATAGGCACTACTTTGTCCACCTAACTCTCCTGATTGGGGAGATTAAGTTACAGAGAAAGGCCAATGTCACACAGCAAGAACAGAACTGTAGTGAGAGCCCTGAGACCCCTCTGCTCCTCCATAAAGTCAAGTCTTGTACCTTCCCAATTCTCCCAGGCCCAGGAACACATCTATATTCTGACCTGTCATAGGAAAGCCACATGAGGAAGGGCAAACCGATGTCAACTGTGGCCCCTGAGCCAAACATCCTACCAAGGGTCTGGCCAACACAGCAGCAAGCCTCAGAGAAAAGACTGAGCCTGCTCTGGGTGCCATCACACTCATCCCTCCAACAAAGAACCACACCGGGATTTCCAAAACCAGTCCCTGAGAAACATCCAAAGGACAAGATAAGAATCCTTTGTAATTACCACCCAGAGCACCTGGAGCAGATGAGCACCTCTGCCATTAGCACCAGCAGAAAACTGAAGCTTCTACAGGGTCCGAGTAGACAGGAGCCCTGTGTCCTTAACACTGTTAAAACTGCAGGGGCACGTCCAGGACCAGAAAAGCACCCTTGGCACCTGGGCACCTGACCACTGAATACAATGCAAAAGGCTCCAACTGAAGTCGATGCCCACCGCCCTCTGTTGGCCCCATCCTGAAGGCCTCTACAAAGGACTCACCACCTGTGGCTTGCTGCAGCACTTGCTGGCAGGGGCAGGCTCATCTGGAGGCCGAGCTGCCTCAGGGGGCTTGGTCTCAGCAGAAGGTAGTGCAGCCAGAGGCAAGCAGGGCATGTCCACTGGCACTGGGGCAGGGACCTCGCCGGAGTGCAGGTTCAGCATGTACTGTTTGGTGACGTCCTCGAGCGATGGTGCCTGCAACATGGGATGGGCTCGGGCAGGGAAGCCTATGGGCTCTGGCACAGCCACAGGGGGACCAACAGAAGTTGGTGGCTCAGGCACCACAATAGGCATAAAGGTGGCGGGCACACTGGCATGGCGAACGTGTTTGGAGGAGGGCTGGGCCCGAGACAGGCCGCCAATCTGGTCCTGACTGCCCTCGTCTCTCCCAAGCTCCTGGTGACTACTCCGAGCTGGGCGCTTCTTGGAGCCTCGGCGGATTAGCCTCGGGGATAGAATGTCAGCCAGCTTGGGGTCAAGGTGAAAGTTTTGGTGGGCAGTGGCAGGGGGAGGCAGAGCCTCAGGTAGGGCCCTTTCAGACTGTGCCCGGCTCCTGGCGGCACCAGGCTCTTCTGGCTCTGCCCGCTGCTCCACAAGGATGGGCTCGCTGCTGGATGGAGGCAGCACGGGCTCAACTTCTCGGATGGGCTCCCCTCCAGGGCCCTGGAATCCAGGCCCAGCCAGTTCCCCACGGCGGCTGGGGTCACTCAGGGATTTCTTCTTGGGGGCTTTGCCAGCAACCTTGTCGTCCACTACATGCCCCAAGGTGCCAGGCCCCTGAACTATGCTCTGAATAACCTCCTGATATCCCTTGCTTTCTTCACTGCCCACAGACCAGTCACTGTGACCACTGGTCAAGCCCTCATCCATGGCTGAGGTGGCAGGGAGCCCTGTCTTGGGGCTCAGTGAGCCCAGGAGGTTGCTGTCCACGGAGAACCCAGTGGGCTCTTCAGAGGTGGCAGCCCGGTGGCGCTGAGGAATTGGATCACTCAGGGACCTGTAGGCCTCACCTGCCTCCCCATTGCTCAATTCACTCCCACCAGAACCTGAAGGTGGGACTTTGCGTCGTCGGCGGAGGGCACCTGGTGTGGAAGGGATCTCAGGGGACACCAGGGCCCACCCACCCAGACTGTCCTCAGTCCCAGGACCACGGTGGTTCGTCTGGGCTGAGGATGAGGAAAGGGGTCGCCACATCCCTGTAGTACCCAGGCCACAAAATACTGCAACAGGAGGCTCAGGGTCCGCTCCAATGCCTTCATCTGTCAGACTGGACTCAGGGCCTGAGAGCTCCTCCTGGGACCGCTGCCCTTGGGTCACGTCCCGTGCCCAGTCAGGGCTTTCAGGGGGGGCATCGCTTCCATCATCTTGCTGGGCACCCATGCGCTGGATCTTCTCAAAAACCTGGCGGGCCTCCTGCACATACTGGTCCTGGACGATGAGGGGCAGCGGATCCTCCTCGGCACTAGGGCCTGCCAGCAGTAGCTCGGAGGAGCTGGGCTTCAGAGCACTGGTGCGGGGCAGGCGGCGGGCCATGGGCTTCTCAGAGCAGGTGAATGACTTTGCTCTCCGCAGAGTGGCTGTCAAGTCCTTGAGTGTGGGGCGCGTGCCAGGTGATGCTGGGGCTGGGATGGACACGGGTTCAAGTTGCCCCATGGAGCCACCTGCGGATGGTGAGTCTCTGCCATCTAGGGGGCTGCTTACACGGTCCCCGGGGCTCCCACCAGGTTTTCGGACCCTCAGTTCTGAAAGGTCTGAGCGCAGGAAACTGAGAAGCGTCAGGGTTTCTGAGGCGATATCTGGATTTGACAAGGACTTCCGCTGCCGACTCTTTTCCGGCTCAACTCCTCCATCCCTCAATGCCCTAGAGGTGCCCCCAGGTCCTTTGGCACGGGTTCGAGCCTGGGACCGCAGGAGCCCTTCCCCAGCTCCAAAGCTAGGGGAACGGTACACGCCCCAGCCCCCAGAACCCCTACTAGACCATAGGTCGTCGTCCTTGAGAGTCTCCGTGCTGGAATAACGGCTGCTACCGCAGGAGCCTGCGGGGCTGGCCAGGTACGAGGGAAAGCTCACCTTGGCCACACGGAGAGCTCCTCCCACAGAGTCAGATATAGGCCGAAGTCCCTCCTGGGGACCTGGGACGCAGGGCGGAGAGCCACTACCCCACTCCCGGAGTCCTTCTTCTCCAGTGGCTCTTGGAGATGCTGGGGGCTCAGGGCTCCTGGCTCCCCCTGCTGAGTCCATGCTGCTCAGATTTAACCCATCACTGTCAGGCCTGCAGTCCTGATCCAATAGGGAGCTTCCAGGCCTGAGCCTGGGCCTCCCTCCCCAGCGGTGGCCGCCCTCACCGTCTCGGTCGTCGTCACTGCCCGAGGAGTGGCCGCCGTGGTAGGCCGGACTCTGGGCTCCAGGCGGCTGCAGCGGGCCCTCCTCTTCCTCCTCGCTGGAGCTGGCAGCGCGGCTGCGGCTGACACGATAGGAGGAGGCGATGGAGGAGAAGGAGGAGCAGGAGGCCCGGGCCCCGGCCTGCGGTTGGGAGAAGATATGCCAAGAATGTAAACCATCCGCTGGACGCAGCGCCCGCTCCTGTTGCTGCTGCTGCTGCTGCCGGCGCAGCCTCCCTTCGATCCCCGGCCCGGTCAGGGGCCGCGCCGAACGCAGACCCACCAGGGGGAAGCATGTCCGAGGGGGTGGCGTCGGTGGCTGCCGCGACTCCCGAGCCGGAGGCTCCCACGCGGCACCGTCGGGGCTGGGCGTTCCCGGAGATTCAGAGTCGGCGCTGGGCCTCCTGGAGCCAGGACCGCCGAAGAGCTTGCGCATCTCGGTGACGCTGGGCCAGGCCCCTCGCGCTGGGCCCTCGACCGCTTCTTCCGCGGCCGCAGGGAAGACGCCCCCGTCCCGGGCCCCAGCGGAGCAGTAGTCCAGACGCGGCGCGTCGAAGCGCCGGGAGAGTTGGCGCACCGACGGCGAGAGGCTGCGGAGCGGGCGCGGCTGCGCGGGGGCGGCTGGGGGCCCAGACGCCAGCTTGGACACGCGCCGAGAGGGCTGGCCCGGGGCAGCCGTGGTCGGCCGGCACGAGGCCCGGCGCCGCAAGCCGGGGGTGTCCGTGTCCTCCTCCCTCGGCCCGGGGCCGCCGCTCCAGCGCTCCAGCAGCTTGAACGAGACGCTGCGGTAAAGCGGCGGCCGGGGTGCCCCGTCCGCCATGGTGGCAGAACTCACTCCGGGGGGGCTGGCCTCCGGTAGCCGTGGCCAACCCCCCCCTGCGCCCCCTCTCCTTAGGAGCGCAGCGGCCCGCTCCGAAAGCAGCGCGTGGGGGTGTGGGAGGAGGGCGCAGAGACCGGAGCAGAGGTTTATCAGCCGCAACTCAAGTTTCTGTGGCCACCGGCCGCAACGTCTCCATCCCCGGCGGCCCCTCTCGCCTCACCGCCGACCCCCAGGCCCAGCCCCCGCCGCGGCTGGAGCTACCAGGGGCACTGCGGCTCCGCCTGGGCGGGATCCCAGCGCTTAGTTCCTCGACTCTGCGCCCGCCTGCCCAACGGCCTGTCTGCCTCCCCTCGCCCTCCCGCTCCGGCTCCCACTCCCTCCCCCTTGGCTGCTCGCTCCTGGCACCCTTTTGTTGCAAATAAACTTTGTGGCACAGGAAAGGGGCGGGGGGCGGGGCCTCGCACCCAAAAGAGGGGGTGGGCTCCGGGCGTGAGCGAGCCTGGGAACCGGGTGGTGGGAGGGAATCTGGGAGGAGCCGAAGAAGAAAAAGCCTGTTGGAGGACTTGCATACTGAGGCGACCCTCTGGCCCTCCAGAGACGTCCCTCGGGAGCCCAGCGGGCCGAGCTGCCCCCAGGGACTCGCTGAGACACACGCAACCGCTGAGCGTGCTCAGCTCCGCAGACTCGCAGCCAGGGCGTCGCGCCCACCGCGGGCCAGCAGCTTCCGCGCGGAAACACGTCCTGCCTAGGGGCTCCAACATGGCAACCTCGGACTCACAAACACTCGTACACACTGACATTCAGGTGCACGCAGACGCACACTCCCCAGGCCGGGAAAGGGGTAGGACTCGGCGCCAGGGGGAGCCCGGAGAAACGCGGGCTGACTACAGGACCCGTCGCTCCCTGCCTCGCCCCGCCCCCTCCTGGCCCGCCCGCCCCCCGCCCCCTCCCCGCCCCCTCCCCGCCCGCCCTCTGAGGCGAATTCGGCTGTAGCCACGCCCCTGTCCCCCCATCTCGCTCCCAAACGCCCCGCCCATCCCACCTCCCAGCCGCCTGTCCGGCTCCGACAGGCCCCTAACCAGCCCAACGCTGATCCAGAAGCCCCACCCTTCACGACCGCCCCTACTTTTCCAGCTCTCACGCCTCCCACCTGCCCCAGCTGTCTGGCGGCTCTTCTCCTGGACTCTCCGCCTGGATCCCCGAGCCCCTTTTCTTCTCGCTCCGGAGTACGCGGCTCTTGCGCCCTCTCGCGGCCTGATTTTCTCAAAGCATGGAGTCCTGGACGGATAAAGCAGCACCCATCCCCAAAATACGGAGAGCTGGGAACACTTCCTTTCAGTCGTTACCTAATCCCCTTAGTCTTTTTCAGACCTTCGCAAAGCGCACTGCCCCTTCTTAGGCCTTACATACAAAAGGAGCTTCGACGGGAACGCTCTCGACTTCCCACTGCCAAACCTATACTCTTATCCACAGCTGCTCCACCTTCCTGGTAGGGAAAGTGTAGATTGTTTCTCTGGCGTCACCCTGATCCCTCTCTTGAGCTCCCCTCCGGCCCGTGCTTCCGTCTGAGTCTCACATTGTTCTGGGTATTGGGACATCATCCCCTTCCGCATTCCCACCTGCCTCTAGATCCCATTCATCCTCCCGGCCCAACTAACGAATGAGCGAACGAATGAAAATGTATCCAGTACCTATGATGTATGGGCAATATTATTTAACTTATTTTTTAAAATCCACAAACCACCCTTGGGGACAAATATTATTACCCCTTCTCTGTGGGCCGTGAAGGAGAAGTAACTTTGACCACTATGCAAGTCAGGAAATAGCAGCTCCTGCTAAAATTCAGATTTTAGGGTCTTCAAACACCATGCTCCTCCAGCCAGCTCTGAGATGCAGCCCCAAATCCTGATGAAGGAGGTTCTCGCTCCTTTGAGCCCCCAGTCTCCTCCTCCTCCTCCTTGGGCCTGACCTCGCTTTCCCCAGGAACAGAGGATAACCTGGTCTGGCCCATGCCCCTCCAGTGCTGCCCAGCCTTCTTCAGGCCTAATCAGACTGCCCTGTCCCCTCCAACCCCCACTAGCAAGGCCCCAGGGACACATAATTAGGTCAGATAATTAGGTCAGCAGTCGGCATTACCCAGCCAACCCCACTGCCACCGGGTCCAGTCAAGGAGACTGTAGCTGGGCCAGACTAGGCTGGGAGATGGGGTTCAGAGGAGAGAGTCAGGCAGGAAGATAGGAAAGGATGGTAGACACCCAGGGATTGCCTGACTACCGAATGAGAGAGGGAGGACTCAGCTGGGACCCCAGAACCTACTTGCTACTCATATACCCCACAGGATGAAGAGGTCACTCTCCACTCTCTGGGCCGCCTCTTGAGTTGTGGAATATCTCTGTAGCAAGAAAGCACTTCCTCTCTGAGACCAGCATCCAGGGAGTCCCTCACCTCAACCTCATCTCAGCTCTGCCTTGAGGGGGCCAAGGAGTAAATCTCTCCCTTTTCTCTAGGAAATTGATAAAAGAGAGCCCTACCGGCCTGTGCCTCTCTGTTCTGACTTATTCTGTGACCTTGGGTAAATCCCTGCACTTGCCTGTGTCTGAAAAGTGAGGAGTGGGTCAGGTTCCCCAAAAGTGCCCTCTCTGGCTCTGGCATTTGACGTCAGACTCTCACTATCTTTAGTATTTTCTTTCTACTCTTTGGGGCAAGTTTTGGTGTGTGCTGTGGGGTGAGTTGGGGAGGGGTGGGAAACAGGAGTCATCCCAGGAGTCACTCTCTCCCCCCATAATGATGACTCCTACCATCTGAAATTTGTACTTTTCCACCTCCCTGTCACTTCTGGGACAGAAACCCTTATTCCATATCACAGATGGGCAAGTGGATAGAGAGGAGTGGAGGTTTAGGTCACGGGCTCCCAGAGTCTTGTGGCTTAGCCTTGAGGTGAGCTGGCTTGGGCCTTTGGCTCAGGAATCCCCTTGGTGGGGAGGGAGGGTGTTTAAGGATCTAGACTGGGTCTCTGTCCAAAGAAAGCTCACCCAATCTGAGAGTGGCTTGATTGCTTCCAGGGCTTCATGAATCCTCCCACCCCCAGCTCCTTATGATCCAGGATAAGACAAAGTTATCTTCCATGAACAGAAGGGATCTGGAATTTTTATGGTGCTGGATAATTATGTACAGCAATTTTTAGCCCCAAGATGATTCATCTGATAGGGAGCTGGGAGCACTGGGCACCAGAGTGGAGAGAGAAACCCTATGCTGGCTCACCTTCTGCAGGTCACCCCCTTTCCTCTGGGCCCCAGGCTCCTCACCTATGAAAGGGTAATGAAAACAATAGCCCATCTACCCAGTGAGTGATGGTGATCTAGCGAGGTGAGGACCATGGAATCCCTTGGAGAAATCAAGATGGGAAGGTTTTGAAGGTCACAGGTCATGGCCAATGATGGGCTTTGGTGGGCTTCGGGTACAGATAGTCCCCAGCTCATGATGTTTCAACTTAATGACTTTTTGACTTTATAATGATGCAAAAAGCTATGTATATCCATACTTTGAGCACACATACAATCATTCTGTTTTTCACTTTAAGTAAAATATTCAATAAATTACATGAGATATTCAGCATTTTATTGTAAAATAGGCTTTGTGTTAGATGATTTTTGCCCAACTCTAGGCTATGGAAGTGTTCTGGGCCTGTTTCAGGTGGGTAAGGCTAAGCTCTGATGTTTCGTAGGCTAGGTGTATTAAATGCCTTTTTGACTTATGATATTTTCAGTGGGTTTATTGGGATGTAACCCTATCGTAAATCAAGGAGCAACTGTACTTAAGAGGGAGAGAAAGGATGAGTGCGGGGGACAAGATGCAATAAGCTCCATGAAGGAGCTGTCTTACGGGGAAATCTGACTCTTCTGACTCCATTGCAAAGTCAAATAGAAACTATCTGAGATTGCCCCCTTTCCTATATAATTAGACCATAAGCACACAGGATTAAATTCTTTATAATATCTAGATCACACTACATTCTCATCAGTTATTCAACTGGCTTTCGCCAAAAAACAAAACAATACAACTAGGACCTTTAAAATAATTCACATCTCATTATATAGTTCTTCTGCCCCCATCCTCCTGCTGCCCCACCATGTAGAAAATCATCATCTCAAATCCTGTGTTCAGCATTCTCTTGTTTTCCTTTTTATGTGGTTTTATTGTATCTGCATATTCCTTCAAACTATATATTTTCATTATAGTTGTTCTTAACTTTATAAAAAGGGCATCCTGCTGGATGTGGTGGCTCACGCCTGTAATCCCAGCACTTTGGGAGGCTGAGGTGGATGGATTGCTTGAGGCCAGGAGTTCAAGACCAGCCTGGCCAACATGGTGAAACCCAGTCTCTATTAAAAATACAAAAATTAGCAGGGTATAGTGGTGCATGCCTATAATCACAGCTTCTTGGGAGGCTGAGGCAGGAGAATCGCTTGAACCCAGGAGGCGGAGTTTGCAGTAAGCCAAGACCACCACTGCACTGCAGCCTGAGCAACAGAGCAAGACTCTGTCTCAAAAAAAAAAAAAAAAACATCTTTCTTTACATAATTTGTTGGGACTTCTTTTTTCTTAATATTATACTGCTAAGATTTACCCATACTGTTGCATGCCTCTATAGTCCATTCTGGCCATTTGGACTATTTCAATGTGTGAACATATCACAGTGTATTGATCCAGTGTCTTGCTGATGCACATTTTGGTGTTTCCAGGTGTTTGCTGAGCATTGTGCATGACTCCAGGTACACATGGACAGAAGTGCTTGAGCACAGGGCAGGCAATTGATCAACATTAGGAGGCATTGTCAAGCTGGGATCTAATTTCTCTTCTATGTTTTTTAATCATCTGTGTTTCTTGTTTTTTTTTTTTTTTTTTTGAGACAGAGTTTCTCTGTTGTTGCCCAAGCTGGAGTGCGATCTTGGCTCATTGTAATCTCTGCCTCCCAGGTTCAAGCAATTCTCCTGCCTCAGCCTCCCAAGTAACTGGCATTACAGGCACATGCCACCACGCCCAGCTAATTTTTATATTTTAGTAGAGGCAAGGTTTCACCATGTTGGTCAGGCTGGTCTCAAACTCCTGACCTTGTGATCTGCCTGCCTCAGCCTCCCAAAGTGCTAGGATTACAGGCGTGAGCCACCGTGCCCGCCCTTGTGTTTCCTTTTATATGAAGTGCCTATTTGTGCCTCTTGCTCATTTTTCTATTGGGTTATAGTATGTTTAGTACTTTATGAAATTTCTGCTCTAACTTTTCTATCCCTCGGTACCCCTGGTGGCTTAGGAAGGCCTAGTATTTTACAGGTAAGGAAACAGAGGCTCAGAGGAGTGAAGGTGCTTGGTCAAAGTCACAGACTCTGTCGCAGCCCTTCTGTACTGAGCTAATGCCTTCTGAGGTCTTCGGAGGTTCTGGGCCTCACTTAGAAACCTTTTCTGCCCCTCAGCTAGGTCAGGGCCCCTCTGGTATTTAGCATTTCTTGGCCATGGACCATTCCAGGAGTTCATCATCTCCCTAGTGATACCTTCCTCGCATGGGTCCTCTTTATGATCTGCACTCTCCTCCCCAGCTGTAATGATCCAGGTATGTATGTGTTTCATTATTACCTGTCTCCTCCATCAGACTAGGAGCTCTATGAGGGCCCAGCGTGATGCTTGGCATATAGGAGGTGCCCAGTAAGGACTGTTTGCTGGATGAACTGTTTCCTTGTCTGCAACCCAAGCCCCTTGGATTCTTTCCCAAGATTAGAGCCGGGACCTGAGCTTATCTCAGAAACACAGAGTCAATATTCATTGAACAAATGAATGAGGGAGGAAGAGGCCAGCTGTGTCCATTGCTAGGACAGATCAAATGCTCCTGGGCTTTTCCCATTTGGAATGGAAATTTCCCCAAGACAGTCACTGATTCCTGACTTTCTAGCTTCCCAATCCTTGCTCCTACCTCCCCACCCCTACCCCACCCCGGTTGTCTGCCCCCAACTGCCACCAGCCAACTCTCAGCAACAACTTTGTCCTGGAAGCTCCATCCCTGGGCCTGGCCTTTCTTGGAATCTTCCTCCCTCTTCTCTTCTCTGCTTACTACCCCCACTTCCTTCCCTCAAGCCTCTCACTCACCCAACTCCACTCTCCCCTCATACCACCATCATTCAGAGACTCCTGGGCTCCTGCCCTCCACATCTCTGGCTCCTTCTCCTCAGCTCCCTCATCTTGGAGTTCCCAGAACTCCTCCCCTCTTCCCACTCTTTCTTTCACGAAGCCCACCCACCCACTCGAGCTCAAGCCACTTTGGGGTTGACTATTCCCCAGGCTCTGCATCTTTTCTAAGTAGCCTTCCCAGTGTCCCTAGACTTTGTTGATTCCTAGCTCCCACTCCAGCCTAGACCCTGGCCCCACCCTCTGTCCAGGTCACTGCCTGGCCTGCACCTAAGGTTCACCATCCCAGGGTGGAACCCAAATAAATGAATGTTATGGGAATAATAATGAAGCTGAGACACAAAGAGGTGAAATAACTTGCCCAGGCCGGATGCGGTGGCTCACGCCTGTAATCCCAGCACTTTGGGAGGCCAAGGCAGGCAGATCACCTGAGGTCAGGAGTTCGAGACCATCCTGATCAACATGGTGAAACCCCATCTCTACTAAAATATAAAAATTAGCTGGGCATGGTGGCATGTGGCTGTAATCCCAGCTACTCGGGAGGCTGAGGCAGGAGAATTGCTTGAACTCAGGAAGTGGAGTTTTGCAGTGACCTGAGATTGCGCTATTGCACTCCAGCCTGGACAACAAGAGCACAACTCCGTCTCAAAAAAGTAAAAATAAAAGATAGGCCGGGCGTGGTGGCTCATGCCTGTAATCTCAGCACTTTGGGAGGCCAAGGCTGGCAAACCACAAGGTCAGAAGATAGAGACCATCCTGGCCAACTCGGTGAAACCCCGTCTCTACTAAAATACAAAAAATTAGTCAGGCGTGGTGGCACGCGCCTGTAGTCCCAGCTACTCAGGAGACTGAGGCAGGGGAATCGCTTGAACCCAGGAGGTGGAGGTTTCAGTGAGCCAAGATCGCACAACTGCACTCCAGCCTGGTGACAGAGCAAGACTCTGTCTCAAAAAAAAAAAAAAAAAAAAAAAGAAAGAAAAAACTAAAACATAAATAAATAAATAAATGACTTGCCCAGCATAACAGAGCTAGTAAATGGTAGAGCCAGGACATATACCCGGATGGTCTGGCTCTGGAGTCTGCACCTTCCATGCTATTCGGCCTCACAAAGGGAAGCTTGGAAAGGAATTTACCTGTGGGTCACAATTTCGACTCCTGGAAGAGTAAGCAAAGGGTCACAGCTCTCGGAGGTCAGCTGGGACAGTCATCTGGGACTCTCTACAGGGGCTCAGGTGGGCTATGAGCAGAGGCCCTGTCCCCTGCCCTTGCTCTCACTCTCCCCTAGCCCCCATCCCAGGCAGTTGAGAAGACTGGTCTCAGACTCGAAGCTAGATGCAAGGTGGGTCGTATATGTCCTGCTTGGCACAGTGGGGCACCGTACAGGGAATAAAAACCAGCCTCTGTCTTCTAACATACATCGGTCTCACTGTGGTCACAAGTCAAAGTTCCTTCTGTCCAAACGGTCTGCCTCTCCAGCAAGGACACTTTGAATGGCCTCCCATGATGGGTTGGAGCTGGTTTTCCCACTTCTTCAGCCAGCTGCAACACCAATTACCATGGTGTTTAACTCCTCCAGTGCCCCTCTCTGAATGACCCTATTGCCCAGCAGCCTTGGGGACTAGGCAGGGCTAAAATAAAAATATTGCATAAGTTATACAGTCCTTCCCCTCCCTGCTCTGCCTTCTAAAAGGAAAACTGTTAGCCAGGGGTAGTTCTTGGCTTACAGGTTCTGCGTGGTGCACCAGCAGCCAAGGGCAGGCTAGATTGTTCTACATAAGAAAAACAGATCTGGGAGGAGGGCACAAGGACTGGAGGAGAAGTGATGGGGAGGAGAAATGAGAAAAAATGGCAGAGAATGAGGAGCTGCAAAGGAGTAGCTGAGGGGTGGTTCTCAGAAGGGAAGAGGATTTGGTGGAGGGTGTGGGGTCTTTTTTTTTTGAGATGGAGTCTCACTCTGTCCCCAGGCTGGAGTACAGTAGTGCAATCTTGGCTCACTGCAGTCTCCGCCTCCTGGGTTCTAGCAATTCTCCTGCCTCAGCCTCCCAAGTAGCTGGGACTACAGGCACCCGCCACCACGCCCAGCTAATTTTTGTATTTTTAGTAGAGATGGGGTTTCACCATGTTGGACAGGATGGTCTCAATCTCCTGACTTCATGATTCACCTGCCTTGGTCTCCCAAAGTGTTACGATTACAGATATGAGCCACCGCGCCTGGCTGGGTGTGGGGTCTTGTGTGCCACCATTCCCCTTTGCTGCTTCCTCCAGGGACCTTCGGTAAAGATGCCTTTCCAAGGCTTTTTAAGGCTTGGATCTGTGTTTGACATGCCTCCTTATGAGATGGCCTCAAGGCAGCTCTCCGGGTACCCACAGGTCAGAACGATGGGCCTGAGAGCGCAGGAGTGGAACATGGCAGGAACAGTCTGTCATGAGACCGATCAGTAGGCTTCCAGTGGTGGGACCTCCATGTAGCAGCCTCCTGGTGGCCCTGAGGCTCTCAAGCTGCTGGCTCCTCCATTTAGAGTGAAGCAATGTTGAACAACTGTTTCCCCTCACTTAGGGGCCTGGTGGAGGTACCCCAGGTACAGAGGATACTCTAAGGTTGAAAGAGCCACACTTGAAGAGGTGGATGAAGGAGAAGTGGATCTGGGGCTCATCCTAGCCTTGAATGCTCTGGCCCTACCCAGCTGTTTTCCTGGCCACCCCCTTCCACACACCCAGGTCCCACCCCACCCCACCTATCCCCCATTTAATTGAAACTCACTGTTGCTTTACAGGCAATTTTTTTCTTTTCTTTTCTTTTCTTTTCTTTTCTTTTCTTTTCTTTTCTTTTCTTTTCTGAGACAGAGTCTTGCTTTGTTATCCAGACTGGAATGCAGTGGTGCAATCTCAGTTCACCACAACCTCCACCTCCCAGGTTCAAGTGATTCCTGTGCCTCAGCCTCTGGTGTAGCTGGGACTATAGGCGCCTGCCACTACGCCCAGCTAATTTTTGTATTTTTTAGTAGAGATGAGGTTTTGCCATGTTGGCCAGGCTGGTCTCAAACTCCTGGCCTCAAGTGATCTGCCTGCCTTGGCCTCCCAAACTGCTGGGATTACAGGTATGAGCTACCACGCCCGGCCCCTCAGCTCATTTCTAACTCTGGGTTTTGTACACATCACCCCATGCCTTCTACTGGGAGTAGCTCCAGAGCTGCTTCACTCTCTGCTTTTTGAATTCCTCCTGGCTCAAGCTGATCCCTTCTTTTCTTTTTTTATTTTCTTGTTTTTTGGTTTTTTTTTTTTGAGACAGGGTCTCACTCCATCGCCCAGGCTGGAATGCAGTGATGCGATCTCGGTTCACGGCAACCTCTGCCTCCCAGGTTCAAGCGATTCTCTTGCCTCAGCCTCCCAAGTAGCTGGGATTACAAGCGCCAGCCACCACGCCCAGCTAATTTTTGTATTTTCGGTAGAGACAGGGTTTCACTGTGTTGGCCAGGCTGTTCTCAAACTCCTGACCTCAAGTGATCCACCTGCTTTAGCCTCCCAAAGTACTGGGATTACAGACATGAGCCACCACTCCCGATTTATTTTAATTTTTTTAGAGACAGGGTCTCCATCTGTCGCTCAGGCTGGAATGCACTGGTGTGATCCTAGCTCACTGTAACTTTGAACTCAGCACCTCAGTCTCCTGAGTAGTTAGTACTACAGTCAGACACCACCACACTAGGCTATTTAAAATTTTTTTTTTGGTAGAAACAGGGTCTTACTGTGTTGCCCAGGCTGGTCTCAAACTCCAGGGCTCAAGCATTCCTCCTTCCTCGGCCTCCCAAATTGCTTAGATTACAGGCATGAGCCACTGCACTTGGCCCCCTGCCTCTTCTAAGAAACTTCCCCTGATTATTCCCTCCATTGGCCTCCCACTGCCTGGAGCATCTGGCCAACTCTTGCCCTTGTCTGGAGGCTGGCTGAGGCACAGCTCCCATTTTCTCGGCTTTCACACATGCAAGGCCATGTGTCCTCTGCTCCGGCCCCCTGCCTGTCTGCCCAGGGCAAATCCGAGCACAAGGCTGGCCCAGCTGGATATGTATGGAGCATTCCTGGGTTGCACTAAAGTGTTCCCCACTTCTGCTTGCCAAGTTTCCACTCAGCCCTCGACATCTGGCTCAGATGCTCCCTCCTCAGAGAGCTCTTTCCTGACTCCTCGGACTGGGTCATGGACACCCTCTGTGTACCCCCTCCCTGCAGCCATGCTTCCCTCTGTCACAACCCTAATGTTGCTGTGCCAGTCTGTACTTCCAGCAGTTGGGAACCTGTATGGACCAGGGCTAGGACGGGTTCTTCTAGGGCCCCAGAACCAACTCAAGCCTGAGCACAAGGTGTCAGTAAAGGCTTGCTAAATAAATGGAATATCACTCCTCTCCAGAGAGCTCATAGTCATCCCCCAAAACCCAGCTCAAATGCCCCTTCCCAGAAGCTCTCACTTCCCCCTCTCGTCTTCCCTCACCCGCTTCATTGGTGACTCAAAGCATGGAACATACCCCTTGATGATAGTACACGTCACACTGTATTTTTGTGAGCACCTTAATGTGGTTTCCCCAGCTCTCTATGGCTGACTAGGACCTCTCAAGTGCCAGGCCCAGGTCTGTCCATCTCCATGCCCACAGGGCCTGGGCCAGAGAAGGGGCTGAAGAAATAGTTTTTGGTGAGCTTCTGGGTCCTGTGAGGGATCTTACTCCATGCCCAGCTGAGCTGAGCTCTAATTCTCTGCATGGTTTGGGGTTGGTGGGGCTCCTGGTGCCCTGGACACAATGGCAAACATGAAGGCTGCCCAGGCCCTGGAGGACTTAGCGACCCTGCCTCTGCCATTTGGCTGTGAGTTTCTGTAGGAGCTCATGTGGTCGTCGGCGGAACTTCTTCTGGGTGAAGTAGAAGAGGATGGGGTCCAGCACGCTGTTGGCGCTGGCGAACGGCCGTGTGCCTTTATAGGCCGCCGCAAAGGCCTCCAACACAGAGCAGGGGACGCCTGGCGTTGAGCGCACTGCCAGGTAGGCTGTCTTGGTGATGTGGAAAGGCAGGAAGCTGATGGCAAAGGCAGCGGCCACCACCACCGCCATGCGGGCTGCCTTGCCACGCCGCTCCTGGGCCACAGGCTCTGCTGGGCCATCCTGGCGGCACAAGCGGCGGGCCAGGAGACAGTAGCAGGCCAGCAGGGCAGCAAAGGGCAGCAGGAAGCCGATGACAGTGAGAGCCATACCATAGGGCATATAGCGGGTGGCCAGGGCAGGCGGGCTGAGGTCATAGCAGACGGTGCGGTTACGCTGGATGCCTGTGGCAGCAAAGACGGCTGTGGGCAGGGACTGGGTTGTCACAGCCAGCCACACGGCTACACACACTAGCCAGGCGGCCCGGCGGCCCCCACGTTTGTGCCAGGGGGCCAGCGGGTGGCAGATGCCCAGGTAGCGCTGGAAGCTGATGCAGGTGAGGAAGAGGATGCTGCCATGCAGATTGGCATAGAAGAGGAAGCGGACCAGGCGGCAGGCGAAGTCGCCAAAGGGCCAGTGGTCACCTTGGGCATAGTTGTAGATGAGCAGGGGCAGGGAGCAGGCATACAGTAGGTCGGCCAGGGCGAGGTTTAGGGTATACACAGCCGTGCGAGTCAGGGCCCTGCGGGACGTGCAGATCTGGGTAATGACACAGACGTTCAGCGGCAGGCCAGCCGCCAGCACCGCCGAATACACAGGTGGCAGCAGCAGTCGCTTGAAGTTCTCGCGGTAGACACAGGTGGTGGGTGGCAAGCCCAGAGCCTGTCCTGTGCCATTGTCCCACTCCATGGCTGCTCAGGTGAGTTTCCTATGTTCAGGGAGGCTGGGAAAGCAATACACAGCCTGTCAGTGACATGCTCACTCACCACCCAGCAGGCCCTGCCCCTCCTCGGGCCCTGATCTCCCTGTCTGAACAGTGAGGGCACCAACTTTGTCAACTCTGCTACTCTAACCACCCCATGAAGCCCCACAGAGCCCTCACTTAGAGAAAATTTGTGATACAATGAAACTCACGCTTGGGAACAATCTGATTCATTTTGTGTGTGTGTGTGTATGTATATATGTGTGTGTATATATATATATATATTTTTTTTTTTCCTTCAGCCTTCCTAGTGAACTTCTATTCATTCTTCAAAGCCCTGATCATATGTTTCTTTCTCTGTTAGTGGAGATTGATGGACTTGGGTTTGAATCCCAACTCTGTTATGTATTTGCTATGCGACCTTGAGGTGATGATTTCATTTCACCTAAGAAAAGGGGGAACGTGGCGCCTGCCTCTCAGGGATGTCAAGAGGTTAGAAGCACTAAATTATGCTGTGCAGGGCTGCCAGGGGCTCCCTGAGGTGTGGAGACTCTGGTCATGGTGGATCCGCATGTCTCTCACAGACTGGGACCTGCCTGAGGAGTGGGGCCAGGTCCGGTGTCTCTCTGGTCTTAGTCCAGGGTGTGGGGCAGAAAGGGCCCTGATAACTCTTAGTTAACCAGTATGAAGGGTCCACACACCAGGGGCTCACTGAGGACCGCACCCATCTCCTCAGCCTGAACTCCACCTTTCAAAGCCGTGGTTCTTCTGGCAGAGGTCTTGTTATCTGTAAAATAGGGGAAGGAGGTGATACCCAGTTCCCCAAGGCCTGGTTCCACTTGAGGCTACAAAGGCAGGTTTGGCAGAGCCTCTGACAACACAGCGCCCGCTAGTGCCCAGAGTGAAAACAGCGTCCCTGAAGGCGGATGGGTGAGGGACCAAGTCATCTGTTTACTTTACAGATATGGAAATCCAGGCACAGTGAGGGGCAGGGACTGCTCCTTTCTTCGTAAGTCAGAGCAGAGTCAGAACCAGAACCCAACTGCCCAGTCCAGAAAAGGCAGCTTAGTGTAGCCCACAGACATGGGATGTAGAGTTTACATGACCAACTTCAGAGCTAGGCAGGCCTGGGTTTAAATGTTGCTCCCCCACTTCCGTGCTGTGTGAAACAGGTCATGTCACAGTGTCCTCATAAGTGATGTGGCCAGCGTCCTCATCAGTGAAATGTGTGGTGATGACATTCAGTAGTGCTCAATAAATGCCATGCTATTGCATTCTACATCTTGTCCCTCCTCTCATTCTTTCGGGCTGGGTTTTGGGAGAGCCAGCAGCACAAATAGCCTAAGGGGTTCCCTGATGGGGTAAGTCTGACTGCTAGACACTCACCTCTAAACTGACATTGCCATATTACTGGTGTCTAGAGAAAATTTACAACTAAAATCCAATGGGCCTTTGAGATAATGAATCTAATCCTCCTCTTTTCCCATTTTACACACGGGAAAAATTGAGGCCCAGAAAAAATATGAAGTCCTGCAAATGCACTCAGTGGGTGGTAAAGGGTTCAGGCAAAGTATACGGGCTCTGGTCCAGATGCTTAGGTTCAAGTCCCAGCTATGCCACGGATGAGCTATGTGGTCTTGGGCATACTAGTTAACCTCTGTCCTCCAGATTCCCCATCTGTAAAATGAGATGAGATAGTACCTGCCTTATAAGATTGTTGTGAAGATCAGTGCGTGGCATGGGGCCAAGTGTTTTCTGTTCTTAATATACCTACTAAGTAAGGTTATGGGATTTTAAAAAGTTATATTAGAGAAAAATACATTCTTCCCAACTTACAATTTCATTTTGGCGAAGCTATTTTACCCCAATTCTGGGCAAAATGATAATGTTGGATTCTCTATCTGCAGCCCACATCCCATGTCACCCTCAGTTACCAAAGATGCTTTGTGGGGCTTTAGACCGTATGCTAGGAGTGCTGGGTGCCCAGCTAGGACAAGGTAGGAACGACGAGGAGACCAGAGGAAGAAACATAGCAGCCCCCCACAGCAGAGCCACGAAGCCAGGATTAGCACAGGCAGAGAATGTCCGCTCATCTCTTCATTCATTGGTTCGGGCCATTCTCATTCACATGTTCATTCTCTTGTTTCCACATGACAGGGATTCACTGAGTCCTCTCTACCAGCTAGATACATGAGGGCATAGTGTATAGGTGGACATAGAGATATGGGGATACAAATACAGATATGCTAGTCTGATGGAGGAGACCAGTGTGAACCAGCTGGTGGAAGAGACTTTTCAGAGCAGAATGAAAGACAGAGCAAGGCCTGGGTGGTTGACCAGGATTTCCATGGGTGGAGAAGGGTGGGAGGACACTCCGGATGAGGAGGAAGGTTGAGGGATACAGCACCCCTCTACCATGTTCCCCTCCTCACCATAACCCTCTGTTCTTACAGACCGATCTCCTCTCACACAGGGTCTGACAAAGAAATCTGAGGAAAAAGAAAACTGCTGGTTCCGTGGGGCTGGCCTTTGAGACGCAGCCTCTGCCCCTCCCTGACCCCTCTCCTCACACAGGGTCTGAGGAGACCAGTTTGCAAGGGAAGAATGTTGTGGTGAGGAGGAGAACATGTTAGAGGGGTGCTGCATCCCTCAACCTTCCTTTGGGAGGCCTTCACCCTCAGATCCCACCCCCAGGGACAGCCCTCTGTCTCAGATGACTGGGGACTGCAGTTTGCCACTCGCACACCCTGGTGAGACTGATCCTCCTGGGACCCCCTCCCCTCCCTCTTGGAAGGAGGCAGAGGGCTGCAGGAGGGGATCCAGTGCACAGCTCTCTGGGAAAACCTTCAGGGCTGTGTCAGGAAAGACAGGCCTGACCATCACCCCGGCTCCTTTGTCTATTTTCTGAGGACCTAGGAGAGCTGAGCTGTTCTCCCAGCTCCTGGCAGGGGCTGGCCTCAAGGAGGGTGCTCTTGGCTCCCACCTCCAGGCAGCAGCTGACCTTGGCGCTGACATCTGTCACTAGCTCTTGGGTCCTAAGTTCTGGACCAGACCAGACCCCAGCCTCTTCCTGGGCTGGACTCTGCCCATGGTGCGGGGGGCTTGCTAACAAGTGGCTCTGACTACATCCTTCTCTCCAATCCTCTACCCTTTGGGGGAAAGGCCCAAACCCTTTTCCTGACATTCAAGACCCCTGCCAAGCCCTCCAGCCCTATCTGAAGTACACCAGGGCCATTCTGCCCTTGCCCCTTCCTCTTTCGTCACACATTCCCAAGACGTGGAGACTCCCACATAGCCAGTGGCAGCCAGAGAGCCAGACTCCCTCTCCAGCCTCCCCATCTCCACTGTTCCCTTCACACAAAGTGCCATCCAGCTAATCTCCATTTATCAAAACCCTAAGTATCTATCTAGCTCCAGATCTCACCTTGCTTCTTCCTTTTCTTATCCCCCCAGCTGGGTGGAATCCCTTCCTCTGGGCCTCCTAACTCTGTGGGCCTCCTTTAAGTCAATGCTGAACCCAGCCTTCCTGCCCAAAGTCACAGTTCCTTGTGTCCACCCGCCCCCCACCCCCCACAACCCCTGCACTGGCCCATGGCCCCAAGATGCACTGACACTCACAGGCAGCCTCCTGTCCCTGCAGCACGCTGGTGGTCCCAAGTGTGTTGGGGCAAAGGGAAGCCAGACCTGAGGCTCCCCACTCTCCTGCCCTCAGCTAGGCTGCAGCTCATCTGGCAGGGTGAGCAGCTTCCTCCGTTTCCTGGCAGGACTGTCTCTGACTAAAAGAGTTTCTGTGGGGGCCACCGGCTCCCTGCCACCCCCAACACCACGCCTAGCGCCTGGCGGAAACTGGGCTTAGAGGAGCAAGGAGGTGGAAAAAAGGCGTCCTTCCCGGAACACTCCTCTACCCCAGCAGGGGAAAGAGGGGGATGGGGCAGAGGAGGAGGGGTAGGGGAGAACCAGAGGCTGTCAGCCCCATAGAACCAGCAATTTTCTTTCTGCTCAGCCGTCTCTCAGTCTTCGCAGCTGTCAAATGGGTAGGGCAGTGATTAGAGAGCTGGTGGCTCCTCCTTTAGTTGTAACACTCAGAGTCACGGGGTGTCCATTCCTCCTCCCAGCCATTCACTCCCCCATCTAGCCTTCCTTCCCTCATTCAATAGCTCACTCACCAGCATGGCCATCTACCCATCCCTCCGTGTGGCAATCCACCTATGTACATACTTACTCAGCCCCCTTCTCCCTCCCTCCTTCCCTCTTCTCTTTTTCTCCACACACATGTATCGAGTACCTACTATGTGTCACCAGATCCTCCTATGTTCCCCCATTTCACAGCGACTGCTTCTTCCACACAGCAGGTGCAGGGCGCATAAGGAGTGATGGACATGGGCTGTGGAGATAGATGTGATGCCCCTGAGGACCCAGTTGCCTGTGCCACATCCTCCCCATCCCCTCCTCACCACCAAACTGGCCTCAGAGCTGTTAGGAGACCAGAGCAGGAGATGTGGCTCCTCATTGTCCCGGAGAGGCCAGATCCAGAGTGGGAAGCAGCATTCCAAGAGGGCGACCTGGAGGAGGTGGGCTTTGATTTGGAGCAGCTGAGGTAGCAAGGCGAGTGGCAGGGGAGGATTGTGTGGGGAAAGAATGCTGCCCTGGGAGTTTGAGGCCCAGGTTCTTACTCCGCCTTTGCCCCTAGTCACTGACTAGATAAGCCCCTTCCCTTCTCTGAGCCTCCTGGGTAGAATATGGTCATACTGACCACCAGTGTGCTGGGAGGATGAAGTGCCACTCAGGGCAGCTCATCTTCTACCCTGGGAGGTGCAGAGGAGACTCTTAGAGCCTAGAGCATCAGAGCTGAAGGTGCCCTTAAAGGCACCAATCTCACCCCAAAGCCATTTTTACAGGCAAGGGGATTGAGGAACAGAGTGGGAACCCAAAGTTTGGATCACACTGAGAAAAATCAGGTTTGAACTTCTGATGAACACTTGGTCAGTTGTGCACAGACTGAGCACCTACTGCTTGCTCAGACCTGTGCTAAGAGGTCACTTCTGCCAGCTGAGTGTGGACCTCCTGGTTGGATTTGACCTGTGCTGTGGCCCAGGAGAGCAAGGTGGCCTTCAGCTCAGCAGCCAGTCCTTTGCTGGGTCCTTGGGACAACCTCCCACAGCCACTCCCAGCAGGATGGGTCACTGTCCCAGGAATGGGAACAGATCTGAGGGCTCCTGGGAGGTGTTGTCCCCAAGGCAGGGCTTGGGTAAGAAGCCTAAGTGGTCTCAGTCCCTGCAACCTGGATGGATGGGAAACACAAAGCTGTCCCTATCATGTCTTATCCGCCCAGACGTGCAGATCTGGAGACCCCTAATCCCACCGCTCCGCTCAGATAAGGGCACTTGGACTAACCTCAGAGGGGAAGAAAAGGCTCATGGGGTCCCACTTGACAGATGGAGAAAGAAACTAAGGCCAGCTGCCCCTTCCCCACCCTCTTCTCAGGGGTTCAAGGGCATACAAGAGGCCTGGCCTGGCACCTCAACAACCACTGAATACCCATTACCCACTGGCCTTTTAGTTCTTTGCCTTCCTAACGGAGTCTAGGTTTGAGGGCTCTCAGGACCTTGGAACTATGGCATCCTAGGGCTTGGGACTTCAAAGAATTTAAGGATGACTGAATCGGAGCCAAGGAACTGCCCTGCTCTCACCGGGCCTTAGCTTTGCCCATGGACCTGGCTAGGCCTAGAGGAGGGGACGGGGCCTGGGAGGGAGCACTCAGGTCTGAGGGGTCATGGGTGCACCTGGGAGGGAGTAACCTGTAAAGCTCATGGAGAAAGCATATCCACTGCTGGGCACTAAAGGACCAGAGGGACCTGGACACATAACAAGGCTGAAGAGGGCATCACAGGCAGGAGGTCCACTGTGGGCAAAGGCACAGAAGTGGGGAATGAGCTTAACCTCTGTGAGAAATTAATAAATATAAAAGCCAGAGCAATGGATGAGCTCTGCAAAGAGGGGGCTTCAGATGGGAGGCCTGAGAGGGGCTGGCCCATCACAAAACCTCCAACGTGGAGCCTTCTTTTGGCAGAGATCCTCCCTCCTTGGCCTCTCAAAGTATTGGGATTACAGGCATGCACCACTATGCCCGGCCACGGCCAGTCTCTCTCCCTCTTCCCCCCCCCCCTTCCTCCCTCCCTCCCTCCCTCCCTCCCTCCCTCCCTCCCTCCCTCCCTTCCTTCCTTCCTTCCTTCCTTCCTTCCTTCCTTCCTTCCTTCCTTCCTTCCTTCCTTCCTCTCTCTTTCTTTCTTTCTTCTTTCTTTTTCTTTTCTTTTCTTTTTTCTTGAGATGGAGTTTCACTCTTGTTGCCCAGGTTGGAGTACAATGGCACGATCTTGGCTCACCGCAACCTCTACCTCCCAGGTTCAAGCGATTCTCCTGCCTCAGCCTCCCAAGTAGCTGGGATGTACAGGCATGTGCTACCATACCAGGCTAATTTTGTACTTTTAGTAGAGATGGGGTTTCTCCATGTTGGTTAGGCTGGTCTTGAACTCCTGACCTCAGGTAATCCACCTGCCTCGGCCTCCCAAAGTGCTGGGATTACAGGCGTGAGCCACCGTGTCTGGCCAGTGTTGTTTCTTAAATGTCTATTCTGTGCCAGATGTTTTATCTGCAGTCCTGGGCAATTTGGTGGGGGGTGGATTATTCCCTCCCCTTTACATATGAAGAAACTAAGACTCAGGAAGGGCCAGTGAGTTTTCCAAGCTATCCCAGCCAGGTGGCATTTCAGTACATTCTTCTTGACTCTAAGGCCCCCTTCTTCATTGTTCCCCCTAAGTTGGAGCTTAGATGCTCAAACCAGGGGATTCCCAGGGGAGTTGGGTCTTCCCTGCATTGAGACCCTGTAGCCATGAGATGGCACCAGCGGACAGCCAGCCCCACTCTGTCACACAGCCAGGGAGGGGTGAGGGCAAGGTTGGTCTGCCCACAGTGGGGGGCCTCCCCTCAGGGCTGGCACTGAGCAGCCTCCGGACTGGGTTTCCGGTCTTATTTCCTCTTGACCCGCTCCCCAACCTTCCTTCCACTCACCCTCCCCAGATGAGCTCAAGCTCTCATTCTCAGGTCCTCACCCTGGTCAGTGTGGTCACAGGAGCCACTGGGGACATGGCAGGGACAACAGGGTCAGCACCAAGCCTTATCTGTCTGAGGTAGAGGCCCTGGCCCCAGGCGTCCACCACCCATCTCCACCCCAGGTACACCTTTGGCAAAACACGGCAGCCCCTCACCTCACAGCAGGGACGGCCTCTTCCAGTTTCCTTTTTTCAGTTGAGGTAACAACCATGGTGTCAGTTCTAGAGCAGGAGCAATTCAGTATGGACATAGGAAGAAATGACAAGGGGCCCAGCCCTTCAGGCTGCTTAGATCCTATGGTCTCAGGATAAACTTTACGTGACCCCAGAGCCTCCCCCATCCCCTGAGGCCTTCATATCTAGCAGGGATGAGGGGATCTGTTGGCCAAAGGCAGGAGCTGGAAGCCTGAGTCACTGTCTGCCAGCCAGCTGAGGCAGGAACCAGCTCAGACCAAGCTGGATGTGGAAGAGGCTTCCTAACCTTGGCCTGCCTGCCTGCTGGGAAATAAAGGCCTGGAAACCCCCTTGCTGGGCCCCTGACCAGTGAGTTAGCAGCAAGGGCACAGGATGCCAAGGGTCAAGAGTTAGCTTCCTTCCCCTAAGGAGTCAGACAGGCTGGGATTGACCACCAAATTGCTGTGTGACCTAGGGTAAGCCACCTACCCTCTCTGAGTCTGGGTAAACAGGGCTACTTATGGTGCCTACCTACCATACAGAGTCACTATACCCTCTGTGCCCCAGTCATCAACCCAATCCTGACTCTGGAACTGCCTCTAGCCTGAGGCAGGGTTGCCCTGGAGCCCACCTGAGGCCAGCTTGAGGCCAGGTTCCTAATGCAAGTGCCTCCCGGGCACCCAGAAGACAGACGGCGGGAAGCATAGTCCTCTCACCTGGAGAAGTTCTGGTCCTACCTGTGGCATCTGGCTGGCTACAGAATGACAAACCTGGCAGAAGGGAACATGGAAGGCAGGGGCTCTGATTTCTCTTCTCCTTTCCCACTTCCCCTTCTCACTTCCCGCTCAACAGGAATTAAATCTAAAACTGAAACAGCCATTTTCAGTGAAAGGAAGAGGAAGCTGCAGCTTTGGGGAATTTGGGGGTTGGGGCTGCTTCCTTTGGTTTCTCTCCAGCCTCTTCAAGCTTAGCAAAGATGGAACTTACATCTCCCAAGACCCCACTATGTATGAGGGGCCCCAGCTGCCCAAGAGTGCACCCAGAAGCCCCACCACAACCTGGACACATGTATTCATTGAGCACTGATGATGAACCAAGCATTGTGCAAAATGCTTAATGTGCCTTGTCTCATTCACTCTTCAGAACTACTATTTCCACTTTACAAATGAGGTGACTGAGGCATCGCAAAGTTAGCAAGAGGTTCTTTCTTGGGAATGTGAATGAAGAGGGTTAGAGACCACGCGGCCCCAGTGGGCACAAGGCTGAGAGGTCAAGGGCAGCCCTGAGACTGAGGAACTGTGGATAGCACAGAGGCCCAGGGAGCAGCTGTGACAGGGCAGCCCCCAGTGAGCAGAGGGACGGCCTGTGGTGTCCAGCCCTTATAAGTCCACGCCTATAGGGCCACCGCACCTTCCACCCAGTGCTCCAGGAGATCCCCAGGGCCTCCTAAGAAACTCTCCCCTGGAGATAGTTGGAGAGGCTCTCTGTGCCTTGCTTGGACCACCAGGCCGTCCCATTTGTTTGTCTCCTTGTGGCAGAGGCTACGTGGTTCTCCCTTCAAGAAGGAACCTGCTGCTTAGCTGCAAGTAGCACAGTTGGCTGATGGCCTCAGTTAGTGCCTTAAGGATCTGCCCATCCTCCCAGATAACCAGGCTTCAGTCTGTGGGGGAACAGATGGCCCAGGTCCAGCCGCCTGGCTAGCCTAGCAGTCATTGTTCAGCCCCTCTGTAGCTTCTTCCCACTCAGTTCCCAGATCCGCTCTTATGATGACGACCCTGCCCTCTGATTTTCCTTTGGGGGATCCCCCTTCTCCCATCTAGAGTCTTGGAGATCTGGGAGTGATGGGTCTGTGATTGAAGCCTGCCAATGAGAGAAGAGTGAGCCCCTCAGGCCTGTAACTGGCTTGGGGTGGAGGAGTGATCTTCATTGCATGCCTCAGAGTCAATTCTGGTGCTTTTAACGGAGCATCGGGAAGGAGACAGGTCTTCCACAGCATTTGCAAAGCTAGTAGAGAGCGAGGCAGGAGCTGCTGGAGCCAAGTGAACTAAGTTCCAGGCACTGTCCTGGGCGATGGAGATACTGCCACCAGGGAGAGACTGTCCACATAGAAAGCCAGGGAATAGCAGAGATGATAGACAGGGATGCATCGTTTCCTGAGAACAGCATTGAGTGCCTGGTTTCAGCTGTGCCTGAGGTTTTACCTTCGGTGTCATGAGCTGATAAACTCCCTTTTTGCCTCAATCCATTTAACCTCGGATTCTGTCACATGAAACTAGGAGTCCTGCCTGTAGATCTGCACCTTGTGCCCAGGAAGAGAGGTGACATTTCCCTACGGGAAAACTGAGGCCAGTGAGGTTAGGAACTTGCCCAAAGTGCACTATAAACCCACCATGACACCCTGTTTCTCAGGAAGAGTAGCCTAAGAAAGGACAAAGAATGGAGGTCAGGGATCAGGGCAGAGAAGACCAGCCAAAGACGCAGTGTCAGACTCCCTTCCTTTCCTTCTCTAACTGTGCTAGGAACTGGGGACAAGGTCTGCTTTGCCTCTGGGGCCTCAGAGACGAGTACAGGCTTTGGCTCCCAAGAGGCACTGGGAAATGTTGGATGATTGGATCCAGTCTATAAAGAAGAGTCCCGGGGCTCTGTCTTTGGTGCTGCCTGGTTCCTTTTTTTTTTTTTTTTTTTAATCTTTGTTTTGGCTGATGTGGAGATTTGTCAAGCAGAATGAAGGTAATGGGTTCAGGAGTAGCACCTCTGAGACTACTTGGGTCCCCCAGTCCCCACCTCAGGAAAGGCAGGCCACCAACCCTGCCAAGTGGCTATTGTGGGTTATGATCCTGCCCATTTCCCAGGCAGACCCTGAGGCCTGAAGGTAGGCAGTTTTGTCCACAACTGGTACAGGTAAGGTTTGGGTGTGGAGGGAGAGCCTCAAGGAACTCCTCCCCTCCCGTGAAAGGCAGCCCCTGCCTTGATTCCTGCTCTGATCGTCCCTAGCTCTTCCTAGGGCCTGAGCCCACCTGGCAGTGATAAGACATCCAGCTGGACCCAGGGGTCAATGACAGGCCTCTGAGTTCCAAACAGTCAAGGCTAGGGAGGCCTTAAGGTCATCCGACCCAGAGGTCTCCCCACCATCCCCCCAGAGAAGGGGGCTCTCTGAAGCCTTCCTGATTGGGCTTATTTGGCCCCTGCCTGCATACTTCCCATTACAGAGAGCTCACTCCTCTCCTAGGCCACTGCATTCCACCTTGAGAAAGCTCACTGGGAGATATGCTTTGTCACACCAAGCCCCGAGATCTGTCCCTAGTGACTGCTCTCCCACACCGGTCCAGCTTGCCCTTGGGGCCATAGAGCTTGGCTGCCCCAGGACACCCTGCAGAGATTGTCCCAAGACCATCCATCTATTGGTCTTCATTCTCACCAGGCAATTTCAGGCACATGTCCAGGCCCCAGGAGACCTAGTGGTGGATCCTCAAAGATGAGGCTGTGGTCTGTGACTGTTTTCAAACCTTAAGACAAAACCCTTTGCTACCCTCTGTCCTGTTTCATTGCCTGCCTGGGGCCTGTAAAGGGGGCATGGTCTCTTCTTTTGGGAGGAGGAAACTAAGCCCCCAACAGCTTAGTTACTTGCCAGGGCCACCAATCCGTCAGTGATCTTCCAATCAGCTGAACTGCCTGCCGCCAAACCCCAAATCTTCACCCTCAAACTGGCCCATTTCTGGCCAGTCCAGTGTGGGAAGAAGAGGGCTTTGTGGGTGTCTGAGGGGTGGCCTGGGAGGAAGAGATCAAAGTCAGGGGCAACTACCTCATTCAAAGTGCAATGTAGGAGGTCAGCAGGCAACAGGTGGCTCCCGCTGTGGAGTGTGCATGAAGAACACAGGACAGGCTGGCTGTGGTGGCTCACACCTGGAATCTAAGCACTTTGGGAGGCCAAGGCGGGAGGATCACTTGAGCCCAGAAGTTCGAGACCAGGCTGGGCAACATAGAGAAAGCCTGTCTCTACCAAAAAATGTTTAAAAATTAACTGGGTGTGTTGGTGTGTGCCTGTAACCCCAGCTACTTGGGAGGCTGAGGTGGGAAAATTGCTTGAGCCTGGAAGGTCGAGGCTGCAGTGAGCTATGATCACACCACTGCATTCCAGCCTGGACTACAGAGCAAGCCCCTGTCTCAAAAAAAGGATGCAGGACAGACCCCCTCAGGTGGTCACTTAAATGACACCTTCTCCATGGGACCTTCTCCTACCACTCCAAGCTAAAATTATAATCTCCTACCCAGCACATGCACACGTGTGATTCCTATGCCCCTTCTCTGCTATATTTTTCTCCTTAGCATTTAAAATCTTTTAATACACTGTTCTACTTATTTATTGGTTATTGTCTCTCTCTCCTGACTGGAACATAAACTCCACCAGGGCAGGGGTTTTCGTGTTTTTTTCACTGCTGCATATACTTAGGACAGTGTCTGGCATAAAGTAGGTGCTCAATAAATATTTATTGAGTGAATGAACAAATAAATTCCGAGGTGGTTCAATTATGTCTACACAGAGAGGACTGACTGCACGGGGGACTTTGCTTGAGGCTGTTCATATAGCAAGCTGTAGTTTGTACTTAAGAGTATGTGTTTTGGCCGGGCGCGGTGGCTCAAGCCTGTAATCTCAGCACTTTGGGAGGCCGAGATGGGTGGATCACGAGGTCAGGAGATCGAGACCATCCTGGCTAACACGGTGAAACCCCGTCTCTACTAAAAAATACAAAAAACTAGCCGGTCGAGGTGGCGGGCGCCTGTAGTCCCAGCTACTCAGGAGGCTGAGGCAGGAGAATGGCGTAAACCCGGGAGGCGGAGCTTGCAGTGAGCTGAGATCCGGCCACTGCACTCCAGCCTGGGTGACAGAGTGAGACTCCGTCTCAAAAAAAAAAAAAAGAGTATGTGTTTATTGGGGATTGGGAGCAAATAGAGATTAAATGTGAGCACCAAAGGCCTTTAAGCCAGCCCTGGGGCTGCTTCTGCCTGGCTGTGTGTGTGAGATTTGGGCTGTGAACAGTCCCAGCTGAGAGGGGTGAATAAGATTTGGCCTGGCAGGGCTGGGCAGCCTGCATCTCCCTCCTGCCCGGTCTGAGGTTTTCTCTGCACTCTTACCTCCCTGCACAGGATCACTCCCTCTGCACTGGGGCCCCGGCCCAGAATCTTTCTGGCTTCTTTCCCTTCCCTTGCCAGCCTAGGCCTCCCTCCCAGGACCCAGGATTCCCATGAACACAACCAATCAATTCGTGTCCTTCATTCATGGTGCCACCAGACTGCTCCGTCCTGCACTGTGGGGCTGAGTAGAGCTGGAGGACATGACTCAATTGAGTGCCTAAGGCCCTGCAGACCCTGTCACTGCCCCACCTGGCTGGGTCCCCAAACTTCTGTCTGTCCTAGGGCATCCTCTCTCCTCTCTCTTCTAAGCCTTGGCCCCATCTTTCTTGTCAGTCCCATACCCTCAACCCTACCAGCCCTCAACTCCTCCTTCAGAGCAGACAGGCTTTCAGAGGGGCTGCCTTCAGTTTTCCACTGCCCAAATAAACCCCATGTCCGCACCTTCTCTCCTCACCCCTCCACAGCGCCGCGGGACCCCAGGTACCGCCTCCTGCCCCCTCTTCAGCACCCTCCCCGTGCTGCATCTGCTTGTTCCTCCCCTCAGCCCAAACACTCTCCACTCCCCACTCTCTCTCTCGTCTGAGCAAAATGTCTTCCTTGACCTCTCGTGCCTCTCCGTCTGTTCCTCTTCCTCCCTGCACAATCAAGCTTCTGGAAGAGTCACCCACAAGCCCTGCCTCTACTTCCTCCCTGTACCCATTTCTCACCCCTTTACAGTCAGGCCCAGGGCAGAGCAAGGAGCCTTTGGGCCCAGCTCCGGGAAGAGCAGTGAGTACTCTGTCTTCTGGGTGAGGCTGGCAAGATGGAACCAAGGAGCGATCGACTGCCTGAGCTCCATCCACAAGGCAATCTCCAAAGTGATCTTGACAACACAGGCCTTGGGGAGAAAACAGGCCACTGAGGGTGACTGGGCTTGACATCCCTGAGCACCACTCAGGGCTGGTGCAGGGCTTGGGGAGGAGAGCCACCTCTCTGGCTTCCAGGAGAGGGCCTGGACTCTGCCTGGAAGGTGGGTGGGGATCAGGGCCAGCAGGGGCACCTCCAGGACGTCTGTTTAGCAGGGGATTAGGGTGGTGACTGGTTGGGATGATACCTTAGCATGGCTCATGACACTGGTTTGAGAAAACATCAATGGTTTCTGTCACAGAATAGGAGGGGTCGTTGCTTATGGAGCAGGTGAGGGTGGGGGTACACGGCTCTCCAGATTACTCCCTGGCACTGCCCCTGGGGACACAAAACGTGAGGATTCCCTCCTGGAACAGGTATGTCCTCAGAGCTCCCCAGAAAACCCGGAGTTCTTCAAGCCCCAGACCATGGAATTAGATCCAAATGCTCAATCCCAGCATTTGTACCCCTGTCACCCATCACTGTTCCCTCTGCAAAGCTTGGCACCCAACAGATATGGGGGTTCCCGTCCTGACTCCACAGCTTATGAGCTGTGATTTTACCTCTCTGAGCCTCAGAGTATAAATACTGTCAACAGTCACAGCATCATTGGGGGCTCAAATGAAATAGTGGATCTAGATCACCTAGCCCAATATCTGGTGCACAGTAAGTATTTGCTCAGTGGGGCTTCTATTATCGCCCATAATTTTATCATAGATCAGCCAAACTCATGAGAAACGACCTCCCTTGCAAGGCTTGCTCCCTTCCTTTCTCCCTCCCTCCCTTCTCCATTCATTCATTCATTCGCCATGCATTTACAAGGAGTCTCACAATGTGCAGGCACCTCTCTGGACTCTGTCCTTTGAGGAGCCCCTGTTAGTGGAAAAGACAGATGAAGATGTACACCCATGGGTCTCTGGGAAGACAAAGGAGGTCTCCAACCCAGTCTGTGGTATCAAGGAAGGCTCCATGGAGGAAATGATTCTTTGGTGCAGTGTGGAAAGGAAAAGGCAGGTGCTCTAGGCAGAGAGACCTGCTGGAGATGTGGGACCTCAGAGTACCTGCATGTGTTTGTGTTTGCAAGTGCTGAGGGGCCCTGCAGGAGGTAAGACCCGTGGGGTCATTAGGTCCAGGCCCAACAGGCCTCAAAATGACAGGCTACACATGTGGCCTCTGCATTGAGGGTGCCAGCTGGAGAAAGTCCTCATTGGGAAACCCCTTTCTAAAGCAGGGCAGAGGCATGATCAAATTTGAGACTTAGAAGGCTGCTAGTTGGACGATAAATTGGTTGTGGTTAGATTCAGAGAAAATAGAGCCTAAAATGGGGTTGTGGCCATGGGATGGGGAGCTCCAGGGACCAGCCTGTGGTAGACTCATGTCAAGGATCTCAAATGATAGGCTCACAGCAGTCTTCCCTGCCCCCTAACAAGCCCTTACAGCCAGAGTACTGGAAAGACAGATGTCCCACACCAGCCCTCAGGCCACAGGTGGAAAACTGAGGTCCAGAGCAGGCAAGAGGATGCTGTAGCCCTGCATGGAGCTTGTGGGCAGCCACCTATCTCTGTGTCCTGTCACCAAGCCTGCTGCTGCAGCCTGGCTCACCTCTCCAGGGGCAGCAAAGGAATGGCTTTGATAGCGGGAGACTTGGAAGAGTAAAAGGATGACTTGCTCCAACTGCCAGACCCATGCAGGCCCTCCTCCATCAGACAGACTGGGGAGGGGAGCCCTTAGAGCTTCCAGAGTTCTCTCCTCTCCTTTGCACCCATTTTGCAGTGAAGGAAACTGAGACCAAGAGAGGAGAGACATTCGGTTCCTGGGATAGCACAACCATCTGGACATGCGATGTCAGCTGTGGGAGACAGAATACCTGGCCCCGAGGCCTGGCCTTGCCCATGGGTAGCTGGATTCACAGTTCCTGAGGACACTCAGCTGGTGAGGGGTGGAGTCTAATGGCACCACCGTCTGGCTTCTGCCTGGCCCTCGTGCCCAGCATCATTCCCAGGAGTCACTTCCCTTCCATCCTAGCCTGTGTCTGTAAGCCATGGCTGAGCAGGATAGAATAGGAAGGAACCGTGTGCCATCTGCTCCAGATCGCTGTGGATGTGGGCTGGTCCCTTCTTGGATGGAGGAGCCTAGGCCCCACCCTGCCCAGGGGAGCCAGATGTCCTCAGCACAGCTCAGCTAGTCTGTGCCCCACTGGCTCTTCCAGGGTGGGCTTGGGTGGTGAAGCCCCACTCTGGTTCTTGGAGTTTACAGACTTGACCTAGCACCCTGAGTGTCTGGTCTATGCTTGACCTGGACTGTACTAGGGCATGAGGATGGGCTGAGGGAGCGGATGCGGATGAGCTGATATAGCAGACACAGTTACCAGCCATTTAGAGTAGTCAGTGCCAAGTGCCTGCTGTCCTCTAATCCCACCTGGAGAGGCCAGCAGGGCAGGACTTGCAATTTCTCTGGTGGAAAAACTGAGGTCCTACTTCATGTCAATCACCAAGCCCTCTTTGTGCTCCATTTTCACATCTCAGACTCCTCTTCTCTCACCCCGTGGCCCCTCCTCTGACCTGGACCACAGCCTCCTCATGCTTTCTGGTTTTCCATCTCCAGGGCCAGTCCAGCCCCTTTCTGTGGCCAGATGGACCCTTGCTCAGCAAAAGTCTGACTTCACTGTTTCTCCTTCTACGCCCTCTCTATGTCTTCCCAGTGCCTGAGGATAAAGGCAAACCCAGTTCCCGTTGACCTCTCCACTCTCAGCTCCCACTCCTGCCCCTTGCACGCGATCTGCTGGGCTCTGATTTACTTTCAGTTCGTGCTCTTCTTTTCCCCCTCGTCAGTGCTGTTTCCACCACTGGATTTCTCTCTCCCCACATCTGTGGTTGGCCAACTCCCATTGTAAACTCAGGGATAGGGGAGGCCCAGGTCCTGCCTACTGGTGCTCAGTGGGGACAAGGGACATCTACCTGATGATCCATAACCCGAAGTCCCAGAGTCAGTGCCCCAGAGTCCTGCCAGAACACAGGCAGGGAGGGATGGTTCCACAGGAGAGAAAGCTTGGTGAGGAGGTGACAGTGAAATGGTCAAGTGTATGTGAAGGTAAAAGGCAGAGTCCGTGAGAGGCCTGTTGAAGGATGGTGAACAGAGCTGGAGCTGCTCTGCATGTGCTTGAAAAGAGGCCCAAACTAATAATGATGAAAATACGATTATTGAAGACTTAGTGCGTGCCAGATGTGCATTGCCTCATTTAGTCCTCATAAGGACCCTGCAAGGTGGGACTGGTTATGATCTTCATTTTATACTTCTGGTGGGGAAACCAAGGCACAAAGTTTAGCTCAAGGTAGCACTGGGAGAAAGAATGACTCCTGGGCTATTCTGAACCGAGGCAGCCTGGTTCTAGAGTGCATATTCTTAGCTCTTACAATAGAGCAGGGCTGGGCTAGGGAGGATTTCAGGTGGCAGGGAAATCCAGCCCCTCTACTGCTCTGACCCAACCTGCCTGGGGCCCAGACTGCCCTGGCCTCACCCTTCCATCAGTCACAGGGCCTCATAAATGCTGCGTCCTCTAGGAAATCTTCAGGGATCAAATAGAAGGATTCCCTCTACTTCTTCCAGGGCCCTAACAGGAAGCCTAAGGTAAGGGACACCCTTCTAAGCAGAACTTCCCAACCCTGGCTGCCCATCCGATTCCCAGACTCTTTCTGGGGAGGAATGTTTGCCTGTCCAGCATCTCTTCCTATTAGGAGCCTCTCGCCCCATTCAGTGGAGATTTTCTTCATTCAAGGTGGTAACCAGACCCTGGATCCATCCAGACCCTTCGCCAGTGATTGGTTCAGGGGCAACCAATTAGAGTTTGCCCCAGGAATTTTTGTGGAATCAGCATGAAAGGTTCTCACTCTTTTTCTCCTGGATTATTAGCTGTGCGGACCATGGAAGCCTGGTGCTTCTGGAAAGAACTTGAGTGAGAATGTAGGAACCTGGTGGAAAGTCAGGAGAGAGCTGTTCATGGCATCCTTGTAAGTGCTGGATCTGGCCATGTCAGATCTAAGTCTACCTTTGACTTTTTATTTATATAAACTGACACACCTTTTCTTGCCCAAGCTAGTTGCGTTTGTCTCTTGCAACCAAAATAACCCTGACCACCCTGACAACAAAAGTATAGGCAAGAACAACAACAGCAAATTAAGTAAGTTGAAATTTATCAAAATTTAAAACTATTGTACATCAAAAGACATTATCAACAGAGTTGGAAGGCAACCCACAGAATGGGGGCAAATATTTGCAAACCATATGTCTGATAAGGTATTAATATCTAGAATGTATAAAGAACTCCTACAAACTAAACAACAAAAGAAACAACCCAATTCAAAAATCAGCAAAGGACTTAGATGTTTTTCCAAAGAAGATATACTAATGGCCAATAAGCACATGAAAAGATGCTCAACATTACTAATCAATAGGGAATGCAAATTAAAACCATGAGATACCACTTCACACCCATTAGGATGGCTGTTATTGAAAAAAAAAAAAAAAAAAGAGACCAACCTAGGAAATAAGAAGTGTTCGTGAGGATGTGGAGAAACTGGAAACCTTTGCATTACTGGTGGAATGTAAAATGATGTGGCCTCTGTGAAAAATATTTTGACTGTTTATCAAAAAATAAGCATAAAGTTACCATATAATCCAGCAGTTCTACTCCCAGAATTCCAACCAAAAGAATTGAAGGCAAGGACTCAAACAGAAGTTTATATATAAATGTTCATAGCAGCATTATTCACAATAGCCCAAAGATAGAAACAAGCTAAACATCTGTAGATGGATGAATAGATAAATAAAATCTGATATATATACACAATAGATTATTATTCAGCCTTAAAAAATGAAATTCTGATACATACTACAACATGGATTAAACTTGAAAACCTTATTCCAAGTACAATAAGTCAGTCAAAAAGGTACAAATACTGTATGATTCCACTTATATAAGGTACCTAGAAGAGTCAAATTCATTGAGACAGAAAGTAGAGTGGGGGTTACCAGGGGCTGAGAGGGTGGGAGAATGGGGAGTTATTATTTAATGGGTATAGAGTTTCAGTGGATGACTTTAAAAAGTCCTGGAGGGCTGGGCACAGTGGCTCATGTCTGTAATCCCAGCACTTTGGGAGGCTGAGGCAGGCGGGCAGATTACATGAGGTCAGAAGTTCGAGACCAGCCTGACCAACATGGTGAAACTCCGTCTCTACTAAAAATACAAAAACTAGTTGGCCATGGTGGTGTGTGCCTGTAATCCCAGCTGAGGCAGAAGAATCACTTGAACCTGGGAGGCAGAGGTTGCGGTGAGCCAAGATTGCGCCACTGCACTCCAGCTTGGGTGACTGAACAAGACTCCATCTCAAATAAATAAATAAATAAATAGTCCTGGAGATGAATGGTAATGATGTGATGGTTGCCCAACATTGTGCGTGTACTTAATACCAGTGAATTAATTGTACAATCAAAAACGATTAAAATCATAAATTTTGTTATGTATATTTTATCATAATAAAAGACAAACAAAATAACAATAAACAAACAAACGAACAAACCTTGGCCTTGACCAGCACATCTACTGTATTGGGAGACAATTCTCCCAGGGCCAATCAGATTTCTGCATGTTTTGTGAGCAGAGACAGACTACCTTTGTTCCAGAGGATATTTGTAGAGCAGACAGCCTTGGAAGATAAAGATGAAGATAGTGTCCCCTTCTGGAGCCAAAACCAGGTTTATTGACTGTCTGGTGGGCAGGCTTGCTGCCCCTTATAAAAGACGCGGATTGCCTAAGCTCCACGTTCCTTACCTTGTCATGCAAGCCATTGCATGTGCAGGTATTACCTGGCCCCCTTTGCATTGTCCTGCAGGAATTGGGGAACAAGTGCAAATGCTGATATTTGGGCTACTCTTATTGTTGTGAGGAAGAAAGTTCTTTATCTTTAACGAGAAGTCTTGTGTCTTCTGCCAGCATCTATGAAACTATAGCAGGTCAACTCATTGGCTTGGAAGTGTGGTCAAATCACAGGCCCTTCCCACTTTCTTCATACTTTTTGCATTGGAATATCAGGTGGGAGAAAAAAAAAAAGTCTGTATTTCTGGCTCATGCCTGTAATCCCAGCACTTTGGGAGGCCGAGGTGGGCGGATCACTTGAGGTCAGGAGTTTGAGACTGGCCTGGCCAACATGGTGAAACCCTGTCTCTACCAAAAATACAAAAATTAGCCAGGTGTGGTGGCGCATGTCTGTAATCCCAGCTACTTGGGAGGCTGAGGCAGGAGAATCACTTGAACCTGGGAGGCAGAGGTTGCAGTGAGCTAAGATTGTGCCACTGTACTCCAGCCTGGGTGACAGAGTGAAACTGTGTCTCAAAAACAATTCTGTATTTCTGACATTATGATGCAGTGGGCCAGCTTGGGTTTATAAGAATCTTGCCCTAGACCTAAACCCATGAAGAGTTGGTTTCCTCCTTTTGGAGGCTGCTTCTCCCTTTTCACTCCAGCTGCCAGGACACTCACAGTGAAGTTTCCCTGTTCACCTACCTGAGGACCAACATTCATCTCAACCTTCTATGTAATTTCTATATTCCTGCTCCTGGATTTAAAACAATTAAGATGTAATTCACATACCATAAAATTCAGCCTTTCAAAGTGGACAATTCAGAGGTTTTTAGCATATTCACAAGATTGTGCAAACATCATCACTATCTAATTTCAGAATATTGTAATAACCATAGAAAGAAATCCTGTACTAGGCCAGGCGCGGTGGCTCAAGCCTGTAATCCCAGCACTTTGGGAGGCCGAGACGGGAGGACCACGAGGTCAGGAGATCGAGACCATCCTGGCTAACATGGTGAAAACCCCGTCTCTACTAAAAAAAAAAAAAAAAAAAAAAAAGGAAATCCTGTACCCAATAACAGTTACTCCCCATTCCTTTTTTCCCCATCCCCCTGGAAACTACGAATCTCCTTTTTATATTTATGAATTTGCCTGTTCTGGATGTTTTATGTAAATTGAATCACACAGTGTGCACCATTTTGTGTCTGACTTTTGCTTAGTGTGTCTTCAAGGTTCATCCATGTTGTAGCATAAATAAAAACTTCATTTTTATGGCTGAATAATATTCCATTGTATGGATAGACCACATAATTGTTTATCTGTTCATCCACGCTGGCATTTTGGGTTATTCCCACTTTTTGGCTATTATGAATAATTCTGTTATGAACATTTATGTAGAAGTTTTTGTGTTTTAAATTTTCTTGTGTATACACCTTGGAACCAGGGAGTCATATGGTAACTCTTTGTTTAACCTTTTGAGGTGCTGTCTAACTGCATTCCAAAACGGCTATGTACTTTTTCATTCTCACTAGCAATGTATGAGACTTCCAATTTCTTCACAGCCTCAGCAACACTTGTTATTGTCTGTCTTTTTCATTGTAGCCATTTTAGTGGGTGTAAAGTGGTATTATATTGTGGTCTTGATTTGCTTTTCCCTAATTGTTCCTTTTCTTATATTGTCATTCATATTTTACCATTTCATGGTATGCTCTGAAGCCTGACATCTTGTGGAACAAGTACCCCATGGAGTGGGAGAGTCATGAGTTTCAGGGGCAGATAGTCCCGGGTTTGAACCCCTTTGTATCTACTAGTTATGTGACCTCGAGCAAATTATTTAACTCTCTGAGTCTCGGTTTCCCCACTTATTCTATGTGAGTTATAGTATTAACCGCTCTTGGTGTTGCTGTTATTATAAGATAAATCTATGATAAAGCCCCTGAGTGGGCCTGGCACAAAACAAGTCCTCCATGAATCTCACCAATGAATACAAGAGTCAGAAGGGGAGATTTACTGCCTGGGAGGAGACCTAGGCTGGGGACTGTTTAGCTTTTAATCTATCATCTGCTTTACTACAGCAACTTTTTACAACAGAGGCATTTCTGTGCCAAACATTAGCCTCTCTGTGCCTCTGTTTCCCCTTCATGCTATGGAGGTGTGTCCTCCTCAGAAGCATGGTGGGCTGCAATGCGAAGGCATGAGGAATGAGGCTTCACCATGCTGTCAAGTACTGGTGAATCTGCAGGATAGGTTCTGGCACTTCCAAGTCCGTCTCTTGCCTCAACCATCAGATTAGCTGCTGCCTGAGGCAATTTCTTCCCCCCTCAGACAATGGGCTCTCCTTCTCCTGTGCAGATTTGTCCCCTCGTGCCCCTGTCCCTCAATAGAAGGGACAGGACACTCAGGAACTGTGGGCTGATTTGAAAAGCTGGTTCCTATCCCTCTGGTATGACAGAAACAAGGTTATCCCTCACTCTGAGTTGAGATCTGCCTGCTGGTACCGTAGGACAGCCCCAACTCCGTCCCAGGCACGCAAAACCGGAACTGCCCTGGGAGTCAGGATGCCAGGCTCTGTCTCAGCTACTGCAGAGTTCATCTTCCTGGAGCTCAGTACCCAGCCCAGCCCCTGAGTTCCTAAGGGGCGAGTTGGACCCACTAGCCCCTGGGTCCCTGGCATCCACACAGAGCTGGGCACAGAAGCCACTGACCGAGCCTACACCATCTCTATAGACCAGTGACTGCATCTTGTGCAGACCCTGCCCTCCCATGGAACTATTAATGACAGGGCCAGCCCTGGGACAGGGGAAGCAGCAAGATATCACCCCAGGCCGGGGCCTTGGCCCTAACTAGACAAGCCAACAGTCAGAGAGGGAGAGTCAGAGCCTGGGCTGCCAGATCCCCACCCCAGCCTGAAATAGAAACCCATTTCAGAGACAAATGGGGAAATGGTCCCAAGGCAGGAGGGGCAGGGTGGGCTGTTGCACCCAGCTTCCTGAGAGTCTCGACGGGCCCCGGGTCCTCTGCTGTAATGGGCACCTGTTGCCAGGCTCTGCCGACTCACTCTAATGCTAAGGAACCAGGAAAGCTAGGTTCAGAGCTCTGGGTGTGGACACTGACAAATTACAGTCCCAGCTTCCACATTGGACAGGATCCTTTAATTTCTCTGAGCCTCAGCTTCTTCTGCTGTAAAATAGGAATAACGGTAATCCTGACTGCTTTCTTTTTCTTTTATTTTCTTTCTTTCATTTTTTTTTTTTTTGGAGACAGAGTCTTGCTCTTGTCACCCAGGCTGGAGTACAGTGGCACGATCTCAGCTCACTGCAACCTCTGCCTCCCGGCTTCAAGCGATTCTCCTGCCTCAGCCTCCTGATCCTTTCATTTTTGTGTAAAACACTTGACACATTGTAGTTGCTCAGTCAATGACAGATCTTGTTATTATTACCTAACTTTCTCTTTCAGCTCAATTTTGATGGAATGATTTATTCATCTGTTATTTCATTTACTTATTCATTCAGCCAAACAGCGAACACACACCTACTAGGTAAGCCACAACAGTTAATACGGCTTTTGGAGTTAGGTAAGAATTGAAACCCTAGCGCTGCTGCTAGTTGGCTGGATAACTCTGGGAGAGCCATTTCCCTTCAATAAGCCTCCATTTCCTTGCCTGTAAAATGGGAACAATAAATACCATTTCTGGAGGGCATTGGGATGTTATAAAGAGTCAGTGGCACTCGAGGCGAGCAGTTTGAGACCAGCCTGGGCAACACAGCAAAATCCCATCTCTACAAAATATTTTTAAAAATTAGCTGAGCATTGTGACACATGCCTGTAGTCCCAGCAACTTTTAGGTTGAGGCAGGAGGATTGCTTAAGCCCAGGAGTTCAAGGTTACAGAAAGCAATGACGGTGCCACTGTACTCCAACCTGGGTGATAGAGCAAGACCCTATCTTTAAAAAAATAAAAATTCCAAAATGAAAAGGGTCAGTGGGACAGTGGTGTGGAAACAGCCAGTGCATAGCCACTGATGGAAAAACAGGTGGCAAGCGGGCTGTACAGAGAAACCAGGCAAGCTTCTGGCAGAACGGGCCATGCTGGGAGCTACTGGTAGTCGGGCCTCCAGAGACAGCCACAGGATAAGGCAAGGGCAGGAGAGAAGAGTCGGCAGGCCCAGAAACAATTGCCAGGTTTCCGGACCATGGCCCCTCCCTTTCTGATAAACTGACAAACAGTGAGGAAATGCAAAAAAAGATTGTAAGAGTTTTAGAAGAGTCTCAGCCACACAGACAGTCGAGGGCAGTGTGGAGTTCCCCCCACCCAGCCAGTCATACACACACACACATACACTGGAAGCTGGACGTTCTCGCTCTCGCATACACACCCAGGGGCTTGGCACACACACAGCTGCACCTTCTGGGGCACAACACTTTATGTTTGCAAAGGGCCTTCTTATTTTTCATCTCATTGATACTGAGGGGTGGAGAGGTTCCCTGAATCTGACCCATTCTAGAGCTGGCAGGAGATGAGAGTCCCAAATATCTTCAAGAGCCGGGACTGAACGCATGGGCTGGGCTGCCTGTTTTCTCTGTGTGGGTGTCAGCAGAGCTGAATGGCAATAGAAACTCCAGAAAAGTTTTAACCCAGCTCTCCCAGATAGGTCCTTTCACCCTTAACAGGTCACACCTGGACTCAGGGACCCTTTTTTTTTTTTTTTTTTTTTTTTCCAAACCACTCTCGTGGGGCCAGCTCCAGGCTGTCTTAAGATTTAGCTGGAATGGCAGAGGTGAGAGGCTTCCCAAGGGTCTCCTCTGTGGACAATTATTCGGTCACTAATCCTTCCTACTCACTCCCTCAACAAAGTTCCTGGGGAGTTCTGAGGGCAGGGCCCAGCCTCCTCTGTGAGGGCTGCTCTCCAGCGTACTACACTTAGCAGTGTTCACATAGCAGCGAGAGACCACTGTTGCCCCCATTTTAGAGAGTAAGAAATTGAGGCCCAGAGACGAAAAGTGTCCTTGCCAGCCATTTGGACTCATACCCAGACCTTTGTGGCTCTGAGTCTTGCCTGAGCTATTCCACTTCTTCAGCAAGGCACAGCCCAGCACCAATGTGTCCATCTCCTCCCCGCCCCCACTGACCCCATCCTGCGTGCCTCAGCCCTCCATGCTATGCAGTCTGCAGGCTCCAGGCATAGTCAGGCGGAGGAAGGAGGAGGACCCCAGTGTCTGCCCCACTGCCGCTCTTGCCTGTGATGAACCTCGGTGGCTGCAAGTGGACTGCATGTACTCAGGAAGATGCTAGGGGAGCTGAGGGGCGTAAGCCCTTCCAGGCATGAACCCAGAAAACTCACCCAGGAGTTAGCGAGTGCCCTGCTTGCAGTCCGTGAAGTGCTGGAGCAAATTCCCACTCGCAGAGCAGCCCCTGCTACCAGTCAGTTCTATGCCTGAAACTGTCGCGTGCAATGTCTGGCAGAAGTCTGGAGAGGCAGCAGATGAGGAAACCGAGAGACTTGGGGAGAGGAAGTAACTTGCCACAGCACAGAGCTGGCAAGCAGCAGGGCCAGGACTCGAATCCCGAGAACCCTGAAGCTCAAGTCCTTTACACCAATGCTGACTTATCCTCTACCCAGCTGCCCGCAAGTCACTTTCTTCACCCTCTGTTTGCTCACCCAAACAAGCAGCATCACCAGTTTAGCCCAAGTGACTGTTGGGAGGATGGAGTGAGATAACATTTCAGGACAAGGGCCTGGCACAGGGAAGAAACGAATTGGGTGGCCGTTTTCTCTCCTCCTCTACATTCTCACCCCAGCCCTCTCCTGGCTTCTCTGGAGTCTGGAGATGGCCCTGCTTCTGCTCATTGCTGCCGCAGGAAACCATTAACCTGGTTTTCTCAGCAGTGCCTGGAAGGTCCATTAAGAGAGGCTGAGACCCCGAGATTAATGGCTGTGTTATCTGTGGCTCCAACCCTGTGGGCCCAGACAACTTCCACCCAAGGATGAGGATGGCACCGAAGATGGGGGGTGATCCTGGGGGAAAGGCTGACCCCAGGCGACCCTCCCCTCCCCAGCGCCAATCCATCCTTGAGCTTGAGCTTAGGCTTTATGAGGAGCAGGCAGCCAGGGCGGCTCTCCCTGTCTGTAAGATGACTCATTCTCCCGCTTCCTCCACCTCCTTTTCTTTGTTACAGGTACTTATTGGGCATCTACTCTGTTCAGGTAGTGTTCAAGGTACTTGAGGTCAAAAAACAAAGTCCCACCCTTGAGACACCTGTAGTCTAGCAGGGGAGATTAGTTTCTTTTGGTTAATGAGTAAATACATAGCAGGCCAGATAGTGATAAGGGCAGCGGTAGAGAAACATAAAGGAAGGTAAGTGGCAGAGAGCTAGGGGACTGCAGCCTCGGACAGGTGGACAGGCCCCATCTGGATTTGCCAGATCTCCCTCTCCCAGCCACCTAGCCTGGAGGAGACCCTTCCCCAGGCCCCAAGCCCCCACTCTGTGCCAGACCCTGCCTCGGTGGATCTCAGCAGCAGGCCAGTGCCAAGGCTGAGACTCTCTGGGCACAGGCAGCAACTCAGGGTCACCAGGGCTTTGATAGGGAGCATCCCCAGCTTGCACCCCACTCCCAGCCCTGGGGAAGCTCTCTGCTTCCTCTGTGGTCCAGAGAGGGAGCACATCCCTCAACCAATCCCCAATCCCAATATCCCAGTAGACGAGAGGGCACTGGACCCAGAGAGGGTCAGGGCTTGCCTGGGTCACACAGCAAGGCAGAGCTCCCCCTCCTGCCCTCTCTTGGCATGTCCACAAAGGTAGGTTCAGGGGTGAGCCTCCCAGCACAGTTCTGGCCTGTGAGGGGCTGGCTGTGCCCCCCGTCAGCTCCTGGTAAAGGAGTGTGAGGTGTTTCTGTGGCAGGCCCATCTGGTAGTGTCAGCCTGCCACACCCTCTAGGCTCTGACAGCCAAATTCTCCTACCCTAAGCTCCAGGAAGCTGAAAGCATTTTCCTTGCAACCCCAGCTCATGAGAGTTTTGGTCAACCCTGCCTCAGCTTGCTGTGTGACCTCAGGCAGTCCCATCCCTCTCTGGCCTCAGTTCCCTCATCTGCCAAATAGAGGAAGTGAATGCACTTACATCTCAGGAGTGTCACGAAGAATGAGCAAGACACTGACAGGAAGGCAGCTTGCAAATTTTTAGACACTATCCAGATGACAGGCAAGCAGAAAACTCTCCAAACCAGCCCCTCATCCTGTGGGGCCCTGGGGTAGCCCCAGAGCAGGTCCTTGATCCTTGATGGGAAATAAGCACAAATTCCACCAAAGCCACCTCTGCTCCCAGCCAGCTGACAGGAAGGGCCCCTCCTCTGTCCTTGTGGTGAGAAGGTATGGGGGGAGAGACGGGAAAGGGACAAGGCTGGGAGGCCTGGGAGAGCTTGTTCCGGGAGGCAGAGGCATAGCCCTGAGGTAGCCTTGAGAGCCACCAACCTCAGTCAGGCCCCAAGGCTGGGGGAGAATGTGAATGCTGGGTGCACAGTGTCCACCTGGGGGCTTGTCAGCCATATGTGCCTGTGCTGGAAGATGCACATGCATTCACAAGGCACAGGTGTTTGGAATTGTGCCCAAGTGTGTGTGTGTGTGTGTGTGTGTCTGTGTGTGTGTTTCTGTGAGTGGCTCTGGAGTGTGTACACCTGTTCACATACATGTTTTCCCAGGCCCGGGCCTCTGCATGTGCTCCACACACATGATGCTCCTGGGGAGCCCCACAAAACCCTAGTGCACAGGCCTTGTTTTCCCAGGCTCTGAAATCCTTACCATAATCCCAAACTGTCCCAGATACCACGGGAGATTTGTGTGGTTCCCAGGCTCTGGATTTTCCCCAGGAATAAAAGCAGTTACATAAGATGAGAAGCCTTAGGGGATAACTTTCAGGCACAGGCTCTCCCAGCTCAGCCCAGGGTGTAGGCTCCTCACGGGGAGCGGAGGAGTGCCCAAGGTTGAAGCCCCTCAGACCCTATGTTGCCTGTGGGCACTGATCCCTCCACAGTACTCAGTCACCAGCAGGAAGCCCCTGGGTCCTTTACAATAAATCAGGTGCTTTACAGTTTACACCCCACATGCCCTTGCTGGGTGATGCTCACCACTAGCTGGCCAGGCTGACTTTGGCATCCTACCCCCCGAGGCCCTGCCCCCAGGCAGCCACTGCTAGCTCAGTCCTAGGGTCTTCCTTCCTGGCCCTGGGCTGGGCTCGCAGTTCAGTACTGGCTACTCCCTTGGGTGGGTCTCACCCCTTCCTGAACCTTGGTTTTCCCAGCTGTGGAATGGAGTTGTTCCGATCCACACGAGTCAAGGGCTGAGAAGGGTCTCTGTAGCCTGTAATGAGGCCCCTGGCAGACAGGAATGGTCTCGTGCACATCCCTGGCCACTGCCCATTGGCCCCTTGCTGCTCCCAGGAGTCAGGAGGGAAAACACTACCTTCAGCCCTCTTGACTGAAACAGACTGGCCCCAGTCTGTAGGAGGAGATGTGGTCCCTCTGGGATTCAGATCAGATCCTAAAGAGAGTTGGCCCACTTCAAGCTTGCAGGAAGCATGGTTGGTGGTCTGCTTGGACAGGAGGAGACTGGACATCCTTTTTTTTTTCCCTGACAGGGTCTCACTCTGTCACCCAGACTGGAGTGCAGTGGTGCAAACACACAGCTCACTGCAGCCTTGACCTCCTGGGCGCAAAGGATCCTCCTCAGCCTCCCAAGTAGTTGGCACTACAGGCATAAGCTACTATGCCTGGCTAATTTTTGTATTTTTTTTTTTTTTTTGTAGAGACAGGGCCTTTCTAGTTTGCACAGGCTGGTATCGAACTCCTGGTCTCAATCAATCCTCCTGCCTCAACCTCCCAAAGTTTTAGGATTACAAATGTGAGCCACCATGTCTGGCCAGAGCTAGGCCCTCTTGCTGAGCTGCAGAGGTTTTCCCTGTCTGCAACTTGAGCCCTTCATTCTGTCCAGTCTGGGATCTGCTGTTTGCCATCCATTATAGGAAAGCACAGAGAGACCACAGAGACCTGACAGAGTTGTAAGGAGCACGTGCCTGTGGATGCAGTTCTGCACTGGTGCATGCACAGCACACCCAGACCCGGACACAGCTCCACATAACTCATGCAGGTTCACACATGCATATGCACATGTGCCCTGGCACCTGCCACACTTGGGAACATACCACCCACAGTAGGCACTCAGGCACCCTCACATGCATGCACCCACTTCTGCCCAGCATCCATAGGGCTCTAGCTTAGCTCAGCAGCAAGTTGCATGTGAAGAGCTTTCAGAACCAGGAAAGAGATGGGAGAGGAAGGGCTGAGTCCTTGGATGCCCAAGCCCTTCCTTTGTCCCTCCCAGAGAAGCTAACAGGTTTCCCCAAGAACACAGATGGTTTGTGTGGCTCACCCTCTTCAGCCATCCCACATAAGTCCTGGTCAGAATACTCAAAGAAAGTAGGCAAACGTTTCTATGGGAGGATTGTCCCCAACTTGCCCAGTCAGCCACCAGTCCTGCTTGTCACCAACTCAAGGCAACATTTCAAGCTAATCACCGTGAATTTTGGAGCTCTCCACCTCCCAGCCTATGCTGAGTTTAGACATGGCTGTGCATCAATGATGCTGCTCCTGCTGGCTCCGCAGGAGTCTTTTCTACAACCTGAGGTCTCTCAGAGAGAACGAGGTTTGCCTTTGAGGTCTCTTCAGCCCCATTTCTTGTTCTTTCTCTCCTTCCTCTTGATGGCCTTTCAAGGTGCCCAGTGACTCCACAATTCCCTCATCCTGAGGGGTGCCTACAATCCAAGATCCGAACCTGTCTCTGCTCTAGGGCCACCCTCCCCTGAGAGCCGTGAGGTACTCCCAGCACCTCTGCTGCTCTGATGAGGAGGGGCCTCTGGGTTCACTGTCATCCACCCCAGAAAGCATATGGTCATTTTACCAGGCACCTGCCTCCACTCCAGGCTGGCTTAGGCAGGGAAGAGAGCTTTTCTGGGGCTTCTCACATGATTCGGCTGAAGTAACCTCTTCCTTGGGAGTTTATAAGTTTGCAAGAGTCAGACTGCCAAAGCCAGGGCCAGAATCCTCCAACACTGGAGCCAGAATCGGGGAATGTTACAGCTTTAGAGTGTAGAAAGTTGGAGTTTGAATTGTGGACTTCTAGAATGTTTGAGTAATTATAGACTCTTAGGGCTAGGACTGTGGAGTTATAAACAATTATAGCCAGAATTGGGGATTAAAGGAAATCAGGGCCAGAAGCGACAAGAGCATCACTCGGTCCCACCTCCCTGACAGCTGAGAAGAGAGCTGGCTTTATCACTCAGCAAGTCAGGGCTGGGCCAGGCCTCCTTCTCCCTGGGAGGGCTCTATCCAGACCTTCCAGAGAAGGTCTCAGGGCCTCTGGGGCAGTAGTACTCCCTGCTAGGGGACAGTGGGGACAGTGGCTTGCCTCTGCCCCTGCCCGAGCTTGCACTGGCCCATCATGGGACCCCATCACCATGAGATATATTTAGGTGCCCTCCCTAGATATTTCCACAGCTCCCAACACTGCCTTTTTTGTCCCCTTGTCCTCCAAGGCCTCCGGGCAACTCCTCTAAACTGACCCAATGAAGTCAACAGGAATAGGGGCACTTGCTCTGCCAATGCAAATATTTTAGCCCCAAAAACAAGGCTCAGCCTTGCTGGGGGGAGGGCCTCCTGGTCCATTTCTGCCTGCAGCTCAATGCTGACCTCACAGCCTCCCTTTTAGCTCTCAGGGCCGGTCTTGGTCCAGGGACCAAACATTCCTGATCCTGTACTGGACTTCCCTCATTCCAGGCAGAGGGCACCCCAGACCCCTGCTCCTGCCAGTTTCCAAACACACACATACACAGGGCCAGCATTTTTCAGTCCCTCCAGGATTTTTCAGGTCTGAGAAGCCTCCATCCAAGCCCGTGGCTGCCCTGCCTTTCTCCCCCAACGTCTCACCCACGCTCCATCCCAGGCTTTGACAGAGACCTGCATTGTCCCCTCCCAGACTGCATCTTCCCAGGAATCAGATGGTCACTGAGAATTCAACAAGGATTAGATCTGGAAATGGGAAAGGATCCCCCAGACATACTCAAATAAGGACTCTCAGATTTCCAGCCACACAGCTTATTGGAATCATTGGCTCTGTGAAAACTGAGAGTTCCTGGGGTGGGCAGGGACCCAGTTGTGTGGGGGTCACCATTACTATCATCATAGTTTTGTCACCAGCTGTTAGGATTTCTATGTATCAGAGATTGTGCCAGCCACTTAATGTCCAGGCACTCAGTCAGTCCTAAAAATAACCTATGAAGCAAATACCTCCACATCTACATTTTACAAAGGAAGAAACTGAGATGCAGTGAAGTTTTGCCCAAAGTTCTGCAGATAAAGTACCAGAGCCCTTTTGCAAGCCTCTCTAATATTTCTGCATTTGCTTAAAACAAATTTGAACCAAGCCTGGATGACACAACCACCTAACTGTCTCAGAAGGCAGCCTGCTAGGGGAACCCCCTTCTTCGTGGTCCCCAGGGTCCTGCAGCCTCTTCCTGCCCAGGCAGTGGAGAAGAGGCAAGAACTTCATTGATGGTCAGGGTTCCTCCTCATAAGCCCAGCTCTCTTGCCCCTGCACTAGGAGTGACCAAGACAACCCCCCGGCCCCACCCTGCAGCACACACCACATACCCGACATCACAGCCTCACTCCCGCTGAGTCCAAATCCTTGCATCTCAGTTTGGGAGACAGGCAGGGGATTCCCACCACAAGATAAACCCAGCTTACCTCCAAGACTTGAGCCAACTCACTGGATGGTAATTTATCAGAACATTATTTTTTACATTAAAACAAATGCAGAAATATTTTAGAAGCATGCAAAATACACAGGAATTTTGGAAGATAAAACAATGAGATTTCGGAGCAGCTTCTCTTGTGTGTGCATGTGTTTGTGTGTGTGAGAGGGTAAGCCTGGGACCTGTCATACTTTCTCCACCCAGATCTGGGTGAGCTTTCACTCTCCCAAGCCCTCCAGGGCACTGGGTGGAAAAGGCAGAGCCACCACAGAAAACATTCTGTCAGTGTCACCCCTGCACAAATGTGCCCCACCTTCCATCACCCAGCTCAGCACACCACAGGGGCCATGGATGTGCCACATAAAACACAACCCTCACAATTCACACAGGACATACCCAGCGCACCATCCTGCCAGGGCTCCCGCCACAGAGTGTATATGCACGGTGGACCCCTGTGTTACCCCAGCACAGTCACTCAGAGCTATAGAGAGTTGCAGTGCACACTTCTCGCAGGCGGACGCACACCGCGATCCATGGGTCACACCTTGCACATACTGCACACTAACCTCATACAACCCATTAACCCATTGCTTACAGTAATTTTTTTTTTTTCCAGACAGAGTCTTGCTCTGTCGCCCAGGCCGGAGAGCAGATCGCGCTCACAGTAATCATTTACACATTGCCCACACTACACACACATGCAGGGACTCACCTCCGGCACCCACCCTGATCGGCCGCGACCCTGGAGTGTGCAGGCCTGTCCTGTATCCCCGCGCCTCGGCACCCCTTGCCCCTCTGTCCCCGCCCGCGCACGCCCTTACCTGCGAAACGCAGCACCAGCCAGTCCGGCCCAGACGTCACTTGCCCAGGCGCTGCTGGGAGGCGAACCCGTCAAACGAAGGGTAGACGTGTAGATGGCGGCAGCAGCTCCGGCCCCAGCGTCTCTGGGACCCAGCGGAGCCAGAGCAAAGCGGCAGGGAGGGGATGTGGCCATGCGGCCTCGGCACCCCGCGTTGAAGTCCCGCCCAGCCCGGATGGGACTCGGCGGCCCGCCCTCGTGGAATGAGGGGGAGGTGATGTCTGGAAGAGGCTGCAGGCCTCTGGGGACCGCTCCTGGGCTATGACCTGGGACCGGTGGACTCCAATCCAAAATCCTTCACGACTTTACCCTCCCTGGCCTCAGTTTCCCTCTTTGTATTGGTATGTGTGTGTAGGGGGTGGGTATCAAATGGTGATTTCTCCCATCTTTCCAGCTCTGACATTCTGCAGTTCTGGGATAGTGGGGAGGAGGGAGGAATAATTTTAATTATTATTTCCTTGAGCACCTACTATGTGCCAAGCACTGTGCTAAGGTGTTTTAATGCATACCTCATTTAATCCTTATAGCAATTCCAGAGGTATTATTACTCCTGTTTTATAGGTGGGGAAACTGAGGCACAGAAATGAAGTGATTTTTTCAAGGTCACACAGCTGGTAAGTGGCACAACTGAGATTTGAAGCCAAACGGTCTGACTCCAGAGCCCAAGTACCCCTGAAGCATGGGTTTGTAACACTTTCCACACCATACCCTGCTTCCTCCTCCTCATAACAATCCCAGGAGCTTGGTGTTACCAGTCCATTTTACAGATGAGGAAACTGAGACTCAGGGAGATTAGCTTGCTCCAGGTCACCCAGTTAGTAGGACATCACACTCAAGATGGGAGTGGGGATGGGAGTGATGCTAGGGATGGTGTCAGGACAGTACCTGGTACACAGTTGGTGCCTCATCACTGTCAGTGTTCCTCCTGACTGTCACTCTCCTTCCTTCTCTTCTTTCCTTTTATCGCCTAAGATCTGGCTGGTGGACAGGGACCTCTGATTCCCTCATCTCTAAAACCTCCCGGATCTGCTGTCCTCAGATACAAACCAGCTCCTCCTCTTAGCCCCCACTGTGGATTTTTATTCAACAATTACTGTGCCAGGTTGTGTGCTAGGCACTGAGGGTGCACTGGAACAAGACAGTCCAGACAGTGCGGGCCTTGTGGAGTTAGTAATCTAGTGGGAAACATGGACACTAAGCAAATAGTCATGCAAATTTCATACATAGTTGCATATTGTGTTAACTACTAAGCAGGAAAAGTCAAGAACTGGATGAAAGACTATCATGGGGAAAGAGGCCGTCTTATTTAAATTGAGAGATCTGGGAAGGCTTCCCAGAGGAAGAGACATTTAAACTGAACTAGGAGGAGTTAGACTTAGTCAGGTGAAGGTAAGGGGAAGAGAATCCTAGGCAGAAAGTACACAGAGGCCCCAAGACAGGAAAGGTCTTCCCTTCACTGTCAATGTTCTAGGGAGAGGTGACAATTCTTGGACTCTTCTCTGCAGTGCCCTACCCACCTATCTGGTCTAAGCTTCTGTAGCACCCACAAGATGGCCCTGTCAAGTATCCAGTGACCCCCATGTCTCTGAAGCAATGCACACATCTTGGTCACTCCCCCAGACACTTTCAAAATTCCCCATGTGACCTGTCCAGCTCCCTTCCTGGTTCTTCTCCCACTTCGCACTCTTCCCTGGGTAGCTCTGTCTCTGTCCTCCCCAGGGCTCTGTCCTACCCTCTTCTTGCTCACTCTGTGCATTCTCCCTGGGGAAGGCACTGATTCTCCTTATTCTCCTTTTATTCAGCAAATGTTGAATTTCTACTATCTGCCAGGATTAAGGAACAATTTTTTAAACAACAACAAAAACAAAATTGTAAAGGAAAATGTTAATAAGCTCAGTGTAATAAAAAAGTTATGTTTGTACAAAAACTATAAAAAAAGAAAGAAGCAAGAGGACAGACTACAGACTGAGAGATTATTGCAATGCATATAACAAAGGATTGTTATCCAGTATATAAAAATAACTCCTACATGTCATTAGGAAAAAGCTAAACAACCTAACAGAAAAATGATTGAAAGACATGAATAGGCATTTCACAGAAAAGAAAGCAATTATGGCCAATACACGTAAGAAAATATGTTCAACCTCACTACAAGAAAGGGAAATCTAAATTAAAACCAAATGAAATGATAACATTTCATGCATATCTGATTATCAAACTTTTTAAAGTTTTTAAAGTTTGATAATTGGTTTGGTCGAAACCAATTCCATTCCTGCATTGCCCTAGACACATTTCTACATGTGGCCAGAGGCTGCCCTACTGGACAGCAGATATAGGATATTTCCATCATCACAGGAAGTTCTAAACATTTAAAACACTGACTACTTCATTATCTAACACTGAATGTGCTGCGTTTTCTCACATACAGAACCACTCCTGATTCTGCTGATTCTGCTCAATTAAAACAAAATTGGTTTGGTTTCAACCAATAATTGGTTATTCAGCAAACATTGAAACCAAATATTTGGTTGAAACCAAACCAACTTTGATTTGACAGGAATTTTTACATACTGCGGGTGGGATTAGAAGTTGAACACAACAAAGTTGAAGAACAATCTGTCAATATCTAGTGAAAGCGAAAATGCATAGTCTAAAACTGAACCATTCCACTTCAAGGCATATAACCCCTGCACATGTATAAAGATGTGCATCACAACACTGTATCTTTTTATTTTTATTTTTATTTTGAGATGGAGTCTCTCTCTGTCGCCCAGGCTGGAGTTCTATGGCATGATCTCAGCTCACTGTAACCTCCGCCTCCCGGGTTCAAGCGATTCTCCTGCCTCAGCCTCCCAAGTGGCTGGGATTACAGGCACCCACCACCACGCCGGCTAATTTTTGTATTTTTATTAGAGATGGGGTTTCGCCATGTTGGCTAGGCTCATCTCAAACTCCTGACCTCAGGTGATCTACCCACTTTGGCCTCCTAAAGTGCTGAGATTACAGGTGTTAGCCACCATGCCTGGCCTCTTCCCTTCATTATTAAGTACAGTTGACTTCTAAGAAAGTGGAAAGGCCTGAGAAGAAAGTAGTTGAGCCTGAAAGACCTAGAAAAAACTATGTATTATTAGAAGAAAATGTGGAAGTGACAAAGCTCATTGGGAGGGCTGGACAGTGAAAGATGTAAGCTTGGCTTATGTGAGAGATGTTAGACTCATCCTTATCCACCATGTGTGGGGGCTCTTCTGTATGTGAGAAAACACAGCACATTCAGTATTAGATAATGAAGTAGTTAGTGTTTTAAATGCTTTAGAACTTTCTGTAATGATGGAAATATCCTATATCTGCTGTCCAGTAGCGTAGCCTCTGGCCACAAGTAGAAATGTGTCTAGGGCAAAGGAGGAATGGCATTTTTAACTCCAAATTAACTTATGTTTAAATGTAAATAGCCTCGTGTGACTAACAGATACCATATTGGATAGTGTAGTTTTATACTATGCAGAAATTGTTGCTGAGTGTTAATAGTTTTAAAAAATGTTAATGGCATTTGGGGAAAATCAGGGTCTTAGGATGAGCTGGGGACACATTTTTCCTTTTTAATTTCCGGGAATATAAGCTTTCACTATTCACAAATTTGTTATCAGGAATAAATTATATTCTTTTTTTTTTTTGTCAGAGTCTCACTCTGCTGCCAGGCTGGAGTGCAGTGGCACGATCTTGGCTCACTGCAACCTCTACCTCCCGGGTTCAAGCGATTCTCCTGCCTCAGCCTCCCAAGTAGCTGGGACTACAGGCACACACCACCATGCCCAGCTAATTTTTGTATTTTTAGTAGAGATGAGGTTTCACCATGTTGACCAGGATGGTCTCGATCTCTTGGCCTCGTGATCTGCCTGCCTTGGCCTCCCAAAGTGCTGGTATTACAGGAATGAATTATATTCTAGCAGTAAAAGTGACTGTATATTCCTAAATGGAATATTGTACAGCAGACAAAAAATAAACTTCAGCAACACACATCAAGAAGGCTAAAATCACACAAGCAAAATGTGACCAAAATAGAAAATATATAGGATACACACAGTATGAGACTATGCACATAAAGTTTTAAAACATGCAAAATAATACAATAATTTAGAAACCATACAAAGGCATATGTAAGAATGACAACCAGGGTTGAGGTCACCTTTGAGAAAAGGAAGGGGTGAGATTTTGTGGGATCTATGCTACTTTCTATTTCCCTCCTGACTCCCCAACTCCCTAGCACACTCTGCAAAGACGAAGAGGATGGGCAGGGCCAGCACACGGAGGAGGCACCTCCCCTCCAAAGCCTTCTCTGGTCCCCTCCCCACCAGTCAGGGCGGAGGCCTCCTTTGGGCTCCCGAGTCCCGAGTGTTGGCCTTTGTAACACCCTGATCACTCTGGCCTGGTGTTGTTTTTCTTCACACCTCTCCTCCACCATCCAAGGAGTTTTTCCAGGGCATAATTCTTTGGAGATTTAAAGTCATCATCATCACTCGTTTATTCTCTGACACCTGCTATGTGCCTAGGCTCTGAGAAGAAACAACATGAGTTGTTCATGGCTGGTTTCCTTCAGAAATGCCCAGTGCGGAGGAAAATAGACCAGAACCTGGTGGGCATTGGGCCAGGGAGACATGAAGACACATAGGAGCTCTGAGGGGCCCCAGCCCAGCCCAAGAGCAGGGAGAACAGGGGTAGTTAAGGTACAAGTTGTGTCTTAGGCTGTGTTCAAGAACACCTAGAGTTGTTTGGGTAAAGTAAGAGGATGATGTTCCTGTTTACAAGAAGGGATAGCTTGTGAAGACCAGGAGATGGGGTTGATCATGGCCAACTCTGAGAACCTCAAGAGGTTCAGTCCTACTGGAGAGTCCAGTGGAAGAGCGGAGTGGGATAAGAGAGCTGTAGAGAGGGCAGGGACCACTCCTTTCAGGGTCTTGATGCCAGGCTGGGAAGCTTGGTTTATCCTGAGGGCAATGGGAACCATGGAAGGGTTTCAGAGGGGTGGGAGCCAGGGAGATGCCCAGAGTTGTGTTTTAGAAAGCTAACTTGTGCGGGCTGCTGTGCAAAGGCAGTGGGTCAGTGAGGAGGCTGGGCCAGTAGTCCAGGCAGGTGGCCAGGGCAGTGGGGATGGAGGAGGGGTGATATATGGGAGATGATTGGAAGGTGGATTTGAGAACTTTTTCTTTTTTTTTTTTTTTGAGATGGGGTCTGGCTCTGTCACCCAGGCTGGAGTATAGTGTCACAATCTCTGCTTACTGCAACCTCTGCCTTTCAGGCTCTGGTGATCCTCCCACCTCAGCCTCCCAAGAAGTAGCTGGGACTACAGATGCATGCCACTATGCCTGACAATTTTTTTTTTTTAAGGTAGGCTTTCACCGTGTTGCCCAGGCTGGTCTTGAACTGCTGGGCTCAAGTGATCCTTCCACCTTGGCTTCCCAGAATGGTGGCATTACAGGTGTGAGCCACCACACCTGGCCTTGCGGGCTTTTTAAGGAGGTAGAATCAGCAGAATCAGGCAGATTGGATGTGAATATGAGGGAGAGAGAGGGGATTTTCAGTTTGGGTTCCTCCAGAAGCTGATCCTGAGGCAACCGTTTAAGTACAAATCATTTATTTCAGAGGTGATCCAGGGAAAAGAAGCAAGCCATGGTGGCTGCTGAGCAGGTCATAACTGTGGGTTGGCGCTGTGGGTAACCTGTGGGAGACTGCGCAGAACCTGCCACAGGGAGGTCCCACCCAAAAGGCAAGAAACCTGGAGCATTTGGTCACCAACTCTAGCTGTCATCGGTTAAAGGCTGATCCTCAAACTTTCTGGCACTTCTGGCCAAGTGTGCTCCAAAGGCCAGAGGAAACCCCAGGGCAGAAACCCAGGGTCCCACAGTGAGAAACTGCAGAGGTGTGGGGATGAGAGTGCTAAGCGGCACAGGCAGCCCCCAGCCTTGGTGTCCCTGTGGCCTCCTCTCAGGGTTAGGGCTGCTCTTTCAGCCCCAGCCATAGCCCTGAGAACCCTAGCCCCCTTCCTGAGGCCCAGGAGGGGTATAGGAGGTACAACATCTGCTGCAGGACAAAAGGAGCCCTATCTGCTCCCTGTAGGCTGAGCTCTGGTTCTCCAAGCTGGGTGGAGGAGGGAATCTGTGTAGGAGTTGGGGAAGTGGGAGTGGGTTTCAACCTGGTGGCCCTGCCTGCACCCCAGTGTCCTCTCCTCAGCACTCCACCTTTCTCACTGGTCCTCCTGCTGTCCCTGGGTCCTCCTGGGTATACACAGCCCTGTTTCCATGGAGACTGTGCTCTGACCTCTGGAAATGCTCCCTCTGATCAGCTTAGCCAGGCCGCCTGATCCCCATACTCACTTCAAGGCAGAGGAACTTGGCAGCTCTTTAATAAAACCAAATCCTGTTGCCCAGGAGCTTCATGTTTGGGCCTCTAGGCAGTAGGGTGGGTGAGGTCACTTTTACTCTCTTTAAGATGGAGCCATCAGTTAAGGGAGGGAAGAGATGCCCATGAATGGAACTGCAGGGGGGCAGCCAGAGCAGTAAGAGGAGGAGCAGGTCAGTGCCGTGTCACTGAGGCCAAGGGAAGATGGGCCTGGAAGAGGGAGAGAGGCCACAGGCTCAGAGCTGGGCCTGGGAGCCAGTCCCCATCCCCACTGGCCCCAGAAAAGGTCAAGAGTCCTTGGTTAAACTGTGTCCAGCAGCTAATTTGCTTCCTCCTGTTCTGCTCCCTCCCAGCCTCAGCCATGGCCTCAGAAGCCTTAGCAGCTGGTAGGTGCCCAGCAAGATCTGGCACTGGATGAGCCATATCTGGCATTTCCAGCAACTTCTGAGATATCCCCCTGCCCCTGTCAGCCCCTGGCCTTGGTGTCCCTATGGCCTCCTCTCAGGTCTGGGGCTGCTCTTTTAGCCCCAGCCATAGCCCTAGGACCCTGGCCTCCTTCCTGAGGTCCAGGAGCTCCCACATGACTCCCCTTTGCCCTGTCAGTCCACCAGCCGTGGCTAGCCCTTGTTCTGAACAGGAGAACCCCTTCCTGGAACTTGCCTCTTTCGCATTCCCACCACATTCCAGCTGCCCAACCAAGTGTTAATTCACAAATTCATGACCCAGGAATCCTGCCCTGGCAGCTCTTAGTCAGGGCTCTGGATTCCTCTCTTGCCTCTAAGCACATTGATGGGACACTCCATTTAGCTCCCTCCTACCAGACCCATGCCCACCAGAGCTGCTCCTGGTACAAATATTTGTTTGTTTGTTTATTTTCAAAACGGAGTCTTTCTCTGTCCCCCCGGGCTGGAGTACAATGGCACAATCTTGGCTCACTGCAACCTCCGCTTCCTGGGTTCAAGCAATTCTCCTGCCTCAGCCTCCCGAGTAGCTGGGATTACAGGAGTGTTCCACCACGCCTGGCTAATTTTTTGTATTTTTAGTAGAGACGGTGTTTCACCATGTTGGCCAGGCTGGTCTTGAACTCCTGACCTTGTGATCCGCCTCCTTTGGCTTCCCAAGGTGCTGGGATTACAGGCGTGAGCCACCATGCCTGGCTATAAATGTTAACATACTTTCTGGTGGCATTAAAAAGAGCATAGTGACTATGTCAGAGGAGGTGATAGTCCACAGAGATCTGCTGCTCACACTACCTGTGGAGCCCTGTGACCTCTGCAACACTGCCTGCTGTCCTTGGGACTGCAGGGACACTGAGAGGGTGATGAAATCAACACTTGGAACAAAAAGCCAAGTCAGGCCGAGCGCGGTGGCTCATGCCTGTAATCCCAGCACTTTGGGAGGCCGAGGCGGGCGGATCACAAGGTCAGGAATTCAAGAACAGCCTGGCCAACATGGTGAAACCCCATCTCTGTTGAAAACACACACACAAAAATTAGACAGGCATGGTGGCGGGTGCCTGTAATCCCAGCTACTGGGGAGGCTGAGGCTGGAGAATCGCTTGAAACCAGGAGGCGGAGGCTGCAGTGAGCTGAGATCGAGCTATTGCACTCTAGCCTGGGCTACAAGAGTGAAACTCCATTTCAGAATAGAATAGAATAGAATAGAATAGAATAGAATAGAATAGAATAGAATAGAATAGAATAGAATAGAATAGAATGCCAAGTCAATGTGAGTTAACCCTTGGGAGTGGGGCAATTCTTTCACTTGGGCGGGCGAGGTGGCGGGCGCCTGTAGTCCCAGCTACTCGGGAGGCTGAGGCAGGAGAATGGTGTAAATCCGGAAGGCGGAGCTTGCAGTGAGCTGAGATCCGGTCACTGCACTCCAGCCTGGGCGACAGAGCGAGACTCCATCTCAAAAAAAAAAAAAAAAAAAAGTATACAAAAATTAGCTGGGCATGGTGGCGCATGCCTGTAGTCCCAGCCACTCAGGAGGCTGAGGCAGGAGAATCACCTGAACTCAGGAAGTGGAGGTTGTGGTGAGCCGAGATCACACTGCTGCACTCCAGCCTGGGCAATAAGAGCAAGACTCCGAATCAAAAACAAACAAACAAAAAGTAGCCGGGTGTGGTGACACACGCCTGTAGTCCAAGCTACTTGGGAGGCTAAGGCAGAAAAATTGCTTGAACCCGGGAGAGATCGTGTCACTGCACTCCCACCTGGGAGACAGAGGTAGACTCCATCTCACAAAAAAAAAAAAAAAAAAAAAAAAAGAATAAAATAAAAAGTAAATAAAATAAAATAAAAATAAATTTACCAAGGAATTTTCAGAAGAAAGCTAGGTGCAGAAATGCGTATATAGTATGCAAACTTTTGTGTATAAAGGAAAAAAAAAACATACTAGTTTTAGGATTTGTATATGCATATAGTTATCTGAAAACATAAAGAAGCAACCACTGATTGGGTTACTTATTAGGGTCAATAACAGGGAGATCTTTCACTGTTTACCTTTATTCGTTTGTTTTTTTGAACCAAGTGAATACATTATTTAGTTGAAAATTAAATTAAAAGGAACAGATCACTTTTAAAAATCAAGATGTCCCATTTAGTAAAGGTGCCCCAAATGCTAAGGCGTGATAGTGTTCCAATGATGAGAAAAATGGAATGTTTTTATCAACAAAGATTGATACAGGGATTACTGTTTTCTAAGTAGTTTTGCATAAATTTAGACATTAACTTTCTTCAGCCTGGGCAACATGGGGAAAACCCATCTCTACAAAAAAAAAACACAAAAATTAGCTGGGCATGGTGGCACATGTCTGTAGTCCCAGCTACTCAGGAAGCTGAGGTGGGAGGATCACTTGAGCCTGGGAGGTCAAGGCTGCAGTGAGCCGTGATTGTGCCAGTACAATCCAGCCTGGGTGACAGAGACCCTGTCTCAAAAAAAAAAAAAAAAAAAAAAAAAAAAAAAAAAAAAAAAGATGATAACCTGCTTAATTAAGCCTTATTAGGGACAGTTGATTATTTCAATTTTTCAGAGGGGGAAGGTGAGGCTCAGAGAGGTCAGTGGTCTTGCCCAAGTCTCCCCAGTCTGTAAGTAAAGGAACTGGTCCTGGATGGAGCCTGGGAGCCCGACGACAGGAACAGAGTCCATCCAGGAAGACCCCTGTGCTGATGCAGGGGTTCAAGCACACCCTGGGCAGGGACAGGCCTGGGCTGGATTCTGGCTCTTCCACTGATAGCTGTGTGGCCAAGCCAAGTTCCTTCCCCTCTCAGAGCTCTGGTCACCTGTACAATGGGGATAATAATTCTGTCCTCCCAAGTCGATTGAGTTTTAACTGGAATAGTGTATATAAAACTCTCAGTGCAGTGCCTGGCACAAACAATCAAAATTTCTAACTGTTGAAGTGTTTTCTTTAAATAACAGAGTGAGATTGTTGTTGTTGTTGTTGTTGAGATGGAGTCTCGCTCTGTCACCCAGGATGGAGTGCAGTGGCACAATCTTGGCTTACTGCAACCTCCACCTCCCGGCAGAACCAGATATTTTAATTCAGCTGAACTCCCTATAGTTCTTGAATTCCCCATATGCCTGCCTCATAAGTTAAGGGGAGAAGCATTGGATAATTGAAGGAAGTATAGGAAACCACATTTGCCCTAAAAGATGCTTATGGTTTTATTGGTGAGACAACCTTTAAGTAGGCCTGCGCAGCCTTTCTAGGAGTACAGTTTATTACTGTCAATATTCAGTTTCTTTTTCTATGCTAACCTCATTGTAAAATTAAAATGCAGATAGATTGTTTATCTAATTTTATGCGCAGTGGTTTTCAATAAGTGACAAAATTCACAGTAAGAACTAAATGTTGCTGTTTTCAGAATATTTGATGCCATTTTAAATAACGTTGTGTATAACTTGTATCACCAACTGTGTTCCACCCTAACAGAGGCACATGTCCAGTTCTCCTCCGATCATCCCACATCCACGCTGCTTTCAGCATTAATGGTGCCAAAATGGTGGCACTGCCATGTGTTCTCTTCATTATCTAACGATTAATTGTAGTGACATATATGATACTCACTTTGGACTTCTGGCAATTTGTAGACTAGAAAAATGCTAACAGATTAGTGATGAACTTCATTAAAAATTATCATATAAGAAACAGCAGACATTCCACAATGTACACATATATTAAAAGACCACACCGAGCCAGACATGGTGGTTCATGCTTGAAATCCCAGTATCTTGTCGTGGGGGTGAGGTGGGAGTATTGCTTGAGCCCAGGGTTTTAAGACCTGCCTGGGCAACATGACAAGGCCCCATCCCTAATGTCTGTCTGTCTGTCTGTCTATCTATCTATCTATCTATCTATCCATCCATCCATCCATCCAGGCATGATGGCACACACCTGCGGTCCCAGCTACTTGGGAGGCTGAGCTAGGAGTGTCACCTGAGCCCAGGAAGTCGAGGCTGCAGTGAGCCTTCATGCCCCTGCTCTCCAGCCTGGGTGAGAGAGTGAGACCCTGTTTCAAACAAACAAAAACCAACATAAAAAATATATCACATTGTGCCCCATAAGTATATACAATTATTATTTGTCAATTAAAAATAAAACTTTAAATTAAAAAAGAAACAGCAGAATTGTTCATTGCAGTTCATGATTATTTTTTTCCCCAGTATTTTAGAATAAGGGAATGTAACACTTATCTCAAAGGGAGAAGCCCTGATTTCTTTCTGTCTTGTGGAGAGGGCCACAAATGTGCTTACTCACCAGGGAGATTGGTTTGGTTGGAAACACTTCCACCTATCACCACTTGAGGATGTGGCTGGCAGATGCTCTTAGGTTTTGTCACTCTCAGAAGGGGACAAGAGAGGCCAGAAGAACAAAAGCAAAGGCAGTAGGGTTAATAATACAAAAGGACAAGATTGAGGTGATTTGGGTCCACCTGGAGCTGTCACAGGTTGGAAGGGAAGCACTTCATCGGAATCCTGCTGCCTCTTGCAGAAACAAAACTGACAAGAAAGAGACCTCTTCCACAGGACTTGGCACTTCTGGGTTTAGGTAAGCAGACTCTGGCGCCCAACTTTTCTCCAGGCAACTTATGGACTTGTGGTGTATGCCTAGGATTTGGAAAACAGCAGGAGACAGAGGGGTCCCAAACTATAGTGAAAAGTGTCTAGGTCCCTTGTATGAGCAACAACATAGTAAAAGCTGTCTGCAAGATGTTCAGGAGGTGAGAAAGCAAGGAATGAACGAGGATAACCTATAAAAAGAGCCTATTTGAAGAGAGACTGAACATTCTTCCATCTAAAGGATAAATATAGTTAGAAACAAAATCTTGTCGTGAAAAAACACCAAAAAAAAAAAAAAGGGGGATCTTGTATTAGTCAGGGCTCTCCAGAGAAACAGAACCAATTTTATATATATATAAAAATAAATTATACTGATATATTATATTGTATATTTATACATTATATATTTTAAAATATATTTATATATTTATTATATTATATAATATATAATATACATATTTACATTTGAAGGAAGTATAGGAAATAATTACATATTTATTTATTTAAGGAACTGGCTCACATGATTATGGAATTGGAGAAGTCTCATGATCTACTGTCTGTCTGTAAACTGGAAAACCAGGAAAGCTGTTGGTGTCATTTAGGCTAAGTCTGAAGGCCCAAGGACCAGAACACCGATTTCCAAGGGCAGGAGAAGGTGGATGTTCCCTCTGAAAAAGAGAGCAGGTTGAGTACAGTGGCTCATGCCTGTAATCCCAACATTTTGGGAGACCTAGGTGGGAGGGTCACTGCAGTCCAGGAGTTTGAGACCAGCCTGGGCAACAAAGTGAGACCTTGTTTCTATAAAAAAAAGTTTTTAAATTAGTTAGGTGTGGTGGTGCACACCTGTAGTCCTAACTACTCAAGGGACTGGGGTGGGAGGATTGCTTGAACCCAGGAGTTTGAGGCTGCAGTGAGCTATGCAGTGAGCTATGATCGCTCTGGGCAACAGAACAAGACCCTGTCTCTAAAATGAAAAAAAAAACAGGGTGCAGTGGCTCACGCCTATAATTCCAACACTTTGGGAGGCCAAGGCAGGCAGATTGCTGGAACCCAGGAGTTCAAGAACCCAGGAGTTCAAGACCAGCCTGGGCAACGTGACGAGACCCTGTCTCTACAAAAAAATACAAAAATTAGCCAAGGGTGGTGGTTCATGCCTATAATCCTAACTACTTGGGAGGCCAAAGTGAGAGAATTGCTTGTACCTAGGAGGCAGAGGTTGCAGCAATAAGCCAAGATTGCACCACTGCACTCCAGCCTGGGCAACAGAGCAAGACTCTGTCTCAAAAAAAAAAAAAAAAAAAAAAAAAAAAAAGAGACTGGGCGCAGTGGCTCACGCCTGTAATCCCAGCACTTTGGGAGGCTGAGGCGGGCAGATCACGAGGTCAGGAGATCGAGACCATCCTGGTTAACACGGTAAAACCCCATCTCTACTAAAAATACAAAAAATTAGCCAGGTGTGGTGGCGGGTGCCTGTAGTCCCAGCTCCTTGGGAGGCTGAGGCAGGAGAATGGCGTGAACCCAGGAGGCGGAGCTTGCAGTGAGTCGAGATCCCGCCACTGCACTCCAGCCTGGGTGATAGAGCGAGTCTCCGTCTCAAAAAAAAAAAAAAAAAAAAAAAAAAAAAAGAGTGAGAAAGAGAAAGTGAATTTGTCCTTTCTCCACCTTTTTTTTAACTCACATCCTCAGTGGGTTGGATGATGACTACCCACCTTGGGGAGGGCCATCTGATTTACTCAGTTCACCCTCTCACATGCTAATTTCTTTGAGAAGCATTCTCACAGACACACTCAGAACAATGTTTTACCAGCCCTCTGGGCATTCGTTAGCCTGGTCAGGTTGACACATAAAATTAACCATCATAGATCTCCCTACATTATCACCACTTTCCTGGATTTTTAACCAGCGTTCTTCTTGTTCCTCAGGCTTTAAACAGGGAGTTCAACACAGACCTCAAGTTGTAATAGAAAACAGAAAGCAGGCCGGGCGCGGTGGCTCAAGCCTGTAATCCCAGCACTTTAGGAGGCCGAGGCGGGCGGATCACAAGGTCAGGAGATCGAGACCATCCTGGCTAACACCGTGAAACCCCGTCTCTACTAAAAAAATACAAAAAACTAGCCGGGCGTGGTGGTGGGCACCTGTAGTCCCAGCTATTTGGGAGGCTGAGGTAGGAGAATGGCGTGAACCCGGGGGGCGGAGCTTGCAGTGAGCGGAGATGGCGCCACTGCACTCCAGCCTGGGGCACAGAGCAAGACTCCGTCTCAAAAAAAAAAAAAAAAAGAAAGCACTGTCTACTGGTTCATAGACCCTGGAGAAAAATGCTTGAGATACATGAATGCTACTGACTCAAAGAAAACATAAATGGCATTGATGTGAAAGCTGCAGGTGCTGAAAGGTTTTAGTTTGCCTTGAGCAAATTAAATGAAAGATGAAAGTAAAAGAAGCGAAGACTGGATACTGTGCTATTAACACCCACCACAGTGAAAACCACTGCTTCATTGGCACAGGTGCTGGTACGAGAAACTTAGAGAACCAAGAGGCTGTCACAAGATGATGGTTGATGACATCAGTACTACAGAAGGTCAGCCTAAGTATGTGCCCAGTGTAGGAGCGGTTCCAGCAAATCCAATCTCTCTCTCACCTGAGGAGACATGGTGACCTCATACAATGATGGATCATAGGTGGCCACAAAGCAACCACAGGCTATGAACATCAACACGTGGTATTTAGAGAGGACAATAAAGAGAAAGAAAAGCTGCTGAGGCCGTGTGCGATGGCTCATGCCTGTAATCGCAGCACTTTGGGAGGCTGAGGTGGGAGGATCGCTTGAGTCCAGAAGATCAAGACTGCCTGGACAACATAGCAAGACCTCATGTCTACAAAAATTTAAAAAATTAGCCAGGTGTGGTGTCACGTGGTGTCCTATCGTCATACCTACTTGGGAGGCTGAGGTGGGAGATCACTTGAGCCAGGAGTTTAAGGTCGCAGTGAGCTATGATTGTGTCACTGCACTACAGCCTGGGTGACAGAACAAGACTTTGTCTTTAAAAAAAAAAAAGTTTAAAAGAAAAGAAAAACAGCTGAGTCTTGCACCTGACATAGATGTTTTTCTTTGATACAAAAGTCATGAGCATTCTGGGTGTGCAAACAGAAGGACAATAGAGATCTGGGAAGGAGTGGGTGAAAGAAAACAGAGCATAGGGGTGGGAAGGTATAGAACTTCAGCCAATTAGAGCAATCAAGGCCAGGTTCCCCACCGTGGAGACAACTTGTCAATCCAGCAAGAATAAATGCAGGCCCAGAGGAGTCATTTCCAGCAGGCACTCCTTTTGGGAACATATACCCCAAGAAAACGCAGCTCCTTTGTCGCCTATAACAGATCTGTTGATTCTCATGAGTGCCTGCCCCACAGAGGGCTGGAGAAAAATGTTGTCCAGTCTCTCTTCTGTTTCAGATTTTCTCCCTGTTTCCTCTGAGGTGGCTTCTGAGTATTTAGGGAGTTAGGGACTCGTATCTCCATAGCAGGGAGAAGAGATGGAACCTTGGCTTTGACCTCCATTCTGATGTCTACTCCTCCCCCACACTTCTTTTTTTTGCCATTTATTAGAGAAACTGAGTCATGTATCCTATAAAAGTTCTCAAATTCTGGATTTGGTTAATTGCATCACCTATTGCTATCTCAACTTCCTCAGTCCGCTGTATTTTCTGAAAACTGGTAGTTAGATCTAGAGGTTTGATCAAATTCAGGTTCACCTATGAATTCTTCACAGGAGGTGGTGTGTACTTCTTTGTACTCCATAAAGCAAGACATAATGTCTAGTTCTGTCTCTTTCTTGTGATGTTAACATTGGCCAGTGGGTTCTGGTGTTATCAGACTAGCAGCCATTGGGCCAGACTTGCCCATAGAAGTAGAAAGCAAAGCACAGGCATATTTTTTAATTTTCAAGTAAGCACATTAAAAAGGTAATCAGAAATAATGAGATTAATTTAATAATATATTTTATTTTATCTGTTATATCAAAAATATTATATAAAATCAAGACATTTTACAATATTTCTCTTCTGTATTAAGTCTTCAAAAATCCAGTGTGTATTTTACACTTATACCACATATCAATTCAGATAAGCCACATTTCAAATGTTCAGTAGGCACTTGTGGGTAGTGGCTACCACGTTGGACACCGCAGGCCTACAGGCATTGATTGATTAGGGCAGGCAAAATAATGATATTTAATTCTACGATACCTTCTTCATTTATTGGCTGGAGTTCAATAGAGAAGAATTTTTCCTCAGTGTCTATTTGGTTACTCTGAAATACAGTTTGTATAGGAAAGACAGATTCTTTTCCTTTTAACCTGGCTTTCAGAATAATACATTGATAAGCTACCAACCTACAAAACAAACCTACATGTTTGCTTGTTCGTTTGCTCTTAGTGTCATTATAAACTCATAGATTGAAACATGAGTTTCAGATTTGTATGTTTCAATCCATAGTAGGCATTATTCTTTTTGACGCTTAAAATACCCCATCTTCGTGCAGCACAGTTCTCAAGTTGGTTTTCATGTCCTTTAAACACAACATGAGTAGTGCTGACAACTTGCTTTTTGTATGACAAAATGTTCTGAAACCATCTTACGCGTTTCCTGCCACAAACCCAGAATCAGCCATTTCTCCAAGAAGCCCTTGTTCCTTTTAATAGGAAATACATTTAGAGCCTTTGAAGCAGGTACCAGAGGTGCTCAGCATCACTGGGATAGTTATCGTTTCTAGACCTTTTTAGAAGTTAGAAATAGAACATACTTTTTAAAGAGAAAAAAGCATCATGACTTTATACAGATGTTTCCAAATCCAAGACTATACTGATAGTAGTTTTTTTTTCTTTGATTTTATATTTGTATCTCTTTTCTCTTATGTTGAAAATTTTGGTTTCCAGTGACATTCACATAATTACATTTTCATTATATCCTACTGTATGTAATAGTTTCAAACTAACGCCATCAATAGTATTAAAGTCGATCCTTGGACAATGCAGGGGTTAGGAATGTCAACCCCTCACACAGTTGAAAATCCACATATAACTTTTGACTCCCCCAAAACTTAAATACCAGTGTTCTACTGTTAACCAAAGCCTTACCGAAAATATAAATAGTTGATTAACACATATTTTGTATGTTGCATGCATCATATACTGTATTCTTACAATAAATTAAGCTAGAGAAAAGAAAATGTTATTAAGAAAACATAAGGAAGAGAAAATATATTTACTGCTCGTTAAGTGGAGGTGGGTCATCATAAAGTTCTTCATCGCTCTCATCTTCACACTGAGTAAGCTGAGGAAAAGGTGGAAGGTGGGGGGTTGGTCTTGCTATCTCTGGGGTGGCAGAGGCAGAAGCAAATCTGCATCCCATGCAGTTCAAGCCCACGATGTTCAGGGTTAACTGTACTTACAATATGATTACAAAGACTGCTTCGGATTTCATTAGAGTTATTTCTCTTTGTCCTTAGAATATGTCCTTCTTAGGAATGTACAGTAAGGCAGTTATTAATTCCAGGAAAAAAAAAGTTATGTAAGAAAGAAAATAGTAACATGGAATGCCCTAAGATGTCACTGTGAGCAATACTTTTGACATCATAAAGATAGAAGCACTGAATATTTAACCAAAAATTGCAATGGGAGAATGAGAGAAGGAAGAGAACTAAAGCCTCATTTCACAAAAGGAAACCAGTATATAATGTCTAAAATGGAAGAAACCAATTTTTAAAAATCATCTAAATTTGATACCAACATGAAAGTTTTCTTTCTCTCCAGTCGAATTTAAATTGCCACTCATTTCCATCACACGCAATTTACATTCACTCCTCTTCTCTCCTGCCTCTCAGCCACCCTTTCTGATTCTAGCTCAGGAAATTGAGACATCTTTTTTTAAAATTATTTTTTATTTTTTTAATGAAGTGGAATTGTTATTTAAATGTTCTTTGGGTAATCCTGTTCCCTGGACAACCCTGACTTGGACAGTGTCCCCTAGAGCAGACCCTCCAATTCGGGTTGGATCTCTTGCCAGGCAAATGTGTGAGTTCTCTGTGGCCAGAGCTCAGGCAGGCTGAGTAGAGGGTTGGTGATTAGCGCACTCCTTCAGCTCCTTCACTGAGGAGGGGATTTGAAGTGAGTCTTGGAGGAGGAGGAGACACATTCCAGGTGAGCAAGGAAGTCAGAAGGACTCTGTAGATGCAGGGAGGCATGGGAAAGGCAAGGTGCCTGGAAGGGATTCGGCAATACATCCAGTACTCCACAATGCACGCGTTACTCCTCACGGACGCTGTTCAGCCGTTCTGGTTTTTCTGGCAGCTCAAAATGTAGGGCCAATACCTAATCTATTTAATAATAGGCATATCATCTGGTGTCTGCTCAGCTCAGCCTATGATATCGGAACAAATGGACCCAATTAAAAGGCCATCATAGCCATCATAGGGGAATTCAAGGGAAGAGGAAGAAGCCATTGATAAATCAATGCTCAGTTGCCCTGGGGCTGGTTTGTGACCAGCTGTAGCAGAGTCCTTCCCCCTACTCTGCTCTATCCTCTCCCAGATACTGTCCTAGACCTGGGGACCTTCCCGCCACCCCGGTCCCATCCTCCTCTCCTCCACCCCCACCCACTGACTAGCTGTGTGGCCCCATACTACATCTTCTCTAGATCTCAGGGTCACTGTCCACAGAACATTGTAGGCATCCTCTGCACCTCCTCTTCTTTTACCACATCCTCCCATCCAATCCATAAGGAATCCTGTTCACTCTTCCTTCAGAATACGTCCGGCATTGGTCCACTTCTCCCCACCTTCATGGCTATCACCTGGTCCCATCCTCAGACTGAGCCCTCACCTGGATTTCTGCAACAGCTCTTCCCTGTTGTCACTAGTTCTGACCTTGCCTCACTGTGGTCTATTCTCAGCACAGCAGACAGCCCGATCCTTCTAAAATGTAAGTCAGATTCTGTCTCCTTCTCAGACCTCGCATGGCTTCCCTTCTCATTCAATGTCCTACCAGATCTCCCCCTACCTCTGGCCTCCTCTCCTCCCCTCTTCTCTCCTCCAGACCCACTCCACCCCAGCCACAGGCCTTAGGGCTTTGCACCTACTGGTCCCTCTTTCCGGGAGCTCTTTTCCATTTGGCTAACTCCCACACCTCCTTCAAGTATTTGCTCAAATGCCCCCTCTTCACTCAACCACCCTATTTAAAAATACAACCTCCCTGCACTTACAATCCCTCTTCCTGTTGTTTTTTTCCTCCTACAGAGCTTGTCACCTTTTAACACACCATATAATTTACATTCCGTTGTGTCCATTGCTTATTATCTCTCTCCCCTACTAGAATGCAAGCTCAAGGGCAGCATCTTTGTCTTTTTTTTTTTTTTTTTGAGACAGAGTCTCGCTGTGTTGCCCAGACTAGAGTGCAATGAAACCATCTCAGCTCACTGCAACCTCCACCTCCTGGGTTCAAACAATTCTTCTGCCTCAGCCTCCTGAGTGGCTGGGACTACAGGCGCATGCCGCCAAGCCCGGCTAATTTCTTCTGTATTTTAGTAGAGACGAGGTTTCACCGTGTTGCCTGGGCTGGTCTTAAACTCCTGAGTTCAGGCAATCTGCCTGCCTCGGTCTCCCAAAGTGCTAGGATTACAGGCATGAACCACCACGCCTGGCTGTCTTTCTCTTTTTTACTCACTGATGATTTATGGGCACTACACAGAGCAGTACCTGGCACATAGTAGGTACTTACTAAATATTTGTTGAATAAATGAATGAATGTGTGGATGATAATAAGGTTCCTGCCTCAAAGCGCCATTGTGAAACTTGTAAAATAATTAATTTATTTCCTTTGCAAAGGAAAGGAATGTGCCAGGCACTGATGGGCACGGAGGATAAAGCAGTGACCAAAACAGAGATCCCTGCCTTTGAGAACTTTCATCCTAGCAAGGAGAAACAGCACAAATAAACTATGATGTGAGTATGATTATTACCACCCTCCTTTTTTTTTTTTTTTTTTAATTTGAGATAGAGTCTCGCTCTGTTGCCTAGGCTGCAGTGCAGTGGCGCAATCTCAGCTCACTGCAACCTCCACCTCCCACCTCCTAGGTTCAAGGAATTCTCTTGCCCCAGCCTCCCGGGTAGCTGGGATTACAGGCATATGCCACCATTGCCGGCTAATTTTTGTATTTTAGTAGAGATGGGGTTTCACCATGTTGGCAAGGCTGGTATCAAACTCCTGAGCTCAAATGATCCACCCGCCTCAATCTCCCAAAGTGCTGGGATTACAGGTGTAAGCTGCCATGCCTGGCTGGTTACCTCCTTTGTTTATGATGAGAAAACAGATACCCAAGGTCGCCTGATTGATGAGTGGCAGAGCTGGGACTCAAACGCAAGTCCCTCTGACTCTAGGGCTTGTGTGCTTTTTGTGCTGTGAATGAGGGCATCTGGGTTTATGTGGAGTAAAAGCTTGTGGGTGAGAGGTGTGCAGAGATCTGAGAGGACGGCTTAGGAGGCTGGCTGAGGCTTCCCATCTTACCTCTGCTTCTGGATCCACCCAAGGACCCCGAACTCAGGCCTTCCCTTCCACATGACTTCAACAGGAGTCAGACACATCTTACCTACAGACATGCTGGTGGGATCCAAATTACAGGCATCTAGGGTGTGGTGGATGAACCCGAACTTCTTCCCAGATGGAGTTCCTGGGATAACCGGCTGTGCTAGTCACACTCCTCCAGGGCATGGAGTGCAGTTATGGAGGCTGTCCTGTGAGAAGACAAGGACTTCTAGGGGCATTCAGAGGGCAGGGGTCTCTGGTGAGGGTGGGGTTACTGGAGTGGGGTAGAAGAAGGAGTTAGGGGTGCCCAGTCTTTGGAAAGGGCATGGTTATACCCCCCCATGCCCTTCCATGGCTGCCTTGGGCAGATGTGCTGTGTCCCTGAGGCTGAGCTGGTGAGGCCGAGGACCCTGTGAAAAGTGGTCTTCCACAGGAAAAGGGATTGCTCGGCAGGGAATGATCTCTACCCCTGGCTGGGGGTGCAGGAGACAGACATCATGGTTTGCGTCAGGCACCGTCACCTTGTTGGCAAGTCAGGGCATGTTGGCAAGTCACTGTGTGCAAATTGTGTTCTCTGTTTCCATTGTCAGCTCTCCCTGCCCTGGACCCTCATGGTCAACAGCCTGGCTGCAGCCGGATCATTTTCCTATCACCCCATAGGCAAAGGTCTGGATCCCAGCTCCCGTTTCCTGGCACTGCTGCCGGCTCTGGCCACCAGGGGGAAGCAGAACAGCACCAACCAACCTGGGGCCCGCCATAGACTAAACATCCAGGGCAGAGCACAGAGTGGACTGTCCCTGTCTGCCTCCCTTTGCTCCCAAGGATTCTGGGGACAGGGAGCAAAAGGGGAGGGTGATGGGGAGTGGGGAGGGAAAGGGAGTCAGAGTGGGAGGGAGGGAAGGAGGGGGGCGCCACAGAGCTGGTAGCTGGACCCTCTCTCCATTCGCATCTCTTCCTGCCATTACACTTCCATCTCCGGGTTTTAGTCTGACTCCTGGCGGCCCCTCGTTGCCCACCTGTGGCCTGGCTACCCACCTGCAGCCCTCCTGTCTCCGAGTGTCCACTTGGTACCTGCCAGGACTGCCCCTTGCCCCTCACTATCCTGCCTTGAACAGATGTGATCACTCAACACACACATAAACACACATGCAAACACACAGAGACAGCACGCACTGTGTGGACTAAGGTGGCAGGCTTTTAATTTCCTCCCCTACATTTTACAATTGCTTTGGTCACAAAGGCAGGTCTAACAGTTTCATTCCACAGCAGAGAGGAGGGGACTTTTCATGTGGCTGCTGATTTGGAATTTGTTTCCAGGACATAAATCTGAGGACACATGGGGTAAAATAGCCTGCTTTCTAAAGAAACTTGGAAACAACTGGGGTAAGACATGTTCTCAGGGTTCCTTACCCCAGCTGTCTACACACCCCAGCCTCACTCTACACACTGAACCCTGGGCTCCATGGATTCAAAGACATCTTTGCAGCTGTGAGATCTCAGCCAAGTGTGGGGTGTGCGGTGGGAGGGGGATAGGCTTCTACACCCCCAGCAGGGTGTGCAGGAAAATCACTCAGGGAGACCGGGGTATCAGTCAGAGTCCCAGCAGGAAAGTCGCTGCACACTCCAATCAGGTCATTTTGGGATAGCTTAGTGGAGAGACTATTTTTACAAAGGTATGGACTGATGTTTGGAGGGTTCTCTGCAGGGGGCACTGATGGCCCAGGAAGCAAGGTCAACAAGAGAGGGCTATAGCATCACCAGGAAAGACACATTGGTCCCTTTCCTCCCCAGCCTGCCCCAACACCTAGAGGAGAGAGGGACCCAGAAGAGGAGTGAGGAGGGTCCTCACAGCACAGGGGAAGAGGACAGGTGAGCGTTCCATTAAGCAGGTGATGGAAATTTTAAACCTGACTTTGTTACCCAAAAGTGACTCAAAAGTTTGGAGTTTGCCAAATGCACAGTTTATGGATGGGAAAGGAAAATCACATGTCACCGAGCAGGCAGCATGGGTGGGAGGAAAATCAAACAGTTGGGTGTTTATGCCTCACTGCATTGTTGCTGTCTAGTAAACTGGGAAAAGAGGTATCGGTATTACCAGTTCAATTTTCCAGATGAAGAAACTGAATTTGCAGTCCCAGAATTGGTGATGGCTGAACTGGGCCAGAACTCTGCTCCTGCTTCAGCTGCCCTATGGTCCCCACCCTCCCCTTTGCCCCAGAGCTGCTGCTCTGTCACCCTGAGTTCAGTCACAGTCAGTGTGGGCTGCTATAACAAAATGCCACAGACTGGGTGGATTTGAAACAAGAGACATTTATTTCTCACCATTCTGAAGACTGGAAGTCTGAGATTGGGGTGCCAGCATGGTTGGGATCTGGTGAGGGACCTCTTCCAGGCTGCAGACTGCCAGCTTCTCATTATATCCTCACATGGTGGAAAGAGGGTGAGGAGCTCTCTGGGGTCCCTTCTGTAAGGGCACTAAACCCATTCAGGAGGGCTGCACCCTTAGGACCTGGTTACCTCCCAAAGGCCCCACCTTCCAATACCATCACCTTGGCAGTTGGGATTTCAACATATGGATTTGCGGGGTAGGGGACACAAACATTCAGTTTCTAACAGTCACATTTGGTAAAAATGGAACTCAATGGGGAGAAAGGTTTTAAGGTCAGGCCCATGTACTGGGCTTACTCTAAGGTCAAAACCTGAGCTGCACCTCTCCACCCACACTATTCGGGCCCCAGGTGCCCATCCCAGGAAGCTCAGTGGCGAGCTCTCAGTTCCAGGAGGCACAGACTGGAGCTAATGAATTTGGCTGAGGCAGCGGGAGCAGTCAAAGAGCCCTGGGCTTATGTCTACGCTGCACACTGACTGCTGTGTGACTGCGTAAGGCACAGCCCTCTCTAGGCCACCAGTCCCACTAAGCAGCCAAACAATCCCTAGGGTCTCTGCCAGGAGGGAAAACTGATTCCAACTGGTTGTGTCTCCCAGGAGTCTCATGAGATGTTTCACAATGGCCTTCAGGAGTTAACAGCCCCAGGAAATGACATCAGGGTGGGGAGGTAAGGAGCAGGGCCAGGAGGCGAGGAGCAGGGCAGAGAGGCTTGGAAATCAGGGGCAGGAGATATTTTGGGGCAGGCGGGTCCCCCACGTCACTGCTGGACAATTGTCCAGGGCAGTCATTGTGCTGGGAGTGGAAAATCCTTTTCTGACTCCATCTGCAAGGGCTGAAAATAGTCCATGGCTATGGGTGGAGCCCCCAAGGACAGGGGGTAACTGGCCCTGCCTGGCCCATTGTTTCTGGCTGGGACAGGGCTGAGACTGACACCTGAGCTGGAGCCAACACAGAGGCAAGCCCAGGAATTCCCCCATTGGAGGAGGAGTGGCCAGGCAGAGCCAAGTCCTATCGAAGATGGGGAAAGTGAGGCCCAGAGAGGGGCAGTGACTCTCTGAAGTTGCACAGTGTATTAGGGCAGAGGAGGATGAGTTTGACTCGGGCTCAGTTCTCACCCCAACCCTTCACCCCCACAAGCACACCCCTCACCCTGGTCACTCCTGGCCAAGCCTCACCCTCCACCTTGCAGGAGGCAGGAGCCCCAGACATGGCACTGTGTGGCGGCAGCGGGGTCACTTCACTTCTCTGGTCACTTGATGCTGGGGAGAAACACTGCCTCCACCCTAGTCCTCAGAACCGGGGGCCTGGAGGGTCTTGGAAATGCCTGGGAGGTAGCTGTTGGTTGTGCCTTCACTGAGGTGGGGAAACTGGAACAGGGGAACAGGTCTCCAGGCCCCAGAGCGCAGTCCAAAGAAGGCAGGCAAGTGGCCTCAGGTCACACAGCAAAAACTCACCATTTACTGCCTGCCCTTGCCCAGCTCCAGACCAGTCCTCTGCTCCTAGATCTCTGGACTCTTAGTGAAGTGAGGGGTGGCTGCAGAGCACCATGGTGCATACCTCAGTCAGGGAGAAATGGCCACCCTGCTGCCGTGGGAGGGTAGGAGCTCTCTAGCCTGAAGTGGCAAGGTCCTGAAGCTTGCTATTAGGGGGGCCTTCTTCCTCCTCTCCATGCTACCCTCCCACAGCTGGGTACCTGGACAAGGTTCTGTAAACAGCACAGGCCCATGGTCCTGAAATCCACCCACTGCCAGGCAGGGCAGAGGTGGCCCCACACATTCCCCCAGGACAGACCTGCTTCCCTCCTCCCACATCCCACGGAGGGGGTCCCTGGAGACGTATGGCCCACTACTGCTCACTGGCCAGGCACACTGTCCTTTCCTTCAAAACATGTATCCCAGTGTGGTTACGTACTAAGTGATGTCAACTCCATGAGGGCAGGGCCCAGCTGGTTTGCCTCCGTAGCCTCCTGGCCTGGTGCCAGGCATATAAATGCTGAGCACACACCGGGCACTGTGAGGAGGACTTTGTGCATAATAACGTGGGGAAGCCCCACAGTGCCCTGCGTGGAAGGTGGCATCTCACTTAGAAATGGGAAAACAGGTACTGCAAGATTAGGTAACTTGCCCAAGAGACCCCAGCAAGGAAAGTGGGGACAATATTGACACTGAGGTGGTCTGGGTGGAGCATCTGTGTTCTGACATCCTTGCTACACCGCCTCTGTCATCTTGAATCATGCGAGGGGCCACTTAGAGAACCTTCTGCCCTGCGGGGTTGTGAGCATCGTGGGGCACTAGAAAGGGCATGATTCTGGCCATCGGGTGACCCTGGACTCACTCTGACTCACTCTGATGGCCTGGTTAACCTGGAGCAAGTCCTCACTTCTCACACCCTTCTGTTTCCTCATCTGCTAAATGGGATCATAACATCTACTTCACAGGGTTTCTGTGAAGCATCCACCATATAACAGAGATGAGAGGGTCCTGCAGAGTGCGTGGGACATGGGTCAATACACGACTTCCCTCCCCCATGTGCCTGATTCTAAACAGAGCAGCCCAAATCTGCCATGACAAGGGTGGCAGAGAGGTAGCTTTGGTGGCTTGACCTGGAGTAACCGTGTGTGGATAACATGCTGTTTAGGGCCTCTTCTAACCTCAGGGTGTGAAAGTGGGGATATCACCTGGGGTTCCCCCATCCCTCCCGGGCCCTGGAACACCTGTCACCCAGGGCAGAGACCACTGTGTGCCAGGGACCCTGCCCTGATGTCATGCAGTTCATTGAGAACAGCTGCTGCAGGCACATCAGCAGATGTTTACTCCCTGACACTCAACTCTCTACCCTCCCCTTCCTCCCATCCCTGCCCTGTCCCTGGCCTCAGCTCTATGGCTCCACCCCAGTCACCCTGGGCAGGAAGAGCTGGGCACGTGCCCTTTCACAGTGGCCTTCATGAGTCAACAGCCCAGGAAGTGATGTCAGGTTAGGGAGGTGTGAAGGGGGCAGGGAGTACTGGAGGGTAATAGGAGATATTTTGAGGGCAGGCAGGTTCCCCCACGTCACTGCTGGACAATGGTCTGGGGCCAGGAGTGGAAAATTATGGTCTTACTTGGGCTGAAAATAGCATGAGGCATCAGGGCAGGAATCTCACCCACAAGGCGAGTGGCCTGGGCCCTGAGCAGCAAGGTAGGATGTGCATACCAAGGGGCCATGCAGTTCAACTGGGTTCCAGAGGTGGGGCTCTGGGCCTGTCCCTGGTTCGCCCAGGGTCTCCAGTATCCACCCCGACCTGTGCCTGCCACAGGATTAGATGGTGAATAAGCCCCTCCTGTGTCCTTATGGAGTGGCTCAGGCCTGCAGGAAAGGCTGAAGGGTGGTTTGTAACAGGCAATCACTAAGAAAGCTCAAGAGGGGCCGGGTGCGATGGTTCATACCTGTAATCCCAGCACTTTGGGAGGCTGAAGCAGGTGGATCACTTGAAGTCAGGAGTTTGAGGCCAGCCTGGCCAACATGGCGAAACCCTGTCTCTATTAAAAATACAAAAATTAGCCGGGTGTGGTGGCGCATACCTGTAATCCCAGCTACTTGGGAAGCTGAGGCAGGAGAATTGCTTGAACCCGGGAGGCAGAGAGTTGCAGTGAGCCAAGACTGCGCCACTGCACTTCCAGCCTGGGTGACAGAACAAGACTTTGTCTCAAAAAGAAAAAAAAAAAAAAAAGCTCGGAAGGACATCGGCTACATTAACAGAAGTATAGAACCTAGAATGTGAGAGGTGAATAGCTCACACTATTCTGGGCAGGTCACCCACATGGCACAGTGCAATCATTTGGGTCATGGTCTGTGATGGGTCTCTGTCACATGAGGGCGCTGTGGAGTCAAACTCCAAATACAGCAAGCTTTGGAGATGCCCTACCTTTCACAAGGCAGAGTGGGAAAGGTGGAGAGGTCAGAGGAGGCAGGCAGAGTGGGCCCATAGAGCGAGGGCTCTCCCAGAGGGAGAGGAGTGAGTCCCTGTCCTTGAGATCAAGAATGAGACCTGTCAGCTTTGCCGTGTCCCCTTCCAAAGGCTAGGGCAGGGCCCTGTCCAGCTGAGCTCCACACATCAGCCCCGAGTGGTCCTGGCTAGACCCAGAACCTATCATAGGTGAAACCCATCTCCCCCATGCTAAGTCCTGACCCAGCCTGAGCAACACCCTGCCATTCTGGGATTTTCCCAGAAGGCAGAGGATGGACAGGAGGAGGAGTGAGTCTCTTTCATATTTATCCACAATGCAAAGGAAGCCTTAGGGTCAGGGCAAGGAGGGAGCCCTAACTTGGCCTCCTTGTGACCCAGCCCCAACCCTACCTTGAGCCTGGACCCAGCTGTCCAGCCTGCTTATGGCTCCTGCACACCCTGCCCTCTTGCCCCATGTCTTTGCCTGGGATGCATCCTGCATGTGGATTTTCTTCTGGTGAGATGCTTTTCTCAGAAGCTACAACTCAGGAGTCTCCTACTCCAGGAACCCTTCCCTGACCCCCTGGCTCACAGCCCCATCCACTTGGCATTATCCTGTGGTGTGCTAGAGTGACTTGTACCTGCTTCCAAGAACCAATTGTTAAATTTTCAGGAATTTTACAAGGAAGCAGACATCATGTTTATAGTTTGAATTCGGCCATAAGAGTTTTTGCATCATGAAACTGGGCAGTTCTACAAAGAAGGGGTTCCCAGTTAAATCAGAGCTCCAGTTAAATGGTTTAACATTTACCAGCACATGACTGGCCATCACCTAAACTGGGAAATCTCAAAGACTGGGACTGCACCTGACTTCTCTCTGTGCTCAGCACACAGTCAGGCACAGAAGCCAACTGGCTTTAAAGTGGGGTCTAGAGAGAGGATCTGGGGTCTAGAGAGAGGATCCCTGAAAGGAGACTACTCCTGAGACAGCTAGTGAGAAGGTAGGTGGCAGAAGGGAATGGGTTGGAGAAAGGACCCTTGTGTGGCTGGTGAAAGCTTCCCCACCATATCCTCATCCCCCAAGCACACAATAAGGCACAGCTCAGCAGGCAACACAACCTTTAGTATAAGTTACAGCCTCACACTGGCTCCTAGCCCATGGGAGCCTCCAGATGGGTCTATGACATTAGTCCCCAGATGTTCATCTCTTGGGCTGGGGGTACTCCTTAGAGCTGAGTCCACTGTGGCACCCAGTCCATTCCAGACCACTGTGCAAACTCAGCCCTCATTACTTACCAGGGTTTTCTGGCCAACCTGTGACTTGGCCGCCACCCCAGGTAGCTCAGCTACAGACTCTGGTATGTGACCTTGGTAAGCCACTTTCCTCTCTGGGCCTGTTTCTCCATTTGACTTGATTAGGCTAGACTCCAACCTAGGTACCTTGGCAGTACAGCCAGCTACTTGCGTGAGAGTCAGGCCAGGGGTGTCATTGACCTTAACTCTCGCCTTTCTTGAAACTTAATTCCCCCAATTCATACACACAAACGGTGACTAGGGGTTATGGGAACAGTTGACTCTGGACCACAGAGCGAATATCCTGAGCCCCTGTCAAATGACGGAGCATGGGGTCATGGCTTCCTTGGTCATCCAGCATGAGTCACTGATGGTCCATATCTGGGGAGACCGTACAATCTGCACAAGCCCTGGTCCCTGCAGCTTCCCAATATAAACCTGCGCAGGCTGAAGTGTTCTGCTCCTACAGCCTAATGTCTTTAGTGTTCTCGCTACCAGCCGGTGTGGACTCTGTCCGCCTAGAGTCCTCACTGCTGCCCAACCCATCTTCTATCCTCTGCATGTCAGTTCTGTCGGATCTGCGCAGGCCCAGCCTGCGGCGAGCCGGGGTGGCAGGGCTGGGGTCAGTGGGTGGCTTGGCATCTCGGGCAAAGCGTACGAGCCTCTGCCCAGCGAGGAAGTAGAGCACCGGGTCAAGGCAACTGTTAGCACTGGCCAGCGGCCGGGTGATCTTGTAGGCCATGTTGATGGCGTTGAGGGTGTGGCAGCTGAGGTCCAGCGAGCGGAAGGAGTAGTAGAGGGTGCGGGTGACATGGAAGGGCAGGAAGCAGAGGGCGAAGACCGCCAGCACTATGGCGATGGTGCGCACGGACTTGCGCTTGGCCCTAGGCAGGCCGCCCGAGGTCCCGTAGGCCGGCTTTAGCAGCCGCTGAGCCATGAGCATGTAACAGACAAGGATGATGGCAAAGGGTACCGCGAAGAGCAGGCCCAGCATGACTGAGCTGTAGGCCACGAAGCGGCTGAAGAGATCGGGCGCCGAGGTGTCGTGGCAGGTCACGCGGCCCCCACGTGCGCTGGTGGTGACAAAGTAGAGCACAGGGGCCTGGCAGGCCAGCACCAACACCCACACGGCCCCGGCCACCCGGCGAGCGTAGCGGGCCTGGCCCCAGCGCAGGGAGCGCAGAGGGCGTAAGACGCCCAGACACCGGTGCACGCTGATGCAGGTGAGGAAGAGGATGCTGCAGTAAAGATTGGTGTAGAAGAGGAAGCGCACCAGCTTGCAGAGCACGGTGCTAAAGGGCCAGTGGTCGCCGCGGGCGTAGTAATAGACCAGCAGCGGCAGGGAGGCCGCATACAGTGCATCAGACACAGCCAGGTGGAACATGTATGTGGTGGACGCATTCCAGGTCTTGAGGCGGCACAAGAAGATGTAGAGCGCCACGGCGTTCAGACACAGCCCAAGCACACACACCACGCCGTAGGACACAGGCAGCAGCACGTACTTGAAGTCCTCGTTGAAGCGGCACCTGTAGCCCAGCTCATCCCCATCCCAGGTGCCATTGATGGTGCCATTCCAGGGGCCCAGGTCTGCCGCCATCGCCCTGCAGGGAAGGGAGGGGTGAGGCCATCAGGGTTGTGGCTGGAGCGCCCCTAGGGGACCTGACACAGCCACCTGACCAGGGCTTCGTTGCCATCTGACTTGGATCTGGATCTGGAACCTCCAAGCTTTGGAACCTTGAGAATGCATGAGATCCATGAATATCAGGATCACACAATTGTCAAACTTGAGAACAGGGGTAGACGAACTATAGTACAAAAGCCAGATCCAGTCTGCTTTTGTAAATTCAGCTTTATTGGAACAAAACTGTACCCGTCTGTTTACAAAGAGTTGAGTAGTTGTGATAAAGAGCATATGGCCTGTGAAGTCTAAAATATTCACTATCTGACCTTCAAAAAAATTTAGCTCAAGCTGGGTGCAGTGGCTCATGCCTATAATCCTAGCTACTTGGGAGGCCAAGGCAGAAACCAGGTGCTTAAGCCCAGCCTAGGCAACAAAGTGAGACCCCATCTCTACAAAATTTGTTTTAAAAATTAGCCAGGCGTGCTGGCACTCACCTGTAGTCCCAGCTACTTGGCAGGCTGAGGTGGGAGGATCATTGGAGCCCAGGAGGTTGAGGCTGCAGTGAGATGTGGCCACACCACTGCACTCCAGCCTGGGTGATATAGCAAGATCCCATCTCTGGGAGAGGGGAGGGCGGGGGGGGAGGTGGTGGATAGTTTTCTTACCCCTCTCTAGAACCTCAGGATCAGAGTTTTAGATGTAGGATTCTGAGCCCTAGAATCTGAGGATCTGGGGGTGCCAGAGCAGGCAATTTTGAGTTCATGGGAAGGGGCCTTTGAGGCTGGCTGACCCCCCTGATGCCTGCAGAGGCATTTATGGCCGGTGGGCATCCAACAGCCCCCTGCAGGCATTACAGAGTTCTCCCCAGCTAGTTCTCCCACTCTGTGGGAGGCTCTGGGTGCACGCCTAGTGTTCTGGTATTTGAGCAAGTATTTCCAAAGATCTCCCTCTTCAGTTATTCCTTCACTTTTTCATCTTCCTCTATTCTGGCAATTTCTATATCTATCAACAGCCCCTGAGCCTGTGAGGCTACCAGGGAATCCCCCTGAAGTAACCCCCACTCCGAAGAGTCTAGGGAAATCTGGGGTGAAGATGGGGATAGGGGGCCAACGGGTCGTCTTCTGTGTGGTAAATGCAGCTTCTTCTATGCCTATCCAGTTTCTCTCTGCATACCATCAGTATCCCCCCCAACCTTGTCCCCACTGAGCATATAACACACCCATGGGGACTGACCATCCAACAGACAGTGAGTGCCTAGGGAGCAGCTTGTCCCCTCCCTCTCCTCCTCACCCCTACCCAGGTGACCAGTTAAGAGTTCTCTCGCAGCTGGGAGGTAGGGGACAGACATCCTGGCCTGGAAGACAAAGACGTGCCTAACATCCCAGGAGGCAGGTTGGAAATCATAGCAGGAGTCCTGGGTGGGCAAGTACGAGAAAAACACAAAGAAGCACTTTCTAGCAGTGTGAAGGGGAAGGAGGAGCTAACATTTTTCAAACCCTACTACTAAGCCTGCTTTATAAAAGTTATTCACTTAGGCCAGGCGTGGTGGCTCACACCTGTAATCCCAGCACTTTGGGAGGCTGAGGCGGGCGGATCACTTGAAGCCAGGAGTTCAAGACCAGCCTGGCCACCTTGGAGAAACCCTGTCTCTACTAAAAATATACACACACAAAATTAGCCAGGTGTGGTGGCAGGCGCCTGTAGTCCCAGCTACTCGGGAGGCTGAGGTGGGTGGATCACCTGGGCCCAAGAAGCGGAGGTTGCAGCGAGCCAGAATCACCCCACTGTACTCCAGCCTGGGCGACACAGCAAGACTCTGTCTCAGAAAAAAAAAAAAAGTGACTTCACTTTATCCTTACGATGTGTTCTGGGGGCCAAGTCACCATCCCCAGTTCTCCAATCACGAAGCTAAGACACAGATCATGTAAGTTATTTGGTCAAGGTCATGCCACTGGGGATGGGTTGCAATTCCTGTCCAGGTCCAGTCCCTGGAAGTGGCTGTGGGATGGTGGTAGTGAACTCCCTGTTTATGGGAGTATGCAAGTGACTCTCTAGCAGAGGACGCAGAAGGGCTTGTGCCTGTGTCGGGGTATGTCTGGGAGGATGGAAAGGGCAGATGAGATGTGGAGTCCTCTTCATCCTGAGAATCTGGGGCCATATAATTCCCTTCATTTTTATTTTATTTATTTATTTTTAATTTTTAATTTTTAGATGGAGTCCCCCTTTTTCACCAAGGCTGGAGTACAATGGCCTGATCTCGGCTCACTGCAACCTCTGCCGCCCAAGTTCAAGCGATTCTCCTGTCTCAGCCTCCCGAGTAGCTGGAGTTACAGGCACGTGCTACCACGCCTGGCTAATTTTTGTATTTTTAGTAGAGATGGGGTTTTATCATGTTGGCCAGGCTGCTCTCGAACTCCTGACCTCAAGTGATCTTCCCGCCTTGGTCTCTCAAAGTGCTGGGATTACAGGTGTGAGCCATCGTGCCCGTACTAATTCCCTTCATTTTAGATCCTGGAGTCCTGAGGGACTGGGGGACTCTGCAGGGCCTGCAACATCCACTCCCATAGACCCTGAGCTGCTTTTCCAGCCCTGGCTTCCCAGAGGCAGTTCAAGGCCCAGGAGGTTGAGATTAGGGGTGCTGGGGGTGTAGAGATCCTTCAATTTCCCTTCTTTTTTTCTTTCTTTTGTTTTTTTCTTTTTGAGACAGATTTTCACTCCATTGCCCAGGCTAGAATGCAGTGGCATGATCTCAGCTTCCTGCAACCTCTGTCTCCTGGGTTCAAGCAATTCTCATGTCTCAGCCTCCCAAGTAGCTGGGATTACAGGTGTGTGCCACCATGCCTAGCTAATGTTTTTGTATTTTTTAGTGGAGATGGGGTTTCACCATGTTGCCCAGGCTGGTCTCGAACTCCTGACCTCAAGTGATCCACCCACCTCAGCCTCCCAAAGTACTGGGATTACAGGTGTGGGCCACGGTGCCCAGCCAGTTTCCCTTCTTCCACCAAGACTCCCAGATCTTCTCTGTCTCCTGTTGTCAGCAAATGTGCACTCAGAAGCAAGTGGGCCTGCACCCTTGTTCCCCCTGCCATGGACACGGATGGCTCCCCAGGAGCCAGCACAAAACCAGGGCGATGAGGCCAGGAGAAGCTTATGTGGTACCAAGTTAAGAAGAGACAGGTAGAGGCTGGGGCTCTGGCAGGTCAAGTGGCTGAGACCCATCTTACCCAGGGTCAGGACAGTTCCTGCTGCCAGCTTAGTTCCAGGCTCTACCTCTTGTTGCTGGAACCACTGCACTGGCCTCCCTCCTCCAGCCCCAGTCCCACCCACCCACCCACCAAAATCCAGAGTGGCCTTTGTCAAATAAAGCATTCCTCTGTTTGGAATCCTCCTGCTGCTTCTACCCTCTCTCAGGAGAAAGCCCAGACCTCAAGTCTGGTACCTGAGGTTTTCATAACTGAGCCTCTGCCAACCTCACCCACCCCAACCCCTGTGACCTGCAGTTTCCTGGATGTGCCTAACACTCTCCCCTCCCAGCCTTAGTTGCTGCTGCTCCTTCTACCTGGAATTCATTCGTGGCCCTCATCTCCACCTGTTGAACTCACGGCTCTTTATCCCTCAGTGCAGAGAACACAGTGATTAAGAACCTGGGCGCTGGAGCCAGACTGCTTCTGCTTTCTCAGCTGTAAAATGGGACAGTTACTAGAATCTCCACCACAGGACTGCTGTGAAGGTCGAGTCATTTGTGTAAAATGCCTGGAATAGAGCCTGGCACATAGTAGGCACACGGTGGTGTTATGAGTGCCAAGGTTCAGCTAGTGGTGGCCTTTTCCAGAAACCTTTGGCCACAGTGGAGGTGGGACTGGAGGTCCTGACTGGAGGCTGTAGAGGTGAGTGTGGTGGGCCAGGGAAGTGACACTGAGACCCAAGAAGGGGAAGGCCTTGGGCCCTGTGAGGGGAGGGGCCCTGCAAGGGGAGAGATGTTTGCGAGGGAGGCTCTGGAGACTGTTCCCTGATGGAGGAATGGTGGGGAAGAGGAATTCAGTGTCAACCATGGCAAGTGTGGGGATGGGCACAGCCTGGGTCCATCAGGTCTGGAGCTTTGGAAGGCCAGCTGAGAGTCACTGACTCACAGAAGCTGCAGGACAAGCAAGGAGAGGCCCCTGTGTGAGACTGAGGAGCTATGGAGGAGCCACATTCCCTCCCAGGACAGAGCCCCACCTGGGTATCAGTAAGCCGAGGTTCGAGTCTAGCTCTGCCACAAAACATCAGGTGACATCAAGCATTTCATTCCTTCCTTCCTTCCCAAGTATCAGACACTAGTCAAATCCCCTAGCCTTGACAACTGCAGCCCCAAAATGTCCCTGGGAGGTCCTCTGCCCCACTTGGACAGGGAGGGGGCTTCCTCCATGATCTAGACACACATGCCCAGTCTTGCCTTCACTCCATTGCTCTGTTCCTGCCTCAGAGATGAGGCCTGACCTCCCTCCACAGTCAACATAAACATCTCATCACCCTGCATGAAGAGTTTCCTGTTAATCCGTAACGGTGGAATCTCTGACACTGAAATGACGGGTGGAGACTTCCCTGTCTCCCTTGAACTAAGGGAGCTGCCCCTTCCACCTGTTTTAAGACATCCTGGCCCCCACCCTCCCAAGCCAGCTGGGGACTCCATCACCATGGCCCTGGGCCAGACTCACCCCGCCCACCCTCTCGTTCTATAGGCTGGCTCACTAACCTGTGAGTACATCTTTCCTAGCCCTGCCTTAGAGGGACAGCCAACTTCCCAGCCCCCTCCCTTAAGTCTCCCTTCTGCCTCTCCTGATCCTGATGCCCCTGGGACGGATTCCCCTGGGAGCCCCAGGCTCCACCTGACTATCCAATGCGCACCAGCCCTGTTGCGCCCCAGTCTGGCTGGCCCTGCCCCAAGGAACTCCCAGTCTGGAGGGGAGATGTGAGCCTTTAAGGACCCTTCCAGGCTCCCCTGCCTGTGTTCATTCTGTTCTTTCTCACTGGAAAGCCTTCCCTGAACCCACCCACACTGCACTCCATCGTACGTCCCAAAGGATCTTCTAATCTCTGAAGCTCTCCCTTCCATCACCCCTTAGGATGTTTCTCAGCCAGTTGGTAATTTGTCCTTCCATCCTGTACCCCAACACATTTCAGGTGCTCTTTGAAGGCTGGGTCCATCTGATGCTTTTCTCTGTCCCTATCATCCAGCAGGAGGCCCGACCACAGGAGGATTACAGGAATGAGAGAATGAATGAATGAATGAATGAATGAATGAATGAATGAATCAAGCACAAGAGGCTATGGGGGCCCAGAGGAGGCACACACAGGCACAAGCCCTCTGCAGCTTCTGCACACTCCCATAAACAGGGAGTTCACTACCTCCCTCCTTCAGCCACTTCCACTGTGGGATGTACCTGAATAGGATTTGCAGCCCATCTCCAGCGGTGTAACCTGGATCAAATTACTTACAAATTACTTGCTTCTCTGAGGGCCTCTCAAGGACAAGAATGCTTAAAGGTTTCTTAGCTGCTGACCCTAAGTAACCAGGGGACAGCCCAGCCCCTCTAGGGGTCCTGGCCCACCTGGAACCTGCTTATGTCCCTAGACTGTCTCTCCTTCAACCGCCACAGGAGCCCGGGAGACTCTGCCTTTCTCTGGACAGGTCAGGGAAGTGCCAGCGGGAGGGGACTGCACATGGGCGCACTGGAGATGGGTTGGCTGTCTGAGACCTGCCACAGGTTTTTATCTGGCTCAGAACCTGGGTCAGTCTGATTAGGATTCTCCACCCACCCTGCTTTGTAGGGGCCAGACCTGGGCTGAGCAGCTTTCACACAGCATCGTCATCCCCCATCCCCACCCCTTGGTAGATATTGCCATAGAGGTTAAGCTATTTGTACAAGGTCACACTGCCAGGCATTGGAAAAATTAGACTTGACACCCAAAGCTATCTGACTTCAAAGCCTGAATTCATCACAGCCTGGGATGAGGGAGCAGAGCAGGGCACCTGCCTTTGGATCCCCTTGATCTAAGCCAGTTCAGGGCAGACACAGGCACAACAGCACATGCACCCGCCCTCACCTCCCAGCCAGCGCACCCGCCCCCCGCCCCCCACACACGTACCTGACCAGCCCCCACTCTCCAGGTCAGGATGCTCAGTGCCAGCTCGGGTTCCTCACTCATGAATGCACACGCCTGGACTGGGCTGCAGGGAACTCTGTGGGAAACAGGAAAAACAGGTCCCCAGGCCTGGGGCCACGCCTAGCCTCCAGCATTTTTCTGGGCAGGCAGTGCTGTTGCCGCAAGGGGCTCCTGCAGACAGAGGGAGGTAGAGAAAGCATGGTCTCAGGGTCATGGAAACCCAGCCAGGCCAATTCCCCCCAGGGCCACCTCCTCTGTGGTAACCGTAACCAGAAGGAGACAGAGAGGTGGCCTGGTGTTTGTCCTGGTCTGAGTGCCCTCTGTACACCCAAACTGCAGCTCATGTGTTCCAGGAATGGGTTATTCACAGCCCCTTTCCCCAGGCTGCCTTTCACAGAGTGGTGGCCCTGCCTGGAGGAAAGTCTCCCCCATGTCCCGTACAGCTGAGCCAAGCCTCCAAGCCTTCAGTGTCCCTTCCCTTGGTCCTGGTTCTGTGCTTTGGCCCCATAGTAGGAAAAGTCAATACCCTCTTTGCCCAGGGTGCATTGTATTGTCCTTCTGCCAACACACTTTTGCCTAAGTTACGTCTTTCTAGAAACCCCCTTCCTCCCCACTCCTACCTCTAAGCATTCCTCCGTAGGTGTTATAAACACACATATGCCACACCTGAACACACACTGGCACAGACACACCAAGACACATAGATACACAAAGGCATGCAGAGTCACACTCAGGTGTACATGCAGCGGACACATACGGATGCACACACACACACACACACACACACACACACACACAGAGTCTAGACCATCAGGGCCTAAAACTGCATTTAGAAATCTCCTGTGCCACATATACACCATGGAATACTATGCAGCCATAAAAAAGGATGAGTTCATGTCCTTTGCAGGGACATGGATGAAGCTGGAAACCATAATTCTCAGCAAACTATCACAAGATCAGAAAACTAAACACTGCATGTTCTCACCTATAAGTGGGAGTTGAACAATGAGAACACATGGACACCGGGGCCTGTTGGGGTTGCAGGGCTAGGGGAGGGGTAACATTAGGAGAAATACGTCATGTAGGTGACAGGTTGATGGGTACAGCAAACCACCAGGGCATGTGTATACCTATATAACAAAACTGCACGTTCTAAACATGTAACCCAGAACTTAAAGTGTATGTGTGTGTGTGTGTGTGTGTGTGTATGAAATCTCCTGTGCGAAACCCTCTTTCACAGAGGAGGAAACAGGCTCAAGCCTCACAGTAAGTCAGGGACAGAACCAAGACTAGAGCCCAGCCCTCCCGAATTCTGGCTGTGGTTTTTATCTCACCTTGGAGCCCCTTGTGCACACCAAGCACAGGGTTTCAGGGAGGGGACAGTTGCCTGGTGGAGGGGACCCTCTGTGTGGGCAGGTCTCACCCTCCACCAGCACCTCAGATACCTCAAAGGAGAAATAGAACATGCAACTCCTGAGTTTTTCTTTTTCCATCTTCATTTCCCTAGGATGGAGGAGTGGGCCTGTGACAGCTGAGCCCAGGTCCCCAAGCTGGAAGTGCAGTACAAGGGTGTGGGGATGTGGGAGAGGAGATGGGGGCACTGCAAGAATACCTTGGGGATAGGGCAGGGGTGTTCATGGGAAGTGCCTCTGGGCCACTGCTTACTGAGTGCACCTTGCCTGGTGGTCTCAGACTGACAAGGCCGGTGGGCTGGTAGCTCCCCGCTGATCTACTCTAGAGACTATGACAAGGTGAGGGAACGTCAACCTTTTCACCCTGCTGCACCCAGGTGCACGCCCTGTCTCCTCCTCCTTAGAAAATGCCTTGACTCAACAGGCTAAAGTGGAGAATATCACTTTCTCCAAGTGGTTCTCATTTCTGAGAAGGGCCCCCACTATCTTTCCAGGTTTCAAATCTCTGATACAGCCTGGGAAACCTCCCTCTTCTCCACCCTGCTAGAAGCCCACCACTCACCAAGTCCTGTTAGTTCAACCAGTGAAATTCCTCGGACATGCACCACATGGTCCCCACACTGCAGCCTGAGGCCTGTTTTCCGCAGTCCACAGCACCAGCCTCCTCACTGGCCTCCGTGCCTCCACCCCTGCCCTGTCTGTCCACCTTTCACACTGCGGTCATGTGGTTTCCTAAAACACAAATCCAACCACATATTGTTGAGTCATGTTCGTGGCTCCCTAGTGCCCTCAGGCGACTGTCCCAGCTCCTCAACCTGGCACTCAGGCCCTGGCTGATCTGGTCCCTGCTATCGCTCCAGAAAACCCATCCTCTCTGCCCTTGCCCTCATATTCCTGTCTCAGGCACAACAAAAGCAGTCCCATGGTCATATTGTTGCTCAGAGACAGCCTCCCTTATCATCTAACACCTATATCACCACAAGAGTTTAGTGCTGTCCCTGTGCCAAGTTCTGTGTTAGGTGACTTCATATACCTCTTCTCGTTGAATCCTGAGAGACTCAGAGAGGCTAAATAACCTCACAGCTCACAAAGCTAGCAAACGGCATAGCCACTCTGGGTTGTCTGACTTCAGAGGCTGTGCCCTTGACCACTACCTCCCACCCTGCAAGGCCCAGGCCCTCTCCCAGGAAGCTGCCTGACCATCCCTTTTTGGCCCCACAGCTCTCTGCCTGTCTGCTCAGTTCTCTGCCAGAGGAGTGGCAGGGCCCAGGATTTACTCTTTTCAGTACTTTTCAGTACTTCCTTTGTGTGAGGAGGTCATGGTGGTTATTGCATCCATCTCACAGGTAGAAAAACTAAGGCCAGACATACTGCCCAAGGTAATTTATAGATTCAATGCCATCCCCATCAAGCTACCAATGACTTTCTTCACAGAAGTGGAAAAAACTACTTTAAAGTTCATATGGAACCAAAAAAGAGCCTGCATTGCCAAGACAATCCTAAGCCAAAAGAACAAAGCTGGAGGCATCACACTACCTGACTTCAAACTATAGTACAAGGCTACAGTAATCAAAACAGCATGGTACTGGTACCAAAACAGAGATATAGACCAATAGAACAGAATAGAGCCCTCAGAAATAATACCACACATCTACAACCATGTGATCTTTGACAAACCTGACAAAAACAAGAAATGGAGAAAGGACTCCCTATTTAATAAATGGGACTGGTAAAACTGGCTAGCCATATGTAGAAAGCTGAAACTGGATCCCTTCCTTACACTTTATACAAAAATTAATTCAAGATGGATTAAAGACTTAAATGTCAGACCTAAAACCATAAAATCCCTAGAAGAAAACGTAGGCAATACCATTCAGGACATAGGCATAGGCAAGGACTTCATGTCTAAAACACCAAATGCAACGTCAACAGAAGCCAAAATTGGGAAATGGGATCTAATTAAACTAAAGAGCTTCTGCACAGCAAAAGAACCTACCATTAGAGTGAATAGGCAACCTACAGAGTGGGAGAAAATTTTTGCAATCTACCCATCTGACAAAAATCTGACAACTTTTACATTCTACCCATCTGACAAATATCCAGAATCTACCAAGAACTTAAACAAATTTACAAGAAAAAAATCAAACAACCCCATCAAAAAGTGGGCAAAGGATATGAACAGACACTTCTCAAAAGAAGACATTTATGCAGCAACAGACATATGAAAAAATGCTCATCATTACTGGCCATCAGAGAAATGCATATCAAAACCACAATGAGATACCATCTCACACCAGTTAGAATGGCAATCATTAAAAAGTCAGGAAACAACAGGTGCTGGAGAGAATGTTGAGAAATAGGAACACTTTTACACTGTTGGTGGGATTGTAAACTAGTTCAACCATTGTGGAAGACAGTATGGCGATTCCTCAAGGATCTAGAACTAGAAATACCATTTGATCCAGCCATCCCATTACTGGGTATATACCCAAAGGATTATAAATCATGCTGCTATAAAGACACATGCACACGTATGTTTATTGTGGCACTATTCACAATAGCAAAGACTTGGACCCAACCCAAATGTCCACCAATGAGAGACTGGATTATGAAAATGTGGCACATATACACCATGGAATATTATGCAGCCATAAAAAAGGAAGAGTTCATGTCCTTTGTAGGGACATGGATGAAGCTGGAAAACATAATTCTGAGCAAACTATAGCAAGGACAGAAAACCAAACACCACATTTTCTCACTCATAGGTGTGAACTGAACAATGAGAACACTTGGACAGAGGGTGGGGAACACCACACACCGGGGCCTGTCATAGGGTGGGGGTAGGGGGGAGGGATAGCATTAGGAGATATACCTAATGTAAATGACGAGTTAATGGGTGCAGCACACCAACATGGCACATGTATACATATGTAACAAACCTGCGTGTTGTGCACGTGTACCCTAGAACTTAAAGTATAGTTTTAAAAAAAGAAAGAAAGGAAAAACTAAGCCCAGAAAGGGGTAGCTCAAGGTCTCACCCAAGGTCACCACTGAGCCAAGGGCAGAGCCAAGCCTAGCGTGTAGACCTCTAACCCCCTGATCTGGTCCTGCCCCTAACCCAATCTGGGTCTTTCTCTTTGTGGTTCTAGGCTAGTGAGGCCAAAATCAGAAGGAGGAACTGGGTAGCTCCCAGGGCACTGTGGAATTTCCAGGGTGGTTGGATGACATTCCAGCTCCTCCACTAGAGTGGCTCTGGAATGTGCCTCCTTGGCTGGTGGCAGACCCTGTCTAGTCTGGTAGAGGAGAATGTCCTGTCACCTCTGTGGAGACCCCTGCTGCCTGTCTCCACCAGGGGTGGGGTGCTGTGAGGGAAAACAGAGGGCCTAGTCCCAGAACCTCATTAAGGGGGCAAGAGAGGGCACTAGGCAGGTGGGAAATCCCAGTTCTGCTCTTCCCAGTGGTAAGACAAGTCTCTTAACTCCAAAACCCAGAACTCAGTTTCCTCTCAATATCAGAACAGTACCTGCCTCAGAAGGTTGTTGAGCTGGTTAGATGATTTAGGCTCATTTTATGAAATAGTAAGAGAGAATATTTCAGCAGGTAAAGAAGGCATGGAGGGTGGGGGTATCTCAGAAAGACAAGAAGGGCAGGAAGCTTTGCAGGAATTATGGGCTGCAGGAAGGTCACAACCAGAATAACCACAGATCAGGTCTCCCACACTGAAGGCTGTCCTCAGGGGGAAGGCAGTCCAGGGATTCCCCAGCAGAAGCCAAATAGCCACCATACTCTTTCACTCACCCACCCTTCACAAAGGTTGTCACATCTATGCCCATCGCTGGGCAGGGCACCTGGGGACTCTGAGGTAGGTCAGATCTCAAGGAATTCACTGTCAATATCAGGGGAGGCACACTCAGAAATAGGCGATGATAACACAAGGTGATCAGGCCTGGAGGAAGCCAAGGAGGCTACCAACAGGATTGGAAGGGTGATGAGGGAAGGCTTCCTGGAGGAGAGGGCACCTGACTTGCATTTTGGAAGATGAGGAGTCAGGTGGTTGGAGAGACAGGATGAGCAGAGTGAGGATGAACAAGAGATGACATGACACGTTTGAGGAACTGCTCTTCATCTTGGTGGCTTGAGGGGAGTGGAGAGGGCAAGGCTGGAGTGCACAAGCTGAGGAGCTTAGAAGTCACCCTAGCCCCTCCTCAATGTCCTCCAAGGGGCTGAAGGCCAGCAGACCCCCTGCCTTGCCTGACCTGCTTCTGCACCGGGAGCACCAAAGCTGGTCTGAGGAAATGGCTAAGGGGTAACCTCAGATGCTATCAGCCGGTGCCGTTGTGGTGTAAGACCTCCCCTTCACACGGCCCTTGGGCTCTCTACCCCCTCCCAGATGCTCTCTCCTTCTTGGGAACCCCCCTAGGATCCTGGCTGTGGAGGCCACTCACCAGGGCTGAGCTCAGAGCAGCATCTGAGTGGGTAAATCTCAGATCAGCCAGGCTTACAGATCGGAAAGCCAAGACCTCTAAAGAGGAAGGGACTTACTCAAGGTCTGGTGTTCTAATTATTGTCAGTGTGGGTTTGACCACCTTACCTCCAACCCAGAGCAGGACCCCAAACCACCCATCTCACCTGGATCCCAGCACAGCCCAGAACAGGGCTACAGAGACATGCTGCTAGATTAAACAGGCTCAGAACCACAACATCCTGGACACCACCCCAACTTATCACAGCCAAATGCCTCCAGATTCAAGAGGCAAGAACCCTGAGTTCAGGCTCTAACTTGGAGCCACCTGTGTTGTGCAGTCTTGGTGAAGTCAGCCCCCCTCTCAGAGCCTCGGGTTCTTCAGTGGTCAGATGGGGAGAATCACTGCTGCATGGGACAGCCCATGAGGAATAAGACAAGGGGACAGATGGGTGCACCATGGCACTAGCAAATCATGAACTGTCCTAATGTGGAGGCTGTGTCTGCCTGTCACAACAGGGAGACACTGAAATTCAGGAGCCCACGACACTGCTCGGTAGGTAGGCCCTCCCAGGTGTCCCCAGCAGAGGGACAGAGGTCATGGTCAGAGCAGTCAGGCAAGGTCCCTGGAAGGGGAACTGTGATAAGATTTGAGGAGGAGCAGGAAGGGTCCAGCTTGGGAGGAAAGAAGGTGGATGGAGAATCCAAGGTGGAAAGGGGGATGAAAGCATCGACCAGGAACCACATGAGCCTGTGATTCTGAGATGGCCCCTCCAGGTGCCTCCAGGATTCTGAGTTCCCTGGTTCTCACAGTCTAATTCCAAGAGGCTCTGGTTCCGGGTGTGGGCTCAGTGTTTCTTCAATTCTATTACTCGTTGCTCCTGATAGCCTTTGCTTTTGAGATTCTCAGAGCCACAGGAGTCTGGATTCAGAGTAAGAAATCTTAAATCACATTCCCAGGAACCACAAAGTCCCAGCAAACACTTGCCAATGCTCTGGTGCACCCGGCCTCAGAGGGACCTCGGGAACTCAGACTCAGATCGCACTCTGCAGGACCTTTGAGGAATACCCAGTCAGGCTGGGGAAAAAGACACAGGAGGGACCAAATCCACTTGGGTGAATAAACCATACAAGGCAAGCCCAGGGGTTATGGAGCACACAGCAACTCCTACCTGGCCTGGGGGAGGTGGTCAGGGAGCACTTCTGCAGAGGAGGGGTCATCTGAGCTGGAAACTGATAGATGATTAGGAGTTTGTCAGGTGGGCAAAGAGGGAGGAGGGCTCTGAAGGCAGGAGAGGCATGAGCAAAGACTTGGTGGATGAAAGCGTGACCTGCTGGGAAAGGCCGGGAGGTCTTACATGGCTGCTGTGGAGGGTGAGGTGGCATGGAATGCATGGGAGCCTGAGGAACTCACATGAAAAGGCTCAAATGCCAGGCCGAAGAGCTTGGCCTCTATTCTGAGGCCAGTGAGGAGCCATGGAAGGCTTAAGAGGGGAAGGACATGGTGAGAGCCGATCTTTACAAAAATGGTGCCACATGGAAGGTAGATGGGACAGGGAGTCCGCAGGGAGGGAGACCAAGGAGGAGACGACAATATGGTGGCACCCTGAGAAGAGCAGGTCCCTTGGCCCTAGATTTCCTGCGACAGCCCAGCCATGGCAAGAGTCCCCCTCCTACAAGCCAGGGCTGGGGCATTCACCAGGAAGCCAGGTCCACACCCAGAGGCTCTCCTCAGACCTGGGGAGGGAAAGGCCACGTGAGCTCCAGAAGCCTGAGGGAGGTCCCTTTCCCTCACTCCAGCACCCAGACCTCTCACCCAGGAGCTAAAATGAGAGGGACAAGGTACCAGGGCAGAGGGCTAAGGAGTTGTTCCTCGGGGCCCAGGCTGCTCACCCTCCTACCAGAAACTCCTGCTACTCATCTTGGACCAGGAATGACTCAGGCCTAAGAGATGGAGTGATGGGGGTGGAGGAACTCCTCTGCTCCAGAACCAACTGTGGCGCTCCATGGAGAAAAGCCCCCCTTCTACTCCATGCCTACTCCCACCTCGCCACTCATTTCCCACATACCCACTGGCACCTGCCCTGAGCCCAACCTGGGTGTTGGGGACAGAGAGAGAAAGCAGGGATGGCTGAGCATAGTCCTACAACTGGCCTCTGGATGAGTACAGAGGTCACAGTGGCCCACACAGCCAGCCTACTCCTATCAGGGCCCAGTAATAAGGACAGGACAGGCCTGAGGACCCAAGGGCAACCAAGAGGAAGGTGTGGCCCAGAGGGTATACCAAGCAGGCCTACACGAAGCAGTCTGGGGAGAGGCAGTTTGGGCAGAAGGCTTGAGGGGCAACCCCCACTCCCCTCACCAGATTGACAAGGCATCTCTGGTCCTGTGGGCAGGTCTGGGCAGGCGTTATCTTATCAGCAGTTGGATAATCTGGCCACAGGAAAGCCCCAAACACAGGTTCCCAGGGCAGAATTCAAACTCCTCTCAGCCTGGAAGCCAGAGGACCAGGCCCGACCCCACAGGGCTCTGTCTCAGATGGGGAGGGCTAAGCTGGCACGTGGACTGGAGCCCCAGGTTTCACCTCAGCTTGATGACCCTGGGCAAGATACAATCCATGCCTCTATTTCCTGATCTGCAAAATGGAGATTCAATTCCTGCCTCACAGGTCTACAGGAAGACAAAATGGATTGTTGTAAATCATTACTAGTGAAGCCATCTCTGCAGAGCGGGTAGGGGAGGAAGGCATTCAGTAATTAAATTTCACTAACCAGCACAACCCCTTGCTATTGCGCCCATGTTCTCTTACAGTCTTCAAAATGAATTTCAGTCTATGAGTATCACATTCCTTCTCCAAGCACTGCAGTTGAAGGCTTATAAAGCTCTTCCCCGGTCACTATCTTAATCCTCGTAGCAACTTTGCCCTCAAAGAAGCAAGGATCACCATTCTCAATTTACAGATGGCAGAACTGACACCTAGAGAGGGACAATGGCCTCTCTAAAGACTATAGCCATTAAGTCAAAGCTCTCATGGGGTCACTCATGAGGCCCTGGTGATACCCTCACACCTTCTTAGAGCCTTATGCATCCAGGGCAGGAGGGAGACAGAAGCAGAGGAGCCACAGCCTCACTACACAGCCCAAGTTTGGTAGTCATTTCTGAGGGTTACCCACGGGGATACCTAACCCCTCTGACCAGACTCCAAGAAAGCCCAAGACAGGGAGAAAAGGAGAGAGTGACAATCCTTTTGTGCCAGGGCCTCCCCACACACATAGTCTCCCACGCAGGATCTTACTTGTTCTGGCCTCCTTTTAGAGCCTAGCAGGGCAGGAACCGGTCATCCAACAAGCTGGGAGCAGAGCTGGAATGAGATCAATTGCAGGTCCCCAGATTCCTCAGCAGGAGCATCTGAAGGCTCAGGGAAAAGTGTCTGGCCAACCGGCAAGGACTCAATTAGGGTTTAAACAACTCCTGGGACAGTTCTAGTGTTGACATCACAAATGCCCTGACCTTCCTGCACTTGGCACTACTTGATCCATTCTCCATCCTGCAGCCAGAGAGCTCTTTCTGAAATGCCACCTGACCATGAAACTCCTCTGCTCATAAATTTCCATGGCTCCTTATTGCCTTCAGGATAGAATCCAGGTCTTTAGCCTGGGCACTCTAGGTCCTGCAGTGTCCCAGATCACACTGTTCTGGCAAACTGTGCCACCCACTTTGATAACCATATTCTGGTTTGCCCTTCTTTGTAGTGACATGGAGCTCACCTGCAGCCAGGCCTTTACTGGAGAAGCTGGGGCCAGAAACAGGGGATGGGGGCTGCTGCTGCCCTCTCAGTTCAGCTCAGCCCTGTGCAGGATGCTGGCAACACAGAAATGAGTCAGACCTAGTTTCTGCCCTCCAGGACCCCCTAGACCTGAGAAGAGGAAAGGAGGAGACAGACATAGATCATGACGGTCCAGGTGGGACCAGGGCTGTCAGCACCAGGACTGTAGGGGCCTAGAAGAGGCTCCAACCCTGCTGTGGGGATCAAGGAAAGCTTTCCAGAGGAGGGGCCATCTGAGCTGGGTCCCAAGTCTGGGTAGTTCTCCAGCTGAGGAAGGTGCGAGTAGGAGGCTTATCAGGCAGGGAGTGTAGAATATGCAACAGGCCCGAGGCAAGAAATGAGAGACTCCAGACAGCTGCTGCGTGGTGAAGAATCAGGCGCGAGAGGTGGCTGGAAAGGCCGGCAGGCCCCAGTTATCAGAGACCTTAAGTCCCAGGCTACAGGGCTCAGGCTTGGTCCTGTGGAAGGCTTGTGCCCTAGGGAGGGGCACATGTGGGATTCTGGTTTTGGCAGGCTCCCTCCAGGGACTGACTTCCCATCCCCAAGCTGTGAGCCTGCCCATGGGGGGACACTGGTACTGAACATGACACACTCATCAGCTCCTCAACAGCCCTCAAATCCCGTATCATTAGTCCCTTCTTACAGACGAGGCCACCGAGGCTCAGAGAAAGGACGGCTTGCTCAGACCACACAGTGGCCAAGACAGGATTGGAACATAGATCTCTGAGTCTCCAGAGCTCTCTTGTGGACCTGTCTGCGCAGAGAATCTTCTTCCTCCCACTTCCACCAGCAGGTAATAAACTTGCCTGGGTCCTCATCCGGATCCTCAAAACTCATCATTATTTCAGCCTAGATCGAAAACAAACCAGGCAGATCAGGCTGTGGTCCCGGGGAAGCTGGCGATGCCATGCTGAAAGGAACAGCAGCCATGGACCCCACAGATCCCGAGCTGGCAGTGCTCGTCTCCAGCAGTCCCTGACCCTTGGGCTGCACTCCTGGAGGACCCCAAGAGGGCCACTGGCAGCCTTCGGGTTGCAGGGTGGGGTATCGCCTTTCTCCTGACTGACCCTTCCTACCACGGCATTTGCCAGATTTAAAGTCCTGAGACAGAGGCTTTACTGTCCTTCCTCCCTACTCCCTCCTCCCCCGCCCACTCCCTGCAACTGCCCCCTCAACCTTACCAATGGTAGGCGGCCACCCAGAGTGACCCTGGGGGCAGGACAGGGGGCAGGGGATCTTCAGGGGTTCATGTCTCTGGGCACCGCCCACCGCCCCATGCCACGGGGACGCTCACATCCGAGCACACACAGACAAGTTCCGCAGGCTGAGCCAGTCGCCCCGAGGGGCGCACACACTCACCCGCCAACACGCAGACTTCGCGCACAGTCTCCTCGCAACGGGGCGTCCATCTACACTCACCGAGACCGACGCTCCCGTGGAGACAAAGTTCAACCACGGACCCACAGGCGCGTTCAAGCCGCCCAGTTATGCGCTACACGCCGGCTCGCAACGGTGCCTCGGGGCGACAGCTGCTCCACAGCGCCCTCCCCTGCCCCGCGCCCAGTCGGCACCTGCGCCAGCGCCTGCCGCTTCCCCCGGCCTTTTGCAAGCGCCCTGTTCCCTCCAGGCACCGCACCTCTCGCCCCTGCGCTGCGCTTCTCCGCCCGGCGTGCCGTCGCCGCGGCTCCCGGGTGCCAGTGCCTGCGTCCAGCCGCCGCCGCAGAGACCCACGTGCCTGGGAGCCCAGCTACCCACCTCCCTGCGCTGTTCCCCACCCCCGAAGCCGGGCCAGGCAGGGGGCGGGGCGGACCTTTGACCAACCCTGGCACCGCCTTCAACCCGCCCGGGTAGATACCTCGCCACCCGCTCCGGGACGCCGCCCAGCGACACGGCCGCGGGGTCAGCGCGTCTGTACCGGTGCTGCAATGGGAGGGGCGGGCGGCGACGGTCCCACTGCCGGGCCAGAAGGAGGCCGCCCGGCTCCCTCACGCTAGAAGGGAGCGGGTGAGCAGAGGTTTTCAGAGACGCCCAAGTTTTGCCAGGTCAGCCCGGCGCCTGCGTGGCCCACTGCTGGACCTTTGCGCCCAGCCGCCGCGCCACCCTACCCCTGTTCCGCCCCGCCCCAGCCCGGCTGGCCAGGAAGGGACCTGCTCGGAGAGACCTGCTCGAAACCCCAGGCCGAGGACGCACCTCCCTTGCTTGAAAGTGGGGGTAGGGGATGCCTCTCCTCATTACCCTGGGAAGGAAAGCAGGGTACTCAGGATCCCACCTCTTCCGTGCTCCCCACTTTCCCTGCCTTAATCTTACCAGCAGCTCCCTGAACTCCCCACTCTCTGGCCCGTTATCTTGAGCTGCTTTAACTCTCTTCTCTGCCGTCCACGTCCACCCCACTCTAATGGCCTTCCCTGGTCGGGCTGCGTGTCTGACCCGTTCGGAGACTGTGAGCTCCCGAGGGCGGGAACCAGGTCTACCTTCTTCCTGCTGCTGTCCCAGGTGCTCAATCCTTGAAGGTGTGAATGGATGAACGAATGAGCGCCCCCCCCCCCCCATCATTTCTGGTCTAGGAATCAGGAATGTAGGTTCCTACCCAGCTTCAGCACCGACTCTGGGAGACCTTGACCCAGTTCCATTCTCTCTCAGGGTCTCCTTTCCTGTGAAGTGGAGTAAATCACTCGGGTGGCTGGACAAGTACAGAGGAGGCCTCTTCCTGTAGCCAAGGAACTTGCCCAGGGCCCTTGGGGCCTTGGGCCCTCTTGGGATCCATATCAGCTGACTGGGCCTGGCTGCCATGAAGGGTGCTGGCTGCAGCCGCACCGGGAGCAGGAACAGAGTGGACACGCAGCCCAGAGGGGCAGAGCCGCCTCTGCAGTCCCGCTGGGACCTTTGCTTGGGAGACACAAAGGCCCCTTGTCCAGCCTCCTCTGCCTATTGTCTCAGCTGGGCCGGGCACCTTCCAGGGACCTAAGTATCCTCATAGCCCAAGCTATAGGGCCTAGGCCTTCAGGTTCCAGTATGGGGAAGACCCTTTAGGCACTGGAACTCCAGCCAACCCCTTCTTTCTCTCCCCTCTTCCAGAACTTCAAACCTTATACTGTCATGCCCATTTAGCCCAGGAGAAACGAGTTTCTTTGACGCAAAGTTGAGGACCCAGCCTCGACCTTCGCCTTCAGCAGGCAAATCTGGTTGGTGGCCTGCCTAGGGCTCTGCCCCTGCTCTGGCCCAATTCCCTTACTTTACAGCTGAGGAAACTGCATCCCTGAGACATATGGCATTTCAGCTACCACACAGGTGGCTTAGTGAGGTCTTAGGAGCAGAGGAAGGGGTCTAGTCCTTGAACCCCATAGCCTTGGGTTTAGATTCCAGTCTTGCCTCACCTGTCCCATGACTCATCTCTGAGCCTGAGTTTCCTCTTTTGCAAAAGGGAGTAATACTAATATCTCACTTGCTGGCCTGTCTTAAGTTTTTTGAGAAAGGGCCTTGCTCTGTCACCCAGACCAGAGTGCAGTGGCATGATCACAGCACACTACAGTCTCTACCTCCCAGGCCCAAGGGATCCTCCTACCTCAGCCTCCCAAGTAGCTGAGACTACAGGCACATGCCACCATGCCGGACTAATTTTTAAATTTTTTTGTAGAGATGGGGTCTCCCTGTGTTGACCAGGCTGGTCTCAAACTCCTGGGTCCAAGCAATCCTCCTGCCTTGGCCTCCCAAAGTGCTGGAATTATAGGCATGAGCCCCAGCACCCTATCCTTAAATTCTTTTTTTTCATGGTTTTATTCATCATCCCAAGCTGTCTGGGCTCAAGGGGTTAGTATCCCATGTAATGAGGGGCTAGAAGTCTCGTCTCCTGACGTCCTCCCCAGGCACTCCCATCGCTGGGTTTTAGAGGTCATCAAGTCCTGCAGGCTTCGAATCTCCCAACAGAGTCCCGCTTACCTGGGGCTGCCTGGGGAACCCCCATCCCACTTCAACTTGAACACCTTTGCTTTTGTATTTTTATTTATTTATATTTCTTGGCAAGAATTTGTTGTAAACACATAGAAGATTTTGTGGCTGAAATAATGTAAAACCATTGATCAAACCGGAAATTGAGATACAGCCAGCATCACACAACAGGCTCATCTGAAAGGCTGGAATAGCATCGAGGGAGTCTCCCTGGAACCAAGCAGCCAAGGCCAGCTAATGGTAAAGGCCCAGGCACAGTAATGGTCCCCTGGAGGTGGGTAATGGAGCCATGGGGGCAGGAGGAGGGTTCCATTAGCAGTGGCAGGTCAGGAGGGGAAGGGCAAAGTTCCAGCCTCGGCTTCTCCCATGTATTAGGAGGCTTCCTGTCTCTCCAGCCCTGAGAAGGTATTTGGCTAATTCAGGCCTTTTCATCCTCCTCCTCTCATCGCCCCTGGGAAAACTTGCTCTGAAAATGCATGCTGGGGATGGAGCCCCTGCCCTGGCCCAAGCTCCAGTCCCCCCTTCCCAGGCTACAGTGGTGTCTCTGTTGCCCCTTGATGCCATACCCTGCCTTACACTCTCTGGTGGCTCTACCATCCACTGGATAAAGCCTAGCTCTCCAGCCTGCCACTCCAGCCTCCCTGTCTCTCTGCCTCACCTCTCACTTCTGACCAGCCTCCTGTTGCCGCTTACCCCTCCCTCTGCACCCCAGTGCCCTTGCTCCTGGCTCCCCACCATGGCTCCTCAAAGACCCAGGCTAGGTGCCCCACCACCTACCTTGCTGTTATCGCTATCACTGCCTGTCTCTCCTTCTAACAGGGATCTCTCTGAGAGCAGAGCCAGGGTCCATTCTGTTCACAATTAAATGACCAGCACCTAGCACTGCCTCTGAATTTTTTTTTTCTTGAGATGGAGTCCTGCTCTGTCACCCATGCTGGAGTGCAGTGGCATGATCTCAGCTCACTGCAACCTCTGCCTCCTGGGTTCAAGTAATTCTCCTGCCTCAGCCTCTCAAGTAGCTGGGATTACAAGTGTGCACCACCACACCCCGCTAATTTTTGTATTTTCAGTAGAGACAGGGTTTCACCATGTTGGCCAGGCTGGTCTTGAACTCCTGGCCTCAAGCAATCTGCCTGTCTTGGCCTCCCAAAGTGCTGGGATTACAGGTGTGAGCCACCGCACCTGACCCCTGTCCCTGAATACTTGTCACAACATATTTCTTATGAGTGAATGAATAAGAACTCTATTTAGTGGTCACCTTCTTTGTGCTAGTCATTAAGTTTAAGGTACCTCACTTAATCTTCTCCAGAACCTTGTGAGATAGGCATTATTTTATCTCATGTGACATGTAGAGAAACTGAGGTTCAGAAAGGGGAAGTGAATGTCGAAAGCCACACAGTGAATCTGCAGTGGTTCTCCTGGCCCCGGAACTGCAGCCTGATGGGATGGAAGGCCCTGCTGAGTTCCCAGAGTTAATGGCTGGGCCATGGCATTGGGACCCACACTGGCAGCTCCAGTTACACAGGGCTGGGCCGGCTCTAGCAGCCTTGTCTGCCTTGCTCCCTGAACTGCTGCATTGGCCTGCACCATCCTCCCTTCCCTTGCCAGCCGGGAACTGTGCTCCTCAGGTTTCCTGGGTAGGGTCCAGGGCTCTGATGCCAAATGCAGCCTGGAAACTCTGGCTTTCGGCATGCCAGGATGCAGGCACCCAAATGAGGCCGCCTAGGATGCAGGAAGTTTAGTCCAGGCCTGGGCATGCCTCTGTTCATTTCCCTTCAAGCAAGACCAGCTAGACCAGCTACTTAATCTGCAGGACCCAAGGCAAAATGAAAATCTGGGTCTCTCATTCAAAAATTAAGAATTTCCAACAAAAGAATGAAAAAATAAGAAAAAGTTAAGAATTTCAAGATGGTGATGGCAGAGTATTTAATGCTTCAAATCATGGCCCTCACTGTCCAGATCACATGCCCACGAAGTCAGCCCTCTCCTCAGGCCTTGGTTTCCTCATCTGTCAAGTGGGAGAATGGTAGCCACTGGCCAAAAGAGTGAGGATGAAAATGAGGTGGGAGCTGGTGGTAGGAGGTCCAGTGAACAGCATGAGGATCAGGTAAGGGTCTCCGAGTTCATGATTTGTCATCTGGGTCTCAGCAATGGGTGGCAGACCAAACTCCTTGCCAGGGCATTGATTGCTTACAACAGCTCTTTTTCACAGAACCAAAAAACTAAAAATTCATGAAGCAAAATAACTTGCTCAGGGTCACACAGAGACTCAGTGGGGGAAGCCAAGATCAGAGTTCTGTCCTGGCTCTTTGCGAAGCTGGTGCTTTTTGTGATCCAGACAGGAGAGAGAGAAGGGCAGGAGGGAGGTGGGATGGGGACAGGCTGCTCAGGACAAAGAGGGCCACTGTGCAGACACAAAGACCTGACCACAGAGGGCCCTGTGGGGGCTGGGACAGAAAAATGGATGGAACTGTGTGACTCTATCTGTGGTGACTGGGGCTGCTGCCAGGAGCTGCCTCCTAGACCCTCTCTGGTCGTGATGAGGGTTGGGGAGGGCGTTGGCCTACAGGAACCAGGAAATGGGTCAGGGAGGAGAAACAGACTCAGAGATGGGCCCCTTCCCCACTCCCCAGGCCTCTGACCCCATCTCCCCACTGGGCAGCCTGCCAGCTTATGGAATCTTCCACACACCTTCCACCACCCCACGTTCCCCTATCTCAGTGAGGGTGAGGCTCAGGCAACTAACTGTCTGGCAGTCCCAGCCTCACAATACTTCTGACCCTTCCCCATCACCGGTGGCAGGATGAAGCAAACACCCTCAGTGCTGTGTCCTTCAGGGCCCTGTGTGACCTGTCCTGCTGACCTTTCTTCACTCACCCGTCTCCACTCCTCCTCAGCCTCCCACGCTGCAGTCACATGGAACGTCCCACTATTCTCCAAACACTCTGTCCTTTCACACACGCGCCCCCGTGTTGGCTCATGCTTTTCCTTCTTCCTGGGGGGCTGTTTCCCCTGCTCCAGTAGGCTGAAATCTCATTTCTCCTCCATGAACCAGCTCAAATGCCACCTCCACTAGCCAGCTTTCCTTCATGCCCATCGTTGGGTTTAGCTTCACCCATCAACCTGTTAATCTACAAACGTTGGGTTCACCCACTCTAGCGGTGCTCCTCCCACACTGGCTTGTGTTGTAATTGTTCAAATCCGTAAAGCCTACCGAGAAGAAGAGGCCTTTGAGCTGGGCCTCACAGGGCAGGTGGACTTCACTAGTGAATGGCAATGGTAAGCAAGTGACAGGAGCTCAAAGAATCAGGGATATCAGCCCTATCTCCAAAATTGTATCTGCATCAACCAGGTTGCAGAGTTCAAATAGCAAGGAGTCTGTAGTTCAGAATGGCAAGAGTTGAGTGTGTAGGGACATTGTCAAGGGATGAAATTAAGAGGTTCACCAAGGCCAAGCCATGAAGGGTTTTATAATGCCATACTAAGGAATTTTTTTGCTTGCTTGTTTAAAACATACTTGAATTTATTTCTTAGCTCTATAGTTTACTAAGTAATTAAGTTCTGGCTTTTATCTTTACTATTTTCTCCCTTTTAGTTACCTTGGATAGCTTTTCTGTTCTTTTTCTACAAGCTTATTAAAGTGAATGCTTAGGCTGGGTGCAGTGGCTCACGCCTGTAATCCCAGCACTTTGGGAGGCTGAGATGGGTGGATCACTTGAGGGCCAAGAGTTTGACTGGCCTGGCCAACATGATGAAACCCCATCCCTACTAAAAATACAAAAATTAGCCGGGCATGGTGGCACATGCTTGTAATTCCAGCTTCTCAGGAGGCTGAGGCATGAGAACCACTTGAACCTAGGAGTTGGAGGTTGCAGTGAGCCAAGATCATGCCGCTCTACTCCAGCGTGGGAGATTGAGTGAGACTCTGTCTCAAAATAAATAAATAAATAAAGTGAATACCTATTTTGTTGTTATTCTTTTTCAATAATGTAAGCATTTTTAAGGCTCTCATTTCCCTCTGAATTCAGCTTTGTCTACATTTTGATATGTAAAGTTTTCTTTATCATTGTTTTATAACTAGTAGTAATTGAATCTGTAATTACTCTTTGACACAACCAAAAGTCTTTTAAGGGAAATATTTAGGTTTTGGAGTTCTTTTTATTGCCTAAACATGCTATGAGTTTCTAGTTTTGTTGCAGGTATATGGGGGAAGAAAGTTTAAATTAAAGTCTGTAAAGAAAGGGTAAAGTCTGTAGTTGGTGAATATTTTATTTTTTAGAATTTACTGTTCATGCATTTCATGGATATTTTTAAATGAGGTGTGTGTTTTCTTTTATAGATTCACCTCTTGATATTTTATTTGCCTAGTTGTACTACATACGTACTTAATACACATATATATTTGAAAATAATTTTCTCTATCTTTCTCCTTCCTTCCTCCCTTCTTTCCTTTCTTTCTTTTTTCTTTTCCTTTCTTTCTTCCTTCCTTCTTTCCTTCCTTCCTGTCTTTCTTTCTGTCTTTCTTTCTTCTTCTCCCTCCTTCCTTCTTTTTCTTTTCTTTTCTTTTTCTTTCCTTTCCTTCCCTTTCCTGTTCCCTTTTTCTTTCTTTCTTTCTTCTTCTCCCTCCTTCCTTCTTTTTCTTTTCTTTTCTTTTTCCTTTCCTTTCCTTCCCTTTCCCTTCCTTCCTTCCTTCCTTCCTTCCTTTCTTTCTTTCTTTCTTTCTTTCTTTCTTTCTTTCTTTCTTTCTTTCTTTCTTTCTTTCTTTCTTTCTTTCTTTCTTTCTTTCTTCTCTCTCTCTCTCTCTCTCTCTCTCTCTCTCCCCCCCCTTCCTTCCTTCCTTCCTTCTTTCCTTCTTTTCTTCCTTCCTTTCTTCCTTCCTTCCTTCCTTTCTTTTCTTTCATTTGCCCCTCTTTTTTGAGACAGGGTCTTGCCCAGCCCAGCTCATTGCAGCCTCGACTTCCCAGGCTCAGGTGATCCTCCAAGCTCAACCTCCCAACTGGAACTACAGGCTGGTACCACCACACTCCGCTAATTTTTTATATTTTTAGTAGAGATGGGGTTTCACCATATTGCCCAAGCTGGTCTCAAACTCCTAGGCTTAAGCAATCTGCTTGCCTCAGCCCCCTAAAGTGCTGGGATTACAGGCATGAGTCACTGCATCCAGCCTCAGTATTTCTTTTTTCCCTATATAACCCAGCAGGCTGAAAATGATGTGTCTCCCACTACTTTTTTGTTTATATCAATCTTCCCTTCTATTTCTATTTCATCTATTTTGGTGCTCTGTTATTCAATATATAAAAGTTCATCCTCACTATGGCTTACATATTTTTATAGATAGAAGTGCCCCCCTTTTGTCCCATCTAATGCTTTTAACCATATTTTAAAACATTTCTTACATCACTACTACCATCCCCTGCTTTATTTCATTCGCATTTACCTCACATAGCTTTGTCTGTGCTTCCAAATGTAAACTTGCTATGCTATTTAACTTTTTGTTTAAAATTTGGAATGAGTAATATGTGGTTCAAAAATTTTATAATATAGGAAAAAAAGATATTCAGAGAAATGTCTCCCTCCATCCCCCATCACTCAGTTGCCTGGTTTCCACTGCTCCCTTCACTCTTTACCTGGAAAGTGGTTTTGTTAGTTTATTGTGTATCCTTGAGTTCCTTTGTGTGAATACAAACGTTTCCAGTTATTTTCCTTTTTAATTTTTATTATTTTTTACTTTTTTTTAAATATAGAGTCTGGCTCTGTCACCCAGGCTGGAGTGCAGTGGCATGATCTTGGCTCCCTGCAGCCTCCACCCTCCAGGTTCAAGCGATTCTTGTGCCTCAGCCTCCCAAGCAGATGGGACTACAGGCTTGCACCACCATGCTTGGCTAATTTTTTGGATTTTTTTCTTAGTAGAGACGGGGTTTCACCATGTTGGCCAGGCTGGTTTCAAACTCCTGACCTCAAGTGATCCGCCTGCCTCAGCCTCCCTCATTTTCCTTTTTGAAAAAACACAAAAGAGTATCATAAAGATACACACTGACTCTTGCATGTTATCACTTAACAGTGTATTTTGGAGATCTTTTCAAATCAGTGCATTGGAAGCTTCTTCATTCTTTTTAAGGACTGCCTAGTATCCCATTGTATAGTCATACCATAATATATTTAACCAGTCCTCTGTCGGTGGACATTTGGGTTGTTGCCAATTTTTTGCTAGTACAAACAATGCTGCAATGAATAGCCTTGTACATATTTTTTTGCTTGGGTGTAAATATATGTAGGAAAATTTTACAGAAACATCATTACTCAATCAAAAGGATTGTGCTTTTGAAGATTTGGTAACTGTTGTCAAATTGTCAGCCACTGGGATTGTATCCATTTACCCTTCCACCAGCAATGTATGAGAGTGCCTGTATCTCCATAGCCTCACCAACATTGTGATATCAAAATTTTGGATTTTTGCCAATCTGATAGGTGAAAAGTCATGTCTCAGTATAGTTTTAATTTGTGGGTTTTTGTTTTGTTTTGTTTTGAGTGCATATATTCATAACAAAAGTATAATTTACGATCTATTTCCATTTCCTTTTCCATTACAGTTATGAGTTGGTTAAAGACTGGGATGCTTTCTGAGAAATGTGTCATTATGCTATTTCATCACTGTGTGAATGTGAACACAAACCCAGATGGTATAGCCCACTATGCACCTAGGCTATCTGGTATAGCCTATTGCTCCTAGGCCACAAACCTGTACCTGTACTGATTACTAGAGGCAATTATAACACAGTGGTAAGTATTCGTATATCTAGACATATCTACACATAGAAAAGGTACAGTAAAAACACAGTATTATAATCCTATGTTGTATATGCAGTTCATCATTGATCAAAACATCACTATGCAGTGCATGACTGTATATCCTTTAGCCATTTTTCTACTAAGTTGTTGGTCTTATTGATTCACATTAGCTTACTGTATTTTAGGAAGATTATTCATCCCTGTCTGTGACCTGAATTGAAAATAATTTTTCCTAGTCTGTCATTTGTCTTTAGGTTTTACTTAGTGTTTAGTCCATTTTCTGTTGCTGTGACTGAATACCACAAACAGGGTAATTAATGAAGAATAGAGATTTATTTAGCTCATGATCCTGGAGGCTGGGAAGTTCAAGAGCATGGTTCAGTCATCTGGTGAGGGCCTTCCTGCTGCAACATGACATGGTGAGAGGTATCGCATGGCAATACAGAGCAAGAATGCTAGCTCAGTTCTCTCTTCCTCCCCTTACAAAGCTACCAGTCCCATCCCGTGGGCCCCACCTTGATGACTTTATCTAACCTAATTACCTCCTGAAGGCCCCACCTCCAATCAACAATGAATTTAGGGATTGAGTTTCTAACACATGACATTTGGAGGACATGTTCAAATCATAGCACTTAAGTTTGTAACTTTTCTTAGCATAGAAGTTTTAATTTTTCTGTGGTTTAATTTATCAATCTTTTTTTTTTTTTAAATTCAGGGTCTCACATTGTCCCCCAGCCTGGGGTGCAGTGACATTTTCTCAGCTCACTGCAGCCTTGACCTCCCAGGCTCAAGCAATCCTCTCTCCTCAGACTCATGAGTACCTGGGACTATGGGTGTGCACCACGACACCTAGCTAATTTTGTTTTGTTTTTTGTAGAGACAAGGTCTCACTATGTTGACCAGGCTGGTCTCAAACTCCTGTAATCAAGTGATCCTCCTACCTCAGCTTCCCAAAGTGCTGAGATTACAGGTGTGAGCCATTGCACCTGGCCAATCTCTTCTTTTATGGCTTCTGGAGTTTGAGTCGTAATTAGAAAGGTTTTTCTACTCCAAGATTTCTTCCCCATGTGTTCTTTTAATACTCGTTTTTCTCTTTTTTCACATTTATCTTTAATACATATATTTGGATATTCTGTATTATTTTAAGTATTTCTTGTAAGAAGCATATTATGTAGTTGAATTTTGCTTTTAAACATGAGAAAATAAAAATATTGGCCTTCAATAACTTAGCTTAATTTATTTATTTATATTTCATAATAATGTGGCCTCATTTTACTTCATTTTTGTGCTTCCTTATTGCTTTATTTTTTGTTCTTTGCTATACATTTTAAGTTTTTCTTGCTTTTAGCTTCTATAGTGATTGTGAAGGTGAAGATCAAGTTTGTAATTCTTTAAACCTTTTTTTTTTTTTTTTTTTTTTTGAGACAGGGTCTCACTCTGTCAGCCAGGCTGGAGTGCAATAGAGGGATCTCAGCTCACTACAGCCTCCACCTCCCAGGTTCAAGCAATTCTTATGCTTCAGTCACCCGAGTAACTGGGATTACTGGCACATGCTGCCACACATGACTGATTTTTATATTTTTAGTAGAGATGGGATTTCACCATGTTAGCCAGGCTGGTCTCGAACTCCTGGCCTCAAGTTATCCACCTGCCTCGGCCTCCCAAGGTGCTGGGACTACAGGCGTGAGCCACTGTACCTGGCCTTTTTAAATCTTTACATTAGTCAACCACATATATTTAAATGTATATTTATCAAATTACCAAAGTCAGTAGAAGGTGCCGTTTTTTACACTGTACTGGCTGTTTTTAATGGATCTCTACTTTTGTCTGCATTGTACAGATGAGGAAACTAAAGCTCAGCAAGTTTAAGTAGTTTGCCCAAGGTCACCCTATATATATATATATACACACACACATATATATATATACACACACACACACACACATATATATATACACACACACATATATATATATATATATATATTTTTTTTTTTTTTTTTTGAGACAGATTCTTGCTCTGTCACCCAGGCTAGAGTACAGTGGTGCAATCTCGGGTCGCTGCAACCTCCACCTCCTGAGTTCAAGTGATTGTCTTGCCTCAGCCCACCGAGTAGCCGGGATTACAGGCACATACCACCAAACCCGGCTAGTTTTTGTATTTTTAGTAGAGACAGCGTTTCTCCATATTGGCTAGGTTGGTCTCGAACTCCTGACCTCAGGTAATCTGTCCACCTCAGCTTCCCAAAGTGCTGGGATTACAGGCATGAGCCACCGCGCCCAGCCTAATAATTTTTAATGATCTCTAGGTGATAAGAAATTAGCAAGCTTAAGCCAGGCAGGGCCACCCCAGGACTGGAGTGGAGGAAATCTCGGCTAAACAACAAGGCTGAAAATGAAGGAGGGGTGAATTCCTCAAAGTAAAATCCCCATGACCTCATAACCCTTCATATGGAACTCTTGGATTTTTGCCAGTCTGATAGGTGAGAAATCATAGCTCACTGTAGTTGTGGTTTGCATTTCTCTTATGAGTGAGACCAAGCATCTTTTCATATATTTGAAAGCCATTTGCATCTTCATTTCGATGAACTGCCTATTCATATCTTTTGCCCCCTTGGGAGGCACCTAGCAAATAACCACCATATCAAAGCTTCCCGGATTGTTTGTTTGTTTTGAGAATACCAAAAAGATGACTTCTAGAGTTTTATTGTTTCTTACAGAAAATCATTTCTGAGATAATAAGCTCTTCTTCTGAACCTTCAGGACAATTTTCTTCCTGCCGGTGCTATGAAATCTTCTCACAGATTCCATACTGATTGTTTTTGTTCACTCTCTCGATCAGGCAGAAATAAAGCCAGGCCAAGGATTGCTCCTTGATCCTTTCAACCTTATGCCATAAAGTTTAATAATTCTGGAAGTCTCAATTCCACCATTAGACAGCCAGTGTAGACACAGAAAAAGAAGCTGACCGGGGTCGATTAGGGGAATTTTCATCATCATTATCATCAATAATAGCTGGCACTTAAACACACTCTTTGTATGTAAATTCATTTATTTATGTGTGTGTATTTGTGTATATGTATACACTAAATACATATATGCTAAATTTAATCACACACATAAATTTAGTTCTCACAACATTCCTGTAAAATAGGTACTTTAACCATTTCCATTTTACAGATGACCAAGGTGAGGCACAGAGAGGTTATATAACTTGTACAAGCTCACACAGCTAAAATCTGGTGGAACCATAACTACCCACATGATCTGATCCCAGAATCCATGCCCTCAATCATTCTGACCAGCTTGGAAGAGAATTCTTGTGTTGTTAAGGTATGGCCAAACATCCATCTGGTCACTGCTGCCTCCGAGTCTCTGAGACTGGTGTAGGCAGTGGAGATTAGTCTCTCTTATTTACTTTGGGAGCTTCAGTTCTTTGTTCATTAATTCATTTAATCCTCTGATTCATTCAACGAATATTTACTGAGTGCCTACTATGTGTCAAGTCCTGTGCCAGGTGTCAAAGATACCAAGATAAATTAGATATGGTCTTTGTCCTTGAAGACCTTGCGGTAAAGAGGTAAAGAGAGGTGGGGGATAAGACATGGTCAGTTAACGACACAGATGACACATGCTGTTCTGGTTCCGAAGGGAGTAACTGGCAGTGTGTCGTCTAAGAATGGGTTTCTCAATCTGGCCTCATCTACCATCTAGTTAGCGCAATTTCTCCCTTGCACTTTATCCTGTGATGTTCTCTTATCTTTAGTTTCTAAAGCATCACTGCACGCTTTTGGATTTCTGCATATCTTCTTGAGCATTTTCACAGGGTATGGAGATTAGTCTCATCAGTTGTATCTGCTGTCATTTTTTTATTATCCCAGAAAAGTGGCCTGGTTCCTGCGAGTAATGGGAAGCCAGGGAAGGGTTCAGAGTAGGACAGATGGGCACTTTAGAAGGACCACTCCAGCTAGAATGTGGAAAATAGACTGAAAGGGGGAGGTGAGATAGGCAGCCCAGTCAGGAAACTGCTCCACTGTCCAGGTGGAATTATCTGAGCAAAGGCTGCGGCTGGAGGAGACAGGAGGGTATGGATTCAAGGAATATCAAGCAAATGGAATCAAGGGGACTTAGTGATTCAATCAACAATGTTTAATTAGCACCTATTAAGTGCCAGGCACTGTGTCAGGTGCCCAGAATACAGCAGGGAACAAGATAGACATAGCCCCTGCCTTCATTGCATCTAGATAGGGAAATGGACAATTGGAGCCTTTACAATAAAAGATGATAAACAATGAAACAGAGGACATCAGGGCACTGCAGGGAAACAGAAGGGAGCACATGACGGGGCATGAGGGAGGAGTCCAGGCTGATGCCTGGATTTCTGCCTTGGCTGCAGGAGTACATGGTGGTGCCATCGTCTGAGCCAGAGAATCCAGGAGCGCAGAACTCTATGGATGTCTCTCTGGCACCCCCCTCCAAGCCCAGGCCAGGGCAGGAGCAGGGGAGGTGGTGAGCAGAGACTGTTGAATGAATAAATGAATGTGGGCATGTGAATACTCCCCAGCCCCCAGCCTGACCCTGAAAGAGGAAGATGGGGAGTGGTCCTGAAAGAAACTAGACGTTTCAGGAAGCCCAGTGCTTACTCAACACCCACAAACCGTCAGCCTCTTCCCAGTTACCCAACAGGGCATATGAGGCAGTTGTGATGCTGCTGATGTCCAGCAAGGCGAGCTGGGCTGCCCATGACTCAGTGTATCTGGGGCCTGGACAGCAGGCAGATTCAGCATACCCCTGGCTATTCTGAGGCCACCAGCGTGGGCCCCAAAGGCTATTGGAGGCCTTCCTGGAACTGGCAGGGAAGGAAGAATTAGCGCTCCAAAGTCCCTGGGCATGTGTCCCTAGAGTTGGGACCCTTCCTCTGGCTCCTGCATTCCTGAAGTGTCCCCCTGCCTCATCACCAAGCTCCCTGGGATGGGGCTGGATTTGTTTGCTTCCATCCAAAAGCAGAAATTGATAATTATCTTCTGTGTGCCCAGTGCCCAGCTTGGACAACCCCTTTGCCCCAGCACATGATAGAAAATTTCTCCTCTTTGTCATTTTACTTTTTTTGTTTGTTTGTTTGTTTTGAGATAGGATCTCTCTCTGTCATCCAAGCTGGAGTACAGTGATGTGATAAAGCCTCACTGAAGCCTCAACCTCCTGGCCTCAAGTGATTCTCCCACCCCAGCCTCCCAAGTAGCTGGGACTACAGGCGTGCACCACCATGCCCAGCTAATTTTTCTATTTATTTTTTTGTAGAGATGGGTTTTTGCCATCTTGCTAGGCTGGTCTCAAATTCCTGGGTTCAAGCAGTCTGCCCCTCTCAGCATCCCTAAGTGCTGAAATCACAGGCATGAGCCTCTGTGCCCTGCCAGGAAATGTTTCTTTAGTTCAGAGAGAGCTGTACCCTAAGTCCGGGGACCAGGCTCCCCCACCCTCAGGAGAAGGAAGGTTCATCGAGAGCCACATAAACACCATGTCCTTGGCATGTGGCCAGGATGCCCATGGTTACACCGTGAATGGGTGGACCTAGGCTCTGACAGCCTCTGACCCAGGGTGGGGAAGGCACCAACCCACTGCTCCGCCTCTGCCCCTGTCCACTGTCCATATCTGAGTGTCCTGGAATGGGAGAATCTTTGAATCTAAAGGATAAAAAGGCCCTCTGTGGTCTTGGTGTCCACCTGCCCTTTTTTCCTGTCTTTCTAGTCCATTCGTTCTCCTTAATAATCATTTACCCTCCCTCAAAAAATTGTCTTCATTCCCATCTTCTCCCTCCCCTATGAAAAAGGGCATATGAGCTTCTGTACCCCATCAGGGGCTTGGGATTGCCACTCGGTAGTTCTCCCTCGTGCATATAAATGAATGTGTCTGCCTTTTCTCCTATTCATCTGCCTTTGGTCAGTTGATGTTTCAGCAAATATTCAGAGGGCAAAGGGGAAGTTTTCCCTTGGCCCCTAAAGTCACTAGCCAGGTGTCTGCTATCAGCATGGGGTTTACATGGAACTGGCAGGGAAAGACTTCTGTGGCATCTTTGGCTCCTGTCGCTGCTGGTAGGTTGCAAAAGGGCCTAATGCAGGTGCATTTGTGTGTGTGTGTGTGTGTGTGTGTGTGTGTGTGTTTAGCTTGTGTTTATTTTATCCATAGATGTTTATATTGGTATGTGTTACTCTATGTAATTACACATATACATACATAATAGCAAAATTTATAAGTATACATAAATGGATATTTTATGTGTATATGTGTGTGTGTATACTTTTTTTTTTTTTAGATAGGAGCCTCACTCTGTCACCTAGACTGCAGTGCAGTAGTGTGATCTCAGCTCACTGTAACCTCCACCTCCCAGGTTCAAGTGATTCTCCTGCCTCAGCCTCCTAAGTAGCTGGGATTACAGGCACACACCACCACGCCTGGCTAATTTTTGTATTTTTAATAGAGACAGGTTTCACCATGTTGGTCAGGCTGGTCTGGAACTCCTGACCTCATGAATTGCCCCCCTTGGCCTCCCAAAGTACTGGGCTTGCAGGTGTGAGCCATCATGCCCGGTCACATACATACATTTCTTTTTCTTCTCACATATATGAGGAAATGCCACCAGATTGGCAGACGGTGCTACAAATTTATATGTATAAATATCTAGATTTTAATTTTTATTTATCTATTGATGCATATAATTAAATATGTAACATATTTCTTATATACTTAAAAATAGAAATCTTTTATTTGTGAGTGTATATATATTTCTAGTTTTTGCCTTTCCTTGTGTCTGTACCATAAAACACTCAAGTGACAGGCAGTGCCACACCATTTCTTGAGAGCAGGTTCTGAAACCCTGAGTCCCCACTGACCCTTGTTCTTCTGGTCTCGTGTGAGGACACAGCTGTACACTGGACTCTAGATGTCAGAGCCATTGGTTCCCATGGTGTCTCCATGAGGTTGAGCCCCCACTCTAGGAGAAAACAGCTGTTTCTGGGTGAATGGGGGCAGCAAAACCCAGATGGAGCTGGTAGTATCAGGCGGTCTCACATTCAAGTCCTATCTGATTGCAACTTCTCCAAGCTTCTAAGAAGAGAAGGGAAGGGGCTCTTCTCGGCTTGTGCAGTCATACACTTGTCAGCCGAGGCTGTGACCTAAAGGCTGGTTCAAAAACTCACATTGCTCCTCCCTTCTGAAGAATCCAAACTGACCTGTTCAGGCTCTGATCATAATGCCCTCAGCAATGGGAACTCACCTTAACCTAGGACCTGAGACCAGCCTTCTTCCTGAGACCTGAGACCTGAGACCAGTTACTTCCCCAAGGGTCTACTTCCTATCTTCAAGGCCACAGAGCCTTATCTTTCCCCCACAGCCCAGAACAGCCCACGAGAGCCAGGGGAAGGGGTGGGGATGAGGCCCCTGCCATCCCTGAGAGATGAACAAGTGAGCAGTAGCTCCTTTCTCCATGGCCACAGTTAAAGTGTCATCACATGCAATCACTAAACTATCAGTGGGGCCACTGAAAGCCAAGAGACACTGAAAGGCAAGAGACAGGCCATTCTGCCAAGCAGGAAGCTGAAGACTGTTTCGAGGCAGTGTGGTTAAGAGCACCTCTGCTAGATACTAGCTGTGTGACCCTAGTCACACAGGGTGTGGATTTTCTTGCTGGTAAAATGGGGTAATGATGCCTGCCTGGTAGGTTAGTGTGTGGATTAAATGACTGTGTGTAAAGAAAGGGTCAGCCCAGTGCATACTAGGGAGGTGTTCAAGGAATCCATGCTTTCCCATGACAGCGTCAGAGGCTGTTGCCACAAAGCCACACACACCACATGGGCTCCCCAGGTCCCCTTCTAGGCAGCCCATGTTTCCTGCCCAGGCTAAATTCATCCAGGCTGATGGCCAAATGCAGCTCTGTTAGGAGGGGAGAGGCCCACTCCACCCTGGGGATTGCCCCATCACGTTGGCTGTGCCCATCTTGTGGGCTCCCCACACCTTCAGGTCTTTTCCACCTGAGAGTGAGCTAGGGCTCTACTTCCTGCCCTAGAATCATTTATTTGTATGACTCTTCAAGCAAGACGTCACGCGTTTACTGAAATTTCTCAACCACCTCCTGGGAACAAAGCCCTGGCAGGGAGATCCAGGGGCCCAGAAGAAACACAGAGAGTAGGGAGTGGGAGAGGGGCACACGGTTCAATTAGTTCTCAAGTATTAAACAAAGGATTTTGTTTTTTTCTGATACTAGAAATAACACCTCTTCATTGCAGAGTATTTGAAAAATACAGAAAAATATAAATCAGGAAATAAAAAATCCTGACAGTCCTGATTCACACAGGTAACTGACATTAAGATTTGTTGTGTTTGATACTAGGGTTTTCTAGGCATTTTAACCTAGTCATAATGTATAATACAATTGTGTATCCTGCTTTTTTTCATTCACCATAAAGGCACAAAACATTTTCCTGGGTTTTTACAAGCCAGCCAGTTAAATTATACCCTGTTGATTTCAGCTCATCATTCTGACAAAATTCCTTAACTTTCATTGGGATTTAGCTGTGTCTTCCTAGGATAGCACTGTGCTAGGTGCCAGCCTGGAGGAAAAGGAAGAGGGAGGAGAAAAGAGGAGATAAAACCAACGCCAAGGAGATTCTTGCTTTCTGCCCCTTTCCTCCTCTCATGCTAAATATGTTTTTCAGTATGGGAATGCCAGGGCAGCCACCTGACTCCCAGGATCACCTGGGCTCACCTGAGGTTCTGAATCGTTCTCCTGCTCGCTTTGCACACCCAACCCTAAAGTGAAGAGATCTCACTCCCTGCTAGGAAAAATGCCTTCCTCTGTGGGGGACAGCCCTGCAGACCCTAGGCAGCAAAGATTCTGCTCCAGCCACCCTGCTCCCACTCAGGTCCTCTGCCTACTTGTCACATGGCTTGGTTTTCAGGCCTCTGTAGCCTGGTCACCCTCTCTTGACTCAGCACATACCCCAAGGTGTCAGAAAGGTCCTAGAGTTCCAGTTGGGCCTGGCTGAGTTTGGAGCAGGGCAGGGCAGTCCCCTTCTCTGTTTTGGATGCTATGCCTCTGTTAATGCAGCCTCCATTTACATTTGTTTGTTTGGCAGCCTCTGCCTTAGCTTGTGTAGAGCTTGTGGTCAGCTCAAACTCTGAGTTCCTTTTTGTATCATTGTTGGTAAACCAGTTCTCCCATAGCCTGTGTTTGGACAATCTTTTGAAGAACCACATGCAAGCCTTGATATATTTCCCATTTTAAATATTTGCATTGATTTTGAGCACCCTTCCTGGCTTTTTGTCATGGGTGAACCTGATACATGTGCACCTTGTCTTTATCCAACTTGTTGGTGAAATAATTACCTCAACCTAGCCCAAGACAGAAACTCCCTTCTCACAGGCCCTGGCCCATAACCGGAGCCATAAGTTTGATCAGCTTCCTAAAAGCCTGTGAGGAAATACCACCTTCTTTAAAAATCCAGTCATGCATTAATATTAGCCCAAAATAATTGAAATCAGATACTCAGACCTAATACCTATACATGAATGCTCATAGTAGCACTATTCACAATAGCCAAAAGGTAGAAATAACATAAATGTCCATCAACAGATAAATGGATAACAGAATGTGGCATTCATACAATGCAACATTACTCAACCATAAGAGCAGTAAAGTTCTGATACTGCTACAACATGGACAAACGTCAAAAAAACATTGTGCTAAGTGAAAGAAGCCAGATACAAAAGTCACATATTATATGATTCTCTCAGAATAAATAAATCCACAGAGGCAGAAAGAAGATTGGCAGTTGCCAGGGGCTGAGGGGTAGGGGAAACAGAGTGACTGCTTAAGCAGGTTTTCTTTTGTGGTGATGAAAAGGTTTTAGATGGGCATAGTGGTTCACAGCTGTGATCCCAGCACTTTGTGAGGCTGAAGCTGGCAGATAGCTTGAGCCCAGGAATTTGAGACTAGCCTGGGCAACATGGTGAAAAATAATACATAAAAATATAAAAACTAGCTGGGCATGGTGGCGTGTGCCTGTAGTCCCAGCTAGTCAGGAGGCTGAGGTGGGAGGATCACCTGATCCTGGGAGGCGGAGGTTGCAGTGAGCCGAGATCACACCACTGCACTCCAGCTTGGGTGACAGAGACAGACCCTGTCTCAGGAAAAAAAACCAAAAACATATATACACACACACACACACACACATATATGAACTAGAGGTGGTGGTTGCACAACACTGTGAATGTGCTAAATGCCACTGAGATGTACGCTTTAAAACGGTTAATTGTATATTATGTGATTTTCACCTCAATAAAAAATGATTCGCAAAAGAAAACAAATTCAATTATACATTCAACCGACAACCTTGTGCTGGGTATTGAGAACATGGAAATGAATCAGAACTGGTTCCTGCCAGTGCTGGTCGAGCCCATAGCCTTAGATGCTGAGATGGGGCAGTTGAATCCAGAACTTGAACGCTGCCCTCTGAGATTTACCTGTCGGGTGGGTTCTCTCATGGGTTCCCACCATGCAGACTGCCAGGGGGTACTGCCCCTTCCACCTCAGTGATTGGAATGCATCCTTTGAGTAACTTTGCCATGGAGAAGTCTGACAATCACTCCCTCTGTCATGTGATCAAGCCTGTTATCAATGTGGTGAGTCATGCTGCTGGAATGTTCCCTTGATATAATGCAATGAGAGTGGCACTTCACCTCTGTGACCTTCCTCTCAAGAACTCAACCCAGTCTAATCATGAGAAAACCAACAGCAAAGCCCAAATCGACAGTCTGCACAGTACCTGATGATGAATACTCAAAACTGTCAAGATCATCAAAAACCAGGACAGTCTGAGCAACTCTCCCAGACCAGGAAGAAAGGATGGAGGCATGATGTTTAAGTGTAACATGGCATCTTGGATGGAATCCCGGGACAGAAAAAGGACATTAGGTAAAAACGAAGGAAATGTAAATAAAGTATGGATTTTAGTTAATAATTTACTAATACTGGTTCATTTGCTCTGGCAAATACAAGATGTTAGCAGTAGAGGAAAGTGGGTGAGGATATATGAGAATCCTCTGTACCAGCTTTGTGACTTTTCTGTGCATCAAAAACTATTCTTTTAAGAAGTTTCTCTACTTGTTCCAAAATTTTGTTTTAAATTATTATCCTTAAAAACTGCATCCTTAAAATGGCTGTAACAGGTTGTTCAGATAGAGATGACAATGGGGACATGAATGGGGTAGAGTGTGACCTACTAAACAGTTTGGTGTGTAAGGTATCATTTGTCCTCCGGGTGCTAACTGACTCCAGGGAGAAATATAGGGCCTTGCCTGATCTCCACCCTCCCCTTCTAGTTCCTGACCTGCCTCTTTTTGATAGGCTCCTGACTTGGGGGCATCCTTATAGACACCAATATCTTCAATATCTTCAAAAGTCCAGACTAAGAGAGTCAGGGTCTAGCTGGGCACAGTGGCTCATGCCTGTAATCCCAGCACTTTAGGAGGCCGAAATGGTGGATCACCTGAGTTCAGGAGTTCAACACCAGCCTGGCCAACATGATGAAACCCCGTCTCTACTAAAAATACAAAGATTAGCTGGGTGTGGTGGTATGTGCCTATAATCCCAGCTACCCAGGAGGCTGAGACAGGAGAATCACTGGAACCTGGGAGGCAGAGGTTGCATTGAGCCAAGATTGCCACTGTACTCCAGCCTGGGCAACAGAGTGAGACTCTGTCTCAAAAAGAAAAAAAAAAAAAAAGAGTCAGGGTCTCTCTTCTGTAGCCATAAGATCCCACAGCAGTTCTGCTTCCCACGTCCTGTACCACACATCTTCCCCAGGGCACTCACACCAGGAAGAACTTCAGATGAGCCATTTCACTGCCTTCCCACAGGGGTGTGGCCTCATGGCCCCATGGTTATGTTCTAAGTCAACAGTAGAATGACATCTTAATCCAGCATAATATCCACTGATGCTTCCACCCACTAGCCAGGGGCCATTTCCTCCTCTGCTGAGTAGAAAAGGTTGGTACATAAGGGTATCACAGACACCATCCATTTGCTCAGAAGGGCATCACCATGCCTTCAACTGGCAGGACAGTGGTTAAGAGGAATGATTTGGAATAGACAACCCTATATTCAAATCCTGATTCTATCACTTATTTATTCATTTAAACCCTATGACTCTCAGTTTTCAGAACTGTAAAATACAGGTAATAAGGGTCTGGAGTATTGAAGGTACTGGTAATTTGGAATGTCGCTGGCAGAGGGTCTAAAAGTCTCTCCTCTGTGGTTTCCATTGTTTACCTTTTGAAAGTTGAATCTCCAGGCTGGTACAGTGTCTCATGCCTGCAATCCCAACACTTTGGGAGGCTGAGGCAGGCAGATCACTTGAGGTCAGGAGTTCAAGACGAGCCTGGCCAATATCATGAAACCCTGTCTCTACTAAAAATACAAAAATTAGCTGAGTGTGGTGGTGCACGCCTATAATCCCAGCTACTCGGGAGGCTGAGGCAGGAGAATTGCTTGAACCCGGGAGGGGAGGTTGCAGTGAGACGAGATTGTGCCACTGCAGTCCAGCCTTGGTGACAGAGTGAGACTCTGCCCCCCCGCCCCCGCAAAAAAAGTTGAATTTCCAGTCTCCTGGTGTTTGTGTTCTCTGTGAGTCCTCGAAGCTCTCCGACTGGTTCTGTGAGCACAGTAGTGGGCTCCGCTGTGGTCAGGGGTGCAATTCAGCTCAAAACTCCTCTGGAGCAGCTGGGGGAAGGCCAGGAGGGTCTGATACTTGCCCATCCTGACATTTTCACCCCTAACCCTCTGTCAGTGACATTCCCTGTCATGTCATTTACCTGAAGGTTTGTGAACCTCTGGCAAGTTGCGGGGAGGCAGTGAGCAGGGGAAAGCAGCAGGGATTCACTGGCTCACCAGCCTCCCTTCTGTTCTAACAGTGACCAACAGTGGAAAGAGGAGGAAAGCTATCAATGCCATTTTGGGGAATCATATTTGAATGATTACCTTGTGCCAGGTACCTTGTGTCTCCCTTTCCCAAGCCCTTGACTCCCAGGTCAAGTGGGAGAAGTCTTATAATTCTTTTATGTCTCTGAATCTTGTCTCCATAATCAAACTAGAAATTACACATAGGACATATTTCCTTATCTTCTTGACTCTCTCTATCAAATGTTGACCTACACACCTATAAATATCCCCAGAGAGATATATATCATTCCCTGGGTAAGGAAAACTATCATTGCCATTGTCAGTAGTGAGACTCCATAATCACTATCAAGAATCACTACCTTTACCACACCATCAACCATCATAGCAAATCCTGCTCTCCTCACGATGCCTTTAATGATAATTGTAATTTATGGAGCACCTAGTATGTGTCAGATACTGAAACAAGGGCTTTCCATGTATATCTTAATAGAATTACCTAAAGTCCATGTTCTTAATAAACAACCCTGTTCCAGCCCTGGTCCAGGAGTGTAAAATCCTCCTTTTGCTGGGAGCATTTGCATCTGCTGTTGCTGTGTTTTTGCCACTGTGAACACTGCACACAGACAGGCCCTAGAAGATCATACCAGGGTGTGTGAGAGCCCCTGGGGTAGCAGCACAGACCTGGGAAACTGAGCTGGGCACCAAGCCTGCCAAAGGTCTCAGCTCTGCCTATGAGCTAAGGGCTGGCCATGACCTTGGAACCAGGAGCTGGCATAATCAGAAACTCAGTGAGACTCCACTAGAAGACCGGGACTTTAAAAAGTGCTTCAGTCTCCTGTCAAAACTCTTGGATGGAGCCGATGAGAAGTCCACAGGCTGCAGGGAAATGGCACCTGCTCCCAAAACCACAAGTCCATTAGTGATACAGAAGCCAGCAAAGAAAGAGAGAGAACTGGCTGGATCCTGAAGTCAGTTGGGGGAGAGGAAAGGATGACAAGGGATTTGCCTATGGCCAGACTTGACTCAGACAGGTACTGGTGAGGAGACTGTCACAGAGGAGCGCTCAAGGTCTTGCACATGCCTGTACCCAGCACTCCTTTATATTCTACAGGGCTGTCATCAGGTGACTCATCACTGAAACTACCCCATGCCTATCCCAGTGCAAACCTGCCTGGAATCAGGCACACACCTACAGAGGCCAGGGAGGTCCAGGAGGTCTAAGACATGAGTCAATGTGACACGAGCTCCTGGAGCCCCCCAGTGTGCCAGACATTAGCCCTTTCGTTGAAGGACTGTGAGGAGGCCCAGGCAGTACACCAAAGGGCAGCCGGGGTGCTGGAGCACTTGGAGGTCTCAGGGCCACTACAGCTGTGCCATTGTGTACTGACTGCACATCAGCCCCAATTATACCCTGGCACACAGCACTATGCCTAGTACATAGTAGGTGTTTATTGAGCACACAAATGAGAGGATGAAAGGTCCCTGCCCTATAGGCATTCACAGTCTAGCAGGGGAGACATGGCACACTGCAAACCCATGAAAAATCTTCCCCAGTGGTAGCCTTGGATTTTGGCCATTGGATACCTTGTGGTAGCGAAGTACTTCCAGGACCAGGTGGAGGGTGGTGCATGGTGGGTGGTGTGAGCACAGGCTGCAGGGGAATACTGTGTGCATGCATGCACAGGGCTCAGCTGACCCAGGAGATCTGGTGAACCACATGACTCAGGACAGGGCGGCAGGCTGAAGGAAGGGTGGGGTGACCTGGGAAAGTGCCAGTGAACCCACAGGGAGCCAGTCTCAAACCTGCCTTCCTGCTTCCCTCCCTCCATCCAGTTTACTGCTCCAGGCAAAGGCCGCTGCAGTTCACAGACAAGCAACAGCTTTGATGGCATCTGAAACTTAAGTCATAAAGATCAAAGTGGGATAAAGCTAGAGTAAGTTTCTGAGTACCAAAAATAAGTAACATCTCAGAGATTACGTTAAAAAGTAGAGGCAGCTCAGTGCAACAGAAGGAGCTTGAGCCTCAGCATTAGACAAATCTGAGCTACAATCCTCCCTTAGCCATTCTAGCACCTACGCTTCGCAAGCCTCAGTTTCTTCTTTAATCTGGGCGCTGGAGGTGGTGTGTGTAGGGGTCCTGGCTCATTTAGCCAGGGCTCAGTGAAGGGTAGGTAGGTGTGGCCCTGTCACAGTCACTGCACAGTCCTTGACCATAGCTGTGAAGGGCTCTGGACAACCAGATGCTAAATGCCACTGGGACCTGCATACAGGGAGAAAGTCACTCATCTCTTCTAATATTGGAGATTGTGACTACCTACTAAAATTGCCCCAAGCAACATTCTCTGCAGAGAAGAAAGAACAATGTGGTGTGACTGGTCCTTCCAGCCTCAGTGGAACAGCCACACAGTATTTCCCTCTATCAGCTCTCCTCCTGTATCAGGTTCTTGGCCAGGGCGAGAGGGAATGAGAGGAGAGGAAGATCCAGTCCCTGCACCCCCAGAAATGTAGAATCTTGCAGGGCCAGATTCTCATGAGCAATGGCATGCCATGATGCCAAGCCTCACCAGGTCCAGGCCACAGCCGGAGCTGCCGAGTTCAGGCTGTTTGTGTGGTGACCTCTCAGACTTAGTCACTGTCCCCACCACTCCCGGCTTTAGTTGCATCATTGCACTCTCACTTATGCCACTAATATTCACTGAAGCCTGCTCTGTGGTAGGGCCCAAATACAACAGAACGTGGCCTCCGCCTGCATGAAGCCTCAGTCACATGTACCAGTCGGTCCCAGTGAAAGGGCAATTCATTCTTTCCTGTTTTGTGATTGTGTGTCTGCCTCCCCACCAGACCATGTGCTCCATGGAGCAGGGGCTGTGTCTGTCCTGATCCCTGTCGGCTGTGTCCAGAGCCTGCTCCAAAGCCTCCTCCAGAGAGGGTGCTCCGTTGACTGAACAGCTCCCTGAGGAGGAGTGTGACTGACAGCACCCTGGGAACCCAGAGGAGGAAGTCACAACACTAAGGGATAGCCAAGAAAGGGCTCCTGGCAGAGGCTGTGGGTAGAGTCTGTACAGGACAGAAAGAGGCAGGGCTGGAACAAGCAAGGGTGTGGCAGTAGGAATGAGGCTGAGCTTTGCAGGAGTTCTGGGGAAGAGGGGTGGCAAGGTTAGCTGAGTGCAGGCCGGGAAGAGTTCAGGTGCTGCCTCTTGGGGTCTTGGGGTCTCTCTGCCTCTCTACATAGCTCTTAGTTTCCCCTAATCCCAGGGTTCTCACTTCCTCATCCCCTTACCTTCCAACAAATCATCAAGAAGTCCATGGATAAGGGACCCTGAGGGCAGCAAGGGAGGTGGCGAGAACTCTGGTTGTCTGAGTCTAAGACCTTCCTCTGATGAAGACCCAGCTCCAATTACCTTTCCCACCTAGCATGGCCAGAGAAAGTACAAGACGCCCAGTCAAATTTGAATTTCTGATAAACAGTGAATAATTCTTTAACATAACAGATATGTGGGACATATGCTTATACTAAAAAGTTATTCATTGCTAATCTGAAATTCAAATTTAACAACATATACTGTATTGACATTTGCTAAACCTTGCAAACCCTCCCCTTTTCAGTATCTGTCACTCACCCCTGCCCTGAACCCCCAGGAACAATCAGAGGTTGTGGGCCCCCTGAAACATACTCAGTGAAACAGAAATTCAGAGCTGTGAGGAACACTGAAGCTTATCTAGCCCCATTGCTCCCCACATAAGTGGACTAGGAGGCCGAGGCCCAGAGGGAGCAGGCACTGGCAGGTCCTTGGGCACCTCTCAACAACTTGACTGGAATTTGGGCCTCCATGACAGCAGGAGGACCCTCCGTTGTGGCCTTCTTAGGAAAGGCCAGGGACCTCCTGTTCATCATTCTGGGGCAAGGCAAGGCAAGGAGTCTCTAGGTTTCTGCCCTGACCCTGGGCTGTGGTTTCCTGGATCTTGACACCCCCAAGTGAGTCACCTCCACCTCCCAGGCTACATCTGACGCAGTGCCAAGGCCCTGGGACTCCTCAGCTCTTACCTGGCTCCCAGGCTGGAGAAGTCAAGTGGGCAGAGCTGGGGTGGCTCTTGGGCAGGACTTCGCGGGAGGGACTAGACCTCGTGGGAGGCTTATTTACCCGCAGTCCTCCTCAGGCCCCAGTAATGGCCCAGTCAAGGGCAGCCCTCAGACACCCAGTGGTGCAGCCAGGAGCAGTGGCTCCTGCCTGTAATCCCAGCACTTTGGGAGGCAGAAGTGGGCAGATCACTTGAGGTCAGGAGTTCAAGACGTGCTTGGCCAAAACGGTGAAACCCCGTCTCTACTAAAAATACAAAAATTATCTGGGTGTGGTGACGGGAGCCTGTAATCCTAGCTACTTGAGAGGCTGAGGCAGGAGAACTGCTTGAACTCGGGAGGTGGAGGTTGCAGTGAGCCGAGATCGCACCACTGCACTTGCACTTCAGCCTGGGTGACAGAGCAAGACTCCGTCTCAAACAAAAAAAAGGAGAAACTCCCAACGGTGCAGCTAGAGCTGAGGAGAAGGTGGAGTGCCTGGTGGCAGGGTGGGGTACATGGGTCATGGGGGGACGTAGACTTGATTAAAATCATTCAGCCCATCAGGCCTGCAGGGGTCTTCTGTCAAGCGGCCATTCCCCGCTCCCCACTGAAGGTGCCCATCCCTCTGGGCTCTGTTTCTTCATCTCATCTTTCCATCGTTATGTATTAGTTTGCTTATTGTCAATGTCTAGTTCAAACATAAATCCTGTTCACTGTTTCGAGATCATAGAACAGTACCTGGCTCAACAAGCTTTGTGGAAATTGCCCTTACTGCATTTCACCTTGTGTGGAACATGGCCCCTGATGCCACAGTCCCCCACCATCCCATGAGCATCTCAGCATCTGCCAGGAGACTGGCTGTGTGCAGAGCTTTGTGTTCCCCGAGTCCAGGCTCCGGTTCCCTCCTCTGATTACAGCCCAGCCTGGGTCCTGGGACTGAGAAAGTAACAGCACAGGGTTGGGATGAACTGATAGACAGTGGGTTTAGGGCGCTGCTCAGGGTGGGGCTCTCACCTGCCTGCCCCAGTGCTTCCACCTGAACCACACAAGCCCATAGCACCTAGGCGTGGCCCAGGAGCTCAATCCCAGGCCCACACTGAGCTGACCCCTCCCAGCCAATTGGGCTGAGGGTACAGCACTGAACCAGGAGCTGATGACCTATTTGCCTTGGCTTGTGACCTGCCACATCCCTAGGCCTTGCTGGGCCTGGCTCTGTCTGTCTGTACAGTGATGGCTCCGGGCTGACAGTCTCTGAGGCCTGCCAGCTCAGCCCACCCATGGCTTCTTCCTACCCCTTATCTACCTCTACACCTTTGTGCCAGCCATTCCTGCATTACCCTGGGGGTACTCCTGACCCAAGGACCTTAGACCCTCCCCTTCACCCTAGTCAGACCCTTTGCTGACCCTTCTCTGGGACCCAAGTCCTGGTCCTATCTGTCCTGGGGACCATGGACAGTTGGTGCCAAAGGGCTGTCCCCAGGATATTTGGGATACTTTAAAGTCATCCAGTAAAATGTCATTCAGGGAAAATCTATCCACATTTACCTGGCTCCAGCCCTCTAACCAATCCCAATAGCTCCTTTGGGATGTCTGCTCCCCTGACAGGTCCAAAGCTGAACTCTTTATCTTTCCCCAGACCTGCTCCTCCTGTCTCAACCTCAGCAAGAGCATCACCAACCAGCTGGTCACCTGAGCCAGGAACCCAGGAGTCACCAAGCCTCCTCTCACTTTCTGCCTGCCTTCCTTCCATCCTTAACTAAATCCTGGCCACCCCTCTGGGCTATCCTGGGGACTGTCCACCTCTCACCTTCCGCAGAACTGCCCAACTTCATCCTTCATCTTTTCCTCCTGAACCTCGAAAGCAGAGGGCTCTTTGACACCGCTGTCTGCCTTCAGTCCATGCTTCATGCAGCAACCAGAGAGGGACCCTGCTGGCAACACACCCAGCCTTGTCACTCCCCTGCTCAAAACCCTTCCATGGTTCCCACTGCCCTCTGGATAAGGTCCGGCTCCTTGGCCTGGCATTTGAGGCCTTCCAGGCTCTGGACCCTGCCAGCATTATCAGCTCATCTCATGTGGCTGTTCCACTGGTGGCCAAGCATCCTCCAGCTCTCAGCTGTGGCTCACGATGTTCCCTCCACCTAGGAGGCCTCTTTTCTTCCAAATCTTTAGGTTCCTCCACCCTGAATCATCTGGAGAGTACGCTGTGGGAATCAACTCCTTACTTAGGAAGGCTGGATAAACAAGGCTTTTCTCAGGGTGCATGTGTGTTTTTAGACTCAGTCAACATTTATCTATTTATTCAGGTACTCAGCCTTTCAAAAAGGATTTGAGGTGGGCTATTCAATATTGATTGCATGCCACCATGTGCAGCAAAGCCCAGTGTGTGCACACACACACTCATTCGCACACAAGGCCAGGGCACCATGAGAACCAGGAACCAGGCAGAAGCTTGCAAAGGCCTCATGGGGCCAGTGTGAGTTAGGATGAGGCACCTGGATTCAGAGGGAGGCCCGCCTGGCTCAGGGTAACACAGACAGATACGGGGTTGGGGGTTCAAATCTGGGGTTTTCTGAGCCCAGTTCACAGGGCTGCCCCTGGAGGACTGAAGCCCGGCCCTGTCTTTAAAAAGTTCCTTGGTTATATGTAGGCAGGGGCTCTGGAAAATTAAACAAAGCCCACCGGGCAGCTCACCTTCCCCCAGGGTGCTCAGTACCCCATCTTATTTAGCCCCCTAGGGTCAGGGAGGAAGCAGGACCTGGAGATGGGGGGAGATTCGGAAGGATAGGAGGTAGTAACAGAGGCAGCAAAGGTTGCCGGCTGGGGAAGTAGACCCATAGCTTCCCTCCATGGCCCCTGCTTGCATTTCCTTTCACTTTTGCCTATGTCAGCTTCAAGATCTGTTCCTCTTTTCTTCTGCAACATTGCTGGCTGGGGGCAGGCTGGGGCGAAGACTGTGGTAGTTGCTCAACCTCTAGGTTCTCATGGGAGAGAACCTAGGCCCCAGCCAAGTGGCAGCCCTGTGGGCACCACAGACTCCAGAGTTCCCAGCATGCTTTCCGGCCCTTTTCTCCTCCTCTGTACCCGCAGCTAGTCTGTGAGCAGGTATCACCACACGCTTTCCGCGGGGAGGAAACCAAGGACCAGAGCATTGGTGACAGAGCAAGGACTCCATCCCTTTGTTCTCAGAAGCTAAAATCCTCCCTCTAGAAAGTATCCCAGGTGTGGTTTGGCATGGTGGCTCACACCTGTAATCCCAGCACTTTGGGAGGCCGAGGCAGGCAGATTACCTGAAGTCAGACCAGCCTGGTCAACAAGGTGAAAACCCATTTCTACCAAAAATACAAAAGTACAAAATTAATAAAAATACAAAATTAGCTGGGTGTGGTGGTGGGTGCCTGTAATCCCAGCTACTTGGGAGGCTGAGGCGGGGAGAATTGCTTGAACCTGGGAGGCAGAGATTGCAGTGAACCGAGATCGCGCCATTGCACTCCAGCCTTGGCGACAGAGTGAGACTCGCCTCAAAAGAAAGAAAGAAAGTATCCCAGGTGCTATCTGCTTGTATTCTCTGATAGCCTGGCACAGTAACTGAGTTCAGAAATATGTGTTGGCATCAGAGAGGGCCGCTGAGAAGGGGCCTCACCTCTCTGCACCCTCCAGGCATGGAGGCACCAATACTCAGTCTTGACCTCCATGGGTTGTTTTAAATCCTGGGCTCCTCTGCAGTTTCACACATGGGGCATGGGACATGGAGGCCAGCTCGGTGGGACTCTCCAGGCAGTGGGGAGCATGGACGGGGACAAAGATTCTAGTTTCATCTTTTGCAGCCAAAAGGTGGGGCTGGCCTGGCCCACTTCTTGGTGACCCTAACTGACCCCAACACTGAGTGGCTGGGAACTGACCCAGGCTGAGCTGAGGCAGCTGTCAAAGCAGCCCTAAAATTAGCCCCAACAGGGATAGGGAGGGGGATCTGGCCCAGGCTTCAGGCTTCAAGATGGAAGAGATCAGCCAGAGTTTTGGCAGTGACCTACCTGGAGGCTGGGAGGGGAGATTCACAAGCTAGGATGAATATTGTTCAGAAGGGGGATCGACTGGCAGGAGGTGCCCCTGCTAGTTTCTTGGATCCTATGTGGCTCCCAGCCCCAAGCCCTTCAGAACCCTGAGAGGAACCAAGGAGAGACCTCACTATTTATGTTCTCCTAGAACAGGACTGAGGGGGCCAGCCTGTCCTCCCAAGGCTGAACTGGATAACCTCACACCTTAGCATCAGCTCCCAAGAGCAGAGGAGGAGCCAGGAGGCGCGTTAGCCTGATGGATAGAGGCGTGGATTGGAGACACCTGGGACAGGCTCAAAGCCTCATCCTGTCCAGGGATGCAGCTCCACCGACTTTCCTCTCCTTTGCCTCGGTGCTCTGAAAATCTTATTTAAAATGCAGAGCCTGGCTGTGTGGTACCTCATGCCTATAATCCGAGCACTTTGGGAGGCCAAGGAGGGAGGATCACTTGAAGCCGGGACTTTGAGATCAGTCCTGGCAATATAACAAGACCCCACCCCGTCTCTACAAAAAACTTAAAAAAAAATTAGTTGGATGTGGCGTCACGTGCCTATAGTCCCAGCTACTTGGGAGCCTGAGGCAGAAGCATTGCTTGATCCTGGGAGTTCGAGGCTGCAGTGCGCTATTGAGTATAATTGTACTACTGCACTGGAGCCTGTCACTGACAGAGCAAGACCCCATCTCTGAAAAAAAAAACAAACAAAATCAGGGCTAGTCGCAGTAGCTCATGCCTGTAATCCCAGCACTTTGGGAGGCCAAGGCGGGCGGATCATGAGGTCAGGAGATGGAGACCATCCTGGCTAACACGGTGAAACCCCGTTTCTACTTAAAAAAAAAAAGCCAGTCGTGGTGGTGGACGCCTATAGTCCCAGCTACTCAGGAGGCTGAGGCAGGAGAATGGCATGAACCAGGGAGGTGGAACTTGCAGTGAGCCAAGATCACGCCACTGCACTCCAGCCTGGGCGACAGAGCAAGACTCCGTTTCAAAAAAAAAAAAAAAAAAAAAAAAAAAAAAAAAAAAAAAAAACAGATCATGATTCAGAAGATCTGGGATCAGGTATGAGATTCTTCAAGATTCTAACAAGGTCCCAGATGGCCTGCAGATCACACTATGAACATGAAACTCATTTCCCGGGCAGCTTGGGTGGACCCCAAGGCCAGGGCCCCGTCTTCTCCTGTACACAGGTATCCCTACCACAGGTAACCCCAACTCCCATCTGCAGTACAGCATGGCATGAGCATATGGGCACCGAATATACTAGGTGGCTGGCTGCTTTATTGTAGGTTCCTGCATGGGCAGTAGGTGTGTGTGGTAGTCCCTGGACCTCTGTGTCTACTGCATGTCTCTTGTTACATGTGCAAAAAGTGTACAAAGATGCACGTATACAATAATGATGAAATAAAAATAGCTAAAGTTTAAAAAATAGCTAATCTTTATTGAGCACTATGCCCAGGGAAAGTACTAGGAATGTTACATTCAGTATCTTATTTAATTCTCATAACAACCCCTGTGAGATGAGAAAACTGAGGCTCAGAGAGGTTAAGTGACTTGCTCAAAGTCACACAGCTGTTAAGTGGTAGTCAGGACTGGAATATGCATGCACACCCGTGCACCCAGTGCACCCATCTTGGTGCCTGTGAGCTTGTGGGCATGTGTGCTGTTGAGTGGGCACAGGTGATGCAGGAGGTGAGCAGCAGCAAGGATGGGGTGGGTGGGGTAACAGCCATGCACGATGATTCAGAGTGTGAGCTTTCCATAGGTAGGGAGACAGGAGACCCAGGTGGAGGGAGACACAGGCAGGAGCCGGCAAGTCTGGGCTTGAGTCTTCATGCTGCAGGGTCAGCTTTGACTTCTTTCTTTGTGAAATGAGTGTGATAATATTTGCCTCATGAGGCTCTGCTATGAGGAAGAAATGCGATAGTAACACAAAGTGTGCCACGCGGGCCTGCCTGGCACAGAGTAGGCACTCAAGATGTGTAAGCTGGTCCTTCCTTCCCCTAGGGACTGAACTGCTTGGGAGTGACTTGTGCCCTGACTGGTAGCAGCCAGCTCACTGGATTAAAGGAGGCATCCTGGGGAGGGCTGGGGATGAGTGGTGCAAAGGCATGGAGGGTGGAGGGGGTTGCAGCTGAGGGAGCACCCAGAGAGGGACCGACATTGGAACACAGCTCAGAGCCTGGCCCACCACCTTTGCTTGGCAGAGACAGGAGAAGCTGCAAAGCTGGAGATGCCCCAACTGTGAAGATGCCCTCTCAGGAAAGCAAACACCCTGTCCCTTGACTCAGCCCTCAGCTATGCCAGACACATCAGCCCTCACGGTCTTGCAGGCCATGTCCACTGGACACCAGATCTCCTCTGGGCTGGGCCAGACAACATTTAGGCTGGGCCTTTGGAAGCGCCCAGTGACTCACTTACCCTTCCTCCACCCACAACCCGATCTTGCTCCTGGAGTTGGAGTCCCTCTGAGGCTGCCCACACATGGGTGGCTCCCAGAAGGCAGAGCCGTGAGGCATCACCAGGCAGACCCTTATCCCTCAACAAATCCACTGCCTAAGCCCCTCCTCGTGGGTGGTGAGCTGCCTCCTGCAGGGCTCTGTAACAAGCAGGTGGTTGCCTGGGTGAGTGTCAGTCTCACCTGGGACCCGGAGTGGAGGGGCACTTAGGTGGATCCCCCAGGCCATCCAGAAGCAGGTGCTGGGAGTGGAGCCCCAGGCACAAAGTTGCTGAGAACTGGCTTGCCATGGGAGGCTGGGTTAAAGTGCTGGAGGACCAGAAAGCTTACAGCATCCACCTCCTTCATCTTCCACGTGAGGAGTCTCAGCCCAAGAGAGGGCCATCACCAGGCTGGGATCATCTGCAGAAGGCACAGATCCCACCTCAGCCACCCATCCACGTTGCTGATGCGAGAACGTCCCAGAGGTAACTGTGGAAGGGTGGCTCTGGCGCCTCCGTGTGGCAGCAGGGGAGAAAGGCAGGGCTGGGCAGAGGTGGATGGGCATCTCTGGGTGGGGTGAGTCCAGTGTAAGATGCGCTTCCTGGGTAATAGGGTGAGGGCTTTCTCCACTTATACACCCTCCATCTCTACCGATCACTCCAATCCGGTATCCACCTCCCCCACCAGACCGGGAGCCGCCACCAGACCGGGTAGGGCAAGGTCAGATCCATCATATCACTACAGCATGCTGGGAGGGCATTGTGAGGGTTTGAGGAAGTGGTTTGAGTGGAATTGAATTCAGTATAAATGAAAGGAAACAGTGTGGAATGTGGACAAAGACAAACAAAATGTTCATCGAATCAATGTGTGTAAAAGCAGAAACTGTGTTGGTAATTGTTGAAGTGTGTGATGGGGGCACAGGGGTTCATTATACCGTTCAATTCATTTTTGTGTGTGTTTGAAATATTTTGAAATGAAAGAATTAATAGAAAACATAAAGGTCCAGCAATAGAAATCTAAATAAGTTGTGATGCAGCTGTGCAAAGGAATAATGTCTACAGATATTAAAAATGCTGCTGTTGTTTTTTTATGTTTAATTATTTATCACAACTTTATCGATATGTAATTTATATACTATACAATTCACCATTTAAAGTATACAATTCAGTGGCTTTTAGTAAATACACGAAGTTTTGAACCAGGACAGTCAATTTTATAGCATTTTCATCTCCCCCTAACAAAACTCCATGCCCATTAGCTGACAACTCTTCATTTCTCCCCAGACCTCCCCACACCCCCCAGCCTATACATTTACTTTCTGTCTCTATAGATTTGTCTATTCTGGATATTTTATATGAATGGAGTCATACAATATGTGATCTTCTGCATCTGGATTCTTTGATTTAGCATAATGTTTTTAAGGTCCATCTATGTTGTAGCATGTATCAGTACTTCATTTCTTTTTCTGACTGAATCATATTTCATTGTATGGATATATCACATTTTATTGATCCATTCATTCATTGGTGGACATTTAGGTTGTTTCAATTTTTTAAGCTATTATAAATAATGCTGCTGTGAACATTCATGTACAAGTTTTGTGTGTGGACACATGTTTTTATTTCTCTTGAATATATACCTAGCAGTGAAATTTCTGGGTCTTATGGTAACCTATGCTTACCCATTTGAGGAACTTCCAAACTGTTTTCCAAAGGTGCTGCACCATTTTACATTCCCACCAGCATTGTATGAAGGTTCCGATTCGCCACACTTTGTTATTATCTGTCTTCTTTATCCTAGCCTTCCCAATGGGTGTGGCACATGTAATTTTTAATGACATGGGGAAAATATCCATGGTATAATGTTAGATTTTTAAAAGCAGTCTTTAGAACTATTCATACAATGTAATCTCAACTCTGTAAAATTCATATGTCTACAGAAACCAGACTCAAAAAAAAATCTACCAAAATGTTAATATGATTATCTGTGACAATTTGGGGTGATTTTTATTCTTTCCTAAATTTTTTACAATTTGGACATGTATCGATGGCATAGAAAACCAATATTATAAAAGAAGGTAAAGAAAAATGATAAATATTAATAGAAAGGTAATGCAAGTAAATTAAGATAAACATGAAAATATATTAAATGAAGCTGATTAAGGATCTGTGTGCAGGACCACGGCCTGGGCACTTGGAGGAGTATGGTTGGAGAAGCAGAAGAGTCAGGCCATTGATTCTGGGGCATGAGGGTCTGCAGAAAAGGAGCAGTCACTCTCACTGGGAGTGAGGCAAGGCTTCATTGGAAGAGGCAACTCTACAACTGGCTGCATCTGAAACAAGTGGAGAGATGGGCAGGAGCTGGGGGCATCCCGAGTCCAGATATACCAGATGCAACCCTGATCTCTGTGCACACAAGCCACTGGGGTTGCAGCAAGGGCATCAATATCTCTAAAGGCACAGACAGGGGACTGAGTGAACCTGGCTCTGCCCTAACTTGAGGTGACTGACCTAGCCCTATGCATTGAGGATGAGTCTCCTTACCTTCAAAATGGCCCTGATAACCTCTCTTGAGGGTTGTTGTGAGGCTTGAGTGACATAGGACTGTGCAGGAGTTCCGGCACAGGCCTCTCCCACAACAGGTGAGTGATTTGCTGCAAGGATACAGGGAGAAACAAGCTAACTCTAATGCTGGGGTGATGTCAAGGGAGGTTTGGCGGGGAGCAACCCTGAGCTGGGCTTTGAAGGATGGAGGCTGGTAAAGGAGGAGCTATTCCAGGCAAAAGTATCTGGGATAGGCCTGCTTGGAGGTGGGGTGCTGGAGACGGGGGTGCCCAGCCTGTTCACAATAAGGAGTAACAACAGTAAAGATACAAATAGTCTCCTGGGAGAGAGGCCAAGCCACCTCGTTATCTACTTTACCAGCTAAGCCCAGAGAGGGTGGAGCAGGCCCAAGGTCGGCTGGGGAGATCCTGGCCTCAGCTTTCCAGCAGAGGGCTCTTCTGCAGAAAGTGAACCCAGGATAGGAGGCTGCCATGGGAGTCAGGGATTTGAACCCCAAATTTCAGGTGGTATCTGAGCTCTGTGTGTCCTTCCTACGCACCTCTCAGGGAAGTGGCTTTCCTGGTATCATGGAGTTGGAATAGAGGAAGGGAATAGTTTTATTTTCTTCTTTTGCTGCTCTGTTTTTCCCAGTCCTCTACACTGGGCAAGTACAAGCTTTGTTATTGCAGAAAATGGCACAGGCTGCTGTTGCTGTTTTTTAAAGAACATTTTCAGGATGAGTTTCCTAGACCTTGCAAAATGTCAGTGTTACAAAATCCTGCAATTTATTGTCAGACATTTCTGGATAAAGGTATCTGGAGAGATATAGCAAATATAGCAAGGTATTAACAATTGATGCTTGTAGGCAAAAAGTATGCCATTGCTCATGATACTACTCTTTCAATTTTCCATAGATTTAAAGTTTTTAATGTTTTTTTGGGAAAAAAAGCAACATATAAAACCATACACACAATGGGAACCAAAAATTGGAAAGAGAGAACACCAAACAATAAAACAAAATCTTTGTGACCTTGAGTTAGGCAAAGATTTTATAAATACAGTATCAGAAACATGATCTATAAAGGAAAAATATTTGTAAATTGGACTTCATCAAAATTAAGAACATTTTCCTTTTGAAAGAAACTATTGGGAGAATGAAAAGACATGCTACTAACTGGGAGAAACTATTGCAGTACACATATCCAAGAAAGATTTGTATCTACAATATAGAAAGAACTCTCAAAACTCAATAATAAGAAAACAAACCACCCAATTATAAAAAAAGAAAGGAGGCAAAATATTTGAACAGATATTTCACCAAGAAGGTGTATGGATAGTAAATAGGTACATGAAAAAATGTTCAAACATATCATTACCTACTAGGAAAATGAAAGTTAAAACCACAACGAGATACCACTACACATCTATTAGAGTGGCTAACATTAAAAAGACTGACCATACCAGGTGTTGGTGACAATCTGAAGCAACTGAAACTCTCACACACTGCTGGTGGGAATGCATAATGGGGGAATCACTTTGGAAAACAGTTTAGCAGCTTCTTAAAAATTAAAACACAAACCTTCCATATAATCCAGCCACTCCACTTCTAGATATTTACTCAAGATAAATCAAATCATATATCCAAAGACTTATACACAAATGTTCAAAGCAGCTTTATTTGTAAAGCAGCTTTATTTGTAATAGCCTCAAACAGGAAACAACCCAAATGTCCATCAACAGGTGAATCGATAAACAAATTGTGGCATAGACATGCAATGGAATACTACTGAGCAAAAAGTAATGAACTGGTCGATAACTTCTGGAATGGTGGCATGAGCAGCTCTGCAAACCTTCCAGACCTTCTCTCCAGCAGAACAAGTAAAACTGCTAAAAGTTATACATACATAATTATCTATTTATATCTATATTGATATCTATTTATATCTATATTGATATCAATATAGATGTATGTTCCTGGGAATTGTCCTAAGGGCATACAGCAGATGAAGAAACATTTATTCAAGAAAACCTACTAAATTTCAGTAAGAATAGTAAGACTCTGGGACATTTGAGCTACAACTCTCTCCTTCCCTGACCCCGTGCACCTCCAGCTCAGCATGATGGAAACTCCACTTCAGGCAGATGAAGCCAAGAATGCGGGGCTCCTTCTTCTCTGAGATCCCAATCCTCTCAGCTCTGTGTTGCTGGAAAAATTTGTTAGCCACCGGCAAAAGAACAAAGTTGAAATCTTACTTTATTCCATATGCAAAAATTAACTCAAAATGGATCAAAGACCTAAATGTAAAAGATAAAACTATAAAACTCTCAGAAGAAAACATAGGGGTAAATCTTCATGACCTTGGATTTGGCAATGTATTATTATTATTATTATTTTTTCTTTGAGACAGAGTCTTGCTCTGTTGCCCAGGCTGGAGTACAGTGGTGCAATCTCGGTTCACTACAACCTCCGCCTGCCAGGTTCAAGCGATTCTCATGTCTCAGCCTCCCAAGTAGCTGGGACTACAGGCATGTGCCACCACACCCAGCTAATTTTTGTATTTTTAGCAGAGACGAGGTTTCACCATGTTGGCCAGGCTGATCTTGAACTCCTGACCTCAAGTTATCCACCCACCTTGGTCTCCCGAAGTGCTGGGATTATAGGCATGAGCTCCCACACCTGGCCTGGCAATGTATTCTTAGAATACCAAAAGCACAATAAAGGCTGGGCGCAGTGGCTCAAGCCTGTAATCCCAGCACTTTGGGAGGCCCAGACGGGCGGATCACAAGGTCGGGAGATCGAAACCATCCTGGCTAACACGGTGAAACCCCGTCTCTACTAAAAAATACAAAAAATTAGCCGGGCGAGGCGGCGGGCGCCTGTAGTCCCAGCTACTCGGGAGGCTGAGGCAGGAGAATGGCGTGAACCCGGGAGGCGGAGCTTGCAGTGAGCCGAGATCGCACCACTGCACTCCAGCCTGGGTGACAGAGCAAAGACTCCGTCTCAAACAAACAAACAAACAAACAAACAAAAAACAAAAGCACAATCAACAACAAGAATGTGGGGAAATATTTGCCAATTATATATTGGATAAGGAATTTGTATCTAAAATATATAAAGCATGGTTATAGGCTGGGGGCTATGGCTCACAACTGTAATCCCAGCACTTTGGGAGGTCGAGGCAGATGGATCAATTGAGCCCAGGAAGTCAAGGCTGCAGTGAGTGATGACCATGCCACTGCACTCCAGCCTGATAAAGCAGAACCCTGTCTCTACATAAATAAATAAATAGAATAAAAAGACAAAGATACCAAGAACCAAATGTAATGAATGCACATTGACTGGATCTTGAATTCCTCCTCTATACTCCCCAAAACTCCCCAAAATAGCTGTAAAATCAATTTTGGGAAAGTTGGGAGAAATAGGAGTATGGGCTGGATATCAGATGATAGTACGGAATTATTGTTTTTCTTACTATTATGATCGTGGTTATGTATGGCAAATCTTTGGAGCTGCACACCCAGGTGTTGGGGGTCATCCAGTGTCATGGTATCTGTGACTGCTTTCAAATGGGTTCAATTTTTTTCTTTGAGACAGGGTCTCACTCTGTTGCCCCAGCTGTAGCGCAGTGGCGTGATCTTGGCTCACTGCAGCCTTGACCTCCCAGGCTCAGGTGATCCTCCTGCCTCAGCCTCCTGAGCAGCTGGGACCACCATGCCCAGCTAATTTTTGTATTTTTAGTAGAGACAGAGTTTCGCCACGTTGCCCAGGCTGGTCTTGAACACCTGGGCTCAAGCAATCTGCCTGTCTCAGCCTCCCAAAGTGCTGGGATTACAAGGATGAGCCACCACACCTGGCCCTAGTTCAAATTTTTAAAAATGACAAAGCAATGAAGCAAATAAGACAAAACATTAATTGTTGAGTCTAGAAGAACGTATGGGTGCTAACTTGCTTATTGTATACTTTTTTCCTTTGTATTTGAACATTTTATTTTTAAAAAAATCAAAGGGAGGCTGGGCACAGTGGCTCACGCCTGTAATCCCAGCACTTTGAGAGGCTGAGGTGGGTGGATCGTTTGAGGTCGGGAGTTTGAGACCAGCCTGGCCAACATGGTGAAACACCATCTCTACTAAAAATACAAAAATTAGCTGGGCATGATGGCGCGTGCTTGTAATCCCAGCTACACGGGAGGCTGAGGCAGGAGAATCGCTTGAGCCTGGAGGTGGAGGTTGCCGTGAGCCAAGATCACACCACTGCATTTCAGTCTGGGTGACTGAGTGAGGCCGTGTCTCAAAAAAAAAAAAAAAAAAAAAAAAAAATCAGAGGGAAACATGAAAAAACAATCACCTGCTGGGTACACAACAGAGCTTCTCTGGGTTCAGGAAATGTAGAAAGAAGCCTGAAGTTGGGGGGTGGGCAGCCCATGTGGGGCCAAAATCTGGAGCCCTTGAGCTTCCCCCTAGAAGGAATATGCCCAGGGTGACTGGCAATGGGGAGGACCCCCTTTACCTGGCATCAACCCATGCCAGCAAGGTGCAAATAAGTGGCTTTCTATGCATTTTCTCATTTAATCCTCACCACATCCCATGAGTCAGGTACCATTATTATCCCCATCAGCTGAGGAACCTGAGTCTAGAGTTAAATATCTACTTAAAGATCCTTCTCCAATCTAAGGGCTGTGCCTGGGCTTCTTGGAGGCCAGGGAAGTCATAGGTTTGTGTCCCCTCAGATCAGCCTGTGGACAACCTGACCTAGCTCCTGCCCTGGGGGAAGAGGGGAGACTTTCAGGAACCAGGACCTCCACTAGGTAACCAGACCCAGAGGGAATGGGGTTGGAGTTTGAGGCAGGGGCTTTGTACCTGCCCAGACATTGAAGGTCAAGAAAGGAGGTAGGTGCATGGCAGGGAAATTCACACAAGCTGTGTTGGCCACAGGTACCCAGGGTTGTGATCTTTCAGACCTCGTATTCTGGCACTTCCTCTGCTATCCCCCCTCCTCTCCACACCTGTCACCCTCAAGCTTATACACACAAGCTCACTCTTCCATGCCTTCGCATAGGCTGTTCCCTGAGCCTGGAATACCCATGGCTAACAAGATGAATTACTATCATTCTTCAAGACCCATCTCCAAGTCCCTGGCTCTGAGCTTCCTCCCCAACCCTACTTTTTTCTATTAGATTATAATTGATTCTTGAGGGTCCCCAGGCCTGCACAGGACCCGGCCTAGGAGACAATGAGTGTTATATTGATGGCAATGCCTGTCTTTCTTGGCCCTGCGGTACTCAGGGACCTCCCTCGGCCCCGGACTTTCTGCTGTCACAACCTCCACATCCTGAGTGGTCACTCTCTGTGGGTCTTCTCCCTTCACATCTGGGGTCACAATTTCTTCTATATTCCCAGTGCCCACCATGGGGTGGCTCAGAGGTCCCACAGCGAGTGAAGGTTTGTGGTTGCATCTCTAGAGGGACTCATGTCACACTGACTGGACACCAGGTGGCGATGTCAGCCCAAGTAAGGGTTGGGAAGCCCCAGGCCCTAAGCCTCTGGCTCTGGTACAGCCTGGCACACAGAGATGGGGCGGAGTTGTCAAAGCCCCAAATTCCAGAGCTGCTTCTCCTCACCCCATCCAGTGCGCTCATGCCTGATTTTAAAGCATAGGATGTCAGGGTTGGATTGACAGTAGGAAGCCTTCAGTCCCCAGATGCAGAGAGGAATAGCCACCTTCACGAGTCCACACAGCTGAATCAAGAGAACTCAGATCAGAGGGGTCTAGGTGGGCAAGTGGCCAGCTAAGCACCAGTCATTTCCTCCAGACTCTGCCACAAAGGACTGTGTAATGGGACAGCCCCTTCCCTTCTCTGAGTCTGCATCCTTCTGCCTCATGTTGGTAGTGAGAGCTGAGAAAGTGGCCAGAGTGCCAGGTTCTGGTCCTAATTCTGGTTCTCGTGTGCTGCTGTGGCCTGTGCTTACTCCCCTGAACCTAAGGGACCTTGACTGTGAAATGGGGGCTGGACCCAAGAGCTCTGAGCTGCCAGGACTCCAGGATCTTCACTGGGTAGGAGAGGCCTGCGTGTGGGGCCAGTCAGCATCTTGGCCAAGGACAGGCTACTCTGGGAGCTGCCAGACGGAAAACATTTTCCGGGAGCCGGAAGGGCTGACAGAGCCAAGGGCCAGGCTGAGCAACCACAATGGACCCTTGTGTAGAGGTTTAGCTTGGACGCACCCACAGGCCCAGCCCCTGGGCTGGGGTGGACACTGCTTTCTGATCTGCTTCCAAACTCAGCTCCTGAACAACCCAACCTAGGTCTAGAGACGGGAGCATAAGATGGGCTCATGGTCCAGCTCCAGAGTGATGCTCACAGGCTTGGTGCCAGTGTCTGAATCTCTGGCATCAGCCTTTCTGGAATCCTCTTGCCTAAATAACCTTACACAAAATTCAACACCCAGCTCTCCAACCAGAAAGGAGCTCCAAGACCGCAGGGAGCAAGTCTTCTCCTCAAGCCAACTTAGGGACAGTTGGACCAGCCTGGACAGACAGTTGGACCAGCCCGGTTTGCTGAAGATCCTTGGCTAGGTGGTCCATCTGGGACACCTGGGCTCTAGTCCTGGCAGAGCCTTAGTTTCCTCTTCTGCTCATGGGAGGGAAGGAAGATTTTAATACTCGTTTAAGGGGACACAGATACTGGGGCGGGGGGGCTTCAAAAACATCTACACAACCCACCCCGCCACCACTCCCCCGCCCTGCCTCAGGAAGGATTCCACCCAAACCAATCCAGGCAGACCTGACTCATCCTCCCCTCTTCCTGCTCCTCCTGGAGCCTGAGGCTCTGCGCTGCCTCTAAAGCAGCCCTTGGGAAGCCATTCCAGACACCCTGTGGGCTGCACCAGTTTCCCCTTCTCTGGCTCCATGGTCTTGTATTCATCGCTCCTCAGGGAATGGGGTCCTGCTGGCCTAATGCTCACAGTCATCTCAGAAGCTGCTGCTGGGGTCTGTGATATCACCAGGCTCCCCAGGGGATGCTACGTCAGCCACCTCTGTGAGGTTCAGCAAACTGTCCTAAGCATGGAAGGAGATGATGCACATGAAGGGCCTGCACGTAAACTCTACTGCACCATGTAAAGCACAGTACTAGGATGAAGTGCTAATATTTACAAGATGGAATTAAAAGAGAAATGCAAGACTTTGTACTTGGATGGAATAAAAAAAAAAGGTTGAGGTCTCAGATGAAACGAATCCAGTGGGATGTGGCCAGCACAAAGGTAGAATTGATGTCTGGATGCATTAGCAGAGGCAGAAAGCCTCTGGACTCACTCAAGCCTGCTTTCACACCCTCATGCCTGTCTCTAGAAGCAGCCCCTTCAGCTCTGAGACTACCTTTTGCACACTGAGCTAAGACCAGCCTTTCGGCCGGGCGCGGTGGCTCAAGCCTGTAATCCCAGCACTTTGGGAGGCCGAGACGGGCGGATCACGAGGTCAGGAGATCAAGACCATCCTGGCTAACACAGTGAAACCCCGTCTCTACTAAAAAATACAAAAAACTAGCCGGGCGAGGTGGCGGGCGCCTGTAGTCCCAGCTACTCGGGAGGCTGAGGCAGGAGAATGGCGTAAACCCGGGAGGCGGAGCTTGCAGTGAGCCGAGATCTGGCCACTGCACTCCAGCCTGGGCGACAGAGCGAGACTCCGCCTCAAAAAAAAAAAAAAAAAAGACCAGCCTTTCGTGACATCCACATAGTCTCCCTTGAGGCACAAAGGGAGCTGCCCCATGGTCTTGAGATTGCCCTATTAAGCTGGGAGGACAGTGGCTCTGTGTCTTCTCTGCTCTGGGTCTGACACCACCTGGGCAGGGCCTACAGCCCTGAAGCCATTCTTAAGAAATGTGAACAAAGGTCCAAAGAAGAGCCAGTTGGGAAGTCGTGGATTCCTCCACTGGTGGGGTGGACCAGAAGCCTAGGACACACCTCATGTCAGGGCTGTGAGAGTCTATAAATTTCTAAATTGATCTGACAATCTGACGTTCTGAAGCCTGAAACCACTTGGTGAGAAACTCAGCAAGCCAGGAGTCATGTTTTTTGTCCATCAGCTGTTTATTTTGTGTAGCTTTATTGCTGAGTGTGGATCAATAGACTTTAAAATAGAAAGAAAGAAAAAAAGAAAGAAAGAAAGAAAGAAAGAAAGAAAGAAAGAAAGAAAGAAAGAAAGAAAGAAAGAAAGAAAGAAAGAAAGAACCTTTCAGTGGGAGGCAGGGCTCTGCTGTCCAAGGTCACTTCTGTTTATTTTTGTCACTGGGACAACTGGGCGATTGGGAGCCAGGGCAGTGCCTGGAATTTACTCCTGGTTTCCTCCTCCCTACCACGTCCTTGCATTGTCAGCCCTGGGTCCTAAACCCAACCCAGCCTGGGTAAGAACAACAGCAACAGCACAGGCTGTAGAAGCGGGCAGACCTGGGCTGGAGTCCCTGCATTGTCATCTAATATCTGTGCAGCCTTCAGCAAACTGCTTCGCACTTCTAAACCTTTGTGCTCTGATTTACTAAATGTGAGCGAAAACATCTGCCTCCAAGACTGTTGTGGGGATTAGAAGGAAGGTGTGTCACATCAGGGCCCTGGTGCATAACAGGTGCTCAGTAAATGTGAGCTCCTTTCTCCTTCCCCTCCCCTCCCCTTCCCTCCCCTCCCCTCCCCTCCTCCTATCCCTCCCTCCTCCCTCCCTCCCTCCCTCCCTCCCTCCCTCCCTTCCTTCCTTCCTTCCTTCCTTCCTTCCTTCCTTCCTTCCTTCCTTCCTTCCTTCCTTCCTTCCTTCCTTCCTTCCTTCCCTTCTTTCTTTCTCAGCGTCTTGCTCTGTCACCCAGCCTGGAGTGCAGTGGCTGGATCCTGGCTCACTGCAGCCTCTACCTCCCTCCTCAGCCTCCCGAGTAGCTAGGACTGCAGGCACCTGCCATCATGCCTGGCTAATTTTTCTATTTTTGTAGAGACGGTTTTTCACCATGCTGGCAAGGCTGGTCTTGAATTTCTGACCTCAGGTGATCCTCTCGCCTCGGTCTCCCAAAGTGCTGGGATTACAGGCGTGAGCCACCACGTCCAACCTTCTCCTTGTTCTTTCCTCTCTTCGGGAGACAGTGATGCAGTGAGAAGTCCTAGACTGGGTGGGGGTCGGGACACCTGGGGCTGCTGGGAAGATTTTGCTCCCTGGCTTTGTGACCTAAGGCAAGTCCCTGCCTCTCTCTGATGCTCATTTCATTAGCTAAGAAATAAGGCAGGGGTACCAGATAGTCTCTCTAGGTGCCCTTCCCTTTCACAAGCCCTACATAGGGTACTGTCTGGCTGGGTTTTACTTACCTGAACATGGTTGGTAAATGATTTGGCGTGGAAGGCAGGACCCCTGCCCCTGACACACTGGGTGACCTAAAACATCTCCCCTTCTCCTCTAGACCTTGGTTTTCCCATCAGTGTAATGGATTGGATGCTGTGGGCTCTGCAGCCCCTTTGATTCTGATTATCCAGAATCCAGTGCTTCTCATGGGGTCAGGTAGGCCTAGTCAGGCCCCTGTTTCTGGGCTCCTCATCCATCCATGTACCTACAGCACAATCACAGGTTTTACATTCTCCAGGGTGGAATCCACCCTGTCTCCAACCTCATGGTCTTTCCTTCCACATCTTATCCGAGACCATGATTCCATTCCCCTCTCAGCTCTCAGTGTCCCACATGCCTCTGAGTCTCTTTAAGCCTTTCTTTTCTGAAATCCCGGGGTTTCCTCCAACAGGGAATCACCTTGACCCCTTCTGACTCATTTCACAAGAATAGAAAGAGTGCTTGCCTGAAGCAAGGTCCCCACATAATGGCACACATCTACACGTGCACCACCTGCCTTCCCACCACCACAGAGGCTTCCCTTTCCTTGAAGTTCTGTAGAAATGCATGGAGCAGGTTGAGCTGGAGGGCCAGAGGACTTCTGCGCAGTGCACATACTTGGAGAGGTCTCCAGGGCACTTAAGAGAGTCCTGTGCTTGGGCATCCTGAGCTCGAGCCCAGGAGGTAAGGCCCTCCTGGGTTGGTCTGGTCCTGGACAGCTGGCAGATGGCAGGTTCACACCATCACACCCATTGTGTGGGCTATAAAGGTCACCTGGGGTGGTGCATGGCATCATACCTGTTGGCAATGAGGCCTGTGAGCAGCGTCACTGAGGGGCTGTGCCCAGATACTGCCCTCTAGCTGGAAGAGACCTTCCAGGGTGGAAAGGCCCAGTTCACTCTGCCAGACCTGGAGGGGGCCTGCCCCATCCTGGATCTGATTCTCCTAGAGGGGCAGCCAGGGGTAGAACTCAGAGTTCTCCTCCCCACTGGGACTGCTGTTGGCTGCCCTGCTCACCAGGAAGCAGTGGGAGGAGGCTAGGGAGGTCTTGCCAGGGAGTCTCCCTAGAGGATAGGGGTCTCCTCTGGGCACCACTAGTTTGGACCCTGTTTATCATGGAGTAGCTCACCACATTGTGCATGGTGGTCAGCATACTCCTTGGACCAAATGCTCTTAGGGAAAGGGACTGGGTCATCCTGACCCCCAGGGCCCATTTAGGGCTTGGCACAAAATAGATGCATAAAAGCTTCTCCCATCTATGCCATGTTTTGAGTCTTCCCAGCACGGACCCATAAAGTCCCTAGCAAGGGACCTCCTTCCAACAGAAACAAAGAGGCCTTAGAGTGGGTAGTCCTTACTTCTGAAGGATGGAATGCTAATATTAGCCTAGGGACAGCTCCTAAGGGGAAGTAGGGCCTTTGGAGTGGGATGGAAATAGCCCATGGCATACCACCAATCCCTGATTATTTTGTTTGTTTCATGGTCCCAACCCACTCTCTGCGTGGATCCCAGTCCCCAGCCCACCTAGACAGGCTTCCTGTGAATGGCTGGGTTTCTAGGTGTTTCATTTCAGTGTGAGGCCTCTCATGATTTCCTCCTCCTGGGGGTGCTTTCTTCATCCCCTTCTCCCTGGAAACGCTCCTGACTCCAAAGTCCACTGACTGTGGGACACAAAAGTGACCTTTCCTCTCCAAGTTCCCCAACAATCCCAGTTTTTTTTTTACTTTTCAGCCTAGCCCCAGAGTTATTGGTGCTGTTTGTCTTATCTGTCTCAGGAGGTTTTTCTAACAGAAAGCAAATACCAGCCTTGGCAGCCTCAGTTTCTCCACCTGTAGAATGGAGATAGTGATTCCTACCCTTCCAGGTGGATGTAAGCATTAAATAAAATGAGTCAACTCAGAACCCAGCACCAAGTCATCTCAGTTGTCCACACACATGGCAGGTAGTAAGGCACAGCCAACCTGCACCAAGATGCAGGAGCCTCAGAGTTGGGGTTCTCAGCCCTGTAGAAAAGCTCCACTAAGCAGCTGAGCAACTCACCTCACTACCCAGGCACAGGGAGGAGTAGCCTGGGAATGTGAGAGACCCAGAGGAGGAGGCAGGCACATTATAAGGTGTCCAGCTAGGGGGGGATTGAAGACCCCTGACCTCCACTGGGGACCTGTTATGTGCCGCACCCTCTGCTAAGTGCATCACAGGCTATCACAGGCACTCACCCCTAGTTCTCAGGATCCTAGAGAAGTTACGGTCGAGACTGACTCTTTCCACTGCCCCTGTACTATACCAGTGATGTCAGTGTACCTAGAGGCAGATGAGTGTTCATTTATAGATATATCATCCCAGGTGTGGTGCTCTTTCATGCAGTAAAAGTGAATGTACACTGTAAGGTGATAGGGAGAACGTGACTTTAAAAATATACTTTATTTTGAATTTATTGATTGATTGATTGATTGATTGATTGATTTAATTTATTTGAGATGGAGTCTTGCTCTATCGCCCAGGATGGAGTGCAGTGGCATGATCTCAGCTCACTGTAACTTCCACCTCCCAGGTTCAAGTGATTCTCTTGTCACTTGAACAGCCTCTGGGGTAGCTGGGATTACAGGTGTCCGCCACTACGCTCCGCTAATTTTTGTATTTTTCATAGAAACGGGGTTTCACCATGTTGGCCGGGCTGGTCTTGAACTCCTGACCTCAAGTGATCCACCTGCCTCAGCCTCCCAAAGTGCTGGGATTACAGGCGTGAGCCACCACACCCGGCCTGAAATAATTTTAGATTTATTAGAAAAGTTGCAAAGGCTAGGGGCCTTCTCTGGGGACCTTCAGTTTTGGGCCCTGCTTCTCATAGACTAGACAGCCACACTGTGCGTAGCAGTCAGCATACTTCCCAGCCCAAGTGCTCCCAGGAAAAGGGGACTGAATCTTACACCATTATACCCCTCACCCAGTTAGCCTCTTAAATTACTATGCTATGTTTATTACAACTAAGAAACAGTAGCACATTAGTATTAACTAAACTCCACACTTTAATTGCATTTCATCCATTTTTCTAGTAACGTCCTCTTTCTGTTCCAAGATCCAATTCAGGGTACCACATTGCATTTAGTCATCATGTCTCCCCACTGTGGTCTGTGACAGGAGAAACTGACTTTTTAAGTGATGGCTTCCTATGGGATAAAGAAGAGAAGGCTTTTTTTTGTGTGTGGCTTCCTTCACTTTCACTTTCACGTCACAAAATTCCCATCAGACATGTGCTTTCCCTGGAACCACCCAGCCCTGTTCTTCCATCCTGATGCCCCACCCAGCCCTCAGGCCCTGAACACCCGTTAGGGACTCTCTGCTATCTCCTCTCTCTCCCTTGCTTCCTTTTCTTACTGGAGGATTTTAATTCTGCCCTATTACTCTGTATGCACCATTTAACACAGTCTTTAAGTATATCAAAGGCTATTATTCTAAGAATTATAAAACACCTGAAATTTTAGTTTTAGTCCCATTCTCTCCTGGAGGCAAAAACTTTATGCTCTCATGTGAGTGAATGGGGGTAAATCCCCAATTCAGTATTTCCCCACATTCATCCCCCTTCTCTCTTCCCTGCAGTTCTCTCATTTCTTTTGGGAGCACTGCGGTTCCAGGGAAGCCAACTCCAGTGGGGGGAAACATGACCTGGGCTTGACCAATCAGTGCATCCATCCTCCAGCCACAGTGATTGGGTAAGCTGTGGCCTTGTGACCCAAGATGATCCAATCAGAGTAAGTCTCAGGACTTTCGCAGGCACTCTGGTTCAGATGCTCTTTTCTCAGGTTCCTGGAGGCACTCCAGTAGAGATGGGAGGGCAGTGGCCACTGTGTTACTGCAACTGGTTGTTGAGGAATTTTTACTTGTTGAGGCAGACACATGGAACAATTCTGCCTTTTTTTTTTTTTTTTTTTTTTTGACAAGGTCTCACTCTGTTGCCCAGACTGGAGTACAGTGGCACTATCATAGCTCACTTGCAGCCTCAACCTCCTGAGCTCAAGTGATCCTCCCACTTCCGCCTCCCAAGTTGCTGGGACTACAGGTGTATGCCACCACACCTGGCTCATTTTTTATTTTTGTAGAGATGGGGCCTCACTATGTTGCTGAGGCTGGTCTCAAACTTCCAGGCTCAAGCAATCCTCCTGCCTCGGCCTCCCAAAGTGTTGGGATTACGGGTGTAAGCCACCATGCCTGCCTGCTTTTTTGCTTTTATTTTTTCTTGACACTTTCCTCTTTTTGTTAAACGTCATAGATAGAGGTTTTTCTTTTAAATAACTTCAATTATTTAATTGGAGTTCAATTATTAAAACTCAGACCAGTCTAGTTTAAAACTTCAATCTCCTATCCAGTTAATGGCATTCCTCCTACCTCAGCCAGGCTAGAATTGTGCTTGAAGGGCTTGCTGTGGAATGGGGAATGGCATGCCAGTTACACACTCTGCTGTCTTTTCTGGCCACTAGCCCCTGGGGGTGGAGAAGCAGCTTGGTGAGATCTCCTGCTGGCCTGACTTCACTCTGCAGGGGAAAGGGCTCCCTGGCTTTACTCTGGTTCTGTCTACCCTTTGTAGCGTCTGTGATGTGGTGGTCTCCACAGAGGTGATATGTATAGTTCTGGGGGGGTTCAATCCTACCTTGGCCCCCTCATTGCCCAGGACTCCCACAGATATGGGCAGCCTGGCCTTCCTTTACCCTGCCATCTATCTGTCCCCTAGCCCCTCCTTCAGGTCTGGGGGCCCACTCCTTGGCCCCATGGCTGCCGGCTGGCTCTCTGGTTCCTGCCCCTCCTTTAACCCCTATGCTCTTTCCCATGGAGCCATGCGAAGTATGAAGAACTGACGGGGTGCCTCTATTTTCCTCCCAAGCCCACCATACCCTGGTCTTGACAAGCTCTGCTGACCCAGGCCCCTCCATGGGGCTGCTACTTTCAGAACTCTCTGGTCCATTATTTATATTCACAAATGACCCCAGCCTCACAAGAACACAGGCCAGGTCCTCCCTGCTCACAGCCCTGCTTCCTCGCCACAACTTTATTTCCACAGCAGCACAGGATGAGCCTGCAGGGTTCGAGCTCAGTGAGCATGCCCGGAGAAGCTCCTCCCCTTCTTGCAGGCAACCCTCAGCCTCTTCAAGCATCCTCTTGGTTGCCTCCTCAGCCCCACATTTGGCTTTGACGAGGAAGAGAAACATGGAGATTTGGAACCACTGCTGGTTGAAATGTAGAAGCATCAGCATCCAAAGGGGCTAGGGGGGTGCTGGTGGAATTTTCCATCTGGACCCCTCTCTCACTTCCCCTGCCTTCAGAGACAAGTCCCGTCTCCACATCGTTGATCCTCCCAGCAGTAGGTTGGCCCCTGCCTGCCTCAGCTCTGAGATCCCCATCTCTTGTAAAGGGAAAACAATGATGCATTTACTGAGCTTCTTCAGAGGGCATCTGCCACAAGGTGGCCTTCCTGGTCATGATGAAAATGAGTGCCAGAAAGTTTCAAACTCCTGAGTCCTTGGTGTCCCTTAGTTTGTCCTTCAATCTGACCACATGTTCAGGGTCCTGTGAGGTGCCTGCAGGTGCCAATCCTCTTGCTGACCAGACTCTCCCAGTGGAAGGGAGTATCCCCAGGGCTTTAGCCCCCGGCTTCAGGCTGGCTCCAATAACCTTCTGTTAGTGCTGATCTCCTGCCTGCCCCACCCCCGTCCTGCAGGGTCTCAGATTCAGGAGGCTGAGTGGTGTCTGCATTCCCTCCAACTCCCCAGTTAGCACTGGCTCCTCCAGCCAGAACTCTGTAGTTCGCTTATATTCTCTGAGGACTGCCCAGCTCAGCCCCACCTTCCTCCTTTCAAATCACCTTACCTAATGGGGAGAATGTTGGGGTAGTATCATTCAGGATTCTGACGAAAACAGATGAAAATGGAAGGAGGTTTTATTTATGAAGGGAGTATTTACAAAGTGTAGGGGAACAGCAGAGTTGTCACCACCTTTAGGCTTGAATGGCCAAGAAGACAGAGCAGTTACCGGAATCTGGAATGAGAAAAAGTCACAGAAAATCTGCCACTTTGAGAGGGGCAGTTGAGTCCAGTTGAGGGACAGGGCCAGCCCAAGCGAGTATCACAAGAAAAAGCAGGAGTAAGTCCGGGCACAGGGGCTCACGCCTGTAATCCCAGCACTTTGAGAGGCCAAGGCGGGTGGATCACCTGAGGTCAGGAGTTCAAGACCAACCTGGCCAACATAGTGAAATCCCGTCTCTACTAAAAATACAAAATTAGCTGGGCATAGTGGCGCATGCCTGTAATCCCAGTTACTTGGGAGGCTGAGGCAGGAGAATCGCTTGAACCCAAGAGGCAGAGGTCACAGTGAGCCAAGACCATGCCATTGCACTCCAGCCTGGGCAACAAGAGCAAAACTCCATTTCAAAAAAAAAAAAAAAAAAAAAAAGCGGGAATAAATACCCTAATCTCCCTCTCCTCCCTTCCTCTCATCTCCAGCTGGGCCTCTCCATTGGCCAAACCCAACCCAAAGCCAGAAGCACAGACTGTTGTTAATTAAGGCTGTAGTGGTCATCTTCCTATAGAGAGCAGGGTGGGAAAGTGTAGGAAATGGAAGATATCCAGCACAGGACATCCAGTTTCCAGGGAATTCTGCTTTTTTTCAGAAAATGAGGTTTCCCTATAAATTACATCCACAGATATCTCTTCTAGCAGGACCAGATTCTCCATACTGTGGTCAAGCACATCTTATGGCTCATAGCACACATCTCTTCAATCTTAGTGCATATTGGGAGAACTTTTCTCCTTCCTGTTATCCTATGAATTTTGGCCTCTCCTTCTCACTGCATATTCCTTAAGTGGCACTGGTCATTCTTGTGTAGGAATTGAGGGATTGATTTGCGGCTCTCAATCCGTGTTTGATTCTTGCTGTCAGAGCCTAAAATCTCTTAATTTTTCCCACTTCTCTCCCTCTCTCCTACCACCATCCTGTAACATTACAGTAGGAAGCTCTAATCACAATTCAGCATCCTCTTTTTATCCCTGCGGCTGCATTCCTGCAAACGTTTCTCTGTTTTGGTAGTATGTGGCCTTGACTTAGGATTTCAGTGCTTGTCTGGTAGCCAGCCCTGCAGCAGCAGATCCAGCTCCAGGAAATCCTGTCTCTGTAGCTAAGGCCAAAAGGAGAGGGAGTGGGGACCCAAATCAGCCCAGGGTATCTGCCTCAGTCCACCTCACCCCTTCCTGGAGACACTGGTTTCTTAATAAATCATGTGTCCTTCAAGGCTGGATTAAATATCAGTTTCGAGCCTGGGTCACATAAGGAAGTTTGGGGTTTTTTTGACATCAGTCCCTGAGCTCACTGCACAGGGTACGTGTCCTCATTTTTCACTGACTGCTGTTTTGCCACTCTCATTTCTGCTATCAGCACCTTGATTTCCTTTGAGAGACTTTCCCATCTCTACTCTCAGTTCAAGGAGTTCGTACGTGGTAGACCCCACATTCCCAACTCCAGAGTTGGGAAAATAATCCAGTTACCTACATGAGACTGGTACTTTCCCCAGAACTATTGGGAAGGTCGACATTTTCTAGCAGGGCTGATGATGTCAAGATGCAACTCTTGGAAGTTACTTTTCTGCCACATGGGGAGAGTAACTTGAGAGGGAAGCCAACACAGAGGAACAGAGAGTGGTGAGATGGAGATAGATTCCTGGTGACTTAACCTGTGTGCCTGGATCTAGCCATACCTGAAGCTAGCCATACTCCTGGGTTTCATATTATGTGAGCCAATAATTCCAAAATCCCCTTTTATGTTTGGGCTTTATTTGATTTCCTTAACATACTAGAGGTGAATTTCCATGATTTGCAACCCAAAGAATCATAATTAATACACCTTCTGAAAAATTCATTCTTAGGTCAGAATGCTGACCTCAAAGATATAACTTCCCCCTGGCTTTGCAACACCAACTCTGTTTCAGCTGGATCAGCCTGCCCTGGTAATTTGGCAGTGATGGAGAGGGAGGCTCACATTTAGTTCTTTACATAGGGTAATGATTAATACCCAGTTTCAGCTGAGAATTGAATGGCCCATCAAAAAACTTGGGCAGGAACTGGGCACGGTGGGTCACACCTGTAATCCCATAACCCCAGCACTTTGGGAGGCTGAGGCAGGTGGATCACTTGAGGTCAGGAGTTCGAGACCAGCCTAGCCAACATGGTGAAACCCCGTCTCTACTAAAAATACAAAAAATAGCTGGGCGTGGTGGCACACGCCTGTAATCTACTTGAGAGGCTGAAGCACCAGAATGGCTTGAACCCCAGAGGCAGAGGTTGCAGTGAGCCGAGATTGCACCACTGCACTCCAACCTGGGTGACAGAGTGAGACTCTGTCTCAAAACAAAAAACAACAAAACCTTGGGCAGGATGCTAAAATGCAGTCGAGGTGTGTGCCTCCATTTACACCCCTCACCAAAGAGCAAGACTCAGCACTTCTCTTAGAACTGCCCCAAAATAAATCTTTACCTCAAGGCCTTAGTGAGGAATGGTTATTGTATTGTAGATTCCTGTCTAGAGATGGAGGAGTGTTTTACATCAAACAGTCCACAGCAACTCTCTCTCCTCTCAAGCAACCCCAGTCTCCTCTCCTCTCCAGTGACCCCCACCTCCACCTTTCCTGCCCTCTCCCCACACTACCTTTTTTTATGGCACAATTAGCTCTGGGGTTCTCTTCCTTACCCGTGATATATAAGGCTGTGATCTAGCATAGGAAAGGCCATCACCCTGACCCTGAACAAGACTTCGTTCTCAGCAAACCAAAACCCTGCAACCTACCTAGGTATATTTTCCTTAAAAGGCATGGAGGAAGTTGCAAATTTTCTTTTCATTATGGTAATATCATTATATAATTTCAGATCTGAATTTTTGTTATATATGAGAACAATGACTTGATTTTTAAATAATTGTACATGACATGGATGTCAAATTACAATATAAAATAATTTTTATATTGTAAAAATTATAAAATATACAATATAAAAATTACAAATATACAATATAAAAATATATAATTTTATATGGTAATATTTTTTATATTGTATGTATTTATAATTACAACATCAAATACTTTTTTAAAATTATGTACCCAGAAGGAGAAATATTAATTTGAAGCCATATTTTTTCCAGCTTTACTGAGGTATAATTGAGAAATAAAATGTGTATATAATCAAGGTGTACAATGTGATATTTTTACATAGGTACACATTGTGAAATGCTTACCACAATCAAGCTAATTAACATATTCATCACTTTACAGAATTACCTACATTTTCTGAAACATATTTTTTTCCTGTCATGTGTTATAATTCTTTAGAACCAAATATATAACACACTGCTAAATCACCCCCTTAACTGGAGATCAGTTTATGCAAATTACCTAGAGTCCTTTTAACACATTATTTTTCTGTTTAAATTCGTCATTTTGTGCTGTCACTTGCTCCCACAACTCTATAAATGCAGTGGATCCCTCCCGTCCCTTGCCCCAGCTCAGCTTTTGCTTTCTCATGGCCTGCACTGACTCAGGCACCTACCCACTCCCTCTTTTCTGAGTCTTCCTCCTTCATCTTCTGCTTCCAACAGCTTAGCTTCCTCCTCAGATCTCAGATTCAAATTCCTCAGAGGAATGAATGGCTGGCCCACTTAATCCCTGTCTTCCAGTTTGGGACCTGAGCTTTTTGGGTTGGACCAGCTCTGAAATCTCCAGCAAGTCCATAGTTTAGCTGCCCTGAGGCGTTCAGCTGTAGATAAGGGAGGTGGAGGCTTGTGGAACCGGGTGAGAGGAGAGCCCTTGAGCAAAATGGCTGGCATGACAAACACTCTGGAGCTTGGTCCATTCAGAACTGGGGGTGACTGTTCCCTTACCACATCACACTTAGAATGTGGGCTCCCATTCCAAATCCCAAACCAGGAGAAAGCCCTGGACTGAGTGGTACCTTCCTGACCAGAGGAGAGAGGCTAGAACAATAAGGGAACATCACCCATAGGGACAGGGGAGGGAGAGAAGGGGCTGCAGAGGACATAATCTCCATCTTTACCAGCAGACAAGGTCTCCAAGCACAGAAGCTGAGCTGTTACTAGTGGCCTGGAAGGAAGTATCAGAACCAGGTATGGATGTTACAAGGATAGCAGACTCCATTTCAGCTTTTAAAATACTTTTCTCACAGTCAGAGCTGCTCCATAACAGACCAGGCAACCTTTGAAGGTAATGAGCTATGTATTTTGGCAAGGTTGTAATGGACAGAATTCCTATAAGGTTGCAGTCGGTTGAACTTTGAGGTCTTTGAGGTCTCTTTCAGCCCTGAGCTTTGATATTTGGAATACTTAGTTGAATAAATGAAGAATGAATAACTACTTATTCTTTTGTTGGTTGAATGAAGGTTGATTTGTTAGAGAAAGTGAATGAATGAATGAAATTAGTAGTTCCAATTAATACAGAATGCTTGATTGAATGAAGACTGGTTCATTCACTCATTAGTTGAATGAAGGTTGATTGGTTGGTTGCAAGAAAGAATTCATAAATGTAGGTCATAGATGAGCAGGCTGCTTAAATGAAGGTTTGGTGGCTGATAGGATTCAGTTCCTTGGCACTTGCTGTCTTCTCTTATCTTGCCCTTTATCCTGCTTTTCTTTCTTTCTTTTTTTTTTTTTTTTTTTTTTTTGAGACGGAGTCTCGCTCTGTCGCCCAGGCTGGAGTGCAGTGGCCTGATCTCAGCTCACTGCAAGCTCCGCCTCCCGGGTTTACGCCATTCTCCTGCCTCAGCCTCCTGAGTAGCTGGGACTACAGGCGCCCGCCACCTCGCCCGGCTAGCTTTTTGTATTTTTTTTTAGTAGAGACGGTTTTTCACCGTGTTAGCCAGGATGGTCTTGATCTCCTGACCTCGTGATCCGCCCGTCTCGGCCTCCCAAAGTGCTGGGATTACAGGCTTGAGCCACTGCGCCCGGCCTGCTTTTCTTTCTTTTCCTTCCAAGTGTAGTCAAGAAGAAATGTTTTAATTTGTGTGCTGGGTGTGCAAAACATTGCAGACTAAAGATTCCTTTTGCATAACCAAGTTTGGTTGACCAGGCACATGCTTATGGTGACTGGTCTAACCTGCTTCTGAACTAATGGGTGATCTTAATTTAACCTCTTGGCCTAGGGAGTGGAACTGAAGGTCACAGCTGGAGCTGGGCCTCACGTAGGCTCCCTCATGTGTAGGCAGAAAATGCTGTCTTCTCTGTGGGTGAGCAAAGGTTGCCTATTTGCAAGAAACTATTTTCCCAAACATTCTTTCAAAGTGCCTAAAATTCCACCAGTAGAATTACACCTTCTTTGCACAACAGCGCTGAAAGGCTGTTGAAGCAGTACATTCCAGCAACCTTTTGCTCAGATTGTTGTGCCTTTGGAATAACTGTGATCGTTGGTGAAATGCGAATGGAGTCAGGGAAGGGTTGCATGAGAAGCCCTTAGTGGCTGGATTAACCAACTGTTGTCATCAGCTCCTTTGGTCAATTTGGTCTATTAGCTGAGCTCAGTGCTCCTAATGGGGAACGGAGGAACCTGGACCCAGGCTGGATAAGCTTGGTAGAGAGAGTGAACAGGAAATAGCCTGAGCATTTGAGTACTATCATGGGCTGTAGACCTAGGCAAGGGGCCATAGTGGAATCCCGAAGATGAGGCGCGGCTCCTGAAGGGGACCCACGAAGGAAACCTAAGTAAGTAAAGAGGCCCAGAGACTTTCCCTCCCATTTCCCAGGGTTGTCTTGAGCTGGCTTGGGTGCAAAAAGGAATAATATACTTTCCTGGTCCCTGTCACCCTGCCCCACCTCTGGAACTAGAGAACCAAATAACTTGAGAACTGCATGTAACTTGTGTGGTCCCTCCACCAGCTTAAGGTAAAAACTATGGTCAAGTTTTTTCCCCATTAATTGCATGAGCTCCACAAGATTTTATCAGCAGGAAGTCCAATATGGCCCTCTGGAGGCCTTCCCCCATCTCACAGGAGTGCTCAAAACCCACAGGGACTAGACTAACTCCTTTCCACCAAAGGCACTGTTGATCCCCAATCTTGCTCCATCTTACTGTTCAGAGCCCTAGCAGCCATGAACACAAGACCCCAAAATCCAAGCTCTCATTCACACTCCTGAGCTCTGGTAAGTTTCACCAGGAGGAAGGTCCAGAGGGGCTTCTAGGTCCTCAACCCCAGAGTTAAGCCTGGCCACAAGTCCAAGGCCCCCATCCTTGGAGGCTCAGGGGTTCTTTCCTTCTGACAAGTGGGGCTCACTGGGGATGGTCATCTTAGCAGCCAGATAACTTTGAACCTCACAAGGAAAGTGACTGGGCCTTCTTCCATTTGTGCCCTGGGGTTCCTTTGTCCATGTCCCACTCCTCCCAAATATGTTGCCTTTTTCTTCAGCTCTGCATCCCATTTGATATTGGGAGCGGTGGCCTTTGTTGGGTCACAAAAGGTCCTGTTTTGTTTTTCCAGGTGCTATTTATGTCTGATAAACTCAAGTGGTGGATAGAACAGAGAGGGCCTCCTCCAAGGTGACTTGCTAAGTCCTCCTCTAAGGACGAAAGAGAGAAGCTTCCTGCCCCTGTTACACATGGCCTCCTCCCGGTAAGTACCCCAGAAAGGAAGTGACTTCAGTGACCATTAGTCAGGGACTTTTATACTATGCCACTGGGTTCCTCAGAAAGGACCTCTGTGTGGGGCAAGACAGGGAGAGGGAGACCAAGAGAAAGTGCCCTCACACACACATGAGCACCCCCTCAACACACACATACATGCACAGTTATCAGCCCCATGCGACCTTACCTGCCCTTCTTGCCTCCAGTTAACCACTACCAGCTCCTCACCAAAGGCTTCATGTAGCCTTTGGGTAACTTTTCCTCTGATAAAAGAACCCTGTAGCTAAAATACAGTTTTTGTTTTGTTTTGCTTTGTTTTTTATTGAGAGACAGGGTCTTGCTCTGTCATCCAGGCTGGAGTGTAGTGGTGTAATCATAGCTTACTACAGCTTTGAACTTCTGGGCTCAAGTGGTCCTCCCATCTCAGCCTCCCAAGTAGCTGGGACTACAAGTGTGCACCACTGTGCCCAGCTAATTTTTTCTTAAATTATTATTTTTGTTGTTGTTGTATAGACAGGAGTCTGCTCAGGCTGGTATCGAACTCCTGCGCTAAAGCAATCCTCTGCCTTGGCCTCTCAAAGGGTTGGGATTATAGGCATGAACCACTGCACCTGGCCAAATATGCTTTTTGAAAAAAATAGCCAGGCCAACCACAATGAGATACCACTTCACACCCATTATGATGGATATAATTTTTTGTTCAAAGAAAAATTACAAATGTTGGCAAGGATGTAGGAAAATTGGAACCCTAGTGCACTGCTGGTAGAAATGTAAAATGGTGTAACCACTGTGGAAAACAGTTTGGTGGTTCCTTAAGAAGTGAAACAATGAGTTACCATGTTGATCCAGCAATTTCCTTTCTAGGTCTATACCCCCCAAAATTGAAAGGACACTTAAGCAGATACTTGTATACCCATGTTCACAGCAGGATTATTCTCAATAGCCAAAAAGTGGAAATAACCCAATTTTCCATCAACAGATGAATGGCTAAACAAAATGTATATCCATAAGGTGAAATATTATTCAGCCTTTAAAAAGGAATGCAGTACTGACACATGTACAACATGGATGAATCTTGAAAACATTGTGCTAAGTGAAAGAAGCCAGATACACACAAAAACAAGTATTGTATGATCCCACTTATATGAAGTACCTAGAAAAGGCAAATTCATAGACAGAAAGCAGAATAAGAGGATACTACGGGTAGGAGGAAGGGGAATGGGGAGTTAATGTGTAATAATTACAGTTTCTGTTTGGGATGATAAAAGGCTTTGGAAATGGGCTGGGCGCAGTGGCTCACACCTGTAATCCCAGCACTTTGGGAGGCTTAGGAGGGCAGATCACCTGAAGTCAGGAGTTCAAGATCAGCCTGGCCAACATGGTGAAACCCATCTCTACAAAAATACAAAATAATTAGAGGGGCATGATGGCAGGTGCCTGTAATTCCAGCTACTCAGGAGGCTGAGGCAGAAGAATTGCTTGAACCTGGGAGGCGGAGGTTGCAGTGAGCCAAGATCATGCCATTGCGTTCCAGCCTGGGCAACAGAGCAAGACTCCATCTCAAAAAAAAAAAAAAAAGCTTTGGAAATGGATAGTGGAGCATAACATTGTGTATGTACTTAATGACACTGCATTGTATATCACTGTACATCTAAAATAGTTAAAATTGTAATTTTTATATTCCACATATATTTTTATCACATATACAAAATATCCACGCCACCTTTCTCTGCCTCAAGCAGAGGGAAAGCTTTCCATGGAGCTTTTTCCCTCTTTGGCCAAGCAGTTAGATGGGACGAGAGGCATGGGAGCATCCAGCCAGCACCTGCACACAGGAGCAGTCTCTTCTACTTCATCTGCCTACAGACTGTCCTGACCAGACGAGCCCTTAGGGTTTACAGAGTCCACCTCTTCATTGTACAGATGGGAGTGTGATCTGCCCAAAGCCATACACTTTCGTGACTCACTGCCTCATGCTGTCTCTCCCCTGGGCTGGTATGCTGGGAACAGACAACTTTGGGGCAGGGCAGAGTTTCTCTGGGAGGTGATGACATATGACCTCCGGCCTCTGAAGGCTCCTCAACTGGGCTAGGGTGGGCACCAGGCCACTGAAACCTAGGATGGTCTCACACCCAGATGAAGACATAGCCACCTCCACCTAGATGTGATGGGGACACCTCACCTACTCCCCAAGCATTTCCTTAGTCCCATTCCTCCCTCCCATCCTGCCCTGTCCTCCCATGTGACATCACTCCTCTGGCCTGTGTCCCCAGAAGACTCTTTAGGGTAGAGAACGACAAGATAGGACAAACTGATAGGCCTGGATGTAGGGTGCCCAGATTCGTTTATCTGTTCAGCAAACTGTCCTTTGCAGGAAAAGCCTGCCCCCAGTGCTGCTGAGTGTTGACTTGGAGGGCAGGCATGTCTGAGCCCTGAGGTCAGGAGAAAACTTCCTACTACTCCAGGTGCTTTTCCAGGTCTAGAATTCCTTGGCCAAGGGACAGAGCTTCAAATCTTTTCCCAGCAAAGTGAGAAAGATGTCATCACCACAATGTCTGAATTAACAAAGGCAGCTGGGAGCCAGGAGGGAGAGATCAACAGAAAGTTAAGATGCATCAGTGCAGGGACAGAGGATAGTACAGATGGCAGGTTGGATAAAGGCCCTGAGCCTGCCTGGGATGGGGGATCTGGGAGAGCTTCCTGACAGAGGGAACTCCTAATCTGAATTCTAGGCAATCTATAGAAGTTGGGCAAGTCCAAAGGATGGGAGCTGAGGAAGGTCTAGTCTGTGAGGTGGTTCTGGCATTGTCTGGGGGCCCTATTCCCTGAGACCCCAGTGTGAGCTGGGATGGGGAAGGGGGTTATAGGAGAATGTTGCTCTAGGTTCCTGGCAGTGCTGTGGGGTAGGAGGGTGGATGGCTGACAGTGAATCTTAGAGGAGAATCCCACACAGGTGAGGGCTGGGTTCCCTGACCCCCCACTATCCTGGGAGGAGCCTTCCTGGCCTGGGGAGGAGGGTCTCAGCTGACAGCCTGGCTGGATCTAAGTACTCTCTTTGGCCTGGTGGCTTTCTTCCTGATGACCTTCAATCCCACTCAGGCCACCCCCTTTACATCTGCCTGACACCCGCCCTCCCGGAGGCTCTACTTTTCCACCCAGGAGCCCCCGGCAGCACTGGGCCTCAGTGGGGATGGTGTGGGGGTGTGGGGTGGGTGGGGGTGGCCGTGAGAGGGCAGCTCAATCACAATTTGGAATCCTGACATGTGAGAGCCAGAAGGGACCATAGGGATAGTCTAACTCATACTTCCCATTTTACAAATGAATAAACCGAGATCTAGAACGAGACACAGATAGGGAATTGTTCATGGCTATTCAGTGATTTGGAAGCAGAGACAAAATTAGAACCCATGTCTCTGATCCCAACTGAGATCCTTCTTTCTCTACCCAGGACCTTACAGGAAGGAAACAAGAATTTTAGCTAGAGCAATGAGTCTCAAACTTGATTAAGTCAGTTTGAGACATGGCATTGACGTTAAATGTGGTTCCCTTAGATTCTTTGGAACGAGTCTGCTGATAAATCCGGACATGGACACTGATGCTTAGAGCAGCCTCTTTCATAAGATGCTGTGCATTCCAGTCAAGCCAGAATATTTTCATATTAACGTGTTTAGATTATCATTAAAGTGAACGTACAAAACTTAAAAAATTCAGGTAGCATATCTGCAGACATCCATGAATAAGGCTGGAAACTCTCACGAAACTGAGGAGATCAGTTTGAGAAATCCTGGGCTGAAAGGTCAGTCAATCCCGGGGAGTGAGTGGGACAGATTGGGTTTAAGGTGCAGTGTCAATTGTGATGGGGTCCAGTGTGGGGCTGGACTCCTGCCCTCTGCCCACCCCATGCCCCAGCCCTCCTCCTCTGAAAGGCAGGCCTGGGAGCGTCCTTCCTGTGGTTTCGACCATCTGGGAATCTGCAGGTCACAGACAGCTCAGAGCTGACCTGGGCTGGACCTGCCTCTCTGGAACTTGAGTCTTTATCTGTAATATGATAGTGTGGATTTGCCTGGCGGGATTGGAAGGGATAGGATGGGGAGAAGGAGACAGAGACGGAGCTGTCAGTGCAAACTGGGCTGTCTTTTTCTGGTAGTTGATAAGTCAGCAGCTGAAAAGATATTCTTACTTTGTATTCTACTTCTGAGATGTTATCTTTCAGAAATCATGCTAAAGGAAAAGGCATGGCTCTAGAAAGGACTGATAATCACAGCTTAGTTATACCCTGAGCTGACCCCTAGCTGGCAGCTTACATTTTTGTCCGCAGATAATCAGCTGGTCCTTGTGGCAACCCTGGGAGATGGGGACCCTCTGAGCTCCCTCAGGCCCATACTTCCTCTTCTTCCAAAGTGATCTCAAGGTGTTATTACTGTCTGTGTTCCCATCTTCCCACCATCCCTCCCCCCACCCAACAGATCTGAGCCCCTCCAGGGTTGCCTCCTTTCTATTCTGTATCCCTAGAGCCCAGCAGCTCACCTGGACCATGGGAAGCACAGAAATAACTGGCTGAATGAATCAAGAGATCAAGTGCTCTCCCTGAGGCCCTGTAACATCTCTGCATCTGACTGCCCAGAAGGAAGCAGAAGTGAGTGATAAGTCTGGGGAACCAGAGCTTGCACACCATAGGCCGGAGCACTAGCCTCTGGGGAAAGGCAAGGCCAGCTGACCTTGGTGAAGTTAGGACCAGGGATGAGGCCACCTCTTCTGGTTCACCCTCTGCTGGCCTCCCAGCTTCTTTGGCTCAGCAACACCCAGGATTCCGGGCATGTTTGCCTCTGGCCTTCTAAAAATACCCAGGCCACCCAGCACCTCCCAGATGTCTGAGCGTTGAGTCTGTGATTTCCCTGCCAGTAATGGGACAGCCCTAGGGTGGGCAGGCGGGGGTGGCTCAAGCAGCTCAAGCCACTTCCTCTGCCTCCCATTCCCTAGCCTACCAGAAGCTGGACCCAGCCCTGCCTCCCATTCCTTGCAAGGAAAAGGAAGGTAGAGGCTTGACCGTCTGAACTAGCAGACCTCAGAGATTGTTGACTCCAGTCTCTTCTTGGGACAGATGGGAGATCTGAAGTCTAAGGATTGCTCATGGCACTTGTGCCATTAAGGTCCTCCTCACCCCACTCCCCAGCACTGTGTTCATGCCTGCTGCTGTCTCACTTCCCACATGCTACTTGGAGTCTAGGTCTTGGAGCCCAATCTGACTTCCCCCATGCAGCTGAAAGCTCCTGACAGCAGTGATGGGGAGGATCCCTGTGGTCTCCATGGTGCCTGGAAGAGTATTCAATGAAGAGCACACCATCAGTAAATGTAGATTGGATTGAACAATGTAGTGGCAGCTGGGGCAATGGGTGGAGCACTGGGCTGGAGGACAGAGCCTCTGAATTCTATCTAGCCCAGGGTCAGCCACTGTGATACTATGCATCCTCATCAATTTCCCTGGACAAACCTGTTTCCCGTGGGCTGGATAAGATGGTGTCTAAGGATTGAGCCAGCTCTGCTGACCTGAAGCTGCAAGCTGATGCCCTGCTGGATATTCCTGTCCCTTCTCTGCTCCACTATGTGTCTGGGAGAGATGGTACAACCCGTAGGTTCCATCAGCTCCAGGTTCTCAGCTTCTGCTCCTCCCTCCATGCTTCTGAACATTCCACCTCTTGTCCTAGCCCCTGAGGCCCAGCTCTTCCAATGGTGCCACTTCCGCCTCTGCTGCTGGGTACCCAGGGGTGAATGCATACCTACCCCCCTCACTAATCATGTGACCTTGCGTAAGGTATTGCCCTTTTCTGGGCCTCAGTTTTATCATATATAAAATGGAATAATAAGGCCTACCTTAAAGGAGTGTTATGAGGATGTAGGATATTCCATAGCTCAGATGTCAGGTTATATATTGCCTCCTGTAGAAATTCTCCCCTGTCCTCCCAAGGATGGCTCAGATAGCGTTTGTTGCTGGCTCCTCAGTTCTGACTTTCCTATGTCCACACTATGTGGTCATTGGCTTTCTATGCATCCATCCCCCACCAAGCTGTGGGCTCCTCAAGGCCAGGAGTCTCCAGGACCCAGTACAGGATCTTTACAGATGAAGTGCCTGGGAAAGTTTTTTGACAGGCAAAGTGGGTGAATAAAGTCTCAGAGAAAGGCAAGGGGTTGTGCAGAAGTCAGGGAGTCTGAGTAAGAAGTGGCCTGATTGACAGGGCAAGTTCTGGTGGTAGGAATATTGACAGCTGCTTGGAGCTCTTCTGCCACTTCCCTGCTTGGTGAATTCATCCTTCATGATCCCAGGAGAGCATCTCCTTCCCTGAGAAACTTGGTCATTCTCCCCTCTGGCACATTATACACTCCACTGTAGGGGTTCTTTACATGCCTTTCTCCCTTCTCAGATGTGAGTTCCCTGAAGGCAAGACCCTGTTGGATCTCACAGCACCAAGCACTGGATCTGGAAGAGTTAGTCAAGGTTCTGGAGCAGAAGGATGGATGGAGGAAATAATTTCTGAATTGAACTTGGAGTTGAACTGCCTGATCTTTAATGCCCTTTCCAGCCTTAGGGATGACAATGAATTACCAACATGAGAAAAATGGAGGGGCAAGTTGTTGTCGTCCTTCCAGAGGCACCCTCCAAGCGTGTGTGGGTGAAATGTGAGCTGGAGAGAGGATTGACAAAGAGCAGTGAAAACATATTCCTGGACCCCATTCTTTTTTTTCTTTTCTTTTTTTTTTTGAGATGGACTTTCCCTCTTGTCACCCAGGCTGAAGTGCAATAGCACAATCTTGGCTCACTGCAACCTCCGCCTCCCAGGTTCAAGCGATTCTTCTGCCTCAGCCTCTCGCGTAGCTGGGATTACAGGTGCACGCCACCATGCCCAGCTAATTTTTGTATTTTTAGTAGAGATGGGGTTTCACCATGTTGGCCAGGCTGGTCTTGAACTCCTGATCTCAGGTGATCCACCTGCCTCGGCCTCCCAAAGTGCTGGGATCATAGGCATGAGCCACTGTGCCTGGCCTGAATCCCATTTTTATGTCTAGATTTTTCTCTCTGTTGAAGAATTGCTGCAGAAACCAGATTCTAAGTATAAAAGGCCTCTAAGTATCTAAGATGATCCCCAAAACCTTGATGTGAATCCATTTACTCATACTTTACATTCTCACTTTACACTTTGAGCATGAAGCCCATGGTGATCTGGTTGTGAAAGGTTTAAAGGTTAATTGGCAGCCAATGTTGGGGGTGAGAAGTTGCTGCTGCAGACAGGCAGGTATTCACCAAGGCAGCAGAGAGAGGACGCATCTGCCAGGCTGGTAGAAAGGAAATAGAAAAAGAAAAGAGGCCAAGCGTGGAGGCTCAGGCCTCTAATCCCAGCACTATGGGAGGCCAAGGCGGGTGGATCGCTTGGTTGCAGTGAGCCAAGGTCATGCCACTGCACTCCAGCCTGGGTGACAGGGCGAGACTCCATGTAAAAAAAAATAATAATAAATAAAATAAAAATACAAAAATTATTCAGGTGTGGTTGTTCATGCTGTGGTCCCAGCTACTCGGGGGGCGAGGGAGGGGAATTGCTTGAACCTAGGAGGTGGAAGTTGTAGTAAGCTGAGGTCACACCCCTACACTCCAGGCTGGGTGACAGAGCGAGACTCCATCTAAGAAAGCAAGCAAGCAAGCAAGCAAGCAATTATATGGGCAAAAGCAATGAATGAATGAGAAAGAAAGAAAGAAAGAGAGAGAGAGAGAGGGAGGGAGGTAGGGAGGGAAGGAGGAAGGGAGGGAGGAAAGGAGAGAAGGAAAGAAATAAATTACATGGGCGAAAGCAACTAAAGGTAGCACGGATCAAAACCTTTAAGTTCAGCATTGGGTACATCACTGCGTATCTGCTCTTGGCAAATTCTTTTCTGGGCCTCAGTCTCCCCATCTGTAAAATGAACAGGTTACACCAAGGGCTCTGAGGGCTTATGATTCTCCAGGAGTTTCCTTATGTGAGGCCTTTCTGTCCCCAACCATACACATCAGATGAGGTATCATCAAGGTCAAGACTCCAGTTTCTAGGGTTTTTGGGTAATCAGGCTTTCCTGCCACAAACATTCCTGCCACAAACCTCCCCCTAAGGAGCCTGTCCCTAGGGGGAGTTCGCTACTGCAGCTGTCTGGGCTGAGCCCCCAGGGAGAAACAAAACTCTACAGGGTCTGGTGCAGAGGCTGTGGCCCGTGGTCTCCTTGCTGCCTAAGGAAGATATGAAAAGGAAGCCTGGTTCTGGGTGAAACGGAAGTGTCTGAGGTCTGACAGTTGCTCTCAGCGTGGTCTCTGCAGCCAGGAGGGAAGTAAAACTGTCTGGGCATCCGGTAGCTTTTACTGGGAGAGTCCATAGGACAGTGACAAGTGGGGCCTGGTGCAGGCCTGTTCTCTGGTCCAGAGCCCTAGCTTAGGCCAGGGACAGTCCTTGGAGAGAGGCTGGCCCAAAGATTTGGAGGGAGGGCAAAGGAAAATGCTCTGAAGCTGGTTCACGACCTTAGGCAAATTTCCGTGCCTCTTTGGGTCCAGTTTCTCCATTTGCAAAAATGGAGTTTGGGCTAAATTTGCCTGTGCAATAAGGGTTTCTGGAATGGTGGGCACTGGGGATACAGAGACAATTTGGTCACAGGGAACCTGGATTGTTACCCTGCTGGCAAGGGACTCACAGCCTGGTGGGACATAGTTACAGAATCATGGGTTAATTGTGATTATCAATGCATGTATAGGTGCCGAAAAGCTGCGGACATAGAGCACTAATTCAGCATTAATCCAGAGATCCAGGGAAGGATAAGCAACTTGCCCAAGGTCATATATCTATTAAGTGGTCTACCTGGGGCCAGAGTCTTGAAAGGAAGGGGAATTCAGAAGAGGACATGGCTAAATAGAAGTCTAGAAGACTGGTCTGCTTATGCTTGCTGCTATCACCAAGATCTGAACAAAGTTATAGAGACCCAGAGGAGTGGGGATTAATTCTCACTTAGGAGAAGGAGGAAGACCTCACAGAAGCAGGGGTTTTGAGCTGGGGTTTAAAGGGCAAATATGAGTTTATCAAGTAGAGAAAAGGTAAGGGAACAGCATATTCAGATGTATGATGTTGCTAAAAAGAGCCTGATGAGTTGCTGGAAAAGTTGTGTGTGTGTGTTTGTGTGTGTGTACATATATGCGGTATGTTAGGAACAAACAGTACCTAAAATGGGAGGACTGAGAGATGAGGTTGCATAGTCTGGCTGGAATCACACAGTAAAGGGCCTTGAATGTGTTTGAAGGGCAGTGGACAGCCATCAGAGGGTCTTGAGCCGTGGATGCATGGTCAAAATAGCCTATTAGCAGGCTTGCTCCGGCTGCTAGGAGGGCAGAGGACCAAAGTACAGGGCAGAAGCCAGGCAGAAACAACTGTAAAGAGGCAGTGGCAGAGGATTGAGGGTGTCAGGTGAGTGTCAGGCCTAGCCCCTGTCAAGAAATGGAAACTTTTCAAGAGACTACATAGGTGTGGATGAAACAAGAATTGAAACCTGAGCCCTGCTGTGGCTGTGGTCTGGGCAGGTGCGGTAAGCAAGGGAAGTGAAAGGGTTGGGGTGACTTCCAGTTGAAGGAAGGAGGGGGATGGCTTGTGGGGGATGCTAGGGGCCTGTCCTTAGGCTGGAGACCTGTTCCAGGACGGGGCAGGGTGAGGGGCTATGCCTGACCAAGCCCCTGCCTCTTGCTTCTGCCCTCAGAGATCCCACTTTCTTCTGCCAGGCCTTAACTCTTTCTCCTGAGATATTCCTTCCCTATTCCCCACCCCTCCCAATGTCCCATCCCATCGTTTCTAGCATCCCATGGATACTGCGCAGGTCTCGTAGGCCCTCCAGCGAGCCTGCCCCGAGCAGCTCAAGTTCCTTGGCTTCCCCTACACCGACCTGCACTGCTCATGCTGCCTGAGCAGTGGTCTGACCATGTTTTGCCTTGAGGCCTGATTTGTTCTGTAATGTTGGTTCACCAAAGTAGTCACTGTTACTTCACTGTCACCTCACTGTAGGTGCCCCTGTCTCATCTTACTCTGCCCCCAAGAGCTCTTGATAAGTCAGAATCAGACCCTCATGCGCCCAGAGAAGCTAGTATTGAGTATGCCTAACCAAGAGCATGAACATGGGGAGGGGCTGTTCATGGGCTACGCTGGTGGGTTCTTTGTTCTGGGGCAAGTCTTGATGTGATTATGTCTGTTTTTTTCATTTCTTTGTTTGTTTGAGACAGAGTCTTGCCTCATTTGGAGCTCCTGGGCGAAAATGATCCTCTCACCTTAGCCTTGTGAGTAGCTGGGGCCACAGGCATGTGCTGCCAAGCTTGGCTAATTTTTTATTTTTTGTAGGGGTTATGAACCATGAGGGGTGAATTACTTCCTGCTGGTCCCCAAATACCTGACCCTCCACCTGGATCTGCCCATTCAGATCAATCATCTCCAGGTGCAGGGTCAGGTATTTGGGGACCAGTAGGAAGCAGTTCACCCCTAAGAGACTTTAATGAGGGGACTACTGTACTGAGGTGTGGGCAGGGTAAGAGAACAAACAAAAGGACGCTGAGGCACCCGCCCAGAGGCTGGCAACAGTGGAAAAGTCTTACAGCCCAGCACTCAAAGGGGTCAGGAATCATGTCCAGACCCAAGTGGAAGCCAGATGGCAAGAAGGTCTGATGAGGCAGCCCACAGGGGTCTGCCTCCTGGGGCACAGTGCAGGGTGTGGGTGTAGGTGCAAATGGAGACTAACGGTCTCCAGATGTGGCTGAAAGATTCTCACCCAGATGGAATATCTGGAAGATGCCTCTGGCCTTGATGTAGTCACTTCTCTGTGATCAGTGCTGGTTTGGAGAAGGTTTTTCCAGTTGCCCCAGAGAGAAAAGGTGAAGCTTTACTTTCAGAGTCATTCGGCTACCATCTAGAAAGCACTTTCTGGTCTTGATGGTGACAGACTAGAGTCTGACAGAGGCACGTGGGCCTCAAGGGTACCGAATTATACCAACATACATAGTGACGCAGGCCTAGAGGGAGTCAGAGCTGTGCCAAGGGTAAACAGGCCCAGGGCAGAACATAGTAGAACATGGTGGAGGGGAGATGCCGTGAGCTGATGTTGGAGAGGTACACAGCATCCATATTATGGAGTTAAGGCCATACAGCTAGGGAGCAGCAGGGCCAAAGGTCCAACTGGTCAGTCTGAATTGGAACTTGACTCAAGCTCTTAACCAAGACCCTAAGCTGATCCTGCAGAGAAAAGAGAGAAGTGTGTTAAAAGCAGAGGGAACCGCATATTCAGATGTATGAAGTTGCTAAAGAGCCTGATGAGTTGCTGGAAAAGTTGTGTGTGTTGTTTGTGTGTGTGTACATACATGCTGTGTCTTTGGAACAAACGGTACCTAAAATGGCAGGACTGAGAGAAGAGGTTGTATAGGCTGGCTGAAGGGCCTTCACACAGTGAAGGGCCTTGAATGTCAGGTTAAAAAGCTTGGGCTAAATTTGGAGGGCAGTGGGCAGCCATAAAAGGGTCTTGAGCAGTGGGTGCATGGTCAAAATAGCCTATTAGCATGTGCTAATATGCTGATGTGCCTGTTTGTTTGTTTGAGATGTGCAGCTTCTAAGTGCACATCTACTTGGAAGCTGAGTGCCCAGCACGCAGACAGGAAAGGTACTAGAGTTAGTGTGACCAAGCCCAGGGTGTCTTGTCTTTCAGACACACCCCATCCTCTCCTTATGGACCACTCACTCACAAGCCTCCCCCGGGTCATAGGCTCAGCACAGCAGGTGCTGAATATAGGCTGAATATGAGCAAAGGTCAGGCCTGTGCAGGCCCTTAGGCACATCCTTCCTTAGGTTGCTGACTGGGTCTTGTATTCCATGACCTGGCTGCCCACTCTTAATGCTCCACTGTTGTTAAACCTCTGGGTCTTCAGACCTTCAAATCCATCCATCCAGTATGCCTGCTGGGTGCCATAAACAAGATCTTCTCCCAGAAGTCTAGGGGGATGCGGACATTGATAGGATGAGTGAGATAGCCAATATTTGTGCCCACTACAGAGTGTGATAAAACCATAAAAGACTACTGCTTTTTAAGATTGTGAGCAGGGCCAGGTGCGGTGGCTCATACTTGTAATCCCAGCACTTTGGGAGGTCAAGCTGGGTGAATTGCTTGAGTCCAGGAATTCGAGACCAGCCCGGGCAACATGGCAAAACCTTGTCTCTACAAAAAACAACCACGACCAAAAATTAGCTGGGTATGGTGGCATATACCTGAAGTCCCAATTACTCAGCAGGCTGAGGTGAGAGGACTGCTTGAGCCCAGGGGGTCAATACTGCAAGCAAGCAAACTGTGATCGCGCCACTGCATTCCAGCCTGGGTGAGAGAGCAAGACCCCATCTCCATCAAACAAACAAGAAAGTAAGACAGAAGGAAAGAAGGAAGGAAGGAGGAAATTGTGAGCAGACATTCAAGAGGGCCACCCAAGGCTATACCATCTACCTAATTTCACACGATTCTCTATCCAAGAGAGATATGGATAGAGCCATGTTTCCAAACATGGCTCAGGCCCATTCAGCTCGTGGTTTTTGCTCTCTCTGTCCCTCCATGGGAGTGCCTGCCTCCCATGCATCAAGGCCCACTTCCAATATAGCCCTTGTGGGCCCCTCCTTTAGACAGAAGCAGTATTCCCCCACTTGGAACAATGACAGCACTTTGATTTTGTGCTTTGGAATTACTCAGACTCAAACAATCATTAGGGAATTCTATATCTTGTCTCTCCATCTAGATTGAGGGTACCTATTAATTCAACTTTTTATTCTCCCCTCCTAAAATACTACAGGTACAGAAATCATTTGCTCAGTTAAACGGTGGCAGCCCAGTTCCCATGAGGAAGGGCTGTAGCCTACCTCTTACTAATTGTGTGATCTCAGGCAAGTGATTTAGCTCCCTTCTTACAATCAAGATAATTGAGTGTTGTGAGAATTAATGGGTTAACACAGTCAAAGCCCTCAGAGCTGTGCCTGGTATCCCCTAAGCATTCAAGAAATGTCAGCTATTATTATTACAGCTATTATTAGGAGCCAGCCGGGTATGCTTATAAACAATTTCCCACACCCAGCAAAGCTGGAGCAGACACACACACTGGCTTAACCCACAGCCACACTTGGAAATGGGGGAGGGTAGGGAGTTATAACTTTATTTTAGAGATGAGCAGAGGCTTAGAGAAGTCAGAAGCATTCATTCATTTTACAGGCATTTATGGTGTGATTTCCACATGTCAGGTGCTGCCTCTCCTCCCACTTCAAATTTAGTGAATCCTCAGAGCGGGGGCTGGAGGCTAAGGACAGAGGACTGTGTATTTTAAACAAGCACCCCCTGGTGATTCTCAGCTTAGGCAAGTTGGAAAGACGATTGGATTCTAAGGTACTAAGGCAAGCATCTCGTCATGTTCCAAGTTTGGACCTGGGTTTTATGGGGGATATCATCTTTTGGTGGCAGATTAGTTTAGCAGTTAACAGCACAGACCCTGTAGCCTGGATAATTGGGTATACATCTCAGTTTGCCACTGGCTGCATGACCATAGGCATACATAACTTATCTGTAAAATGAGGCTAGTAATAGTACCTAACTCAGAGTTGTGAGAATTACGTTAGTTTTTTTTTATGCGAAGTGCTTGGAAGGCTGTCTGCCACATAGTAACTATTATAAAGCATGAGCTATTATTATTAATGTACACAGTGTAGACAAGCATCAGACAGAGGGCCGGGGGTGGTAGATTTGACGCTTCCTACCCCACGATTGGCTCTGCCTGCAGCGTTGGCAGCGTCTGTCTCTTCAGGGAGGCTCGCCACCTGCTCCCTTCTGCTGGAAGAGCTTTCCTGAGCTGGGGAATTCCCTCCCATGGCGACCGACAGCAGCTCCTAGCATTCTGATGCCATGTGCTCTGCCCACAGCAGCATAGTGAGAATTAGATCATGTCCTGGGCCAAGGCTGGACTGGGAAGACAGGCAGGTGTAGGGGTTGGAGGTGTCCACTTAGGAAGACTGCAAATGGGAGGAAGAGTGCAGACCCTTGGGAGCCTCCTCTCCACAACCTAGGCCAGCTTTGGCTGAGGGTGGTACCTCAGACAGGGGAAGGGCAGATGCCCACGGAGGACAGGCAGGATGCCAGGGTGTCTGCCAGCCCTTCAGGACACTCATTTTGGCCTGCTGCCCTCAGGCATGGAGCAAGCAAGTGTATTTTGTTTTGGCATTAACTCAGCAGGCTGTGGGAAAACAGGCAGGCAGGCATCCCGAACGGGGCCTGCTCCCTTCACAGGCCCGCCCATGGTGGTGACAGAATTGCCACTTCTGAATCCTGCTGTCCCTCTCCCACAACTCTCCTCTCCCTCCCCTGATCCCCGCCTGGCCCTCCTTACCCAGTTCAGCCTGAAGGGTCCTCTCCCTGAAAGGGGCTCACAGACTTGGTAGCATCCTGTACCTCCCAGGCTAGGCCCTGGAGAAACTCCCTGGTGGAACTCCTGGTGTTACAGATGAGAAAACCTGGGCTGAGGGAGAGGCAGGGACTTCCCAGGTCCTCACAATGAGTAAGGAGCAGAACTAGGATTCTAGTGGGGCTCAATCTCCTCCATGGAAATTCCTCTTTTTATGTTTTATTTTTTAACTTAGAAATAAAGGCATAACAAAATGACGGGAAACTGAAGGAAAACTCAACAAAGGAAACACATTTGTGGGCTGACACAGTTGCAGGCACTTTACATAAACATTCCTATTTGATTCCCACTGCAACCCTGCAAAGAGCCATTATCTCCCTTCTAGACAAGGAAACTTGGCTGAAAAGAGGTTTCAAGACTTGATCAAAAACTCTAAGCTTGGCAGAAGAGGAATCAGACATCTAACCCAGGTTTGCTTGAGCTCAGACCCCTGTAACCTCACCCCTCCACCAAATGTATTTTACTCATTGTTGCCTAATTACAGCGCAGCTCATGGCGGAAGGTGCTGATCAGCGTTCAATACAGGCGGTCACTCAACCTTCCCTGATGTGTCCCAGGATCAGCAGTTACTTGTTTATGTGGCTCCTGAGCCCTTTGCAGTTCATATACCTGTTATTTCATTTAATCTGCACAGCCTTCCAAGAGGAAGACAGGACAGAATTTGTTATTCCCATTTTATAGATGTAGAAACCAACGTTGAGAGGACAGTGATGCGCTAGAGGTCACACTCAGTGAGTACCTGGCAAAGATAGAATTTGCAAGGTGGTTTCCTGCCTCCTAATGTCAAAACCATGTGCCTATCAGCTCCTATGATAGCCCTGGCACTGGCTGCTCATTCACCGTACACCCCCACCCCTGTCATCCAAAGTTGTAATATTCCCTGGCAGAGGCAACACTTGACAAGATAATTCCTGGTCCTAGTGCCTGCTTCTTGGGGACTTGCCTCTGGCCTTAGAAGATCTCTGCCACCACCTAGTAGGATCTGGGTCCCTATGACCCTCCTGGTCCTACATGTTTCACTGCTGTGACCTTGGTCTCTGTATTGAGATTGGGAGCTCCTGGTGGGCAGCTCCTCACCCCAGAGACCTGCTCATGACTAAGCCCAGGATAAGGGCTTGTTGAGTGACACTATGGAATTCAAAGCCTAGTACCTTGAACAAACTCACTGTGTGTCAAGGAGAGCCCCTGCTCTTTTCTGGACCAATCTTGAAGCCTCATTTACCTGTTCTGGGATTCTGTCCTAAGAACTGATAGTGGAAGAAACAGGCACGCTCTCACATCAGGCTGGCAGGAGGTTGGTGTTGAGGGAATTAGCTCAGGGAGCAAACGCATGGGTAGGGAAAGGTGACTGGGGTAGGAAGGAGATGAATGGGGATGGGGTCCATAGATCACGCTGTCTGCCACAGCATCCCCAGCTGGACTTGGTGGGGCTCAGGCAGGGAATAGCTGGCATCCAGACATGCTGACAAGCATTCCTGAGCAGCCTGTGTCAATGCAGGTGGGAGCTAATGACACAGAGGAAGACAGAGTAGAGAGGGCTGATGGACCCCAACTGCAGGAACGGTCAGGGATGCCTTGGTGCAGTGTGGGCAGGGGGACTGGCAGCTACTTTCTCTGAAGAAAGCCTTTGATGGAGTCAAACTGTCCTAGGTGTGTGCTCTGGACTGGGAGTAGTGTGCTACTCATATTCTGGCCATGCTAAAGGGCTGCTGTATACTTTGTCTCCCTGCCAGTTTTCCCAGGAGCCCTGGAATATCAGAACAGCTGATCTTCCAATACCCATTCATATACCTGCTCCAGGCCAGTTTTTGATCCTAGCTCTGACTTAACCTTAGAATCATATTCCTAACGAAATGGGAGACTGCACTGCAGCATGCTGGAGGGAGAGCACAGCTTTAGAGCCAGGGGCCAGGCCTCCCTTTCCTTCACTAGCTGTGTGACCTTGGGTCACTTCTGAGCTGCAGCCTGTGAAATGGGGTTATATTATGTATTATGAGGTTATATTATATATTATGTATCATTATATTATGTATTATGAGGAGTTGTTGTGAATGTTGGAAACAATGTAAATAACATGCCTATTTTAATGTCTGGAACATGGAAGAGGCAAAATAAATGGCAGCTGTTATTAATTTCTTTTCAGAGTGAGATCCCATCTGTGGCCTCTTTGATGGAAGGGAGCCAGAACCTGCTTGCACAGCCCCAGGGACAGGGAGCTCACTCCCTCCAGGGGCAGCTCTGCCTGGAAAAGCTCCTCCCTGAGATGCAGCTAAGACCTGTCCCAGTTTTGTCTCTGGGGCCATAGTGCATGCTGCTCTGCACCATTTCCCCAAAGAATCTCAAGCAATGTTACTGGCAACACAGCACGTCCCTGCATTGCATGAACAAGGCTCTGAAAGTCCCCAGCCCTGTTCAAAATGGTACATTTCAAGTCAGGCTTACATAAGTCACAGAAATCCCTTCCCCGGTCCCCTAGAGTCTGGAACATAATGGATTGTATCCTCCTGGGTCTGCTTATTTTCCTGGGTTAGGAACTCTCCCAATTCCCTTGAACATTCTTCATACAGGAACATTCCTCATCGAACAACTGGGTTATGGTCTCAAGTCTATCATGTCAGGGTAAGTCACTTATGTTCACTGAGCCTCCAGTTCCCCATCAGTAAAAATGAAGAAAATAATACTATCTCACAGGTAAAGATTAGCTTGGAAAAGTAATATGAAAGTTTAGGGTTTGGAAAAGGCACTTGGTAAGTATTAAAACAATTTTTTAAAAAAATCACATTTTTGAAATAGGAGTCAGTAGGTAAGCCCATCTGGTATTGCCCTTAGCTCTTTATAACACTTCCAAAGGAAATCATTCCAGAAAGTCAATGCCACTCCTGGCTTCAGAATGATGGCAAATCAGGTAGAGGATGCCCTCCTATATGCATAAACTAAATCCCCAGGGTCTGACTTCTTCTGTGAACAGCCTCCTAAGTTCTAGGCTCACTCACTTATCTTATTCTGCAGGCTGGCACCAAGGCCCAGAGAAAGCCCACTAGATCCATGGTAGAGGCTGGATCTCATGTCTCCCAACATCCAGCACCATTATACCCCAGTGCTCACTTCCTAAGAAGAGAGGTGAAGGGAGGATAATCTCTGGCCCAGACCAGTTGCACCCAAGACTAGGATTCAGCAAATCTTTGTTAAGCACTTGCTATGTGCATGACACTGCATCTGGGCCAAGTACTGTGTTACCCCTCTTCCACTAGCCAAGTGTCATTCAAGGAATGGTTGGTCTGGAACTCAATCTTGGTGAAGGCTGATTCTATCTTGCTCATCTCTAGAACCCCAGTGCCTGGCATAGGCTTGGAACAAAGCAGGACCTTAGCAAGTATTTTTTGAATGAATGATGAATCAATAAGCACTTACTAAGCACTACATGCCAGGCCCTGTGGTAGGAGAAATTCTATTTAATACAGCAAGCCTATGAGGTTAGCATTATACCTCCATTTTACAAGTGAGGAAACAAGGCTGAAATAAGTGAATTGACTAGCTCAAGCCTTCACAAAAAATTGGTGGTGGAGCTGAGACTGGAGCCCAGCCTAGGTTACTGTGGCCTGGGCTCTAGCTGCCGCCTCACAGCTGTCAGGGCCCTAGGCCTCTATCCACCTGTCCCCTTGCCCCAGGCCTTCCCTGATTTAATTAAGGATTCTGGTGAAGGGCTAACTTTTGAACCCAGAAATAGCAAGACTAGTCTCCTAGTTCATACACAGCTCTAGATTAATCTTACTCAAAACACAGCTCTATCACTTTTCTGTACAAGAATCTAGCCTAACTCAATGTAAACAACCTGGGTTTAAGTTCCACCTTTTCAATTTCTGGCCATGTGGTCACCTGGGAAGTTACTTGTCTCTCCAGGCCTCATTCACCTTCCTCTTAGGCCTGACTGCACTTCTGAGAACAGCTGTCTGGGATCTCAACTTCTGAAAAAACGGTGGAGTAATCCAGCTCAGCCTCCACACAGCCCCGTGACTCAAAAAAACTCCCTGGGCATGGGGAAGAGGTATTCCTCTTCTGAGGACCCCAAGGGAGGCCGATAACCCTCCCTGTAGATGGTCTGAACAGAGCAGGAAGGTTCATGTGTGGTGGTGGGGTGCACTGCTTAGATAAGCACCCTCACTGGCAGATAAGGAAGCCCGAGCTCACCTAGCCTGTTAGGGGTAGGCAAAGTGGACTGGCACCCAGAGATCCTGACTCCCAGACAAGGGCTTCCTCTATGGCCTCTCCTGCCTCCTCTACTTTTCCTCGTGCCTATTATCCTGCACCTGTTTCTTTTTTAAAATAACCCATAGAACCCTTCCTGACGCAGAGATTCTAGTCCTGCTGTGTAACCTTCAGAAAGACTTCCCTCTATGGGCACTTGCCTCCCCGTCTGTGAAATGGGGGCCTCGGCCTTAACGTTCTCTCGGCTCCCTCTCAGCGCAGAGTCAGTGATCTTTGACTTGAATGCCCTGCAGTAGAGTGCCGCCGTTTCCTTTGCAGAGCAATTGCCTTTCCGCCCTACAATCGCAATGGCCTGGCACCTGCGGCCAGCCGCAAAGCGACTTGTCCTTGCTCGTCCCTCTTGCGCACATCTAGCTGGTAGGGAGAGTGGGGTGTTGAGGGGCTGAGAGGAAGCAAACGCCAGAATTCTGTATCCCACAGGGATGCTGACCCCCTCCCCACTGCAAACATTTCCCTGCGAGCGTCACCCCCCGCCCCCCGACACATACACTAACACACTGCAGCCGCAAAGGCGGGCAGGAGACGGGGGCGGCCTCTGCGCGTGCGTCGGCGCCGAGCCCTCTCCCGCCCACGTGCGCGCCCCCGAGCGGAGACGCGCGCTGGGGCGAGCTGGCGGGAAAGCGCGCGGGAAGCCCCCGGCTGGCTCTCAGCGTGGGGGAGGGAGGCCAGGAGGCGTCTGGAACGTGCCACTCTCGGAGAGAAAGGGGGGATTTTCGCGTGGCGCTGGCGTTTCTACACCTCCCACCCGCCGACCAATCCGTTAGCTCCCCCCTTCCCCTGCCGCGGTACGAAGCCCTGTGCCGTGGCCTCGCTCCCTACCGGCAGCGCGGACCGGCCCCTCGAACCCCGCTCTGGACGGAGCGGTACCCTCAGCAGCCGGAGCGGGGCGCTGCGCCGCGCGGCGAGGCCGGAAATTCCCGCGGCCTGAGTGGTGGAGCCCTAGCCGGGAGCGCGGCACCACCTTCCTCCTCCCGGGTGGGCGGGGGCGTTAGGCCCAGCGAGGGCCGGGCCGCCTAAGTGGGTGGGGTGGGGGCCGTTGCGTCCGCCGGGAGCGGCCCAGCAGGCGGCGGACGGGGAGCGCGGACAATTCTGCTGCGGCTCACCCGCCGCCCGGCCGGTTGAGACCCTCGCGACCCCGCTCCCGGGGCCCCCGCCCCTTCGCCGTCTCCGCCTCCTTCCTCACACACCCCCGGGCCGCCCGGGCCCCAAGCCTTCCCGGCGCTCCTCCCCCTTTTCCTCACACTCGCTCTCTGGCTGGGGTCCTCCTGCCGCCCGCCGGCCTGCTCCCTTCGGGGCAAGTCCTGCTTCTTAGGCTCTCCTTTCACACACGCGCGCGCTCGCTGGGCCGTCCCCTCCTCTCCGGCCCTCCTCCTCCTGGTCCTTGCTAAGGCTGCCGTCGGGGAGGATTGATGTCCCTTCAGCATCATGCAGCCGCCGCCGAGGAAGGTAAGGGCGCAGTTGGTGGGCTTTGGGGTTCAGAGGGATGCGTACTGGGAACGCGGCTGGGGCGACCGCTGCGCCCCCTCCCCCTCCCGCAAGGGGCCGTGACCGCCCTCGCCTTGGGCTTGTCACCGACTTGCTGCCGGCTCCAGGTGGGGGGCGTGCTCGTGAGTTGCCTTTCCGACAGAGGGGCCGCCGGGGCTCGTCCCTCTTCTACGCAGGAGACCCCCAGACATTTCACAAGAGTTTCGGGTGTGCATTTGTGTGTGTGCGCGCGCATGGCAATGCTGCCCGCTGCAAAGTGCATTCTCCGGGCTGCACCGAGGGGGAGGCAGGGACGCCCCGGCAGCTTTGCAGAGCCTTGTGCGTGTGTGATTGTTTAGTCTGCACCAGCTTTGAGCCCTCCAGCCGCTTGTCGCCAGCCCCGCCCGTTTGCAAATTTGCGGGGGATTTGTTTCTAGCCTAGCCTTAGGGTTTGGCCTGCTTTTCCCACGGGGCGGCCGAAAAGAAGTTGGAATAGTCACCGCCTCCCCACCCCAAGGGAAAATAAATTAAGGATTGACGGGTCCTGCCTCGCTCCCGACTGAGGGGCGAGGAGGCTGTAGTGCTGTCTTCTGAAAAGCGAGGACCGGGCCCCGGAGGTGCGTGGCGTGTGCACTGCGATCCGGGGTTGGATGACCAGGGTGGGAGTGACGGATGCACCCTGCTTGTCATCAGCCTCCCCGCTGCGCCCTTCCCCAGCTTTCCCAGGGGTCGAGGCTGTGTCCTTGTCTTTTTAATCCTACAGATGGATACTGAATGTCTACTCTGGGCACTGGGTGGATGAGGCCGTTCTGTCCTCCCCTCGTGGGCAAACATTTGCCTAACGCCTAACTCACCCGTGTCTGCTGCCTCTGCTTTCTCTCTTTCCTAATCCGGGTTTCTCCATTTAAGTGAGTCATTTTCTTTCGAACATGTACCCCCACCCGTCCGAGTGGTCCCACTCCTAAGGCCGAGATTCCAGACCCACCGTAACTTCGCACCCTGGGGCCCGGCCTGGCGGGCGAGGCTCTCTGGCCAGCAGGCATTTGCTGTTCTCGCTGTTTGAAGTGGAGCCTCTACCGGGATCGGCTTGCCGGGGTAGTTTAAAAGCACTGCATATGCTGGAAGGTCACTTTTGCTTTCTCCTTTGTGAGAAAGAGATTGTGATTTGATGCGCTGTCAGCAAGTCGAGGGCATCATTCTGAGACAGTGTGCTTTTTCGCAGCCATTATGGAGTAATTTATGTAGTCGATTCATGCATATTATCATGATTGTGTAAATATTGGTCATTGGGTATCAGGCACTCTTAGGCTCCCAGCCCCCATCCACACTCTGCTCGCCTCTCCTGGTGGTTAAAGTCTTTGAATCTTTTTTAGAAATAGAAGACAGCCTCTTTTAAAACTCTAGGAAGACCTAGACATGGATTGAGCTTGTGTATGAAATGGAATGACTGGCAGTTTATTTTGCATGTCTTTAGTTTGTAATATTTATAGTCGTGTATTTTCATTAAACCTCTGTTCAGGCTATTTGGCTTTAATTTTTCATTAAGTAAGTATCTTCAGTAAATAAAACTAGATGGCGAATAATAGATTTATGGCCTTCAGGGGAGAGGCGAGCAAGAGACATATTCTGACAGATGTATTTTCCTTAAGCAATTTTTTTGGGTTAAATTTGTAAAAAGACCTTCATAAATATATGGTGTATTTTAGGTGAAAGTTACCCAAGAACTGAAAAACATTCAAGTTGAGCAGATGACAAAACTTCAAGCCAAACATCAAGCAGAATGTGATTTGCTTGAAGATATGAGGTAAGGCTATAGTAAATAGTTCAAGGACTTCTATTTCTCTGTTTCAAAGAAGCTTTGAGTTACCAAGCCCCAGGAACTGATGATGGAATTTCCTTTTGGATTTCCTGCTTTAAGGCTGTTAGAACTTTGACTCAGCTGGAAATTAGAACTGGAACTAACACAATACAAACTTTTTCCTTCAGTAGGGGACCTATAATGCACACATAGTATTTGGAAAAAAGGACCTTAAAAGTCTTATTAGTCAAATTATAATAATTAAAGATTCTTGTTTAAATAATCTTTCCATGGAACTGTAACAATCATTTTATTGACCTTAACAGTTTTACACAGTTAGATTTTTAAACCAACACTTGTGGTTAATGGTTAATATCTGGGGGTGAGCCAGTCAACCCCAGATGATTATATGCTCTCACTGGGTTAGAACATGACAAATACAACTTTGTCTTTGAGTGCCAAATTTAGTGAGAAGTGTGTTTATCATATTTTGTTTTATTATTGAGGTTACTCATATTCATAGTCAAGATAACTTTGAATAGCTAAGACATCTTGCTAATATTGTGAAAATCAGTATCTTTCTTCCTAGAGGGATGGATGACTTATTTTAATGAAAGAAATACCACTTATTTAACAGTCTTTTAATATAGACTGACAGTTCAACAAAGATATTTGTCTAGAATGGGAGATGATTTGCATGGTGAAACAAGAGTGGCTGCAATTCTTATTTCCCTTTTGTAATACATTTATCAAATTGGAATTGGGTCTGTAAGCCTTATCAGTTACCTAGTTTTCTGGTAGTACACTTCATGTTGGTTTCATGAAAAATATTAACTCGATGGTGTTATCATAAAATTATGTGTTTGGATTGCTGTTTGTAGCCCAAAGATTTTAGTTTTAAGAATTTCCTTTTTTTCCTCTCCTATATTTAGGCACTATAAGCATTTCTGTTGTATACATGTCGTTAGGGTTTCTGACTAAGGCATATAAATCTATTCTCATCCAATCTGGATATATCAAGATTGTTGTTTTCTGACTGAAAATTACAATTTTAATTCTGTATTTGTCTTTCCCCCCTTGTTATAACCATAAGAAAATATTTAGACTTAAAAATTCCTATGTGAGGCCATGCGTGGTGGCTCACACCTGTAATCCCAGCACTTTGGCAGGCTGAGGTAGGCAGATGACCTGAGGTCTGGAGTTTGAGACCAGCCTGGCCAACATGATGAAACACTGTCTCTACTAAAAATACAAAAATTAGCCAGGCATGGTGGCATGCGCCTGTAGTCCTAGCTACTCGGGAGGCTGAGGCAGAAGAATTGCTTGAACCCAGTAGGTGGAGGTTGCAGTGAGCCAAGATGGCAACACTGCACTCCAGCCTGGGCAACAGAGTGAGACCCTGTCTCAAAAGAAAAAAAAAAAAAAATTCCTGTGTGAGATAGCTGAAACTCTTGATGTGGTTAAAAGTTTAAGGTTTTTAACTTATTAAGCAAACTAAGAAATCTCTAGATGAAGAAAGTAATAAATTTTCAGAAGCAGTTCAGGAAGGCAGAATTAGTGTGTAAATGAAGATCCCGTGTGGGGTATCGGTGGTCAGTGGTTGTAATAACTCCTGTTGATTGTGTCTTCTAAAGACTTCTTGATTGCATTTTGTCTGCATTTTTCCCCTATTGTCTGTAGCTTGGTACAGGAGCTTATGGTAAAGAATATGGACACTGCAGTCAGACAGTCCTGAGTTTGTGTCCTGATATCTGTGCTGACTTGTGGAAAATGAATTAATCTTTATAAACTTAATTTTTCTCATTTGTAAAAAGAGGCAATAATGGCCTCTGTTCCCCAAGGTTGTATAGATCAAATCACAATGCATGTGAGATATGGCACACATCTAAGCTAAGTTGATATAGTCTCTTGCTCCTGTTCCTGTTGCTTAGTTTGTATTATTGCTGATCTGTCACATTTGGCTTGCATTATACTAGTATCCTAATTATTGTAGTGGTGTCCTTATATCTTCCATCTCCCATCTCTCCTTTTAAATATTTCTTCCACATTACCACCAGTTAGCTTTCTAAAAACATTATTATAGATAACTCCTCTGTGGCCTTCTAGATAAAGGCCAAACACCTTGTCATAGTATATATAGTTCTCTGCAACCCAGCTGCAAGCTTCCTTTCCTGGCTTGGTTGCTACCATTTCATGCCCATGCATCCTTCCTCTTTCTTCCCCCAGCTCTGGTCGCTCGGGACATCAGGTTGTCTAATTGTGCAGTCTACATTCATACCTCTGTGTATGCTGTTGTCTTTGCCTGTTGGTACCTTTCCTCCCACTTTTTCACCTGACAAATTCTTGATTACCAATAACTGCAAGTTCCTTGTTCTCTGTGATCTCAAAGGATTTTGATTTTTGCACATGCTTCTGGCATCCTCCCTCAGGTGAAGTCTTTGAAGTTATGGGCTATTACTCATTTTTGTATCTTTATACCTTGTCAAATGAATGTGACTGGCCATATTTAAATGTATCTTATTTTTTCTTGGGTGAGATACTGTATATACTCTGTAGGGGGCTATAGGGGCCTCTGTTGAGCTTGTGTTATATACTTTGGTTCATGTGATCACTTTAAATACACTATCCTGTTTGTTGTAGAGTATATAATATATAAAGGCAGAGATTGTTGGTGCTCCAAGGATTAACAGGTTATTTGTTTGAAGGAGTTAGTATGTTCTTCTATCTATATTAACTTAATGGAATGAATCCTTTCATTCCCATAGAGTTGTGAATAAGATACTGTATTACCTACTAAAACAAGGGTTTAGGTTTCTGATTTGCTTTTTTTTTTTTTTTTCAAAGATAATATTGAAAAAGTTGAAACTTGCCTTCTCTTGGTATTCATGATAACTTCAGTTGCCTAAGGAAGGAGGTGATCTGGCTTCTCTTGTCTGCTCTAGCAAGTGGAATGATTTTTTAAAAGTTCATTGGAAATCTCTGAACTTGGGTGTTTTTTGTTTGTTTTTGAGATGAAGTCTTGCTCTGTTGGCCAGGCTGGAGTGCAGTAGTGCAATCTCAGCTCACTGCAACCTCTGCCTCCTGGGTTCAAGCAATTCACCTGCCTCAGCCTCCCTAGTAGCTGCCACCACACCTGGCTAATTTTTTTGTATTGTTAGTAGAGGCTGAGTTTCACCATGTTGGCCAGGCTGCTTTTGAACTCCTGACCTAAGTGATCCTCCCGCCTCGACCTCCCAAAATGCTCGGATTACAGGCATGAGCCACTGCGCCTGGCCCCAACTTGGGTTTTTATATAAATTAAGTTGTAAAGGATCTTGCTTGCTTTTCCTCTTTTGAGATTAGTGCTCCTTCTCACCAGTGCCTCTTGCCAGTTTTATGCTCAATTTAAGTTAGTATGAATTCACTCAGAAATGTACCAATAGCTTTTTATTCTTAAAGAAATTAGTAGTAGATATATATATATATATATTTAATTTGAGGCAGAGTCTCACTCTGTTGCCTAAGCTGGAATGCAGTGGTGTGATCTCTGCTTACTGTAACCTCTCCTCCCAAGCTCAAGCGATCCTCCCATCTCATCCTCCAGGGTAGCTGAGACTCCAGGTGCGCGGCTAATTTTTGTATTTTTTGTAGAGATGGGGTCTCACCATGTTACTCAGACTGGTCTTAAACTTCTGGGCTCAAGTAATCCTACTGTCAAGCCACTGTGCTCAGCCTGAGAAAATATCAAAAGTTTTTATGACATTGAAAAAAGTTAAAAATAAAATACACAGCATATTAGACTGTAAATAGAATTTTATGCTGAATTTTATCTATTTCTTCCCCCTTACGTCCCTTCTTCTTCCTTTCTTTCATTTTTTTTTTCTTAAGAGACAAGAGTCTTGCTCTGTTGCCCAGGCTGGAATGCAGTGGTGTGATCTTAGCTCACTATGTCCTTGTCCTCCTGGGTTCAGGCGATCCTCCTGCCTTAGCCTCCTGAGTACCTAGGACTATAGGCATGTGCCGTCACAACTGGCTTATTTTAAAAACTGTGTAGAGACAGAGTTTGTTTGTTGCCCATGCTGGTCTTGAACTCCTGGGCTCAAGTGATTATCCCACCTCAGCCTCCCAAAGTGCTGGGATTACAGAAGTGAGCCACTACTGCTGCAACCCACCTCCAGGGTCCCCAGTTCTTATCTTTTGGAATTTCGAGGGGAGGAGACCAATTATGATACCGTTTTTCTCCTTTGTTCTCCTCCCCTTCTTCAGTTCATTTGTTCTGTGGATGGCATTTGGAAGCTAGTATTTTGGGAATGAAGTGTGAGATGAAAAGACAACTAATTTGTTGTTAATCGGGACTTTCCATGCTTTGGGGAGGTTTTATACTGATGTGTTTTCTGTTGACTTTTGCTATCAGCAGTAGACAAGTAGTCTACTTTCTTTTTAGTTTATTATTATATTTTTTTCTCTTTGCTTTTTAAGACCACTTACAATAAGTTTCTACATACTAGAGTCTGTGTACTTTTCTTCTTAGGATTGTTTATCCTATGCTGTGCTGAGTACAGTCAGTTAAGAAAATTTTTTGCAGTGACCCAGAATATAAAGAATTACCTTCTTAGAAGACATTTTAAGGAGGTCTATAATATGGAAAAATTATTGAATTTTAGTCAGGTGAATAATATGTATGTTCATTTTATAGATGAAAGTGGAAACTGAGGCACAGTGAAATGAAGTGAATTATATTTGTGAGGACTCTAAGCTATTTGTCCTGATTTCCATACTACCGTACTGTCCCATGTATCTGTGTTTCCCAAGCTTTTAACCAAGGAATTCATCATGAGTCCAGTTGTAAAAAATATTTTGCCTATCAAAAAGTGTAATATATTATCAGGAGTCTGGGTGCGGTGGCTCATGCCTGTGATCCCAGCACTTTGGGAGGCCGAGGCGGGTGGATCACTTGAGGTCAGGGGTTTGAGACCAGCCTGGCCAACATGGTGAAACCCTGTCTCTACTAAAAATACAAAAATTAGCTGGGCATGGTGGCACACACCTATAATCCTAGCTACTCTAGCTACTTGGGAGGCTGAGGCAGGAGAATCACTTGAACCTGGGACGTGGAGGTTGCAGTGAGCTGAGATAGTGCCACAGCACTCCATCCTGAGCGACAGAGCTAGACTCTGTCTCAAAAAAAACCCAAAAACCAAAAAACAACCCTCTCCCCAAAAAACAGTATATTATCAGGGAACAATTTGTTTTCTTATTTTTTTATACATTGAGCTGTCAGTCAGCTCTAAATCACTATTTTCAAACCGTTAATGTGAGTTTAGCCAAAGTCAAAGACACTTAAAAAACTTTACCCCAGAGAAGGCTGAATATGTGATTTCTTATAGATGTTCTGAAGAATTGAAACTGGCTCAAGAAGCACCTGTCCTGCCTTTGCAGACATCTGGTGGTCTAGAGACCTCAAATGAGGAATTACTGTACTGCGTGTTACTTTCTCTGAACTGTAGATTCCCAGGAGTCACGGGAGGTTGGATTCCGAGGTCTGTTTATGGATGTTCTGAGATTTTTTTTTTTTTTGGAGACAGGTTCTCATTCTGTCACCCAAGCTGGAGCGCAGTGGTGTGATCATGGCTCCCTGCAGTATCGATCTCCCAGACTTAAGTGATCCTTCTATCTCAGCCTCCTGAGTAGCTGGGACCACAGGCATGTACCACCATGCCTGGCTAATTTTGTATTTTTTGTAGAGACAGGGTTTCACTATGTTGCCCGAACTGCTCTTGAACTCCTGGGCTCAAGTGATCCTCCCACCTTGACCTCCCAAAGTGTTGGGGTTACAGGTACAAGCCACTGTGCGTGATGCTGAGACCCTTTTTCAGTGTCTCAGAGACTTAGAGGTAATCTAATCTGGTCTAGAGTTTTTTTTTTTTTTTTTTTTTTTTTTAAAGGCTTTATTTATATACAATGTACATACCATTAAGTTACCATGATGCGACTGCATATCGTAGATGATTACATATCCCATTTAAAGTATACCATTCAACTTTTTTTTTTTTTAATAGGGTTGTACAATCATCATGCCAATTTAAAATGTTTTAGTTCCCCCTAAAAGAAACTTGGTACCCGTTAGCAGTTGCTCCCCATCACCCTCTCCAGCCTTAAGCAACCACTTATCTACTTTCTGTCTCCACAGAAATGGAATCTATATAAATGGAATTCTGTAACATTGTAGTTTCTTGTGACTGGCTTATTTTGGCATAATGGGTTCTTTTTTTTTTTTTTTTTCTTTTCTTTGAGACAGAGTTTCTCTGTGTCACTCAGACTGGAGTGCAGTGGCCCAATCCCGGCTCACTACAACCTCCACCTCCCGGGTTCATGCAGTTCTCCTGTCTCAGCCTCCTGAGTAGCTGGGTTTACAGGTACCTGCCACCATGCTCAGCTGATTTTTGTATTTTTAGTAGAGATGGGGTTTTGCCATCTCAAAACCTCAGTGAGGTTTAGTAGAGATGGGGTTTTGCCATCTTTTGACCTCAAGTGATCCACCTGCCTTGGCCTCCCAAAGTGCTGGGATTATAGGCGTGAGCCACCACGCCCAGCCTGGCATAATGTTTTCAAGATTCGTCAGGTTGTAGTATCATTACTTCATTCCTTTTTATTGCCAAATAATATCCCATTGTATGGATATGACACATTTTATTAATCCCTTCATCAGTTGACAGAGATTTGGGTTGTTTCTACTTTTTACTATTATTAATAATGCTGCTGTGAACATTCATGTACAAGTTTTTGTATGGATATATGTTTTTCTCTTGGATATATACCTAAAAATGGAATGTCTGGGTCATATGATAACTCTGTTTAACTTTTTGAGGAACTTTCAAACTGTCTTGCAAAACAGCTGCTCCATTTTATATTCCCACCAGCAATAATACATGATGGTTCCTATTTCTCCACATCATGGCCAGTGCATGTTATTGTCTGTCTTTTTGATTATAGGCATTCTAGTGGATGTGAAGTGATATTGTAAGTGGCTTTGACTAGCATTTTTCCAACAGCTTATGATGGTGAGCATTTTTTCATATGCTTATTGGCCGTTTGTATATTTTCTTTGAAGAAATGTCTATTCAGATGCTTTGCCCATTAAAAAAATTGTTTTTATTGAATTTTAAGAGTTCTTTATAACTTACCAGATTTGCAAATATATGATTGGCAAATATATGCAGTATTTTTTTCCCATTCTATGGAAGGATCACCTGAGTTTCTTTTCTTTTCTTTTTTTTCTGATACAGTTTCATTCTGTCACCCAGACTGGAGTGCAGGGGCATGATCATGGCTCACTGCAATCTCCACCTTCTGGGATCAAGCAATCCTCTGACCCAGCCTCTGGAGTAGCTAGGACTACAGGTGCACACCACCATGCCCAGCTAATTTTTTTATATATATATATATATTTTTTTTTTGGTGGAGATGGGTTTTGCCATGTTGCCCAGGCTGGTCTCAAACTCCCGGGCTCAAGCAATCCACCTGTCTCAGCCTGCCAAAGTGCTGGGATTACAGGCATGAGCCACAGTGCCGGTCCTCACCTGAGTTTTTTATGTGCACTTAATTTTGAGAACCACTGGTAATGGAAAGAATAAGAACTTCGAAGGTAGGCCATAGATTGAAACCCAGCTCTGCTGCTTATTAGCTGAGTAATCTTGGACAAGTGGCTTAGCTTTTCTGAGCTTCAGTATTTTATATGTGTGAAACAAGATTAATATTGACCTTTTTGCTTTTCTGTGAAGTAAAATGAGACAGGTGAAATGCTAAGAATGGTAGGTATTTAGCATTGGTAGCTACTGTTATTAGTGGAAAACTGAAGTCCAGGAAAAATTTTGTCTTATTCAAGGCATAAAAGGAAGTTATTCTGTTTCATGAATTATAAGAAGCACATTTTTTTACATTCTTACATTTCTGAAATCAAGATGCATCTTATGGTTCTTTTAGGCTGTGATGCAGTTGTCATTGCCTCTTCATGCATGGAACTTGTGGGATGGGTATCAGCAGGCTTGTAAGAAAATCCCAGAGACAATGGTTGGAATACAAATGTTGGATCACCTGGGCTTTTTTGATAGCATGGAGGATGGTAATTTGTGGAAAAATATGGATATCAATGACTGGTTAAAAAAAATGATTCAGAAGAGTTCAACTCTGAATATGACCCATTTATGCACTAGTTTATTTCATTTATCTTTTTTTATTATGCATAGAAGTAATATATGCTAAACTCTGACTAAATAAGTTTAAAATAATTCTTTTAATAAGTATAAATAAAAATTCTAAGTGACAGGGTATTGTGTTAATTGGCAGCATTTTTTCTTAGCAGAATATAAAATAATGTGTCTTGCAGTTAATGGTGTTTTTATTTTTTAAACTCAAAAATTTTATTTTTTTTGGAGACACAGTCTTGGTTTGTTGCCTAGACTGGAGTGCAGTGGTGTGATCTTGGCTTACTGCAACCTCTGCCTTCCAGGCTCAAGCGATCCTTATGCCTCACCCTCCTGCATGCCCAGATAATTTTTGTGGTAATTTTTTTTTTTTTTTGAGACGGAGTCTCGCTCTGTTGCCCAGGCTGGAGTGCAGTGGCACTATCTCGGCTCACTGCAAGGTCCACCTTCTGGGTTCACGCCATTCTCCTGCCTCAGCCTCCTGAGTAGCTGGGACTACAGGTGCCCGCCACCACGCCTGACTAATATTTTTTTTTTGTATTTTTAGTTGAGACGGGATTTCACCATGTTAGCCAGGATGGTCTCGATCTCCTGACCTCGTGATCAGCCCACCTCGGCCTCCCAAAGTGCTGGGATTACAGGCGTGAGCCACGTCGCCTGGCCTAATTTTTGTAGTTTATATGAGATGGGGTTTCACTATGATGGTTAGGGCTGATCTCCAACTCCTGGCTTCAAGTGATCTGCCTGCCTCGAGCTCCCAAAGTGCTGGGATTACAGGCATGAGCCACCATGCCCAGCCCTCAGTGATGTTTTAGATATGATGAAAACTGGAAGTAGTAGATCAGGTACTGGACTCTGGTATTTAAAAATTCATTCAGCAATCATAATTGCTTCTCAATTAGTGTTCTTTCAAATTAGAACTTAAAATGTTGTAAATCTTGAGAGGGAGAATTTTTCAAAAACTGAGAGCTGCAAGAAAAAAGATCAAGTAGGGCTACACTTAAATAACGTTTCTTTGAGAGAAGAAAGAAAGAAAATTACCTGATTTTAAAATTAATAAAAGGTAATATGCAACTTCAAATGACTAAATAAAATTTAGGTTTAAATATATACTTCCATATTATTGTCAGTTATGTTGGGGGAGAATAAGAAGGAGATGCTAACTAGGCAGAGAAGGAAATATAGTTTGAGAGGGTCTATTTAATTAAACCTTTTTTGTCACAGACCACTGTGTACTTGAATTGAAAGAATTAGGGTTTTAGTAATACCTCTTCCTATTGGTGACTGTTGGTTTATTAGCTCATAAGCCATTATTCATAAATCTTTACCTGCTCCTAAAATTTAAAGATTCTGTTCTGAATGGGACAGCCATTGCAGCCCACTGCAGGTGAAGATATTTTATGATTCATAGACATGAATGGAGGATACTCTCCTGAACTTGATGGTATTAAACTAAGGACTAATAATGAAAGTTACTTATCTCTAGGGTTAAGAATAGAAATGTTACTCTGGCACCGTAACATGTGCCTGTAGTCCTCGCTAAGGCAAGAGGATCTGCTTGAGCCCAGGAGCTTAGGGCTGCAGTGAGCTATGATAGTACTTGTGAGTAGCCACTACACTCCAGCCTGGGCAAGTTAGCAAGACCCTATCTCTAAGAAAAAAGTATTGAATAATTTTTGTGTATACTTTACCTTCACCTGGTCTTTTTAGCCACACCCAAGTATATAAATATAAGAGATTATGAAGGTAATTTGTATGGTAGCATAGGTGTGATATACTGGAACAAGTGCTAGTTTAGAGCAGTGGTCCCCAACCCTTTTTGGCACCAGGGACTGGTTTCTTGGAACGCAGTTTTCCCATGGACTGCGGGCGGGGTCGGGGGGATGTTTTTGGGATGATTCAAGTGCATCACATTTATTGTACACTTTATTCCTATTGTTGTTACATTGTAATATATAAGGAAATAATTATGCAATCCAACATACTGTAGAATCAGTGGGAGCGCTGAGCTTGTTTTTCTGCAACTAGACGGTCTCATCTGGGGTTGTGGGAGATAGTGACAGATCATCAGGCATTAGATTCTCATAAGGATCATGCAACCTAGATTCCTTGCATGTGCAGTTCACAATAGGGTTCGTGCTATGAGAATCTAACGCTACTGCTGATCTGACAAGAGGCAGAGCTCAGGTGGCAATGTGAGCAATGGGGGGCGACTGTAAATACAGACGAAGCTTCGCCTGCTTGCTTGCCCGCCACTTACCTCCTGTTGTGTGCCCCAGTTTGTAACGGGACACGGACTGTTAGTGGTCCATGGCCTGGGAGTTGGGGACCCCTGGTTTAGAGGCATGCAACCTGGGTATCAATTCTAGTTCACAAATTATGGCGCCTGGCTGTAATTTGTTTTGTAATTGAGAACATCAATTTAGAAATTTACAGTCTCTGGCTGGGCGCAGTGGCTCACGCCGGTAATCCGAGCACTTTGGGAGGCTTAAGTGGGCAGATCAAGAAGTCAGGAGATCGAGACCATCCTGGCCAACATGGTGAAATCCCGTCTCTACTAAAAATACGAAAAATTAGCCAGGCGTGGTGGCATGTGCCTGTAGTCCCAGCTACTTGGGAGGCTGAGGCAGGAGAATCGCTTGCACCCAGGAGGCGGAGGTTGCAGTGAGCTGAGATCACACCACTGCACTGCAGCCTGGGCGACAGAGTGAGACTGTGTCTCAAAAAAAAAAAAAAAAAAATTATAGTCTGACTTATTCTTTAAAGAGTAACCTGTGGGTTGAAACCGGAAATTAACCTCAAAGATAAACTGCTCAAGTGATGTTACAGAATCTTTCACCACGGTTAGTAGTCCTAGGTACCTGCCATCTTTCTGTATGTTGGTAATAATTCTCCTCATGATTGCTGGATAGTTTCTGCAACTCCAAGTACTATATTTTCATATAACAACTTCAGGTAGAAGAAGAGGAGGATGGGACAATTTAGCCTTATGCAAATTTTTCCTACCTTTTTCCCTCCTTCCCCCATCTCTGTTTTCTTCCTTTTTTTTTTTGTTCCACTAGGGAAGAAATTTTTACAAAAAATTATCTCAATAGACTTTCCCTTATATTTCATTGTCTGTGTTTGCTTCGTATGCTTGAGCATGCCTAGCTGCAGAGGAGGCTGGGAATGTGATCTTGGAAGTGGGTCCTTGCCTACAAACAGAAAGGGTAGTGGTGGCAGTAATGTAGCTTTTGCCACATTATTGTTTTGCCTGATTTGCTGCAGGGACCCATTGCCAGTTTACTCCTAGAGGTTCCCATAAAAGTATTAAAAAATGCATCGGGGTTAGATTATGAGGGATATCACTGGAACTCCAGTTGTCCCAAGCCAACTGGTAATTAAAGGCTCCATAGAAATCATTTGTATTCCCCCTTCCCAACTCCTTTTGAATTAAATATGTGAGGTTAGGAGTAGATTTTTGTATTTTCCATAAATAGTGGGCCACTACGCCAGTGGCCTCTTAGGATTCTCCTCCCAATCTTACCACTTTCAGTCTTCTGATAATTTGGAGAAATGGTGGTCTAAGGGCCCTCAGGCAATTGTGTTCTTAGTGAACTCATTTTTTTTTTTTTTTGTTTTTTGAGATGGAGTCTTGCTCTGTCGCCCAGGCTGGAGTACAGTGGAGTGATCTTGACTCACTGTAACCTCTGCCTCCCGGGTTCAAGCAATTCTTCTGCCTTAGCCTCCCGAGTAGCTGGGATTACAGGTGCATGCCACAATGCCCGGCTAATTTTTTGTGTTTTTAGGAGAGATGGAGCTTCACTATGTTGGCCAGGCTGGTCTCGAACTCTTGACCTGAGGTGATTCCTCCCCCGCATTCTGTCTCGGCCTCCCAAAGTGTTGGGATTACAGGCTTGAGCCACTGCACCCAGCTGTGAACTTCTTTTTACTTCTCAGGTGAAAGCATTAGTGAAGTGACTAAATTGAAAAGAGGGAAGGCCATGTAAAGTGTTTTAATCACCCTTAGCTGAATAATTTGCCCCTTAATAATTGATGATTGACAATTTACTCTTGAGAGTATCAAGTCTGAAGCGGTTTATCTGAGGAGGCCCGAGGTGGTAAGTCAATGGTTTTCTTTTTTTTTTTTTTTTTTGAGAGGGGGTCTCACTCTGTCTCCCAGGCTGGAGTGCAGTGGCACGATCTTGGCTCATTGCAACTTACGCCTCCCGGGTTCCAGTGATTCTCCTGCCTCAGCCTCCCGAGTAGCTGGAATTACAGGTGTGTGCCCTACGCCCGGCTAATTTTTTTGTACTTTTAGTAGAGATGGGGCTTCATCATGTTGACCAGGCTGGTCTTGAACTCCTGACCTGAAGTGATCCGCCCACCTCGGCCTCCCAAAGTGCTGGGATTACAGGCGTGAGCCACCGCACCTGGCCAAGTCGATGGTTTTCTTTGTAAATTCTCCAGATGTTCATTTGAGCCCCACAGATGCCATTCCGTGTTGTTGGTATCAGTCTTCAGGGGTGATCTGATGCATAAGCAGGAGTTATTTTTCTAAGTCTGGTTTGTGATCTTGGCTTTTCAGTAACTAATTTGGGATCTAGGCACAGAAACTTGTAACCCTGTCCTTTGTCCCGCTGCTGCAGATATTCTGTCAGTGTTGGTCAGGAGTAATTTATGGAATCTTAGCTGGTATTTTTGTTAATTTCATTTTGTTGTGTCCTTCCAGTGTTCCTTGATCATGCTTTATTTTAACATTCCATTTGATCTTTTTGGCATTCATGTGGGAATCCTTTGTCATCCAGATGTTTTCTGTTTTGTGAGCTTTGAAATAATCCCAATTTAAAAAGAAAATGTTATTTCTGGTGTTATGAAAAGTGTTACCATGTCCACAGAAACAAGTTGGAGTATATAGTATGTATGTCTCCTGACTGTATTTTAGTGATAATTGTTTTTCCTCTTACTGGTGATTGGAGGATGGGAGCAAGGGACAGATACTTTTTTTTGTTGTTTGCTTTTGAAACAGAGTCTTATTCCATTGCCCAGGCTGGAGCACAGTGGTGCAACCTCGGCTCACGGCAACCTCTGCCTCCCATGTTCAAGAATTCTTGTGCCTCAGCCTCCTGAGTAGCTAGGATTACAGGTGTGCAGCATGATGCTCGGCTAATTTTTGTATTTTTCATAAAGATAGGGTTTTGCCTTGTTGGCCAGGCTTGTCTTGGACTTCTGGCCTCAAGTGATCCACCTGCCTTGGCCTCCCAAAGTGCTGGGATTACAGACGTGAGCCATTGCACCCAGTCTAAACTTTTTATTGTATATTACTTTTTGTGTGTTTTGAGTTTTAAACTGTGTGTATATTATGCTCAAAACTAAAATTCAATGATTCAGTAATACTGGTAAACATTTTATTGCATATCTGTTAAGCATAACAGATATTTAACAGATGTTGTAAAAGTTCATATTCGTTGATGCTAAAACGCCATTTTTGGCTTTTAATTAGTTTTTAGTGAAGCTATTTTCATTATTAATAGACTTTAAAATGTATTTCTAATATATAAAAGTATTAAGAATACTTGATTTACAAACTTTTCTTCATAAAATGATTGGTTTCCAGTTGGTTGTAGCACAAAGTTGGGAAAACAAGCTTTATGTACTACTGTGTTCCTTTCTTTCTGTATTGTGGAATTTTTTTTTTTTTTTAGAGGGAGTCTTGCCCTGTTGCCCAGGCTGGAGTGCAGTGGCATGATCTCAGCTCACTGCAACCTCTGCCTCCCAGGTTCAAGCGATTCTCTTGCCTCAGCCTCCCGAGTAGCTGGGATTACAGGTGCCCACGACTACAGACGGCTAATTTTTGTGTTTTTAGTAGAGATGGTAGAGATGGGGTTTTACCATGTTGGCCAGCCTGGTCTTGAACTTCTGACCTTGTGTTCCGCCCACCTCGGCCTCCCAAAGTGCTGGGATTACAGGTGTGAGCCACCGCACCTGGTCGTGGATTATTTTGTCTTGAAACAAGCAAACATGTTAGATAGTTAGAGTCTTGCCTAATCTCAAATTTCATTTTAGCTGCCTTTATCCAAAGGTTTTATATCATAGCCATCAATTTAAACATTGTTTCTGTTGTAAAATGTAGTTTTGCGTTAGCCAACTGTCTCTATGGAAGAATTGTTTGCTCTGTTTTACTAAAAGAAGTGTTTTATATAATAGTTTTTCTTAGTTACATTGAATCAGTTGAAATTGTTAGTATTCCATTTTATTTATTTCTTCTTTTTTTTTTTTTTTTTTTTTTTTTGCATTTGTTAGCTATTCCTCTGTTTTTAAAGTGGTCATTCTAAGATATGATATTATGTTTTTTGTTTTTATTTTTTTTGAGACAGGGTCTCACTCTGTTGTCTGGGCTAGATTATAGTGCTGTGATCATGGTTCACTGCAGCCTCAACTACTTAAGCTCAAACAATCCTCTTGCCTCAGCCTCCTGAGTAGCTCAGACTACAGATGTGTGCCACTATGCCTGGCTAATTTTTTAAATTCTTAGTAGAGACAGGGTCTTACTATGTCACCTAGGCTGGTCCTGAACTGTGGAGCTCAAGCAGTCCTCCTGCTTTGGCCTCCCAAAGTATTGGGATTATAGACATGAGCCACCACACTTGATCTACACCATGCATTCTTAATTTATCACTGTCTAGTTAGAGTTAATATTGTACCATTCCACATATGACCTTACAATGGTCTAATTACAGTTATTCCATCCCAGACTTTGTGCTGCATACTTTATAAACCTCATAATGTTAGTTTTCTTTAAACAGTGATCTTTTAATAAGATTAAGAGAAGGAAAAAAAGTCTTATATTTACTAATCCTGATCCTTCTTTCCTTCCTGAGACCAACATACAGGTTTGAGTTTCCATCTGTTGTCATTTCCTTTCAGCTTAAGGAACTTCCTTCAGCGTTTCTGGTGCAATTCTGCAGCTTTTGACAATTCTCTTAGCTTTCGTATATCTGAAAATGTCTTTATTTCACCCTCATTTTAGGAAGATATTTTTGCTGGATGTAGAATTCTGGGTTGGTCACTCCAGTGTCTTCTGGCTTTCATCATTTCTGATGAGAAGTTAGCTCTTACTTATAGACTTGTTCACATCTGTGGAATGTGCCTTTCCTTGCTCTAATAGCTTTTTTTCTCTTTATCTTTGGTTTCCTACAGTTTGAGTGTAATGTGACTAGTATAGTGTCTGTAATTATCTTGTTTGGGGTTCATCATTCAATGGTTGATGCTTTTTATGAAACCTGGGAAACTTCTGGCCATTATTTCCTATTTTTTTGAGATAGAGTCTTACTATGTCGCCCAGGCTGGAGTGCAATGGCATGATCTCAGCTCACTGCAACTTCTGCCCCCCTGGTTCAAGTGATTCTCCTGCCTCAGCCTTCCGAGTAGCTGGCATTACAGGCATGCGCCATCACGCCCAGCTACTTTTTGTATTTTTAGTAGAGGCGGGGTTTCACCATGTTGGCCAGGCTGGTCTCGAACTCCTGACCTCTGGTGATCCACCTGCCTCGGCCTCCCAAAGTGCTGGGATTACAGGTGTGAGCCCACTGCGCCCGGCCTGTTATTTCTTCAAATATTTTTTTTCTGCCCCATTCTCTCTTCTTCTTCTTCTTCTTTTTTTTTTAATTATTATTATTAGACTTTAAGTTCTAGGGTACATGTGTACAACGTGCAAGTTTGTTACATATGTATACATGTGCCATGTTGGTGTGCTGCACCTATTAGCTCGTCACTTACATTAGGCATTCCTCCTAATGCTATCCCTTCCCCTTCCCCCAACCCCACAACAGGCCCTGGTGTGTGATGTGCCCCATCCTGTGTCCAAGTGTTCTCATTGTTCAGTTCCCACCTATGAGTGAGAACGTGTGGTGTTTGGTTTTCTGTCCTTGCGATAGTTTACTGAGAATGATGGTTTCCAGCTTCATCCATGTCCCTACAAAGGACATGAACTCATCCTTTTTTATGGCTGCGTAGTATTCCATTGTGTATATGTGCCACATTTTCTTAATCCAGTCTATCATTGATGGACATTTGGGTTGCCATATGTAGAAAGCTGAAACTGGATCCCTTCCTTACACCTTGTACAAAAATTAATTCAAGATGGATTAAAGACTTAAATGTTAGACCTAAAACCATAAAAATCCTGGAAGAAAACCTAGGCAATACCATTCAGGACATAGGTATGGGCAAGGACTTCATGACTAAAACACCAAAAGCAATGGCAACAAAAGCCAAAATAGACAAATGGGATCTAATTAAACTAAAGAGCTTCTGCACAGCAAAAGAAACTACCATCAGAGTGATCAGGCAACCTACAGAATGGGAGAACATTTTCGCAATCTACGCATCTGACAAAGGGCTATTATCTAGAATCTACCAGGAACTTAAACAAATTTATAAGAAAAAATCAAACAGCCCCATCAAAAAGTGGACGAAGGATATGAACAGATACTTCTCAAAAGAAGACATTTATGCAGCCCACAGACACACGAAAAAATGCTCATCATCACTGGTCATCAGAGAAATGCAAATCAAACAACAGTGAGATACCATCTCACACCAGTTAGAATGGCAATCATTAAAAAGTCAGGAAACAACAGGTGCTGGAGAGGATGTTGAGAAATAGGAACACTTTTACACTGTTGGTGGGAGTGTAAACTAGTTCAACCATTATGGAAGATAGTATGGAGATTCCTTAAGGATCTAGAACTTGAAATACCATTTGACCCAGCCATCCCATTACTGGGTATATAACCAGAGGATTATAAATCATGCTGCTATAAAGACACATGCACACATGTTTATTGCAGCACTTTTCACAATAGCAAAGGCTTGGAACCAACCCAAGTGTTCTTTTTTTTTTTTTAATTTTAATTATACATATGTTAAACTGCTTGATAATGTTCTATGTTCTTCAGATTGGATAACTATATTGATCTGTTTTCTGGTTCATTGGCCCTTTCATCTGTAGTTTTCAATCTGTTGTTAAGTCCATCGAGTAAAGTTTTCATTTCTGATACTGTACCTTCAAGTGACCGAACATATTTACAATAGCTGTTTTAAAGCTCTTGTGTGCTATTTCCAACATTAGAATGATCTTGTCTTTTTTTGGTTGGCTGCTTTCCTCCCCTGATTTTGAATCATATATATCTATTATTTGCATATCTAGTAATTTTTCATTATTTGGACATTGTGATTGATATGTTATTGAATGTCTCATTGTGTTGTTTTTCTTTAAAGAGTGTTGAGTTTTGTTTTGGCAGAATGAAATTATTGATTCTTTCAAGATTGATTTTGTGTTGTGACAAGCCTAACTTTTGTCCTTTGTTCTAACACTGGGCCTTTACTCTAGTTTATGATTTTTCTGGGGTTTTCACTGAATGCCTGAGTGCCCAAGGCGTGTACAATGTCTCTCCATTCTGAATGGACTGGAATTCCAATGTCTCCCATCAGAGAGCAGCCTTTGGTATCTGTTCAGCTCTCAAGCCTATGACAGCAACTCTGCTAGGCCTCATGGAGTCCTGCCATGGCTTACATGTAGCCCAGTGCTCTGCCAAGGGCACTCAAGGAACCCCCATGCAGACTTCTGGGGCTACCTCTTCTGCATTGTTGCCTTCACTCCTGGACCCTGTCCTATAAATTCTAGCCACTTCCATATGCCAGGACCCTGATTCAGTGAGACCATCATGCTTGGGCTTAGGTTCCTCCTTCCTGTGGTGCAGTTGGGAAAGCGTCACAGGCAGAAAGCTGAAGTGAACATGGTACACACCTCCTGTGCTGCCTATTGTTTAGTTGCCTGAAAATACTAGAGTTGTATATATCTTGTCTAGTTTTATGGATGTTACCTGGGGAGGGCTAGTCTGGCATCAGTTATTTTATCATGGCTAGAAGTAGAAGTCTACTTCTTAAATGTATTGGAGGAACATTTTTAGCTGTCTTTAAATATATAATTAAGATGATGTATTTATACATACTTAATATTATATAATCTTAATCCTCTGCTTTTGGATACATGAGTTTGGATGTTCCATATACAACTGTAAGTATGCTGTACCACAGGAACTTTTTTTTTTGAGACAGGGCCTCACCGTATTGCCCAGGCTGGAGTGCAGTAGCATGATCATGGCTCACTGTAGCCTCAATCTGTTGGGCTCAAACAGTCCTCCTGCTTCAGCCTCTCAAAGAGCTGGGACCACAGGTGCATGTCACTATGCCTGACTAATTAAAAATTATTTTTTGTAGAGATAGGGTCTCACTGTGTTGTCCAGGCTGGTCTTGAACTCCTGGGCTCAAGCAGTCCTCCTACCTTGACCTCCAAAAGTGTTTGGCCTCCCAAATTGCTGGGATTATAGGCGTGAGACACCAGGCCTGGCCTTAGAGCATTTTTATTACCCCAGAAAGAAGCATTTTACCCCTTGGCTGTCACCCTTCCCGCTTTTTGTCCATTTGCCCAGGCCTAGCCAACCACAGATTTACTTTCTGATTCTATAAGTTTGCTTATTTTGGATATTTTATGTAAGTAGAATTATATATGTTTGTCTTTTTGAGGCCAAGGGTTTGAGACCAGCCTGGGCAACATAGGGAGACCTTGTCTCAAAAAAAAAAAAAAAAAAAGAAAGAAAAAAAACAGGGATTGGTGGCACTTGGTTGTAGTCCAGCTACTGGGGAGTCTGAAACGGGAGGATCACTTTAGCCCTGACGGAAGGACAAGGTTGCAGTGAGCTGTGAGTGTGGCACTGCGCTCCAGGCTGGGTGACAGAATGAGACCGTGTCTCAAAAAGAAAAAAGAAAAAGAAAAAGAAAGGAATCAAATGAAATTTTCATACTATTTCCAAGCAGTAAGAGTGCCTATTTAGACATTTATTTCCTCAGCCCTTATTAGATCCTGGGAGGAATCTATTGAACATAGAATCATCTTTCCCCTGGTTTTGATAGCTGTCCTCAATTTCCTTAAAAGTAGAAGACAGGTATCTTTCACTCAGGATTATTTTCGATAATTGGGGGCATAGCATTTTCAGTGCCCACCGTGTCCAAACACTGTGGCTGGAGTATGTAGTATCTTATATCAAGAACTACTACTAGAATAGGCTGGGCACGGTGGCTCAAGCTTGTAATCCCAGCACTTTGGGAGGCTGAGATGGGTGGATCACGAGGTCAGGAGATCCAGACCATCCTGGCTAACACGGTGAAACCCCGTCTCTACTAAAAAATACAAAAAAAAAAAAAAGCTGGGCGTGGTGGCGGGTGCCTGTAGTCCCAGCTACTCGGGAGGCTGAGGCAGGAGAATGGCGTAAACCCAGGAGGCGGAGCTTGCAGTGAGCTGAGATCCGGCCACTGCACTCCAGCCTGGGTGACAGAGCAAGATTCCATCTCAAAAAAAAAAAAAAAAAAAAAAGAACTACTACGAGAATAGATATCAAAGAAGAAGTGTAAGACTCAGTATCTCTGTGCATGTTTCAGTCTAGCTGATTAGTACTGGAGTGGAAGAAGGTACATGGACTGGAGCTTTCTGTTTTTTCATATCTGGGATTATTGAAAGATTCTGTGAAACACTGGACTATTAGAGATCTCTGATATTTATATCTGGGGTTTGGGTTATATTTGAGATATTTCCACAGTTAAAAATGCCTTGTCTGTCTTCTTTGTCTTAGGACCAGACAGTTTTATGGTGACTACCAAGGAAGGATATAAAGTTTCTGAATAGAACTAAAGTCTTGCTATGCAGCATGTTTTTTCTTTTCCTGGTGAAGTAATTATGTTTATTTTTAACTTTTTGGTAATGTACCTAAAATAAAATATATGCCACAGATAGCTTAGAATCAGCTCATATTGGGTAGTAGAAATGTATGTAATCTCATAATACTTTGTATTAGTTGGTAAACTCTCTAAGTAAAAATTTCTTTTTATATGTTTAAAAACAATAGGTTACAAAAGTTATTGAAATGCTTCTTACCTAGAAAATAAGTTGCTGTTAGTCAATTTTATTGTTTCACTTTACATAGTTATTTGCATGAGTATAAATATGCTTCTGAAGAGACACAATAATTCTAAGTTTACTTTCAGGAAAATAACCAGGTTTCCAAAGTTCCATTAGTTTATAGAATTTTTAAAATGGCTTTGACAATGACTTATTTTATTTTTGTGTCTTTTGTCATTGATCCAGATCTAATTTTGATATATTGTTATACATGTATTAAAATTAAGTCTTCAAACCTCCTATATGTTATACGTCAGCATTGTTTTAACAAAGGAGAAGGCAAGAGAAAAGACTTAAGTGCTTAATTTTATGTGAGTAACTCTGTCAGGCACAATGCTGTGAAAGATTTATGGTGTGTCTTTCAAATGTCTAATATAATTCAAAGATAAGATGTGTCTTGGACGCAAAATATTCATAAGAAATAATGTCTTTAACTTTCATAAAATACTCATATACAAATTACGTTAACTTTTATTTGTGTCTATACAAGTAGAAAAGTCATTTGATTAAAATGTTTGATTTGTGTCCTATGCCGTGATCTCAAAGGAATGTGTTTCACTTTAGTGAGGAATTATCTGACGAATGTCTCCCCCTTTTTTCCTGGAAAAGAAAACTAGGCATCTTAAACTGGGTCTTAAATGTGATATAGATGAGAACATTTAAAATCATGGTGTTCAAAGGTGAATTTGATTATATATCACTTGACAAGATTATTTTGGCAACTTGATTAATATTGGTGAATCTGAATGGAAAGTAATTTTTTTTTTACTTGAAAATGCAGTCTTAAAAAATATGCAGTCTTAGTTGGGGGTTTTAACCCTTTCTTCCCAGCTGTTTTTTTTTTTTGGTCCGTTAAGGTATTTTACTTGTAAGTATGTATTGCATCCCTAGGAAAAGAATCCCGGGATTTTCCCTCTTGTGTGTTTTTGTCTTGCGTCTTTGTGGTCTATGATGCCAACTGGTGTTATCAGTACAGTTAAACCAAACTGACAGGATGGGAGCAGATTATTCTGCCACTTTTCTAGATCTTTGAGTTGCACATCAAATCTGGGGCTGAGCACTCCAGTTTAACCTACCTGTGAGTTTCACAACATTTTTCCCAGCTGTGTGATCATCAGTGATTTCAGTTTCGCCGGTGTAACCATACTTTATCATCATAGTTAGAAACAGGACTCTGACTTTGGAGCACAGCCTAATAAGAACCTGCCTCTTTTTTTGGCATTGTTGATGCTCAGGAGAGCATCATTCAAGACATTCATGTGCCCCATTGTGGTAGTGCAGAATAATGGCAGAAAAAGCCCCCAGCTGTTTTTTGTGTTCCATGATATCAACACTTTTGAAAAATGAGAGGACATAGTAATCTTCTGTTGTCTTTCAATTTTTACTAAATTCACTTAAGCACTATGTAAAAAATGTTATAATAAAAAACACTGAAAGATTTCCATGACTCTCTTCATATTAAGGCCTGTTCATGACAAATTTAAACTTTAATTTCTTTATGATAAGATTATCTCTTTTCAGGTAACTCAGTTTGACCACCTTCTTTTGATTTATAGCGTATCAAGGGCTGAAAGGCAAAGAAGTTTAAAGATTCCATTTTATTTGAGTCAGTTGGCCAGCACCTGTAACTAGAGAAAAGGCAGCTCTGTTTAGACTGTGTTTGATCAGTCTGAGAGGTGATACACTCTCCAGCCTCTGTGATGTTTTCAAGTGGTGGAGGGGGATGGTTATGCAATTAAAAAGGTCGTATAGTTTATTCAAATTCCTGAATATTGCCATTACAGTATGATGACATTGTCTTTGAAATATTTTGAATTCCCAGAATTAAACATAGCTTATTCAAATGTAGATGCTAAGAACGCATTATAAAAGCAAGAGTCACCTGTGCACTTTACATTACAGATGCCTAGGCCCTAATCCTAAGATTCTCTGTTGGTAGATTTTGGGAGAGGCCCGGGCATATATTAAAAGCCATAGCAGGTGATTCTCACTTGTAATTAAGGATGAGCACTACTTTTCCAGGAGTTATCACCATTTAATATGCATTGTTTAATATGCATTTCAGATATTTTTCCTGACCTCAGGGATTCCAGGAAATACTGGCTTGGCTAGGAGATACTGCAGGAGAGGTGGAATTCCAAGATGTATAAAATTATCGATTGGATAGTCAACCTTGAATTTTCCATAGGTCAAAAATGTCAGTGAAATAATTGGTGATTTAACAAATTTATTTTATTGTGTACCCCAGTGGATGATAGATAAAGAGAGTGGTGGTTTGGCTTGTTTATAAGGTGTTTTTCTCCCTTCTTTAATGTGTATATAATTCAATTTAATTAATTGCAGATTTATCCTTCACCTATGTATCTTTTCAAATTAATTATTTTGAGTTTTTTTTTGATGAGACAAGGAAGGATGAGGTTACTTACAGCTTTATAAATGTTCAGTGTTTAAGATAAACTACGTGTACTCTAAATGTAACTGCGTTGTAGAGTATGAAAACATTCAGCAATGAGACTAAATGACATTTACTTAATCTGCATATCTTGTAGATTCTTTCTGCATGTAGTGGAACAGCCACACTATAAAGCTATTGTTTGTGCTCTTTCGAAAAATGTAATCCACTTTGGGATGGCAAATTCATTCTTTACGAATTTCACAGAGTCCAATAGAGACTTTTCTTCTAAGTGTCTAATAAGTACCGTCTCCAAGGCATCTGAGTAATATATATCCTAAATCTTGCCATGCCTTCATAGGACTGTATTCATCCTCTTAATAAACTATGCCTTTCTTTTTCCCTCATTAACACTAGTTTTCTACTTTTGCCTATTTGATTTAACAGAGGAAATTTAAGCCTCTATTCCTTAGCCATGCACCTCTACTTCAGGCCAGTTCTTACAAGTAGCCATTCCTGTGTTCTGAAGAGCAGATCAAGAAAGAAGATGGTTAAGTGGTGTTATCTCTGTGCAGGTTAGTGCAGTCTGCCACTGAGGGGATGCCTATATACCTGCTTTCCTTGTGGGGTGTTTTTCTCTGGGGCTATCAGGGTGTACTCAGCTGCAGCAGAGTCTATGTCTTGATGTTTCTTCTGATAGTCTGAGCCTCTAATATGGGGAGGTTTTTGTACCTGTAAGAGGTTGGAGGCATTTATCAGCATCATTATTTTTCTTTGATGAAAACATAAAATTTGATTCATTTTCTTACTTGATTTGGCTTTGAGCTACTTTTTTTTTTTTTGCCTTTTAAATTAACAACAACAACAACAACAACAACAACAACAACAACAACAAAAACTCTGCTATTAAGAAAACTTACAGGAAAAAACCCCACTCTCCTAAACAGATAACTGCTTCTTTCTTGGTTTTGCTTTAGATTTGTCTATATTGATTATGTATGTTTTTATGTCGTTGCAGTCATATTGTAGATAGCATTTTGTGTTGAATTTTTTAATGAAACATTATATCCTAAGTACTTTTCAGGTTAAGTACTATCATAATTATAATTGTGTGGTTTTCAAACTGTATTCCCTAGACCATTGGTATCAATACCATCTGGAACTTATTAAAAATGCAGTTTTGTAGGCTTGTCTCTCATTTCCTGCATCTGGAACTCTGGGAGTGGAACCCAGCAATCCATGTTTTAATAATCACTTTTAGGTGATTCTCATATATATTAAAGTTTGTGGACCACTGTTATAAATTGTAGCTGTTGTTTACAGTGGCATTTTTATTGTTTACTTACCTTACCTTGCAATATCTAGATGTAGACATTTTTTTTTGACCCTTAACAATTACTGATACTTTGTTAAGACTTTATTGTCTTAAGCTCTACAGGTTGTTTTTCTGTTTATAAAATGTTAAACATCTATTATTTCATTTAAATCTTAGCAACCCAAGAGGCAGATATTATTATTTACTTTGTATAGCTGAGGGAACTTAAGCCCAGAAGGATTTACTAATTTGTCTAAGATCACAACTTTTAATTTTTTATTCTTTTAAAGTTATATATTTATAATGCTTTAATCTATGAGGACTTTTCTGGTATCCTCCCTTCTCGTTTTCCTTTTTAAGTGTCCTTCATCTGTGTAGAGTTGAAATAATGGACTATCTGGTTTACTGGGGTGTGGACAAAACAGTATTTGAAATACGAGATGGGGATAAAATTGCATTCACCAGAGCTCCTTCCGGGATAAGTATGAGAGGAATAGGCAGAAGCAAATAATCTTCTTGGGAGGGGTGTGTGTGTGTGTGTGTGTGTATGTGTGTAAGAGACAGAGTGAGATCCCATAGGATATGCTTAATTGCTTTTTAAGGAAGTTGAGTAAATTAGGAATATATTTTTATAGGATATGCAGGTTTGGAGACAGAGCTAAATTGCTGAGAAAGAGAAGAGGTGTGAGCTTTCAACAAGTAGCTCTCTGCCTCTTGTCTAAACAAACATTGAACAATAACAAAAATATTGACTTGAAAGGTGCCAGATTAGATTTCGTGGGGAGCCTATGTTTTTGACTCTGCCTGTGTGTTCCCATAACATCCAGTGCTGTTAGAACATCCATCACATCATATGTTAATCATTTTTTTTGGTATATCTTCCTCTCCAGATTGTGAGCTTTTTGGGAGCAAGACTGTCTTTTATCTCCATATGTTTCTTTTTTAAATTTTTGTTTTATTATTATTTTTTTAGACGCAATTTTGCTGTTGTTGCCCAGGCTGGAGTGCAGTGGCATGATCTTGGCTCACTGCAGCCTCCGCCTTTGAAGTTCAAGTGATTCTCCAGCCTCAGCCTCCTGAGTAGCTGGGCTTATAGGCATGCACCACCACGTCCGGCTAATTTTTTTGTATTTTTAGTAGAGATGGGGTTTGACCATATTGGTCAGGCTGGTCTCGAACCCCTGACCTCAGGTGATCCGCCTGCCTTGGCTTCCCAAAGTGCTGGGATTATGGATGTGAGCCACTGCTCCCAGCCTATTTTCGTATGTTTCTGAGCCTGGTATAAGTTACTGAAGAAACGTTTGCTACTGAATGAGACATTGTTGACCAATTAATATTTAATAGACTTTTAAAATGTACATTGTTCTTAAAAGTCAAGTTTTATTTTCCTCTGTTTACATAAAGACCATATGCTACATTATAATATGTAATTTTCCATAGTTCTGTAAATATACAAGGATGTAAATAAGTGTCAGATATGGCTTGCATCTGTGTCCCCACCCAAATCTCATCTTGAATTATACTCCCATAATTCCCATGTGTTGTAGGAGGGACCCAGTGGGAGATAATTGAATCATGGGGGTGGTTTCTGCCATACTGTTCTTGTGGTAGTGATTAAATCTCATGAGATCTGATGGTTTTATCAGGGCTTTCCGCTTTTGCATCTTCCTCATTTCCTCTTTGCCTTCTGCCATCCATGTAAGATGGGACTTGTTCCTCCTTGGCATGATTATGAGGCTTCCCCAGCCACGTGGAACTGTAAGTCCAATTAAACTTCTTTCTTTTGTAAATTGCCCAGTCTTAGGTATGTCTTTGTCAGCAGCATGAAAACGGACTAATACAGTGTTCTTATTTACATCCTTGTATATTTATGGTACTAATTTTTAGGATAAATTAGGATAAATTTCTAGAAGTAGAATCGATGGGTCAAATATTGTATTCTGTTTAAATGGCTGTCTAGGCCAGGTATGCTGGTTTACACCTGTAATCCCAGCACTATGGGAGGCCAAGGTGGGAGGATCACTTGAAGACCAGCCTGGGCAACATAGTGAAATCCCATCTCTACAAAAAATAAAAAAAATTGGCCAGGTATGGTGGCATGTGCCTGTAGTCCCAGCTACTTGGGAGGCTGAGCCCAGGAGATTGAGGTTATAATGAGCTATAATTGTGCCACTGCCTTCCAGTTTAGGTGACAGAGCGAGACCCCATATCTATTAAAAAGCAAATCTGTCATCATAGGAGATTTTAACATACCTCTCTGAAGTGGATATATTAAGCACATAAAAATTTGAAAGTATATAGATTTGAATTTCATAATTAATACACTTAATGAGTTACATATATACAGAATTCTATATCCTATATTAGAGAATATGCCTTTTTTTTTTTTTTTTTTTTTTTTTTTTTGTGAGGCAGAGTCTTGCTCTGTTGTCCAGGCTGGATTGCAGTGGTGTGATCTTGACTCACTGCATCCTCTGCCTCCCAGACTCAAGCAATCTTCCCTCCTGAGTCTCCTGAGTAGCTGGGACTATAGGCATGTGCCACTGTGCCTGGCTAATTTTTGTATTTTGTGTAGAGACAGGATCTCATCATGTAGCCCAGCATAGTCCCGAACTCCTGAGCCTAAGTGATCCATCTGCCTTGGCTTCCCAAAGTGGTGGGATTACAGACATGAATCACCGTGCCTTGTCCTTTAGAGAATATGCATTCTTTTCAAACAGAAAATTTAATTATGTATATATTAGCCCATAAAAGGAGTCTCAAATAATTCTGTGGAATTGATATCATACATTTTGTGTAGTATGTGGCTAAGAGAGGGCTCAGGAACCAAATGTGGTTTTCCCCTAGCTGTATGACCTTGGGTAAGTTACTTAACTTACGTGCTTCAATTTTCTCATCTGTAAAACAGATATGGTAATAGTGGTCTCTCAGAGTTGTGAGGGCTAGCGTTCAGAACAATGCATTACACGCAGTAAGGGCTCAGTTAATGTTTGCCATCATCATTATAGTATCATCATATTCTCTGATCACATGCAATGAAAATAGAAATCAGTAATAAAGAGATAAAACATCCTCTTCCTCACACCAAAAAGAAAAACCTTCATATATACCATTCAGCAGTAAAAATGAGTGAATTATGGATGCACACATCAATGTGAGTGAATCTCAGAAACATTCTTAGTGAAAGAAGTCAGATACAAGAATATATACTGTATACTATATACTGAAAAGTTCTAAAACAGGCAGAACTAATTGGTAGTGGAGGAGAAATCAGTACAGTGGTTTCCTCTGGTGTTTAAGAGTAGGAATTGACTAAGATGGGGCATGAGGAAACTTTTTGGGATGATAGTGCCATTCTATGTCCTTTTTTTTTTTTTTTTTTTTTTTTGAGATGGAGTCTTACTCTATCACCCAGGCTGGAGTGCAGTGGCACAGCCTCAGTTCACTGCAGCCTCTGCCTCCTGGGTCCAAGCAATTCTCCTGCCTCAGCCTGCCAAGTAGCTGGGATTTCAGGCGCCTGCCATCACATCCGGCTAATTTTCGTGTTTTTAGTAGAGACAGGGTTTTACCATGTTGGCCAGGCTGGTCTCAGGAATGCCTGACTTCAAGTGACCTGCCCACCTTGGCCTCCCAAGGTGCTGGGATTACAGGTGTGAGCCACTGGGCCTGGCCCCATTGTATGTCTTGATAGGCATTTGGGTTACATAGGTATGTACATTTGTCAAAACTCAGAAAATGTATATATAATATGTATGCATAGTTTTACATAAAAAGACTAAGCAAATATTGGATGCTTGTTAACATTGAGCATGCTGAAATATTTAGTGGGAAGAGTATTATTGTTTACAATTTGCTTTAAAGACACCAAAAATGAGGTGGATTAATTAATGGCTAGGGAGATGGATAAATGGATAGATATATGTGATAAAGCAAGTCTAATAGAATGTTGTGGCAGAATCTAGTGGCAACTATATGGATGTTAGCTATAAAATTCTTTGCTATGTGATTGAAAAATTTCCCAATAATCTGTAGAAGTTTTCTTCCCATCCCCCTACTTGTGCTTGGAAACTAAAAACAAACAAAACCACTACTGACTGAGTTAAAGTAGAAATTATAATGAGAATTACTAAATACCACACAATGAAAATGAATGCCCTATATAAAAAAACTTGTAGGGTATGATTCAAAAGGAAATTTATAGCTCTTAATGAATTTGTTAGAAAATAGGAAAGATTGAAAGGTAGTGGGTTCATCTCAATAAATTAGAAAAAAACCCAAAATATGCCTAAAAACCTAATAGGATGGAAATAATAATAAAATATAAATCCTGGATTATTATGTAGTATTTAAGAATGTGGACCCCTTGTAGTTCCACTAAAATTTGTTTATATATGCACTAGTTGATATTTTTTCAATTTTTGCTTTTATGAATAAAGCTGCTATTAAAATTCATATGTAAAAACAACAAACAAAAAGAGTGTGGACTCTTGAACCAGATTGCCTGATTTCGAATTCTTAGTTCTCCACTTCCTACTTGTCCAAACTTGGTTACTTAACCCGTCTGGGTCTTCTTAGCTTCCTTTTCTACAAAATGAAGATAATGATAGAATCAAATTCCTAGGTTTGTGAAGATTGAATAAATTAATATGTTAGTACAATGTAGAATGTATTTGTTATAAGTGTCCAATAAATACCAGCTTCTGTTATTAATAAGTGGAAAGATAAATGGAAAACAAAAATATATAATCAATAGGCCAACAGCTAGTTTTTTGAAAAGACCAATATGATACAGAAAACTCAGAAAAGAAGAGTAATGAAAATCAGTATGCTAAAAATGAAATAGAGATATAACAATAGTGATTTTTTTGGGGAAAAATGGAAAGGTTTTACATGAAAAAATATAATTACTCTTACCAAAGAATAAAAGAGGAACTTGAATTGATCATGAAACAATTTGAATTCATAACTAAAAAAAGAAATATGGGCCAGGTGCTGTGGCTCATGTCTGTAATCCCTGCACTTTGAGAGGCTGAGTTGGGAGGATTGCTTGAGACCAGGAGTTTGAGACTAGCCTGGGCAACATGGCAAGATCCTATCCCTAATATACAAATAAAAAGTAATTAGCTGGGCACGGTGGTGTATGCCTGTAGTCCCAGCTACTTCGGAGGCTGAGACAGGAGTTTGTGCTCAGAATTTCAAGGCTTTAGTGAGTTATGACCACACACCTGCACTCCGGCATGGGTGACAGAGTAGTGGGACCCCATTTCAAAAAAAAAGAAAGAAAGAATTATGACTTTTGATAATGCACTATGCCCAGAAAAGACATTTTTGCAATTAAGTTTTATCAAGTCGGATAATACTTATTTTATGGAATGTGTCACAGAGTAAAAGAAGCACCCAGCTCATTTTATGAATCTTGTATAACTGTGATGTCACAATCATAACAGGACAGTACAAGCAATCAAATTATAGGCCAGTCTGCCTTAGGAGCATAAGTAAAACTATCCCCAACAAAAATTTACTAAATAGTATCTAATGGTATATAAGAAAATTAAGTAACAATGAAGTTGGGTTTTTATAAAAACTTCAAGGACAATTTAATATTAGAAAATCTAACATTAACAGATTGAAGGAGTAAAACCATAAGATCATCTCAGTAAAGATTCAGTATCCAATCAGAATAAAAACTCTTATTAGCAAACTAGAAATAGAAGGGAAAGTCTTCAGTCTGAAAAGAAGGCATTTATTAAAAAATCTGCAATCGTCATATTTAGAGGTGATGTTTTAGGGGTCTTCTCATTAAACTCATGGATAACACAATTATGCCCCCTGTGGTGGTTACTTTTATGTATCAACTTGCCTATGCTGTAGTACCCAGCTATTCAATCAAATGTTAATCTACATGTTGCCATGAAGGCATTTTGTGAATGTGGGTATCATCTACAGTCAACTGACTTTAAGTAAAGGAGGCTACCCTCAATAATGTGGATCTGCCTCACAATTAGTTGAAAGGCCTTAGGAATAAAACAGGTTTCTGGAAAAGGAAGAAATTTTGCTTCAAGACTGCAGCATCAACTCCTATCTCAGTTTGGCAGCCTGCTGGCCTGCCTTACAGATTTTGGACTTGTCAGCTCCTACAATTGCATGAACCAGTTTCTTAAAATAAATATCTTTATGTCTTTCTGTCTAGCTATCTGCCTTCTTTCTCGCATTTTCTCTCTTCCCTATTTTCTCTGTTTCTCTGAAGAACCTTGATGCATGCAACCTTCAGTGCCAGAAGACATGAAAATGACACGAGTATAGAGTTGGAGAAGAGATATAAGATTGTTTTCATTTAAAAACAGTGAGATATGGTGGACGTGGTGGCTCACAGCACTTTGGGAGGCCAAGGCAGGCGGATCACAAGGTCAGGAGAGCGAGACTATCCTGGCTAACACAGCAAAACCCCGTCTCTGCTAAAAATACAAAAGAGGTGCTGAAGAAGCTCTTCCATACCCTGGCACTGGCTGCATGGTGTGGAGATTCTGCGTATCAGGGAGGGAGAGTGCTGTGATTGTGAGACCTTCCACTAAACTAAGTGCTGTGTCAAAGGGGAAAGCAAAACTGGGCTAAACTTAGCCAATGACCACCCATGGAGGGAGCATTTAGACCAGCCATAGTCAGAGGGGAATCTCCCAGCCCAGTTGTTGGAACTTGAATTTCAGCATGCCTTGACACTGCAGGCTAAATTGCTCTAGGGCCTACATAAACTTGAAAGGCAGTCTAAGACACTAGGACTCCAATTCCTAGGCAAGTCTTTGTGCTGAGCTGGGCTCAGAGCCAGTGAACATGGCGGGGCACATGACCTAGTGAGACACCAGCCATGGCGGCCAAGGGAGTACTTGTGCCACCCCTCCCTCAGTTTCGGGCAGCACAGCTTGTAGCTTCAAAAGAGACCCCTTCCTTCCGCTTGAGAAGAGGAGAGATAAGAGTAAAGAGGACTTTGTCTTGCATCTTGGATACCGGCTCAACCACTGGAGGATAGGGCACTGGGCAGAGTCATCAGGCCCTTAGTCCAGGCCCTAACTTCTGGATGACATGCAGACACATCCTGAGCCAGAAGGGAAACTGCTGCCTTGAAGGGAAGGATCCAGTCCTGGTGGCATTCTTTACCTGCTGACTAAAGAGCCCTTGGGCCCTGAGGAAACAGCAGCAATACCTAGTTAGTACGCTGTGGGCCTTGGGTGAGCTTCTGTGATGTGCTGGCTTCAGGTGAGACCCAGCATATTTCCAGCTATGGTGGCTACAATGAGAGACTCCTGCTTGAGAAAAGGAGAGGGAAAAGTGAAGGAGACTTAGTTTTACACCTTAGGTATCAGCTTGGCTACAGTTGGGTAGAGTACCAAGCAGACTCTTGAGGTCCCTGATTCCAGGGTTTGGCCCTTGGACAGCGTTTCTGGACCTGCCCTGGGCCACATGGGAGCCTACTACACTGAAGGGTTAGTCCCAGGCCTGGAAGAATTCACCACAAGATGACTGAAAAGCACTTGAGCCTGAAGTGAACATTGGCAGTAGCCTTGCAGCACCCTCGGTGGTTCTGTAGTAGTGATGACCTTGGGGAGAAGCTCTTCTGCTTGTGGAAAGATAAGGGAAGAATAGGAAGGACTTTGTCTTATAGTTTGAGTGCCAGCTTAGCTGCAGTAGAATAGAGTATCAAGTAGATTTCAAAGGTTTTTGACTCCAGTACCTGGCTCCTGGCATCTCTGGACCTGCCCAGGGCATGGGGGAAATTGCTACCCTAAAGGGAAGGACACAGGCCCAGCTTGCTTTATCACCTGCTGATTGTAGAGCCCTAGGCCTTGAGCAAGGAGACCAAGTGCTGTGAGAAAGTAAGGGAAGAGAACAAGAATCTCTGCCTAGTAATATAGAAAATTCTCCTGGATCTTAACCAAGACCACCAAGGCAGTACCACTACAAGTTTTCAAGAAACATAGCATTACTGGGCTTGGGGTGCCCCCTAATGCAGATGTGGCTTAGATTACAACACCCAAATTTCTTCAAATACCTGGCAAACTTTCCCAAGAAGGATGGGTACAAACGGGTGTTTCTTCAGATGCCTGGAAAACTTTCCCAAGAAGGACGGGTACAAACAAGCCCAGACTATGACGACTACAATAAATACCAAACTCTTCAATGCCTGGACACTGACAAACATCCACAGGCATCAAGACCAAGTCTTGGCAACATGGCGAAACCCCGTTTCTACTAAAAATAGAAAAACTAGCTGGGCGTGGTGGCACATGCTTGTAGTCCCAGCTACTTAGGAGGCTGAGGTGGGAGGATCACTTAAGCCCAGGACGCGGAGGTTGCAGTGAGCCAAGATCACACCACTGCACTCCAACCTGGGTGACAGAGTGAGACTCTGTCTCAAAAAAAAAAAAAAAAAAAAAAAAGAAAAAAGACCAGCTTGGGAAACATGACCTCACCAAACAAACTAAATAAGGTACCAGGGACCAGTCCTGGAGAAACAGAGCTATGTGACCTTTCAGACAGATAATTTGAAATAGCTGTTTTGAGGAAACTCTTAAGAAATTAGAGATAACACAGAGAGGACTTCAGAATTCTATCAGATAAGCTTAGCAAAGAGATTGAAATACTTTCAAAGAATCAAGTAGAAATTCTGGAGTTGAACAGTGCATCATCATCTCGTAACAGCAGAATTGGTCAAGCAGAATAAAGAATTAGTGAGCTTGAAGATAAACTATTTGGAAATACACAGAGAAGACAGAAGAAAAAAGAATAAAAATGAAGCATGCCTACCAGATCTAGAAAGCAGCTGCAAAAGGGCATATCTGGCCAGGTGCGGTGGCTCATGCCTGTAATCCCAGCACTTTGGGAGGCCGAGACGGGCGGATCACGAGGTCAGGAGATCGAGACCATCCTGGCGAACACGGTGAAACCCCGTCTCTACTAAAAATACAAAAAACTAGCCGGGCGAGGTGGCGGGCGCCTGTAGTCCCAGCTACTCCGGAGGCTGAGGCAGGAGAATGGCGTAAACCCGGGAGGCGGAGCTTGCAGTGAGCTGAGATCCGGCCACTGCACTCCAGCCTGGGCGACAGAGCCAGACTCTGTCTCAAAAAAAAAAAAAAAAAAAAAAAATACAAAAAAAGAAAAGAAAAATTAGCCAGGCATGATAGCGTATGCCTGTAACCCCAGCTACTTGGGAGGCTGAGGCAGGAGAATTGCTTGAACCTGGGAGGCAGAGGTTGCAGTGAGCTGAGATCATGCCACTGCACTCCAGCCTGGGCGACAGAGCAAGACACCATCTCAACAACACCAACACCACCACCAACAACAAAAAGGCAAATCTAAGAGTTATTGGCCTTAAAGAGGAGGCAGGGAGAGAGATCAGAATAGAAAGCTTATTCACAGGGATAACAACAGAGAACTTCCCAAACCTAGGGAAAGCTATCAGTATTCAAGTATAAGAAGCATGTAAAACACCCAGCAGATTCAACCCAACGAAGACTACCTCAAGGCGTTTAATAATGAAACTCCCAAATGTCGAGGATAAAGAACAGATCCTAAAAGCAGCAAGAGAAGAGAAACAAAAACACATAATGGAGCTCCAATATGTCCAGCAGCAGACTTCTGTGGAAACCTTACAGATCAGGAAAGAGTGACATGACATATTTAAAGTGCCAAAGGGGAAATCTTTTACCCTAGAGTGGTATGTCTGGTGAAAATATCCTTCAAACATTAAGGAAAAGTGAAGACTTTTCCAGACAAACAAAAGCTGAGGAATTTCATCAACACCAGACCTGTCTTACAAGAAATGCTAAAGGGAGTTCTTTAATCAGAAAGAAAAGGACATTAGTGGGCAATAAGAAATTATCTAAAGATACAAAACTCACTGGTAGTAGTAAGTACACAGAAAAACAATATTGTAACACTGTAATTGTGATGTATAAATTATTCTTAAGTAGAAAGACTAAAAGATGAACAAATTAAAAATAATAACTTACAACAGCTTTTAAAGACATATCGAGTACAATATGATATAAATGGTAACAACCAAAAGTTAAAAATAGGGGGACAAAATTAAAAGTGTAGGTTTTTATTAGTTTTCTTTTTGCTTGTTTGTTTATGCAGTCAGTTTGTCCTCAGTTTAAAATAATTGGGTTTTACAATAGTATTTGCAAGCCTTGTGGTAACCTCAAATCAAAGGTCATATAACAGATACACAAAAAATAAAAAGCAGGAAATTAAAGCACCCCACCAGAGAAAATCACCCAAAATAAAATAACACCCCAAAATAAAATAACAGGAGTAAGTCTTTATCAGTAACAACATTGAATGTAAATAGACTAAACTCTTCAATCAAAAAAGACATAGAGTGGCTGACTGGATTGAAAAAAACAAGATCCAGTGATCTGTTGCCTACAGGAAACACACTTCACCTATAAAGACACACATAAACTGAAAAAAAAAAAAAAAAAAAAAAAAAAAAGGATGGAGAAAGATATTCCATGCTAATGGAAGCCAAAAAAGAGCAGAAGTAGCTATGCTTATATCAGACAGAAACTTTTAGAAGAGACAAAGAAGGTCATTATATAATGATAAAGGGGTCAATTTAGCAAGAAGATGTAACAGTTGTAAATATATATGCACCCAATAATGGAGCACCCAGGTATATAAAGCAAATATTAGAGCTAAAAAGAGAGATAAGGTCTTCCAGACAGAAAATCAGCAAAGAAACATCACTCTTAATCTGTACTATAGACCAAATGGACCTAGTAGTTATGGAACATTTCATCCAATGACTCCAGAATACACATTCCTTTCCTCAGTGCATGGATCATTCTCAAGCATAGACTGTCTGTTAGGTGACAAAGCAAGTCTTAAAACATTTAAAAAAAAAAAATAACAAAACCCTGAAATAATAGCATGCATCTTCTCTGATCACAATGGAATAAAACTAGAAATCAATAACCAGAAAAACTGTATAACCACATGGAAATTAAACAATATGCTGCTCAATGACTAGCAGGTTAATGAAGAAATTAAGGAGGAAATTTAAAAATTTATTAAAACAAATGATAATGGAAACATGACATACCAAAACCCATGAGATGTAACGACAGCAGTATGAAGTGGGAAGTTTGTAGTTATAAGTACCTACATCAAAAAAGAAAAAAAGTCTTCAAATAGATAACCTAAGGATGTACCTTATACAACTGACAAAGCAAGAGCAAACCAAACCCACAATTAGTAGAATAAAAGAAATAATAAGGTCAGAGCAGAAATAAATAAAATTGAAATGAAGAAAACAATACAAAAGACCAACAAAATGAAAAGTTGGTTTTTTGAAAAGATAATCAACAAACATTAGATAGACTCAGGAAAAAAAAAAAAAAAGACCCAAAATCAAAGATGAAAAAGGAGACACTACAGCTAATACTGCAAAAATTAAAAGGGTTATTCATTGGTACTGTGAACAACTGTATACCACTAAATTGAAAAATCTAGAAGGAATGCATAATTCATAGACACATACAACTTATCAAGATTGAACCATGAAGAAATCCAAAACCTGAACAAACCAATGACAAATAACAGGATTGAAGCCATAATAAAATATCTCCTAGCAAAGCCAAGCCCAGGACCCAATGGCTTTGCTGCAGAATTCCACCAAACACTTAAAGAAGAACTCATACCTCTCTTGTCAAACTATTCTGAAAAATAGAGGAGGAGGGAATATTCCTAAACTCATTCTGTGAGGCCAGTAGTACCGTGATACCAAAACCAAAGGTACATCAAAAAAAAAAAAAAAAAAAAAAACTACAGACCAGTATTCCTGATGAATACTGATGCAAAAATCCTCCACAAAATACTAGCAAACTGAACTCAGTAATACATTTTAAAAAAACATTCATCATGATCAAATGAGATATATCCCAGGGATGCATGGATGGTTCAACATATGCAAATCAGTCAGTGTGATACATCATATCAAGAATTTTGAAAAACCATATGATCATTTCAGTTGATGCTTAAAAAGCATTTAATAAAATTTAATATTCCTTCATGATAAAAACTGTCAATAAACTGCTTTTAGAAGGAACATACCTCAACACAATAAAAGCCATGTAAGATAGACCCACAGCTAGTATCACACTCAATGGGGAAAACTGAAAGCCATTCCTCTAAGATCTGGAACATGGCAAGGATGCCTACTGTCACTACTGTTATTCAGTGTATTACTGGAAGTCCTAGCAAGAGCAGTCAGACAAGAGAAAGAAAGAGCATCCAAAGTGGAAAGGAAAAAGTCAGATTATCCTCGTTTGCAGATGATTTGATCTTATATTTGGGGAAACGTAAAGACCCCACTAAAAAATGGTTAAATTCAGTAAATTTGCAGGATATGAAATTAACATACAAAAATCAGTAACATTTCTATATGCCAACAGTGAACAATCTGAAAAAGAAATTGAGAAAGTAATCTCATTTACAGTAGCTACAAATAAAATGCCTATGAATTAACTAATGAAGTGAAAGGTCTCTGCAATGAAAACTATAAAAGAAATTGAAGATGAAAGAAATTGAAGAGGACACAAACAAATGGAAAGATATTCCATGTTCATGGATTGGGAGAATCAATATTGTTAAAATATCCATAGTTTCTATAGCAGTATACAGATTAATTGCAATCTTTATCAAAATACCAATGACATTCTTCACAGAAATAGATAAAACATTTCTAAAATATATATGGAACCGTAAAAGACCCAGAATAGTTAGCCAAAGCTATCCTGAGCAAAAAGAACATAATTGAAGGAATCACATTACCTGGCTGCAAATTATACTACAAAACAGCATGTTACTGGCATAAAAACAGACACACAGGCCAATAGAACAGAATAGAGAACTCAAAAGCAAATCCATACATCTAGTGTGAACTCATTTTCGACAAAGGTGCGAATAACATACATTGAGGAAAGGACAGTCTCTTCAATAAATGGTGCTGGCAAAACTGAATATCCATATGCAGAAGAATGAAACTAGACCCATATCTCTTACCATATATAAAAACCAAATCAAATTATGTTAAAGACTTAAATCTAAGATCTCAGTCTGTGAAACTGCTAAAAGAAAACATTAGGGAACCTCTCCATGACATTGGACTGGGCAAAGATTTCTTGAGTAATACTCCAGAAGCACAGGCAACCATAGCAAAAGTGAACAAATGGGATCATATCAAGTGAAAAAGCTTATGTACAGCAAAGGAAACAATCAACAAAGTGAAGAGACAACCCACAGAATGGGAGAAGGTGCTTGCAAACTGTTGATCTTACCAGGGATTAATAACCAGAATATGTAATGAGCTAAAACAACTTCATAGGAAAAGATCTAATAATCTGATTTAAAAATGGGCAAAATATCTGAATGGACAGTTTTCGAAAGAAGTCATTGACATATAGGCATATGAACAGGTGCAACATCTTTGATCATCAGAAAAATGCAGATCAAAACTACAATGAGATGTTACCTCAGTTCAAAGGGCTTTTATCCTTGCCAGTGTTTGTAACAAACACTGGCAAGGATGTGCAGAAAAGGGGACCTTCATACAGTGTTGGTGGGAATGTAAATTAGTACAACTATGGAGAATAGTTTGGAGTTCCCTCAGAAAACTAAAGATACACTTGCCGTACAATCCCTCATCACAGTGCTAGTTATATATCCAAAAGATACCCATGTCGATTTCTGTACTGTTCATAGTAGCCAAGATTTGGAAGCAACCTAAGTGTCCATTAGCAGATAAATGGATAAAGAAAACATGGTACATATACATAGTGGAGTACTATTCAGCCATAAAAAAGAATGAGATTCTGTCCTTTGCAACAACATGGATGGCACTGGAGACCATTATGTTAGTATAATAAGCCAGACACAGAAAAGATAAACTTTGCATGTTGTCACTTATTTGTAGGAGCTAAAAATGAAAGCATTTGAACTCATGGAACTAGAGAGTAGAAGGAAGGTTACTGGAGGCTGGGAAGCATAGTAAAGGTGTGTGTTTGTGGGAAGTGAGGATGGTTAATGGGTACAAACAATTAGAATAAGAAGTAGTATTTGATAGCACAGTAGGGTGACAATTGGATTGTTTGTAACACAAAGCATAAATGCTTGAGGTGATGGATACCCCATTTACTCTAATGTGATTATTACACATTGCATGCCTGTATCAAAATATCTCATGTCCTCATGTATATATACACCTACTATGTACCCACAAAAATTAAAAATAAAAAAAATTATCCAGGTGTGGTAGCTCATGCCTGTAATCTCAGCACTTTGGGAGGCCGAGCTGGGCGGATCACCAGGTCAGGAGATCGAGACCATCCTGGCCAAAATGGTGAAACCCTGTCTCTACTAAAAATACAGAAATTAGCTGGGTATGGTGGCACATGCCTGTAATCCCAGCTACTTGGAAGGCTGAGGCTGAAGAATTGCTTGAGCCCAGGAGTCAGAGGTTGCAGTGAGCTGATACCACGCCACTGCATTGCAGCCTGGCGACAGTGAGATGCCATTTAAAAAAAAAAAAGAATATAGCTTTTCTAATAAAAAAAAAATAGAGATGTGAAGTGGACTATAAAAAGTTGACTCCAGGATATCTGGTGGTAGAGTTTTAATTTTCCACAGTACAGGTATGTGTTGCTTAATGTCAGGGATATATTCTGAGAAATGCATCATTAGGTAATTTCATCCTCGTATCAACATCTTAGAATGTACTTACACAAACTTAGAGTGCATAGCCTACTGCACATGGAGGCTCTGGTCAGTTGTTCCTAGGCTACAAACCTGTCCAGCATGTTACTGTACTGAATACTTTAGGCAACTGTGATACAATGGTAAGTTTTTGTGTATCTGAACATAGAAAAAGTACAGCATAAATATGGTATTCTAGTTTTTTGGGACCCCACTTGTATATGTGGTCCGTTGTTTATGGAAATGTTATGTTACTGTATTTATTTATCAATAAGTAAGTTTCATGACACTGCAACAATGTTAAATTCTTATCTACTGTTTTGCTTAAAATTGTAGTATTCTGACCTATTGCAGTGATTCTTTAACTTCCTATAACAGTTTGCACTTCAGGGTTCTTTAACAAGGAGAATACCGATTTAAGAGCCCAACTGGAGGAAATTCTTGTTTTTTTCTTCTTTTCTTTTCTTTTTCTTTTTCTTTCTTTCTTTTTTTTTTTTTTTTGGAGACAGTCTCACTCTGTCACCCAGGGTGTAGTGTAGTGGTGCCATCATAGCTCACTGCAGCCTCGATTTCATGGGCTCAAGCAATCCTGCCTCAGCCTCCCGAATAGCTGGGGATATAGGTTTATGCCACCATGTCCAGCTAATTCATGTGCTTTTTGTAGAGATGGGTTCCCACTATGTTGCCCAGGCTGGTCTTGAACTCCTTGACCAAAGCAATCCTTCTGCCTTGGCTTCCCAAGGATTGTTTTTTATGTTTCTCTCCTCAACTCCTCTGAGGTCCAATAAGGGAAATTTCAAGATTTTGTGAAATTATTTACTTTTGGCCTCACTTTTTCTGTGAACCACAGATGTTCTCCACACAATTTTTAAAGGTCATCCCAGTTCTCTGATTTTATGATTCTGAATACTTCTAGAAATCCTTGGATGCAAATATTAGCTTGTATAGAGGCCTGTGAAGATAGAGGCCTTGCTTCTACTAGGTATCTTCTATAGATATCTTATTTATCAGATACTTCATCAGATTTATTAGAGACCTGAAATACAATGCTTTTTCTTCATTCAGATTTAATAGATTCAAATATTATGGTTAATTCTGCCATAGACCATTTATTCAAATATTTTTAAATATAATTTTTTGTATGATTGTGTAAAACTTAAAAATAATTAATATAATTTGAATTTATTAACACAATTATGTAAGACACCTATTGTGAGTTTTTGTACCACATATTTGTAGCCTAATAATAAACATTTATTGAGTTCTTTACATTTTTCAAAGAACTTTTATATCCATTTATTTTACTTAATCTTCAGAACTACCTAGTAAGTTTATTTTGTAGATGTAAAAATTGAGGCTCAAAATGTTGTAAAGATACTTATCCAGTGTTAGGATTAGAAAGATTTAGGTTTTATGATTTCTTCTCTATTCCCTTTTCACTTCCCGAGTGTATCTTTCTTTTGGAGTTCTTCCCTAGGAAAGTAATGTTACCAAATAAAGAGCCTGGTAGATTCTGGGGCATGGCAGTGTCTTATATAGAGGGTGTATGGTAGACAGTGGAAGGGAAGGTAATAAAGCAGGGAGCTAATGTAAGTGATTATTATCCTGTTTCATGGTCCTTATTCTCTTTATCTTTGGCTTCATTTTTATCACCACCTTTTATAGCACATTATTGTGGAAAGAGTCTTAGACGAAATTGATTCTGGGTTCTTATTCCTAAGTCTTCGCCATACCTAACCAGATCTACTTAGTAGCAATTTTATGTGTGTCTTTTAATTGCCCTGATTTGTACTTTCCTCATTTATGGAATGGAAATAACCTATTCTGGTTACCTGATAGAGTTGTGAAGTCAGGTAGGATAAAATGGGAAAGGACTTTGAAAAACTTGAAGTACTTTACTCATGGGGATTATTATTGTTTTTACGTGACAGCCTCTGTGGCTTGGTCTGTTGATAGGCTGCTTTGAAATAAATGCATTCATTTAAACGTATAAAACTGTATTGTATAATATATAATTTCACCATTTGGTACTGTAGCTCTCTTGCTTTCAATTAGTAAAGTTTGCTGGGCGCGGTGACTCACGCCTGTAATCTCAGCACTTTGGGAGGCCGGATCACTTGAGGTCAGGAGTTCGAGACCAGCCTGGCCTGGTGAAACCCCGTCTCTACTAAAAATACAAAAATTAGCCAGGTGCAGTGGCATGCGCCTGTGGTCCCAGCTACTTGGGAGGCTGAGGCAGGAGAATGGCTTGAACCCGGGAGGTGAAGATTGCAGTGAGACGAGATTGTGCTACTGCACTCCAGCCTGGGTGACAGAGCAAGACTCTGTCTCAAAAATAAATAAGTAAAGTTTTGGCCAGGCATGGTGGCTCACGCCTGTAATCCCAACACTTTGGGAGGCTGGATCACTTGAGGTCAGGAGTTTGAGACCACCCTGGCCAACGTGGCGAAACCCCATCTCTACTGAAAATCCAAAAATTAGCCGGGCACGGTGGTGTGAGTCTGTAATCCCAGCTACTCTGGAGGAGGCTGAGGCAAGATAATTGCTTGAACCTGGGAGGCAGAGGTTGCAGTGAGCAGAGATTGCGCCACTGCACTCCAGTCTGGGCGACAGAGTAAGACTGTGTCTCCATAAATAAATAAATAAATAAAATTTGTACCATCTTTTCTGTTTAGGAGAAGCAAAGTAAATGATAGTATATGTGCTATTTAATTGTACCAGTTGCAGTGTGCTTAGTGTTTCTCACTAATGCCAAGTAGCAGGCCAAGTGAGCCAGACTGGAATTAACACTGTTGGCCGCTAGCAACTATATGATAGCCTGCATTTAAGATGAGTTCTGTGCACAGTGGGGAAGGCTGACATTCAGGTCCGTGGGAGGTGTTTAAAGGGTTTAATAACAGAAAACATTTATTTGTGTATTAGTATTTGCACCGGGAGTGTTTATTACGATGTTAGGTACCTTGTTTCAGACATTGCAAAAGAAAAGGATACAGGAGTGCTTTTAAAAAATTTAAAAGCTGGCCAGCTGCTTTGAAATAAATGCATTCATTTAAACGTATAAAACTGTATTGTATAATACATAATTTCACCATTTGGTACTGTAGCTCTCTTGCTTTCAATTAGTAAAGTTTGCTGGGCGCGGTGACTCACGCCTGTAATCCCAGCACTTTGGGAGGCCGAGACGGGCGGATCACGAGGTGAGGAGATCAAGACCATGCTGGCTAACATGGTGAAACCCCGTCTCTACTAAAAAACAAAAAACTAGCTGGGCGTGGTGGCGGGCGCCTGTAGTCCCAGCTACTCGGGAGGCTGAGGCAGGAGAATGGCATAAACCCAGGAGGCGGAGCTTGCAGTGAGCTGAGATCCGGCCACTGCACTCCAGCCTGGGCCACAGAGTGAGACTCTGTCTCAAAAAAAAAAAAAAAAAAAAAAATTTAAAAGCTGTTACAAAACTTCTCTGGAGGAGGGTTTGCTTGGTTCTTGGGACTTTTAGAAGAATACCACATAAAGTTAATGTGACTTGCTAATAATTAGATTTAATGAATATCTAGAAAAATTTACATAAATTTAAAATGACATGTAGAATGCTGATTGACAATCCTCTTTTCCTTTTTTTGCATTTCTTTTTTCTTGAAAGTACATATATTTTTTCACTTGGCAGTAATAATATCTGTATTGTATGTGTAGGTTTTATAGAGGTTCATTTTAGTTTAAATGAACTTCTATGTGTTGGCATAAAGCTAATGTTTGGGGCTACAGACGTGTTTGAGAAAGGTACAATTGTAGATATATTCAATGTACTATAGTTAGCAATAAGACAGATATGTGCTTTGAGAGTACAGAAGGCGGCAGATACTTGGTTCACCCTAGGGATTCAGGTAATGATTTCTGAAAGAGAGGATACCTAAACTAAGTCTAATTAAATCTTACAAAAATGGAAGCAGGTTAAGTTTTCAGAAACATTGAACTAATTTATTTTTTTCCGTGTTTTGCGGGTTCCGAAGTAGTAGTACTTAAAAGGATAATATTAATACTTGTAATTTGGGATTTACAACTTTTATTATGTTTTATTTTTTCTTAACCTTACTGAGACAATTTACATACAATAAAATCCATCTACTTTAAGTGTACAGAGTTGGATGCATTTTAGTAATTATATGTAGTTGAGTGAACACCACTACGTTTCCATCATCCTACAAAGTTTTCTTGTGCCCTTTGATGCTTCAGCCTCAAATAACTGCTGATTTATTTTCTGTGATTGTAGTTGTGTTTCCCAGAATTTCATATAAATGGAATCATACAGTGGATACACTTATGTTTGACATTTTCTACTTAATAGTGTAATTTGCTTTTTTAGTGTAATGTTTTTGAGATTCATTCATGTTGTGTATGTTAATATTTAATTTTCTTTTTTATTGCTAAATAGTTTTTCTTAATAAGAGTATGTCTTAGTCCACTTTGTGCTGCTGTAACAGAATACTTGAGACTGGATAATTTATAAAGAACAGAAATTTATTGGCTTATAGTTCTGAAGACTGGGAAGTTCAAAATCAAGGCACCAGCATCCGGTGAGGAAGCTCTTGATGCATTATCACGTAGCAGAAAGGCAGAAGGGCAAAAAGAAAGGGGAAAAAAGGGGGCTGAACCCACCCTTTTATAATGGCATTAATCTCACCTCTATGAGGGCAGAGCCCTCATGGCCTAATCATCGCTTAAAAGTCTCAGCTTGTAATACTGTTATAATGGCAGTTAAACTTCAACATGAGTTTTAGAGGAGACATTCAAACCATGGCAGAGTACAACGGCAATTTGTTTATTCATTCATCAGTTGATGGATGTTTCGTTTCATTGCTTTCAGTTTTTGGCTATTATAAATAATGCTGCTATATACATTTTGTACACATTTGCGTATGGATCCTTCTGTGGATATATGCTTTTATTTCTCTTGGATAAGTACTTAGGAGTGTAATTGCAGGGTCCTTTGACAAATGTGTGTTAAATTTAAAAGAAACTGCCAAAAATTTCCCCAAAGTATCTATATTATTTAGCATTCCTCTCAACAGTGTATGAGCATTTTACTTGTACCAAATCCTTATCAGCACTTGGAATTGTTAGTTTTCTTTTCTTTCCTTTTTTTTTTTTTTTTTGAGACAGAGTCTTGCTCTGTTGTCCAGACTGGAGTGCAGTGGCGTGATCTCGGGTCACTGCAAGCTCCACCTCCTGGGTTCATGCTATTCTCTTGCCTCAGCCTCCCGAGGAGCTGGGACTACAGGCACCCTTCACCACACCTGGCTAATTTTTTGTATTTTTAGTAGAGACGGGGTTTCACCATGTTAGCCAGGATGGTCTTGATCTCCTGACCTCATGATCCACCCGCCTCGGCCTCCCAAAGTGCTGGGATTACAGGTGTGAGCCACCGTGCCCGGCCTGGAATTGGTAATTTTCTTTAGTCATTCTAGTGGGTGTTCAGTGGTATCTCATTTAATTTGCATTTCCCTGATGACTAATGATGTTAAGCATCTTTTCATTGTTACAAACTATTTGGATAAGTTTTTAATGAAGTGCCAATTCAAATCTTTTGTTCATATTTAAAAATATGCTCTTCAGCCTGATGGCCTGCAAACTTGAATTGTAGCATTGGATTTTCTCTGGGTCTCCAGCTTCTGGCCTAATCTGCAGATTTTGGACTTGCCAGCCTTCATAATCTTGTGAACCAATTCCTTGAAAGCAAATCTGTTTCTATACATAGACACAATATATTGTTTTTCTGGAGAAACTTACTAATACATTGGCCTTTGGTGACTGGCTTCTTGTACTTAGTATAGTGTTTTTGAGGTTCATCTGTGTTGGAATAGGTATCAGTGTTTTTCTTTGTTTTGTTTTGTTTTGTAGTGTTGTGTTTTTTTGGGGGGGGGGGGCGGGTTGTGCAGTGGCTCACATTTGTAATCCTAGCACTTTGGGAGGCCAAAGTGGGAGGATCATTTGAAGTCAGGAGTTCCATACTACCCTGGGCAGCATAGTAAGACCCTGTCTTTACAAAAAATAAAAAAATTAGCTGGGCATGGTGTGTGCACCTGTAGTCCCAGCTACTCGGGAGGCTGAGGTGGGAGGATCTTGAGCCCAGGAGGTGGAGACTGTAGTGAGCCATGATCGTATCACTGCACTCCAGCCTGGGTGACAGAGTGAGACCCTGTCTCTAAAACAACAGCAACAAGAATATAGCCTTTACCTCCCTCAGTAGTTCCCACCTCAGTACAGAGTTATCACTCCTTTCTCTGAACTTAGATGTATAATATTTTAACTTTAACATTCTACAGATGAATAAACAGTCTAGCACTTATCTGATTTGTCCAAAGTTGCTCTTATGGAATTTATTTTCTGTGCAACTGAGATGGCATTTATCTGCTATTTTATGTGGCCTTTTTATGAATAAATGTCATGTTTCTTCTTCAGGTTGGAACTAAACCTCAGGGTTCTTTGAAACCCCAATTATCTCAAATGTTTGCTGGGAACAGGGATAATGATAATGAGCATCGTATTGAGGTAGAGGAAGGGGGCTGGTTAGTGGGTACTGGCTTAGGGTTACTTTTTAAAGAAAACATAAGCACATTTTGGACATGCAAAATATTAAGCTCAGAGCTTAGACACTTGGTAAAAAACAAGGGTCTGTGTGAGGAGAGCTCTGAGAAAAGGGTTATCAGACAGAAGCCGAATTTCTCAAGAAGGACCTCTAAACAGCATTAAGGGGGAAAAAAAGTCCCATGTAGAACCATCTAGAAAAAGAGCAATGCCCAGTATTTGGGAGAGAGAAACGAATGATAATAGCACCAGATTTAGAGTCAGCTACCCAGTAGATTCGAATTTCAGTGTTACCACATCTAACCTGCGTTGCCTTGGGCAAATTATTTAACTTTTCTGTGCCTCAGTTTTCTCATTTCTGCCTACCTAAGGACTGTCATAGGAAGATTAAATAAAATGCATGTAGGTGGAGCATGGTGGCTCACACCTGTAATTCCAGCACTTTGGGAGGCTGAGGTGGGCGGATCACCAGAGGTTGAGAGTTCCAGACCTGCCTGACCAACATGGAGAAACCCCGTCTCTACTAAAAATACAAAATTAGCTGGGCGTGGTGGCGCGTGCCTGTAATCCCAGCTACTCTGGAGGCTGAGGCAGGAGAATCGCTGGAACCCGGGAGATGGAGGTTGCAGTGAGCCGAGATCGCATCACTGTACTCCAGCTTGGGCAACAAGGGCGAAACTCCGTCTCAGAAAAACAACAACGGCAAAAATACCCCCAAAAACATAACAAAACAAAAAACAGAAAACGGGTAAAACGCTTAGGTCAGTGCCTTCCTCTTAAGGCACTCTTTTAATTGTTGTTATTAATATGAGAAGGGTTTTCTTGAGAAGGGAGGAAGGGACGCGAAGAGGAATGGTCCTTGGTACGTTTTGGTGACAAGGAGATGGGATTCTGAAACAGAGGGTGTGTTCACAAAGAGCTGGAGTGAGAAGGGTGGTGGGGGCAGCACATGTTTCCAGTGAGGAATCGCGGGGCGTCACAGCCACTGTAGGAAGCGGAAGGACTGAGAAGTGTCAGGCCAACAACATGCCTTCCAGGGTGCGTCAGGGAAGGCAGCCGTCGAAGATTAGCGCTTAAATGCTATGAGTGCTTTTATGACAAATGGCATATCTTCTGGGGAAACTTAGAGTTCGGGAAAGGCCTCATTAGTGGGGGACGGGGATGGGGCAGAGGCGGGTTCCGACAGCCCCCTCGGAGTGACCGAGAGGCCAGTGAAGGAAGATGAGGTGGGAAGAAAATGGTGGTGTCACCTCTCCCCCGGTTTCCCTTCGCTGTCTTTCTAGCCACAGCCCCGGCTGGATCAGCCACTCACTGGAAACCGCGGGGAAACAGCCTTTTTGGTCCGGCTTGACAGCCCCAACTGGACCGAGGGTGCAGAAGAGCCAGGGTGGCGAGCGCCGCAAAGCCCAACGACTGACTGCTCGGGGTGCCCGGGCCGTATCAGTGTTTGACAACTTTGTGACTGGATAATACTCGGTTGTATGTATATACCACATTTTATTTATCCATTCATCTGTTGATGGATGTTTGGTTTTGCTTTTTTCTCCCACTTTTTGACTGTTATGAGTAATGCTGTTATGAACATTTGTGTGCAAATTTTTGTTTAGCATTTGTTTTCTCTCGAGTATATACCTCGGGTTGGAATTGTTGTGTCATATAGTAATACAGTGTTTAACTTTTTGAGGAACTGCCAAGCTGTTTTCTGTAGCAGGTACATAATTTTATGTTCTCACCAGCAGTGCATGAGGGTTCTAATTTCTTCACATCCTGGCCCGTGCTTATTATTTTCTTTTTTGTTTGTTTGTTTGTTTGTTTTTGTTTTATAGCCATCCTAGTGGGTAGGAAGTAGTACCTCGTTGTGTGTTTATTTTTGGAAGCAGGGTCTTGCTCCATTGGCAAGGCTGGAGTGCAGTGGCACAATCATAGCTTACTGCAACCTTGAACTCCTGGGCTCAGTGATTCTTCCACCTCAGCCTCCTGAGTAGCTGGGCAATAGGCATGTACCACGACCTCCGGCTAATTAATTTTTTTATTTTGTAGAGATGGTGTCTCACTATGTGGCCGAGGCTGGTTTTGAACTCCTGGTCTCAGGTGATCCTCCTGCTTCAGTCTCCTGAAGTGTTGAGATTACAGGGGTGAGCCACTGGCACCTGGACTTAAATTTTGATGAAGTCCATTTTACCTGTTTTTTCTTTGTTGTTTGTGCTTTTGGTTTCCCATCTAGGAATGCATTGTAAAATCCAAGATCATGAAGAATCGCCCCTGTGTTTTCTTTTAAGAGTTTTATAGTTTTAGCTGTTACATTTAGATCTTTGAGCCATTTTAAATTTTATATTTGAAATGAGATAGGGATCCACTTTCATTTTTTGCATGTGGAAATCTTGTTTTCTTGGCACCATTTGTTGAAGAGACTATTCTTTCTCAATTTAGTGCTCTTGGCACCCTTGTTGAAAATTAGCTGATCATAGATGTTTATTTTTTTTTTTCTGGACTATCAATTCTGTTCCAATTAACCATACTGTAAACAAACTAGACCCAATAGTTACGTGTAGAACACTCCACCCAATGAAGTAGAGTGTATATTTTTCTCAAGTACACATAAAACATTTTCCAGGATAGATCATATGTTAGATTATAAGCAATTATCAGTTAATTTTAAAAGATCAAAATCTTATAAAGTATCTTCTTTACCTATAGTGGAATGAAGCTAGAAATCAATTAATAGAAGGAAATGGAAAATATGCAAATATGTAGAAATTAAACATACTCTTAAACAATGAGTAGGTTAAAAAAGTCATTAGGGAGATTAGAAAATACTTGGAGACAAACGAGAACAAAAAAATATACAATACCAAAACTTATGATATGCTGTGAAACTAGTATTCAGGGAAAACTTACGGCTGTAAATGCCTGTGTTAAAAAAGAAGAAAGATCTCAAGTTAACAACCTAGCTTTATACCCTAAGAATTAGAAAAAGAGTAAGCTAAACCCAAAAGGAAAAAATAATAAAGGTTAGATCAGAGAAAAATGATATAGAGTAGAAAAATGATGAAGAGAATCAATGAAACTAAAGATGGTACTTTGAAAAGATAACAAATTGACAAACCTTAGATTAAAAGAAGAGCTGGACACCATGGCCTATGCAAGTGTAGTCCTAGCTACTTGGAGGCCGAGGCAGGAGGATCACTTAAGTCCAGGAGTTTGAGCCTAACTGGGATAACATAGCAAGACTCTGTCTCTAAAATAGATAGACAGATAGATCGAGAGAGACAGTAAATGTGTACAAACAGAAAATACAGTGGGAATGCTACTACCTTACAGAAACCAAAAGGATTATAAGGGAATAACATGAATAATCTTCTTAAAAAATTAGATAATTTAGGTGAACTAGGTAAATCTTAGAAAAACACAAATTACTAAAACTAATTACAGAAAAAAATAGAAATTCTCAATAACAAGTGAAGAGATTGAATCAGTAATTAGGGGAAAAAAAAAACTTCACAAAAAATACTAGGACTAGATGGTTCCACTGGTGAATTCTACCAAACAGTTAATGATGAATTAACACCAATCCTACTAAAACTCTTCCAAAAAACAGAAGAAAAGGGAATGCTTCTAACATATTCTGTGAGGCTGTTTCTACCCTTATACAAAAATCAAACAGATACACCAGAAGAAAATTACAGACTACTATTTCTTGTGAAGAGAGATGCAAAAACAAAAACAAAAACAAAAACAAAAAAAACTAGGAAACTGAATCTAATAACAAATCATTAAAAGAATTATCTACCATGACCAAGTGGGATTACACGCCTGTAATCCCAGGGAGCCACCTGGGAGGCTGAGGCAGGTGCATGGCTTGAGCTCACAAGTTCAAGACCAGCCTGGGCAACGTGGTGAAACCCCATCTCTACAAAAAAATACAAAATTTAGCCAGACCTAGTGGTGCATACCTGTAGTTCTAGGTATTTGGGAGGCTGAGGTGAGAGGATTGCTTGAGCCCGGGAAGTCGAGGCTGCAGTGAGCTGAGATTGTGCCACTGTACTCCAGCCTGGATGACCAGAGTGAGACCCTGTCTCAAAAAAAAAAAAAAAAAAAAAAAAATTCTGTCAGTGAAATACATCACATTAATAAGAGGAAGGACAGAACCACATGATTATCTCAGTAGAGGCAGAAAAAGCATTTGACATAATTTAGCAGTCTTTCATGATAAAAAAGACTCAGAAAACTAGGAATGGAAGGAAACTCTGTACCCCAAGCTGGAGTGTAGTGACACAGTCTAGGCTGGAGAAACATCCTTTACATGTTAAAGGGCACATATGACAGGCCCACAGTAACATTGTACTCAGTGGTGAAAGACTGAACACTTTCCCTATAAGTTCAGGAAGAACACAAGGATACACCTTTTTACCATTGCTATTCTCTTATGGTTTGACTTTCTATAATTCTATCTGGAAGTGGTCTTTGCTTTCTTTTCTTTTCCTTTCTTTCCCTTTCCTTTCCTTTTTCTTTTTCTTTTTCTTTTTCTTTTTCTTTTTTTCTTTTCTTCTTTCTTTTTTTTTTTATTTTGAGATGGAGTCTTGCTCTGTCACCCAGGCTGGAGTGCAGCAGCGCAATCTCGGCTCACTGCAACGTCCGCCTCCCATGTTCAGGTGATTCTCCTGTCCCAGCCTTACGAGTAGCTGGAATTACAGGCGCCCACCACCATACCTGGCTAATTTTTTTGTATTTTTGGTAGAGGCGGGGTTTCATCATGTTGGCCAGGCTGGTCTCAAACTCCTGACCTCGAGTGATCCACCTGCCTCGGCCTCCCTAAGTGCTGGGATTACAGGCGTGAGCCACTGTGCCCTGCTTGCTTTCTTTTTTAAATACAAGAAGTTTAAAAATTCATTTTAAATATTTGGTTACGTATTATCTCTTTCATGGCAGCTTGTTGCTCATGAGTGTCCTTTCACTACCGTGTTTTTCCTGTTCTGTTTTTTTCTTCTCTTAAAAATTTTACATTTGTTTAGATATCTTATTCCTGCTTCCTTTATGGTGGTTTATTTTTGAATGAGAAGTTTTTTTCTTTTTCTATAACACTTTAGGATATTAGATATTGGTAGCTCAGGGTTGTGTCTTTCAAATTTACAGCAGTTTTCTTTGTGAGCAGGTTTAGTGCATAATTAAATTTTTTATTTTTAATTTATCCTCAGCCAGTCAGTGAAGATTGCTGCTGCAGGCTGTTCATAGTGTAGGCTCTCTCACTATCTTTTTGCCACACCAGCAACTCAGTTTCTGCCAGCGTGGCTTGTTTGTGTAATTCCTTATTTAGTTCTGTCTCCTCTACTTCTTCAAACTATGAACAGGAAAGCTTCCTCTGCAAGCCCATGTTCCCTGCTTTTGTTGTTGCAAATGCAGAATTTAAGTTTAATACCTCAGGAAGTATGCTTGTAGGAAGGTATTCCCACTTTGAGTTTTGGAGCCTTGTGCCTTACCTTTCCACTCTTGTTCCAGATTGTCTCTCCTTTTGGCATATCATTCCCTTATATGTCCATACATATGTTTCCTAGTTTTATTGGAGATCGTATTTCCAGTTATGTTTCTTACTCTCTTTGTTTCTTTTGGGTGATTTCTGACTGGAGGAGAGGGGAGATTCTGACTTTTCTTTGTTATTTGAGACGAGAAGGACTTAAAATGTATTTTTTGTTAGTGTTTTGCACATTCATTTACTGAAAATGTTAAAACTGAATTAGATTTCATATTTATAAGCTGTGGAATGTGATATTGTCACTTATTTAGCAAATATTTTTAATAGCATTTGCTGTGTGCCAAGTTTATCCCAAGTCCTTTATAAATATGTACTTAATTAATCCTCATAATGATACTATGAGGTAGGTTTTCTTTTTATTACCATTTTATTGATAGGAAACTGAAGCACAGTCAGGAAAGTTAACTTGCTCAAGATCACCTAATTAATGTGAAATAAGAAGACTTCTAGTTTTCATTCTGTAACTATAGCATTTGTGGGCCTTGGCGTCATCTGTTTATACTGTATTCAAATGAATACTTTGAGAGCAGGGTCTGTGTTTCATTCATCTTTATATTCTCAGTGCATATTTAGTAGAATACATGAAATCCAGAAGATATTCAATGGATGTTAGAGAAGTAATATTTTTTATTAGGAGCCAAATAATTTGCTTTCTGCCAGACTTACATGGCTTCAGTTGTTTGTTCTGCTTGTCTTGTTAAAAAAATTTTTTTGTTTGTATTCTCAGGTCATCATTTTAGTGCTATTGCAATATTTACTGTAATAATACCTTTACAAACAGCTACTGTATTCCAGAACAAAATTAAGAGATTTCTTTATGAAACAATTATCAATTTGCTGGTAATAAAAGCACTAGTTCCCTTACACAAGTTTGCTGCCCATGCTAAAAATATTTTTATATACTAATATTAGGTATATTTAAGCAGTGTCATTTATAAAAGTATTGTAGCAAAAATGAAGTGGTCATCTTGTTTGTTTGTTTTTGTTACTGAGCTTTACTCCATTTAAGAATAAATATGTTACTGTTTATCCATGATCCCATTGATGGACAACTGGACTGTTTTTGGCTATTTATGACTAAAGATGGTATAAATATTTTTGTACAAGTGTTTTTGTGGAAATGTTTTCATTTCCCTTGGTATATAACTAGTATTGGAATTGTTATATCAAAATAATTGTAAGTTTAATGTAAGACCAGACTTTTCCCCAAGTGGTTGTACCATTTTACATTTCCACCAACAACATGTTAGAGTTTCATTGCCCTTTATCCTCATTGCTATAGTTCAGTCTAATTTTTACCATTCTGGTAGATTTGTTTGTTCTTTCTTTCTTTTTTTTTTTTTTTTTTTTTGGTGCGGGGAGACAGAGTCTCGCTCTCTAGCCCAGGCTGGAGTGCATTGGTGCAGTCTTGGTTCATTGCAACCTCTGCCTCCGGGGTTCAAGTGATTCTCTTGCCTCAGCCTCCCGGGTAGCTGGGATTACAGATATGCGCCACCACACCTGGCTAATTTTTGTATTTTTAGTAGAGACAGGGTTTTGCCATGTTGGTCAGACTGGGCTTGAACTCCTGACCTCAGGTTGTCCGCCTGACTCAACCTCCCAAAGTGTTGGGATTACAGGCACGAGCCACCGCACCCAGTCCTATCTTTATTCTTAACATTCATCAGCCAGGTGTGGTGGCTCACGCCTGTAATCCTAGCACTTTGGGAAGCTGAGGCGGAAGAATCACTGGAAGCCAGAAGTTTGAGATCAGCCTCAGCAACATAGCAAGACCTCATCTCTACAAAAAAATTTTAAAAAATTAGCCGGGTGTGGTGATGTGCACCTGTAGTCCCAGCTATTTGGGAGGCTAAGGAGGGAGGATGACTTCATCTCATGTGTTAGAGTCTGCTGTGAGCTATGATTGCACCACTACACTCCAGCCTTAGTGATGGAGCAAGACCCTACCTCTAAAAAAGAAGATGCTGGAGGATCTCAGAGGAGGTATATCTGGATCACAAGTGGAATTCAGGAGGGCTTCTCAGATGAGATCATATTTTCAGCTAGGTTTTTTTGTTTTTGTTTTTGTTTGTTTTTTTGAGACTGAGTCTGTCGCTCAGGCTGGAGTGCAGTGACACAATTTCAGCTCTCTGCAACCTCCGCTTCCCAGGTTCAAACCATTCTCCTGCCTCAGCCTCTTGAGTAGCTGGGATTACAGGTGCACACCACCATGCCTGACTAATTTTTTGTATTTTTAGTAGAGATGGGGTTTCACCATGCTGACCAGGCTGGTCACGAACTCCTGACCTCAAGTCATCCACCTGCCTTGGCCTCCCTAAGTGCTGGGATTACAGGTGTGAGCCCCCACGCCCAGCCTCAGCTAGGTTTTAAAGAATGAGGAAGAGTTAGGCCAAGTAACAGGGGAGGAAATTCCAAGTGGAAAAGACCACATTTGCTAGAACATGAAATCATGAGCCTACTGGTCCTTTTAAGAAACTTAACTGGGGCATAACGTGTGAATGTGGTTTGACATTCTATAATTCTGCCTGGAGGTGGTATTTGCTTCCTTTTCTTTTCTTTTTTTTTTTTTTTTTTTGAGATGGGGTCTTGCTGTGTGGCCCAGGCTGGAGTGCAGTGGCACGATCTTGGCTCACTGCAGCCTCCACCTCCCGGGTTCAAGTGATTCTCCTGCTTTAGCCTCCCGTGTAGCTGGGATTACAGGCAACTGCCACTACACCTGGCTAATTTTTTTTTTTGTATTTTTAGTAGAGATGGGGTTTCACCATGTTGGCCAGGCTGGTCTCAAACTCCTGACCTCAAGTGATCTGCCCGCCTTGGCCTCCCGAAGTGCTGAGATTACAGGCGTGGGCCAGCGCGCCTGGCCTAAAAATGTATCTTTACATACAGATTTATACATGAATGTGGATAGCAGCATTTTTGTCCATAATACTCTAGATGTGGAAACCCAAATGTCTATCAATAAATGAATGAATAAACAAATTGTGGTATACCCATAAAATGGAACATTATTCAACCATAAAAAGAAATGAAGTATTGATATATACTACAACTTGTATAAACCTTACAAATGTATGCTGAGTGAATGAAGTCAGACACAAAAGGTCACATATAATTTCTTTCGTATGAAATATCCAGAATAGGCAAATTTGTAGAGACAAGAAATTAGATTAGTAGTTGACAAGGGAGGAGAAGAAAGGGGAATGAAGTGTGATTATTTAATGGGTCTGGAGTGTTCTGGGGTGATGAAAAAGTTTGAAATTAGGGAGAGATGGTAGTGATTGTACAACATTTGTGAATGCACTAAATGTCACTGAGTTGTTCACTTTAAAACAGTTGATTGTATATTATGTGAATTTCATCTCAATAAAAATATGCATTATACATATGCACATAGTTTACATTCAAATAGTACAAACAGGAATGTAGTAGAAGGTCTTCTACTGCTGCTGCCAGTTTCTTCATGTGGAGCCCTTGTTAGGCTAGTCTCATGTGTAATATTTTAGGGAGTTCTGTCACAGTGATTTCTAAGGGAACCAGAGTAGGCATTTTTGCACAGGATGGATTTTCACATGAGGAAATGCTGTAATTGAGAAGTATTATAATTACCATAAATATATGTGTGTAAACGTTTTTATTTGAAAAGATAGTATACATTATTCTGTACATTTTTTGTTTAACATTAGATCTTCCTATCAAGTTATCCCAACACAATTTACTGATAATGCATCTTTTTTTCCCTCAGAATTTTCAGTTACTAAATTTCTAGATACATTTAGATATATTCCTGATTCCTAACTTATGTTTTATTATCTCTGTCTACTTATGTTCCATTACCAAGCTATTTTAATTACTGTCACTTTAAAATTTTTAACATCTGGTAAGGGTAGGCTTTTTTTAAAAAATATTACTCTTTCTCAGAATTTTTGTGGCTCTTTTTACATGCTCATTTTTCTGTATGAAAATGTTTATCTAGTTAAAGAAAAATACTGTACTTTTGGATTAATGGCAAAGTTTTTCTCAGTCTCCCAGGCCTTGGCAATCACTAATTTACTTTTTGTCTCTCTGGATTTGCTCATTCTAGACACTTTGTATAAATGAAATTCTAAAATATTTGGCCTTTTGCATCCGTTTTCTTTCACTTATGTTATTGAGGTTCATCCATATTGTAGCATGTGTCAGTGCTTCATTCCTTCTTATGGCTGAATAACATTCCATTATATAAATATATCACATCTTGTTTATACATTCATCAGTTGATGGACATGAGGGTTGTTTGCACTGTTTGGATATTATGAATAATGCTGCTGTGAACATTCATTTACCAGTTTTTGTGTGGACATGTTTAAGTTTTCCTGGATAGACACCTAGGAATAGAATTGTTGAATCATATGCTAATGATGTGTTTAACCAGTTTGGGAATTCCCAGACTGTTTTCCACAGAACCTGCACCATTTACATTTCCACTAGCACTGTATGAGAGTTCTGATTTCTTCACATACTTGCCAATACTTGTTATTGTTTGTTTTGTTATAGCACCCATTAATATTTTTTAAAAGTTTTATGAGACATTGATTCAGAATTTTAGCAAATGCCTTTTCATCTTATATGGAGATTATCAGGTTTCTTTTGCTGTGCTGTCTTGATATATAATGATACATTATAATGAATAGATTTCCAAATATTTGTTATGTGAATTTTGAGTAGTTGGTATCCCAGATTTGTTTTTTTGCTTTAAAACAGGAAATTAGTTGGTAGACAAGTAACTTTTTACTAAAACTAAAAATGCTACTGAGAATATTTAAATTAGTTGATATGCACATCAAGGGTACAAAAGCTATTCCTTTTTCTTGTGGACTCATTTTAAATGTCCTTATTTTAAAATGAGTTATGTATAAACTTAAAAGGGTAATACATAATTTACATATTTCCTTTTGTCTTTTGTGAGATACAAAAAATCCAATCATCTACAATATATAGGTAGGATTTTTAGATCTTTTAAAAATGTTTAAATGGTAAAAATGTGAGCTAGTTCATTTTAATTAGTGTCTTTTGCTCGGGTATTTGTAGTGGGTAGCGAGATAACATTTGGTAGTGCTGGTCATAATTTCTTAGTCCAATTTTTTTTCATTTATTTATTTATTATAATACTTTAAGTTTTAGGGTACATGCGCACAATGTGCAGGTTTGTTACATATGCATACATGTACCATGTTGGTGTGCTGCACCCATTAACTCGTCATTTACATTAGATATATCTCCTAATGCTATCCCTCCCCTCTCCCCTTGCCCCCGACAGGCCCCGGTGTGTGATGTTCACCTTCCTGTGTCCAAGTATTCTCATTGTTCAATTCCTACCTATGAGTGAGAACATGCGGTGTTTGGTTTTCTGTCCTTGGGATAGTTTGCTGAGAATGATGGTTTCCAGCTTCATCTGTGTCTCTACAAAGGACATGAACTCATCCTTTTTTATGGCTGTGTAGTATTCCATGGTGTTTATGTGCGACATTTTCTTAATCCAGTCTATCCTTAATGGGCATTTGGGTTGGTTCCAAGTCTTTGCTATTGTGAATAGTGCTGCAGTAAACATACGTGTGCATGTGTCTTTATAGCAGCATGATTTATAATCCTTTGGATATATACCCAGTAATGGGATTGCTGGGTCAAATGGTATTTCTAGTTCTAGATCCTTGAGGAATTGCCACACTGTCTTCCACAATGGTTGAACTAGTTTACAGTCCCACCGACAGTGTAAAAGTGTTCCTATTTCTCCACATCCTCTCCAGCACCTGTTGTTTCCTGTTCTTAGTCTAATTATAGAAAAACAACATGAGTGTAAAAAAAGTATGTGTACATGTTTATGAATTTGCATTTTTTTGAATAAAGGACTTTATTTTTTCAAGCATTATGTGTTTACTAAAACACCAGAAATTATGGAAAGCAAAAGAAGAAAGAAAGCCTGTAATACCATGACCCAGTTTCATTACTATTTTAGTATACACACACACACGCACACACACACATATGTATATATACAATCATGCATTGCTTGATGATGGGGATACATTCTAAGAAGTGCATTGTTAGGCAATTTTGTCATTGTGTGAACATCATGGAGTACACTTACACAAACCATAGCCTACTACACATCTAAGCTATATGGTATAGCCTATTGCTCCTGGGCTACAAATCTGAACAGCATGTTACTGTACTGAATACCATAGGCAGCTGTAACACAATGGTAAGTATTTATATATCGAAACATATCTAACTATAAGAAAGATACAACAAAAATATGGTATGAAAGATTAAAAAATGGGCTGGGCAGTGTGGCTCATGCCTGTAATCCTAGCACTTTGAGAGGACAACGCAGGAGGATTGCTTGAGGCCAGGAATTCAGGACCAGCCTAGGGAACATAGCAAGGAATGGAACAATAACAACAATTAGCCACACCTGGTGGCATGTGCCTGTAGTCCTAGCTACTTAGGAGGCTGAGGTGAGAGGATCACTTGGGCACCGGAGTTCAAAGTTAGAGTAAGCTATGATTGCGCCACTGCACTCCAGCCTGGGAGACAGACGGAAAAAGATGAAAAATGGTATTACTGTGTAGGGCACTTGCCATGAATGGAGCTTATGAGACTGGAAGTTGCTCTGGGTGAGTCAGTGAGTGGCATGTGAATGTAAAGGCCTAGGAAACTAATGTACACTGCTGTAGACTATTTATTTGTTACACTGTACACTTTAGGCTGCACTAAATTTATTTTAAAAACTTTTTTTTTTTTTTTTTTGAGACAAAGCCTCACTCTGTTGCCCAGGCTGGAGTGCAGAGGCGCGAGCTTGGCCCACTGAAACCTCTGCAGTGGATTCAAGCAATTCTCCTGCCTCAGCCTTCCGAGTAGCTGGGACTACAGGCATGTGCCTGGCTAAATTTTGTATTTTTAGTAGAGAGGAGGTTTCACCATGTTGGCCAGGCTGGTCTCGAACTCCTGACCTCAAGTGATCCACCTGCCTTGGCCTCCCAAAGTGCTAGGATTACAGGGTGAGCCACCATGCCCGGCCCAAAAACTTTTCTTTCTTCAGTAATAAATAAATTAACCTTAGCTTACTATACCTTTTTTACTTTATAAACTTGTAAATTTAAAAAAAGCTTTTTGACTTTTGAAATAACACTTAGCTTAAAACACACATTGTACAACTATATAAAAATATTTTCTTTATATCTTTATAAGCTTTTGACTATTTTTACAAATTTTTATTTTTTTGTACTTTTAAAATTTTTTTGTCAAAAATAAAGATACATCTATATTAACCAAGGCCTACATAGAATCATCAATATTATTGTCTTCTGCCTTCACATCTTGTCCCATGGGAGGTCTTCAGGGGCAGTACCATGCATGGAGCTGTCATCTCCTATGATACAATGCCTTTTACTGCCTGAGGCTGTTTTACAGTTAACTGTAGGACTTTATATAATTGGAATCATACAATATTTGTGTTGTTTTGATTTACTTACTTCACTTTGCATAATATTCTTAAGGTTCATCCATATTGTAGCATATATCAGATTTGTCTTCCTTTTTAAAGCTGAATAGCATTTCATTGTATATAACACATTGTATTTATCCATTCATTTCTTGGACACTTGGATTACTTCCCTGTTTTCATTTAGGTTATCTAATTTGCTGGTGTACAGTTGCTTATAATATTCTTACAATCTTTTTACTTCTATAGAACAGTAGTAGTGTTTACCACTTTCATTTCTGATTTTGGTAATTAGTGTTTTCCCTTTTTTTCTATAAGTCCATCTAGGTAAAGTTTGTCAATTTTGTTGGTCTTTCTGAAGAACCAACTTTTGGTTTCATTGATTTTCTGTATTATTTTTCTACTATCTTCGTTTATCTCTTTTCTAATCTTTATTATTAATATTTCCTTCTTTCTGCTCACTTGGGGTTTAATTTGTTCTTTTTCTAGTTCCTTAAGCTGTAAAGTTAGGTTGTTGATTTGAGATTGATCTTTTGTGTTTTTTTTTTTGTTTGTTTTGAGATGGAGTCTTGCTCTCTTGCCCAGGCTGGAGTGCAGTGGTGCTGTCTTGGCTCACTGAAACCCCTGCCTCCCAGGCTCAAGCAATTCTTCTGCCTTAGCCTCCTGAGTAGCTGGGACTATAGGCATGCGCCACTTGCCCGGCTAATTTTTGTATTTTGAGTAAAGACGGAGTTTTGCCATGTTGGCCAAGCCTGTCTCCAACTCCTGGCCTCAAGTGATCCACCCACCTCTATCTCTCAAAATGCTGGGATTACAGGCGTGAGCCACTGCGCCCAGCCTCATCTTGTAAAATAATGTAGGTATTTGAAGCTATAAATTTCCCCCATAGCACTGCTTTCTTTTCATATTTACATTTTGCCCACACATAGTTTTCTTTAGTTTTACCATTTTGACCTTTAATTCTTTGAACATCTTTAAAACCATTGTTTTAGTATCTTTGTTTAGTAGATCTGCCATCAATTCTTTTTCAGGGACAATTTGTATTGGCTTATTTTTCCCTTTGAATGGGCCATACTTCTCTCCTTCTTAGCATGCCTTGTGATTTTTGTTGAAAAGTGGCGATTTGAATGTAATAATGTGGTAACTCTGCTCTCATTTTTTTTTTTTTCAAACATCAACTTGAACCAGAATACCGGAATTGTGGTAATTCTGCAAATTAGATTCCCCTCCTTGCCCAGAGATTTTTTTTTTTTTTTTTGATAGTTAAAAAGTTTTTAAATGTAGGTAGTCTGTACTGAGCTGTACCTGAGGTGTTAAAATCAGGTCTTCTGAAATCTTTTGTGAACCTGCACCTTCCCGTGGGCTTCTGTGGTGACTTTCCAATTTCTCCCTTAAATATGGTTGCTTTAGAATGTCTTCAAGATCTGGCTCTCAAAAGGGGAAAAAGAGAAAAATTAAGGGAGAAGGAAAAGGCGTCAGTTCTTTGAATCCTCTGAAAGTCACTTCAGTGAGAAGGAGAGGAACTTGCATCAATGCTGAGGGAAATGCAACAACAGTGGTCACCCCCTCTCTTTCTGCACCTCCATGATCAGAAGTGGTAATCTGAGGTCAGAGCACAGAGCCCCAATATTTTAAGTCAGGGTCCTTTTTGCCCACCCTTCCTGTGGTAGCTATTTGCAAGATGCTCCAGAAACATATGCATGATTGCCTGCCATGGTTTTAGGGGTGGGAGGTGGTGACTGCCACTGTGCTAAGGGCTGAAATTGGCCAAAATTAATCATAATTTATCATCCAAGGCTTCCCCTGGATGTTGCAAGCCTTCATGACTCCTAGTTCCAAAATGGTTACATGATTCATTCTGCGAGTGCAATTGTTACCTAGCCTGGGAGTCAGATTCCTGGTGTTGACTAAGCTGCCATCTTCCCAGAATCCTCTCTCATTTTTTAACCTTGAATCCACTGGAGACTTTTTTTTTTTAAATAAACATTTAAAAAGATAATATAGTCTTTGTTTTATTGTATTGGCCATTTGAAGCACCCTTGAATAAGCATGAATCTTTATGTTTAAAATGAGACTTCTTCCTTTTGTTATTTTGAAATTAAGAAATTAGTTATTTATTCAAAACAAATATAAGATCTTAAACAGTTATATTTTTATATAAGAAATCAAATCTTTTAGTGAATTTAAATGATTTTTAAGGTGAGAATTTTGGTTTCTTGCCTTTTTATTTCAGTGCTTTCCTTTTTTTTTTTTTTTCTACTTCTTACTCTCATGTCTTTGCGCTGGTGCAGTGATTTTAAGAGCACCGATTCCTGGCACATACTGGTAAAGTCTTTAAACTCAGGATATTCAAGGTAAATTGTTAGTAGTACCACATTTTGTTGACTCTACAATGCCTATGTTTGTAAGGCACACTGTTATTTTATATACCATTAAGATAGAGGAAAATACTGCTAATCGTCATTAAAAGATGCATTCCAGTATCATAAATGTTAATATAGGTAAAGGATGTACTGGCTAAGTGCATTGACTCATGCCAGTAATCCCAGTGCTTTGGGAGGCCAAGGCAGGAGTATTGCTTTGAGGCCAGGAGTTCAAGACCAGTCTGGGAAACCTAACAAGACTCCATCTCTACAAGAAGTATTTAAAAATTAGCCAGATGTGGTGGTGTGCACCTGTAGTCCCAGCCACTTCGGAGGCAGAGGTGGGAAGATCTCTTGAGCCAGGAATTAAAGGCTGCAGTGAGGTAGGACCTCATTTACTGCTGCACTTCAGCCTAGGCAACAGAACAAGACCCTGTCTCTAAAAAAACAAAACAAAACAAACAAACAAACAAAAAGGGTGTACTTTAGAATCTTTGAAATATAATACATATATGGAAAGTATGCTCTCATCATTCCACCATTTTGAGCATTTTTCATATTCAGAAGCCAATCAAATTTGATTTTCACCTTGTTTTCATTAGTTCCCTCTTACATTGGTTAAGTTCAGTAAACATCTTTAGTGCCTAATATATAGTAGCTATTCTTGTAACAGTAGCCAACATTTATATAGATTTTACCATGTGGTAGGCACTATTTTGAGTGCTTTATGTATTTCAAGTAACTAAATTTTATAATATCCTTATGAGGTGAGTACTGTTATTATCCCCATTTTAGCAAGGAGGAAACTGAGGAAGAGAGAAGTGAGGTGATTTGGCCAAGGTCATACAGCTAGTTGGTGGTAGAGCTGGGGTTTGAATGTAGATCCTCTGACTGTAGAGACCATGCTGTTAGCAGTATTCCTAAGGACATAAAAGTGAATAAAATATTGACCTTTCCCTCACATATCTTACCAGGCAGTATTTGAAGGTGTGTTGATAGATTTACATGAAATTATTAAGTTATCCTTCTGATAATTAATTTTTCTTTGTATTTTTAGGACATTCAGTCAGAAGAAGGCTGCTATTGAAAGAGAGTATGCACAGGTAAGGTTGGAATTGGAGGTCCCATTCTAGGTATACTTATTTTCTGTGGCTTAAGGACAGAAATGGTTGTTGGAGACAAGCCATAGTATCCCTATGCCTTCCTTTTCTTGTTTTTTTTTTTTTTTTCTGAGATGGAGTCTCGCTCTGTCGCCAGGCTAGAGTGCAGTGGCGCGATCTTGGCTCACTGCAACCTCCGCCTCGCAGGTTCAAGCAATTCTCCTGCCTCGGCCTCCTGAGTAGCTGGGACTACAGGCATGTGCCACCACGCCCAGCTAATTTTTGTATTTTTAGTAGAGACGGGGTTTCACCATGTTGGCCAGAACAGTCTCAATCTCTTGGCCTTGTGATCCGCCTGTCTTGGCCTCCCAAACTGTTGGGATTATAGGCATGAGCCACTGTGCCCAGCCCTTTTCTTGTTACTTCTCTCTCACTTTGATCCCCCACTTTGCTCTGTTTGAATCGTTATAAAGAAGGTTGTAAACCTGGAGGAGATATTATTTATAATATTTGTAAAGTATTTACAAGTATGAATATTGATACTTTTTACAAGTATGTTGATTTATTCTTTTTTATATGCCCCATTCTCTGCAGTTTATGGAAGGTTAATTTTTCATCAGGCATTTGGTTCTCATTATGACTGTGTTGATAAAGAGTAATAATGCTTTCAGTGGATGACATGGAGCTTTTCCTAGGAAAATTGAAGCATTTCCTTCTTTAATTTTACTTAGACCTTTAGTGCAGTCCAGATTACTAAATGTGACAAGAAAAAATTATGTTGATATATCATTTTGTGGTTGTGTAAGAATTAACAACTACTCTTTCATGTACAAAGATAATTTAATACAATTTGGAAATTTTGACCCTTTAAACAATTACTTTATCTGTGGGGTAGTATTCTAAAATTGTTACTTACTTCCGCAAATTGTAAAAGTTGTCTTTGTAGCAAAAATTTTAAAATATGGGAGATTGTTAGAAGGAAAAATTAACATAGAGTAAATTTTCTACATGGTAACCACTATTGCTGCTACTATTGTTATTCTCATTATAAATAATGAGAGATTGGGGCATGACTCTTTTAGGCTTTGTCAGATTTTTTAATAAAATTCTAATTTCATTATAGTTAATTTGGTAACTGTCTGCCTTTATTTTGGATTTGATAATCTTAGAAGAAAATCACCTATTCCTTGAAAGCTAGACAGAACTAATTAGTTCATTGGTTCAATCAGTAGTTGTTGAGTGCTTATTATGTATCAAGTGCTTTACATAATGAATAGCATCAGTTTTAATATTTCTGTTGAATGCTTTTTCTTTCTTTCTTTTTTTTTTTGAGATGGAGTCTCACTCTTTCGTTCAGGCTGGAGTGCAGTGCCGCGATCTTGGCTCACTGCATCTTCTGCCTCCTGGGTTCAAGAGATTCTCCTGCCTCAGCCTCCTGAGTAGCTGAGATTACAGGCACACACCACCATGCCCAGCTAATTTTTTTGTATTTTTAGTAGAGACAGGGTTTTACCATGTTGGCCAGGATGGTCTCAATCTCTTGACTGTGTGATCCGCCTGCCTCGGCCTCCCAAAGTGCTGGGATTACAGGCATGAGCCACCGCACCCAGCCGATTTTTGTATTTTTAATAGAGACGGGGTTTTGCCATGTTGGCCGGGCTGGTCTCGAACTCCTGACCTCAGGTGATCCACCCACCTCGGCCTCCCAGAGTGCTGAGATTACAGGCGTGAGTCACTGCACTCAGTATTGAATGCTTTTTCTATGCCTGTATAATAAATACTAGTAATGATAGCTGACATTTATTGAATCCTTTGTACCATGCTGTATTTTATGTATGTTATCTGGTTTGATCCTCTCAAACCTGTGAAATAGCAACAGTTATGATGCCCTTTACAAATACACTCTCATACGTGTAAACATACACTACATATATATTTATAAATTTGAGATGAAAGTCTATGATACACTATTTTAGCCAAGTGCAGTGGCACATGGTTGTAATCCCAGCTACTAGGGAGGCTGAGGCAGGAGAATTGCTCGAGCCCTGGAGCTGGAGATTGCAGTGAGCTGAGATAGTGCCATTGCACTGCAGCCTAGGCGATGGGAGTGAAACCCTGTCTAAAAATAAATAAATAAAAAGAAAGAAAAAAAGTCTATGATGTACTTTAAAAATTTTAATAGAAATCAAAACTTTTATATGATATAGTCTTCTGTAACAAGATTTAAAGTTTTTTTTTTTGTTTTTCTTTTTTGAGATGGAGTCTTCTTGCTCTGTCACCCAGGAAAAACCGGAGTGCAGTGGTGCAATCTTGGCTCACTGCAACTTCCGCCTCCTGGGTTCAAGCGATTCTCCTGCCTCAGCTGGGATTACAGGTGCCTGCATCACACCTGGCTAATTTTTGTCTTTTTAGTAGAGACAGAGTTTCACCATGTTGTCCAGGCTGATTTTGCACTCCTGACCTCAGGTGATCCGCCCACCTCAGCCTTCCAAACTGCTGGAATTACCATACCCAGCCTCTATATCTTTAAATAATATGCTTATAACTGACTCTTTATCAATTCTAAACATTATCACTTGATTACCTATAATAAATGAGAAACTTACTATGCTGTTCCTCTCCAGCCTACTTTTTTCAATATAATCGTGGCACTATTTTAGTACCTTTGTTACTTTTGTAACTCTAAATGATATATTTAAACTTGCTCTTTTTTTTTTTGGTCAAATACATATATGCACATAGATATTTATGCTATGTATCTGTGTGTAAATATGTATGTATGCAGGTACAGTGGAATTACATTTTACAGAGTGGTCAAAGTCAAATTTACTTGAAAATTTTCCTTTCTTTCTTTTTTTTTTGACACAGAGTCTTGCTCTATCACCCAGACTGGAATGCAGTGGTACAATCATAGCTTAGTGTAATCTTGAACTCCTGGGATCATGTGATCCTCCTGCCTCAGCCTCCTGAGTGGCTGGGACTACAGATGCGTGCCACCATGCCCATCTAGTATTTTTATTTTGTAGGGAAAGGGTCTTACTTTGTTGCCCAGGCTGGTCTCAAACTCTTGGGTTCAAGTAATTCTCCTGTCTTGGCCTCTCAGAGCACTGGGAATTAGAGGCATGAGCTACCACGCCTGGCTGAAAAATTTATTTAAATGTCTCTCACATAGAGTATAGCTGGTTTTGTTTATACAATCCTATATAATAATGTATGTAAACTATGTAAGGTATCTAATAATGCATTAAAAAATTTTTATAAAGTAATCATATGCAGAAATTAAAATGCTCCAGTGTGTCTCTGCTTGGGACAATCAAGCCCATTTATAGAGAGCCAGTTTACTGCCTGTTTTTGTTACTTATCACATTTGCCCTTTAGATGATCCTTCTCAGTTCTTACTCTTTAATGTTTTCCCAATTAATTTTCAACTTATTTCCTGAGTTATAGACACAGATATTTCTATCCTCTTTCTTTGGTTGTGTAAACATTGTTTTTACTTCTGGTCAATAGTAGAGAAACCTCTGAAATAATTAACATATTCTTTCTGTAGATTTTGCCAGTATACATTGATTATTTCAGGCTTATTTGCATTTCCTGTATGAGGGCAGGATGTGGTCAGAGAGGACAGTTGCATTATTTAAATTATTTACTTCTAGACCAGGCGCAGTGGCTCACACCTGTAATCCCAGCACTTTGGGAGGCTGAGGTGAGCGGATCACGAGGTCAGGAGTTCGAGACCAGTCTGGCCAACATGGTGAAACTCTGCCTCTACTAAAAATACAAAAAAAAATTAGCTGGGCGTGGTGATGGGCACCTATAGTCCCAGCTACTCGGGAGGCTGAGGCAGAAGAATCACTTGAAACGGAAGGCGGAGGTTTCAGTGAGCCGAGATGGCACCACCGCACTCCAGCCTGGGCAACAGAGCAAGACTGTCTCAAAAAAAAAGAAAAAAAAAATTATTTATTTCTCTTACCTCTTTTGGCTTAGTGTAGAGTTAAAATTTTGGGGGATAAATTTTAAAAAGTTGAAATATAGCCTATTTGTAGTAAGATGGAGAAGTCCTTAGTACACTGATAAATTTTTGTGAACACACTCATGTAACTGTTATCCAGATTAAGATATAGAACATTACCAGCAGGCCAGGCGCAGTAGCTTATGCCTGTAATCTCAACACTTGGTGAGGCCAGAGCAGATTGATCACTTTAGACCAGGAGTTTCAGACCAGCCTGGACAACATAGTGAGACCCCATCTCTATACAAAATAAAAAAAAATTAGCCAGGCGAGGTGGTGCATGCCTGTAGTCCTAACTACTTGGAGACTGAAGCAGGAAGATCACTTGAGTCCAGGATTTCAAGGGTGCGGCTGTGATGGTACCACTGCACTCCAGACTCAGTGATAGAGTGAGACCTTGTCTCTAAAAAAGAACAATCCCCTATCCCCCAAGAACATTATCAGGGCCCCAGAAGCAGTTAATATTCATACCTTTCAATGGCAACTGGTACTTTTTTTTTTTTTTAATCAGAATAGTTGTTATTTTTTGGATTTCTGATTCTTGAACTTAAGTGGTGTCATAGAATATGTACCCTTCTGTGTCTGATTTCTTTCATTCAGTATTCAGCTTTTAAGCTTCATGCATGTTGTTGCATGTAGTAGTAGTTCATTCTTCTTTACTTTATTGTGTCCACTGAATGAATATATCACGATTTATACTGGTGAAGAAAATTCCTATTGTTTTTGTTTTGTATGAGTTTTGACTAGGGCTTCTAAGCAAAGGTTTTATACATGTCTTTAGGTGGACATATGAACATATCTCTCTTTGGTATATGTCTATGAGTAGAACTGCTGGGTCATTGGGCATGTGGTATGTTCTACTTTAGTAGATACAGCCAGTTTTCCTAAGTGACTGTACCAGTTTACGTCCAGCAATGTATGAGAGTTCCAGTTGCTTCATATCTTTGCTAAAGTTTAGTATTCTCTAAAATTAAAAAGACTGACATTTTGATGAGTATATAGTAGTATCTCATTTTCTTTTTAATAAGCCTTAACAAAATTGACATATACATACAGAGAAGTGTACAGGTCATAATTATGTAGCTTCAGGAATTTTCAAAGCAAACGCATCCATATAACTAGCACCCAGGTCAAGAAACACATTAACAGCATCCCAGAAATTCCTCTTGTTCCCTACTTTTACTGCCCTCACTCTTATTCAAGGAATCTACTATACTGACTTAAAAAATAGCTTTATTGTTATGTAACTGATACACAATAAGCCACACAATTTATAATTTGATAAATTTTGGCATGAATATATATACCTGTGAAACTAGCATCACAAGCAGGATAATGAACACATCTGTAAGCCCCCAAAGTTTTCTTGTGTATCCTTATAATCCCTCTCTCCCTGCTGGCTTCTTCATTTAGCATTAACTATTTTGTACTTTATGTTGCTGTGTGCATCAGTATTTCATTTCTTTTTATTGCTGTGTAGTATTCCATTGTATGTATGGATATACCACAGTTTATCCATTTTCCTGTTGATGGACCTGTGAGTTATTTCTGCTTTTTTGGATATTATAAATAAAGTTGCTATAAACATTTGTGTATGGTTAAGTGGTTTCATTCCTCTTGGGTAAGTGGAGTGGAATGGCTGAATCATTTTTAACTTTTTAAATAACTGCCAAACTGTATTCCAAGGAGTTTGTTCCCACCAGCTGTATATGTGAGTTCTAGGTGCACCACATCCTCCTCAACAATTAGGTATAGTTAGTCTTCTTAGTTTTGATATTATGGTAGATGTGTAATAGTATTTATTGTGGTTTTAATTTGTATTTACCCAATATCTAATGATGCTAAGCATCATTTTCATGTGTTTATTTGCCATCTGTAGTCTGTGGTGAGATGTTTATTCAAATATTTTACTGATTTTTTTAAAAATTGGGTTTTCTTAATTTTTAAAGAAACATTATTAAAGTTTTCAAACATGTGAAAGTAGAAAGAATTAGCATAATGAACTCTTTTTTTTTTTTTTTTTTGAGACAGAGTCTCGCTCTGTTGCCCAGGCTGGAGTGCAGTGGCACGATCTTGGCTCACTGTAAGCTCCGCCTCCCAGGTTCATGCCGTTCTCCTGCCTCAGCCTCCCAAGTAGCTGGGACTACAGGTGCCCACCACCATGCCCGGCTAATTTTTTGTATTTTTAGTAGAGGTGGGGTTTCACTGTGTTAGCCAGGATGGTCTTGATCTCCTGACCTCGTGATCCGCCCGCCTCAGCCTCCCAAAGTGCTGGGATTACAGGTGTGAGCCACTGCGCAGGGCCTAGCATAACAAACTCTTATTAGCTATTACCCAGCTTCTACTAGTATCAGTACATTACGAAATTTGTTTCATTTATAGCTTCCCACCTGCTATCCCTTGCTGGTTACTTTAAAAAATACTTTTGGGAGGCCGAGGTGGGTGGATCATGAGGTCAGGAGATTGAGACCATCTTGGCTAACACGGTGAAACCCTGTCTCTACTAAAAATACAAAAAATTAGCCGGGCGTGGTGGCGGGCGCCTGTAGTCCCAGCTACTCGGGAGGCTGAGGCAGGAGAATGGCGTGAACCCGGGAGGTGGAGCTTGCAGTGAGCCGAGATTGCGCCACTGCACTCCAGCCTGGGGGACAGAGCGAGACTCCGTCTCAAAAAAAAAAAAAAAAGAAAAAATGTTATGTATACTTTTAATTTACATATCATTAATGATTCATCTATCTTAAGTATATAATTAAGTGATTTTTAGCAAACATACAGTTATGCCATAATCAGCACAATTCAGTTTTAGAACATTGCCATTATTCCAGTTCATTTCCTGTGCCTGTTTGAAGCCGGTCTCTACTTTTATCCTGAGCCCAAGGTAACCATCAGCTTTATGTCCTATAAAATTGCCTCTTCTGGACATACCATACAAATGTAATCATATGGTATGTCTCCTTCCTTGTCTTCTTTCACTTAGCAAATTTTTTTGAGGTTCTTACATGTTTTACCATGCATCATTAATTTATTCCTTTTTATTGGTGACTAGTGTTTCTTGGCACGGATATATAACATTTTGTTTATCCATTCACCAACTGGTGAGCATTAGATTGCTTCCCATTTTCCCATGTTTCAAATTTGGTTAGGTGTAATGCTGCCTAATAACCATATTAGTCTTTATTTAGACATGTTTTCATATTTCATATTCTAGTCTTTATTTAGACATGTTTTCATATTTCTTGGGTATGTACTAAGAGTAGAATTGTCAGGCCATTTGGTGATTTTATGTTTAACATTTTTTTGTTTGTTTTTGAGACGGGTTCTCACTCTGTTGCCCAGGCTGGAGTAAAGTGGTATGATCATGGCTCACTGCAGCCTTGACCTCCCCGGGCTCAGGTGATTCTCCTGTGTCAGGCTCCCAAGTAGCTGAGACTACAGGTGTGCACCACCATGCGTGGCTAATTTTTGTATTTTTAGTAGAGATAGATTTTGCCATATTGCCCAGGCTGGTCTCGAACTCCTGGACTCAAACGATCCGCCCACTTCAGCCTCCCATTGTGATGGGATTACAGGTGTGAGCCACCATGCCTGGCCCCCATGTTTAACAACTTTTTCTTTGTTGATTTTATTTATTATTGTTTTTTGAGACAGTCTTGTCAGTGGTGTGATCTTGGCTTACTGCAAACTTCTGCCCCCTGGGTTCAAGAGATTCTCATGCCTCAGTCTCCTGAGTAGCTGGGATTACAGGCATGCACCACCACTCCCAGCTAATTTTTGTATTTTTAGTAGAGTTAGGTTTCGCTATGTTGGTCAGGCTGGTCTTGAACTCCTGACCTCAAGTGATCCGTCCCCCTTGGCCTCCCACCATGTTTAACTTTTTAACAAATGATCAAACTATTTTCCAAATTGACTGTATCATTTTGCATTACCCCTTTGCATTGTGTTTGCGTTCTTGTTTTGCAATGCATGAAGGTTCTAGTTGTAGTAATGTCCTAGCTAATACCTGTCATTGTCTGTTGTTTCTGATTATAACAATCATAGTGGCTATAATCAATCATTATGAATGGTGCCACTGTGAGCATTCTTATATGTATCTTTTGGTGACTATATGAATGTGTTCTATTGGGTATTTATCTAAGGAATGGAATTATTGTGTCATAGGTTATGTGTTGTTCAGCTTTAGGAAATACCATGAAATGGTTTTCTAAGGTGATTATTGCAATTTACAATCCTGTGAGCAGTGAATGAGAGTTGTTATTGCTTTAAATCCTCACCTACACTTGGTTTTGTCTGTGGTTTTCGTTTTAGCCTTTCTCGTGAATATATGATGGTAAAGAATTGTGGGTTTGATTTACACTTTCCTGATGATTAATGAAGTAGAGAAACTTTTAATATCTTGACTGGGCATTTAAATATTTTGTGTTATTAAGTGCCTGTTAAAGTCTCTTCTTGGCTTTTCTCTTACTGATTTATGGTCTTTCTTTCCCTGCCTTCCTCCCTCCCCACTGTCCGTCCATCCATCCTTGGGACAGGGCCTCACTCTGTCACCTAGGCTGGAGTGCAGTGGCGTGATCCTAGTTCACTACAACCTTGAACTCCTAAGCTCAGGTGATCTTCCTACCTCAGCCTCCCAAAGTGCCAGGATTACAGGCATGAGCCATTGTGCCTGGCCAGTTTATACTATCTCTTTGTACTTTCCAAATTTGACTCCTGTGTCAGATGTATGTATTACACATACCTCTGTAATTTCATGTGGAAATGTTTTGTTTGGTAGCTTTTTATCTGTTAATGGTTTCTTTTGATGAAAACGAGTTTTTAATTTTAAGGAAATATGTTTTTTTCTTTTATATTCAGTGCTCTCTTTATGTCCTACTTAAGGATATATTGCTGTCCTAAAGTCCACCCTAAGTGTATTACGCAGTATTATGGAATTTTTATTGTTTAATATTTCACATTTAGTTCTATGGTCTTTCTGAAGTGAATTTTCATATATGGTATTGTATTGGGGTGAGGATTTCATTTTCTATATGGATATTCAGTTGAGGAATCATATTTCATGCTTGCACATATTTTATACTTGCACACATAAGTCCTTGCACATACAGAGTTTTATTCTATGATTTTATGTAGTCTTGCAAGCATATTTTATGCTTCCTCAACTGAAAATCCATATAGAAAAGTTTATTTCCCCTGAGTGCACTCCAGCACTGTATTGAAGTGATATTTTGTGGCACATTAGTTAACTGTGTATGTAAGTCTGTTTCTGGACTTTTTATTCTAGTCTACTGACCTATCTTTGAAATATTTTTTTCCCAGTATGACATTGTTTTAAGTACTGTGTCTTTATAACAATAAATCTTGATATCTGTTAGTTTAAGATCCTATACTATTATTGTCTTTGTATTTTCTTATACATTTTATAATCAGTTTGTTGATTTCCCCCATATGCTGCCTGATATTTTGATTGGACTTGGTTTGAATCTTTAAGTCAATTTAGGGGGAACTGACATCTTAACAATAACAAGTCTAGGGACTGTGGATGTAGCAATACTCAAAAAAGAAAAAAAAAAAAATCCTTGCATATATAGGGTTTTTATTCTTTGATTTTATGTGGTCTTCCGGTTAAATACATTAACTTCTTTCTCTTCAAAGCCACTTATATGGCATTATGGCCAACTGGAAAAGAATGACTTTTATAGAAAAAGATCAACTTTATAGAATTATTATGAGGGGTATATGTTGTTATCCTCTATGCAAAGGATTGACTGACTAAAAAGATTGAGTATTTGTGAGGTTTACAGATACAGGTGAGCCGTCCCAATAGAAAAATGTTATGAAGGAAATTAAAGTGAGATTGATCGTATGACAGCAATTTGAAAAATTTTACCTCAAGCACATGGAAAGTAAACTTGTATTACCTCTTTAGGGCAATGTTAGAAGAAAGAAAGAAAATAATATTGCAAAACCTTACTTGTATAAGTGGAGGGATTCAAGCAGTGAACTTTTTCAAGTTGCTTGGCAGTTTCAGTTTCCTACAAGAGTATTAATGTTTTATTTTTAAGTATGGTTTGTGAAGTTCACTTTGTAATTCTCCAGAAGTAACAGATGTATTGCATATCTGTTTCTACAAATAACAAATGTATCTGTGAAAACAGAAGTCATATAAGAATAACTGAGCAACATTAAATATTAGGAAAGAATCAAGTCTGGCTTCTGACTGCAATTAGCTAACCACTGAGATGTTGGTAAAATCATTTGCAGTACTCAAACTGAAATTGCTACAGGCAAGTTCTGTGTATTAAAGTACTTCCTGTAGTCTTTGGCAGAATGCTGCTAGTGAAGGAAGGATACAAAAGGTTACTGTGGCTGGAGAGAAGGAGCAGGAAAACATTGTGGACTTTCAGGGCGGCTCCTTGCTTAAGGACAAACACAGAGTAAACATAGACATGTTGGCAAATACCCTGTGGTATTTATACTGTTGCACCTAAAATTTGTTGCTATTTTTATTCTTTTAAGAAATAAAATTATGAAGACTTGGGCATACTGTACAAGAAGTTAGTGTTATGTGCATGTGGTGGGGGTTCTTTTTTGGTGAATTTCATCTGCTTAGAATCTTAAAAATGTAGCTTAATTTAGCTGCGTGTGGTTAGCTTTCTGTCTAATGCTATTAGAGATTAATGGTGAATATATTTGGAGCTTTTCTTTCTGCCAGTCTTCTTCTATAGAACAAATAAGGTGACAGGATAACTATCACGGTAGAAAGTCCACCAGCGCAAAATTGAGTATTATTTTCTGTGTCCTGTTTTGTAAATTACTTTTAAAAATCTTATTATTTTTATTTTATTTTTCCTTAGCTTATAACAGTGTTTAGAAATTCATATAGAAAGAAGAACAGATGGATTCCTCTCTCAAAATGTTGGTACAGTTTGATTTTTAAGATCTTAAAAACATCATTGAAGGAAGAAATGGTAGCTATAATTAAATGTTAGTGCTCTTGAGGACATAGATTTGCTAGTAAGTTTCACCTTTTCATGGCTGTTCTGTGGCACTTCTTGTAAAGGTGTTGAGAGGAAATCATTGTTGATGCTGATCCCCATTATCCTCCCCTAACCGTCTGTTTCTGTGTTTGAATTTAGTGGTTAGGCCAGGATAAAATGGGGTGGAGAGAGGGGAGCATTCAAACTAGATCTATGACTTTGAACCTTTTGTGTGTGAACATGCCTGTTTTTATTTTGGCTCCTTTTATACAGGACATATTAGTCTGCATATGCCTTCACTCATTTGTTGTTTACCTGGTCCCACTGGTTGAGTTTGAGTCCCCTGCCCTGACCACTGATCAAAAAATATGATTTTTTAAAGGCACCTCTGGCTTAACCTCTCTATATGAGTTTATGCTGTGGACTCTTTCTCTGTGTTATGGGTTAAAGAACATGTATTAAGATCGTGTGTTAGGCACTGTTCTAAGCACTTTACATAGATTAACTCATTTATGTTTTCCCAGTAACCTTTTCGGGATACAGTAGTTACTGTTATTCCTATTCTACAATTGTGGACACCAAGGCAAGTAACTTAGAGTCTTCCTGTGTTTCACTCCATCCATTTCCCTCCCTTCAAATAATCTACTACTGGACACTTTTTTTTTTTTTTTTTTTGAGATGGAGTCTCATTCTGTCACGAGGCTGAAGTGCAGTGATGTGATCTCGGCTTGCTGCAACCCCCGCCTCTCGGGTTCAAACGATTCTCCTGCCTCAGCCTCCCGAGTAGTTGGGACTACAGGCGCGCACCACCATGCCCAGCTAATTTTATCTTGTATTTTTAGTAGAGACACGGTTTCACCATGTTGGCCAGGATGGCCTCAAGCTCCTGACCTCGTGATCTGCCTGCCTCGGCCTCTCGAAGTGCTGGGATTACAGGCGTGAGCCACCGCGCCCAGCTCTGGACACATTTTAAGAGAGACATTGGCAGTCTGAAGTGCATCCAAAAGAAGATGACCAAAGATGGTGGGTGGGTTGAAAATGATGCTGTTTGGGAAATCGAAGAAACTGCATATTTTCAACAGCCTCCATTATAGATTTCATGCGTATGCATGTGAATTGAGTTTGACTAGTTTTTTGTAAATCTGAAGTGCAAAACTAGGAAGGGGGAGTAGAGAGATCAGGATGACAAAAGGTATTATCTAGTTAGAGCAGCTCCAGAATGGAAGGGACTGTGTCTTCCAAAAGTGTTCCAGTAAAATAATTGGTAGACCATCTTTTAGTAATACGGTAGGAGGCATTTATGTAAAACATTTTTCTCCTTAAAGGTTTTTGTTTAGGTGTTTCCAATTGTTTATGGTATTATAGGACAAATAAAACGTGTGAAGGCCCTTCCCATCTGAAGGATGCCAGTTCGCAACTTCTGCTTTAATTGTTCTAGGTTTTACTTCTGAATCAAACTAAATTCTTAGTTTTCAGACCACATTATTTTCTCTCCCAGCAGACTGCTTTTACTGAGGTATACTTAAACCTCACTTAACTGACCACTGAGGTGTTAGTTAGTTATTAAGTGAATGGTGACTCTCTGAGGTCACCATTCAATACTGTATATGTACATTCTAACTTTCTACCTGGTCTTGATCTATTACTCTCTGAGGTCACCATTCACTTAATAACTTGTTCAATTTCATGGTTTTTTAAAAAAATTTGACATTTAGTCTGGGCATGGTGGCTCACCCCTGTAATCCCAGCACTTTGGGAGGCCAAGGTGGGCAGATCACTTGAGGCCAGGGGTTCGAGATCAGCCTGGCCAGCATGGTGAAACCCCATCTCTACTAAAAATACAAAAAAATTAGACAGACACGGTGGTGGGCACCTGTAATCCTAGCTACTCAGGAGGCTGAGGCAGGAGAATCGCTTGAACCTGGGAGGTGGAGGTTGCAGGGAGGTGGAGGTTGCACTCCAGCCTGGGTGACAGAGCGAGACTCTATCTCAAAAAAAATAAAAATAAAAAACCCTGACATTTATCAAGTATCTACTTTATGACTGGCATGATGCTAGGTGCTAGGGATGTCAAGAGAAGGTTGGGATATATAGGCTGTTTAGTGCTAGAATGTTATCAGTAAAACAGAGTGGTATGAGATGAAACTGAGGAGCAGACAGGACCTGTGCCATGTAAGAGGCTTGTAAGAATTAGCCTTATGAAATAGGCTACACTTATAGGGATATTGTTCTGGAGTTGCTTTCCATGTCATTAATAGACCATTATATGAAAGCTAGGAACATCTTTGTTTACCCTATATTTTCTTCTTGGGACAATGAAATTCTTGTTACTGATAACTGTCCCTTTTTACTTTCGCCACCTGGAGATTCAGTTGAATATTCAAACCCGTATATGTACATTCTAACTTTCTACCTGGTCTTGATCTATTACTTTATGTAATTTTCTGTGACTCTATTTTTTTACATATTTATGTTATTGTTTTATATATAATCTGGTAAGTTATTTAGATTCTTTGTGGAATGAGACCAATATATCAATTATGAATCTACATGTTTTGTTTACCTTGCTGGTACCCAGAGTCATTTGTCATTTGTTAATCTGGATGTCTTGCCTTTCTTCGGTTCTGGAAAGAATTTAGTCATTATTTCTGCAAATATTGCTTTTTCAACATTATTTGTATCTATCTCTTTAAAGTTTTAATTGTTACATCTTGGGTCCTCTTAATATGTTTTCCATGTCTCTTGTTTTTTTCACATATTTTTAATTCTTTGCTCTTGGTGCTATGTTCTGGATGAATTAACCAGTTTGAACTTCCAACTCACAAATTGTCTATTTAACTGTGTCTGTTTGAGGGTTTTATCTTATCCATTGCTTTGTTAGTGATCATATTCCTTCTAGGATTTTTGATTAGTTCTTTTTAGATATGCGTGTATGTATGTATATATGTATGTGCTTATACCAGTTTTTGTTTCAGTTCTTTGTGTTTTTGTAATTTCTTATTCTTTTAAAAGTATAAATTATTTTTAAATTTCTCTTTGGATACTTATTTTGTAGTCTTTTATTTTTGAGACAGAGTTTTGCTCTGTCAGGCTGGAGTGCAGTGGTGTGATCTCTGCTCACAGCAACCTCTGCCTCCAGGGTTCAAGTGATTTTCCTGCTGCAGCCTCCCAAGTGGCTGGGATTACAGGTGCGTGCCACCACGCCTGGCTAATTTTTGTATTTTTAGTAGAGATGGGTTTTCACCATTTTGGCCAGACTGGCCTCAAACTCCTGACCTCAGGTGATTCGCCCACCTTGGCTTCCTAAAATTCTGGGATTACAGGTGTGAGCCACCATGCCTAGCTTTTTTTTTTTTTTTTTTTTTTTTGAGACGGTTTTGTTCTGTCATCAAGCTAGAGTGCAGTGGTGAAGTCATGACTTATTGCAGCCTTGACCTTCTTTACTTAAGCCATCCTCCTTCCTCAGTCTCCCAAGTAGCTGGGACTACAGGCACATGCCTGGCTCTTATATAGAGAGGTTAAGACAGAGGTGCCTTTAAAAAAACCTTTTTTTTTTAATTTTTTTTTTTTGTACTTTCTGTAGAGATGAGGTCTCACTATGTTGCCCAGGCTGGTTTTGAACTCCTGGGCCCAAGCAGTCCTCTTGCCTCCGCCTCCCAAAGTGTTGGGATTAGAGGCATGAGCCAGTGCACCTGGCCTGAAGTCTTTATAAGAGTTTTATGTATCATTAATTTCATCTGTACCAAATGTGTGTTCCAATTGTTAATTTTGTTAACTGTATAAAAACTGATAAAGCTTTAAACCAAACATATATAAAGGAATCTAATTTTAGTTCAGCTTGTGTTTTCATAATAACTTACAACTTTTTTTTTCTCAACTTTTTTTTTTAAGTTCAGGGGTATATATGCAAGATGTGCAGGTTTGTTACATAGGTAAATTCTGTGTGCCATAGTGGTTTACTGCACAGATCACCCAGGTATTAAACTCAGCAGCCATTAGTTATTCTTCCTGATGCTCTTCCTCTGCACCCCCCCACACCCCCCACCACACAGGTGTTCAGTGTGTGGTGTTCCCCCACCGTGTGCTTTCATTGATCAACTTCCCACTCACAAGCGAGAACATGCGCATAATAGCATATTTTTAAAGAAGAAATTATTTCTTCATTCATTTATTTTGGGTACTGATATGGTTTGCCTGTGCCCCCATGCAAATTTCATCTTGAATTGTAGTTCCTACAATTCCCATGTGTTGTGCAAGGGACCCGGTAGGAGTTAACTGAATCATGGGGGCAGTTTCTTCCATACTGTTCTCATGGTAGTGAGTAAGTCTCACAAGATCTGATGGTTTTATAAGGTGAAACCCCTTTCAGTTGGTTCTCATTCTCTTGTGTCTGCCACCATGTAAGACATGCTTTTAACCTTCTGCCATTGTTGTGAGCCCTCCCCAGCCATGTGGAACTGGCAGTCTGTTAAACCTCTTTTTCTTTATAAATTACCCAGTCTTGGGTATGTCTTGTCAGCAGTGTGAAAATGGACTAATACAGGTACCTCATAAAGGTCCTTGTAAGACTGTTCTAAATGATTTCATGTGAAATGATTTTGTAATTTCAATTGCTGGAATATTGCTTTAAAGCCTCATTTTGAGAGGTAGAGTTTTTTTTTTTTCATTCCGCTCATTTTCTCTATGCTTATCCTTCTCTGTCTGATGGTTTTGCACCTGTCCCTTTTCAGGTCCTAAGTCTTCAACGAAGAACCAGGTCTTATAACAACGCTTCAGGCATCTTGAACATGATGATATTGGGGATATGGCAGACCTACCACTGAACCAGTGGGGAAGTTCAGTTGTTTTTTATTCAATTTAAGGGCATGCATATTTCCTTCCTTCCTTCCTTCCTTCCTTCCTTCCTTCCTTCCTTCCTTCCTTCCTTCCTTCCTTCCTTCCTTCCTTCCTTCCTTCCCTCCCTCCCTCCCTCCCTCCCTTCCTCCTTTCCTTCCTTCCTTCCTTTCCTTCCCTCCCTCCCTCCTTTTTATTATACTTTAAGTTCTGGGATACATGTACAGAACATGCAGTTTTGTTACATAGGTATAATGTGCCATGGTGGTTTGTTGCACCCATCGACCTGTCACCTATGTTAGGTATTTCTCCTAATGTTATCCCCCACCAGCCCCCCACCCCCGACAGGGCCCCGATGTGTGAGGTTCCCCTCCCTATGTCTTTGAGTTCTCATTGTTCAACTCCCACTTATGAGTGAGAACATGTGGTTTTCTGTTCTTGTGATAGTTTTCTGAGAATGGTAGTTTCCAGCTTCATCCATATCCCTGCAAAGGACATGAAGTCATCCTTTTTTTATGGCTGCATGGTATTCCATGGTGTATATGTGCCACATTTTCTTTATCCAGTCTATTATTGATAGACATTTGGGTTAGTTCCAAGTCTTTGCTATTGTGAGTAGTGCTGCAATAAACATACGTGTGCATGTGTTTTTATAGCAGAATGGTTTATAATCCTTTGGGTATATACCTGGTAATGGGATCTCTGGGTGAAATGATATTTCTGGTTCTAGATCCTTGAGGAATCGCCCCACTGTCTTCACAATGGTTGAACTAATTTACACTCCCACCAACAGTGTAAAAGGTTCCTATTTCTCCACATCTTCTCCAGTATCTGTTGTTTCCTGACTTTTTAATGATCGCCATTCTAACTGGCGTGAGATGATATCTCATTGTGGTTTTGATTTGCATTTCTCTAATGACCAGTGATGAGGAGCATTTTTTCATATGTCTGTTGGCTGCATAAATGTCTTCTTTTGAGAAGTGTCTGTTCATATCTTTGGCCCACTTTTTGATGGGGTTGTTTTTTTTTCTTGTAAATTTGTTTGAGTTCTTTGTAGATTCTGGATATTAGCCCTTTGTCAGATGCGTAGATTGCAAAAATTTTCTCCCATTCTGTAGGTTGCCTGTTCACTCTGATGGTAGTTTCTTTTGCTGTGCAAAAGCTCTTTAGTTTAATTAGATCCCATTTGTCAGTTTTGGCTTTTGTTGCCATTATTACTTTTGGTGTTTTAGACATGAAGTCTTTGCCCATGCCTATGTCCTGAATGGTATTCCCTAGGTTTTCTTCTAGGATTTTTATGGTCCTAGGTCTTATGTTTAAGTCTTTGATCCATCTTGAGTTGATTTTTATACAAGATGTAGGGAAGAGATCCAGTTTCAGTTTTCTACATATGGCTAGCCAGTTTTCCCAACAACATTTATTAAATAGGGAATCTTTTCCCCATTGCTTGTTTGTCTCAGGTTTGTCAAAGATCAGTTGGTTGTAGATGTGTGGTGTTATTTCTGAGGCTTCTGTTCTGTTCCATTGGTCTATATATCTGTTTTGGTACCAGTACCATGCTGTTTTGATTACTGTAACTTTGTAGTATAGTTTGAAGTCAGGTAGCGTGATACCTCCAGCTTTGTTCTTCTTGCCTAGGATTGTTTTGGCAATGCGGGCTCTTTTTTGGTTCCATATGAACATTAAAGTAGTTTTTTTCCAATTCTGTGAAGAAAGTCGGTGGTAGCTTGATGGGGATAGCATTGAATCTATAAATTACTTTGGGTGGTATGGCCATTTTCATGATACTGAATCTTCCTATCCATGCGCGTGGAATACTTTTCCATTTGTTTGTGTCCTCTCTTATTTCCTTGTGCAGTGGTTTATAGTTCTCCTTGAAGAGGTCCTTCACATCCCTTTAAGTTGGATTCCTAGGTGTTTTATTCTCTTTGTAGCAATTGTGAATGGGAGTTCACTCATGGTTTTTCTCTCTTTGTCTGTTATTGGTGTATAGGAATGCTTGTGATTTTTGCACATTGATTTTTTGGCTCCTGAGACTTTGTTGAAGTTGCTTACTAGCTTAAGGAGATTTTGGACTGAGATGATGGAGTTTTCTAAATATACAAGCGTGTCATCTGCAAACAGAGACAATTTAACTTCCTCTTTTCCTATTTGAATACCTTTTATTTCTTTCTCTTTCCTGATTGCCCTGGCCAGAACTTCCAATACTATGTTAAATAGGAGTGGTGAGAGAGGGCATCCTTGTCTTGTGCCGGTTTTCAAAGGGAATATTTCTAGTTTTTGCCCATTCAGTATGATATTGGCTGTGGGTTTGTCATAAATAGCTCTTATTATTTTGAGATACATTCCATCGATACCCAGTTTATTGAGAGTTTTTAGCATGAAGCGCTGTTGAATTTTGTCAGAGGCCTTTTCTGCATCTAATGAGATAATCGTGTGTTTTTTTGGTGATTGATTCTGTTTATGTGATGGATTATGTTTATTGATTTGCGTGTGTTGAACCAGCCTTACATCCCAGGTATAAAGCCGACTTGATCGTAGTGGATAAGGTTTTTGATGTGCTGCTGAAATCCAGCATTTTATTGAGGATTTTCGCATTGATGTTCATCAGGGATATTGGCCTGAAATTTTCTTTTTTTGTTGTCTCTCTGCCACGCTTTGGTATCAGGATGATGCTGGCCTCATAAAATGAGTTAGGGAGGATTCCCTCTTTTTCTATTGTTTGGAATAGTTTCAGAAGGAATGGTACCAGCTCATCTTTGTACCCCTGGTAGAATTTGGCTGTGAGTCCATCTGGTCCTGGACTCTTTTTGGTTGGTAGGCTATCACTGCCTCAAATTCAGAACTTGTTATTGGTTTATTCAGGGATTCGACTTCTTTCTGGTTTAGACTTGGGAGGGTGTATGTGTCCAGGACTTTATCCATTTCTTCTAGATTTTCTAGTTTATTTGCATACAGGTATTTATAGTATTCTCTGATGGTAGTTTGTATTTCTGTGGGATCAGTGATATCCCTTATATCATTTTTTATTGCATCTATTTGCTTCTTCTCTCTTTTCTTCTTTATTAGTCTGGCAGGCAATCTATCTATTTTGTTGATCTTCTCAAAAAAACATCTCCCGAATTCATTGATTTTTTTTCTGAAGGGTTTTTCGTGTCTCTGTCTCCTTCAGTTCTGCTCTGATCTTAGTTATTTCTTGTCTTCTGCTAGATTTTGAATTTGTTTGCTGTTGCTTCTCTAGTTCTTTTAGCTTTGATGTTAGGGTATCAATTTTAGATCTTTCCTGCTTTCTCTTGTGGGCATTTAGTGCTATAAATTTCCCTCTACACACTACTTTAAATGTATCCCAGAGATTCTGGTACATTATGTCTTTGTTCGCATTGGTTTCAAAGAACATCTTTATTTCTGCCTTCATTTTGTTATTTACCCAGTAATCATTTAGGAGCAGGTTGTTCAATTTCCATGTAGTTGTGTGGTTTTGAGTCAGTTTCTTAGTCCTGAGTTCTAGTTTGACTGCACTGTAGTCTGAGAGACTGTTATGATTTCCATTCTTTTGCATTTGCTGAGGAGTATTTTACTTTCAATTATGTGGTCAGTTTTAGAGTAAGTGTGATGTAGTGCTGAGAAGAATGTATATTCTGTTGATTTGGGGTGGAGAGTTCTGTAGATGCCTATTAAGTCTGCTTGGTCCAGAGCTGAGTTCAAGTCTTGAATATCCTTATTAATTTTCTATCTCCTTAATCTGTGGAATATTGACAGTGGGGTGTTAAAGTCTCCCACTATTATTGTGTGGGAGTCTAAATCTCTTTGTAGCTCTCTAAGAACTTGCTTTATGAATCTGGGTGCTCCTGTATTGAGTGCATATATATTTAGGATAGTTAGTTCTTCTTGCTGCATTGATTGTTTTATCATTATGTAATACCATTCTTTGTCTCTTTTGATCTTTGTTTTTTTAAAGTCTGTTTTATCAGAGACTAGGATTGCAACTCCTGCTTTTTTTTTTGCTTTCCATTTGCTTGTTAAATATTCCTCCATCCCTTTATTGTGAACCTGTGTGTGTCTTTGCACATGAGATGGGTCTCCTGAATACAGCACACTGATGGGTCTTGACTCTATCCAATTTGCCAGTCTGTGTCTTTTAATTGGGGCAATTAGCCCATTTGCATTTAAGGTTAATGTTGTTATGTGTGAATTTGATCCTGTCATTATGATGCTAGCTGGTTGTTTTGACCATTAATTGACGCAGTTTCTTCATAGTGTTGATGTTCTTTACAATTTGGTATGTTTTTGCAGTGACTGATACTGGTTGTTCCTTTCCATGTTTAGTGCTTCCTTCAGGAGCTCTTGTAAGGCAGGCCTGGTGGTGACGAAATCTCTCAGCATTTGCTTGTCTGTAAAGGATTTTATTTCTCCTTTGCTTATGAAGCTTAGTTTGGCTGGATATGAAATTCTGGGTTGAAAATTCTTTTCTTTAAGAATGTTGAATATTGGCCCCCACTCTCTTCTGGTTTGTAGGGTTTCTGCCAAGAGATGCACTGTTAGTCCAATGGGCTTCCCTTTGTGGGTAACCTGACCTTTCTTTCTGGCTGCGCTTAACATTTTTTCCTTTATTTCAACCTTGGTGAATCTGACGATTATGTGTCTTGCGGTTACTCTTCTCAAGGAGTACCTTTGCAGTGGTCTCTGTATTTCCTGAATTTGAATGTTGGCTTATCTTGCTAGGTTGGGGAAGTTCTCCTGGATAATACCCTGAAGAGTGTTTTCCAACTTGGTTCCATTCTCCTCCTCACTTTCAGGTACACCAATCAAACGTAGATTTTGTCTTTTCACATAGTCCCATGTTTCTTGGAGGCCTTGTTCATCCTTTTTATTCTTTTTTCTGTAATCTTGTCTTCTCTCTTTATTTCATTAAATTTATCTTCAATCACTGATATCCTTTCTTCCTCTTGATCAGTTTGGCTATTGAAACGTGTGTATGCTTCATGAAGTTCTCGTGCTGTGTTTTTCAGCTCCATCAGGTCATTTATGTTCTCCTCTACACTGGTTATTCTAGTTAGCAATTCATCTAATGTGTTTTCAAGGTTCTTAGCTTCCTTGCATTGGATTAGAACATGCTCCTTTAGCTTGGAGGTGTTTGTTATTACCCACCTTTTGAAGCCTACTTCTGTCAATTTGTCAAACTCGCTCTCCGTCCAATTTTGTTCCCTTGCTGGTGAGGAGTTGTGATCCTTTGGAGGATAAGAGACATTCTGGTTTTTGGAATTTTCAGCCTTTTTGCGCTGGTTTCTCCCCATCTTTGTGGATTTATGTACCTTTGGTCTTTGATGTTGGTGACCTTCGGATGGGATCTTTGAGTGGACATGCTATTGCTTTCTGTTTCTTAGTTTTCCTTCTGACAGGCCCCTCTGCTGCAGGTCTGCTGGAGTTTGCTGGAGGTCAATGCCTGACCCCGTTTGCCTGGGTATCATCAGCGGAGGTTGCAGAACATCAAAGATTGCTGCCAATCTTTTCTCTGGAAGCTTCGTCCCAGAGAGGCACCTGCCAGATGCCAGCCAGAGCTCTTCTGTATGAGGTGTCTGTTGGCCCCTACTGGGAGGTGTCTCCCAGTCAGGAGGAAGAGGGGTCAGGGACCCACTTGAGGAGGCAGTCTGACCCTTTGCAGAGCTCGAACGCTGCGCTGGGAGGTCCGCTGCTCTTTTCAGAGCCATCAGGCAGAGACGTTTAAGTCTACTGAAGCTGCATCCACAGTTGCCCCTTTCCCCAGGTGCTCTGTCCCAGGGAAATGGGAGTTTTATCTATAAACCCCTGACTGGGGCTGCTGCCTTTTTTTCAGAGATGCCCTGTCCAGAGAAGGGAAATCTGGCAGTCTGGTCACAGCAGCCTTACTGAGCTGCAGTGGGCTCCACCCAGTTTGAACTTCCCACTGGCTTTGTTTACACTGTGAGCATAAAACTACCTACTCAAGCCTCAGCAATGGTGGATGCCCCTCCCCACACCATGCTCGAGCATCCCAGGTCAATCTCAGACTGCTGCTGTGCTGGCAGCGAGAATTTCAAGCCAGTAGATCTTAGTGTGCTGGGCTCCGTGGGGGTGGGACCTGCAGAGCCATACCACTTGGCTCCCTGGATTCAGCACCCCTTTCCAGGGGAAGCGAATGATTGTGTCTCACTGGTGTTCCAGGTGCCACTGGGGTATGGAAAAAAAGAACTCCTGCAGCTAGTTTGGTGTCTGCCCAAATGGCGGCCCATTTTGTGCTTGAAACCCAGAGCCCTGGTGGGGTAGGCGCTGGAGGGAATCTCCTGGTCTGCAGGTTGCAAAAACTGTGGGACAAGCGCAGTATCTGTTCTGGAGTTCCTTGGGCTCAATCCCTTATGGCTTCCCTTGGGTAGGGGGAAACATTCCCCGACCCCTTGCACTTCCCAGGTAAGGTGACGCCCCACCCTGCTTCGGCTCGCCTTCCGTAGGCTGCACCCACTGTCCAACCAGTCCCAATGAGCTGAACCAGGTACCTCAGTTGGAAATGCAGAAATCATCTGCCTTCTGCGAGGATCTCGCTGGGAGCAGTAGACCAGAGCTGTTCATATTTGGCCATCTTGCTAGCAATCCTCGCCTATTTTCTTTTACTTCTATTTATCAACAGTTCTGTGTAAGTTCTTGTTCCTGGCAGCTGTTGGTAGCATTTTTTCAGCCTCCCTTCATGAGCACGGGACTCTCACTATAGTGCCTGATTTCAAGCTATGAACCTGACTCCTGATCCCTGTCCCCCACTGTGAGCCCTTTTAGTTTCCTTTACTTTGCAGGAGCCGAACTTTCCATTACCTTCTTCTTAACCTTGAGTTTAGTGTATTTCTAATACTTCAGTCTTGCCCACAGCTTTGCTTTTCTGGTCCAGGGGAAATAGTTATCTTATTTTCATGCCCATTTTTGTCTTATAGTTTTTTCCTTTTTATTTTTTAAATCTCTCATTCATAAGTGTTTTCAGTTGGATGGGTGGACAATCCATCAAAGCATGAAGTAATTACATGGTCTTCATGCAAAGTCTTTCTTAGATAGCCTTTATGGCTCCTTCTGGCTCTGACATTGTATGATATACTGTTGATTATTTCCCCTAGAAAACTTTCTGACTGTAATGTGTTCCTTCATTGCCTGTGAGAAGGAGCCCAAGACAAATAAAACTTTTATTTATCCTGGTATTTTTCCACGCTCCTGATATTAGAATGTTTGAAATGAAGTTATACAAAATGTCTTCAGATAAATTATGAGTTCTTGGGAAATTATGTTTGAATTTGCTGGTGACAGATAATAGTAAGAAGAAGGTAGAAATGAAGATATGAATAATGCTTCAATTTCCTAAATGCCAAAATATGGTACAGTTAGACATTTGTTTAAACTTCCTTGTATGGGTGTTACTTTCCTGAGGTTTAACTTTAAATTAGGGGCTACATTTGCATTCATTCAGTGAATCTGTTGGGTGACTTAACTCCTTATACAACAGAGTCACAGAGGTTAGGGCTAGGCTTCTAGAGGTGTTAGTCATCTCTGATAGCAGTATGTTCTACCTAGCTTTTAAAAAGAACCTTTTAGTAAGGATAGGAGGTATACGGTAGAGGACTATATAATTTGCTTTTGTAACAGGAATACCTGAGAATGTACTGATGACCATGTAAACAAGGTACAGTTTAGGGTAGGATTTCTGCAGATATAAGCAAAGTTTTGGTACAACAAATGGTTAATTTATCAAGTGTTCTATTAGTCAAGGATTGTTTGAGAGTATGTTAAAACTGTTGTCTGTTCCTTAACTGTGGATTTTCATTGTCTTGGGAGGAGAATCCCTGCTTTCAGATTGCCAGAATTTTGAAAGTGTTGACAGCGAGGAGGGGAAGAAAAACCTCACAGAACATTTTTAGTAAAATTCATTATTAGCCGGTTTCTCAGGACTTCATTTAGTACCAGGATGCATAAAACTTGAATTTTCATAGACTAATTTTGCTTTTCCTCTTACCATAGAAAGAAGATTAGAAATATTGGTTGACCTTCAGCAAAATAAACTTAGTACAAGGCAGAAGAAGTTAGAGTGAAGGGTAGGGAGCATTCCTCGTTTTTAGGGATAGTCACATCTGACATTTATGTTTATGATTTATGAACTCTTTGAAGTGCAGTGTGATGGCTCACACTTATCTGACACAATGTTTTCTATAGCCTGTCCAACAACTTCTTAATCCTAGAAAACCTAGAAATTAATTTTTAAAATTCCTTTTTTAAAAAGGAAATAACTTTATAATGTAAAAATCCTTTTCTGTTATGGGGGTTAAAAAAAAAAACCCATGGAGGGTAAATAAACTATAGGTCACACAGTATAATGTAAAGTCTTCAACCATTGTCAACAGACTCTCTATTTTGAAATCATGTTGCTTTCATCCCAAGTGGTTTGCTTTTCAGTATTTGAGCTAGACTTATCTTATGAATTATAGTGTGCATTGTCACTGAAAGTAGTCTTATTTTCTTGTTTAAGTTTATATCCATGTTTGTTGAATTGAGTACAGTTCAGCAATGGTATAGTTTCTTAGCTTAAAAACTAAAATGGGATTATTTATTGAGTCTATTTCACCTTATTTTATAGAGGGTAGCCTATCAGTGTAAGGACTGTGGAAACTCATATGCAATTATATTTCTGATTGGTAATTGATCCAAAAAAAATGTAAAAGATTATTTATCCTGTTAGAAAATGAGATAGAGGCTGGATGGGATGGCTCACATGTGTAATCCCAGCACTTTGGGATGCTGAGGCAGGCAGATCACCTGAGGTCAGGAGTTCAAGATCAGCCTGATCAACATGGTAAAACCCCATCTTGACTAAAAATACAAAAATTAGCTGGGTGGGTGGTGTGCGCCTGTAATCCCAGCTACTTGGGAGGCTGCAGCAGGAGAATTGCTTGAACATGGGAGACAGAGGTTGCAGTGAGCCAAGATCGCACCACTGCACTCCAGCCTGGGCGACAGAGCAAGACTCTGTCTTAAAAAAAAAAAAAAAGACAATGAAATAAACCTAAAAAACAAGTAATCGTTATCAGGGAATGATTATATAGCCAAGAAGTTTTGTTAAAAATAAAGATCTTGAAGCCTGTTCCTAATTGTACTATGTGTCTAATTTTCTATCATGTGCTATACTAGTAGTATTCAAATCAAGAAATTAGTCAGTTTGTTGTTTAGATAATTGATGGGCAAATTGTGGTGACAATTTAGCCATATGCATGTCACATTGAGTATGTTACAACTGGGATTTTCCTTTGTTGATGGAATGTTGATATATATACTATACCATTTAATGTCTGATTTTCATATCTCTTTATGCTGTAATAACCTCAGGTGTTAATGCCAGGTTGCTGTGGCATCAGCCTGGCTAATTTTATGACATAAAACAATAATGGTCCCAAACCTTTAAAGAATACAAAATTGGCCAGGCGTGGTGGCTCACGCCTGTAATCCCAGCACTTTGGGAGGCTGAGGCAGGCGGATCCAAGGTCAGGAGATCGAGATCATCCTGGCTAACACAGTGAAACCCCATCTCTACTAAAAAATACAAAAAATTAGCCAGGCGTGGTGGTGGGCCTCTGTAGTCCCAGCTACTCGGGAGGCTGAGGCAGGAGGATGGCATGAACCTGGAAGGCAGAGCTTGCAGTAAGCCGAGATCATGCTACTGCACTCCAGCCTGGGCGAGAGAGCAAGACTGTCTCAAAAAAAAAAAAAAAAAAAAAAAAAAAAAAAAAAACAGAATTGGCAGTCCTGGAGGCTTATGTGTCCCAGGCTCCTCTTAGATCCCTCAAGAACTGAGGAGAACCCACTCCCTATATAGCTGTGGGGCATGATACATTGTTTGGGAAGCTCTTATTTAAAGGCTTAGGGATTGAGCTTGATTAGTAGATGTACAGAACCATTTGAGAATAAGGGTTTTGTTGATGATGAATAAACTGGGAGTTTTGACATGTCTTGTGGTGACTGATGTAGAAAGGGAAATGGACCCTAATGGAATAGTCCTGATGGTCACATAGAAGGAGGTAGAATATTCCCTATTTAGATGTTTTCTCCTCCCTCCATCCCTTCCTCCCTTCTTCCCTTCTGTCCTTTCCATTCACCTATATCCTTTTTAATACAGTTTTCTGGAGAAGGCCTACCTCCATTGACTGTGAGGACAGGAAGCAGACAAGTAAGCTGGAAACCCCCATAATTACCACAGTAAGGAAATCCTGGTGGAATGCTTTAAGTTTCTCTTCTGAAGGAGATTACCTGGCTGTTTTTTTTCTTCCTTGTGATTCTCCAGCTTCTGTTTTGCTTCTCCTAGTGGCCTCAGTGCCCATGCTTCGAACTTGTATACTGTGTGCTAGGTACTATGCCAGTCACTTAAAGACATGATTTCATTTAATTTTTTTAAAGTTTTTAATTTTTTATTATTATTATACTTTAAGTTCTAGGGTACATGTGCATAACGCACAGGTTCGTTACATATGTATACTTGTGCCATGTTGGTGTGCTGCACCCATCAACTCGTCAGCACCCATCAGCTCGTCCTTTACATCAGGTATAACTCCCAATGCAATCCCTCCCCCCGCCCCCTTCCCCTTAATAGGCCCCGGTGTGTGATGTTCCCTTTCCCGAGTCCAAGTGATCTCATTGTTCAGTTCCCACCTATGAGTGAGAACACACGGTGTTTGGTTTTCTGTTCTTGCGACAGTTTGCTGAGAATGATGGTTTCCAGCTGCATCCATGTCCCTACAAAGGACATAAACTCATCCTTTTTTATGGCTGCATAGTATTCTATGGTGTATATGTGCCACATTTTCTTAATCCAGTCTGTCACTGATGGACATTTGGGTTGATTCCAAGTCTTTGCTATTGTGAATAGTGCTGCAATGAACATACGTGTGCGTGTGTCTTTATAGCAGCATGATTTATAATCCTTTGGGTATATACCCAGTAATGGGATGGCTGGGTCATATGGTATTTCTAGTTCTAGATCCTTGAGGAATGGCCATACTGTTTTCCATAATGGTTGAACTAGTTTACAATCCCACCAACAGTGTAAAAGTGTTCCTATTTCTCCACATCCTCTCCAGCATCTGTTGTTTCCTGACTTTTTAATGATTGCCATTCTAACTGGTGTGAGATGGTATCTCATTGTGGTTTTGATTTGCATTTCTCTGATGGCCAGTGATGACGAGCATTTTTTCATGTGTCTGTTGGCTGTATGAATGTCTTCTTTTGAGAAATGTCTGTTCATATCCTTTGTCCACTTTTTGATGGGGTTGTTTGTTTTTTTCTTGTAAATTTGTTTGAGTTCTTTGAAGGTTCTGGGTATTAGCCCTTTGTCAGATGAGTAGATTGCAAAAATTTTCTCCCATTCTGTAGGTTGCCTGTTCACTCTGATGGTAGTTTCTTTTGCTGTGCAGAAGCTCTTTAGTTTAAGTAGATCCCATTTGTCAATTTTGGCTTTTGTTGCCATTGCTTTTGGTGTTTTAGGCATGAAGTCCTTGTGCATACCTATGCCCTAAATGGTATTCCCTAGGTTTTCTTCTAGGGTTTTTATGGTTTTAGGTCTAACATTTCAGCCTCTAATCCATCTTGAATTAATTTTTGTATAAGGAGTAAGGAAAGGATCCAGTTTCAGCTTTCTACTTATGGCTAGCCAATTTTCCCAGCACCATTTATTAAATAGGGAATTCTTTCCCCATTTCTTGTTTTTCTCATGTTTGTCAAAGATCAGATGGCTGTAGATATGTGGTATTATTTCTGAGGACTCTGTTCTGTTCCATTGGTCTATATCTCTGTTTTGGTACCAGTACCATGCTGTTTTGGTTACTGTATCCTTGTAGTATAGTTTGAAATCAGGTAGCATGATGCCTCCAGCTTTGTTCTTTTGACTTAGGATTGTCTTGGAGATGCGGGCTCTTTTTTGGTCCCATATGAACTTTGAAGTAGTTTTTTCCAATTCTGTGAAGAAACTCATTGGTAGCTTGATGGAGATGGCATTGAATCTATAAATTACCTTGGGCAGTATGGCCATTTTCACAATATTGATTCTTCCTATCCATGAGCATGGTATATTCTTCCATTTGTTTATGTCTTCTTTTATTTCACGGAGCAGTGGTTTGTAGTTCTCCTATGAAGAGGTCCTTTACATCCCTTGTAAGTTGGATTCCTAGGTATTTTATTCTCTTTGAAGCAATTGTGAATGGGAGTTTATTCATGATTTGGCTCTCTGTTTGTCTGTCACTGGTGTATAAGAATGCTTGTGATTTTTGCACATTAATTTTGTATCCTGAGACTTTGCTGAAGTTGCTTATCAGCTTAAGGAGATTTTGGGCTGAGATGATGGGGTTTTCTAAATATACAATCATGTCATCTGCAAAGAGGGACAATTTGACTTCTTTTCCTAACTGAATACCCTTGATTTCTTTCTCTTGCCTGATTGCCCTAGCCAGAACTTCCAACACTATGTTGAATAGGAGTGGTGAGAGAGGGCATCCCTGTCTTGTGCCAGTTTTCAAAGGGAATTTTTCCAGTTTTTGCCCATTCAGTATGATATTGGCTGTGGGTTTGTCATAAATAGCTCTTACGATTTTGAGATACGTTCCATCAATACCAAATTTATTGAGAGTTTTTAGCATGAAGGGCTGTTGAATTTTGTCAAAGGCTTTTTCTGCATCTATTGAAATAATCATGTGGTTTTTGTCTTTGGTTCTGTTTATATGCTGGATTATGTTTATTGATTTGCGTATGTTGAACCAGCCTTGCATCCCAGGGATGAAGCCTGCTTGATCATGGTGGATAAGCCTTTTGATGTGCTGCTGGATTCGGTTTGCCAGTATTTTATTGAGGATTTTTACATCGATATTCATCATGGATATTGGTCTAAAATTCTCTTTTTTTGTTGTGTCTCTGCCAGGCTTTGGTATCAGGATGATGTTGGTCTCATAAAATGAGTTAGGGAGGATTCCCTCTTTTTCTGTTGATTGGAATAGTTTCAGAAAGAATGGTACCAGCTCCTCCTTGTACCTCTGGTAGAATGCAGCTGTGACTCCATCCGGTCCTGGAGTTTTTTTGGTTGGTAGGCTATTATTGCCTCAATTTCAGAGCCTGCTATTGGTCTATTCAGGGATTCAACTTCTTCCTGGTTTAGTCTTGGGAGAGTGTCAGTGTCCAGGAAATTATTAATTTCTTCTAGATTTTCTAGTTTATTTGCATAGAGGTGTTTATAGTATTCTCTGATGGTAGTTGTATTTGTGTGGGGTCGGTGGTGATATCCCCTTTATCATTTTTTATTGTGTCTATTTGATTCTTCTCTCTTCTTTATTAGTCTTGCTAGTGGTCTATCAATTTTGTTGATCTTTTCAAAAAACCAACTCCTGGATTCATTGATTTTTTGGGGGGTTTTTTGTGTCTCTATCTCCTTCAGTTCTGTTCTGATCTTAGTTATTTCTTGCCTTCTGCTAGCTTTTGAATGTGTTTGCTCTTGCTTCTCTAGTTCTTTTACTTGTGATGTTAGAGTGTCGATTTTAGATCTTTCCTGCTTTCTCTTGTGGGCATTTAGTGCTATAAATTTCCCTCTACACACCACTTTAAATGTGTCCCAGAGATTCTGGTATGTTGTATCTTTGTTCTCATTGGTTTCAAAGAACATCTTTATTTCTGCCTTCATTTCGTTATGTACCCAGTAGTCATTCAGGAGCAGGTTGTTCAGTTTCCATGTAGTTGAGCGGTTTTGATTGAGTTTCTTAGTCCTGAGTTCTAGTTTGATTGCATTGTGGTCTGAGAGACAGTTTGTTATAATTTCTGTTCTTGTACATTTGCTGAGGAGTGCTTTACTTCCAATTATGTGGTCAATTTTGGAATAAGTGTGATGTGGTGCTGAGAAGAATGTATATTCTGTTGATTTGGGATGGAGAGTTCGGTAGATGTCTATTAGTTCGCTTGGTGCAGAGATGAGTTCAATTCCTGGATATCCTTGTTAACTTTCTGTCTCGTTGATCTGTCTGATGTTGACAGTGGAGTGTTGAAGTCTCCCATTATTATTGTATGGGAGTGTAAGTCTCTTTGTAAGTCTCTAAGGACTTGCTTTATGAATCTGGGTGCTCCTGTATTGGGTGCATATATATTTAGGATAGTTAGCTCTTCCTGATGAATTGATCCCTTTACCATTATGTAATGGCCTCCTTTGCCTCTTTTGATCTTTGATGGTTTAAAGTCTGTTTTATCAGAGACTAGGATTGCAACCCCTGCTTTTTTTTGTTCTCCATTTGCTTGATAGCTCTTCCTCCATCCCTTTATTTTGAGCCTATGTCTGTCTCTGCATGTGAGATGGGTCTCCTGAATACAGCAAACTGATGGGTCTTGACTCTTTATCCAGTTTGCCAGTCTGTGTCTTTTAATTGGAGCATTTAGTCCATTTACATTTAAGGTTATTATTGTTATGTGTGAACTTGTTCCTGTCATTATGATATTAACTGGTTATTTTGCTCGTTAGTTGATGCAGTTTATTCCTAGCATCGATGGTCTTTACATTTTGGCATGTTTTTGCAATGTCTGGTACCGGTTGTTCCTTTCCATGTTTAGTGCTTCGTTCCGGGTCTCTTGTAAGGCAGGCCTAGTGGTGACAAAATCTCTAAGCATTTGCTTATCTGTAAAGGATTTTATTTTCCTTCACTTATGAAACTTAGTTTGGCTGGATATAAAATTCTGGGTTGAAAATTATTTTCTTTAAGAATGTTGAATATCGGCCCCCACTCTCTTCTGGCTTGTAGAGTTTCTGCCGAGAGATCTGCTGTTAGTCTGATGGGCTTCTCTTTGTGGGTAACCCGACCTTTCTCTCTGGCTGCCCTTAACATTTTTTCCTTCGTTTCAACTTTGGTGAATCTGACAATTATGTGTCTTGGAGTTGCTCTTCTCGAGGAGTATCTTTGTGGCGTTCTCTGCATTTCCTGAATTTGAATGTTGGCCTTCCTTACTAGGTTGGGGAAGTTCTCCTGGATGATATCCTGAAGAGTGTTTTCCAACTTGGTTCCATTTTCCCCCTCACTTTCAGACACCCCAATCAGACGTAGATTTGGTCTTTTCACGTAATCCCATACTTCTTGAAGGCTTTGTTCATTTCTTTTTCCTCTTTTTTCTTTAGATTTCTCTTCTTGCTTCATTTCATTCATTTGATCCTCAATCGCTGATATCTTTCTTTGAGTTGATTAAGTCGGTTACTGAAGCTTGTGCATTTGTCATGTATTTCTCCTGTCATGGTTTTTATCTCTGTCAGTTCGTTTATGGCTTCTCTGCATTGATTATTCTAGTTATCCATTCTTCCATTCTTTTTTCAAGATTTTTAGTTTCTTTGCGCTGGGTACATAATTCCTCCTTTAGCTCTGAGAATTTTGATGGACTGAAGCCTTCTTCTCTCAACTCGTCAAAGTCATTCTCCGTCCAGCTTTGATCCGTTGATGGCGACGACCTGCATTCCTTTGGAGGGGGAGATGCACTCTGATTTTTTGAATTTCCAGCTTTTCTGCCCTGCTTTTTCCCCATCTTTGTGGTCTTATCTGCCTTTGGTCTTTGATGATGGTGATGTACTGATGGGATTTTGGTGTGGGTGTCCTTTCTGTTTGTTAGTTTTCCCTCTAACCATCAGGACCCTCAGCTGTAGGTCTGTTGGAGATTGCTTGAGGTCCACTCCAGACCCTGTTTGCCTGGGTATCAGCAGCAGAGGCTGCAGAAGATAGAATATTGCTCAACAGCGAGTGTACCTGTCTGATTCTTGCTTTGGAAGCTTCGTCTCAGGGCTGTACCCTGCTGTGTGAGGTGTGGGGTGTCAGTCTGCCCCTAGTGGGGGATGTCTCCCAGTTAGGCTACTCAGGGGTCACAGACCCACTTGAGCAGGCAGTCTCTCCATTCTCAGATCTCAACCTCCGTGTTGGGAGATCCACTGCTCTCTTCAAAGCTGTCAGACAGGGTCGTTTGTGTCTGCAGAGGTTTCTGCTGCTTTTTTGTGTTTGTTTGTTTAGCTGTGCCCTGTCCCCAGAGGTGGAGTCTACAGACACAGGCAGGCCTCCTTGAGCTGCTGTGGGCTCCACCCAGTTCGAGCTTCTCAGCGGCTTTGTTTACCTACTTAAGCCTCAGCAATGGCCGGTGCGCCTCCCCCAGCCTTGCTGCTGCCTTGCCGTTAGATCGCAGACTGCTGTGCTAGCAATGAGGGAGGCTCCGTGGGCGTGGGACCCTCCCGGCCAGGTGTGGGATATAATCTCCTGATGTGCCCGTTTGCTTAAAGCGCAGTATTGGGGTGGGAGTTACCCGATTTTCCAGGTGTTGTGTGTCTCAGTTCACCTGGCTAGGAAAAGGGATTCCCTTCCCCCTTGCGCTTCCCAGGTGAGGCGATGCCTTGCCCTGCTTCAGCTCTGGCTGGTGGGGCTGCAGCAGCTGACCAGCACAGATTGTCCGGCACTCCCTAGTGAGATGAACCCGGTACCTCAGTTGAAAATGCAGAAATCACCGGTCTTTTGTGTCGCTGGCGCTGGGAGTTGGAGACTGGAGCTGTTCCTATTTGGCCATCTTGCTCCGCCCCCTAAAACCTCTTTTTATAAACTACCCAGTCTTGAGTACGTATTTATTAGCAGCGTGAGAACACACTAATACAACGGCCCACCGCAGCTTCAATCTCTTGGGCTCAAGCAGTCCTCCCACTTCAGCCTCTCCAGTAACTGAGATTACAGGCACTTGCCACCACGCCCACATGTCTGTGGTCCTAGCTACTCTAGAGGTTGAGGTGGGGGGATCACTTAAGACCAGGAGGTCAAGGCTGCAGTGAGCCATGATTGTGCCACTGCACTTCAGTCTGGGTGACAAAGCCAAGACTCTGTCTGAAAAAAAAAAAAAAAAAAAAATATATATATATATATATATATATAAAAAACCAAGAAAAGATCCTTTCTCTCTCTCCTCCACCCCCTCTGTTTATTTCCCCTGCCTCTGTCCCTCCCTTCCCTCCTGTAGTTGGAATACTCGTTATGTGCCTGGGATTCTTGAGGGTTTTCCAGATTTAGTGCTTCTTCCCCTATCTGGATCAGGCTATACTTTGATTCTTTTTAAATCCAAAATAGACAGGAATTTTAGGATACCAAGAGACAGAGACTACATTGAGGGGTTTACATGCCCATCATTCGCTATCAAAGGAAATACCTAAATGGTATTTAAATTTCTTTTTTTTTTTTTTCTAGCTCCCTGTCTGCATGTTGGAATGTTTAATCATTTTAAGGGTCTGGGCAGTGCTGTCTTTGCTTACTGAATGACTGGGGAAGGAAAATAGAGAAGTAATCCCAGTGGGTTATGTTCAACCATCTAGAGCAGAGATTGGCAAACCTTTTTTTTTTTTTTTTTTTTGCAAAGGATCAGATAGTATTTTATGCTTTGAGGGCCATATGATCTCTGTCAAATTTACCAGCATTGCTGTTGTAGAGTGAAAGCAGCCATAGACAATTGGCAAACAAATGGATGTGACTGTGTTCCAGTCAAACTTTATTTAGTGAAACAGATGGCAGGCTAGAATTTGCCAACCTATGCTCTCAAACTATCTGTTGTGAGGACTCTTCCCCGCTCTTCCCTTAAACTTTATAGATGGACATTTTTGTAAAATACAATAAAAGTGAATTATTGGATGAATAAAAACATACATGGTTAAATTTTTATATTACAGCCAACAAATTACATTTCAACATATAATCATGTATGTATGACATAGGGAGAAGGAAAACAATTAGAAGAACTATAAATGTTATTACTTGAAGGTATCTTCTATCCTATTAATATAGAGAATTGCTGCTATAGCCATAACTTTTTTGTCATTCTGTAATACTAACTAAACACAAAGTCGAGCAAAATTGCAGCTCTCCATTTATTAAATGGCTATACTGTAAACAAACATTGTATATATGGATATTTAACAATTTTAATATGACATAAATTTGCTTTTTGCTGTCACTTTATCTGATCTAGGTTGGATTGATGACAGTACTACTTACAAGAGATAACGTATTTGTATACTGCTCCTATATTTTGTTTTAACAATACTCAGATTAGAGAAACCAGATTTAAAAATATGTTGCTGCGAACTGAAGATATTTAGATTTAAAAGAAATTTTAGCAAGCTCAGGATATTCATGTCTAACTTTTTTCCAAGGTGAAGCAAGTGATTTTTTTCAGAATTCATTTTCTATCTTTCATTAGTAGTCAATTCCAATAATTTATCCTGTGGAATTATAGTTAAATTTAAATTATCTCTCAATGAATAGGTTTTAGATCCACAAATTTCTTTTATATGAATCTTCTTTTGGTGGAAAAAAATTAAAAATGTTTTGATCAAATTTGTAAGGTTAGTGATAATTTTTCAACAAATATACAATACCTGATTATACCTACTTCATTGAAAATTATGGAAAAAAAAAAAAAAAAAGAAAAAGGCTGGGTGTGGTGGCTCACGCCTGTAATCCCAGCACTTTGGGAGGCGGAGGCGGGCGGATCACTTGAGGCCGGGAGTTCGAGACTAGCCTGGCCAACATGGTGAAATCGCATCTTACTAAAAATATAAAAATTAGCCAGGTGTGGTGGTGGGCATCTGTAATCCCAGCTACTTGGCGGGCTGAGGCAGGAGAATCACTTGAACCTAGGAGGCGGAGGTTGCAGTGAGCTGACAGCATGCCACTGCTCTCCAGTCTGGGTGGCAGAGTGAGACTCCATCTCAAAAAAAAAAAAGAAAATTATAGAATATGTCCTAAATATCTGTTGAAACTCTGATCTTTTCATGCTGTTAGCATCTTTTTTTTGCCCTTTGATCTTATTGGTCATTGAGAAATACTTGTATGGCTTTCTTACAAGCAGGTATGAAGATTATTAAAAATACTGAATATATAAGACAAATAAATCCGACTGTCCAATTCACATCTTTAAAATATTAGGACCAAACTCTTTTATCTTTTAGAAACACTAAGAATTCGTTTCATTGTTCATTTTCAACTGTGTTTCTCCTTGACAACCATGGAACTTCAGTTTGTAGTAACAGCAGTGAACAATTAGTTTCGTATCCTCTCTCAGTGAAGAGAATACTCTCTAATACATTGCATTAGCCTTTAAGTAATTCACAATTACACTATTAATTGTCACTAAACGTACTGTTTAGACAGGTGTTTTTTAAAAAAAAAAATACCAGGAGTTTTCCAATGAAGGAAACAATGCATTGATTTACACTCTGAAGTAAACGACTTAATCTGGATAACTGCTCCAGAATACTTTCTTGTCATTACAATTGCACCATCAGAATATACTGTTACATAAAATTTAAACTCCAAATCATGTTTATTGACTTATAATTTTTCATAGATTTGTACAGTTTGGAAATCATTATGTCTGACAGTGAAGCGGAAAAATAATTCTTCCTTCACAGCACCATCATGTTCAGATCACACATATACCAAGGAAATGCCATACTCTCTTTACATTTATTAAGTTTCAATTAAAAACACGTCACTAAATTTCTTTGTTCTATGAATTGGTCTTCCATGTCATTAACCAGTTCCTGAATTCGTCAAACTATGGTGTCATTGGAAATTGGTTCTTTGTTGCAGATTCACTGAATATTTCCAAGCAAACATCTTTGGTGGAATTTTTCTTTAATGTCTGTGTGTGTGTGTGTGTGTGTGTGTGTATACTGTATTAGCATCCTGAAGAGCTATTGTATAAAAAAGCCTGAAAACACTAATACTTACGTGAAATAACAAACATTTGCTTCTGTTGGCTTTGCAATTCACTACTTTTTATTTCAAATTATTTTTTTGTTTTGAACGTCTGTATGTTTTTTGCATAAATGCTACTTGGGTTTTGTTGGTTTTATAGTTTCATAACCAGTACATCTCTGCAAATAACCCATAGTGGTTTTAAACTTTGCTGCCAATCATACTTTTGTGTAAAATAGTATAAAGTCATTGGTCTTTAGTTATTTGAAATTACTTTCATTGTTGTTTGGTTTACTACCTCTGCCTCATTTAGAGACGTTTTATCTTTTTTTGCCAAAGAAAGCCCATTAAGCTTTTCCTGATTGTAAATTAGGTGTAAAAATACCTATTTACTTTCTTAATGTAGCTAAAAATGTTAAATTATAAATTATAGGCTGATTAAAATTTAAATGATGACACAATGACAGATTATGAAAATATGCTTACATTTTCTCAGATTTAAATTTTTTATTTTTTTATTTTTTAGAGCTGGAGTCTTACTCTGTCACCCAGTCTGAAGTGCAGTAGTACAGTCTTGGCTCACTGCAGCCTCAATCCCCTGGACTCAAGTGATTTTCCCTCCTCAGCATGCAACACCACTGGCGGCACCATGTGTGACACCATGTCCTGCTAATTTTTAAATTTTTGTAGAGACAAAGTCTCACTTTGTTGCCCAGGCTGGTCTTAAACTCTTGGATTCAAGTGATCCTCCCACTGTGGCCTCCCAAAATGTTGGGATTACAGGCATAAGCCACTGTGCCCACCAAGATTTTTAAAATATTTCCATTTTAGCTGACAAACTAACTGATGTCAGATTGCTTAAAACTATCTAAATGCTTACTCTCAATTTCTGTACTTGCCTGTTATGTATCAGTAACAATCAGTTGGCGGACCTTTGTTCTAATCTAGAGACTAATAGAAGGCCATTGTAGCAAGAAGGGGTGTTCTGACTCTTATGTTACTTTTCTTAGAGTAGATATTCTGGGCCTTTGGTAAAACCTAATTATAGTTTTCATTTGCTGTATTTGAGGTTCAGTGGGACAGTTTTTTCCTCATATTTGCGAATGGAGACATAATGATCAACAAATATAAAGGGACTTTAAGCAGGCAATTTGCAGATGTACCCATTATCTCCCCATGTGGATACGGAAAGGCTTGTTTAAGGACAGCAGCCTTAGTTTATGTCTTATTTGTTCACCTGATACTGAAAAACCATTATGGGGGCCTGGGTTCGTATGTCTATTTTATGATTACTCCAGTGTTCTCCCACAAAAGGAATTATTTAAGAGCCTTATATATTCAGCAGCTATAGTTCAAATCCGTTGTAATAAAGGTGACCCATCCCCTATATGTTTATAGTAATCTTTCTTTTTTTGTTTTTTGAGACGGAGTCTCGCTCTGTCGCCCAGGCTGGAGTGCAGTGGCCGGATCTCAGCTCACTGCAAGCTCCGCCTCCCGCGTTTACGCCATTCTCCTGCCTCAGCCTCCCGAGTAGCTGGGACTACAGGCACCCGCCACCTCGCCCGGCTAGTTTTTTGTATTTTTAGTAGAGACGGGGTTTCACCGTGTTAGCCAAGATGGTCTCGATCTCCTGACCTCGTGATCCGCCCGTCTCAGCCTCCCAAAGTGCTGGGATTACAGGGTTGAGCCACCGTGCCCAGCCTATAGTAATCTTTCTATATGGTTTATAAATGTACATATATGTCTGTATATATCTCTATATCAATCTAAATATATCTTTTTCACTTATTTCTACATATCATTGAATTGCTTAATGACTTTTTATGGAACCTTGGAGCTAGAAGTGGAGTGAAGGTCATATGGTCCAGCCCTCTTTTTAATATAGAGGCTGGCAAACTAGGGCTGTCTTGCCTGACACTTGTTTTTGTAAGTAAAGTTTTGTTGGACCATGACCACACCTGTTTGTTTACATATTGTCTATGGCTGCCTTCTCACTATAATAGTATATTAGGGTAGTTACCATGGAGATCTTATGGCCTGCAAAGCCAAAAATATTTACTCTCTGGCCTTTTACAGAAAAGTTTACTGACTTCTTTTTTTTTTTTTTTTTAATTTATTTATTATTATTAAACTTCAAGTTGTAGGGTACATGTGCACAACGTGCAGGTTTGCTACATATGTATACTTGTGTCATGTTGGTGTGCTGCACCCATCAACTCGTCATTTACATCAGGTATAACTCCCAATGCAATCCCTCCCCCCTCCCCCCTCCCCATGATAGGCCCCGGTGTGTGATGTTCCCCTTCCCGAGTCCAAGTGATCTCATTGTTCAGTTCCCACCTACGAGTGAGAACATGCGGTGTTTGGTTTTCTGTTCTTGTGATAGTTTGCTAAGAATGATGGTTTCCAGCTGCATCCATGTCCCTACAAAGGACACAAACTCATCCTTTTTTATGGCTGCATAGTATTCCATGGTGTATATGTGCCACATTTTCTTAATCCAATCTGTCACTGATGGACATTTGGGTTGATTCCAAGTCTTTGCTATTGTGAATAGTGCTGCAATAAACATACGTGTGCATGTGTCCTTATAGCAGCATAATTTATAATCCTTTGGGTATATACCCAGTAATGGGATGGCTGGGTCATATGGTACATCTAGTTCTAGATCCTTGAGGAATCGCCATACTGTTTTCCATAATGGTTGAACTAGTTTACAATCCCACCAACAGTGTAAAAGTGTTCCTATTTCTCCACATCCTCTCCAGCACCTGTTGTTTCCTGACTTTTGAATGATCGCCATTCTAACTGGTGTGAGATGGTATCTCATTGTGGTTTTGATTTGCATTTCTCTGATGGCCAGTGATGATGAGCATTTTTTCATGTGTCTGTTGGCTGTATGAATGTCTTCTTTTGAGAAATGTCTGTTCATATCCTTTGCCCACTTTTGGATGGGGTTGTTTGTTTTTTTCTTGTAAATTTGTTTGAGTTCTTTGTAGGTTCTGGATATTAGCCCTTTGTCAGATGAGTAGATTGCAAAAATTTTCTCCCATTCTGTAGGTTGCCTGCTCACTCTGATGGTAGTTTCTTTTGCTGTGCAGAAGCTCTTTAGTTTGATGAGATCCCATTTGTCAATTTTGGCTTTTGTTGCCGTTGCTTTTGGTGTTTTAGACATGAAGTCTTTGCCCATGCCTATGTCCTGAATGGTACTACCTAGGTTTTCCTCTAGGATTTTTATGGTATTAGGTCTAACATTTAAGTCTCTAATCCATCTTGAATTAATTTTCGTATAAGGAGTAAGGAAAGGATCCAGTTTCAGCTTTCTACTTATGGCTAGCCAGTTTTCCCAGCACCATTTATTAAATAGGGAATCCTTTCCCCATTTCTTGTTTCTCTCAGGTTTGTCAAAGATCAGATGGCTGTAGATGTGTGGTATTATTTCTGAGGACTCTGTTCTGTTCCATTGGTCTATATCTCTGTTTTGGTACCAGTACCATACTGACTTCTTATATAGAGAGGCCTGGCAACTTCTACCTGAATTCATTCAGTGACAGTATTTCACTGTCTCTCAAAGCATTCAGCTTATAGTTAGTTTCTGTTTATCTTGAGCAAAACTTTTTAAAGAAACCTTCCTTGCATAAATGATAGTCTTTCAGGAATTTGAAGACAACTTTTATACTTCTTATCTCTTTCTAGTAGTCTACATCCCGTTCCCAGTCTTTCCAATCCTAAAAATTTGCAGTTTATTCAGTTCACACTTGAATGTCCTATGAAACTCAGTTTTAAACCAAAAGGTTTAAATTTACCTATCTTGTTTCCTGTCATTATTCTTCAGACATTGGTACAGAAATCAGAACCCAATTATTATTGTTGTGGGTATGAGACAGTTTCTTTCATGTTGTAATTTTTTCCTTAAAGTTTTACTATGTACTTCATATATACTGGGCACTCAACTGTGTTATTATTACTTTAAATATGTGCTAAGTTGCATTATCTTTTAGACAGTGTTATCACATTAATGGTTCTTAATGAGCTCAAGCTCAAAAACCACTAAGTCTTTTTACATATCTTGCTATTAAATCAGATCTTCACTATCTTATGCTGAACCCATGGCAGGACTTTTACTTCTTTGAGATTCTGTTGTATTAGGTTTATTCCATTGTGTCAGTATGTTGAGAAGTTTTAGCATCTTGATTCTGTTATTTAAATATTTACTGTTCTTAGCTCTTTTTCATGTGAGAATTTGATAGCAATGAGTTACTCAATCAACATCTTGCTATGTTTGTGTGGTCGTTATTGAATCCAAGTGAAATTGTTCTGGGAATTTTTCTTAGAGTTTATGGTAGATTGAATTATTGCTCAGCAAATACTCATTTCCCACCCTTTCTCTTGAGGTGAAGTATACATACATCCCTGTCTTACCGACTTTAGACTTGGTCATATGGCTTGCTTGGACTAGTAGAATGGAGATGGAATTAACTGTAAAGCCATTTCTAAAATGAGGCTTTAAGAGGCATGGCAAGTTATTTCCAGCTGTTTTGTACTTCTAGCACTTACTGTAAGAAGAACTTGACCCAGGTAACTATTTCAGATGGGGTCCCAGAATGAAAGATATGTGAAGGAGACCTGAACTTGACCTGCAACATGAAGCAGAGATGCTCTAGCCAACCTGCAGATTCATGAGCAGAAGTTAGCATTTATTGTTTTAATCCATTTGCTTTTTTTGAATTGTTACAGAGCATTGATTCAGCAATAGCTAGCCCATACACAGCTAACCAAGGCATTCTGTTTTGCAGGAATTATCTCTGAAATGCCTAGTACCCATAAATAACAAGTTAAGCCAGTACTAGACTATCATGAACCTTGGCTTAAGGGAGATCAGAGGTAACTTTTGGGTCCCATATGTGTGTCAGTACATGGCATGAGCTGAGGGATCCTGCTGAAGAAAGGAACTACAATTGGCTAAACAGGATATACAGAAATACCCTGCTGCTCTAGCTATGCCTCAAAGGCTTTGGGTCAGGTTTTTACTTTTTGCAGTTTGATTTGCTACCATTGTCAAGTTTTTCTGTTACTTTCTGTTCTGTTTTCTTGTTCCTCCTTGTGTGTGTGTGTTTTTTTTAACTTCCTACCTTTTTAGAAATAACTCATGTTTTCACAGACAGTATGTACTACATAAAGAAATAACATAGAATAAGACCATTAGCATTCTAATTCTGGCTCCACCATTTGTTAACATAATCACCCTACATAAATTACTTAAGCCATTTCCCCTTCTACATAGTGGGGTTAATAAGTAACTCACAGTTGTTGCTAAGCTTAAATGAGATAACAAAGTCATTAGCTCACCATCATTTGTATATACAGTCATTAGCAAATATTTACTGAGTAAATTCTGAGGGATACAGTGCTTTGCACATTATAAAAAAGTCAATACATTTTATAGCATTTTGATAGTCCTAGACCTAGAAAGTACTTGTTGGGGTCACATTGATGCCAAATGAAAGGAAAAGAGAAGGGGGTTCTAATCCCATTTCTGGAATAAAGAGCATAAATATTTGCCGTCAGAAATCATGGAACAGTTTTTAGATGTTTTTTATGTTATTTGATAGGTTAATATTTTGTTTCAGGATTTTTTTGCATTATCCTTGGCAGTGGCTAGGTACTGTCAATGACCAGTATTTTTTGTTCTATCTGGAGATGTGCATCCAAAACAAAGGATAGAATTGCTTGTGCTCTGTTTTTCTCTCTGTTAATTTTCTCAAAATATAATCCCAAGTACAAATCATGCCATTGAGTATTATGGAGGATCATATTCTTTTCTTATAACCTTGAATAAGATGCAGTAAAAACAATGAAGCTGACCACTTTTCTTCCCTATCATTTAGGTATGTAGCTTCTACCAGATATTTTGACATCCTGTTTCATAAGAATCTTTTTCTTTAATTAAAACAAAAATGGTGGTTTTAACAATTCAAATAATATGGGTGGTACATGAAATAAAATTAATTGCCTTGTTTTATTTTTTTTTTAATTTACCCTCATTGTTGGTGTAAATCTTTTCCTTTTATGAGTACTCATTTAATAAGTAGTTTTTCCTTTATAAAAAAGTAGAATTATATTCACATTTATTCTGCATCTTGTCTTTTAATAGTATTTTTATCATTGATAAAAGTATCATTGATATTTTCCCAAAGTAAATACAGAAAAACCTCATTTTATTGACAGCATCATAGTTCATATTGTGAATATAAATTGTTTAACATCCACATATTTTGATCTACATCCTATTGATTTAAGTTGTTTAAAACAATACTGTGACTGGGCATGTGGTAGCTTATGATTGTAATCTCAAGACTTTGGGAGGCAGAGTTCAAGACCAGCCTGGGCAACATGGTGAAATCCCCGTCTTAATCAGTCAGTCAATAAACAAACAAATATACATACTACAATAAACGTACTTATTTATCTTGTTATACTTGTGCTTTTATTTTAGCAATTCTGAAAATGGCTTCGTTGTAAGCGAAGTCTATCTGTATTTAAAAATTTAATAGTTATTAGTAGGTAAAAACATTTTTAAAAACTTGATTACTAATGGATAAAAATTTAAAATGCTATACCAATTTATATTTCTACTAATAATTTATAGTAATGTGGTGAATCCTATCTTACCAGGAGTGGATACTGCGAGTCATTAAATTTTTGCCAACCTGGACCAAAAATGATATCTAATTTTGTTTCCTTTCTGTGAAAATTGATATTCAGGTATATTCCAATGTTTGTAGCAATTTACAATATATTTTTGCTGTATTGGCCATTCATATCTTTTTTATTATTAATTTCTTTTTAAAATCAATTCATAAGGCTTTTCAAAAATTCTTGTAGAGGCTGGAGATGGTGGCTTACACCTGTAATCCCAGTACTTTGGGAGGCCAAGGTGAGAGAATTGCTTTAGCACAGGAATTCAATTATAGCCTGGTCAAGATGGCGAGACCCCTGTCTTTACAAAAAAATTAAAAAATCAGCATGGCGTGGTGGTGTGTGTCTTTAGTCCCAGCTACTTCAGAGGCTGAGGCAACAGTATCCCTTGAGTCGAGTAGTTCAAAGTGGCATTAAGCTATGATCCTGCCACTGCACTTCAGCCTGGGTGACAAAGTGAGACCCTGTTTCTTAAAAAAAAAAAAAAATTACTGAAATTATTGTAGAAATATAAGCAAGAGATGTTTTTTGCTTTCCTTCCATTCTTTTCTTTTTTTTTTTTTTTTTTGAGATGGAGTCTTGCTCTGTGGCCCAGGCTGGAGTTCAGTGGCGCGATCTCGGCTCGCTGCAACCTCCACCTCCCAGGTGGAAGCGATTCTCTTGCCTTAGCCTGCTGAGTAGCTGGGATTACAGGCACATGCCACCACGCCTGGCTAATTTTTTATATTTTTAGTAGAGACGGGCTTTCACCGTGTTAGCCAGGATGGTCTCAATCTCCTCACCTCATGATCCGCCTGCCTCGGCCTCCCAAGGTACTAGGATTACAGGTGTGAGCCACCGTGCCCAGCCCCATCCTTAGTGTTAGATGATTTTTATATAACATGCTAGAATGTTAAATGGATTATTTTTGCATGTACTATGTGCATTGTTTTCTATATAATATTTACCCAGCATTTGCCTAATTTTAACGCTGTATCTAGCACATGTATTCTTAATCTTTTAAGGACAGTGTTTGAATTCTGTTATTGTAGATTAATAGAATTAAGATTTACGAGTGCCTTTTTTAAGGGACTGGGGTCTCACTCTGTCACCCAGGCTGGAGTGCAGTGGCATGATCATAGCTCGCTGCAGCCTCAAACTCCTGGGCACAAGTGATCTCACTTCAGCCTCCTGAGTAGCTAGGACTATAGGTGTGTGCCACCATGCCCGTCTAATTTTTAAATTTTGTGTAGAGATAGAGGGTCTCATTGTGTTGCCCAGGTTGGTCTCGAACTCCTGGGCTCAAGCGATACTCCTACCTTGGCTTCCCAAAGTGTTGGGATTACAGATTTAAGACACCACACCCAGCCTTTGACTTTGGAAATATTTGTAAGTTTTTTTTAATTGATGAATTCAGCATTAATAAGTGAGGCAATAATCATAGAATTTTACAGTTCAGTTTAAGAGTAAAATGTATCTATTAAAATGGTCTCTTTGTTTGATTTATACAAAGGTAATATATAGGATAGTGGCAGGCCTTGGATGTATCAGTCAGTGGTAACACATTTGGAATCCGTTATAAATACAGGATCTCACTGGTAAATGTTCTGTGTTCATTAGGATAGGCTAATTGCTTTAACCAACAACTCCCAAGTCACCAAGACTTATAAAAAGAAATTTATTTCTCACTCACCTAATACTTTGTTGCCAAAATTGGTGAATGGCCTTCCAAATGATGATTCAATGATCCAGGCTCCTTTAATCTTGAGGTTCCTAGATCCTTTAGTCCAGGATCCTTTAATCTTGAGGTTTCTAGATCCTTTAGGGCCTCAAGTCCTCGACTGGATCCTCTACATTTAGCTAGCAGAGGGGAAGAAGAAAAAAAGATGGTACCTGGGAGGTTATGGTGGATCAGAACTGAATGTAACACATATCACATCTCTTAATATTCCCTTGGCCAAAACTCTGTCACATAGTCACATCTAATTTTAAAGGAGGCTGGAAAATTTCATGTATGTATATACCTTGAAAAAGAGGAGAATGGGGATACCGGTAAACCTAGCTATCTCTGACATATATTTAATTTAAAAGTACAGAAATGAGTTTTTAAATCTGAAAATATTTTATCTATACTGTGTACATTGGTTCAATTTTTAAAGACAGCAATAAAAGTCGTATGTAATTTAACTTATTAATTCCTTTAATTACACAAATGGTTGGTGGATCTGCTTACCAAAATGGAAAAGAACAATTAAGCAAATAGAAAATTTAAATTATACATTACTTGACAGGTTGCCCAGAGAAGTGGATAGGATGATAAATGCTTGCTTATGGAAACTGATAATATGTATCTTCAGTACTTGACCAGGGCTTTTAGTGATTTAATCTGTGATGAAGAGAAGTAAAGATTCCTTCATGATAAAGTCTCTCAACAGACTGGGCATAGAAAGAACATACCTCAGCATAGTAAAGGCTATATATGACAGATGCACAACTAAATTCATACTGAATGGGGAAAAGTTGAAAGCCTTTCTGTTAAGAAGTGGAATAAGGCAAGGATGCCCACTTTCACCAATCTTATTCAGCATTGGGGCGGAAGTTCTAGCCAGAGCATCAGGCAAGAGAAAGACATTCAAGGCATCTAAATAGGAAAAGAGAAAGTCAAATTGTCCTTCTTTGCAGATGACATGACCTCATATATAGAAAAACCTAAAAATTCCAACAAAAAACTCTTAGAACTGAAAAATGAATTCAGTAGAATTGCAGGATACAAAATCAACATACAAAAATCAGTAGCATTTCTATACACCAATAATGAACTAGGAGAAAAAGAAATCAAGAAAGCCTCAAATTTATAATAGCTAGGAAAAAAGTAAAATTCCTAGAAATAAATTTAACCAAGGAGATGAAAGACCTACATACAACAAAAAAAAACCGCAAAACACTGATGAAAAAAATTAAAGACAACACACAAAATGGAAACGTATCTCATGTTTATGGATTGGAAGAATGAACATTGTTAACATGACTGTTCTACCCAAAGCAATCGACAGATTCAGTGCAGTCTCTTATCAAGATACTAGTGACATTCTTCACAGAAATAGAAAAAACAATTCTCAAAATTGTATGGAACCACAGAAGACCTCAAATAGCCAAAGCAGTCCTGAGCAAAAAGAACAAAGCTGGAATCATCACAGTACCTGACTTCAAAATATACTACAAAGCTATTGTAACTAAAACAGCATGGTATTGATATAAATACAGACACATAGACCAATGGGACAGAATAAGGAACCTAGAAATAAACTCACATATTTACTGCCAACTGATTTTTGACAAAGGTGCCAACAACTTATATTGGGGAAAGGATACCATCTTTAATAATGCTGCTGGGAAAACTGAATATCCATATGCAGAAGAATGACCCCTGTCTTTCACCAGAAACAAAAATAATCTCAGCCGGGTGGGGTGGCTCATGCCTGTAGCCCCAACACTTTGGGGGGCTGAGGTGGGTGGATCACCTGAGGTCAGGAGTTCAAGATCAGCCTGGCCAATATGGTGAAACCCCGTCTCTACTAAAAATACAAAAATTAGTCGGCTGTGGTGGTAGGCACCTGTAATCCCAGCTACTTGGGAGGCTGAGGCAGGAGAATCACTTGAACCCAGGAAGCAGAGGTTGCAGTGAGCTGAGATCGTGCCACTACACTCCAGCCTGGGTGACAAGCAAGACTACTTCTCAAAAACATAAATAAATAATAATCTCAAAATGGATTAGACTTAAACCTAGGACCCAAAACTCTAAAACTACTAAAATAACACATAGAGGAAACACTCCGGGGCATTGGCCTAGGCAAAAATTTTATGGCTAAAACCTCAAAAGCGCCGGGCGCGGTGGCTCAAGCCTGTAATGCCAGCACTTTGGGAGGCCGAGACGGGCGGATCACGAGGTCAGGAGATCGAGACCATCCTGGCTAACACGGTGAAACCCCGTCTCTACTAAAAATTACAAAAAACTAGCCGGGCGAGGTGGCGGGTGCCTGTAGTCCCAGCTACTCGGGAGGCTGAGGCAGGAGAATGGCGTGAACCTGGGAGGCGGAGCTTGCAGTGAGCTGAGATCCGGCCACTGCACTCCAGGCTAGGCGACAGAGCGAGACTCCGTCTAAAAAAAAAAAAAAAAAAAAAAAAAAAAAAAAAAACCTCAAAAGCATGGACAACAAACCAAAACACGAAATTGAAAAGTGGGACTATATTAAACTAGAAAGTTTCTGCACATCAAAGAAACAGTCAACGTAGTGAAGAGACAACCTGTAGAATGGGAGAAGGTATTTGCAAGTATTCATTTAATAAAGGACCAATATCCAGAATATACAAGAAACTCAACAGCAAACAAACAACAACAAAAAAAAACTCCACAAATTATCCCATTAACAAGTTGGCAAAGGATCTGAATAGACATTTCTCAAAAGAAGACATACACATGGCCAGTAGATATATGAAAAAATGCTCAGCATCACTAATCATCAGGGAAATGAAAATCAAAACCACAATGAGATACCATCTTACCTTAATCAGAATGGTGATTATTAAAAAGAACAACAACAAAACACTGTTGGCAAGGATGCGGAGAAAAGGTAACTCTTATATATTGTTGATAAGAATGTAAATTAGTATAGCTACTATGGAAAACAGTATGGAAGTTTCTCAAAAAACTAAAAATAGAACTACCATACGATCCAGCAATCCCATTACTGGATATTTATCCAAAGAAAGGAAGTCAGTTTATCAAAGGGATATCTGCACCCCCATGTTTGTTGCAGCACTATTCATGGTAGCCAAGTTATGGAATCAACCTAAGTGTCCATCAACAGATGAATGAACAAAGAAAATATGGTTTGTATACACAATGGAATACTATTTGGCCACAAAAAAGAATGAAGTTCTGTCATTTACAGCAACATGGATGGAACTGGAGGTCATTATGTTAAGCTAAATAAGCCAGGCACAGAAAGACAAATATCACATGTTCTCACTCACTGATATGTGGGAGCTAAAAAAGTTGCTGTCATGGAGATTGAGAGTAGAACAATAGTTACCAAAGCAGGGGGGAACAGTTTGTGGGAAGATTGAAGAGAAGATTGGTTAATGGGCACAAATATACAGTTAAATAGAAGGAATACGTTTTAGTATTTTATAGCACAGTCGGATTACTGTAATCAACAACAATATATCTTCCAAAATATTTAGAATACATGATTTGAAATGTTTGCAATATGAAGAAATGATAAATGTTTGAGATGATAAATTTCCTAAATATCTTGATTTGATCATTACATATTGAATATGTTTGTCAAAATATGTGTACCCCTTAAATGTGTACAATTATTATGTAACAATAAAAAATTATAAAACCAAACGTTTATTCATTTCTGTTTATATCTTATTGACAAGGGAAGGCATCACCAACAGAATAGACTTGATATTGATAAGAAGGTAGATCTGCTCAACAAGGAGACTTGGGAAGGAGGGTGGAATAAACTGTGTATGGTGTTTGAGAAATATACACCAGACACATACAAATGTGTATCTGTGTGTATGTGTTTATGCATCTCACATGTATTGTAATAGTGCCCTTAATGAAAACACACTGCCTCTGGCAAAAAACAAAAAACAAAACACCTTATCTTCTTGTTTTTCCACATGACTGTGAAACAATTACAGCTTCTACTAGGAGCGCTTCTGCTGTTCCTGGGAAAAGAGCTGGGTTGGCTGGCATTTGCATAATCATCTTTAGGGCCATTGTGGGTGGGTTTGGGCTGCTGACACAGAGCTGCAGACTGGCCACCTGTCCAAAACAAATGAACTCAGCCTTTGTGTAACATTATGTGGTTCTCCACAGTGTTATTTCTGAGTAATGGATAATTTGGTTAAAATAATATGAAACTATTATTTAGCAAATATTTGTGTTCAACGTAAGTCCTCCATTTTGCTGGGAGAAAAATGTTTTTCTTTTTCCACTGGCACAACTATGTATTTCCATACCCTCTTTAGTATAGTTTTATAACTGCTTTTGTGATATTGTCCTCATGAATATTAATTACGGATATGAAAATTTAAAAAGAAACTTCAAAATGATTTGTATTCATTCTTCTATAAATTATAAATTAATTGTTGTCTAACTTTTTCTAGCAGTCTGTTTTACTTATGTGGTGTAATTAAACACTTAAAGTCATCAAAAAAGAAGACACATCTAAGATCTTGATATAATAACTAGTCCTACGTCATTCGTTATTCTTGATAACGAATCCAGTGACTCGCATGTGAATTTAGAAAGTTTTTTGTCCTAATAATGCACATATTGCTGTGTTGAGTAATTTTATTAATCATCTACATTTAGCCTATGATGAATATATACTTCTACATTTTTAAATTCACCTGTGACAAACTTACATGTGACATATTAATATTTCTTTTCTTTTCTTTCCTTTTTTTTTTTTGGAGATGGAGTCTCGCTCTGTCGCCCAGGCTGGAATGCAATGGCACGTCTCAGCTCACTGCCACCTCTGTCTCCCGGAGTCAGGCAATCTCGCCTCTGCCTCTGGAGTAACTAGGACTACAGGCACGCCCCACCATGCCCAGCTAATTTTCGTATTTTAGTAGAGATGGGTTTTCACCATTTTGGCCAGGCTGGTCTTGAACTCCTGACCTCAAGTGATCTGCCCACCTCTGCCTCCCAAAGTGCTGGGATTATAGATGTGAGCCACCACGCCCTGCAGAAAGTTAGGTTCTGTTATAGATTTAAGTTCACGAGAAATCCTAAAGGAATTGCTTACTCCCAGTGAGACAGTCTTGAACTAGACCCTGAGGAATAGATAGGATTTGGAGTACACAGATCTCACAGTCTGAAATTGGTTGCAGATAAAAATAAACAGTGATTCTGCAATTATTATGGAGACTTAAGTAATATTAGAAAGAAGTAAGGAGATACACTTGGAATATACTAAGTTGATAACACTTGATAGAACATTATGAATGCTAGGCTGGGGGTCATTACAGAAGTCAAGCCAAAAAAAATATGTACTGGGAAAATAACACTGAAGTGGGAGTCGTGTCATACTTTATATGGATATTGGCCTTATTACTTGGTGAGGGATCTTTTTTTTTCAACTTTTATTTTAGAATCAGGGGAATACACGTACAGGTTTGTTACCAAGATATATTGCACGATGCCGAGGTTTGAAGTATAAATAAATCCATCCCCCAGGTAGTGAGCGTGCCTAATAGGTATTTTTTCAACCCTTGCCCCTGCCTCACTCCCTGCTCTTATATTCCCTAGTGTTTGTTATTCCCATGTTTATGTCCATTTGTATTCAATGTTTAGCTCCCACTTAGATGTGAGAACATGTGGTATTTGGTTTTCTGTTTCTGTGTTAGTCCGCTTAGGATAATCGTTGCCAGCTACATTCATGTTGCTACAAAGGACAGGATTTCATTCTTTTCATGGCTGCATAGTATCCACACTGTATATGTACCACAGCTGCCCATCAGTGGTGAGGGATCTTGAGTCACTGCCCAGTTTTCTTGATCTGAGAGGGTTCAACTGGATAAACTGTAAGGTCCCTTTAAGAATCCATCAATCATCAGAATTTCGGCCGGGCGCGGTGGCTCACGCCTGTAATCCCAGCACTTTGAGAGGCCGAGGTGGGCGGATCACAAGGTCAGGAGATCGAGACCATGGTGAAACCCCGTCTCTACTAAAAATAGAAAAAATTAGCCGGGCGCAGTGGCGGGCGCCTGTAGTCCCAGCTACTCGGGAGGCTGAGGCAGGAGAATGGTGTGAACCCGGGAGGCGGAGCTTGCAGTGAGCCGAGATTGCGCCACTGCACTCCAGCCTGGGCGACAGAGCGAGACTCCGTCTCAAAAAAAAAAAAAAAAAAAAAAAAAAATCATCAGAATTTCTTTTCTTTTTTTTCTTTTTTCTTAAAGAGACAGGGTCTTACTATGTCACCCAAGCTGGAGTGCAGTGACACAATCATAGTTCACTGCAGCTTCAAACTCCTGGGCTCAAGCCATCTTCCCATCTCAGCCTCTGAGTATTTGCGACTAGAGGCATACACTACTACACCCAGCTAATTTTTAATTTTTTTAGTAGAGATGGATCTCCTTGTTGCCTAGGCTTGGCTTGAACTCCTGGCCTTAAGCAATCTTTCTACCTCATCATAAGATTTTTTTAGTGATAGATGGTTTTGTTTTTAATATTTCAGCTGGAAAACTATTTTAGCATCTAGCAGAAGACTTGTTTGTGGAAAAAGCTTGACTTGGTCAATCTTTTTGTCAGAGTAATCCCTATGTTTCACATAGCTATTTCATATAAAAACAAAATAAATTTCCCACTCTTCAGTGTGAAATTGGTGAGGGATTGGATATAAAAGGTTATGCTCTGGATATCCCAGAGAACTGCCGCCTTCTTTTCCTAAAGTCATCCACTATGTTTGAGGTTCTGCTCTGTGCATAAAAAGTGTGTTTGCTTTTGCATGGTTACAAGGTAATGAGGACTCCTATATTCAGAATGTAAAATCCAATTGACAAAGTAAGATAGGTATGCATAAAAGTTACAAATATGTACTATCAATAGGGCTATATCTGATTTACATGAATAAATGCCACATTCATAATATAATCAGTGTGGACCCCAAGTTTTTAGGAAGACATGGTAAGTGGGATTAGAATATATAGAGAAGACAAGAATATTGTGTGGATATGGAGAAGGAACGCATTCTATACCAGAGAAAGGCTGGTATCAAAAACTCAGAGGCAAAAAATAATTGTGGGCATAATTATGAGATAGTGAAAAGATCAGTAGTTGTCAGAAGTTGGGGATGGGAGGGGAAGGGACAAATAGCAGAGCACAGGGCATTTTTAGGGCAGTGAAAATACTCCATATGATACTGTAATGATGGATATATGTCAGTATACGTTTGTCCAAATACATAGACTGTATAGCACTAAGAATCCTAATGTAAACCATGGACTTTGGGTGACTGTGTTATATGTCAGTGTAAGTTCATCCATTGTAAATGTACCACTGTGGAGGGGAATGTTGTTAATGGGGAGGCTGTGCATGTGTTGGGGCAAGTGATATTTGGGAACTCTCTGTACCTTTCAATTTTGCCATGAACCTAAAACTGTTCTAAAAAATTTGAAGTCTTTAATTTTTTAAAAATGTAAGTATCAAGGGAAGAATGTAATAGAATTCTATAAATGTCTTCCAGGTGATGAATATGCTCAAAGTCATATGCTCTTGAATTGATATCAGTATTTGACATTCCCTATCTGTGTGAAGACGTTTGCAAAGATAAAATATTTAAAATCTAATTACAGATCTGCATTAACAGATGAACATTTGTAATTGATTTTGATGGTAGGGAACACTAACTTTGAACTTCAATTAAGCAGAATATGTATATTATAGAAAATTGTACTCAGTTTTTAAAATTTTATCAATAAAAAGTTTGAGGAAAAAATTGTGAGTGAACACAATATTTGTGGAGGAAGACTTCTTGAAGGTTGAAATGTTAGTACCTTGTATATAGTAGAAGTTAGGCTTTGTTACATGGATGAATAAATACACAAATAAAATTACCTATTACTCATTGGACTCAGGAGGATACTCAGAGTAGAACTAAAATTTATAAACTTTATTCTACATTTAATAATGACATTGAAGTTTTTAATCACAATAATCATGATTATAATTTATCAGGGACTTGCTGTATGCTAGTCATTGTTCTGATCATTAGACTTAGGTTTCATTATTATGCCCATTTTACAGTTGAGGAAACTAAAGCTCAGAGTGACTAATGAAATTATTTTCAGTGTCAATTTATAAATAAATAGTAGAGCTTGGATTTGAACCCACATTTGTTTGACTCCAAAGACCGATATAATGTTGTGAAATATTGTACAAAATAGTGATTATGACGCTTTTTTTTTTTTTTGTCTTTTATTTCCTATACTTCTTTGGTTGTTTCTTACACTTCACACATTTCAAAATTATTATGTTGGCTCTAATACTTCAATGTTTCTAATTGTATATTTTTCTTTAAAACCTGCCCGGGGCCGGGCACAGTGGCTCACGCCTGTAATCCCAGCACTTTGGGAGGCCAAGGCGGGTGGATCACGAGGTCAGGAGATCGAGACCATCCTGGCTAACATGGTGAAACCCCGTGTCTACTAAAAAAAATACAAAAAATTAGCCGGGCGTGGTGGCGGGCGCCTGTAGTCCCAGCTACTCAGGAGGCTGAGGCAGGAGAATGGCGTGAACCTGAGAGGCAGAGCTTGCAGTGAGCCGAGATCATGCCACTGCACCTCCAGCCTAGGCAGCAGAGCGAGACTCCGTCTCAAAAAAAATAAAAAATAAAAAATAAATAAATAAAAACCTACCCAGAAGTCAGCTCCCCTGGGAAGCTTGGAAGTCAAATGACCTGTGTTCTAATCCCAGTTCTACTACTGGTTCACTTTGAGCTCTGACCAAGCCAGTCTACTCCTTAGCCTTTAGTTTTTTCAACTAAAAGGTAGAAGTTTGCTTAAATATTTGATCATTTTTGTTTTAACAGCATTAATAAAAACTGGGCTGTGGTGGCTCACACTTGTAATCCCAGCACTTTGGGAGGCTGAGGTGGGCAGATCACAAGCTCAAGAGATCGAGACCATCCTGGCCAACGTGGTGAAACCCCGTCTGTATTAAAAATACAAAAATTAGCTGGGTATGGTTGTACATGCCTGTAATCTCAGCTACTTTGGAGGCTGAGGCAGGAGAATCACTTGAACCCAGGAGTCAGAGGTTGCAGTGAGCCGAGATTGCGCCACTGTACTCCAGCCTGGTGACAGAGCGAGACTCCATCTCAAAAATAAATAAATAAATAAATAAATGAAAACTGAACATTTCAATAGTGTTCAGTACTTAAAATAGCATTTGGCATATAGTAGAAAATTCTCAGTAAATACTTATGGAATGGATGAAGTTATTAAGCACTTAATGTATGCCATAAATTGGGCTGAGTGCTTTATAAACACTGACTTATTTGCTTATCTCAGCAACAGTGAAGTAGGTACTATTACTATCTTTATTTTTGAGATGAGGACATCCGAGATAAAAACAAGTTAATGGCCAGGTGCAGTGGCTCACGCCTGTAATCCCAGCATTTTAGGAGGCCAAGGTGGGTGGATTGCTTAAGCTTAGGAGTTCAAGACCAGCCTGGGAAACTTGATGAGACCCCCGTCTCTATAAAAAACACAAGCTGGGAGTGTTGGTGTGTGCCTGTAGTCCCAGCCACTCGCTTGAGCCTGGTGGGTGTGGAGATTGCAAGTGAGCCAAGATCGCACCACTGCACTTCAACCTGGGTGACAGAGTGAGATCTTGTCTCAATAAATACATACATACATAAAAATAAAAACTAAAAACAAGTTAAATAACTTGTCAAGGTCCAGGAGTTAAACCCGAGAATGTGTGTCTGTGCTCTTAACCAATATACTAGTTGTTCCCAGTAGTGGCTGCATATCAGAATCACCTGTGAAGTTTGTTAAACTATCAATGTCTCAGCCCCACCTCTAGAGTCTGACTCAGCAGGTGACATTTATCCTGTAGTACTTTAGCTGCCTGTGGAGTGACCTTTTTAAAGGTACCACTTTGCACCCAGAAGATTTTCAGTTGTGTTATTGACTGACAGATTGACTTGGTTCTTTTGACTTTTAGTCCTTCTATAATTTATTTTCTTTTGCTACTTAGAAGTTCTGGTCAAAATTTACCTGATCCTTAATAAGTAAATTGCAATACTCTATTTACTTTTAATTTAAAATTTGCAAGTTATTCTGTGCAAATAAGTTTATTGAAGTTGAAAAAGATTGGAAAACTTCAGCAGTGTAGGTGATGTAGTATCAAGAATTAAAGCTTACTTTGACTGACTTTTTCTCTACTATGAGTATAAATTTGCTGAGTTCTGAGTATTGTGTTTTATTGATATGGTTCCTAACTTGAGATGTTTTCACAAGAGTGGAAACTTTGATCTCTGTTTCCTTAATACAGGCTCAGCCTCTGGTACTGAATCTTAACATTAGTAACAGTGTCTGGTGTGTAATCATTTATGTTTTAAGTTAGACAGCTGGAAATTGCTTCTTTCAGGAAGAGGAATGTTTGCATGTTTGTGTGCTACCAAAGTCAAATTAGACAAGCTATATGAGAATTTCTAGCTTCATGTTTTGAAGTAGGTGTGAGTACTTGGTCTTAAAAGGCTTTTTAAAAATTCAGCTTTAACATATCTGTAAATATAGTTAAAGAAAAACCTTAAAGGGGAGGGAGAGCATTAGGACAAATACCTAATGCATGCAGGCTTAAAACCTAGATGATGAGTAGATGGGTGCAGCAAACCACCATGGCACATGTATACCTATGTAACAAACGTCCACATTCTGCACATGTATCCCAGAACTTAAAGTATAATAAAAATAATTTTTTAAAAAGAAAAACTTTAGAAAGAAAAAAAGCAACTCTTAAAATGATGATATATTTGCTATCAGTATTAAAATTGTTATATTTTCATGATTTCTATTTGTAATAGTTACATGATAAATACAATTTCTTTAAAACAACTAATGTTTCTGTGTTATAAGCATTGTTCACCATCATGTTTAAACTTCAAGTCATGTCATCAAATAGGTAAATACAGTATACTAGTTTTTAACTGGAAGGCGGGAAAAAACCTACCTAACTTTGTTAGCTTGGTGTCTTATCCAAGGATACTCATAACTAATTCACAGCAATGGCAGTACAGTACTCAAACTGAAGTGTTGACTCCAAAGTCCTGGTCTTTTTACTATTGTCAATAACCATGAATTATATAAATTTGTATAGAATTCCATAGTTTGAGTATTTAATTAACATAGTTTTATCTTGAGTTGGGAGTGTGGGTATGCTTGTAGTTGCTTAATATCTTTTAATGTTGGAGAAATATTCCTGTGGAAGATGTCTTGTGTAGCACCCTGTAATTCCTCCATTTCTGTGCTACATCTATCTAGTAGATCTAAAAGGTGAGGGGTCTGAATGTGTTTGTAAGTGGAGACCTTAGAGATTACCTGTTTCTATCTCTGTTTCTGTCTCTTCAATTCATAAAAATTCTTTGCACTAAAACTTGTCCCATTTACATCTCTTTGCCTCTATACTATGCGCATCATCAGGACTAGAGTGGTAGCCTCCTATGGGTCTCCCTGACTGTAGTCTAACTACCCTTTTTTTTCTTTTTTTTTTTTTTTTTTTTTTGAGATGAAGTCTCGCTCTGTCACCCAGGCTGGAGTGCAGTGGCGTGATCTCGGCTCACTGCAACCTCCCTGCCTCCCAGGTTGATGCCATTCTCCTGCCTCAGCCTCCCAAGTAGCTGGAACTACAGGCGCCCGCCACCACGCCCGGCTAATTTTTCTATTTTTTTGTGGAGACGGGGTTTCACCATGTTAGTCGGGATGGTCTCAATCTCCTGATCTCATGATCCGCACACCTCCGCCTCCCAAAGTGCTGGGATTACAGGCATGAGCCACCACGCCCAGCCAGTCTAACTACTCTTAATCCATGTTTCCCGTACTGCAGCTAGAATGATTTTTAAATCACATTTTAATCTGATAATGGCACCGCGCTGCTTGCAATCTTGACTTCCTGTTGTCTTAAGGTAGTCCAAATATGAATCCTTGTGTGATATAGCCCTTATTTACTTATTCAGCCTCACCTTTAAGCCATTCTGCCTTTTACAAGCTTCATACCAGCTTGTATGCAGTTTCTTAAAGGGGCTCTGTTCCCACTTGCACCTCACCTTTTTTTTTTAGATGTCAATTTTCATTTTCTTTGGGAAGCCTTCCCTGACTCCATCTCTCTGCTTTATCTTCCCATATACTTTCCTGTTGTAATACTTACACCAAGTGGTGACTTCTTGGTTTTTCCTCTTTGTTGTGCTTTTTTTTTTTTTTTCAGTTATGTGGTAATAAACATTTGCTTTAAAAATTCTGAGCAATTAAGTGGTATAAATAGGCCAGACATGGTGGCTCACACCTGTAATCCTAGCACTTTGGGATGCCAAGTCAGGAGAATCACTTAAGGCTGGGAATTCGAGACCAACCTTGGCGATAAAGCAAGACCTTGTCTCTATTTTAAAAATTAAAAAATTAACCAGGCAGTACACACCTGTAATATTAGTTTCTTGGGAAGCTGAGGTGGGAAGATCGCTTAAGCCCAGGTGTTTGAGGCTGCGGTGAACTATGATTGTGCCGTTGTACTCCAGCCTGGGCAACAGAGCCAGATCCCATCTCTTAAAATAAGAAACATTGAACAATCCAGTGGTATAAAGAATAAAAACTAAAAGCTCTTACTTTTGAACCCTGTTTCCAAGTTCATATGTATCCTAGAGTATATATGCTTACATGTTTTTTAAATTAAAATAGGATCATGCTATTCATTTTTCTGCAGCTTATATTTTCATTAAATATTTGAGACTATATAGCACATTCTCTTTAGTAATTATGTAACATTGCAGCATATCGATGACCCTAATTTGGTTAATAGTTCCTCTTGGTGGATTTTAATTTCTTAAATTCATCCCTGGCAGAATATACATACCAGAAGAGCATTGATAATACCCATAATGTTTACTGTTATTCCCCCAGCATCTAATACAGTGCTACAGTGCTTTCCCTATAGAAAGCACTTAATAAAACTTGCTAAGCAATGCATGTGCCTTTTCCAGGTGAAAAGTCTGCTGTGCCAGCTCTTACCCGATTTGTGTTGGTTACCTGTAATATATCAGTTCATATCAATGGTGAGAAATAGAATAACGGGAGTGTGGACTGGCCTTGGAGTCAGAAGGCTTGGGTTGGATTCCTGGGGATAAGCAATGTTAGTTAGTATGGTCCTTTGTTGGTTAGATTCTAATAGGATACTTACTACATTCAGTTTAAGTGAAGATCAAACAACATAATGCATATACAAATACTTTATAAGTGTAACACCCAGTACAAATGTTGGCATTACTGTCCCCCTCCCCATTCCTGGTAACCACTGCTTTGTTTTCTCTCTCTCCCTCTTTCTCTTTCTTTTTTTTTTTTTGGAGACAGGGTCTTGTTCTGTCACCCAGGCTGGAGTACAGTAGACACAGCTCAGTGCAGCCTCCGCCTCCCGCCCTCAAGTGAACTTCCCACCTCAGCCTTCCGAGTACCTGGGACTACAGGCACACACCACCACACCTGGCTAATTTTTATAATTTTTGGTAGACACAGAGTTTCATCATGTTGCCCAGGCTGGTCTCAAACTTGGCTCTAGCAATCCACCCGCCTCAGCCTCCTAAAGTGCTGGAATTACAGATGTGAGCCACCGTGCCTGGCCTTTATTCTCTGTCTCTATGTATTCAACTTTTTTTGTTTTTTTAGATTCCATATATAACAGATCAAATAGTAGTAGTCTTCTTTCTATCTGGCTTATTTCACTTAACATAATCTGGATGAACCCATCCAGATTCATCCATGTTGTGACAAATAGCAGGATCTCCCTTTTTTTAAGGCTGAATGATATTTCTGGAGGTGTGTGTGAATGTGTGTGTGTATAACTACAGTTTCTTTGGTCTAATAATAAAAAATAGCAGAAATTCAGGATGCACAAGTATGGAGATCTAATGTATACCATGAGGACCTTAGTTAATAATATTGTATTCAGGATTTCTTGCTGAAAGAGTAGGCTTTACGTGCTCTAAGCACACATACACAAAAAGGGATAGCAATGTGAAATGATGGATATGTTAAATTTGCTTGACTGTGGTAACCATTTCACTATCAATATGTATAGCAAAATTTCATGTTGTACATGTTAAATATATACAGTATTTTTAAAAATGTCAGTACTATTAATATATTTTTCTTTGTTGGTTTTGTGGATTGATTTGTAACTCCAACGAGGTTTTTACATAGTTTAAAGTCTTGACCACTACCATCTTTACAAAGTTAAGGTCATCGGGTAAGAGACCTTATAAGAATGCCCGGGAAGCCGTAACAATATTCTTGAATGTTACTCTGTGTTTAGGGCTCTGGAGACATATACAATCCATCCCTATTGCTTTTCCTGGTTGATGTAAAAACCATATACTCACTTGGATACATTTATGTATGGTAAATTAAGTTTTGTATATTTAGTTGTGAAAATTTCAAGTCCTACTTTTTTTGTGTGTGTGTTTAGCGTAATCTCTCTATTGCATCAGCTCTTGAAGAACAAGACAGGAACTTTCTCTTATACATACTTCTAGAATCTGTGCTAGTACCTAGCAGAAGTGCACGTCTTCCAACAAGTATCTTGACTTTTGGACAAGATATTGTGATTACCCACACACACACACACATATATTTAGGAACTAAGCAATCAGTTATGAGGTTATGGGTTGTGTGGGATTGTGGGGGTACTGCTATCATGTAGCAGTTTTATAACTGTAGGCAAAAATATTTTCAAACTAGTGGCATTCCCTTGGATATTTCTTACCTATTTCTTTGTATGCTTTGTGATTTTTATTGTTGTTGTTGTTAAAAACTGGCCATTTGAATCTAATAATTTGCATCTAATAATGTGGTGACTCTGGACATCAGATTCTCCTTGTTTCTGAGGTTTTACTAATTTGTTTTTGTTTTGTTTTTGATTATCATAAGTAGTCTCCATGCTGAGGATCAACCTGAGATGTAAACTTAAGGTCTTCTCAGGAATTTTCTGAGCCTGTGCCTTTCTCTGTATATTGTGATGACTTACTAATTTCTCTCAAATATGCAGTTGCCCTTCAATGTCCTAATTTTCAATGTGTGGTTCTCAAAAGGTGGGAAAATGAAGACAGGAAAAAATGATGCTGTCCCTTTAAGTTCCCTGGAAGTCACTTCAGCCTGAGGGGGAGGGGCTTGTAGCAACAGGGAAAGGGTGCTGCAATGGCTTCCTCCCTCTGTGTCTGCACCTCCACAGTCATAAGCAGGAGTCAGTGATCATAGCACAGGATAGGGTCCCATTTGCCCATCCTGGCTCCCGTAAGGAGCATAGGAGTTGTTCCAGGAACATATGCATGGCTGCCTGCCAATGGGCCGGGGATAAAGATGGGTAGCCACAGCTGAGGTAAGAGCTGAAATTGACCAAAATTAACTGTAATTTACTCTCCAAATCTTCCTCTGGGAGTTGCAAGTCCTCAATGGCTTCTAGAATTCTAAAGTAATTGCATCAAACAGATCTTGCCACAGTATGATTGTTGTCTAGGTTGGGAGACAAGATTCCTGGTCCTTTCTGCTCTGCTTTCTTCTCAGAATTTGCTCCTATAATAGTCTTATAAGTGGTTTCCATATCTTTTGTTTTCCCCCAAAGTTGTTTCCTACATAGCTGTGAAAATGACCTTTTAAAAATGCAAGTTGATTTTTATCTCCTTATTTAAAAGTTTTCAATGGCATTTTATCATTTTTAGTGTACACCGTTATATTTATGGTGCCCTTTCTGGTCTTCATAGTTTGTCTCTTGACTACTCTCATTGCTGTATGTCATGCTTCCTGTGTTGGTATGTATTCACACTGCTATGAAGAACTACCTGAAACTGGGTAATTTATAAAGAAAAGAGGTTTCATGGACTCACAGTTTCACGTGGCTTGGGAGACCTCAGGAAACTTACAATCATGGCAGAAGGCAAAGGGGAAGCAAGGCATCTCTTACATGGTGGCAGGAGAGACAGAACAAAAGAGGAAGCGCTAAACTTTTAAACCATCAGATCTTATGAGAACTCACTCACTATCATGAGAACAGCATGAGAAAAATCTGCCCTCATGATCCAATCTCCTCCCACAAGGTTTCTCCCCTGACACATGGGGATTACAATTCTGGTTGCGAATTGGGTGGGGACACAGAGCCAAACCATATCATTCCACCCCTGGACCTCCCAAATCTCATGTCCTTCTCACATTTCAAAATACAATCATGCCTTCTTAACAGTCCCCCAAAGTCTTATGCCAACATTAACCTGGAAGTCCAAGTCCAAAGTCTCATCTGAGACAAGGAAGTCCCTTCTGCCTATGAGCTTGTAAAATCAAAAGCAAGTTAGTTACTTCCAATATACAATGGGGGTACAGGCATTTGGTAAATGCTGCCATTCAAAATGGGGGAAATTGGCCAAAACAATGGGACTGCAGTCCCCATGCAAGTCTGAAATGTAACAGGACAGTCATTAAATACTAAGAGCTCCAAAATAATCTCCTTTGACTCCATGTCTCACATCCAGGGCATGCTGATGCAAGATGTGGGCTCCCAAGGCCTTGAGCAGCTCTGTCCTTGTGGCTGTGCAGGGTACACCCGCTGCAGCTACTTTCCCAGGCTGCCATTGAGTGCCTGTGGCTTTTCCAGGTACACGGTATGAGATTTTCTGGGGTCTAGAGGATGGTGCCTCTCTTCTCACACCTCCAGTAGGCAGTGCCCCAGTGAGCATTCCGTGTGGGGGCTCCAACCCCACATTTCCCCTCTGTAGTGCCCTAGAAGAGGTTCTCCATGAGGGCTCTTCCCCGGCAGCAGACTTCTGCCTGGACATCCAGGTGTTTCCATACATTCTCTGAAATCTAGGCAGAGGTTTCCAAACCTCAGTTCTTATTTTCTGCACAACTACAGGCATAATACCATGTGGAAGCCACCAAGGTTCGGAGCTTACACCCTGTGAAGCAACAGCTCAAGCTGTACCTTCGCCCCCTTTAGCCACGGCTGGAGCTGCAGCAGCTGGGGTGCAGGGCTCCATGTCCCAAGGTTGCACAGAGCAGCAGGGCCCTGGTCCTGGGCTACGAAACCATTTTTCCTTCCTAGGCCTCCCGGGCCTGTAATGGCAGGGAGTGTGGTGAACATCTCTGAAATGCCCTGGAGGCATAACATTTGGCTTCTTTTTACTCATGCAAATTTCTGCAGCCCACTTGAATTTCTCTTTGGAAAATTGGTTTTTCTTTTCTACCTCATGGTCAGGCTGCAAATTTTTCAAACTTTTACACTCTACTTCCCTTTTAAACATAAGTTCCAATTTTAGACCGTGTCTTTATGACTGGATATGACTGTACACTTTCAGAAAAAGCCAGGTTACATTTTGAATGCTTTGCTGCTTAGAAATTTCTTCTGCCAGATACCCTAAATCATCTCTCTCAAGTTCAAAATTCCACAGATCTCTAGGGCAGAGGCAACATGCTGCCAGTCTCTCTGTTAAAGCGCAGCAAGAGTGACCTTTGCTCTAGTTCTCAGTAAGTTCCTCTTCTCCCTCTGAGACATCCTCAGCCTGGATTTCATTGTCCATATCACTATCAGTGATCAATGGTTTTGGTCAGAACCATTCAACAGGTCTCCAGGAAGTTCCAAACTTTCCGACATCCCCCTGTCTTCTTCTGAGCCCTCCAAACTGTCCTCTGCCTGCTACCCGGTTCCAAGTTTGCTTCCACATTTTCAGGTATCTTTATAGAAATACACCATGTCTCTCGGTACCAATTTTCTGTATTAGTCCATTTTCACACTGCTGTAAAGAACTAGCTGAGACTGGGTAATTTATAAAGGAAGAGGTTTAATTGATTTACAGGTTTACATGGTTGGGGAGCCTTCAGGTAACTTAAAATCACGGTAGAAGGCAGAGGGAAAGCAAGGCATGTCTTATATGGTGGCAGGAGAGAGAGCAAGAGAGAGGGGCAAAGGAGGAAGTGCCAAACTTTTAAACCATTAGATCTTGTGAGAACTCACTTGCTATCATGAGAACAGCATGGGGAAAATCTGCCCCTATGATCCAATCACCTCCTAGCAGGTCCCTCCCCTGACACATGGGGATTACAATTCAAGATGAGATTTGGCTGGGGACACAGAGCCAAACCATATAACTTCCCTTAGACAGTTAACTCTCATTTGTCCTTCTGATCTTTAATCATATGTAGTTCTCAATTAAGTCTATTTGGATATACAAACCACCTCCCCCTATCTTTATACTTTCTTAGAGCACTGTATATCTGTTTTACATATTCTACATTATTTTTATACTCAGTTTCTTTTATTTTAAAATAAATTTTGTTGGCCGGGCGCGGTGGCTCACGCCTGTAATCCCAGCACTTTGGGAGGCCGAGACGGGCGGATCACAAGGTCAGGAGATCGAGACCATCCTGGCTAACACGGTGAAACCCCGTCTCTACTAAAAGTACAAAAAACTAGCCGGGCGAGGTGGCGGGCGCCTGTAGTCCCAGCTACTCAGGAGGCTGAGGCAGGAGAATGGCTTAAACCCAGGAGGCGGAGCCTGTAGTGAGCCGAGTTCGTGCCACTGCACTCCAGCCTGGGCGACAGAGCAAAGACTCCGTCTCAAAAAAATAAAAAAATAAAAAAATAAAAAAATAAATTTTGTTGCATATATTTAAGGTATATGATATGATGTTATAAGCTATGGTGTAAAATGGTCACTGTAGTGGAACAAATATAGCATCCATCGTCTCACGGTCAGTCATGTTGCCCCCAGTGGCAAGAGCACCTGTAATTATGCATTTAGCAAAATCCTGAATACAGTACACTATTAACTATAGTCCTCATGCTCAATATTTCATTTATTTGTGTAGGCTGGGTGCAGTGTCTTATGCCTGTAACCCCAGCACTTGGGAGCCCAAGGCAGGTGGACTGCTTGAGCCCAGGAATTTGAAACCATCCTGGGCAACATGGTAAAACCTCATCTCTATCAAAAACAAAATAAAAAAATGAGCTGGGTGCGGTGGCACACACCTGTAGTCCCAACTGCTCTAGAGTCTGAAATGGGAGGATCAATTGAGCCTGGGAACAGAGTGAGACTCTATGTCAAAATACGTACACACATACATACATACATAAAATAAATCTCTATAATTCTTTAGTCAAAACATGGATCATATCTGTGTTTTTTAGTCGAAACATGGAGCATATCAGTAGTTATATATACCACACATACCTACTGGTATATGTGGATGGTTACGGGATAGCAGAAGGATGTTACTCAGTTGGTACATCATTTAGCATAACACATTAAGATTTGGTTTTTGTGTGAAATAATATGTAGCTTTAAAAAATTCTTAGTCATAAGGATATACCAATTTAGAGATATAGTTTTGTCACAAGTATACAGATTATAATTCTACAAACTAATTCCAAGGAGATTTAAAAAATTTTTTAAATTCTATTTATTTTATTTTTAAGCTTTTATTTTAAGTTCAGGGGTACAAGTGCAGGTTTGTTACATAGGTAAACTTGTGTCATGGGGGGTTGTGGTACAGATTGTTTTATCACCAAGGTATTAAGCCTAGTACCCATTAGTTATTTTTTCTGATTCTCTTCCTCCTGCCACCCTCCACCCTCCAAAAGGCCTCAGTGCCTGTTGTTCCCCTCTATGTGTCCATGTGGTCTCATCATTTAGCTTCCACTTATAAGTGAGAATATGTGGTATTTGGTTTTCTTTTCCTGCATTAGTTTACGAAGGATAATGGCCTCCAGCTCCATCCATATTCCTGCAGAAGATATTACCTCATTCTTTTTTTGTAGCTGCCTAGTATTCCATGGTATATATGTACACATTTTCTTTATCCAGTCCATCACTGATGGGCAGTTATGTTGATTCTGTGTCTTTTCTACTGTGAATAGTGCTGCAGTGAACATGTGTGTGCATGTATCTTTATAATAGAATGATTTATATTCCTCTGGGTATGTACCCAGTAATGGAATTGATGGGTTGAACGCTATTTCTGTCTTTAGTTCTTTGAGGAATCGTGACAGTCTTCCACAATGGCTGAGCTAATTTACACTTCCACAAACAGTATATAAGTGTTTTTTCTCCACAACCTTGCCAACTTCTGTTATTTTTTGACTTTTTAATAATAACCATTTGGACTGGTGTTACATGGTATCTCATTGTGATTTTGATTTGCATTTTTCTAATGATCAGTGATGTTGAGCTTTCTTTCATTTGATTGTTGGCTGCACGTATGTCTGTTTTGAAAAGGGTCTGTTCATGTCCTTTGCTTGTTTCTTAATGGGGTTGTTGTTTTTTTCCCTGTAAACTCGTTAAATTTCCTTATAGATGCTGGATATTAGACCTTTGTGGGATGCATAATTTGCAGTATTTTCTCCCATTCTGTAGGGTGTCTGTTTACTCTGTTGATAGTTTCTTTTGATGTGCAGAAGCTCTTAAGTGTAATTAGATCCCATTTGTCAATGTTTGATTTTGTTGCAGTTGCAACAAAATATATGTTGAACTAGATGTCTCTGACTCTAATTCACCCTCATGTAATTCATTCTCATTTCCCTTTCTGATTTCTAAGTCCCACTCCAACATTGAGCAATTTGGCTTCTACCTTCTACCATCTGTTTACGTATTTGTTTAATCCTAGTAATATTTACCGCTTTTCAGAATTTTTTACCTGTGCCCCGTGAGAAACAACTGTATCAACTAGTGTACAATGTTTCTATACAGGTTTTTGTTTTTGTTGTTTTTTTTTTTGTCTTTAGTCGTACAGTTTTTAGCTAAAATACTTTATACAAAGTTTCTTGGACCAATTTATAAACCCATTATTTTGCAGAATTATAAAATTTGCCCCTTCATTCCCTATACCCACTTATGAGGTTATTACATTTTGTAATACAATTGGATTTGTTTGTCACAGTCTGCATTCTATCCTGTGTTCCCCTAAACCACTGGTAGATTTTTTTAAATTTACATATATTGAGAGTCATTCTTTGTCTCTTGTCAAAGGTCTGTGGGTATTGTCAAAGTTCTGTGGGTTTTGACAAATATATAGTGTTGCAGATCCACTACAACAGTGGATGTATATGTATATTAGTTCACCACCTACAGTGGTGATGTATATTAGTTCACCACCCTTAAAATTCTTCCACTAGCAAATACTTCCTTCTCCCCAGACCCCTCAAAATCACTGATCTGTTTTCTCTATCAGTTGGTCTTTCCCAGAATGTCATATGAATGGAATAATACAGTGTGTAACCTTTTTAATTTGGCTTCTTTGACTTAACAAAATGCATTTTAAGATTCATTCAAGTTATGTGAATTAATAGTTTGTTTCTTTTAATTACTAAACACTATTCCTTTATAATTATGTACCACAGTTTGTTTATCCATTCACCTACTGAAGGACATCTTTGTTGCCAAGTTTATCAATAAAGCTGCTAGAAGCATTTGTGCTCAGGGTTTTGTGTGAACCTGAGTTTTCAGTTGGCCCAATACCTAGAACATGGTTGTGGAAGTCTCTGTTGTAAGAAATTTCAAAACTGTCTTTCCAAGTGGCCGTACTATTTTGCATTCCCACCAATGTTGAAGGAGTACTCTGTAACTCTGCCGCCTCATTAGCGTTTCTTGCTGTTAATTTTTTGGATTTAGCTTTCTAATAGGTGTGTAGTGGTACCACATTATTTTTAGTTTGCATTTCCATAATGACAAGTAGATGCTGAACTTCTTTTCATATGCTTGTTTGCTATTCTTATATCTTCTTTGATGAAGTATCTTTTCAGATCCTTTGCCCATTTTAAAAATGTTGATTTTTTTCTTACTGTTGAATTTTAGGAATTCTTTATATATTTGGACTTCCTTTATCAGATATATGATTTGCAAATATTTTTTCCTAGTCTGCAGCTTGTCTTTTTATTCTCTTTGTAGTACCTTTCCCAGAAGAAAGAGTTTAATTCTGATAAGGTCCAATTTATCATTTTTCTTTCATGTGTCTTGGTTCTGGTGTTTTATGTTAAAACTTTTTACCAAAGGTCAAGGAGATTTTCTTCTCTGTTCTTCTAAATGTTTCATAGTTGTATGCTTTATATTGAGGTCTATGAATCATTTGAGTTAATTTTTGTGTAACTTGTGAGGTGTGTGTCAAGGGTTTTTGTTGTTGTTGTTGTTGTTTATGGTCATTCAATTGTTCTAGCATCACTTGTTGATTGAGACTATCCTGTCTCCATTGAACTGTCATTGCCCCTTTGTGAAAAATCAGTTTACTATATTTGTATGGGTCTACTTCTGGGATCTGTCTTTTGTTCCACTGATCTATCTGTCCATTCTTTTGCCAACATCATGCTATCTTGATTCCTGCAAACTTCAAGGTATACCTTGAAGTCAGGTAATGAGAGTGTTCTGATTTTTTCCTTATTTTTCTGAATTTTGGCTATTCTAGTACCTTTAGCTTTCTGGACTATTGATTGAGATTGCCTTGAATGTATAGATCATATTGGGAACAAATGAGATCTTAACAATATGAAGTCCCAAGTCATTAACATGGAATCTCTCTCCATTCATTTAGATTCTTTTATTCTTTTCTTTCTTTCATTAGTATTACGGACTTTTCCACATACAGATCCTGCAAATATTTTGTTGGATTTATACCTAAGTGTACTTCATTTAAAAAAAATTTCAAATTCCAGTTGTCCATTGCATGTATATAGGAGAGCAGTTAACTTTGGAATGTTGACGTTGTATCGTGCAACTTTGCTAAACTCAGTTATTAGTTTCATGAGGTTTTTTGTAGATTCTTCAGGTTTGTTACATAGACAATCATGTCATCTGTGAATAAAGATAGCTTTATTTCTTCCTTTCCCATCTGTATGCCTTTTATTTCTTTTTCTTGCCTTATTGTACTAGGTAGGGCTTCCAGTACAATGTTGAAAAGAACTGTAATAGAGAACATCTTTGCCTTATCTCTGTCTTAAGGGAAAAGCATTTGCTTGCCATTAAAAGTATGTTGTTAACTTTAGTTTTTTTTGTGTTGTTTAGTTTTGGTTTTTATTTTTTGCTTTTTTTCTTTGTTAAGACAGTCTCACTCTGTTGCCCAGACTGGAGTGCAGTGGTGCAATCGTGGCTCACTGCAGCCTTAACATCCTGGGCTCAAGTGATCCTCCCATCTCATCCTCTCTCCCTCTCCCACCATGTACAAAAGTAGCTAGGACCACAGGTATGCACCACCAGGCCTGGGAAATTTTTTTTATTATTTACAGAGACAGGGGTTCTCCTTGTGCTGCCTGGACTCAAGTGGTCCTCATGACTCCACCTCCCAAAGTGTTGGGATTACAGGTGTGAGCCACTGTGCCCAGCCAGTTTTTTGTATATATCCGTTACTAGGTTAAGGAAGTTTTCTTCTGCATCTAGTTTTTTTAGAATTCTGTGATGAATGAGCATTTTTTTTTTAAGTTTTAAGTTCAGGGGTACATGTGCAGATTTGTTACATAGGTAAACTCATGTCACGGGGGTTTGTTGTACAGAATATTTTGTCACCCAGGTATTAAGCCTAGTACCCATTAATTGTTTTTCCTGACCCTCTCCTTCCTCCTAGCCTCCATCCTCCAAAAGGCTCCACTGTCTGTTGTTCTCCTCTGTGTGTTCATGTGTTCTCATCATTTAGCTCCTATTTATAAGTAAGAACATACATTATTTAGTTTTCTGTTCCTGCATTAGTTTGCCAAGGTTAATAGCCTCTAGCTCCATCCATGCCCCCACAAAGGATGTGATCTCATTCTTTTTTATGGCTGCATAGTATTTCATGGTGTATATGTACCATATTTTCTTTATCCACTTTACCGTTGATGGCCTTTTAGGTTGATTCCATGTCTTTGCTATTGCTCATGGTGCTGCAGTGAACATACGTGTGTCTGTTTGTTTGTTTGTTTGTTTTATTCTGTGTTTGGTCTTTAAATCAAATAGGATAGGTCATTTGTAATGTCAGTAGATAGGCCAGACATGGTGGCCTACACCTTTAATCCCAGCACTTTGGGAGGCAAAGCTGGGAGCATTACTTGAGGCCAGGAGTTCAGATCAACCTGGGCAACACAGTGAGATCCCATCTCTAGAAAAAATTTTTAAACTTAGCTGGGCACAGTGGCATGAACCTGCAGTCCCAGCTACTCTGGAGGCTGAGAGGCAGGAGGATCACTTGAGCCCAGGAGTTCAAGACTTCACTGAGCTATGATGATGCCGCTGCCTTCCAGCCTGGGTGGCAGAGCAAGGCCCTGTCTCAATGTAAATAAAATGTCAATAGATCTTATTTCTTACATATACTTAATTTAAATAAAATTAATCTTTATTTTTATAAATGGGAAAAGGCTAAAAGATACCTTTAGTGTTTAATATGTATAAGGTATTATTATATGAGATTAATATTTCATCATGAAATTAATGGAAAAGTAAATAAAGACAATTTATGTAATTTAAAATAATATCCTGTTTTTTTAAATCTTACATAATCATATACCACACAGAACAATGAAGAATATTTTAAAACTTTCCTTTAGGATGGGAGTGAAGTTCTGTATTACTTTTAAAGTGATTTGAGAATATAGTAAAGGTAATAATTGCATAATTTGCATTAGTTTAAGAAATATCCAACTTATGCAGTGAACTTGTTCATTGTTAGAAGATCATTTGCATAATGCCGGGAATTTCATGACAAAGTGGTATAGTATATAAAGAATATGGCTTCCAAAATTTTTAAAGAGCCATCTAATGGCAAACCCTTAGTAAAATTTAAATGTTAGTTTCTCTATATGCTGAGGGATGAAATGAATACAGAATTACCTGTGCCAGAGCCATAGAGCACTGTTCTACTCAGCTTGCTGTGATAAATTGGCCAAAGGTTAAGCCATCAGTTCATTTCCTAATGTCTACTCAACAGTGGCTCTCTTTGTGTTTCTTCACTTGTTAAAGCAATACAGCAAGTGTTATTGAGAGGTAAAACAAAGCAAGCCTAACATCAGACACGGATGGCTTTTTAAAAAGTTGGAATCGGATGTTATTGCATGTTTCAAAGAGCATATTGATAGTACATCTTTATGGAAGCCACTGCTCTAGAGTGAACTGAATTGCAAATCAACTCAGCATTATGCATCAGTGATGCTCAGGTAAATATAAATAAATATTATGTTTAGTGGACCAATTTTAGATAGTAGTGCTGTGGGCTTGGGAAATGATTTGAAAAAAATTTTTTTAAAAACCCTTTAAAACATTGCAAGACATAGGTTTATTTTCCTTAGCAAATTAATTAGAGTGGATTTTGTTTTCTATGTAAGTAAACCTTTTATTCATCAAATGTAGCTTTAAATATAATGTATAGAGGAAACCAGTTAAACATATAATGCTTTCAGAAACATGCAATATTATTTAGGACCTTTACTATAATAGTGCCAGAGTATGTCTGAGCATCCATGCAGATTAGATCTTGAACAGCTGCATGGAGTACACAGAAGTCATGATTCCTGCCTCTGCGAACTAACTTGAATAAAGTCTTTCATCTAGAGATCTCACTGTCTATTTTATGAATCCCTCATCTCATCTCTGAAGGGCTCATTCAGTTTAATACAGTTCAGTTTTGTGGTTTAGAGCTCTAGAAATCGCTATTGTAATTTATAAATCACAAAGTTAACGAATTAATTTAAAAAAATAGATAAAGTCCACTCTAAAATGATTTCTTTTACAAAGACGTAGTAACTTTGGATTCTAGTTCACATTTAACTAGTTATGAACTGTATGATTTGAAGTATTTATGCTTTTAATGTCCAATTTCTCTGTGGTGATAACAAAGCCTAACACAGAATTAAGAGAAATAAACGTGTGAAAGTGCTTAAGTTCATTTGTTCCTGCATAAATTTAGAGTGCTGTCATTCTGCCTTCTGTCCTAATCCTGCTCATGAACTGAGGCTCATGTCATATTCTATGTTCTGTGTGATGTGTTCTGTAAACACTTTAACAGTGATTAAACTGAAAAAGTCACTCTCATGTCATTTAGATGTGATTTGAGAAAATACCAGATGATCTTTTCCTCATTTGGGTACTTATGTCACATTTTGCCACTTGTTTGGCAGTAACCCATGTGTTGCCTGGCATATTATGTTCTATACTTGTTATTCTTCTCTACAGATAATGAGTCATTTTAATTCTGAGATCTTGACTTAATTGAACCCTCATAAAAATTAATGTGTAGTGCTTTCTAGGTATGGAATAAACTTCTATTATTTTTAAAAACTGCTTTGGAATACCCACACACATTTCTCTTAAAATAGTGAAGATGGTCAAATTTGACTGTAATTTTACCAAGGAATTTATTATATTAAAGCCACCTGGTCATAATCTCAGGAATCTGATAAACAGTGTTTTAAAAATTTGAGTACATGAACATTAGGAACCAGAGAAGTTTTTATTCAAACACTTCTGACACAGAGTGGCAAAAACATAAATGGAGATGGGCACTATGCATTAGAAACTGAAGGTGGCATTTATCCATGCAATCAGTGGATCTTATTGGTATCAACTAAATTCCAGGTGATCTGCTATAGTCTGGGGATATAATGATTTAAAAAAAAGACAAGATTTGTACCTGATGGAGTTTATAGTGAGTAAACAGACAAATATTTAAACCAGACAGTAACAATGTGTAAGGATTATGCATAAATATAGTTATGTGAGAGGGCCAGAGGCGAAGATACTTTGCATACAGTGATTAGAAAAGGCCTTTTAGAGAAAGATGCAAATAGTAAGACCCAAAGAATGAGAACTTGCCTAGATTGTGGTCTCTGGTTTCTCTCTGAAAGCAATCAGAATTCCTTGGAGAACTAGCTTATTGCAAGTCTGGGCCAGGAACTGTAAAACAACAATAACAGCAACAACAACAACAAAGAAGCATTCAAAGTCTATTTGAGTTCGTGATATGGGAGCCAACTTGGAGAGGCTCTGACAGACCACAGATGTGACAATTTGAGCATCAGAAGAAAGCAACTGTAATTAATTGGAATGCCTCCATTATTTAAAATACATGAGTTTATAATGTTACTTTAAAAATTCGTTGTTCATCTTTGGACCCAAATATTGGACAATCAAATATTTATCCTGTCTTTCCTCCAAGAACTTTATCTCAGTATAACCAAATAGTTCATGAGGGATAATTCTTTATAGAATTATAGCTAATAAATGTAGAAAGAATAAGCTTATTATACTTTAATGAAATGAAAATAAGTACTTAGGCAATGACACTTTTCACATTTTCCTATATATACTTGTGATTGTTTATGTTAGGAAATTTAAGTATCAAATTCAAAGGGAGGGGTAAGAATTTAGCAAGTAGGAATAGGAGTGGTTAGAAGATATTTTCATGCAATGGGAACAGTATGAACAAGGTGCAGAGGTGAAAAACTACCATACATATTCAGAGAAGACATAGTATTTGGAGTTCCCAAAGTACAAGATATGTTAAGTGGAACTATTACGGATATGTAGTTGCATACAAGTTCTCAGAATACACAATACTTAGAAATAGTGAAACCAAATTGTTGCCAAGTTCAGGAGGAACTTGAGATTCAAGCTAATTTGACAACAGACCTTAATAGAAAGGTACCATGTAGAGTGTAGTGTTGATTTTACTTGAGTAATTTTTGCCTAGAGCAGGCAGTTGATTAATAAATGTGATTGTTCTTCATTTCAGCATTGTGTTCTTTTTAGTTACGTGTATAGAAATAAGTATCTCAATGTTAATGATTTCTATAACCATTACATTAGGCCCTGTTACAGTGTTAGGGGACCACATATATTCCTATCCAAAAGTAATGCATTGGCCAGGTTTGGTGACTCACACTTGTAATCCCAGCACTTTGGGAGGACAAGGCAGGTGGCTTGCTTGAGTCCAGGAATTGAGCCATGGGCAACATGGCGAAATACTGTCTCTACTACAAATACAAAAAATTAGCCGGGCTCAGTGGCACATGCCTGTAGTCCCAGCTACTTGGGAGGCTGAGGTGGAAGGATTATTTGAGCCCAGGAAGTTGAGGCTGCATTGAGCCATGATCGCGCCACTGCACTCTAGCCTGGGCATTGGAATGAGGCCTGTCTCAAACAAACAAAAACAAACAAGCAAAAAACCAAACATAATACATTGTATCATTGGAATGAGCAGTTTAAAATCAGTTCTTAACAAAATGGTCTTCTCAATTCAAATCCCTGTACCTCTCCCTGACACCTATTTTAGATAAACATTCTGTTTTATCCAGATTTGTGTTGTGTAGATAATAATAAGTGGGCAAATTTCTTTGTAAAACAATTTTTTTTGTTGTTTGAAGTGACTTGTGTCATGGTATCGTTTAAAAAGAAAAGACCCTTAAAATCTGTCTTGAGAATTAATAGTATGGAACAGCACCAAAATTTGTTTATTAATTTTACATACCAGTATATATCTGTCTACTTCAAATGGAATTTGTTTTTCTCTTTCCTGGTATATAAGAGTTTGGCTGCTGAGATTTAGAAAGCTATGTGATCAGAGTTCTGTGAAGATGGACAGCTGTGTTCCCTGTGACATGCCAAAGGTGGTTTGTTTTTATGGCTAGTCAGATAGTTAAAAGTGAAAGGCATATCAATGAAGTTTCAACTTTCTCATCCTTATACTCACCCTTTTCCTAAAAGTGGAGACAAGAGAGGACTGGACAATAATGAAAGAAGGTTGTAGTGTTCTACCATTTATCATTGGTTTTTTTGTTTGTTTGTTTGGTTGGTTGGTTGGTTTGTTAATTGGGTTTTCTTTTTGGAGACAGAGCCTCGCTCTATCACCCAGGCTGGAGTGCTGCGGCACATTCTTGGCTCACTGCAGCCTCCGCCCCTGGATTCAAGTGTTTCTCCTGCCTCAGCCCCCCAAGTAGCTGGGACTACAGGCGCATGCTACCACACCCAGCTAATTTTTGTATTTTTGGTAGAGATAGATATTCACCATGTTGGCCAAGCTGGTCTCAAACTCTTGACCTCAAGTAATCTGTCTGCCTTGGCCTCCGAAAGTGCTGGAATTATAGGTATGAGCCACCACGTGCAGCCTGTCATTGTTTTTTTTTCACTTCTGAATTAAATTTACATTTGGAAAAATGAGATTTCTAAGTCATGTATTTTAAGGAAAAGAGCTTCCTTTACGGCATAATACTTATTTTAGAAAAAATACGTATTTTTTAACAGGGTATCCAGAAGTTGGCTAGTCAATACCTGAAGAGAGATTGGCCTGGAGTAAAAGCTGATGATCGGAATGATTACAGGTAACTTAGTAGTTTTTGCCTATTTTCTTTAGAAATGGTTTTACTTAAAGCTGTGTCACATATAGATAATGTAACACTTTAGTTTTTAAAAGAATCACTTCTTTCCTCTGTCTGCTATGTTTTTGGATATAATTTCAAAATTATCAAAATTTTAATGTTTTATAACATTAAACAATCTATATAAAATAGATTGTAATCTATATAAAATAGATCATTTTCATGTCTTTATATATAAGCCAAGATTATATTTTATATAATTAATTATACCCCCAATTGAAACTTAAAGAAGGCAGGTGACAATGGAACACAAATTGCTGAGTGACCTATGATGGAACACATTATTGTGATGGTGATGAAACAAGATTGTGTATGTTCTGCCATCTTCATTGATACTTCTGAAATAAATTCTAAATACGGAAAGATGGGGTTTTTGTGAGACTTGGGGGGAAAACTTTCTAAGTAATGTAAGGAAAAGAGCTTCTTTTTAGCACAATACTTAATTTAGAAATATATATGTGTGTTTGTATATTTGAATATAAACAAAAGATTTAGATGTGGCCAGTTAAAATACCACATATGAATACGAAGTGTAATGAAGGTGGATGAGAATGGCATACAGATAATGTCCTTAGTGACCTACCGATATCTTAAAAGTATAAGTTTGTTTAGAATTTGGTTTCTTTGGCCAGGCGCAGTGGCTCACGCCTGTAATCCCAGCACTTTGGGAGGCCAAGGCAGGCGGATCACCTGAGATCAGGAGTTCGAGACCAGCCTGGCCAACATGGAGAAACCCTGTCTTGACTAAAGTAGAAAAATTAGCCAGGTGTGGTGGCAAGCGCCTGTAATCCCAGCTACTCGGGAGACTGAGGCAGGATGATTGCTTAAACCTAGGAGGCAGAGGTTGCAGTGAGCCGAGATTGCGCCACTGCACTCCAGTCTGGGCGACAGAGTGAGACTCTGGCTCAAAAAAAAAAAAAAAAAAAAAAAAAAAAGATTTTGATTTCTTTTTTGAGGTCAGTTTGGAAGTATTTATTGTCTTTTATGCTCAGGAGTTGTCCTTTGTGTTGAAGGACCCAGAAGTCAGTGACCTCAGAGCTTGCAGTCTGGTTATGATTATGATCAAATACCATTGAAACAATAGCAGAGAATCCAGGGTAGTTAAGAACTTAGTATTGAAGTGTATGGTTTAGAGTCTGAATACGAAATTGAGCTGTTGAATTGTCAGTGATGATTGACATCAGATAATTTCTTAAGAATGTGGCAGTTTCTTTTGCTGTGCAGAAGCTCTTTAGTTTAATGAGATCCCATTTGTCAATTTTGGCTTTTGCTGCCGTTGCTTTTGGTGTTTTAGACATGAAGTCTTTGCCCATGCCTATGTCCTGAATGGTACTACCTAGGTTTTCCTCTAGGATTTTTATGGTATTAGGTCTAACATTTAAGTCTCTAATCCATCTTGAATTAATTTTCGTATAAGGAGTAAGGAAAGGATCCAGTTTCAGCTTTCTACTTATGGCTAGCCAATTTTCCCAGCACCATTTATTAAATAGGGAATCCTTTCCCCATTTCTTGTTTCTCTCAGGTTTGTCAAAGATCAGATGGCTGTAGATGTGTGGTATTATTTCTGAGGACTCTGTTCTGTTCCATTGGTCTATATCTCTGTTTTGGTACCAGTACCATGCTGTTTTGGTTACTGTAGCCTTGTAGTATAGTTTGAAGTCAGGTAGCGTGATGCCTCCAGCTTTGTTCTTTTGACTTAGGATTGTCTTGGAGATGCGGGCTCTTTTTTGGTTCCATATGAACTTTAAAGCAGTTTTTTCCAATTCTGTGAAGAAGCTCATTGGTAGCTTGATGGGGATGGCATTGAATCTATAAATTACCTTGGGCAGTATGGCCATTTTCACGATATTGATTCTTCCTATCCATGAGCATGGTATGTTCTTCCATTTGTTTGTGTCCTCTTTTATTTCACTGAGCAGTGGTTTGTAGTTCTTCTGCACAGCAAAAGAAACTACCATCAGAGTGAGCAGGCAACCTACAGAATGGGAGAAAATTTTTGCAATCTACTCATCTGACAAAGGGCTAATATCCAGAACCTACAAAGAACTCAAACAAATTTACAAGAAAAAAACAAACAACCCCATCCAAAAGTGGGCAAAGGATATGAACAGACATTTCTCAAAAGAAGACATTCATACAGCCAACAGACACATGAAAAAATGCTCATCATCACTGGCCATCAGAGAAATGCAAATCAAAACCACAATGAGATACCATCTCACACCAGTTAGAATGGCGATCATTCAAAAGTCAGGAAACAACAGGTGCTGGAGAGGATGTGGAGAAATAGGAACACTTTTACACTGTTGGTGGGAGTGTAAACTAGTTCAACCATTATGGAAAACAGTATGGCGATTCCTCAAGGATCTAGAACTAGATGTACCATATGACCCAGCCATCCCATTACTGGGTATATACCCAAAGGATTATAAATTATGCTGCTATAAAGACACATGCACACGTATGTTTATTGCAGCACTATTCACAATAGCAAAGACTTGGAATCAACCCAAATGTCCATCAGTGACAGATTGGATTAAGAAAATGTGGCACATATACACCATGGAATACTATGCAGCCATAAAAAAGGATGAGTTTGTGTCCTTTGTAGGGACATGGATGCAGCTGGAAACCATCATTCTCAGCAAACTATCACAAGAACAGAAAACCAAACACCGCATGTTCTCAATCATAGGCGGGAACTGAACAATGAGATCACTTGGACTCGGGAAGGGGAACATCACACACCGGGGCCTATCATGGGGAGGGGGGAGGGGGGAGGGATTGCATTGGGAGTTATACCTGATGTAAATGACGAGTTGATGGGTGCAGCACACCAACATGGCACAAGTATACATATGTAGCAAACCTGCACGTTGTGCACATGTACCCTACAACTTGAAGTTTAATAATAATAAATTTAAAAAAAAAAAAAAAAAAAAAAAGAATGTGGCAATGGAGCTAGAAAACTGAAGGATATATGATAAGAAACCCTAATAGTTCTTCACAGTTGCCTACCAATAATCATGGAAGGTGCTGTGAGGGCTATAAATAATAGAACAGTATGATTGCAATATTAAAGCAAAACAGGAAATAAAAATATTAATAGATTTTCTTCATGCCTGTAATCCTAGCACTTTGGGAGGCCGAAGTGGAAGAATCACTTGAGGCTAGTAGTTCAAGACTAGCCTGGGCAGTATAATGAGACTCCATCTCTACAAAAAAATACAAACATTAGCTGGGTGTGGTGGTATGTGCCTGTAGTCCCAGCTACTCAGGAGGCTAAGGCAGGAGGATTGCTTGAGCCCAGAAGTTCAAGGCTGCAGTGAGCTATGAATGCACTAGTCCCCTCCAGCCTGGGTGACAGAGTGAGACTCTGTCTCTCAAAAAAAAAACCAAAACAAAACAAACAAACAAACAAAAGACAAACACAAATTTTCCTAAGGATTTTCTGTATCTGCAAAATTCAGCTAAGGAGGAAGAGAGGAGAGATGAAATTCTAGGCAAGAGAGACAAGTAGAACAAAACCTCGAGGTGACAGTGAGCATGGGATGTTCTGTGTTGCTGGTATAAGGAAATTATCCTAAGAAGAAGATTGCTTGCAGTAAAGAAGGATCCAGCTTATAGATAGCTAGGCTGGGCATGGTGGCTCATGCCTGCAATCCCAGTGCTTTGGGAGGCTGAAATGGGAGGATTGCTTGAGGCCAGGAGTTATATTCCAAGTTCGTTTAAAATTCAGAATTCAGGTTACCAAAGAAATAAGGATTAAAAAGCTGTGCTCCTAGGCTAGCTTATAAACTCTAATTTAAAGAAGTATTGCAAGCCAACATATACCAAATATTTAATATGTGACAGGCACTGTGCTAGGAACTCATCTCCCATGATTATCAGAACAGCTCTGTGAGGTAGATATAATTATATAATTATTCTCGTTTTATACACAAGGAAACCAGGTGTCAGGTTATATTTCTTACTCAAGGTCAGATAGCTATTTAAAGACACATTCATTATTTCTTTCATATTCATAGGCTACATATGAAATACCTACTACATGTCAGCAGTTAAAGTAGACCTTAGGATTACAGAGACTAGAAGATATGCTGTCTATCCTTTGTAAGCATACAGGAGATAGCCACTATAAACAGTTGCAGAATTGGGTAATAGGAGAGGGACACTGGAGCCATAGAAGAAAACCTAGGCTTGTAGAGCCAGGTCTTAAAGAATGTGCAGGAGTTTTCCAGGCAGAAGGTTTGGTAAAAGGAATTCTAAGTGAAAATAACCCCTTCAAGGCATGGAGCATGAGAAAATGTGACTGTTAGGTAACAGTTCAGTAGGGTTGCTGTGAAGTATGTGCGTTAGAGGTTAACTGGAGTGGTGGAGATGAAGGATACATCATAGGTAGGCATCATAAAAGGACTTTACATATCACAGTATAGAGTTGGCTTTTTTATTCAGAACGTAATGGAGGTGTTGAAGTGTTTCCATGAGAGGAATTACATTATCATCTTTACTTTAGTGATAGTATAAAGGTGGATCAGAGGGTTGTGAGGAAGAATTCAGAAAGGATAGAATGGCAGGAATTTAATTCCTCATCATCTCATATTTGAACCAAGGAAATTGTAGCAGAAATCAAGTAGTAGGGAAGATTTCAGAGGTGTTTAGAAGACTGAAGCCAGAGGACTTGCAAGTGATTTGGCAGTTTTGTTTTTTGTGTTTGTCAAATTTGTTCTGAGACAGTCTACATATATAAACAGTTTTCTTCATATTTAAAATAGCTCTTGCAACATAGAAGGCACTTGATAAATATTTACTGACTAAATGAATGAAGCAGGAGGAGAGAGATGAAGAATTATACAGTGACTCCCAGGTGTTTTCATTTAGGCAACTGAGAGAATGGTGGTGCTATTGTGGAAGAAGACAATAGAAAGATCAGGATTGAGACTGAGAACTACAATTGCCAATGTTTTTGTTTATTTGGAGCTTATTTTAGTTTTAGTCATTTAAAATTTTCCATTTAACTTTTTTGTATTTATATTTGCATTGGTAGTTTTAAAATTCTTTTCCAAGTAATACGTGTTTTTTATCAAGTAGATAAACAGTACAAGAGTATAAAGAATATAATTTCCCAAACACCTTCCATTCACATTTCTACTCCCCTAGGGTAATTGCTATTACAAGTGTGTGGTCTTTTCTTTTACATTTTTTTCTGTGTGATTCACACATGGACTTATATAGTTTTGTTATTTCTAACAGAACTGCAATTATTATATGCATGCACTGTGTAACACCCCTGCTCCCCCCCACACACACTAAGGAGTCTATTTTAGAAATCCCTTCATGTCAGTATGTTCTGGTCCCTCATTCTTTTTAATGCCTGCTTTAGTGCCATAGTATTGATGAACTATACTTTTGTTATCCATGTCCCTATTTGTAGTTATTTAGTTTATTAGTGTTTCAAATAATGCTGCAGTGAATAAGTTCTGTATGAACATAAGTATATTTTTGTACACTGAAAGTTTATCTGTAGGGTAAATTCTTAGAGGGGGTAATGCTGGATCAAAGGGTTTATACATTTAAAATGTTGATATTGGAGGGAGGGGCTTCAAGGTAGCTGACAATTCTGCCAATGGCCTAGGGATCAGCCTGCCCCTGCCTACCATGGCTGGCACCTGCACACACTGTTAAGAGCCTGAGGACAAGCCAGCCCAGCCTGGCTTCATATCCCTACTCCATGCCAGAGCACACAGACTAGGGTCCAAGAGATTGCCCAGCACATTCTACCACCATTGGCACCTGAATACTCTTCTAGGGGGCCTGAGGTTGGTTCTACCCACCCCTGCCACTACAATCACAACTGACACCTACCTGCACATACCACCTGCAGGCTTGGAGACTGAGCCGCCCACTCCATCACAGCCACCACCAACACCAGCATACACTGCTCAAGACCCAGAAGGTGATCCCACCACTGCCACTGCTTGTTTTATGCCAGCTGCCCAGAGGCCCAAGAATCCGCCTTCCCACCCAGCTCACTGCTGCAACTTCCAGCATCTGAGTAAGCCACCTGGAGGCCGAGAATTGGCCCACCTGGACTATTGGTGCCAACTCACCACTGTCTCTACTGGGGCTCCAAGATTGGCCTACCTGGTGTCCCAACCCTCAGCAAAACTTTACCACAGGCCTCACTAATAACTGCACCTGAAACCACCGAAGAAATTACAAACACCACTGACACTATTTATAGCCAAAGAAATCATACAGATATTGTACCACTGTAAGCACCCAGAATCAAGGCCAAAGGGCCCTATCCAAGCAACACCATAGATCTATCTTCAGGAAAACTTTCCCTACATAAGCAAATTTTAAAAATTGGAAGAAGTGACTATTACATCAGATGTGCAGTTATCAATGTAGGAAACATGAAAAAGCAAGGAAATATAACTCCAAAGGAATGAAATAATTCTCTAGTAACAGATCCCAATCAAAAACAAATCTACAAAATCCTGGAAAAAGAATTCAAAATTTTGATATTAAAGAAACTCAATGAGATATAAGAAAATTCTGAAAAACAGTACAGAGAAATCAGAAAAACAATTCAGGATATGAATGAGAAATTTACCAAAGAGATGGATATAAAAAAGAACCAAACAGAAATTCTATAGTGGAAGAATTCATTGAATGAAATACAAAATACATTTGAAAGCTTCAACAGTAGACTAGATCAAGCAAAAGAGAGGACCTCAAAACTTGAAGACAGGTCCTATGAAATAACCCAAGCAGACAAAAAGAAGAAAAATAAGAAAGAATTAACAAAGCCTTTGTGTTATATGGGACAACATAAAGTGACCAAATACACACATTATTGGTTTCCCAGATGGTAAAGAGGGAAGGGAAGGGTTAGAAAATCCATTTGATGAAATAATAGACAAAAACTTCCCAAGTCTGACAAGAGATTTAGACATCCAGATACTGGAGGCTCTGAGACCCCCCAAGCAAATGAAATGCAAAAAGGCATTATCCATGGTACATTATAGTCAAACTATGTAACATCAAAGACAAAGAGAGAATTCAAAAAACAGCAAGAAAAAAGCATGCAGTCACCTGTCAAGGAACTGCTGTAAGACTAATAGCAGATTTCTCAGCAGAAACCTTTACAGGCCAAGAGAGAATGGGGTGATATATTCAAAGTGCTGAAAGAAAAAAAAAAAAACAAACCTGCCAACCAAGGATACTGTGTTCAGCAAAGTTATCCTTTATAAATGAAGGAGAAGTAAATTCTTTCCCAGACAAGCAAAAGGTTAGGGAATTCATCACTACTAGACTGGCCCTAAAATATTAATATTGGAAGTTGTTCTCCATAAACTGTATAAATATATTTAATTTTTTCTAGTATGACTTTGTTTTTTGAGATAGTTTTCACTCCATCACCCAGGCTGGAGTGTGGTGGCATGATCTTGGTTCACTGCAACCTCCACCCACCTGCCGGGTTCAAGTGATTCTCATGCCTCAGCCTCCTGAGCAACTGGGATTACAGGTGCACATCACCACACTGAGCTAATTTTTGTCTTTTTAGTAGAGATGGAGTTTTGCTATATTGGCCAGGCTGATCTCGAACTCCTGACCTCAAGTGATCAGCCCACCTCAGCCTCCCAGACTGCTGGGATTACAGGCATAAGCCACCACACCCAGCCTGTAGTATGATTTTAAATTGTCCCTTTGTTTTTATTTTTTACCAACAGTGCGTGTAATCAGTCTTTTAAATTGTTTTCCTATCTGATGATACATGCAGCATTTAATGTCATTAAACAGCCTCAATTTGCATTAGACTTTTGTAACACCACTTTCTCTTGGACTTTTTTTTTTTTTTAATTTGAGGACAGGTTTTCATTCCTTTCTATGTAAATGTGTCTCAAAAGTCTCTCAACTCTCTAATGACTCTTTTAAGTAAGCTTATTTATATTCCTACCTTTAAATCTTGTCTAGGAACTGGTAATAATAATATATTTTTATTAACTTTTCAACTTTGGAAACAAAAAACTGCCTCTAATTTTACCTTCTTTGTAGATCTCCTCATATCTGGAATGTTAAGTAGCTGCTTGTTTGCATGTGATCTCTCTCTTTCACAATTCCATCTGCTATAATGACACAAACTATATCTTTATGTCTTTGTAAAATAGACCTACTGTCACTCCCCTGTGTGAAAATCTTCTATTGTTTCTCCTTGCCAATGGGATAAATTTAAATTTCTTTTTATGATATTCAAAACCATGAAGAAAGCTGGCACCAAATTATCTCTCTACTTATCTCTGGCCATTTATCCTTTCATCCTTGGTTTTCTAACCCTTGGGCACCTCAGTTTGTAGTTGTATTTCAGTTCTTATCAACACCTCAACTGGACTAAAAGCAGTCTTTTTCCCTGCCTTTATTTCTGTTACCCAGAAGTATTCTCCCTTTCTACTACCAATAACAACTGTATATAAACATTTATTAAAACACTATTCTTCTTGTTATTAGTTGCTATATAAATTATTCTTAGGTTATGAACTTAATCACATTTTCTTTTCTTTGTTTTGAGACAGTCTCGCGGTCGCCCAGGCTGGAGTGCAGTGGTGCAGTCTTGGCCCACTGCAACGTCTGCCTCCCGGGCTCAAGCAATTCTTGCGCCTCAGCCTCCTGAGTAGCTGGGATTGCAGGTGTGCACCACCATGCCCTGCTAATTTTTGTATTTTTAGTAGAGACGGGGTTTTACCATGTTGGCCAGGCTGGTAGCAAACTCCTGGCCTCAAGTGATCTGCCTGCCTCAGCCTCTCCAAGTGCTGGAATTACAGGCTTGAGGCACTGCACCCAGCCATTAATCACATTTTCCTGAGTTGTCTTGAGATGTGATGCTAGTAGAAAGATGTATTTCTAAGCCTAGGGAAGACCTGTGGTTTTGTTTGTTATATCTTAAACACTTTTTACTTTGAGATAATTGTAGCTACACATGCAGTCGTCAGAAATAATAAATACCAAGAGTGCTCTTACATTCCCCACCCAGTTCACCCAGTGGTAGTATCTTGCATAACTGTAGTACATTATCACAACCAAGAAATTGATACTGATACAGTCATCCAGCCTAATTCAGAATTTGTTAGTTTTATACACATTCATTTATGTGTATATAAGTGTGTGCACATTGATTTCTGTGCAGTTTTACCACATTTGTAGCTTTGTGTGACCTCTTCCACACTTAAGATCTTGCTAAGAATTTAACAGTTAAGAATTTCTTGATTTCTTTCTTTTCTTTTTCTTTCCTTCCCCCCCGCCCTTTTCTTTCTTCTTTCTTTCAAAACAGGGTCTCACTTTTGCACCCAAGCTGGAGTGAAGTGGCTCACTGTAGCCTCAAACTCTTGGGTCCAAGTGGTCCTTCCACGTCACCTCCTGCGTAGCCACCACTACCACCATGCCTGGCTAATTTTAAAATTTTTTTGTAGAGATGAGGTTTTGTTATATTGCCCAGGCTGGTCTCAAACTCCTGGCCCGAAGTGATCCTTCTGCCTCAGCCTCTCAAAATGCTGGGATTACATATGTGAGCCACTGTGCCTAGCCTTGATTTATTTCTTAATGAGAAATTTCTTCTGGTAAAGTTTTCTAGGTTTTCCTAGACAACTTGTATGATATTCATATAAGAAATAGTTCACAGCGTGAACTTAGGTGGTATATGGATGAATGGTTTTGTATTTTACTAGTTATAACCTAATTATTATGGCAAGTATTTTTCAGTTAGAATAGTTATATAAAGTCGTAAGATATGTATATTTTAGTTTAAAAGGTTAATCATTTTAACAAAAATGATAAGTAAATAATGGTACAGAAGATAGGAGACAAAAATAGTAGAGGATATATACCAAGGACTTAGGATACATAAGTCTTGGTATAAACTATTTCAGAATGAAGAGACCCTTTTTAATGTTCAGCATTGTTACTGAGACTAAGAACAATCTTATGTCAGCAAAAGAACAGAGGTTTGGGAGTCAGACACATTTGGGTTCAAATCTAGGCTCCATCATTCCCTCCTCTCCTCCTCCAGTAAATATGTATTGAGTGCCTGCTATGCCGTACTCTGTGCCAAACATACAGCAGTAAATGAAACAAAGCTTCTGCTGCATGGAGCCTACATTCTAATGAGGGAAGACAAACAGTAAACAGGTGAATAATTAAACATATATGCCAATTGGCGATAAGAACAGTAAGCATAGTAGGGAGACTACAGAGGGCCAAGAAGTGATTGCACAGCAGTTGCTGTACTGTGCAGAGCACAGGTGTTGTGGGACAAGGCAGAAGCAGAGAGGGCAGGTAGGAGACTGTTGTAGTAATCTAGGCATAAGGTAAGGGTGGCTCAAAACAGGGTAGTCACAGTGGAGGAGACTGGCAGTAATTAAATTCCTTGGTATTTTTTAAGTCTAGCAAACAGGATTTATATATATACACACACACACATATATATATGTACACACACTTTAAGTTCTAGGGTACATGTGCACAACGTGCAGATTTGTTACACATGTATACATGTACCATGTCGCTGTGCTGCACCCATTAACTTGTCATTTGCATTAGGTGTATCTCCTAATACTATCCCTCCCCATTCCCCCCGCGCCACGACAGGCCCCAGTGTGTGTTCCCCACCCTGTGTCTAAGTGTTCTCATTGTTTGATTCCCACCTGTGAGTGAGAACATGCGGTGTTTGGTTTTCTGTCCTTGCAATAGTTTGCTCAGAATGATGGTTTCCAGCTTCATCCATGTCCCTACGAAGGACATGAACTCATCCTTTTTTATGGCTGCATAGTATTCCGTGGTATGTATGTGCCACATTTTCTTAATCCACTCTATCATTGATGGACATTTGGGTTGGTTCCAAGTCTTTGCTGTTGTGAATGGTGCCACAATAAACATACGTGTGCATGTGTCTTTATAGCAGCATGATTTATAATCCTTTGGGTATATACGCAGTAATGGGATTGCTGGGTCAAATGGCATTTCTAGTTCTAGATCCTTGAGGAATTGCCACACTGTCTTCCACAATGGTTGAACTAGTTTACAATCCCACCAACAGTGTAAAAGTGTTCCTGTTTCTCCACATCCTCTCCAGCACGCAAACAGGATTTCTTGATGGAGCAGATATGAGAGAGAAATGAGGAATCAGTGCTGATTCCAGGGCTTTGGGTTTGAGCCAACTACTAGAAGGTTTGAGTTACTGTCAATGAGATGAAATAGATAGATTGCCAGATCAGGTTTTAGGGAAATCAAGAATTTAGTTTTATACATATTAGGTGTAAGATACCTACTAAATAAATATCCAAGTTGGATATGTTGAACAGGCAGTTAGGGTTTAGGGAAGGTGTCTGGGCAGGAATTAAAAATTCAGGAATTGAGCTGAGAGTAGTGGTTCATGCATGTAATCCCAGAACTTTGGGAGGCTAAGGCAGGAGGATAGCTCAAAGCCAGGAGTTCAAGATGCAGATTAAGCAACAAAGTGAGATACCGTTTCTATTAAAAAAAGGAAAATACCAGATGCAGTGGCACATGCCTGTAGGCCCAGTTACTTGGGAAGCTGAGGCAGGAGGACCACTTGAGCTCAGGAATTTGAGGCTGTAGTAAGCTGTGCTCATGCCAGTGCACTCCAGCGTGAGCAACAGAACAAGACCCTGCCTCTTTTAAAAAAAGAAAAGAAAAAAAGCTTTAGGAATAGCATATTGATACTCTGTAAAGCCATGAGACGGGATGTCTTTAAAGCCATCTATAGAGTGAGATCATCTAAAGAGTGAATGTAGGCCTGGTGCAGTGGCTCACACCTGAAATTCTAGCACTTTGGAAGGCTGAGGTGGGAGGATTGCTTAAGCCCAGGAGTTTGAGACTACAGTCAGCTATGACTGTGCCACTGCACTACCACCTGAGTGACAGAGCAAGACCTTATCTTTAAAAAGAAATAACAAAATAAAAATTTAAAAACAATTTTCAACAGAGTGAATGTAGTTAGAGAAGAGAAGAAGCCTGGGGTCTGACTTGAGGGCACTCCAGTATTTATGGGGCAATGAGATGAAGAGGAACTGGCAAAGAAGACTAAAGAATGGCCGGTGAGGTAGGAGTAGACCAAGGGAGAGTGATGTCCTGTAGCCAAGTGAAGAAAACATTTCAAGAAGGATAAAGTAGGTCAGTGTTGCTGATAGGTCGAGTAATAGAATCAAGACTTGAACTATTTGGACTAGCCATAGGAAGATCTTTGATGACTTTGGCAAGCAATTTCAGAAAAGTGGTAGACACTGAAGTCTGATTTGGATAGAACTGAGAGACCCAGAGGAGAGAAAGTAGAAACACTAATTTTAGACAATTCTTTCAAGGTGTTTTTCTGTAAAAGAGAGCAGACATTAGGGTGGTAGCTGGAGAGAAATGGAGGTTTGATGGAGATTTTTCAAATGGAGATATTATAGCGTATTTGCTCACAAGAATGCTCCAGTAGAGAGGGAAAAACTGACATTGTAGAGTTTTGAATTGATATTCTTAAGTGAGAGGTTGTATAATATAGTGTAAATTTGAGGAGTTGGCCTTCAGAGCATGGGTAGTTCATGGAAGTAATAGGAGGATTGGCAGAATGTATGGGTGCAGAAACAAGGAGTTTGGCAGATGTGGTGGGAACATATGGACATTGTCCTCTGATACTGCCACTGTTGGCTACAAGTGTGTTCGTATTAGAGGTTTGAGAAGAGAGAAGTTGGGAAATAATTGTGTAAGGGTGGTTGAATGAATGGATTAAGGAAATATAGTACCCTTGCTGGGTATCACTAGTTACTAGCATTCATTTGACATCAATTTAAAATGCGACCAGGCAACGTAATTATCTTTTTCTTCAGCCACATTCTTCTGTATACTTTGGTATAATCTTAGCAGTTTTAGATTTAACCAAGGTAGGAGCTTATAGGTTATAAAGGTGGAAAGAGAAAGAGGCAAGGGTAATAAGGGCATACATAAGGGAGTGATTATAAGGGTAGACCATGAAACCTAGGCTGGGTAATGAACTGAAAAGGGAGATCATGAGAGGGGCAAGAGACAATGGAAAGGGGGTAGGACCAAATGGATTGTGGGTTCTTATAGGATTGAGTAATTGTTGGACTCAGAATTCTAAAGGATATGAGTAGAATCAGGAGGTGTTGGTCAGAAATCAGAAGATTGAACTTGGGATGAGAGCAAAGCAGTAGTTATTAGTAATGGCAAAGTCTAGGTTATGACCATGGAGGTGCTATTTCCTGTTGAGTAGCCTTAGAAAAATTTCATAACCTCTCTGAGCCTCACTTTTCTCCTCTGTAAAATGGGAATAATACCTATCTTACAGAGTTATGATGAGGATTAAATGATATGATAAATGTAAAATACATAACATAGTGCTTACCATGAGATATGTAGAATGGCAAAGTACCGTGTATGCTTGATACTTTTTTTTTTTTTTGGAGATGGAGTCTCACTCTGTTGCCCAGGCTGGAGTGCAATGATGCCATCTTGGCTCACTGCAACCTCCGCCTTCCAGGTTCAAGCGATTCTCCTGTCTCAGCCTCCTGAGTAGCTGGTGGGGTTATAGGCACCAGCCACAATGTCTGGCTAATTTTTGTATTTTTAGTAGAGACGGGATTTCGCCATGTTGGCCAGGCTGGTCACGAACTCCTGGCCTCAGACAGTCCGCCTACCTCGACCTCCCAGAGTGCTAGGATTACAGGCATGAGCCACCACGCTGGCTGATACTTTTCTTATCCTTCAAAATTGCTTCATATGAAACCTGGTGCCTGGTGAAATAAAAATTTTTTAAAAATCACTCTATGACCCGTGATTATTTTTCCTTAATTGGAATGAAAAACACCACTACCATTGGGAATACCACTATTATGTTAACAAGAAGTGCTTCTATTTCTGTTACAATTCTGCTACTGTTACTATTTATTCATTTAAAAGAATCTGTGTATCGTGAATTTTCATATCATTTGCATTTAATTTTTAAAATAACCCTGTGAGGTAAGTGGTGCAGGAATATTTGTTATTTCTCCATTTGCCAGTTGAGGAAATGAAAGTATAGTGAAGTGTGCTGCTTATGATTATTTTGTTAAAACTAGAACTTGAACTTAGGTCTTCTGGCTGGTGACTGAATTCTGTGCTTTTCATGGTATATCAGTGTTCAGGATATGTTTCCCTGCTATAAATCTGCTAAACTCTGAAGGTCTCTTTTTAAACTATCTTTTTAATGAAAGGATTTGTCTTTTTATTGTACAGTCTTCATAGTTAATACATTCATCCATTCATTTATTTACTCATTCAACACATATTATTGTAATCATTCTTTATTTGCTAGACCCTAGGAATGCAATAGGAAGACATACACTCCTGCCTTCATGGCGCTTTCACTATAGTGAGAGGGACAGATGTTAATATTATAATTGAAAGAAAAGTGCTGGAGCTGTGAACAAATGACAAAGAGTAACTTAATTGAGTTTGGGGGTTGGCTTGGTGGTGATCATGAAAGACTTCCTAGAGGAAGTTACATTTAAACTGAGATTGGAAGGGCGAACAGCTATTACCTAGGAGAAGGGATAAAGAGAAGAGGGTGTTAACACTGAGAGAAGAACATGGATGAATGGTCTCTCCCTTCCTCTCTTTCTTCCTATCACAATTCATAATAGTTCTTTTTCATTGTCTTCATTATTTTAAAATATATTTTAAGTATAAATTAGTAGTTACAAATCGTAGTACTGAATTTTTATCTCAGTACATTCTTCAAGTAAATCAATTGTTGGAACTGCTTAGAAGGGAGAGCCTGCGGTGAGTTTATGTTGCAAGTTCCATTGGTTGTCATGCAGTGAGGCCATGGAGGGCGTTCATTTTGCTGTTCTTAACTTCATCAGTGCTTTTATGCTGACAGTTTTTGCTGGTGCAACACACTGAATCTTTCCAAAGGGATAGTGATACACCTCTGCCTAAATAATGACTATTTCCATCTAAACTGATTCATCTGGTACGTTACATGAACTAATTTGTAAGACTCCATGGTTGAAAACCATAGTTTATCAAGTTTTTTTCTTTACTTCTAAATAAGATAGGGACTCAGGCAATTTTTCCTTTTCTTCTACACTGTCATCTGTTGACCACAGTGAGCATTCTGTATAGCATGTGGTCCCACATTTTGCTGTGGTTGAAAATCTATATGGATTTCCCACAAAAGGGAAATCTCAGGAGAGGAATATTATAATATATCAGAATTTCACTTTAAGGACTCATTTTAAAAAATAAAGCACTACCATTGTTATAAGTTATTGATTGTGTTTATAAATAGTGTAGGAGCATGCTAGAATTGACTAAGGCATTTAGCAAGTAGGAAAGAAGGTTGAAGAGGAAATTGGCTAGAAAAAGCAAAGGATTAATAATTCCTTGACTTGACTGAGATTGCTGAGCACATTTATCAAGCAAAGGAGATGGGACTTGCTTAGAATGAATCCAAAGCACAGTGTGATGCTAAGCATTGTTATAACAGGAAGACAGATGTAGAGCAAACAATATTATAGATTTATTTTGTCAGACAGAATAGACTGCATGCACATAAACAGTTGTTCATGATATATTTTTCCAGCCGCGTCAGTTTGAGTAATATGATGTCATTTAAAGACAATATACTATATATAGAGGTACCCAATCTTTGTCTTGTATCTCAGTAGTGCCACCTTCTTTTTATGTGGCCTAAAGTGATACTTTAAAATCTCTCTGGGCCTCACTTACCTTATTAGTAAAATTAGGAAAATACCTTAATGAAGTAATAAAACTTGATATTCATAATTATGACCTTGTGACAGCAAAAGACTTGGAGAGTCTGAAATATTCACTGATTTTTATAGTGTGAGCTTTGTAATTCTTGTAGCACTTTACTCCATTGTTAAGAATAGCTAATGAATCAAAACTCTCTATTGCTGAGCTATAAAAGGAATAGAGTATATGCCACGTTGCTTCTTACGTGTGCTGAAATATTGCCTATAAGCCAGTATAAAAACATTAAAGAAAACATTCATGTATTCTGTCAGTGCTACCCTGTGAGCGAAAGGTTAGCCAACTTTTTCTTACTGTTCCCTGCCTAATGCTTTTCTATCCCTCTTTGAATTTAGGAGCATGTATCCCGTTTGGAAATCTTTTCTCGAGGGAACAATGCAGGTAGCCCAGTCTCGGATGAATATATGTGAAAACTATAAAAACTTCATTTCTGAGCCTGCAAGGACAGTGAGAAGCTTAAAAGAACAGCAACTAAAAAGGGTATTGTTTTTATTTCTGCTCTTATATGCATTTTAATATCTCAGCGCTACATTTGTAATCTGTAAGATTATGCTAAATCTTATTTAAAACTTTATATGGTCCTGTATGTTTTCTAGTTGACATTTTACTAGGATTTTCTGATTTCAACATGTTCTCATTAAGTACTATGTTTTATTAACTACTAAAAGTGAATATAATTCAAATCCGTGAACATTCAAGAAGCTCAGTAAATATTTTTTAGAAATACCACTTTTCGGCATAATTCATGTACATAGATCTACTTAGTTTCACAATATCGGTATAGTTTGGTGTATATTAGAATAGTTACAAGGTTATTAATCCCACTGATTCTTCAAAAAAGTTAACATTAATTTGTCTTACTTTCAACTTGACCCATTTTGTATAATTAAAGGAAATTGACACATTTTGACTAAATATAAAAAACTTATTTTAAAAACCCTGTTGGACTCTAAACTTTATATGGGTTACACATGAGTAAATGTTTTCAAATGGATGTATTTTATTACACAGAAATAAAACATTCATAGGAAAATGGCATTGCTTAATGTGACTTTTTAGAAAAAGTTGGCTGTTGAAAATAGGTGATTGAATTGCGTTCTTTTGGAAATAGAGTTACAAAAATTGAGATTATCATTATACCTAATAAGTAATTAAAAGTTTTTGTGGAAGTATTAATACTTTAGAAAATATTAAAGTAAAAGAAAGAAAATATTAAAGTAATTATTTAGGGAAATAATATTTTAGAAGCCATCCAGTGTTTTGATTCTAATTGTAATTTGGATTTTCAGAACATTTTTACAAACACCTTTCCCACCCAAAACCCCTCAATTTTCCATTTGCCAAAGATGATTCTAGTGGCTTGAAATCAGTATGTTAAATGTATATGTGTCTTTATGTAAAACATTAATTTCTTTAGAGCACTCACGTAATATTAGTCAGTTAACATATTTGTATAAAAATGCTTGTGTTTTATCTTTGCCAAAAAATATCTCTTTCAAAACAAACATAGTGAGTAACCTATGTGGTCACTGGCCAGTGATTTTGAGTTGGAAGAAAGTTGTGTGTGTGTGTGTGTGTGTGATTGTGCAGAAAGTGGGTGGAAGGTAGGGGCAGAGAATTAATACTAGTATAACTTCCCAACCAGGAGGAAATACTGCATTTCAAATTTCCGGTGCATTCATCACATTTAATTGAATTACTGGAAAGTTCCACCTCACTCAGTATCAGAATATTCCGAGAGTTTAACTACCTCTGGTTCTTTTCTCTTCCATTGATGAAGTAGTCTTAGACTTGAATTTAATTGACATTCCTGGGCAAAGAATGTTTGGTAAGGCCGGGTGCAGTGGCTCACACCTGTAATCCCAGCACTTTGGATGACCAAGCCGGGTGGATCACCTGAGGTCAGGAATTCAAGACCAGCCTGACCAATTTGGTGAAACCCCATCTCTACTAAAAATACAAAAATTAGCTAGGCATGGTGGCATGTGCCTGTAGTCCCAGCTACTTGGGAGGCTGAGACTAGAGAATTGCTTGAACCCGGGAGGTGGAGGTTGCAGTGAGCAGAGATTGTGCCACTGCACTCCAGCCTGGGCGACAGTGAGACTGTCTAAAAAAAAAAGAAAAAAAAAATCTTTGGTAAGATTCAACAAATGCTCATGTCTGTGAATTAACTTGTTTTATATTATAGCTGATAATGTATTTATGTTACATCTAAGCAATTGTTAAATATTCAGTACATATTGGGTAAATCTGTCAGGACTCTGAGATAGCAAATGACAGAAACCTCCTTCAAACTGTTTAAGCCAAGAAGGGAATGTATCTGCTTGTATAACTGAAAATTGAAGGACTTCAAGCATGGATGGATCTAGGGGTTCAAATGATGGTATTAGAATTCAGACTTTCTTTCCATCCATTAGCTCTGCTTTTCTGAACGGCTTCACTCACTAACAACTCTCTCCACATGGTAATCCCCAATGTGCCAGATTTATAAATCTTACAGGTAGCAATCCCAGATTTTTCATTTTCCCGAATGACCAGAGTTGTTTTGCATAGCACCTGCATCATTTGGCATTCCCACCAACAGTGCACAAGGGCTCCAATTTCTCTACAGCCTTGCCAACATTTGTTATCTTTTTTTAAAAAAATAGCTTCCTAACAGGTGTGAGGTAATTAATATTTTACTGTGGCTTTGATCTATATTTCACTGATGGTTAATGATATTAAGCAATCTAATATTCTTTCATATCAATTTTTCCCTCCACTATTAGCTTCTTACTTTCTAAATCCTATATTCTTTTAGTAATTACCTTAGAGAATCTAATATGCCTCCCTAACTTATTACATTACCTTGAATCATTAATTTTACTATTCCCCAAACTTTGTTCCAAATTAACTTTTTTTTTTTGAGACGGAGTCTCGCCTTGTCACCCAGGCTAGAGTGCAGTGGCGTGATCTCACTGACTGCAGCCTCTGCCTCTCAGGCTCAGGTGATCCTCCCACCCCAGTCTCCTGAGTGGTTGGGATTACAGGCGTGTACCACCACGCCTGGCTAATTTTATTGTGTTTTAGTAGAGACAGGGTTTCACCACGTTGGCCAGGCTGGTCCTGAACTCCTGACCTCATGTGATCTGCCCACCTCAGCCTCCCAAAGTGCAGGTTTTACAGGCATGAGCCACCTCGCCTGGTTCAAATTAACTTATTACAGTCTACCTTGAATTAGTATTTTACCACCTCATGAACAATATAAAAATCTTCTTGCAAGATAATTCTATTTAACTCCCATTTATGACTTTTTGGCTGTTAGACCTTTTGCCTCTGTTCATATGTCTTTTCTACTTTTTTAGCATTTTCTGTTTTCCACCCTTTTTTCTCTGTGTACTTCAATCTGAATATTTAACAAGTTTGTTAATATACTGTTCTACTATTTTGAATCTGCTTTAAAAACTCATATTTTGGGGACAGGAGTGGTGGCTCACACCTGTAATTTCAGCACTTTGAGAGGTCGAGGTGGGAGGATCATTTCAGTTCAAGATCAGCCTGGCCAACATGGTGAAATCCTGTCTCTACAAAAAATGCAAAAATTAGCCAGGTGTGGTGGTTCATGCCTGTAGTCCCAGCTACTTGGGAGGTTGAGGCAGGAGGATCACTTAAGCCCAGGAGGTAGAGATTACAGTAAGTCGAGATCATGCCACTGCACTCCAGCTTGGGTGACAGAGGGAGACCCTTTCTCAAAAACAAAACAGAAAAACCTCATCTTTTGGAATCTTAATGTACTTTTCAGTTCCAGGATTTTTATTTGACTTTTAAATAATACATTCCATGTTTCTGGTACAGTTCTCCATGTTTTTCCTTTATCCTCTTAAACATGTTACTACTAATCTCTGTTGTATAATTTCACTATCTTAATTGCCTGTAGGTCTCTTTTAACTGCCTGCGGTTTTTCTTGATTTTTGGTTATTTGGATCTTCTGTTTGATTATGACTCACAATGTTGGACATTATGGATAAAAATTATAGAGGCTCTGGAAGATGTTATTTCCAAAGAGGGTTAAGCTTTCTTCTGGCAGGCAGATAGAATGCTATTAGATCACCTTGGTTCTCCGTTAGGATCTCTGGTTTTAGGCTTTTTAGGGCTATTCTGTTTCACTTACTCCTAGAGTTTTAACTGAAAGGTTAAACTAGGTTGCTTACCAAGACCCTTCTACTTTGATAAGACTTGAACTCTAACCTTTGTCTTCTCAATGTCATGTAGCTGCTCTGATACTCTGATCTCTGCTCACTCTTTAGCCTCTCGGCTACTGTTCTCCACTGGATTTCTTGGCATTTCACCCAACACCTGCTTTTTAGAAGTTGTCTGTTAACCGAAGGGGAAATTGCATACAGACTTTTGGACTTGCTTTTCTGCAGTACCCCTCTTTCTAGACCCTTACCTCTCAAGTTCCTGTTCTTTTGGCGTCCCTAAACTCCAACCTCTGTCTCCCCAGTCTAGTAAGAATGCCACTTTCTGTTTCTGTCCTATTTCTTTATACCGTGATTCAACAAATGCCCTGAGAAAAAAGCCAAGTTGAATTTAAGACTTACCTTGGTGTATTCCTCTTCTCCCATGTGTCTTAGTCCTTTAAGTCCAGTGTATGGTTGTGGTCTTTAATGCTGGCAGTTTTTAAAAAACGCATTTTGTCCAACTTTTACACTTTCCAGACTAGAGAAAGGTAGTCTGATCCAAGTTGTTCTGTCATGATCAGAACCAATCTGACTTAAAATTCTTCCTCTGTAACATTTTAAAGTTCATGTTCTTTTTAAGATTTTCTCTAATTTGGCTATTTTTTAATGCTTGAAGGATAAACACAGTTATATTACAATTCTGAAGAGCCCCAGTTTATAATGAGGATTATGAGAATTATTACATTTTTCAATATTATTTTCTATATGTTGACATTTACTTAAAAATTAGAACAAGAGCCATAATAATTTAAGGCTCTTTGCCATTCTTATGTTTACTTAACCATACTTTTGTCCGTATCTTTCTCATTTATACTAGAGTTTACTTACCTTCCTTGAAATATTGTGGTTCACATTTATGTAACACTTTAGAGTTTGCAGACTGCTACTATATCCATTATAGTCTCATTTGATTTTTATACAACCCTGATAGTATTTAAGTATTATAATTTTACAAATGATAAAATTAAAGCTAAAAATATTAAAGAGACTTAGGTAGTAAATAACAGAGTGGGAACTTGAATATACTACTACTTCCTAATTCCAAATCCTATACAATGCTTTTAAAACAAAGCTTAATATTGAAACAGGTTTATAGAAAAATACATGTAAATGCCTTCACCATAGTAGACTACTTAATTATCTTACTCCTTTTATCTTCATTCTCTCAGTTTCCTAATTTTTCATGTTTCTACATAACCTTTATGTTTATTATTTTTTATTATTTTGTGAATTTTTCCATTCTGGTTTCTTTAATCTTACATCTGGTTTTGGACATTACCCTTAAGTCTACAGTAAAAATTAACTTTTTATATTTTTTTCTTAGGATAAATTTCCAGGGCATTATTACTGGGTTAGAGAACCTAATCATTTATAGGACTTTGATGTGTTGGCCCAGGTTACTTTTATTTTTATTCTTATATTCAAGTTATTAGCAAGTTTATTATTGTGTCTGTGTCATACTCAGAGACTATACTTTTAACTTCTTTTTTTTTTTTTTTTTTTGAGACAGAATTTTTCTCTGCTCTGTCACCCATGCTAGAGTGCAGTGGCATGAACATGGCTCACTGCAGCCTCAATCTCCAGGGCTCAAGTGATCCTTCCACCCCAGCCTCCCAAGTAGTTGGGACTACATGTGCTTGCCACCACACCTGGCTAATTTTTGTACTTTTTTTGTAGAGATGAGATTTCACTATGTTGTCTCGAACTCCAGGGCTCAGGATATCTCACTTTCTCAGCCTCCCAAAGTGCTAAGATTACAGGTGTAAGCCACCGTACCTGGCCCAGTTTTTGGTTCTTAATATCGAATTGTAGCCATGAAGCCTGCTTTTAGCTCTTCACACCTGCAAACACAGTGTTATTAGGATGTTCAGCACTTCTTTATGGGAGTGTCAGGTTGTCATCATATCATTTATTAAACAAAAGCTTTGTATTTGATAAGTACTATTACAATTTAGGGGGAAAGACAACTTTTCTTTCTGCAAGATAAAAGCTTACTTTTAGTTTATATATAACGAAATACTATTCAGTGATAAAAAGGAATGAAGTACTGATACCTGCTACAACTTGAATGAACCCTAAAAATGTTTTGTAAGTGAAAGAAGTGAGACACATAAGGCCACATATTATGTGATTCCATTTGTACTAAATATCCCAAATAGGAACTCCATAGAGACAAAAAGTAGATTAATTGTTGTTGGAGGTGGGGAGAAATGAGGAGTGACAGCTAATGGATACAGAGTTTCTTTTGGGGGTAAGAAAATGTTTTGGAATTCAAGGAGAGTGATGGTTGAACAACCTTGTCACCACTGAATTGTATACTTTAAAAAGGTGAATTTTGTTGTATGTGAACTATATGTCAGTTTTTTTAAAGCTTACTTTTAAGATAAACTGTGTCTATAAGAGACCTTTAAAACATGGTCATCACAGAACTAGGGTACACACTTTAATGGGTTGCATGGTAAATGGTATCACATCCTTGCTGTGTGACTCGGAATAAATTATTTAACATCTGAGTCTATTTTCTCATCTTAATGGGATCACTACTACTACTACTACTACTACTACTACTACTACTACTACCACCACCACCACCTTTTCCATAGAGTTGTTTCAAGGACTAAATGTGATAATGCCAGTAAAGTGCGAAACATAGCACTGTGCAGTGCCCACAAGGGGTCTTTTTAGAAGTAATAAGCATTCAGACTCCCGTGGCTGTCATAGGCCACACCTGACAAGAGGTTTACTGAGAAGGACAGAGTACAGGGAACCAATGTGTCAGTAGGGAAGCATCTAGCATTAATGGGATTAATTCTCCCACTATTGTATGTCTCAGTCCACGTAGCCAACCAGTCATTCTGTTTGGTCCTCCAAGTGGCAGGTCTAGGACAAGTGAGTAAGACTCACATTTGCAGGGCCAGCTTTAGCCCCTAAAGGAGACTAAAATTTTTTTACAACAACTCTATAGACAGAGCTTCCAAGGTCCCTGTAAGGGACATGTTCAGATACACCATACTCACAGAAGCCCAAAGCCATGGCTTTTCTATCAGATATTTATAGTTAATTTTTAGCTTATCCCAAATTGATGCAGTTTGCCTACCAGGGTTTGTAAGCAATGTTGCCTAACAACACAGCTGACATTGTGTCTTCTCATCAGGTTTCTATTGAAACACAGATCTAGAAAGTTGAGCAAAGGCCCAGTTTCATGCAGAGGGGAAAAGTTTTGTTTTATTTTGTGTTTTTTTTTTAACCTTTTCCTTCACAGACTAACACTTATTAAGTGCTTAATAAATATGAGTGGTTATTTTGCTTTTATCTGTCCATGCAGAATCTTCTAGATCTCTCATCCCCTGTAGACCTTTCTTAACACCTAGCAGTTTCTGGGAAAGTCTAGCCTGTATGTCATATGGTTAAGTTTATCCTTTTTTTATCCTGGTTCTTCTGATATCCTTGCCCTCCTCCACACTATTCACCCTTGCACAATAATCCCTCACCAGTGTGTCCTTCTGTTTTGCTGAGCTTTTGTCAGTCTCTGCCAGTGCTGTATCAGGCTTAGAAGTTTTTAGATGTGACTGCTCTAAGCTGGCCTCAGGCTGGTGAAACTTCTCAGTCGTTTGTTTCAAAGTGGGGTCAATCTCCTTTGGATACTCAGAAGGGTCCTGAAGCAGTATTGCTTTGGCCCCAATGTGTTTTAAGAGTTAATTGACTAAACATTGTTTTAGTTGTTACGTCCATCCCTTTTCCTCGAATGTATATGTGTATCCAAGGAGTTGGGCAGGGGATGGTTTTGAGTAATAATTGTTATGTGGTACCCAGATTTCCTGCTTCTCTTGTTCACCTTGGACTTACCAAGTCAGACTACTCAGGTGTCACTCCCTCTTGTCTAAGGGGTGAATTCTTCAGTACCCCTTGCACTATCAGTTACCCAAACATAGAGACTTTATTAAGATGATGGGGAAATACAGAATTACCTTATTCTTTTGCTTTTATTATCATGGTATCTCCAACAGTAAGAACATGTTTTGTAGTTGCTCTTCCATGTCTTACCTTAATGTCAGTCATCAGCAGCACTCGGGTTATTTCTCAATGTATGGTTGTTAGGCAAACTGTGACACTGTTTGATGTGTAGTACTTGAGATGGAAATACCAGGATTTTAAATCACAGGATTTTAATTTGCAACTTGAAGGACACTGAAAGTACTGACTTTTCTCCTGGGTTTCCATCCTGAAGGCATAGTGTATAGTCCTTAGGATGAAGCCATTTTCTGTAAGCCTGAAAACTAAAATCATAATGATTGTACTTTTGTATTTTATAGTGTGTGGACCAGTTGACAAAGATCCAAACTGAATTACAAGAGACAGTGAAAGATTTAGCTAAAGGCAAAAAGAAATACTTTGAGACTGAACAGATGGCTCATGCAGTACGAGAGAAAGCTGACATCGAGGCAAAGTATGTGTTTTAACATTTCTGAGAAAATAATTATGCAAATAAATGTTATTGTTGCTAATAGTTTGTTCTCTATTAGTAGTGAGCATGGACCTATTCTCAGGTAGTGGTGGTTTCATTTGACCTACATATGTTATATACTTTAGGTCACTTTTTTTAATTGGCTGATTTTTATCTGAATTAATATAGCAAAATGGGAATATTAGATTAGTCAGTTTTTCACATTAAATTGAATTTTGAAAAAGAAGGTAAATGAACATTATATTTACAGACTTGAAAGCTTATCAAAAGCCTAAAGTCACTGCTGTGGTGTCTGAATATCAGGGTTTAAGAGCCTCATTTTTCTCATGCTGGACTCTCAATCAGTTGTAGTTGGAAATCCCTGTGATCCTCAAGATGCCACTGAAGGTCCATGAACACATCAAGTGAACAAGAGCACTGACCTCCATGTAGAAACCCTGCCCCAGGCACTGTTTTTTTCTTTTACACAAAAATCTAGTGTATATATACATAATTTTTCATGTATGCTTTAGCAATTGTATGAATTTCCCTTTCAATGTATGTGAATTATAAGACCTTTTTTTTTAAAGAATAAGTAGGAAAAGAAGGAACTGGCAACTGGTAATAGAAGGTGATATAAAGCAAGCAGTGTAATAGAGATTTTTGCAATGACAATTTAAGGCAAGATAAAAAGTTGATGAGAAAAAGCATGTTATAGAACTGGACTCTGAAGAGGTCTGTGAGAAGGAGAGCTGAGACTCTGGTTCAGTGTGCTGACTGATGCAAAATCTAGGAGTCTGAACTCCTAGTCGTAAACTCAGAAAGTCTTTGAACACTTGTACAAACAGACCAGCAAGGAAGGGGGTGTCTTTCTAATACGGTTTTTATCCACAAGAAATGTAAGCAAGCTTATAAGCAACTTGTGAAAATTCAGGGGCTCCCTGGTTTATCAAGGGCTAGTGAGTATTCATGAAGGACTTGATGTTATAGGAAAGCACATTTAATATTTCCCTAGTTTATTTTACTGTATTTATTGTTTTATTCTTTGAACATACAAATATTTCCTGTACTTTTATAGAATCAATGAACCCATCTTCTCAATAAGACCTGAAGTTTTTATATTAGATCTCCATTGGGAATATACTGTCATAGTCATTTTTAGAAACTTGTTTTCTTAAACTTTCAGAGATCCTAGAACAGAGAATTGACAGATTTGTAAAGAATGTATAAACACCTAATTTAGCCACAGCCCACAGGATGAACATGAGCACAGTGGAGGGCTGTTTCTGAGAAATGGGGATTTGATAGGGTCTAGTTCATAGAGCTGATCACAAGGAATTGCCTTCTAACGTGACCCAAATTCGGAGGGGATACAGCAAGCTAGACACACTAATGTTAACTTTTCAACTATAGAGTAAGGAATGCCTCTTTATCTTCATTTATTCGCTCTTTGTTGAATACTTTATATTGGGTACAGTGAGTACAGAGATGAGTAAGGTAAGCTTTGTGCCCTCAAGGAATTTAAGGCCTAGAATTAGAAACTAAAAGAAATTGTCTAAAGTCACTTAATATTAACTATTAACTTATTTGCAGTAGTGATGTGAAAACACTCTTAGGAAAGCATAGAAAATATAGAGGTTAATTTTGCCGAATGATAAAGGAAAGCTTTATATAAGAGGTGATGTTTGGATAGAATCTTGAGGAATGAGTATAAATTTTCTAAGTAGAGTTGAGGAGGAAGATCAGGAAGGGGAAGTTAAACTGTACTACCTATAGTTTTGATAGATGATTTGACAGATGGTGTGGAGATGCACGCATTAGGAGAGACCATAGAAGGAAGAGGGATACAATTTGAAGGAGATGATGAATTTCATTTTGGATATGTTTATTCTGAAGAGCGTGGGAAACACTGGGGTGAATATGTTTGGAAGGTAGTCAAATATCTGGCACTTAAATGAGAATTTGGGCCTCAAGATCTTGCTTTGAGGGTCAGTTGCCTATCAGATGGTAGTTACAAGAAGAAAATTATGTATAGAATAGATGAGAAGTTGAGTTCGGAACCCCAAGGGACATAAATTTTGAAGGGTAGGTGGTAAAGAGTAGCATACGGTGTAGTTCATTATTTGTGTAGTGTTTGAGTGTAAAAATCCTGCCTTATTTTTTCTAGATTGCAATCTTTGAGAACAGGTACTATCTTATTCTATCTATCACTAATACCTACCTTAATACTGCACAAGAAGTATATTAGGATTAGGAAATAAAGCAGAAGCCAGAAACTTAAAACCTTATATTGGAAGATCTACATGCAACTCAGCCCATTTGGATAATGACTAAAAAAAGGAGAACTGGGAATATCTCCAAACACAATCTTACTCTGAAAAGGCTTTCTCAGAGATTTGAGTTTGTGGCCTTTACTTTTCTACATAAAATGAACAAGAATATGATTAATAAAAAAAAATTATGAGATATGACTATGACAAGGTAAAAAATAACAGGGATCTTTTAAACCCAATTTTTTTAATAGTTGGGGAAGTAGTTGGGCTGCATATGTGTTCAACCCTGAATGTTTTCTCTTGTTAGAAAAATGAGACTGCTTTTCCTATCCTCTTCACACTGGCTTTGCAAAGACTAACTGCTCCATCATCCAGTCCCAAACTGGCCAGCAACTTTACTTCATGAGGCACGGCTGCCAGCACATGTATTGAATTCTGCCATGGAAATCACCGTGACACTAAAGTCAAGACAAACATTGCAGCTTTAAAAAAAAAATCACTGGTCCTGGGAGTGTTGCTTGTTCCCTAGCATTTGTCTGTTGACTTTCTCCATATGGTTTTCTCTAGCTGTTTGGGTAAAATCAACATGTTTGTACTACTGATTGTTAGATTATGGTTATTCTCCCAAACTGAAAAAGGATCAAGGGAGATAAGAACACAGAGTGGGAGAAGATTACATCATACAGAGCAGGGAGTCCCAGGACTTTCTCAGTAAGTTCAGAATACCCTTTTAGAGCAGAGGAGGCACACAGGCAGGTACCCAAACAAGAAGTACTTTTAATGGGGGAAATAATAGAAGTAAGGACTTCATAGAGCCTGTTGATTGGATTATTGCATTCCTGGTCTTGTTAGAGTCTTTCACACACAGCCCCGAAAGTTTGCTGACGCTTGCGTCCATAGGTTGGTTGTCCCTGGGTCTCTCTAACCTTTGCAGGAACTAAAGTGTGTGAAGTTGTATGGTACTGAGAGAATAGTCTATAGTTTGCTGGCTTTTGTTTATTAGGAGACAACAATATATTTTGATTTTTTTTTGTCAAGTTTTTTTTTGGGGGGGTCATTCTGGTTATTTTTCTTATATTAATCCCAATATTTCCTGTTTTACCATAATATTAAATTCTTCCTGTAGTAAAATAAAGGAAAATAATAATTACTCTTGGTTTTCCATTTTTTCATTCTTTTTTAGAACAGTATCTTCAAAAAAGATTATTTTAAAAATTTAATAATATAGTTAATAATTTTATTGTGATATAATTAGATGATTTTATTAAACACACTTTTCTATTTTTATTATAGATCTAAACTTAGTCTTTTTCAATCAAGAATCAGTTTACAGAAGGCAAGTGTAAAGGTAAGTTTTCACTAAGTATATTTCACAACTGAGAAACCTCTTAGCTTGTAAAACAGAGGATTGGATCTTTGAGGGTGGAGGTGAATTATTTCTACCTTAGAGAAGCATTTTAAAGTCACTGACTCAGGGAGGAACTTTCCCTCCCAGTTCATGGGGGTTTTTCACTCAGTTGTCAACACCTTGGACACACTTGCTTTTCAAGACTGCATTAGGGATAAGTTTCTATACCTTACCTGCTTAGGTAGCCTGTTGTCTTTAGCTCTTAGTCCAAGAAACTTAACCCGGGGGCTTTGGAAAGCTCTACAAAATCTATTTCATTTAGATTTAGACCCTTGGGTGATATTCTGGGCCAGATGTGAGTGAGTTTTTCCTTCGAAAACTTCACACTGTAGAATGCCTGATTAAGTAAGCTTAGAGACCTGGCTGTGGCTGCCAGGCTTCAAACTAGCATGCAGTTCATCTGGCACATTAGGAGTGCTGATTTTTAGAAAACTATTTTCTAACTCTACTAGATTTACCCATACCTTTGAAGATAAGGTACTTAATTTCAGAACCTTTATTTACTCATTTAAATAAAATGGGCAAAATATTTTTAAGTTATTTACAAAGCTTTAGAAGTATGTTAAGCAAATATTTGAAATTGTTCGTACCCTGTATAACAGTTCTAGTCACTGTTTCATTCCTCAGTAGTGATGAATAATTTTTATATACATATAAATGTTTTCCCCACATGGTTACCTTTATTCTTGTTGGGAAGCCATTAATTGCAAACTAAGAGTAGGATTCATGTGTTTTGCAGTACAATATCAATTTGCACTGATTGTTATTATTATATTATTTTTTTTGCTATGTTTTAGTTAAAAGCCCGGCGATCTGAGTGTAATTCCAAAGCTACCCACGCAAGGAATGATTATCTTCTTACCCTAGCGGCAGCAAATGCACATCAGGATCGCTACTATCAAACAGATTTAGTTAACATTATGAAGGTAATACAGCTTTTGTATCTATGGTAATTTTACTTCATTAAAAACATAAACAACTCGAGTTGGATGTTGGGTTTATGGGATTGAATCTATAGAAGAGTAACCAGGCTATGTTGCATCTCTTTGGAATATACTTGTTATTGTTTGGATAGCATCTGTTTCAGATAATTTAGAATTAATTTTTAGTTCAGAAAATGTTTACAGAGAAGTCACAGTAAAGGATTATAATACTCCCTAGGTGCGGCAAACATTTGTTATTTAGTGGTTATTGATATAGAAGATACAAGAGTGATATAAGAAATAAAATAATAACTCAAACTGGGAAAATACTTCTGAGCTATTTTATAAGACTCATGTCATGGTTTCAATAAATTATTGAAGCTAGGCAGAATCTTCAGGTATCTTCAGAATCAGAGAAAGACTGATATTTTAGCATAATTTTTGTTAGATTGTATCTGTATTTTTTGAAAAATGTTTGTAAGAAAAGTTTTAGCAAAAGAATATTTCTATTAAAATGTATTTTTATAGTGTATCTCTTAGCCCGAAGTTTTTATTAACTAGAATTTTGGCCACAACTATGTCTAATGATAATTATGAAGCTTTTTTTAATTTTAATTTTTTAGAGACAGGGTCTCACTCTGTTGTCCAGACTGGAGTGCAATGATGATCACAGCTCACTGCAGTCTTGAACTCCTAGGCTCAAGAGATCCTCCCACCTCATCTTCCTGAGTAGTTGGGATCCAGGCGCATGCTACCATGCCTGGCTCCTTTTTTTTATTTTTAGAAACAAGAGTCTTGCTATGTTGGCCAGGCTGGCATCAAACTGGCTTCAAGTAATCCTCCCTCCTAAGCTTCCCAAAATGCTGGGATTACAGGTGTGAGCCTGCTTGGCTATTTTTTATTTCTAAAAAACTTAGATTTTTAAAAAATTTCATTAAGTTTATCCTGAATTTATAGGTAAATTGCACATTACTATTTGATGATTTTGAGCTGCGTATGGGACAAACAAAAGAATATGTTCAGTAGCTATCTGAAGATGTCCTCTGGGTATTACTCTGAAATGCAGATAGATTAGATTACAGTTTGTGTACCCAAACTTGATCTAGCCTTTCCCTGTTTATACCACCTATGATGTGTCTTTAACTTTCACTAAAGTAAAGAGAAGAGGGTAGAGGAAAAGGAAACCTTTTAATCTATTGCCAGGTTTCTCCCTTGTTGCTGGCAGACAAGCTCTGCTTTGGATTGTATCTGTCATTCTTTCCTGTTTTCCCAAAACCCAGACATTTTGTCATTTTCTTTTTTCTTTTATTTTCAACCCATCCCCCTCAAATGTATTGTTCTTAATGACTGACAAACACACACATTGCTGTAGTTGAATTGCTTAATTTACACATCAGCAATTGTGAATGGAGATGCAGCCAGAGCAGGTGCTCTTTTTTCTATAATAGCTCTGGGAAGGAGGTCAACTCTGGACAGAAACTGCAAGTTCTTTCCTTGAAAGTAGAGATGGGACAGTTCCTGGAACCTTCAGGCAAAAACAAGAGTGCTGTAGGGAGTCAAATTGGACTAAGAAGTATCCTATTGCAAAACATTTTTTTCTTTCCTTTTTGTTCACTGCCTGAAATCCCCTTTTCCTAGCTTCTGTTGTGACTTCTTATTAGAATACAGGTTAGAAAATACAGAGACAAGGAACTGTTTTGTCATCTCTCATGAGAACTCTGCATATATTTTCCATAAAGTATTAGACCTAGAGGTTTAGGTGTTTTAGTATATATATTTTTTGAGACACGTTCTCACTCTGTCATACAGACTGGAGTGCAGTGGCTTGAACATGGCACACTGCATCCTGAACCTCCTGGTCTCAGGGATCCTCTTGCCTCAGCCTCCTATGTAGCCAGGACCACAGGTGCCTGCCACCATACCAAGCTAATTTTTTTTTTTTTTTTTTTTTTGTAGAGACGGGGTCTCACTCTGTTGCCCAGGCTAGTCTTCAACTCCTGGGCTTAAGAGATCCTCCCACCTCAGCCTCCCCAAATACTGAAATTATAGGGGTGAGCTGCTTGGCCTGGCCGGTTTTAATATCATATTAGGTATTACATAGTGCTTCAGACTTAAAAGGACCAACAGTTTCAAAGAACGCATTTACTAAAGATGATTTTTAGCACCGCTTGCACTTAAGGTTGTAATTCACTATATCCTATATATGTCTACTATTGTATCAAAGCTGTATATTTTTCCCTATGAATATTTTAAAATGAACATTATATTAGCTTAAGCAACAGCAAAAATCAAATCCTTTTTTTTTTCCAATTGCATCTACAGCCAAAAAAGAATGGCCTTTAATAAACCAGGGAAGGTACATTCTTATTTGGGGGATCTGCTCTCTGCCTAAAGCAGAGAGGAAGTTAAAGGGCTGGCCAGCTCACAGATTAGTATGTGTTATTGAACTTACTTTGAAGTCTTTATGCATATATTTGATCAGCATTGGGTAGGTTGTACTTTGGAGTATTCATTTAATGAAACATTGTGGGGTACTAAACTGATTAAAAATAGAGGCAGGGATTGGTCCCTCCTGCCCCTTAAAAATGAGAAAACATATTTTCAGTTTTCATGTACTGTGCATTAACTGATTTTCTTCCTCATGCTAATTCTGTAGTCTATAGTACTGGAAAATTCCTATCAATCATGCTATTAGCTGCTTAGTAAATTTCTACCATTGAATTGACAGTGGCCCTTAGATGCCTTTCTTGAAAATACCTGTTTTTCTGAATGAATGTTAAGGAGATATCTATTTTTCTGAATTAATGTTAAGGTGATAATGCCCTATATGGGTAGCTTAAAGGCAGGGTATTTTATTTGTTGTTTTAATCATACACATTTAAGAGCCTCTTACAGCGTGCTAACTACTGAGTTAGGCTTTAGGAAGAGACAAAGATGAGTAAGACACACTGCTCATCCTCAAAGAGCTTGTTATGGTAGAAGAGAGCAAGAGAGAGATACATTTATATAGATGATTGCAAATTAGAGTGATGGAAATCACTTACCGCTGGAGGACTGTGGTTAGTTAATAATAATAGCTATCTTTTTTATTGCTTAATATTGCCTTGGCATTATCCTAACCACTTAATACATATTATCCTTTCTCATTTTCTTCATTATCCTTGTTAAAGTTCATAGCTCATTATTTAAATAATTCTCTAACTTATATTCTTATCTTTGCCCTTCTCCAAATGAAATGAAGTGGTAACTCTGACGAGCCCCCGTAACTGGATAATCTGTATCTAAACAGCCAAGTACTGCTGAAGAAAAGTTTTGACAGAGCAGATTCATGATCATAAATTAATAGGGGAACCAGTGCAGCAGTCTCAACACTGCTTAGATAGCCTACTGTTTTTCCCTAGTTAACTTTTCCTACTATTTTTAACGGTTATTTCAACCACCTCTTTTATGCTTAGCAAGTGGGTTTTCTTCCTAATTTACAGAGACGGTGGAAAACGTTGGAAGGCAGCTTCATTATTGTCCACTATCTGACTTCATCTGTGTTAAAGACTCTTCCAGAGTCTCAGTAGCAGTTGTTCGTGTCTAAAGGTGATCTTTTCACCTCAGCTTTGGATTATATCTCATCCCCTCCTGCCTTCTTAGGGAACAGAACAACTATTTTATGTTCTCTTCGTATTTCCTGGACATTCTTTCTTACATTAGCAGTTGTTATCTTAGTGATAACAACCATCATTATAACTGTCTTTTGAGTTACATTCTTCTGATCTGGACTAGTTGCCCTCTGTGTCAGATGCAAGTATTTATCCTGAGATCTTCCTGTATGTCTCTGTTGTGTTAGATTTTCAGTTTTCTTTATGATATGTCTTATTTTTTCTTTATTTACACTGTCCTTTGGTAGAGCACATCTTCCAGTACCTTCTTGAGAAAGTAGGCATGGGAAGTAAGTTTTTTGAGATACTATGTTTAGAAAATGGCATATTCTGTGCTTGTACTTGGATATAGAATTAAAGCTTGAAAACTCTTGTCATTCAAATATTGGAGTCTATACCTCATTGTTTTCTTGTTTACTGTGTAAGTATTGAGAATCCAAAGTCATCCTAGTTCTTGATTATTCATATCTGATCTAATTGTTTGTTTTTTCTTTTTTAGAAGTTTATGGAATATTCTCAGTGTACCCTTTGATTTCTTGGATTAATTTTTGCCTTTTGTTTTCTCTTTCTGAAACTTCCCATTATTAAGATATGATGTCTCCTAGCCTGCTTCTTTACATTTCATTTCTTTCTTATTTTCTGTCCTTGTCATTGTGTTCTACTTTTTGGGCGACTTCTTCAACTTTACAGTTCATTTCTTTTATTGGACTTGTAATTTTTCCATAGTAGTTTTAATGCATGAGGGTTCTGTTTTCTCCACATCCTTACCAGCATGTTTTATTGCCTGTTGTATTAGTTCGTTTTCACACTGCTTTAAAGAACTACCTGCGGCCAGGCGTGGTAAGTGGCGCAAGCCTGTAATCCCAGCACCTTGGGAAGCCAAGGTGGGCGGATCACCTGAGGTCAGGAGTTTGAGACCGGCCTGCCAACATGGTGAAACTCCATCTCTACTGAAAATACAGAATATTAGCTGGGCGTGGAGGCGTGCACGTGTAGTCCCAGCTACTCAGGGGGGCTGAGGCATGAGAATCGCTTGAACCTGAGAGGTAGGTGGAGGTTGCAGTGAGCCAAGATCACACCACTGTACTCCAGCTTGGGCGACAGAGTGAGACTTCATCTCAAAAAAAAACAAAAGAAAAAAAAAAAAAGAAAAGAACTACCTGAGACTGGGTAGTTTATGAAGAAGAAAAGTTTAATTGACTCACAGTTCCGCATGGCTGCAGAGGCCTCAGGAAACTTACAATCATGGTAGAAAGTAAAGGAGAATCAAGTACCTTCTTCACATGAGGGTAGGAGAGAGAAAGCAAAGGGGGAAATGCCACTTTTAAACCATCAGATATCATGAGAACTCAGTCACAATCATGAGAACAGCATCGGGGAAATCACCCCCATAAGCCAGTCACCTCCCACCAGGACCCTCCCCCGACACATGGGGATTACAATTTGAGATGAGATTTGGGTGGGGACACAGAGCCAAACATATCACCTGTGTTTTGGATAAAAGTCATTTGAACTGGGATGACATGCTATCTAATTATAGTTTTGATTTGCATTTCTCTGATGATCAGTTGATGTTGAGCGCCTTTTTATATGCCTGCTTGCCGTTTATGTGACTTCTTTTGCGAAATGTCTATTTAGATCTTTTGCTCATTTTTATTTTTTATTTTTATTTTTTTATTTTTCTTTTTTTATTATACTTTAGGTTCTGGGGTACATGTGCACAATGTGCAGGTTTGTTACATATGTATATATGTACCATGTTGGTGGGCTGCACCCGTTAACTCGTCGTTTACGTTAGGTATATCTCCTAATGCTATCCCTCCCTACTCCCTCCACCCCATGACAGGGCCCTGTGTGTGGTGTTCCTCACCCTGTGTCCAAGTGTTCTCATTGTTTAATTCCCACCTGTGAGTGAGAACATGCGGTGTTTGGTTTTCTGCGCTTGTGATAGTTCGCTCAGAATGATGTTTTCCAGCTACATCCATGTCCTTACTAAGGACATGAACTCATCCTTTTTTGTGGCTGCATAGTATTCCGTGGTGTATATGTGCCACATTTTTTTAATCCACTCTATCATTGATGGACATTTGGGTTGGCTCCAAGTCTTTGCTATTGTGAATAGTGCTGCAGTAAACAGACGTGTGCATGTGTCTTTATAGCAGCATGATTTATAATCCTTTGGGTATATACCCAGTAATGGGGGATGGCTGGGTCAAATGGTATTTCTAGTTCTAGATCCTTCAGGAATCACCACACTGTCTTTCACAATGGTTGAACTAGTTTACAGTCCCACCAATGGTGTAAAAGTGTTCCTGTTTCTCAACATCCTCTCCAGCAGCTTTTGTTTCCTGACTTTTTAATGATCACCATTCTAAGTGGTGTGAGATGGTATCTCATTGTGGTTTTGATTTGCATTTCTTTGATGGCCAGTGATGATGCTTCTGCTCATTTTAAAAATCAGATTATTAGATTTTTTTTCCTATAGAATTGTTTGCGCTCCATATATTTTCTGGTTATTAATCCCTTGTCAGCTAGTTTACAAAATTTTTTTTCCCATTCCATGGGCTGTCTCTTCATTTTGTTGATTATTTACTTTGCTGTGTAGAAGTTTTTTAACTTGATGTGATCCCATTTGTCCATTTTTGCTTTGGTTGCTATAAGAGATGTCTTGTAGCACTATTCACAATAGCTAAGATGTAGAATCAACCTAAGTGTCCATCAGTGAATAAATGGATAAATAAAATGTAGTATATATACACATTGAAATATTATTCAACCAAAAATATCTTGAGTAATATCCCTGTGCTTACAGGATATTACTCAAGAAATCTTTGCCCAGTCCAGTGTCTTGGAGAATTTCCCCCAGTGCTTTATTTTCATAGTTTTGGGCTGGGTGTGGTGGCTCATGCCTGTAATCCCAGCACTTTGGGAGGCTGAGGCGGGCATATCATAAGGTTAGGAGTTCAAGACCACCCTGGCCAATATGATGAAACCCTGTCTCTACTAAAAATACAAAAATTAGCTGGGTGTGGTGGCGAGCACCCATAGTCCCAGCTACTCGGGAGGCTGAGGCAGGAGAATCGCTTGAACCAGGAAGTGGAGGTTGCAGTGTGCCGAGATCATGCCACTGCACTCCAGCCTGGGTGATAGAGCAAGACTCTGTCTCAAAAACAAAAACAAACAAACAAACAAAAATTCATAGTTTGAGGTCTTAGATTTAAGTCTTTAATTCATTTTTATTTGATTTTTGTATATAGTGAGAGATAGGGGTCTAGTTTCATTCTTCTACATATGGATATCCAGTTTTCCCAGCACTTTTCCCCGAATGTATCTTCTTGGCATCATTGTTGAAAATGAGTTCACTGTAGATGTGTGGATTTGATTCTGGGTTCTGTCTTCTGTTCCATTGGTCTGTGTGTCTGTTTTTATGCCAGTACCATACTGTTTTGGTTACTATGGCTCTGTAATATAATTTGAAGTCAGGTAATGTGATTCCTCCAGTTTTATTTTCCCCTAGCCTAATTAAAATTTCCCCTAGCCTAATTATTCTGAAGAATAAGATCAGGCCAGGCACAGTGGCTTATGCCTGTATTCCCAGCACTTTGGGAGGCTGAGGTGGGAGGATCTCTTGAGTCCAAGAGTTTGAGACCAGCTTGGGCAGCATAGTGAGACTGTGTCTCTACAAAAAAATTTAAAAATTAGCTGGGTGTGGTGGCATGTGCCTGTAGTCCCAGCTACTCAGAAGGCTGAAGTGGGAAGATAACTTGAGCCCAGGAGTTTAAGGCTACAGTTAACTGTGATCATGCCACAGCACTCCAGCCTGGGTGACAAAGTGAGACCTCATCTCTTAAAAAAAGGAAATAAAAATAGTAAGTTCATGTTGGTATCTAAATACAAGTATTTGGACAGATTCCCCAAGAAATATTATTTATTTCTTATGCCAGTAGTGATTAGAGCAGATACTGAATATATCATTCTGTGTCTGTATATCATCGGGCAGATTTCTTTAAAATCTAAACTAAAGCAAACAAACAAAAAACTATTGCTAGACCCTGCAAATCAGATAACTGATTTCATCAAATCTATAGAAACCAACTCACCTGGTTTGAGATAATTTGTTCCTCACATGTTCCTTTTTCATAGCATGTTCTTGTGCAATATACGAACTAACATTTTTTAGAAGCTTGTGAAATATTTTCTTTGTGGTTTAGATGAGGAAGACTGAGATACAATGTGTCATAGTAGAAAAGAGAACAAACGCCAATTTAATGAAAGATTTTTTAAAAGCTTAGTAATTCTTAATAGGACTTTATTTCTAGACAAATATTTCTTCAGTGGAAGCCAAACATAAATGGGCTAGTTGATAATTTGGTGAGGTAACAAAAGATAAACATGTTTCTGTATGGCAGAAATCTAGAAAATATAATTTGACTTATCTTTTGCAGACTTTTTTTCATCAAATGAAGAGAAAAACATTAATATACAAATCCTTTCTAAAATTGATACATAATAACTATATATTTACAGTGTATGTGTGATATTTTGATACATGCGTACAATGTGTAAGGATCAAATGGGAGTAATTGAGATATCCATAACCTCAAATATTTATTGTATATCGTGGAGTGTTGAGAACATTTCCAAATCTTTTCTCTTACCTATTTTGGAATATACAATAAATTATTGTTAACTATAGGCACCCTGCTGTGCTATTAAACAATAGGATGTATTCCTTCTATCTGACTGTAATTTTGTACCCCTTAACCAACCTCTCATTGTTCCCACCTTCCTACCCTTCCCAACCTCTGGTAACCACCATTCTACTCTCTACTGCTGGATATATATCCAAATGAATGGAAATCAGTATATTGAAGAGATGTCTTATAGCACTATTCACAATAGCTAAGATGTGGAATCAACCTCAGTGTCTATCAGGGGATAAATGGATAAAGAAAATGTAGTATATATACACAATGAAATATTATTCAGCCATAAAAAAGATTGAAATCCTGTCTTTTGCAATAACATGGATGCCCCTAGAGGACATTATGTTAAGTGAAATAAGCCAAGAACAGAAAGCCAAGTTTTTTTTTGGCTTTTCTGGCTAAACATTAATTCCAAAAATCTTCCTCATTCATATGTAGGTATATATAACTCATCATTTTTATTGTGAGTTGTGGCTTTTCTGGTTTCTCTGTCATCTCTAGCTCTTGCACCTCTGATTCACCTAATGTCTATTCACTTAATCAATTAGCACGGAAGTCTTCAATTCTATTAAATTCTGCTTAATTCTGCTTTAATTCTGTTAAATCTCTGCTTCTGTTGCTTTATATCCTTTTTTTTTTAATGCCCTCTTTCTTGGAGAGAGTAATCATTTGACTCAATTCCCATAAATACCATCTGATTCTCAAATCTATCTGCAGCCTGCCCTTTAATTATCCATATTTGTGCCTTTACCATTGGTACATGTAACTACTTAAAGTAACTAAGAATAAATACATTTTAAAATTCTGTTTCTCAGTCCCAGTAGCTGTATTTCAAATGCCTAAAGGCCACATGTGGCTGGTGTCTACCATGTTGGACAGTGCAGATATAGAACATTTTTGCCATCTTAGAAAATTCTATTGAACAGCAGTGCTCTAAAGCTTATTTTGTTTTTACTTGTTATGGTTTGAATGTGTCCTCTAAAGTTCTTGTGTTGGAAACCTAATTCCCAGTGCAACAATACTGAAAGGTGGGACTTTTAAGAGGTCATTAGGTCATGAGGGTAGAGCCCTCATGAATGGATTATTGCCATTGTTGTGAGAGTGAGTTATTTATTACAGGAGTGGGTTCCTGATAAAAGGAGAAGTTTGGCCCCTTTCCACTTTCCCTCTTGTGTTCTCTTGCTCTTCTGCTTTCTACCATGGAATGATACATCATGAAGGCCCTTGCCAGATACAGGCCCCTACACCTGGACTTCTCAGCCCCGAGAACCATGAACCAAATAAAGTCTGTTGTTTATAATTACCCAGTCTGTGGTATTCTGTTATAGCAACAGAAAATGGACCAAAACATTTGTTTTCTTCCATCCCGCTCCCCCCACCCCCCTTGTCTGTCTGTTATCAACTCTGCTGGTCATTTTTCCCAGTAACCATGTCCATGGTTATATTCAGTTATTTCACAATTGCTCCTTAATTTGCACTCTAGGTCTTTACTTATATCTTGTTAAAGAACAGAGGTAGGCAAACATTTCCTGTAAAGGGACAGATAATAAATATTTTAGGCTTCTATGTTGTGGTTACTCAGTTCAGCTGTTGGAATACAGCCATGAATGTGACTATGTTCCAGTAAAACTTTACTTACAAAACTGGGTGATGGACTGGATTTGGCCTATAGGCCTTAGTTTGCCCACCCTTGGTATAGAACTTTAAAAGCTGTGTTATGAATGTTCTAACTATATAAATATGCTGAAGATAATAAAATGAGTACCCATTTACCCAACCACCAAGCTTCAAAAATGAAACACTCTCAGTACAGTGGAAACCTCCTAGGTGACCACTCCCAAAACACCTCCGTTATGTTCAACACATTGTAACTACCACTCTGACAATATATAGTGTTGTCTTAGGTGGTATCATGCCCTATGATATTGTGCAACTTGCATTTTTCCCACTCAACATTATATTTGTTGAGATTCATTTGTATGGATTTTTAACTTTCTTTGTTATCTTTTCTATATAGTATTTCATTGTGTGTGTGTGTGTATATATATATATATATCATAAATAACTTACCCATTTTCTTTTTTTTTTTTTTTTTTGAGATGGAGCTTTGCTCTTGTTGCCCAGCCTGGAGTGCAATGGCACAATCTCGTCTCACCGCAACCTCTGCCTCCTGGGTTCAAGCGATTCTCCTGCCTCAGCCTCCCAAGTAGCTGGGATTACAGGCACATGCCACCACACCCAGCTAATTTTGTGTTTTTAATAGAAACGGGGTTTCTCCATGTTGGTCAGGCTGGTCTCAAACTCCTGACCTCAGGTTGAGCTTGTTATAATCATACCCCATACGAATAATATGAGGAAGGGATAAGCTATATATTCTGTTAAAGGATTGAGAATAGAAGTAAGTCGTATTATGCCGTAGCCACCTAGTTTTAGGAGTACTGCAGCAAGGACTATTGATCCGGCAGTGGGGACTTCAACATGGGCTTTGGGGAGTCATTGGTGTAGGCCATATAGGGATATTTTCACTGTAAAGGCTATCATGCATGCTAGTCATATGAGATTATGGGATCAGGTGATCTTTAGTTTTTGGGCGGTGAGTGTTAGTAGTAGTATGTTTAGTGAGCCTAGGATATTGTAGGTATAGATTAGTAGAATAAGCAGGGGGAGGGAGCTGGCTAGTGTATAGAATAGAAAATATGTGCTTGCATTGAGGCATTCTGCTTGGTTACCCCATCGGGTAATAATAATTAGGGTTGGGATGAGAGTAGTTTCGAATAGGATATAGAATATAATTAGTTCTGTGGCTATAAATGTTAGAATTAGGGAGATTTGTAGGGAGATCTTTATGGAGAGGTAGAGTTTTTTCCGTGAGGTGGGTTCATTGTGCAGATGATATTGGCTTGCTATTATTATGAGAGGTAAGAGTCAGGCTGTTAGTATTAGGAGGGGTGGTGTTAGTGGATCAGAAAATGAAGAGGTTGAATGGTTGAAGAGATTGTTACTAATTTGGTTGAATAATAATAGAGGAATGAGGCTAATAATTAGGCTGTGCATGGTTTTGTTGACTCAGATTATATTGTTTTTGGAGAATCATGTTGTTAGTAGTAGTATGATTATAGGAATAATTGTTTTTAACATTGGAGTAAGTTTAGGTTGTGGATGTGATCTAGGCCATATGTATTAGAGAGTGAGATTAGTAAGGCAAGGCCTACTGCTGCCTCCCGAGCAGCGAACACTAATAGAGCAATGGGTATGATGTTGGCTAAGGAGAAATGTATGTTTAAAGTTGTGAGGGTACTTATGATAAAAAGTGATAGTATTATTCCTTCTAGGCATAGTAAGGAGGATATTAAATGTGAATGGTAGGTTAATACGCCTAAGAGTGAAATAGTAAATGCTAGCATAATGTTTATGTAGATGGAAGGCATTTGGTGAGTATGATTATCATAATCTAATGAGTCAAAATCATTTATTTTATTTAAACTACTTACCAATTCAGTTCAATCTAGGCCTTTTTGGGTTCATTCATAGGCTAGACTAAGAATTAGAATGATAATTAGCATAATGGAAGGTTTAGTTATTAGTGGAAGATTGGTTGTTTGAAGGGCTCATGGTAGGGGAAGTAGTTGGGCAATTTCTAAGTCAAATAGTAGAAAGGTAATGGCAACTAGGAAAAATTTTATGGAGAAAGGAATATGAGCGGAGCTTAATGGGTCAAAGCCGCACTCATAGGGGTTGGATTTTTCTATATAAGTATTGAGTTGAGGTAGTCAGAATGTAATAGTTATTAGTAGTAGGGCTAGTAGGGTATTAATTGTTAAGGCTAGTACTAGGTTGATCATTCTTTTTCAAATGTTATCGAAACTAGTTGATTGGAAGTCAGCTGTACTGATTATACTAAAAGAATAGGATCCTCATCAGTAGATAGAAATATATAGGAATAACCAGACTACATCAACGAAGTGTCAATACCAGGTGGCGGCGGCTTCAAAGCCGAAATGGTGGTTGGATGTAAAGTGATGCAGTAGTTGGCGGATAAGGCAGATAATGAGGAATGTTGATCCAATAATGATGTGGAGTCCGTGGAAGCCTGTGGCAACAAAGAATGTCAAGTTGTCCCTGTTTGCAGATGACATGATTGTATATTTAGAAAACCCCATCATCTCAGCCCAAAATCTCCTTAAGCTGATAAGCAACTTCGGCAAAGTCTCAGGATACAAAATTAATGTGCAAAAATCACAAGCATTCTTATACACCAGTGACAGACAAACAGAGAGCCAAATCATGAATTAACTCCCATTCACAATTGCTTCAAAGAGAATAAAATACCTAGGAATCCAACTTACAAGGGATGTAAAGGACCTCTTCAAGGAGAACTACAAACCACTGCTCCGTGAAATAAAAGAGTACATAAACAAATGGAAGAACATACCATGCTCATGGATAGGAAGAATCAATATTGTGAAAATGGCCATACTGCCCAAGGTAATTTATAGATTCAATGTCATCTCCATCAAACTACCAATGACTTTCTTCACAGATTTGAAAAAAACTGTTTTAAAGTTCATATGGGACCAAAAAAGAGCCCACATCGCCAAGACAATCCTAAGTCAAAAGAACAAAGCTGGAGGGATCACACTACCTAACTTCAAACTATACTACAAGGCTACAGTAACCAAAACAGCATGGTACTGGTACCAAAACAGAGATATAGACCAATGGAACAGAACAGAGTCCTCAGAAATAATACCACACATCTACAGCCATCTGATCTTTGACAAACCTGAGAAAAACAAGAAATGGGGAAAGGATTCCCTATTTAATAAATGGTGCTGGGAAAATTGGCTAGCCATAAGTAGAAAGCTGAAACTGGATCCTTTCCTTACTCCTTATACAAAAATTAATTCAAGATGGATTAGAGACTTTAATGTTAGACCTAATACCGTAAAAACCCTAGAAGAAAACCTAGAGAATACCATTCAGGACATAGGCATGCGCAAGGACTTCATGTCTAAAACACCAAAAGCAATGGCAACAAAAGCCAAAATTGACAAATGGGATCTCATTAAACTAAAGAGCTTCTGCACAGCAAAAGAAACTACCATCAGAGTGAACAGGCAACCTACAGAATGGGAGAAAATTTTTGCAATCTACTCATCTGACAAAGGGCTAATATCCAGAACCTACAAAGAACTCAAACAAATTTACAAGAAAAAAACAACCCCATCAAAAAGTGGGCAAGGGATATGAACAGACATTTCTCAAAAGAAGACATGCATACAGCCAACAGACACATGAAAAAATGCTCGTCATCACTGGCCATCAGAGAAATGCAAATCAAAACCACAATGAGATACCATCTCACACCAGTTAGAATGGCAATCATTAAAAAGTCAGGAAACAACAGGTGCTGGAGAGGATGTGGAGAAATAGGAACACTTTTACACTGTTGATGGGATTGTAAACTAGTTCAACCGTTGTGGAAAACAGTATGGCGATTCCTTAAGGATCTAGAACTAGAAATACCATATGACCCAGCCATCCCATTACTGGGTATATACCCAAAGGATTATAAATCATGCTGCTATAAAGACACATGCACACATATGTTTATTGCGGCACTATTCACAATAGCAAAGACTTGGAATCAACCCAAATGTCCATCAGTGACAGACTGGATTAAGAAAATGTGGCACATATACACCATAGAATACTATGCAGCCATAAAAAAGGATGAGTGTGTGTCCTTTGTAGGGACATGGATGCAGCTGGAAACCATCATTCTCAGCAATCTTTTGCAAGAACAGAAAACCAAACACTGCATGTTCTCACTCATAGGTGGGAATTGAACAGTGAGATCACTTGGACTCAGGAAGGGGAACATCACACACCGGGGCCTATTATGGGGAGGGGGGAGGGATGGCATTGGGTGTTGTACCTGATGTAAATGACGAGTTGATGGGTGCTGACGAGTTGATGGGTGCAGCACACCAACATGGCACAAGTATACATATGTAACAAACCTGCACGTTGTGCACATGTACCGTAGAACTAACTTAAAGTATAATAATAAAAAAAAACAACACCCAACTAAAAAAAGAAAAAAAAAGAATGTCACACCGTAGACACCATCAGAAATAGTAAAAGATGATTCGAAGTACCCTGAGGTTTGTAGGAGGGTGAAGTAAATGCCTAGCAGGATTGTAATGAGAAGTGCTTGAATTATTTGTTTTCGGTTATTTTCTGTTAGACTATGATGGGCTCAAGTGATTGTGACTCCTGATGCAAGTAGTACGGACGTATTTAAAAGTGGTGCTTCTAGAAGGTTTAGGGGAATAATGCCTGTTGGTGGCCAGTGTCCTCCTAATTGCGGGGTAGGGGCGAGGCTGGAGTGGTAAAATGCTCAGTAGAAACCGGTGAAGAAGAAGACTTCTGAAATGGTAAATAGTACTATTCCGTAGCAGAGGCCTTTTTGGACGGATGTTGTGTGATGGCCTTGGTAAGTACTTTCTCGAACAATGTCACGTCATCATTGATATATAGTTAATATATTAGTTAGTAGGCCTAGTGTTAACAGGGTGTTAAAATAAAAGTGAAATCATATAATTAAGCCAGATGTTGTTAGGAGGGCTGAGAGGACTCCTGTTAGTGGTCAGTGGCTGGGTTTAAGTATGTGGTAGGCATGGGATTGGTGGGTCATTAGGTGTTGTCGTGTAGGTAGAGGCTAACTAAGAGTGTGAAAACGTAGGCTTGAATCAGGGCGACGGTGATTTCGAGAATGGTTAGTAGTACTAGGAGTATGAAGATAATTGAGGTGGTAGGGGGGCTAATAGTTGATAATGCTAATGCAGTACTTCCAATTAGGTGTATGAGTAAATGGCCTGCCGTGATGTTAGCAGTTAAGCGTACAGCTAAGGCCACTGGTTGAATAAATAAGCTAATGGTTTCAGTGATTACTAGTATGGGGATAAGGGGTGTGGGCGTACCTTGTGGTAGAAAGTGAGCTAGAGAGTTTTTAGTTTTAAAGCGAAGTCCTGTAATTACTGTGCCTGCTCATAGGGGGATTGTTATAGCTAAATTTATGGATAGTTGGGTGGTTGGTGTAAATGAGTGAGGTAGAAGTCCAAGAAGGTTGGTTATGGTAATAAAGATAATTAGGGACATTAGTATGAGGGATCAGGTTTGCCCTTTGGTATTGTGAATTGCTGTTATTTGTTTTAGGGCAAGTTAAGTTAGTTTTTGTTGAATGGTAATTAGCCGGTTGTTAATAAGGTGGTTGGAAGTTGGAAATAGTAAGGAGGGAAATAGAATGATAGGTACTGCAGCAGTCAGGTTTAGAATTGTTGGGGCGATGAATGGAGTAAAGATTTTCGTTCATTTTGATTGTCAAGGGCTGTTGTAGTTTTGTGTGTTAAAAATTTTTTGTGAGGGGGATAAGTGGTAACTTGTGTTTAGTAATTTTAGTTGTATGATGAGATGTAGTGTGAGGAGTATGGATGTGATGATAGTCGGTCATGTAGATGTATTAGTTGGGCATTTCACTGTAGAGAGGGGTTGCTTCTCTCGGTCTTTAACTTAAAAGGTTAATGCTGGAGCAGCTGTACAGTGGATCTGTAGAGATATTTTGTAAAGATTTATGGGGTAGAGGTGTGTTAGAAGCATAGAGTAGGGTGTGGTGAGTCTATAGAACAAATACGGGTCCTATTTCAAAAATTTTTAGTGGAATTAGTTCTACAATGACGGGTATAAAGCTGTGGTTGGCGCCGCAGATTTCTGAGCATTGTCTGTAGTAGACGCCTGATCATATGGTGGTAAATGTAGTTTGGTTTAAGCATCCGGGGACTGCATCTGTTTTTTAACCCTAGTGTGGGAATGGTTCATGAGTGTAAGACGTCCTGAGATGTAATTATTATACGAACGGGGGCTTCAATTGGAAGAACTACTCGGTTGTCAACTTCGAGAAGCCAAAGGTCTCCTGGGTTTAAAAATAATGGTGGAAGTATATAAGAGTTAAAGATTAACCCCCCGTAATCTGTGTATTCGTAGGTTCAGTATCATTGGTGTCCGGTTGATTTGATAGTAAAAGAGGGGTTGTTGATTTCATCTGTCAAATATAGGATGCGTAAAGATGGGAGAGCGATTAAGACTACAATGATAGCAGATAAGGTGGTTCAAATGGTTTCCATTTCTTGGGCATCTGTGATATTGGTATTGGTTAGTTTTGTTGTGAGTGTTAGGGAGAGGACATATAAAACTAGGAAGCTGATTAAGAAAATGATTATGAGAGCATGATCGTGAAAGGCGATTAGTTCCTCTATAATAGGGGATGTGGCATCTTGGAGACCTAGTTGAACTAGGTGAGCCATTAAGATATATAGGATTTAACCTATGAGTTAACTTTGACAAAGTTATGAAGTAGTTTTTCTAATATCTTATTGAAAAAGATATAGGGGTTATAGGGTTGGCTTGAAACCAGTTTTAGGAGGTTCGATTCCTTCCTTTTTCGTCTAGATTTTATGTAGGTTGGCTCTTCAAATGTATGGTAGGGTGGGGGGCAGCCATACAACCTCTCTAAATTAGTACAGGGTTGTTCGATTTGTAGAACTTTACATTTTGAGGCAAAAGCTTCTCAGGTTATATAAATTATTAATATCACTGCTACTAGGGAAATGAAGGAGCCTATGGATGATAGAATATTTCATGTGGTATACGCATCAGGGTAGTCGGAAAGCGTCGGGGTGTTCCATATAAGCCGAGAAAATGCTGTGGAAAGAAGGTTAAATTTACACCTATAAATATAATGGCAAATTGGGCTTTGCCATAAGCTTGGTCTAGTGTGTAGCCTGAGAATAAGGGGAATCAGTGAATAAAACCTCCTATAATAGTGAACACAGCGCCTATTGATAGGACATAGTGAAAGTGGGCTACAACATAGTACGTGTCGTGTAATACAATGTCTAATGATGAATTTGCTAATACAATGCCGGTTAAGCCCCCCACTGTGAAGAGAAAAATAAAGCCTAGGGCCCAAAGTATTGCGGGGGATCATTTGGTATTGCTTCCGTGGAGTGTAGCAAGTCAGCTAAAAACCTTAACACCGGTGGGAATAGCAATAATTATAGCGGCAGAGGTGAAGGGGGCTCGTGTATCTAAGTGTATACTCACTGTAAACATGTGATGGGCTCATACAATAAAGCCTAAGACCCCAATTGATATCATGGCTCAGACTATACCTATATACCCAAATGGTTCTTTTTTTCCAGAGTAATATGTTACAATATGAGAGATTATTCCAAATCCCGGGAGGATAAGAATATAGACTTCGAGGTGACCAAAGAATCAGAATAGGTGTTGATATAAGGTGGGATCACCCCTTCCAGCTGGATCAAAGAAAGTGGTATTGAGGTTACGGTCTGTTAGTAGTATAGTGATGCCAGTGGCTAGGACTGGTAGAGAGAGGAGGAGGAGAACTGCTGTAATTAGGACTGATCAGACAAATAGGGGGGTTTAGTACTGAGATATGGCAGGGGTTTTGTATTAATAATAGTGGTGATGACCTTGGCCTCCCAAAGTTCTGGGATTTACAGGCGTGAGCCACTGCACCCGGCCATAACTTACCCATTTTCTTAACGGAAATTTTAGTTGTTTATTGTTTTACTGTTATAAACAATGCTGTTACCAACAGTCTTCTGGTTCTCTTGTGCAAGAGATTCTCCCTGGTTCACTTGTGCAAGAGATTCTTAAGGGAATATACCTAGAAGTGGTATGTATTAGAAGCTGTACAAAAGAGTGCCAGCTTACAATCCTTTTATTGTACCTTTCAGCGTCGTTTGCATATCATTTTAAGCTTGGGAAGCATTTGAGTTTGTACTAGGTGATAGGTACTTGGTGATACAGAGATGAATTGCATGTGATCCATACTGTCATTGAGCCAGAAACAAGGTTATTCTCTGTCCCCAAAGGGCTTATGGAATATGGGGTTATAGATTGTTTCCCTGCTACATTGGTTGTATTATGATTGGTTCCCTGTGACTTAAAGAGATAAAATTAGGATGCTTCTTGTAAGTCTTTACCAAACTTCTAAAGTAATTATTTTGAAATATTTTTAGCAGTTGAACAACTTTTTAAAACAAACTCCTACATGGAATCTTTATGTATAAAGCAGATAAAAGGAAAGTTATTTGGTTAAAGCTTGTGAGCCTGTTTCCTTTGTGTGTTTTCCCTACTCTCCATACCTGCCTGTGACATCCTCTACTTTCTCATGGTTCCTAAGGCATCAGGCTGAATACTAGGGCACCTTGAAATATAGTTTGGAAACAAATGTTCTAAGACAGGATTTTCCAACTACTAAATTTCTTATAGAGGTCTAAGCTTTACCTAGATGATCTTAATTTTAGACTTTTTTGAGGTAATCTCATAAAGATATAAATCAGAACATGGTAATCAGTTCACATCCTTCAGTGGACCAGTCTAACAGGTAATTGAATATTCTCATTTCAGAGTTTAATGTCTTGGGCTGGAGAATCAACAATAGATGAGGGGTACCGAAGCAGAGAATACATAAAACTATTAACGAGAGCATTGTATAGAGTGACAAGAGGCATAAGAAGAAAATTTTAAAGAGGTTAACTCTTTTTAAATCATTTTTATTGAGGTACAATTAATATACAATAAGAAGCATCTATTTTAAAATAGGGTTGGTTGAGTTTTGACAAAAGCGTATAACCATGTAGTCATTATCATAATTGCAATCAATATCTAGAATATTTCCATCCTTCCAAACTTTCCCTCTTGTTCCTTTGCAGTTATATTTGATTTCCATTGCTATGTAACAAATCACCACAAACTTAAAGGTTTTAAACTACCCCCATTTATTATCTCACAGTTCTGTAGGTCAGAAGTCCAAGTAGGCTTAGCCAGGTTCTCTGCTTAGGGTTTCACAAGGCCAAAATCAAAATGTCACCTTGGCTGCATTCTTTTTTTTTTTTTTTTTTTTTTTTTTAATTTTAAATGTATAGTTTTTTTTTTTTTTTAATTTATTTATTATTATTATACTTTAAGTTGTAGGGTACATGTGCATAACGTGCAGGTTTGTTACATATGTATACTTGTGCCATGTTGGTGTGCTGCACCCATCAACTCGTCATTTACATCAGGTATAACTCCCAATGCAATCCCTCCCCCCTCCCCCCTCCCCATGATAGGCCCCAGTGTGTGATGTTCCCCTTCCCGAGTCCAAGTGATCTCATTGTTCAGTTCCCACCTATGAGTGAGAACATGCGGTGTTTGGTTTTCTGTTCTTGTGATAGTTTGCTAAGAATGATGGTTTCCAGCTGCATCCATGTCCCTACAAAGGACACAAACTCATCCTTTTTTATGGCTGCATAGGCTGCATTCTTATCTGGAGATTCTGAGGAAGAATTTCCTTCCAGAGTCACTCAGGTTGTTGGCAAAACCCAGTTCCTTCTGGTTGTAGGACTTAACCCTGTTTTCTTGCTGGCTGTAGGCTGGGGTCATTCGCAGCTCCTAGAGGTGCTCTCAGGTCCTTTGCATATAATTCTCCATTACCAAGCTAGCAGTAGTGTGTTCAATCCTGTTCATGTTTTGAATTTCTGACTTTTTTGCTACTCGCTAGAGAAAACTCTGCTTTTAAAGATTCATGTGATTAGGTAATCACAGATGATCTCCCTTTTGTCATTTAATGTAGCATAATCACAAGAGTGATTATGTTCTACTGACACTCAAAGGAAAGGGGATTATACAAGGGCAAGGGTCATTGGGATCATTTTATAGTTCTGTTTACCTCAGCAGTCTTCACATATTTTGTTAAATTTATTCCTAAGTATTTCATATTTCTCAGTGTTACTGTAACTTTTAGATTTTAATTTTACCTTTCAATTATTTGTATTCATATATAAACATATGATTGATTTTCATATTTTACATAAAATATAAAATATATTTTATTTTATATTTTAAGTAACACAGTTACTTAACAAACAGTGTTACTCTGTGTTACTTACAGTGTTACTCTGTGTAACAAATGACTATAAGACTTAGTGGCTTAAAACAACAGCATTTGGTTTCCCTCAAATCTATACTTTGGGCAGGGGGGGCAGTAGGGATAACTTATCTCCGTACCACTCACATCAGCTAGAGAAACAAGTGTGAAGGTTCAATTCTGAGGGCTTTCTTTCTCACATGTCTCATTAATGCTGGCTATTGACTCAGACCTTCCTGAGGCTGTCAGCTGGAGCTTCTACACTTGGCTCCTTGGTATTGCCTGGACTTTATCAGAGTGTTGTGGTTGGGTTCCAAAGGCAAATAAGAGGGCAGTAGGGGTTAGGGGTATGTTTTGTCTCATTTTGTATACCTGGCCCCAAAATCGGTGTTGAATGAGTGAGAAAGGAGAGGTTCAGTTGCCTTTTCTTCATGGAAGTCTTTTCTTCACAGAGGAATTCGCATCTCACCAGGGGCTTTGTATGTGAGTGGGATGTCGGCAGGCTGTGGCAGCAGACAGCGGCATTTCACAGGGATGGACTTTTATGAGAAGGGGAGTGAAAGTGATGCACAGAAGAAACCAGTAGCTCTGGAGAGAGCCAGGAGAGTTCTAGCAATAGTTTTTAAGTGAGGTTAAAAAAAATTTGACCTTGAGGAAAGAATTCTAAAATGCCACTAAAGTAGCTTTGATTTTTTAAAACCAACCAAGTTAAAATGTGAACACATGATTATTTGTTATCTTAGTTTTAAATGCAGTTTTCTATAACACATTATGTTTTTCCATTATATTTTATTGTAGGACTTTTAAATAAAAGACAATTTTCATACATTAGAATTGTCAAAGTATTTTTAATCACTAGATTGTAGACTGTTAGGTTTTGGTAGTCTTCTTAGATTCTATAATATTTATTGTTGGTTAACAACTTGAGGTGGTGAGCACTGTTAGCATTAATTTTGGGGTTAAGAAAGGAAATGGCATATGGATTATCTGTTCAATATTCTTAGCCATTTGTGGCTTTCGTTGAGTTTTCTTGGTTTATCAGTCATTTATCAAGTATCTCCCTTTAGTTTTCTTTTTTAAACCATTTTGAAACGGCAAGTTGGATTCATTTTACTGGTATTCTGATGACTGTTGATTGTGGTTCTCAGGCTGATGTAATCATGTCACAAAATACAATAGAGATTATATTCCATCACTGAGGTGCTTAGTCACAGATTAAAATAGTCCCTGGCTACAGACAAGTCTTTTTCTGAGCCCAGTCCCCTATTCCTGTAATAACGAGGGTCGGGTCTCACTTGTGTGCATTTGGTCATGTTTTATCTAGCATAACCAATGTGTGTTTAAACTTCATACAATAAAGCACTTAAGCCTAAGAATTTTGCTTCTTTATCACAAATAACATAGTGTGAAGTTTGCTGAACTCTATTTTCAGACACAGCTTTATAGTTTCTGACTTAATTGCAAGTTAAGCCATTTTATTTGTTTTCTTATTAAATTAACTAGTCAAAACATACCATAATTCATTGATTCTAACATTTGGGTTTTTTTCTAATCTTTTAATGTTTTTTATATCTTCAATGCTTCTCGTATTCTGTGGTATCTTAAAGAAAGGAGGATAATTTTGCCTAAAGTTCCACTTTGTACAAAGCACAGAAAGAAGTAAGGAAATGGGACAAACACTCTCTAACCTCAAAAGATTAAGACAAAGATTGATCTTTTTGTCTCTGTCTCTCTCTGTGTTTTTCTCTTTTCTTTCTCAGACACATACTCTAAAAAATTAACTGAGGTGGCAAAACCTAAATGCCAACTAGCTTTTCTGCACAATTCTAATCCAATTTTTATTCCTGATATAAATAACTCAAAGCCAAGTAAAATTAAATGAAACCATTCTAACATGATCCAAGAGGGAGAAAGTCTGTAGGTGAAGATAATAAACATTGGAGTGCAGCTCCTTCTCTCATAAGGTTTTTGAAGGGAGTAGGTAGACTGTTAACACTGATTTTGACATGCTACACTGGGCAGTTCAAGTATTAACTTAGCCCTGACAGTGAGGAGGAGACATCTGGGGTCTGAGAAGACCAGCCACCTAAGTGATACCCCAGGTATACTATTTTAAATTGATTTCAAAGAAAATCTATATAAAAGGTAGTAGCATATGTATATATGTGTGTATATCATTAAAACCATGTTTTTCATTTAAGATGAATCACTGGACAAAGCCTTACCTATCAGTTTTGAAGGGAAGGATAACTGGGTTTTGTTTTGTTTTTGTTTGTTTGTTTGTTTACCAATTTATAGAAATATCTTTTAACATTGCTATAATAAAACCATTAAAGCACCAAGGAAAAGTGTTGGTCAAAGGTTGAACCTTGGGTACACAGAAGCACTGCTGGTCTCTGGAGTGAGGATGACTGGTCAGAGCATCCTGACTTCTGTAAGCAGGCCTTATGTTTGTGGGGTATATAGTTCATAGCCTTTAACCCTGCCAAGAACAGAGAAAGTTTGCAGGGCTTCTGAAATTCCATACCAGCACTATCATTTTGGAAATCAGAATAACCCTCCATTTATGGATATTGTAATTTGTCATCTGTCAGCATAATTGGAGATATGTATTATTTGGCAAGAAGAGTTCCTCTTCAGGGCTCTCCACTAAGATATGTGTGCCACAGTTATTCTGATCCTGTGTATGGGAATCCCAGCCCTGGTTAGTCCTCATGGATTATCTTTCAATGAGACATCAAGACATAACTACAGGTAAGATAGCACATCTGAAAGGTAGCCTCTGGAGAGGAGTAACCCTTTCTGAAGAAAAGCTTAGGTCAACCTGAAGGTATTTTCTAGGAAACAGAATGATAAATTATAGTTTCAAATTAAAAGGCAAAGATCTATCAGTCTTAAGGACAGAGTACTAGGGTTATTTATCTGTAATTATTTTCATTTGTTCAGAAAGTAATTTTGGAGCATCTACATTGTACCCTACATAAAACCTTCAGTGGCTTCTTACCGCTCTTAGGATAAAATTGGAAAACCTCAAGATAGTTTCAAAGGCCCTGTGTGCTCTGTTCTCTGCCCACTTTTTTTTTTTTTTTTTTTTTTTTTTTTGAGACAAAGTCTTGCTCTGTTGCCCAGGCTGGAGTGCAATGGTGCGATCTTGGCTTACTGCAAGCTCCCCATCCCGGGTTCACGCCATTCTCCTGCCTCAGCCTCCTGAATAGCTGAGACTACAGGCGCCCACCACCACGCCTGGCTAATTTTTTGTGTTTTTAGTAGAGATGGGGTTTCACCACGTTAGCCAGGATGGTCTCAATCTCCTGACCTCGTGATCTGCACGCCTCACCCTCCAAAGTGCTGGGATTACAGGCGTGAGCCACCGCGCCTTGGCCTCTCTACCCACTTCTTTTAAAAAAAAAAAAAAAAATTAGATATAATTCATGTACCATAAAACTCACCATTTAAAATGTAAAATTCAGTGGTTTTATTATATTTACTAAGTTGTACAACTATCACCACTATCTCATTCCAGAACATTTCTGTTACCCCCAAAAAAGCTCTATACCCCATTGGCAGTCATTTTCTGTTCTCCCTAGTTCCTGGCAACCACTAATCTGCTTTCTGTCTCTGTGAATTTTCCTCTTAATGGTCATTTCCTATAAATGGAATCATATAATATGTGGCCATTTGTGTCTAGACTCTTTCACTTTGCATGTTTTCAAGGTTCATTCATGTTGTAGCATATATTAGTAATAGTACTTTATTGTTTTTTATACCTGAATAATAGTCATATTGATATGGATGTATCACAGTTTGTTTACCCATTCATAAGTTGATGGGCATTTGAGTTGTTTCCACTTTTCAACTGTTACCAGCCTATCTCTTTATTCTCATCTATTTCCCCCACTACACCACGGTCTTTACATATTGCTCTTACTGCCTAAAACAATCCCTGTCTTCACTATCCTCATTTACTTTCTTAACTCTTTGTTTTGGTGTGTGTGTGTGTGGTTTTTTTGTTTTTTGTTTTTTTTTTTTTTTTTGAGGCAGAGTCTTGCCCTGCTGCCCAGGCTGGAGTGCAGTGGTGTTATCCCGGCTCACTGCAAGCTCCATCTCCTGGGTTCATGCCATTCTCCTGCTTCATCCTCCCAAGTAGCTGGGACCACAGGCACCCACCACCATGCCTGGCTAATTTTTTGTAGTGTTTTAGTAGAGACGGGCTTTCACCATGTTGGCCAGGATGATCTCGATCTCCTGACCTCGTAATCCGCCCCCCCTTGGCCTCCCAAAGTGCTGGGATTACAGGCGTAAGCCACCGCGCCCGGCCACTTTCTTAACTCTTAATCAGGGTTCACATCCCAGTCCAAATCTATTTCTTTAGGGAATCCTTCCTCAAACTGTATCATATTCCTCTATTATATGTTCTTGTAGCATCAGGTTTTTTTCCTTCAAAATAATCCTTGTAATTTATAATTACATACCTGATTGTATTGTCTCTTTGCCTTTTCCTCCTACCCTTAGTATGCTATAAACTTCATGAAAGCAAAATTGTGTTTTCTGTTCACAATTGTATCCCTGAAATCTAGCACAGTAACTGACATATATATCTGTTGAATGTATTCATGCAGGAATCTGTTTGCATCATTGAGTACTAGGGACACAAAAATGAAAAACCAGTCTCTGTTTGCAGGGAGCTTGCAGTGAAGCTATGCAGGCAAGTAAGTATTTTGTAAGAATAAATGCTATAATTCCTATATTAGTATAACAAACTAATATGCTCAGTTTAGGCTGGATGTGGTGGCTCACACCTGTAATCCCAGCACTTTGGGAGGCCGAAGCAGGAGGATCACTTGAGGTCAGGAGTTCAAGACCAGCCTGGCCAACATGGTGAAACCCTGTCTCTGCTAAAAATGCAAAAATTAGCTGAGTGCGGTGGCGGGCATCTGTAATCCCAGCTACTCAGGAGGCTGAGACAGGAGAATCACATGAACCCGGGAGGCACAGGTTGCAGTGAGCTGACATGGCACCACTGCACTCCTTCCTGGGCAACAGAGTGAGACCAACTCAAAAAAAAAAGCTCAGTTCAAAGAATAATAATAAAGTGAACATCCTCCTTCTTGCCCTGTAGATGTATCCATCACCCTGGTAGTTACATTAAATGTTCCCATGCTTTTCTTTATTGTTTTATTACACAGGAATTTATCCATAAACAATGTTGTTTATCTTTTTCTCTTGCCTCATTGTTACTTTATGTGAATAGAGTCATGTTTCCTGCCGATGTTTATATTTTTGAGATTGTATCTATATTGATACATAGAACTGTAGTTCATTCATTTCCCCTCCAGTATTGTATTCTGTTTTATGACTGTATTACACAAAGCATGGATTAATCCTGGTCATGAGGTAGAGCAGCAGAATCTTATCGCAAGAGATGACATACTGTGTGATTCCATTTCTATACTTAAGAACATGCAAAACTAATCTGTGGTAATAGAAGTCAGAACAGTGGTTATTTTGGGTGAGGAGTGTACATAGAATGGGAAAGAGTGCCTTCTGAGGTGTTGGAAATGCTCTAAATCTTGATCTGGATGGTAATTACCCAAGTATAATCACATTGAAGACTTATGAAGAGTCACATTTACATGTTATACTTTAACAAAAAGTTTCAAAAATAAATACGTGAAAATATTGAGTTTTAAAACAAAATACTATAATGGCAGTATGTACAAATGTAATTAGAACATAGGAAATAGAAGGAAAGTCACAAAAGGCTTTATAGAAGTAACTTTTTTTAAGTTAAGACTTATTTTGTCTCACCGGGTAGAATGTATGGCGTTGAAAGGAGGAAATGTGTATTGTTTCCTACTGTGTTTTAGTGCGTAGAAGAGTGGCTCAGTAAAAATTCATAGAATTGAATCAAATTTAGTTTTCCTGGAAGACAGGCAAATGGAGAACTTTCCAAGTATGGAGGCAATAATAATTCTGGGCTACAGATAGAGATAGTTCAGTATTTCTACAGTGTAATGTACAGCTGGAGTGTGGCAGGAGATGAGACTGGATTCTAGGAAGTTATATGAATGGGCTTGTATCCACTGCTAAGAATTGTTCTACAGGCAATAGGGATCTATCAGAGACCTTTGAATTAAGAAGTAAAATGATCGGCCAGGCGTGGTGGCTCACGCCTGTAATCCCAGCACTTTGGGAGGCCAAGGCGGGCGGATCACAAGGTCAGGAAATCGAGACCATCCTGGCTAACACAGTGAAACCCCGTCTCTACTAAAAATACAAAAATTAGCTGAGCGTGGTAGCGGGCACCTGTAGTCCCAGCTACTTGGGTGGCTCAGGCAGGAGAATGCCGTGAACCCAGGAGGCAGAGCCTGCAGTGAGCCGAGGTCACGCCACTGCACTCCAGCCTGGGCGACAGAGCAGGACTCCATCTCAAAAAAAAAAAAAAAAGAAGAAGAAGTGAAATGAACAAATTTGCATGTTTGGAAGGATTACTCTGGCAGCAATATGAAAGGCAGATACTAATAGCAAGAATACCAGTAAGGCTATTACCATAAAGACCTGGGGCTGTGGGTTGTAAAGGAGAAAGATAGATTCAGAAGTTAACGCAGAAGATTCTGCTGCTGATGATGATGATAGAAGTTAACATGAAGAGAATGCTTACTGTGTGTCAGGAACTCTGCTAGACTCCAGATGAAAAGGCAACAAAAACACAGCGCTTGCCCTTGAGGAATGAAGAAGACAGATGTGTACTGTTAGAGGCATGTACACAATATGATAGGAGCACAAAGGGGAAGGAATAAGCAACCTCAGAGAGTAAAGACTTCTCACACATGGTTACATTTGTGTTGGGTCTTAAAGGATGGATGGTATAATGACGTCAAAGAAGAGTTATAATGACATCTTAAGCATGGGGAAGAGCCAGTGCAAAGATACGAATAGTACATGATTCAATGTGGTGGGAACATAAGATTGGAACCATCAACCAGTTGTTCATTTTTCTGTACATATTCCACTGATTTTTTATAGTCAGGATATATTTGTTTTTGTTTCTTTAAAAGTAATTCTCTTGATTTCTGTTACATCATTTCAGTCTTTAGAGAAATATTTGAATGCTGATTGTGTCATCCATAATATTAACTGTATTATCCATGTTTATATCATCCATAAATTTGATAGGCTTTCCTACTATTTATTCCTTCAGGGATTAGTTAGTCATTGAAATGGATAGAGCCCTGTGGTTACTTGGTAAGTAAAGATCTGCTTCCAAGTTTTACCCATCTATTAATTAGCCATTGTTATTCAACTGTGAAATCTATTCATGACAGAGTTGTCATCTAATCCAGGGGTCCCCAGCCCTGGGGCCATGGACCTCAGCGGTCCATGGCCTGTTAGGAACCAGGTTGCACAGCAGGAGGTGAGCCGAGGGCCAGTGAGCTTTACTGCCTGAGCTCCACCTCCTGTCAGATGGACAGCAGAATTAGATTATCACAGGGGTAAGAACCCTATTGTGAACTGCGCATGTGAAGAATCTAAGTTGCACACTCCCTACGAGAATCTAATGCCTGATCATCTAAGGTGGAACAGTTTCATCCCAAAACCACCCCCACCCTACCCATCTGTGGAAAAATTATCTTCCACAAAACTGGTCCCTGGTGCCAAAAAAGTTGGGGACTGCTGATCCAATCCACATTTTCATAATCACAGACATTATAGTGGCTAAAGAAGAGAAGGTTTTTTGAGCAAAGCAAATTTGGTTTGACTCCTGGTTTCACTACTTACCAGTTTTGCAGCCTTGGGAAAATTATTTCCTTTCTGTAAGCCTCACTTAACTCATCTGTAATGTGAGGCTGCTAGTAAGTATCCCAGATTGCTTTAGGAAATCTAAATGGGATAGTGTATAGTAAATGCTCACTACTTTGCCAAGTATATAGTAAGCACATAGTAAATGGAAAAGTAGTCATCATCATTATTACTATTAACAAGATGTTATTTAATTTTAAATTTTTTATTGAGGGTCTACTCTGGGCCTAATACTGTTCTGGATATTTGAAATACATCAGTGAAACAAAGACAATATTTTTTTTTAAACATATGTAAAGTACTGAGTATATGCTAGGCACTGATCTAAATAATTTACTTTCATTAGCCTACCAACTCTCTATAGTAGGTGCTATTACTATCCCTATTTTACCAAAGAGGTAACCAAGTCACAAAGAGGTAACTTGCCAGCTCACACAGGTAGGCAGTTAAGTGTTAGAACTGGAGTTTGAACTCAACCAGTCTGGCTCCAGTGTGCCTTCTCTTAACCACTGTGTAATACTGTCACTCATCCAGAGTCACTTCCACTGATGCCTGCTGAAATCAAGATATTTAACTTTTGTGGCAGTTCTGTAATCTATTAACTCTAATTACGTAAAAACGTACATTAGGAGGGACCGTTATGATATCATTTTCGTGTGATTTTTTTTTTCGTTTCAACCTGTGCTGGCTCCTGGTGATTATTGGTATTTTTTAAATTACAAAGCTATTTGTTTAACCATCTTTTCCAGAATTTGATAGGAAATCACATTAAACTTGCCTCTCTCTCATTTGTTTTACATAAAGAACATTCTTAGTTTAAAAACAAAAAAGAAAGAAAAGAATAAAAAAGGAGGGAACTTAGTTAATATCTTAGTTGACAATGGTTGAAGAAAAACATCTCAAAAATCACTTAGTTTATATAAAGTATATTTTGTAAACTCATATTCTTTTTACAGTGAATATCAATAGCTTATACCAGGGGTTCTCAAATGTTTTTGTCTCAGGACCTCTTTACACTCTTAAAAATTATTGAGGAATCAAAGAGCTTTTGTTGATGTGGGTTATACTTATTGGTATTTAATGTATTTGAAATTTAAACTGAGAGAATTTAGAGACACAAGAATGCCAAAGTACAGATTTCATTAGCTATCAGAGCGATTGCATCATCACGTTACTCAGCCTCTAGAAAACTATACCACATAACTTGTGAAAGAGTGGGAGTTAAAAGGGCAGTCTCAGTATTATAAAAATAACTTTGACCCCACAGGTCCCCTAAAAGGGTCTCAGAGATTCCCCCCAGTGGTCCCTTGATCTTACCTTGAGAACCTCTGCCATATACTAAATAAACTTATTACTGTCAAGTTAGAAGAAACTCTAAGACTAAAATTGAAGATCTAGAATTGAATATTTCAATGGAATTCTTAGGTTTCAATAACAATACTTATTAAGGGTTATCTAAATGTATTAGATACTTTCAGGGATGCAGAGATGAAACAAATACAACTTCTTTTCTCCAAAAGCTTTCTCATTAGGAAATGTGGCATTTACACATTGAGTTGAAATACAGTGAAAAGGGGTGACATGTTGTCATAGTAAATAAACTACATACCACTGGACTCACCTTTGCAATTTATAAACTAAGTTACGTAATTCTGTAAAATATGTTTGACTGTTGATGATTCTCTTGACATGTGATTAACTGTAAACAAAAATGACACCAAATTTAGATATTGTTGCATTTTGCTTTAGCCTAGTGTATTTAATAACTTGCTCTGAAAGATTTGGGCAAACAAAAAGTAGGGAATTGCTGTCTTCAAGTCACTTTAGATTCATTTCTCAAAAATATCCATTTCTGAACTACACATACTTCCATATTTAAAACAGTATGAAGCCAGATGTGGTGGTTCACGCCTATAATCATAGCACTTTAGGAGGCCAAGATGGGAGAATCACTTGAGGCCAGGAGTTCAAGATCAGCCTGGGCAACATAGTGAGACCCCCATCTATTAAAAACAAACAAAATAAAATAAAATAAAACTTAAAAATAAGCCAGGCATGATGGTACACATCTGTAGTCCTAACTGCTTGGAAGTCTGAGGTGGGAGGATTGCTCGATCCCAGGAGTTCGAAGCTGTAGTGAGCTGTGATCCCACTCCAGCCTGGGCAACAGAGTGAAACTCTGTCTCAGAAAACAAACAAAAAGTACTAAATACAGAGAAATACAATTCAAAATGACCTAGAAACACCTGGATCTGATATACTTGTAGAGCAGCTAAGAATTGGGAGGGCAGATACCACATTTTAAAACGGAATATTAAACAATAAAAACAGGGTCAAAAGTTACAATATTGGCAATGGAAAGTATTAGGTTTGAACAGTGCTAAGGCAGCCTCACATGTGTGCTACCTCCCCATTCCTAGGTCACCATTATCTATTTACCCCACTCTGCAACCACTAAAAAGTGCTTTAGATCAAAAGTAGGAAAACATAGTAAGTGAGAGGTATGTGTACCTCTTTCCCTAAGCATAATTTGCTCTCTGTGTCTTCACCGGCGAACTTCTGGCTCAGCCTTCTTATCTACAACTTCGGAATTCTTTTTATTAAAGCCTTTCTTTACCTGTATTCTTATTATCAGAGTATATTTCACACCCTGGGATTCTTTATTATGCCCTGTCCCTTACCCCATACCCTTTCCCCACGTCAACTCCCAACATTATCAAAGCAGAGAGAACTTTCTGGTGGCTAACAGAATGGATACTATTTTACTAGAAATCTTTGTAACTTTAAAGGAATGGGGATGGCAAATAGGTTTCAGTTTATGTGTCAGTTGTAAGAAATTAATAGCAGCTGCATGGAATACCGGACCAAGAAGTATTATAAAACTGCTAGGCTCAAGTGCCATAATCCATTATCAGTCACAGGTGTGAGAAGAGTGAATGACAGCACATGGACTCCATATTTGAAGCCCCCTGACCTAGCAGATCTCTGCCTTTGAATCCATTTAAATCCAAAGGAGCAGCAGACTGGAGCATATCTTCCATATGATATAGTTTGGATATTTGTTTCCTCCAAATTGCATGTTGAAATGTGATCCCCAGTGTTGGAGGTGGGGTCTAGTGGGAAGTGTTTGGGTCATGAGGGTGGATCCCTCTTGAATTGCTTAGTGCCCGCCCCGCGGTAATGAGTGAGTTCACGTGAGACTGGCCATGGCACCTTCCCTCCCACCTGGCTCACTTGTGACACGCCTGCTGTGCCTTTGCCTTCCACTATGACTGTAAGCTTCCAGAAGCCTCACCAGAAGTAGATCCTGGCACTGTGCTTTTTGTACAGTCTGCAGAACTGTGAGGCAAACAAACCTTTTTTCTTCGTAGACTACCCAGCCTTACATATTCCTTTATAGCAGTGTAGAACAGATTAATACCCTATATTAGTATGTGTTTGAAGTGTGTGGGTTTCTTCCTATATATCTGTGCTTTTAAAAATATCTTCCTCAAAGTTAGACTGAGGAAGTGCATTGAAATATCTGAGGTATATTGATATCTCTCTCTCTCTCTCTCTCTCACACACACACACACACACACACACACACACTAGAAACTTAAAATCAGAGAAATCTGAAGTATAGTTCTACCTCTACTAATCAGCATATAATTTACATGATCTGTCTTGATCTCAGTTGGACCAGTGCCTGACATACAATATTAAATACTTCTGTTGCATCCTTTCAGTAAACACATAGAAAGCTACTGGGAGAAGATGCATTGAAATGTCTATCTTAGCAGTTTATTGAAACCAAGCCCACATTGTGTGCAGACTTGTTATTTAATGCGGTACCTCACTGACTGTAGAAGCAACCCTAAATTGACAGTCTCAGAGTAGACTGAGCCTTTCTGACTTTTTAAAAAGACTGCGGAGCCAGGCACGGTGGCTCACGTCTGTAATCCCAGCACTTTGGGAGGCCAAGGCGGGTGGATCACAAGGTCAGGAGATCAAGACCATCCTGGCTAACATGGTGAAACCCCCGTCTCTACTAAAAATACAAAAAAAAAATTAGCTGGGCATAGTGGTGGGCGCCTGTAGTCCCAGCTGCTTGGAAGGCTGAGGCAGGAGAATGGCACGAACCCAGGAGGCGAAGCTTGCAGTGAGCCAAGATCGCGCCACTGCACTCCAGCTTGGGCGACAGAGCGAGATTCCATCTCAAAAAAAATAAAATTAAAAAAAGGCCGCAGAATATGTGAAGTGGAAGAGAAAGAGTAACAGTGAAACCAGGATTGAAATTTCTAAAGTAGGTAAAGAGTATTGACAGAATCATAGAGACCATTAAGCCTGTGAGTCTTAAGTGGCTTATCTCTCCTCCTGTCCTCCCAAGATTCTGATATGTAAGGAGATGCATATCCCATGCACATATGCATGTACATACACATACACATACACACACACACACACACACACATCTTACTGATGAGTATATGTAATATCCTGTAGGAGCCCTGAAGCAAGAAAATAATTGAGAGACTTATCTATTCCAGTGCTCCTGTTTCCATAGATGGAAACGGGTAAATTGTTCTGGCAGACTGGAATGTCCTTTTATGAAACAAGAGTCTGAATTTTTTGTTATTGTTTATTTTTTTCAACTTTTAAAAGGATTATTTCTTAGGGAGATTTGGTTAAAATAACTTTTTTTTCTTAAATCTGATCACTTTTAAGTGACTATAGATAAAACTTGGGAAGGAGATAAGAGACCTTTCTCTGAAGGTAGATTTTTAATAAAAGGGGAAAGTGGAGTTGGTGAACTTGAGGTCGAAACTGATGGATCAGTATAGGAAAATATTGAAATACTCAGTTATTAGATTTTGTTCCATGGTGTTTACATAGAGTCCAACAACTGTTTTTTGTTGTTGTTTTGTTTTGCTTTCTTGAGACAGAGCATCGCTCTGTTGCCCAGCTGGAGTGCAGTGGTGCGATCTCAGCTCACTGCAGCCTCCGCCTCCTGGGTTCCAGTGATTCTCCTGCCTCAGCTTCCCAAGTAGGTGGTACTACAAGTCAGCACCACCACGCCCAACTAATTTTTATGTTTTTGGGAGAGACAGGGTTTCATCATGTTGGCCAGGCTGGTCTCGAACTCCTGACCTCAAGTGATCCACCTGCCTCAGCCTTCCAAAGTGCTAGGATTACAGGTGTGAGCCACTGCACCTGACCAGAACTTGTCACTTTTTCACTCTAGTCCTTAGCATCAAAGGTTTTCCTCTAACTTGATTTAAAGCAAGCCATCTTTCGCCTTTATAAAATAGTGGGAACATTTATTGCTGAGGTTTTCATGTGAAATGAAGTCAAAATCTTTTAAGATTACAACAGAGTACTTTAAAGTAGTTAAATGGTGAGGTAAGAGTCGTGTGTGTTTAGATATATACATATCTGTAGATTCAGATATTGTATACATTTATCATTCAATAGAAATGAAGAATAGGTTTATTTTTATGTTAACTTTTAAAAATAATTTATGTTTATATAATTCCAAACTTGTAGAAAAATTGCAAGAAAGTACAAACTCCTATATGCCCCAGTTAACATTTTGTTCTATTTGTTCCCTCTCCCTCACTATATACTTGTTTATGTGCTTATGTATATATAAATATCTATATCCATTATCATTATTCTTTTTCTGATCCATTTGAGAGCAAGTCGTGAACATAATGCCTCCTCACTTCTCAATACTTCAGAATTTATATCCCCCATGCAAGATTACTCTCTTACCTAACCATCCAAATCAGGAAATCAACATCAGTAGATACTGCCATCCAATCCACAGACCCAATACACATTTTTACGAGGTGTTCCAAAAATATCTTTTTTATTTCTGACTTGAGATCCAATCCAGGATCATTTATTACATTTGGTTGCCATGTCTCTTTAGTCTCCTTCAATCTAGAAGAGTTCCTCATTTTTTTCCTGTCTTTTATGACTTTGGCAGTTTTAAAGAGTAGAGTCCTTTGATTCTGTTGGATGTCTGTCAGATCATGCATTCTGGGCAGAAATGCCTTAGAAATGATGCTGTGTCTTCTCTGTATATCATATGAAGAAGTGTATGATGTCAAACTGTCTCACCCCTGGTGATGTTAATATTGGTCACCTAGTCAGTTTGGTGTCTTCTGGGTTTTTTTTGTTTTTTTTTCCCCCACTATGAAATCATTTTTTTCCCCTATGCAATAGTGCTATGGTCTGAAGTTTCCCCAAAATTCATATGTTGAGGTCCTGACCCCCAAGGGGATAGTAGTAGGAGGTGGGGTCTTTGGTTAAGGCATGAGGGCAAAACCCTCATTGTTGGGATCAGTGCCCTTATAAAAGAAGTCCAAGAGAGACCTCTTGCCCTTTCCGCCATGTGAGAAGGCACTGTCCATGATCCAGGAAGTGGGCCCTCACCAGACACCAAATCTGCTGGCGCCTTGATCTTGGACCTCTCAGTCTCCAGAAGTAAGAGAAATTAATGCTGTTGATTATAAGTCACAGTTGATTATAATCACCTGTTGATTATAAGTCACACTTTATGGTATTTCTTGTATCAGCCTCAACAGATTGAGACACATAGTATTTTGTGGGGAGTCTCTGCCAATATCCTGTTCCTTGTCAGACCTCCACTCACCAGCCTTAGCATACTTTGATGAAACCCTACTGAATCAACCACCTTTATGATGGTTGCCAAATGGTGGTTTTTTATTTTCATCATTTTTTCTACTTTTCTTAGTTGGCAATCTAATGAAAGAAGAAGTTTCTATTCTCTGCCATTTATGTACTTGTTTGTTTATTTATATCATTATGTCCATGGATTTCTATTTTATTCAATGGATTGAAATTTATTATTCTTATTATTTATTTTTATGCTCAAATTGCTCCATACTTGACTGATAGGAGTATGTCCCCATCGTTCTCTGAGCACTTCCTTTCTGGTTGGTGCAGGATGTTCCAGGCTTATCTTGTACTTTCTTCACCCCAATTCTGGAATCAACTATTTCCCCAAGAACCCCTGTTTCCTTTTAGTGGAAGATGTTATTTAAAAACTAAGCACTTTGTGTGCTCGTTGCTTCTGAGTGCTGTTACTTCTAGTCCTTCTTAGTGGGCAGAACTAGGAAATACATGTATGTACACACTGTAATATTATAATTTGAAATACATGTTTGGTCTCTGCCCCCAAGTTCCTGGCACAGAGCTCCTAAAGCCCTTGTAGATAAGGGGCACTAAGAGAATCTTTTGTTCGTATATTTGGTCTTTGACCCCAGTTCCTGTCACAGAGCTGCTAAGACCTTTCTAATTTCCTGAATGACAGGAGTGTGTGACACAGAGTTTCTAAATCCCTTGGAGTTTCCTGGGTCATAGGAGAATCTTGTTTTAATGAAGTGACTCTTAGTGGGCTCTTGAATACCGTCAGGATGGGGGCTGGTTGCCAAGGGATCCAAACATGATTAAAGGGTTGGAACTTTTAGCTCCACCCCACCTACCTACTTCAGAGAGGAGCTAAAGGTTGACTTGATCACCATTAGCCAGTGGTGTAATCAATTATGCCCATGTAATGAAGCCTCCATGAAAAACCCAGGACAGGGTTTGGGGAGCTTCCTGGAGGTTAGCCCACCCAGAGAGGGCGTATAAGCCTCACATGCCTTCTTCCATACCTTGCCCTATGCATTTCTTCTATCTGGCTGTTCATCTGTATCTTTGTAATAATCTTTTATAATAAATGAGTAAGTATAAATAAAATGTTTCCTTGGGTTCTGTGGCCCACTATAGCAAACTAATCAACCCTAAGAAAGGGGTCATAGGAACGCCAATTTTTAGCTGGTTGGTCAGAAGTACAGGTCACAACCCGAGACTTCCAATTAGCCTCTGAAGTGGGGAGCAGTCTTGTGGGTTAGCAGTCTGTGAGACCTGATGCCGTCCAGGAAGAGTGTCAGAATTGGATTGGAGGATGCCCAGCTGGTGTCTGCCAGGGAATTGCTTGGCATGTAGGAAAAAGTCCCCACACATCTGAAGTCAGAAGTATTGTGTTGAGTGGTGAGTGAGAGTAGAAAAAACACTTCAGTTTTTTCCCATCTCTATTACATACACATACAGCCAGATCTGTTTCTGTATCTTATCTGTGTGTGTGTTTGTGTATGTATAGATATCAGTTCACATTGAGGTGGCTGATGGCCAGTTCAGTACTTCAGGATTCTTTGTGGCCTTCCCCCTTTCTATATTTGTATGTAATTATCTTCCTTACCATTGATAAATTTGGCTTTCATCATATTCAATATATTTTCTTTATCTCTTTGTACATTACTCATCTCCTAACCAGCCTGGTTACCTACTCAGCCTTTGACTTTTCCCTCCCAAACTTGCTACTCTTTTGATCTTCCCAATTTCAGTAATGACAACTATATTCTTGCAATTACTCAAGCTAAAAGTTTTAGTGTCATCCGTCTTGCCCCACTCCAAACCCCACATTCATCCCATTAATAATTCCTTTAAATAGAATGATTTTTTGGCCAGTTGTGGTAGCTCACACCTGTAATCCCAACACTTTGGGAGGCTGAAGGGGATGGATCACTTGAGCCCAGGAGTTTGTGATCACCCTGAGCAATGTGAGACCCCATCTCTACAAAAAATAAAATACTTAGCCAGGCATGGTGGCATGCACTTGTGGTCCCAGCTACTCAGGAGGCTGAGTTGAGAGGATTGCATGAGCCCAGTTATTTGAGGCTTGTGGTGAGCTGCCATGTTGTGCCACTGCACTCCAGCATAGGTGACAGAGTGAGACCCTGTCTCAAAAAAAAAAAAAAAAAAAAAAAAAAAATTCCCCACATTCACTGCTAATATTCTAATAATCTAAGCCACCATTATTATCTTTGCATGTACTTTAGCAAGATTCTTCTAATTGGCTTTCTGCTCCCACCCCCACCTTTATGTCTGTTCTCTGCATAATAGCCAAAGTGATCCTTTTATAACCTAAGTCAGATTATGCCATTTCTTTGGGCAGAGCCTACTAGTGGTTTCTATTCTCACTAAATTTAAAATTCAGAATTCTTATCAAAGTCCTAGGTCATCTGCTATCCTTTCCCTCACTGTAATTTAACCATATTTGCCTTTTACTGTTCCATACCAAGCACACTGTCACCTCTGGACTTTTACACATGATGTTTCCTCAAGCAAGCTCTTCTGCCAGATAGCCACAGAACTTGATACTCCCTCACTGCATTCAAGTCTTTGCTCAAATGTGACTCTAACAGTGAGGCCTTCCCTGACTACACAATATAAGGCGGCATCTTTTCTTCATTCTCTATTTCTTTACTTTGTTTATGTTTATTGTATTTATTACATCTTGCCATAACATTTAAGAGCAAGAGTTTTTGTGGGTTTTTTTTCTTCCCATGCAGTGTCTCCAGTACCTGGAATAATGTCTGACAAATAGTAGACTCTTGATAAATATTTGTTGAGTGACTTTTTATGGATTCGTGTTTAATAAATTCATGTGGTTGAAATTGATTTAGGTGATATATTAGCAGTATCTTTTATATAGCTGTAAATTAGATGATGTTTTACAAGGAATATTAGTGTCAAATAAGCTCTCAACTGGCCTTAAGAAAGAGAATTTATGTTCCAAAGTAGATATTTCAGAAGACAGAATTAGAGATTAAGGATTTTTTGAAAAAGAAATTGTGAAAAAGGAATTTTGAAAAAGGAATTGATGGGAAGTATACTTATCATCAGCAGTATGTTTCTGGAGATCTAAGATCTGGAGTTTACCTCACTGCCTTAGTGTCTGATGCTTATCATGCTTTCTCAAGACCATTTCTCAAAGAATGTTCCTCTTCTCTGACTATACTTTTTCTTTCTGATCCAGCACTGTCAGGCGTCTCATGTTTTCTGGCCTGTTTTACTTTTCTTAATATCTAATACTGTGTTTATTTTATTTTCTATTGGAGCACAGTAACTTCATAAGTATCTCTTATTCTTTGCACTTTCCATAACAAAATTTTTTCAAGTCAAAATCTACCAGCACCATAGAGGAGTAGTTGTGTTTGCTTCAGGATTGTCTGAGGCTTTAAAGAGGGTGAACTGCTGACCTTGAGGAAAAGCAGATAATTCTATCAAGAAAGCCTCCCTCCAGGAGTAGGCTTTTATTGCTTTATTATATATCTTAAACTGTGAGATCCTGTTTCTTCACCTATGGAAATAAGGTGAACAATATCCTTTTCATGAATTGTAAATATGTGTAAGTGGCTGGCACATAGTAGGTGTTCTGTAAGTATTCATTTATCTTTCTTCTTTTCCTTATCTTCCACTAATCCATGTAACTTAATGTCTCGTTTCTACCAATAAGCTCTTACGTGTCTTAACTAAATTTTCTTACCAAAATAGTTAAACAGGTCGGGCATAGTGGCTCATATCTGTAACTGCAGCACCTTGAGAGGCCAAGGCCGGTAGATCACTTGAGGTCAGGAGTTCAAGACCAGCCTGGCCAACATGGTGAAACCTTGTCTCTACTAAAAATACAAAAATTAGCTGGGCATGGTGACACATGCCTGTAATCCCAGCTACTCAGAAGACTGAGGCAAGAGAATCACTTGAACCTGGGAGATGGAAGTTGCAGTGAGCTGAAAGAGTGCCACTGCACTCCACACTAGGTCAGAGTGAGATCCTGTCTTTAAAAAAAAAAAAAAAAAAAAAAAGATAGGCAAACTTGGTGAACACAAGCAAACAAAAAAGTGTATGGAGTTGTTTTTGCTCTAAAAATACTAAAGACTAACATTAGATTAGTGTTTTCCTTTATAGGACATATATATCTTTCTGGTATTAAGATAGAGAAGAGAGAGTTGCCTCATCTGAGTAACCAAGCAAGACCAGTATAAGTTAAAGTGCACAGGGAGTTTCCAAGCATTAAACTCATGGGTGTTCTTCCTGTCTAACCTTGTCTTCATTTGGTAAGACATGTGCAGACCTACCATGAAGCTTCAGGGAATTTTTGATTCTTGCCAAAAATAAAAATGCCCTAAAGTATGTCTGTTGAAAATGCCAACAACATGCAGATTCTGAAAGTTATCTTGTAAGTGAAAGAAAGAGTACAGCTGTTACAGTGTTCTTATCAAATAGGATTTCACCTAAGTTTTATGGGAGTAAGTACTTTGCGATACTGAACCCTAGCCTCATTTCCTCAGCAAGCATGATTGATCTCAGTTAGATATTAAGAATTTATAAAGAGATTGTAAAAGGGTAAACCTCAAATCAGTGGGAAAATAACAGATTATAATAGTCATGACGTTGAGACTCTTAGGAAGAAAAATTTTGTTTCTTCCATCATATCAGACCAAAGTAAGTTATAGGTTTGTTAAAGATAAATGTAATAGAGAAAAACATGTGAGAATGTTTATCTGATCTTAGTGTAAGGGTGAGATTTTTAAGGATTCTAGCAAAGGCAAGCACTATATGGGAAAATGATGATAAATTTTATAATCCCACAGTTCAGAAATGTATACTAATAACACCAACACAAACATTTATTGAGCTAAATGCCAAGCCTTGTAGTAAGTGCTTTACATATAAGTCACAGTGCCAAGGTTGAGAAACTCTGCCCTAGACCTGCATGATCTGTAGCTCTCGTCCGCTGTGTTATCATATGCCAGATATTTTGTCATGGTGTAACAAGATTTACCAGCTTCCCAATCTGCAGCATCTGTTTCTTCAGTATTTGCAACTCTGCCACTTAACAGATGCCACCTATATTAGTTTTTTTCTTATAGCAATGTCCTACACCAGATACTAATCCTGTATTAATTAGGATAAAGGCTAAATAATTAAAATAGGGAGACCCAAAATGCAGTGGTTCACACAAGACTGATGTTAATTATTTCTCATGCAATGGTTCAGAGTAGATAGGTAGCATTTGCCTCATGAAGTTATTTAAAGACTCAGATAGCAGGGTAGCTCCATCACTTTCTCTCATGCCTGGCTGAACCTGTGTCATTGATTTATTTGAGTTCTAGCCAGTGGATAGGGGAAAGAGAGCATGGAGAAGACACACCTGTTCTCTTAAGATCTAGTCCTTAAAGGAGCCTATGTTACTCTGTTCACATTGAATTAGAGAGAACTTAGTCACGTGGTCAGTCTCACAGCAGGTATGGGGGCTAGGAAGTGTAGTCCCACAGCGTGTGCCCAGGAAGAAAGGGATAACAGATGTTGGCAGACAACAACAAATAGTTTCCACTACAACCACTACCTGTGCTGCCTCTAAATATCTGAGAAGCCAAATGATAATGTGGGTGTTAAGTATTCTAAAAATGAAAAATTAAAATATCCTAAAAGAAATAAGGAAAAGCTACAAACTCAGTTTTAAAAAGGGAAATACAAAAGACTGGTAACCATACATCAGTAGCTGATTGTCAACAGAGGTACTAAAGCAATTCAGTGGAGGAAAGAATAGTCTTTCAACAAATGGTACTGGCACAACTGAATATCCACATGCAAAAAGAATGAAGTTGGACCTCTACCTCACAGCATATATAAAAATTAATTCAAAATGAATCAAAGACTTAAGAGCTAAAACTATATAAAACTCTTTGAGGGGGGAAAGAAAAACACAAGTCTGTGTAAACTAGAATAGGCAACAGTTTCCCAGATATCACGAAAAACACAAGCAACCAAAGAAAGAATAGACAAATTGCAGAAATAAAAACTTTTGTGCATCAAAGGAATCTATGAAGAAAGTGAAGACACCCCACAGAATGGGAGAAAATACTTGAGAATTACATATCTGAAAAGGATTTAATATTTAGAATATATAAAGAAGCTTTACAATTCAATAAAAAGACAAATAACTCAGTTTTTTTTTTAAAGGGCAAGGACTTTAGTAGACTTTTTTCCCAAAGATGAGTAATACCATTATTCATTAGAAATGTGCAAATCAAAATCACAATGAAATACCACTTCACATCCACTAGGATGACTAAAATTTTTAAAAACAAAATAAGAAGTGTTGGTGAGGAGATGGAGAAATTGGGTGAGAATGTAAAATGGAACAGCCGTTGTGGAAAAACAGTGATGTGAACATTAACATTTGGTGGTTTCTCAAAATATTCAACAGAATTGTCATATGACCCCGAAACTCCACTCTTAGATATATACCCAAGAGAATTGAAAACAGGTGTTCAAGCAAAAAGTTGTGTACACAAATGTTTGTAGCAGCATTATTCATAGTAATCCAAAGGTGGAAACAACCCAAATGTCCATCAACTAGTGAATGGATAGACAAAATGTGGTATACCCATACAATGGAATATTATCAACCATAAAATTGAATGTAGTACTGATTTATGCTACAATATGGATAGACTTTGAAAACTCTGTGTTAAGTGAAAGAAGACAGACACAAAAGGCTGTATTTATTGTATGATTCCATTTCATTTGTCCAGAATAGGCAAATCCATAAATGTAGAAAGTAGATTAGTGGTTGCCAGGCACTGGGGGAGAGGGCACTGACTACTTAATGGGTATAAAGTTTCTTTTTCTTTTCTTTTCTTTTTTCTTTTCTTTCTTCCTTCCTTCTCTGTCTCTCTCTCTCTCTTTCTTTCTCTCTTTCTCTCTGTTTCTTTCTCTCCCTTTCGCTCTCTCTCTCTCTGTCTTTCTGTCTTTCTCTCTCTCTCTGTCTTTCTCTCCCTCCCTCCCTCCCTCCCTCTCTCCCTCCCTTCCTTCCTTTCCTTCCTTCCTTCCTTTCCTTCCTTCCTTCCTTTCCTTCCTCCCTCCCTCCCTCCCTTCCTCCCTTCCTTCTTTCTTTCCCCCTCCCCTCCCCTCTCCTCCCCTCCCCTCTCCTCCCCTCCCCTCTCCTCCCCTCCTCCCCTCCCCTCTCCTCCCCTCCCCTCCCCTCCTCTCCCCTCCCCTCTCCTCCCCTCCCCTCCCCTCCCCTCCCTTCTCCTCCCCTCCCCTCCCCTCCCCTCCCCTCTCCTCCCCTCCCCTCCCCTCCCCTCTCCTCCCCTCCCCTCCCCTCCCCTCCCTTCTACTCCCCTCCCCTCCCCTCCCCTCTACTCCCCTCCCCTCCCCTCCCCTCCCCTCCCCTCCCCTCTCCTCCCCTCCCCTCCCCTCTCCTCCCCTCCCCTCCCCTCTCCTCCCCTCCCCTCTCCTCCCCTCCCCTCCCCTCTCCTCCCCTCCCCTCCCCTCTCCTCTCCTCTGATGGAGTTTTGCTGTTTGTTGCCCAGGCTAGAGTTCTCAGCCTCCCAAGTAGCTATAATTACAGGCACCCACCACCACACCCGGCCAATTTTTGTGTTTTTAGTAGAGACGGGGTTTCACCATGTTGGCCAGGCTGGCCTTCAACTCCTGACCTCAGGTGATCTGCCCACCATGGGCCTCCCAAAGTGCTGCAATTACAGGCGTGAGCCATCACACCTGGCCAGGTTTCTTTTTGTGGAGATAAAAATGTTCTGGAATTAGATAATAGTGATGGTTGCATAACTTTGTGAATATACTAAAAGCCACTGCATTGTGTACTTTAAAACGATGAACTTAATGGTGTGTGACTAATATCGCAATAAAAAATAAGACTAGTGACTGAAAATCTAGCACCCCCGCCAATAATCAAAGAAATGAAAATTATAACAATGTTAATCTTAATTGTATCCATTAAAATGGTAAGTTAAAATTTTGTTAATGCATTCATATTCTATTGATAATGTAAATTGATACAGTTGTTTTGGAGGATTATTGGTAATATGTGTCAAATGCCTAAAAATAAACTATACTTTTTGTCTCAGAAATTATATTGTAAGAATTTATTCTAAGGATGTAATAAACATCTATTATGATATTTATCTACATCCTTGATGATTACAATGAGATTAAAAGTGGAAAGCAACTAAAATGTTGAAAAATGAAACATTCAGTAATTTTGAAGTAATTGAAATGTTTCATAATAAGCAGCCAATAATTTATGATATCCAGTGGCTGGGCGCGGTGGCTCATGCTTGTAATCCCAGCACTTTGGGAGGCTGAGGTGGGTGGATTGCTTGAGTCCAGGAGTTCAAGACCAGCCTGGCCCACATGGCAAAACCCCATCTCTACTAAAAATACAAAAATTAGCCAGGCCTGGTGGCACACACCTGTAATCCCAGCTAATCAGGAGGCTGAGGCAGAAGAATTGCTTGAAACTGGGAGGTGGAGGTTGCAGTGAGCTGAGATCACACCACTGCACTCCATCCTGGGCGACAGAGTAAGACTTCATCTCAAAAAAACAAAACAAAACAAACAAAAAATGTATAATATCCAAACGATGTCATAAAAATTATATGTTGTATAGATTATACCATTATAGTGCCATGGAAAATGTTAACACTGTATTAACTAATTAAAATGAGAATCATAAATAATATGTAAAATATAGTCCTGAATTTATTTTTAAAGTCTGTTTTATAAGTTAATGTTCCCATATTTATGTGCGATTACCTGTGATTTTTGTTTTCTTTGGATTTTTCTGTATTTAACGTTCTTTATTGAGCATGTATTCTGTAATCAGAAAATTATGTTTTCAGTGTGTTTTTTTAACTAATGATTTTAGCACACTGTAATTTATACTCAGAGAAATCTGTGGACTAACTTTTGGGACATTTAAAGTAAGGGCTATTCCAACAGAATATGCTGGAGGATGGGAGTTCCTACACATCCCTAGGACCAGCGGTATAGTGGTGTGGCTATTAATCTTTTATTATAATATACCCATTTCTTGCTAGACTTGGTGACTCTGGTTGATTAGTTCATTGCTTAGAATAAGATCTTGTGGTCAATTCCTATGTGAGTCAAGTAAACACTGACTTTGGCTTTAATTCTAGTCAGACAGCTTGTAAGTGTGTATCACAAGTCAGAGGGGACACTAAATGGGAGAGGGTAAGCGGATTTTTGTAGATCAACCATTGTTGTGGGAAAACCTCTTCAGTTCTGCTCCTCTTGGCCAGACGTGGGCCTGAGTGTGAGTCTGGAAGAGAAGAATTCAAGCTTCTCTTGTGACGCACTGAATTTCTTACCCAAGGGAAGTTTAAATAAACTTGAACATAAACCTAGGTCTTCCACTTGGTTTAAAGCCCTTAATGAGGCATAAGATATATTGGAAAATGCTTTGTACCTATAACATTGTTGTTAAGAGATGTTGGCCCCATGGGGCATGCAGCTGTTAAACTAGAGTGACTCCCAGATCCACTGATGTGAGTCCCATTTTCTTGGACCTGAATCTCACCTGGGGCCTGGGAAAGTGGGCTGGGACACAAGGAGAATAGCTCTTGGGTAGCTGGGTGAGCTATTGCATAGATGGCTGCAAAGACTAGTCCCACAAAGAGGAGCACCTGGTGCTGCCTTGTTGGCAGGCAGTCATTTTTGTCCTACATCCTTCTGAGTAGTCTTGTGAATATGAATGTTACTTAAGCTTGAAAACTTTCCCTGGGCATTATACTTAACATCTTGGGACTCAGGTTCCTGCTCTGTAAAATGAAAATGTTGTCTACCTTAAGGGTGGTTGTAAAAAGTACAGTTACTGCACAAAGCTCCTGGAATATAATAGATTTTCTGTAAATGGTAGCTATTACTCTGTTTATACCATCGTATTTTAAAGGTAAAATATGCTAGATACTTCCACAATACCAATTTTACAGACTTGCGTTAGAGGATATTGGCAGGTATTGACATTTTGAGCATTGTAATTATTGACCATGTAATTATCTAGTTTTAACTCCATGTCATGCAATAGAAGTTAAAGTTGGCAGCATCACAATGAATAGTGATTAAAGTGTGAGTATTTAATATTCAGTTTATCTTCATATGTTCTTAGTGTAGTGGTTTACAATATTTTTACATGCCTTAGAACAAATATTTAATTATAGATGTGCTAACTGAAACTTCTTGCAGTTAATGAACTAATAAAATATCAAAATATAATGTTAATGTATCTTATTCAGCAAATATTTCTTGAATAAATACTAAGTGTGAGGTATCATTCTGAGTGCCTGAGTCAGTGAACAGAACAGCCAATATAATTTTATATTTTAAATATGTAAAACACTTAAAACATATATGTTCAAAAGTCAAATAGACTGACCCAGGGAATTCTCATTTCCATCTCTGTGCCCTTCATCTCCTCACCTGTCAGTCTCTTCAATTTCCTTCCCTTTCATTAAAGCTATTAATAAATAACCAAGGTAATGTGAATTTCACATCTACTGTTTTCCCATAATCCATGCTGTTCTGTGCTGCCTTTTTCCTGATTCAGTGTCTCACTAATCCTTTCCTACCCAAACCTCTCCATCAAGCATCTTGGAATTCTATTCAGTAGTCCTCAGTTAATCCTAACTATAGTTGAATTACGTAGGTTGAAGTTGAAAGAAGTGTTAAATGTGGATAGTAAATATAAAAGTCAGGGCCAGGCAAGGTGGCTCATGCCTGTAATCCCAGCACTTTGGGAGGTAGAGGTGGGCAGATCACCTGAGGTCAGGAGTTCGAGACCAGCCGAGCTAACGTGGGGAAACCCCATTTCTACTAAAAATACAAAAAATTAGCCGGGCATGGTGGTACGTGCCTGTAATCCTAGCTACCCGGGAGGCTAAGGAAGGAGAATTGCTTGAACCTGGGAGGCAGAGGTTGCAGTGAGCTGAGATCGCACCATTGCACTCCAGCGTGAGCAACAAGAGCGAAACTCCATCTCAAAGAAAAAGGAAAGTCAGTATTAATGAATCTGTGATTTAGCCAGGCATGGTGGCTCACACCTATAATCCCAGCACTTCTGGAAGTATGCACCTGTAGTCCTAACTATTTGGAAGCCTGAGGTGGGAGGATTGCTTAAGTCCAAGAGTTTGAAGCTGCAGAGAACTATGATCAAACCACTGCACTCCAGCCTGGGTCATAGAGCGAGACCCTGTGTCTAAAAACAAAACAATGAGATATGACTTCACACCCTCTAGGATAGCCATAATAAAAATAAAATAAAATGAATAGCATAGCATATACCATAGCATTCTATAGCATGTTTGTCAGTACTTTTTAATTTTTATAAAGTATGTATTTTCTGTTTGATTACCAAAGTACCAAAATAAAATTTGAAAAGTACAGAAAACCTAAAGATAAATTTAAAATAACTTCACATTGTAAGAGTAAACCACTCTTACTGTAATCTTGGCATATCCTTCTAATCTTTCCTATGCATATATTGCATATACATGTTTCAAAATTGTTACATACCTAAGTCCTTTCCTTTTTTCACATTAAATACATTCTGAGCTATTCCTGCGTGTGTTAGCCCATTTGCATTGCTTTAAAGAAATACATGAGGCTGGGTAATATAAAGAAAAGAGGTTTATTTTGGCTTACAGTCCTGCAGACTGTACAGAGAGCATGGTGCTGGCATCTGCTTCTGGTAAGGCCTCAGGAAGCTTACAATCATGGCAGAAGGCAAAGTGGAGGACCGCATGGTATATGGCAAGAGAGGAGCAAGAGAGGAGGGAGCTGCCAGGCTCTTTTAAACAGCCAGCTCTAGCATGAACTCATAGAGTGAGAATGCTCTCATTACTGTGAGGACAGCAGCCAGCCATTCATGAGGGATCTGCCCCATGACACAGACACCCCCTACTAGGCCCACCTCCAACCTTGGAGATCACATTTCAACATGAGATGTTGAGGGGACAAAAAATTTAAACTGTATCACTGCCTTTACACGTTACTTGAAAATGTGATTTTAATAACTGCATAGTATTTGATCATATTAATATGCCATTAATTTTCTTACTCTTTTTTATGCTTTTATAAAGCTTTTTTTATGGTTTTTAGTGAAGGTTCTTTTTTACAAATCTTTATACACCTCTTTGATAACTTCCTTAAGATATCTTTTTTAAAAGCTGCATTCCCTGGTCAAAAACAAAGATTGGTTAATACTTTTCATTTGGCTAACTGATTCAAAAAGATTATCTCAATATATGCTTCTGAAAGCAGTGTATGAAAGTGCCTATCCTTGCACCCTTGTCAAAACTGTGTTTTGTATTTAAACAAATGTACATATGTGAGCAACCATCTGGATGAAGGTAAAAAATTCTTAATTTTTAATTTTTTGCTTACTAACAAATTGAACATTATTTCATGTTGTTTAAACAACTCTTCTGACTAGTAAAAATGAGTTAAAGGATAGATCAATAAAAGAACAAAACAATTAATGATAAAGTAATAAGTAATAATATATTAATAGAGTTGGAGTCTATATTTTATACTAAGCAAATTGACATCCAACATAATTTATAATTTATATTTTTATAAATATAAAAATTATATAAATTATAATTTAAGTATAGTTTTTATATCCTCTTAGATACTATTTTGGACATGTGGGATTCAGTGACTGTTAGCAAAGGTTTTTATTTGAGGCCATTCATTAATTCATAATTTAACAAATATTTACTGTCATTCTATGTGTCATTTACTGGGGACACATAGTGAACAAGACTCATGTGGCCTCTGGTCCCTTGAAGGAGAATAAAAATATTAAAATAGCTTATTTATTTATTTTTTTGACTGTCCTAAATTGTTTATTAGGTATGAATTTTACAAACTTTACTTATATTAGTGGTAACGGTGGAGCTGGAGAGTATTGCGCCTTCTCTAAGCTGCCCGGTGAGAACCACCAATAGCGTGGTGGAACTTAATGGCCCTTTCCAAGCCCATGGCTCTTTTGGCCTGTAGATGTCAGCCCATGCATTTCCCTGTGCTTGTGGACTGGTTTGGTGATTCATTGGGTGTCAGGATTTCTTCTGATAGCTTTATGGAATGGATCAATGAGGATAACCTCAAAAAATTTGTGTGTGGAATCTTCACCATCCCAGTAAGAATTCAGGACTCTCAGAGCCCCACAGTGGTGTCCAGCTCACTCCTCTGCAACGAACTGAAGGCTTCAGACAAACTTTAGCTGGTTAACACCATGATGAACAGGCTTGCCGTTAGTCACACCCTTAGGAACTGGGCGTTTTCGGCCACCACGGAGAACACGAATCCTATATATAACGTAACCTTGCTTGGCCTTGCAGCCCGGGCAGCACACTTTATCAGGCTGGGTGGGGTGGGGAGCCCTGTGGAGAGCAGAGAGCTGGTGGTACTGCCGGCAGCTGACCCTCAGAAGAAAGCGCATGATGTGAGACTGCTTCTTTCTCCATAGCTCCTGGATGTGCGGGTATGCACCCATCTTGGCTTACCTGATGGCTACCGCCAGACAGAAAGGAAAATAACTTATTTACTGACTATTTATTGCCACATATTATACTAACCTCCTTACATATATTATTTCCTTTAATATTAAAAAAATACTTGGTAACTGCATTTTAGAGACTAGCATGTTTCTAGTCAAACCTATTTACATCAACTAAAATACTAACATGCTTTATAAAAGGCCCTTCAGTATTGAAAGTGTGATGCATTTGTGGTAAGCATAATATAAACACACAAAGCCCCATTTAGATATTGTGAGGCTTTCGGTATTTAGAATCTTGTTAGTGATGAGTTTAAAAGGCTAAGGATGATGGCAAAGCTGATTCCAACTTGGGGCTGAATTTTATTTGTCCTGCTTCTATGAAATTAGACCCAAGAGTCACCTATGATAGGCCATAAATGCCTTTTCAATTTGGATTTGCTTGCATTTTCTACACAGGCTATATAGCACTGCCGCATAAAACACTAGGGGCTCTTGCCGGAGAGAGGGGACTGTACAAGCAGATGTTCTCGAAGAAATTCCCTGGAACGTTACTACTTGGTTATAGAAAGAGCCATCAAGGCCAGGCATGGTAGCTCACGCCTGTAATCCCAACACTTGAGAGGCCAAGGTGGGCAGATCACTTGAGGTCAGGAGTTCAAGACCAGCCTGACAAATATGGTGAAACCCCATCTCTACTAAAAATACAAAAATTAGCTGAGTGTCTTGGTGGGCATCTGTAATCCCAGCTGCTTGAGAGGCTGAGGCATGAGAATCACTTGAACCCAGGAGGCAGGGATTGCAGTGAGCCTAGATTGTACCACTGCACTCCAGCCTGGGTGACAGAGCAAGACCCTATCTCAAAAAGAAAAAAGGAAAAGAAAGAGCCATCAACTGTCTTCAAAGATTTCCTATAAGCCAGAGAATTTTCTCAGTGATCAAATTCTAACTGAGAAACTGAAATGTATTCATCAAACAGGCAGCTTTTAACATCTGAATAAATCTCTATAACTCTCTAGAGAAAATTAAGTTATAATTGTAGATACCATTAAACTGTGGAACATGGAAGTTGAAACTTAATTTTTGTTTAATAATTAAAAAGCCATTCCTTAGAAAGGTTTGTGAGACCCAATTTGTTGCCACCACAATCTTACTGACTGGGGGGAAAATGCTTGGTTATAATTTTTAGGGGGGAATTACTGTCATGCTGCTGAGAAGTGAATCCTGTCTTTCTTGACCTTCCTTCCTTCCTGAATGTCCTCTGCTAATGTTTTTTTCTGTGATTCAACTATTGCTGAGCACAGCACAAGTTTTTGCTGGAATTGACTTTAGAATGGACATGTGAGTGTTTATAATAAGGAAACAGATTCTTTTTTTCATAGGCTCTGTTCTTGAAAGATTTGATATTCTGAATAACCATATACCCCCAAAAAAGTACAGTTTGGCTACTGTATTAAAATTTGAAAATATCCCGCATTGTTTGTTTAGTAGCTCAGAGGCCACTTTTATTATGTAAAGACCAAAACTTCTGTGACTTTATCCTTATTATATTTTTTTAGAAAATATTTATAATCTTAAATCAGCTTTAGAGTGCAATTCAGAAACCATTTTAAAACCAAATGAATTAATTAAGAAAACAAAAATCAAAATGATAAATTAGTCTTGGATTAGCTTGATAACGATTTTTTTCAGTAGTTTAGAACTGAACTATTCTGTTTTTTTGTTTTTTTGTTTTTTTTTCCGAGACAGAGTCTCGCTCTGTCGCCCAGGTTGGAGTGCAGTGGCCGGATCTCAGCTCACTGCAAGCTCCGCCTCCCGGGTTCACGCCATTCTCCTGCCTCAGCCTCCCAAGTAGCTGGGACTACAGGCGCCCACCACTTCGCCCGGCTAATTTTTTGTATTTTTTAGTGGAGACGGGGTTTCACCGTGTTAGCCAGGATGGTCTCGATCTCCTGACCTCGTGATCCGCCCGTCTCGGCCTCCCAAAGTGCTGGGATTACAGGCTTGAGCCACCGCGCCCGGCAAACTATTCTGTTAATGAAAACTGTGACTAATGTAATTCTGAAGGACTTTCAAGACAGGTTCCTTTCCACTGTTTCTGTAGAATACAAGTAAAAGAATGATGAAAATTGACCCTCTCCGGACAAACCTGTAGAGACTTCCACCACTTGCTAGAAGATGCCTAAGCTTCTCCATCTGGTGAGATGCTATGATCTGCTCGCCTCTCATTCTGTCTGGAAAAGGACACCCTGCAAATCCCTGACTTGTTTTGCTGGCTGTGGGCATACCTAGACACCAGCAAGGAAGAGAATAGAAGGCAAATTCTCCCCAAACCGGCTACTGCTTTGAATACCTTTAACTATCCTAGACCCTTCTTGTCTCGATCTTTGAAACTTTCTCAGTTCTTCTAGCTATGCCAGGTTTCTTGAACTTCTGCTAATAGCCTTGTCTAATAGTCTCAACTGGCTGACATAAAATTCAAGTATAAATCTTGGAATTCAAACTCGAGAATCACTTGAACCCGGGAGACAGAGGTTGCAGTAAGCTGAGATCGCGCCATTGCACTCCAGTCTGGGCAACAAGAGCAAAACTCCATCTCAAAAAAAAAAACCAAAAAACTCCTTCGTAATCTGGATAATACTGCCCCAGTCTTACCTTCAGCACTCTTCATTTATTTACTGCAGGTAACTAAATTCTGCCATTGAGGGTGCTGGGGATGTATTTTCCTACCTGGAATGCTCTCCTCCTATCTCAATTCATGTCATACTCCTTAGACATACTCCTTAGAGACAGACTCCCTGAAAACTCCAGCCAGCATTATTCTGTTGTTTCCCTTAACATTCAGACATAACGCTTACTCTTATTTTAAATTATATTAACAGCTACATTATTCTTTAATTGTTTCACGTATTTTATCTTATGTTCTGTATTTCCCATGGTGCCTAGCATAATTGGTTGCACTCAGATATTATTTCCTATAGAAAATCATTTTTAAACCCTCATGTTTGTCTAGGTGCCTCTCTTCTAGCACCCTGTATAATTGAAATTATCCTGTGTTACATTTTTGTTTCCACTGCTTGCCCAGGTTCTCATGGTTATGTATTCAAAAGCACATAGACAAACAGAGTTAATGCTTAGCATAGTTCTTGGCACGGAGTAGGTTCTAAAAACATATTTTGGCCAGGCACAGTGGCTCACGCCTGTAATCCCAGCACTTTGGGAGGCCGAGGTGGGCGGATCACGAGGTCAGGAGATCAAGACCATCCTGGCTAAAATGGTGAAACGCCATCTCTACTAAAAATACAAAAAATTATCCAGGCGTGGTGGCAGGCACCTGTAGTCCCAGCTACTCGGGAGGCTGAGGCAGGAGAATGGTGTGAACCTGGGAGGTGGAGCTTGCTGTGAGCCAAGATTGTGCCACTGCACTCCAGCCTGGGTGACAGCGAGACTCTGTCTCCAAAAAAAAAAAAAAAAAAAAAAAAAAAAAAAAAAAAAAATATATATATATATATATATATATATATACACACACACATATATATATCAAACTGAATTTTTGAATATAATTATTATTGTGCTTATCATAAGGTTTTTTTGTCATAATATCCTGAGTTGCATAGATAAGGCAGGTGCAAAGAAATTTAGCTGTCAGGCTGGGCGCTGTGGCTCATGCCTGTAGTCCTAGAACTTTGAGAGGCCAAGGCAGGCGTTGAGCTTAGGAGTTCGAGACCAGCTTGGGCAGCATGGTGAAACCTTGTCTTTAAAAAAATAAGATAAGGCCAGGCTCAGTGGCTCACGCCGATAATCCCAGCACTTTGGGAGGCCGAGGCAGGCGGATCACAAGGTGAAGCGATTGAGACCATCCTGACCAACATGGTGAAACCCCATCTCTACTAAAAATACAAAAATTAGCTGGGCATGGTGGCGCGCGCCTGTAGTCCCAGCTACTCGGGAGGCTGAGGCAGGAGAATCACTTGAACCCAGGACGCAGAGGTTGCAGTGAGCCAAGATGGCGCCACTGCACTCCAGCCTGGCAACAGAGCAAGACTCCAATCTCAAAAATAAAATAAAATAAAATAAATTTAAAAAGAAATTTAGCTATCATTTGTGAGTATACCATACATGTGAGATTGTTCCAGTTAGAGGCTGTCTTGGGGCTGTAAAGGATCACGCCGTGTTTAATGCAACTGCCAGTTGTTATTTTAGAAGAGAGCAATGGAAACATCTAAAGAGATCAGATCTTGCCTTTCCGTTAATGGTCCCATATGTCCATGAAATGTATATTAACTCTCCCCTAAAATGTCAATGTAAGGAATACTTGAATTGGCCAGCATCAGAGATATTGTCTCCTGAACTAACACTAAGACTTTATATTTCTTCGTGCTAAATGCTTTCTGTCAGTTCAATACTTTGATGTCAAAAATGCACATACAAGAGACCATTTAAATAATATGGCCAAAAGATGAATATAGGAAAATTCTCAGACTAAACTGAAATGCCAAGAATTTTTTTATTTGCAGCAATCATATTTACTGTCTAATATATACGTTTTTCTGATTTAGATACCTAAATATCTAAACTTCTATTTTAGTTTCCCCAAAAGCCTTGAGAGTTCCTTCATCAAGCCTTTGGTCCTCTGGCTCTGTCTGCCTCCAGCTATGCAACTGTGTTCATATTCTGTTCTTTATCAGGACCACAGCTAAGGAAGAACTCCTCTTTGCTATCGGATGGCATGGTTGGAGAGCAGAAATCTGCTATTTAAATGTTTAATTTTTAACAAGATTATGAAGCATGTAAAGAAATGGGAATATATAGCCCATACACAGGAAAAAAAGGAGACAAGGGAAACTGTCTCCAAGGAAGTTCATACATTGGACTTACTAGACAAAGATTTTAAATTGCCGATTTTTAATATATATCAAAGAGCTAAGGAAACCATGTCTGAAGAACTGAAGGAAAGTATGAGAATGATATCTCACCAAGTAAAGAATATCATCAAAGAGATACAAATTATGAAAAGGAATCAAATAGAAATTCTGGAGTTAAAAATACAATAACTGAAATAAAGATATACTAAAAGTGTTCAGCAGCAAAGTTAAGTTGGCAGAAGGGAGAATCTGAATTTAAAGGTCAGTCAATTGAGATTCTTTTTTAAAAATTATTATTTCTTTTCTAAATTAGAGATGGAATCTTGCTATGTTGACCAGGCTGGTCTCCAACTCCTGGCCTCAAGCAAGCCTCCCATCTTGGGCTTCCAAAGTACTGGGATTACAGGCATGAGCCATGGCGCCTGGTCAAGATTCTTGAGTTTGACAAAATCACACTGATAATTCCCAGGCAACCATGCCAAAATATATAGTAAAAGAAACAAGGGAATTAAAATGGTACATAGAAAAAATTGATTTAACAGACCTCTTAAGAAGATGCTATGTTTTAATTATTTTATAGTTAAGGTAACAGACTTAGAGCATTTCTACTGCTCAAGTACATAATAGAGTCAGACTCAAAAACCAAGTCTGTAACCAAAATTCCTTACTATAGTCTTACAAGGGAGATAGATGAAATTCTCTGGTAGAATATAGAAATGCTTAAGCCCTATTATTTTAATAACCACCATTTACACATACCATACTCTTATGATTCTGTCAGATAAGGAATGGAAAGCTCAAGAATGGTCAGTGTCTTCCCAGAGTGATGGTTGCTAGTGAGTGGTAGAACTGGGGTTTGAATGAAAGTATATATCGTTCAAGGTTTTCTACTGCCCATACTGTTTTGAGATGGCAACCTAAACATTATGTGGTTTTAGCACACTCACAACTAGGTGAGCATAAGTAGTACAGCAGACCTTTTTCAGGCATCTGACTTATCTTGCATGCTAGTAGTAATGCAAGAGGATAACACAAACTTTACAGAAAAACAGCATTGAAATTTTCCTTTCCTGGTTTTGTAATTTACAGACATAAACTTCCTTATTTGTTTCCTCTTTCACAGAACCTGAAGTAACCTAAAGTAACTCAGTGCTTTTAAATAAAACAACCACATAAAAAATTAGGTGATATGTTTCAGATTTTACTTTATATCAATTGACAAATTCAACTACATATGAAGATATTTACAGTAATGTAAATACAGCCCAGTACTTGTTTCGATTTCTTTAAATTTGTAGAAAGCTCCTTTCTCTTTTTAACCTGATTAGGTGTAGCTTGGGGTCTTCTGAAAAAGATGAACAAAAGCAAGAGGCAATCAGTGTTTTCTTCCAATATCAGCAAAGAAAGACTGTAGAATTTCATGATTTAATTTTAAGACAACTCACATTTACCATCATCTTCATATTTATATCCTTGACGTTTACCAAAGGCTATTTTAGAAATGCCCATTGCTCTCAGAAAAGAAGAGTTTGTTTTTCTAGGCTGCATTAAGGAAACTCAAGGGATTTCAGCATAACTTTATTGCTAAAGAATCTGTGCCCTTCCTGGATCTAAATAAGGAGGGGACTGTTTAAAGTTCTTCCTTTAGGGGAAATTACATCAAATGCTTAGGAAAATGACCCATTTTCCCTCCTAATTCATCATCATCTTCTTCTTCAAACAAGTTCTGGGACATTTACACTTTGCTGTAAAATACATGTTCGGTGGAGCATTCCAGATTTCTAAGTTTTTGAATTTGTCCTTAGAATATTCCTTTTTTTTTTTTTCTTCACTATTTTGAGTATTTAACATTATGAGTTTGGGAGTTGGGGTTCCGAACTCAACTGATTTTAGGGATCAAGTAGGTCAAATGAATAAGGAGGGCAGAGGTAATGTGTAAGGGACTGTGTGGCCTAATAGCTACCTGGAAAGAACGTGGCTGCTTAAAGGCATTCAAATTCAATTGTTTAAAAACATTGCTGGGTCATTAAAACATATGGCTGGTCAAAGGTCCCATGGTTTCTCAGTTTCTCAATTATTACAGAATTATTCCCCTAAAAATTTGTATCAAATAGTCAAAAAGTTTGGCTATTTTTTTAAAGTATATTTGGATAAATTACCTACCAAGTTTTTGCATATTGGAGACCACCAAGGAGTTCATACTGCCGGATTAACTCACATTTATATAAACCTTGAAAGAATGCTTATCCTGCCATTTCTGAGCATACATATGTGAATTCTATCATTGATTAAGAAATTTACGGCCAAGGGCAGCAGCTCATGCCTATGATCCCAGCACTTTGGGAGGCCGAGGCAAGTGGATTACCTGAGGTCAGGAGTTTGAGACCAGCCTGGCCAACATAGTGAAACCTCGTCTCTACTTTAAAAAAATACAATAATTAGCCAGGTGTGGTGGTGTGCACCTGTAATCCCAGCTACTCAGGAGGCTGAGCCAGGAGAATCTCTTGAACCTGGGAGGTGGAGGTTGTAGTGAGCCGAGATGGTGCCACTGCACACCAGCCTGAGCGACAGAGTAAGACTCCGTCTCACAAACAAACAAACAAACAAAAAAGCATGGCTCTTCACACAGGTCTCTTTGAATTGAAATTTGTGCATATCTGTTCACTTAAACAAACAAGTGTACTTTAAGAACATTATTGTGCTTTGCTCATTTAAATGTAAAATGCTAGGCAAGATACAGATGCATCTTCATAATATGTGCCCTTCTCAAACTGTTATTGTTATGATACTTTTATGATTTGTTGTAAGCTTTAAATAGCTCTTTTTTTTTTCTTTTTTTTTTTTTGAGACAGCATCTTACTCTGTTGCCCAGGCTGGAGTGCAGTGGCATGATCATGGCTCACTGCAGCCTCAACCTCCTGGGCTCAGGCAGTCCTCCTACCTCAACCTCCTGAATAGCTGGGACTACAGCCACATACCACCACACCTGGCTAATTTTTGTATTCTTTGTAGAGATGGAGTCTTGCTATGTTGCCCAAGTTAGTCTTGAACTCCTGGGCTCAAGTGATACACCCACTTAAGCCTCCAAAAGTGTTGAAATTACAGGCATGAGCCACTGTACCTGGCAATAAATAGTTTTTACTTTACTTTAAATTTGTAAGAAATGTATGCAACTTTTGGGTTGTATTTGCAATTCAGCTTTGACATGAAAATTGTCTACTTTAAGCTTTGAGATCTATTTAATTGAAGAGAACCAGGAATAGTAAGGCAAGCAATTGAATTATTATTACTTGCAATTAATTGTCCATGTGAGTCAACTTTTTTTCCTTACAATGCAACCAAAAGACACAATTTGGATATGGCTAATATAAGTTGGGTATCATTTATTACTCTTTAGTAAAAAGTCTTTTGATTGCAAATAACAATGACCCAATCAAAGTAGCTTAGGCAAAACAGAGGAATTTGTTGGCTCAGGTAACCAGATCACAGAAAGGATGAGATGGTGCTTGCTCAAGAACTACCCAATTCAAGGACACTGCCCCTGTCCTCTGTCCACCATTCCTATCTTCACTTTGCCAAATTTCTCATCACTGCTTTTCTCTGTGAGTTGGTTCAATTCTTTCCCACTACAGATAGGCACTATCTGCTTGCTAGGAAGAATAACCATTTGGTGGGAAGGAGAGGCCATTTTGGACTAATCTTTCAGCGTCTATCCCAGGGATGACCTAATTTAGGTCAAGGGACCACCTCTGCCCAGTAATTAGGGGCAGAGGACAGTGGTTGGAGGTTGTGTCTTGCATATCTACCTACCCTGCAAGTTTATCCCTGAGGTCAGGAGAGCAGGATCTGTTGCTAGAAGAAAGAAGGCTTACAAGGTTATATATATTTTATGTCTTGGAATTCCATATAAAAAGATGCCACTACTGAAAATATTTGAAAATTACTGAATTAGAGTTTTGTGAAATCAGTTACTCCTTTAACTTGTATACAGTTTTATAGATGTTAGGTAATATCATTAGATTTCTCAGTCATGGGGCTCAAGTATAGGTTTATTCATTTTTTGTAATCATGTGAATTCCGATTGGTGTTATTTATTGAACAGATATTTATTGAGCACTACCAGTATGCCAAACTCTATACTCAACACAGAAGATGGAATGGTAAACAGACCTGATGCCTCCCTTTATGGAACTTAAACAAAAAGAGGGACATACAAACAAATATCACCAGCATGAGGTTGTATGCTATGATCAGGAATTATGAAGCAAAAAGACAACAGAGATATCCAAGTAGATGATTAAGTGAAGATACTAAGACTAATAAGAGTGAACCAGACCACAGGAGAGAAAGCAGAGAGTAGTCAAGGCAGAAGAAAAGAATGTGTGAAAGCACAGAGGCAAAAAAGGAATATTGGAGAAGCCAAAAACTGTGCATTGTAGAGAAAGTGTAATAGGGAAGGAGAATGGGGAGTGAGTAATAAGTGAAGCAGCTGAAGAGGTATGCCAAGTGCAGATAATGTGGTCCATAATGATTTTTTTAAAAGCCTTTTCCTAGATGTGATGGGTAGCCAGTGAACAGTGTAGAGCAGTCAAGTAAAATACACAATTTAGAAACATCCTCCTAGCTTGCAGTGTGGAAATTAGTTGGTTAAGAGGGAGAGTTGGATGCAGGGCAACAGGAGATTGCTGCAATAATCCGGATGAGACAGGATGACCAGAGGGGAGTAGCTGTGGAGATCAGGAGGAGGGGATGGGTTTGGTTAATATTTAAGAAGTGGAATCAGTAAGATTTAGTAATTAACAGTATGTGGGGGATAAGACAGAGGGAAAAGTAAATCTTGACTTCCAGGTTTCTGCCACAGGCAGGCAAGTGAATAGTGGCATCACACACTGAGGAACCCAAAAAGAAAAGCAGGTGGAAAAGAGAATGATTCAGTCTAAGAGGCAGTTTGATGCACAGGTTTGAAAGTCAGAGGAGGGAAGTAGCGTCTAGTCAAAATATAAGTCAGTCTGATAAAAATTTAAAACAACAATGAAACAAGAACGTTGACCCAGAACGCTATTGCAAGATCTTGTGAAGAATATACGCATAGCCACCTGATCTTGTCTGTTTGTCTGTGCAATTCTATTTGATAGCCGTTTGTTGAATACTGTTATGCAAGATGTAAGAAGAGTTTTTTGTTTTTTTGAGACAGAGTCTTGCTCTGTCACCCAGACTAGAGTGCAGTGGCGCGATCTCGGCTCAGTGCAAGCTCCACCTCCCGAGTTCAAGCAATTCTCCTAACTCAACCTCCCGAGTAGCTGGGATTACAGGTGCCTGCCACTGCACCTGGCTAATTTTTGTATTTTTAGTAGAGATGGGGTTTCACCATCTTGGCCAGGCTGGTCTCGAGCTCCTGACCTCATGATCCACCCACCTCGGCCTCCAGAAGTGCTGGGATTATGGGCGTGAGCCACCATGCATGGCCAGAAGATTTTTAAAAATTAGAAATTATTTTTTTAAATTGTTTTTTAAATTTTTTATTTTATTAAAAAAAAAAATTAAAGGCCGGGCATGGTGGCTCACACCTGTAGTCCCAGCACTTTAGGAGGCTGAGGCAGATGGATCACTTGAGGTCTGGAGCTCGAGACCAGCCTGACCCATGAATATGGTGAAACCTCATCTCTACTAAAAAAATAAATAAATAAAAATTAAAAAAATAAATAAATTAGTTGTGCGTGGTGGTGCAAGCCTATAATACCAGCTATTCAGGAGGCTGAGACAGGAGAATCACTTGAATCTGGGAGGCAGAGGTTGCAGTGAGCCCTGATTGCACCACTGCACTCCAGTCTAGGCGACACAGCGAGACTCCCTTTCAAAAAAAAAAATTAATTTTTGTGGGTACATAGTAGGTGTATATATGTATATTTGTGAGGCACATGAGATGTTTTGATACAGGCATGCAGTGTGAAATAAGCACATCATGGGGAGTGGGGTATCCATCCCCTCAAGCATTTGTCACTTGAGTTACAATCAAATTACACTCTAAGTTATTTTAAAATGTACAATTATGATTGACTATAGTCACCCTATTATGCTATCAAATAGTAGGTCTTATTCTATAATTTCTTTCATACCCTTTAGCCATCCCTCCCTCCTCCTCAACCCCTGCTACCCTTTAAAAATTAAAAAGTTGTGTCAGTCTGAATAGTTACATTTTGTTGTTTTGTTTTTGAGACAGAGTCTCGCTCTGTCACCCAGGCTGGAGTGCAGTGGCACGATCTTGGCTTACTGTAGCCTCCCTCCCAGGTTCTAGCAATTCTCATGCGTCAGCCTCCCAAATAGTTGGGAGTATGGATGGGCACCACCACGCCCAGCTAATTCTTGTATTGTAGAGATAGGGTTTTACCTTGTTGGTGAGGCTGGTTACAAACTCCTGTCCTTAGGTGATCCGCCTGATCCCAAACTGCTGGGATTACAGGTGTGAGCCACCACGCCCAGCCAATGACATTGTTGAAGTCAAAGAAAATACAGAGATGAATCTCTAAATAAAAAATGTTTTATTTGGAAAACAAGAGTTGCATTTTGGGACATGCACACAGATTGGGTGATCTTCATTATGTCCAAAGAACAAAGAGAAGGTTGACACTAGTAAAGTTTTGGGGAGCTGGCAAGCTCTGATTGGTGAGAGACAGAAGTGGGTAGTCTTAGAGTCACAACAGATTGTTTCAGTAGCTATTAGATAATACTGGTTTCAGGTTACCACAGGCAGTTTCAGCAGTGGGCTTGCAGAGAATTACATTCATAAAGCAACATTATATGCCCTAAGTGCTTTTTCCTCCTGGCCTCTCAGTTGATTTAGTTGGATATGACAAGAATGACCCAGTTTTTATAATCAACTTTCACAACATATTATTTTTTTCATCATAATAAAAGTGACCCAGTTAAGATAAATGCCTCATTCTCTACTTCACTCTCAAAATCTTTCTTTGGTACTTTCCCTCTTATACAACTGGGGTCTGCTTTTGTAGCCCAGACCCTTCTCAGTTTGATTCATTTCAATAATCATTTATTAGAGGCCTTCTCTGCTAAGGATAGGATAAAGGGAAGAAAGTGCTGCCTGTTCTTAAGGAATTAAGGGTCTTTTGGGAAAATCTGACATGTGTATAAACGGTTTTAATGTAGTGTTTTAAATATTATGATGGGGAGTTTGTAAAAAGCATTTTCAAGCTCTTTGGTTCTATTTTTGGTACTATTTTTATTCTAATCATTGGCTTTTTAATCAAATTGCATATAAATATTTATGCAATCTGCCTTCTAATCACAAACCATGTTGAGACAGTACTATCCAGAATTGCTTTGAACTTCATCTCTAGATGCTGTCATTGGTTCAGACAATTGCAGTTTAAGGCAGGGGGCTGGAGCAAATCATAGGGTTTTCATCCACTTCCTGTGCTTTGAATTCCAGCTGTTTCTTAATTTTTGTATCTCCTGCATTAACTCTATGCACACTAGCAGTAATCCACCCAGGCCAGAAGGCCTCCAGCTATCTTACCCACCAGAAAATGAGTTCATGTGCAGGTTAATGAGTATCACAGCCTTGCAAAGGTGGTAATTAAAATTCAGGGAATTCTGGGTGTTGAATAGCTGAAAAAGATATTTTAAGATTAATCTCCGTTGAAAAAGGTTTCTGATCACTTGGGCCTCCTCTCACCTACTTAAATAAGATTCAATCCATGATTTGCAATAATACCCATATAGCACATAGAAGAACATTGTGAGAACGCTAAGGAAGAGCTAGTTGAGTCAGTTTTGTAAAGCACTGGGAACTCGGTAAGCCATTAATAAATGTTAGTTGCCTGTGTTAACCATCGTTATTATTATCATTTAAGTATTTAAGTGGAAGAGAATGGGGGAAGGACATTCTAGGCCAAGAGAGTAACTTCATTGGAAACATGAAAGTGAATGTCATTTTCCAAAATGACTCAGTATAGTTGGGATGTAGAGTATAATGCAGAGAACAGTGATGAGAGATGGTGCTAATGAGAGAGAGTTATGTTGGGACCAGATTGTAAAGAATCTTCAATGCCTGCTGAAGAATTTCTACTTTGCAAAATATACAGTGGGAGCCACTGAAAAAAATTTTGTGGAATTTTTTCCCTAATATGATATTCAGGTTTTCTTTATGCTTTTTTATGAAAAATTTCCAACATACACTGAAGAAAAAAAAAAGGCAGTATAATGACTCCCATGTACTCATTACCCAGCTTTAACCATTATCAATATGTGGCCAATGCACTGATTATTTTAAAGCAAGGCAAGAAAGACTAACATTGTACCACATTCTTTACCTTATTTAATCTTCACTATGTCCTGTAGAGTATGTGGTACTCCCACTTTCCCTAATTATAAATGAGAAGACCATCAACATGATAAAGTAAGTAAAAGCTCTGGGATTCTAACCTACATCCAACTGATTTCAGAGCTCAAGCTCTTTCCTGTCTGGCATTTGAAGTAGAGCATGATTCCCAGTTGAAAACAGCTGCTGATCCATCTACAATAACAGTACCTATTGGTGCTCTTGACCCTATTCAGGATGGTAGGCTTCTCTGCCTGCAGCTACTCTACTTCCAGAGGGTCACCAGAATCTAAGTCCACATAAATGCTCAACCTAGTCAGCTAAAGTAACTGTGCAGTCCAGTAATTTTCAAAGTATGGTTCCAGGCCAGTGGCAAGTTGTTAGAAAATGCAGACTCTTAGGGCCCACCTTCAGCCTGCTGAATCAGAGATTCTGGGTGGGGCCCAGCAATTTGTGTTTCTGTTTTTTTAAGCAGGCTTTATTGTTTAGAGCAGTTTTAGTTCCACAGCAAAATTCAACAGAAGGTACAGAGATTTCCCTTACACTCCCTTCCCCTACATACAATTCCTCCCACTATCAACATCCCCCATCAGAGTGGCATATTTATTACAATTGATGAACATACATTGACACCATCATCATCACCCCAAATTCATAGTTTACATTAGGGTTCATTCTTTGTACATTATCAGTTTAGACAAATGTATAATGACATGTATCCACCATTGTAGTATCATACAGAATAGCCTCACTGCTCTGAAACATATCTGTGCTTTTATAAGCTCTGCAGTGATTCTTAGGCATACTTAAAGTTGGGAACATCTGGTTTAGTTAGACCTTAGAAAATGGAAGGCAGCTCATATCTGAAGGATCTTCCTTACTCTTAAAGGCTTACAGAGTTTTTTGCCTACCCAGAAAAGAAGAGAGGGCAGGACTGAAATACATTTGTGCTTGTGAACTGTTAAGATAGTAAAAACTAGGATTTATTACTATTAAGTAGGGATTTACCTTTTTTAAAAGAATGTTTCAAATCCCTGTTGGAAGTAAATCTTTTTCATATAAGTAGTTAGGTACTACTAGTGCACCAAGTTGCCATTTTTTAACTCTTTTATATTAAATAATGCACATCTGTATAATTCTGGTTGATATTCTGCCAATGTAAGTGAAGAAAGATGCTTCTACATCAAATTCAAAACTATCAACAAAAGTTCAGTATATCTAATCAACCTCCTTTTGTTACGGGATCTCTGGGGTACCAGTTTTTCTGGCTAGAAACCTCTGTGGCCATGGCGCCTTTGCCCGAGTTCTTGTCCTGTGTCCAGGAAGTATGAGGTAGGCAGACAAGTGAAGGGTAAAGAAGAAGAGTTTTATTTACTGTTAGAACAGCTCAGAGAAGTGGGTAGCTCCTCCCTGTAGGCATATCGTCCCTTGGAGTGTCAGGTCTCAGCAGAGAGGAGGCCCTGGAGAGGGTGGCTTTTCTCCACAGGCAAGTCATTCGGATGTCTGCAGGTCTCTGAAGCTCTCAGCAGAGAGAGTAGCTCCTCTCTGCTGGCAGGTTGTCTCTGCAGCTTTCAGTGGAGAGAGTGCTCCTCTCTGCAGCTGGCCTTCCCATCGTCTCCAGCTATTAGCAGAGAGAATACTCCTCTCTGCAACTGATCGTCCCCTCCTCTCTCTGCCCTCTTCTTCCTCTGGCCATCCTCTGCCTTGCTCTGGCTGAGCCCAGGGCTTTTATGGACCTCAAAATGGGGGAAGTGTATGCAGATTGGTCTATGGGCAGCCATGGGAAGGCCCAGAAGAGGGACCACCAGTCCCCACTCTGGTCTGCCGGACTGGCAGTCCAACCCCCAGTCTTCAGGCCCTCCCTGGCTTGAAGGTGGGGCCTTACTGGGAACCCACCCTCTTCTGCCCAGGACTCTGCCTCCCGCTGCTATTCAAGGCCCTAGGGCTCAGTTTCAACCCCGCTAATCGGAGTGGGCTGCAGGAGAAGAGAGAGGCCAGGCAGCGGGAACAGACATCCCCAAGCCAGCAAGGGACAGGGGCAGGGGACCCTTCCTGGCCCTCCTCTGGGAACACAGGGAAGCTCGGATCCACAGCTGCAGTTTGGGCAGCTGTGGCCCCTCTCAGGAGGGTGGGGCTCCTGCCTGCTCCGTAGACCAGGAGGCCAGGGTCTGCAGCTGCAGTTTGGGCAACTGCAGTGGTACCTGGGGAGCTCCCATCCCAACTCAGAAGGGGCAGGGCCCCGGAGCCACTGGCTCCATGGAGTGTGCAGCCCCAGCAGTACTTCCCTGCTGTAGCCAGCATGATGGCAGCAGCCACTGCCATCACTTTGGTAAGGCTTTGGCAGCCATTTCAATAATCGTGTCTACTGGTGGACCCTGGAATACATGCGTCAGTTATTATCTCATGATGAGATAATGTATGTTTTATTGCTGAAGTGAAATATACTATAACAACAAATTACTTCTTAAATGTCTTTATAAAGTGTTTAGAAATTTATTTATTTATTTATTTATTTTAAAGACAGGCTCCCGCTCTGTTGCCCAGACTGGGGTGCAGTGGCATGATAATAGATCACTGCAGATTCAAACTCTTGGGCTCAAACAGTCTTCCTGCCTCAGCCTCCCAAGTAGCTGAGATCATAGGCACATGTCACGGTACCCAGCTAGATTTTTTTAAGTAGGATTTAAGAAGCTGAGTGAAAGTATAATTCCTGATTTCTGATATACTTCTATCAAAATTAATAGTACATTGCCTTTAGTGAGAAATATCTATAATCAGAAATAATCCTGATTATAGTAAGGTCAAAAACAGAAGTACCAGCAGAACTTTGGTACTTTTTTTTTCAACTTTTTTCCTCCCTCTCACTCAGACCCATACAGCTAGCACAGAGCCCGGGCACAGTGGATACTGTTTATATTTTACTGAGATAATAGAAACTGTGTGGGTATTTGGTTCACCTTAAAATTCATGCCTTTTTTTTTTTTTTTTGAGCTCATGATGCCTGTATTACCATTTGCTGTACTCAAATAAAATACTCCAGTGGTTTCCTGCCAAAGCATAATCTTGTTATGATTGTCCACCAAGACCATTTCTAAGGCAGAAACCTTATATCAGAAGATGTTATATGTTTCTTTCTCTAAACAAGTTCAGGAAAAGTATGTCCTGATGTAGGAAATTTATTCAGACTTAACACCAGCAGTGTCTCTGGTGATGTTACATAATTACATGGAAATCATAGTAAAAATATTTGCAATGCCTAAATTTGAAGTACTCCATGGTGTCATCTAGTGGTGTAAGCACTATAGAAGGTGCAGCTTTATTACTCAGTGCTTTTGGGACAGAATTTGTGTATTTAAAAAACAAAAACAAAAACAAACAAACAAACAAAAAACATAGTAAAAGTTTAATGGGACAGCCAAACATAAGATACAATGGAAGACTTCCATTGAGGATTCTTAGATATAATACCAACACAGAAGCAACAAAAGAAAAATAGCTGGGCCAGGTGTGGTGGCTCACGTCTGTAATCCCAGCACTTTGGGAGGCCAAGGTGGGTGAATCACGAGGTCAGGAGATCAAGACCATCCTGGCTAACACAGTGAAACCCCATCTCTACTAAAAATACAAAAATACAAACAAACAAACAAAAAGCCAGGCGTGGTGGCAGGCACCTGTAGTCCCAGCTACTCGGGAGACTGAGGCAGGAGAATGGTGTGAACCCGGGAGGCAGAGCTTGCAGTGAGCCGAGATGGCGCCACTGCACTCCAGCCTAGGGGACAGAGTAAGACTGTCTCAAGAAAAGAAAAAAAAAAGAAAAATAGCTAAGTTAGACTGCATCAAAATTTAAAACTTATAAGCCGGATGCAGCGGTGAGTGCCTATGGTCCTGGTGAGTGCCTATGGTCCCAGCTATTTGGGAGGCTGAGACAGACGGATTACTGGAGCCCAGAAGTTTGAGTCCAACCTTGGAAACATGACAAGACCTTATCTCATTTTTTTTAAGTAAAACTTTTGTACATCAAAAGAAACTTTCAAGAAAGTGAAAAGACAGCCCATAAAATGGGAGAAAATATTTGTAAATAATACATGTTGTAAGAATCTAGTATCCAGAATATGTAAAGGAGTCTTACAACCCAACAACAAAAAGACAACCTTATTTATTTATTTATTTATTTACTTACTTACTTATTTACTTATTTACCAAGACTGAGTCTTGCTCTGTCACCTAGAGCTGGAGTTCAGTGGCACAAACTCAGCTCACTGCAACCTCCGCCTCCCGGGTTCAAGCAGTTCTCCTGCCTGAGCCTCCCGAGAAGCTGGGACTACAGGCGCCTGCCACCATGCCTGGCTAATTCTTTTGTATTTTTAGTAGAGACGGGGTTTCACCATGTTCACCAGGATGGTCTCGATCTCCTGACCTTGTGATCCGCCCGCCTCGGCCTCCCAAAGTGCTGGGATTACAGGCGTGAGCCACCGCGCCCGGCCCCACTTTTCTTTTTTTTAATATTTCTATTGTGTTTTTTCTGTCACTGCTGTTTAGTAAATATACATATACCAATGTATAATCCTACCAATAATGATAGGGGGAAAACGGAGGAAATTTATATTATAGAGTGTCTACTCTTTTCCAGGCACTGCACCTGCATCCTTTCACATTTATTATTTCACTTAACTCCTACACCTAAGCAGATGAGCAAAGATCAGAACCCACGCATTTTGTCTCTAAGTTGTGTCCTGTTTTCCCACAGCTTTACCAATATTGGATCTTACCTCTTTTAGTTCCTGTTTATTAGAGAGAGTCAACATTTTCTCAAGTGATTGTTAACTGTTCATATTTACTTACAATCTATATCTTTTGTCCATTTATTATTAATAATAGATTTTAAACTGAACATACCTACTTTTCTCATAGACAGAAGGTATCATGTGTCAAAGCTTTACTATAATTTTTTTTGCTTTTATTTACTCCATTACAGGCTCTTGATGGAAATGTGTATGATCATCTCAAGGATTATTTAATAGCCTTCAGCCGGACTGAGCTAGAAACATGTCAAGCTGTACAGAACACATTCCAGTTTTTATTAGAAAACTCCAGCAAGGTAAGTTACCTTTGGTGCAATGTGTAGTGTTATCCAACTTAGGAGCTAAAGTATTTCTGCATACAAAGAAAATGAAGGTACCAGTGATATTAGAAGAATGCATTAACAGACAAATTTCCTGGTAACAGCATTCCTTCTAACAAAGTTGGAGGAGATTCTGTTCTCCTTGGTGATGACTTGGTGAAGATGGCACCAAGGGCAAAAGGAGAGGTGATGATACAAGGTAGCTTAGAACATTGGCCCATTGCCATGTGCATTGCCTTTCAGAAAGGTTTAAACGTTTTATATTCTGCTCAAAGTTTAAATGCACTCTGCTCACATGGGGGAAACAACAGGTCATGTGTCAGTACAAAGAGTATTAAAAGAGCACAAAGGGAAAAGGAGCGTTTTGTAATTGTTATAAAAACAACAAGGTCTTGGTTTGTTTTTTTTGTTGTTTGTTTTTCAAATTAAGCCCTATTATCTATATGCTGTAATTCTTTGATAGCAGTCTTTTCATTTAAAAGTGTTGAGATCCATCAAGTTTGCTGACATGTCACATTGTATGCAGAGAAAATAAATGTAATGACTTTTCTTCAAGATTCGATAGATTAAAATGTTTTGCAGTTGTGAAACTATCCATTGGAAGATAAATTGTTCCTGTGGTTAGTAAATGTTTTTTGTCTGACAAATTAAATGCACAATAAATGTTTCCTGACTAAAGGAATGCATTTTTTAAAAATATGCATTTCATAGCTGCTACTTTAAAAGATCCAGTTCAATTCTTTTTTTTTTTTTTCTTTTTTTCTTTTTTTTTTTTTGTCAGGGAGAGTGAGGACTGGCTAATACTTTTAGGAGAGGGATCAGGATATCCATTTTCACATGACAGTGTCCAAAGACAGGAAGGAAAAGCACAGACTCTTCATCCTGAATGCCTCTTGTGTATATATTCTCGTTTTCACTGTACCAGAGCTCTCAATTCTGTGTTTAGAAAAGTGTTAAAAATGCTAGGTTGATATGGAAATACAAAAATCACTAGCTTGGTGCTTTGAAGTCCTGTCATATATCTGTTTTCTTATATTGTTACCCCCCAAAATCTAAGAAAAAAAGGAAAATGTAAAATGTTGATTGGAGAATCTATATAGTATGTATATAAGTATTTACTGTATAATTTGTTTGATTTTAATGCATATATATTTGAATTTTTCAGAAAAGAATTTTGGGGGAAAAGTCTATGAAAAACATCTTTGTTCCTTCTATAAAGTGGTTGATTTTTGACTAGTGAACAATTTTGTTGTTGTTGTTATTGTTGTTATTTTTAGTAGAGACAAGGTTTCACCATATTGGTCAGGCTAGTCTTGAAGTCCTGGCCTCAATTGGTCCACCTTCCTCACCTCCCAAAGTGCTGGGATTACAGGCATGAACCACCATGCCCAGCCGTGATTTAATTTTTTATGTTTATTTGTCCATTTAGGTTTTCTGTTTCTTTTTCAGTATGTTTGGGTGACTTACATTTTCCTAGACCATTATCCATTTCATTAAAATGTCCAATTTTCCTAGACAATTGTCCATTTATCAGATTTGATGTCATAAACTTGTTTGCTTCTAGAATTGTCTCTGTTTTTGTTTTTAATATTGTTTGTGCTGTCCGTCTTATTTTGATCAGACTCACCGGTCTATTTTATTAATCTTTGCCAAGAACCAGATAAAATGACCTTTATTGTGCTTCTCAGTGTTGTTTCTATTTCCTTAATTTTTGCCTTTATATTCATTATTTCTTTCTACTTTCTTATAGTTTGTTATTGTTCTTTCTCAAACTTCTTTTTCTATTTAGATCCTATATTTTCAGCCTTTCTTGTTTTTAAGTAAATTTGTTTAAACCTTAAAAAAAAAAAAAAAGGGATTTTCTGCTTGAACTGCATTCTGTGATATGTAGGGCTTTTGTTATTATTTTTGTTTTTTTCTCCTTATTAACCCATGATTATTTAGAAATGAGTTTTGCAGTTTCCGTTCAGTTGGAATATGTGGTAGGGTGGTAGGGTGACATTTTTATTTCTAATTTTATTATAAACTGTATTTTTAATCCAATTACATTTATTCTAATTTTATCAGAGAGGTTATCTTCTAGCAAAATTCTTTGAAACGTTTTTTTCCAAGAATAAGTTGGACTGGATACACTACCCTTAGTTTATAAAACAGGAAACATAGTCATAACAGATAGCTAATATTTTACACACACTTAACAATTTAAGACTTTTAGCATGGGGTATATTTTGAATCCCATGAGGTTGCCATTACCGTGTTCATTTTATATGGAGGAAATTAGACTCAGAAGTTTATGTGGCTTGGCCTGAGGTTACACACTCACACATAGTGCTTTCCATGCTCTTCTACTATATTCTCTTTAGCTTGTATTATTTTAATAGAAAATGAATTAAGAATTTATGAACTAGTTTGGACACATAAAGAGATAACCTTTCATTTTCTGCATTCACTCATATGAGTATCTCACTCCCCAGAAATGAGAAATAAATGAGATGCTCTTACATTTAAATTGAAAGTGGTAGGAATAAAAATTTAATAAGAATAATGTGTCTAGGAGATGTGCCCTTTCGTTCTGACTTGTACCGGAGGAGGCCTACAAGTTTTATACCATGTGCTTTTCTGTTACGAAGAGCTTGTTATGCTGCTCTTGCTATGCTGCTGAAAGCAACCTAAAGGGAAGTTTGACACTTTTTAGATTTTTTTATTTTATATCATTATTACCTTGTTCAAAATGTGACATATTCCCAAAGATATTTTGGTGGTAATTCATCCAACATACTGTAAATGTTAAAGTGCTTTCTATATTATTCATCCCCTAAATGGGAACAGATGGCCCTAGGAGCTTTTGTTAAACTTTAATTATTTATGAAGCTTACTTTTCTTCTTAATATTTTATGAAATGCTTTGCATATGTAACTGAAGCAGATGTTGTCATAGGTATTTTCTCTAGGATAGTAACTCCAAAGATAGCTCTACTGGCCTTTATAATCTGTTTGTGTGTGCTTGCTTTTTGTCTCGATAAGGAAACCAATTAATAACAAAGTTCATTTAAGAATTCAGAAAATAAATTTAAAAAAAGAATTCAGAAAATTACAATGTTATTCTACATTTATTTGAAAATTAAATTGTCTAATGTTACTGTTCTTAATACCTTGAAGTCTAACCCAAAAAAAGTAGATAAAAGGAAGGAAAAAACTTCATGATCATTTCAATAGATACAGAAAAAGACTTGACAAAATTCAGTACTTTTTTGTGATAAGCACTCAGCAAACTAGAATAGAAGGGAACCTACATAACAGGATAGCATTTGTGAAAACCCCACAACCAATATCGTATTCAATAATGAAAGACTGAAAGTTTCCCCTGCTGGTATCAGGAACAAGACAAGGATACCCATTTTCACCGCTGCTATTAACCATTGTACTGGAAGTCCTAGCCAGAGCAATTCAGTGAGAAAAAGAAATAAAAGGCATCCAAATTGAAAAAGAAGAATTAAAATTACCTGTCTTTGCAGATGACATGATTATATTCATAAACTCTCAGAGAATCCATTAAAAGAAAACTAATAGACTTAATACACTTAGCAACATATAAGATAAAAGCACAAAAATCAGTTGCATCTCTATATTCCATCAATGAATGATCCAAAAAGAAAATTAAGAAAATAATTCCAACTACAATAATACTCAAAGAATAAACTATGTAGGAATAAATTTAACCAAAGGATTTAAAGACCTGTACATTGAAAACTATAAAACATTGCTGAAAGAAATAAAAGACATAAATGCATATAATAAATGTTCATGGATTGGGAGATTTTATGTTGCTAATATTGTAATATTCCCCAAAATGATCTACAGATTCAGTGTAGTCCCTATCAAAATTCCAATGGCCTTTTTTGCAGAAATGGAAAAGCTGGTCCTCAATTATTTTTTTTTTTTTTAAATTTGAGACAGGGTCTCACTGTGTCACCCAGGCTAGACATGAGCTCAGCTCACTGCAACCTCCACCTCCCGGGTTCAAGCGATTCTCCTGCCTCAGCCTCCCAAGTAGCTAGAATTACAGGCATATGCCACCATGCCTGGCTAATTTTTTTGTATTTTTAGTCAAGATGGGGTTTCGTCGTGTTAGCCAGGCTGGTCTTGAACTCCTGATGTCAAGTGATCTGCCCTCCTTGGCCTGCCAAACTGCTGGGATTACAGGCTTGAGCCACCGCACCCAGCCCAATCCTCGAATTAATATGGAACTACAAGGGACCGTGAATAGTCTAAATAATATTGAAAAGGAAAAATAAAGTTGGAGGACTCACACTTCCCAATTTCATAACTTACTGTAAAGTTACAGTAGTAAAGATAGTGTGATATAGACATAAGTATAGACATATAGACCAATGAAATAGAATTGAGAGTTCAGAAATAAACCTGAACATCTATGGTCAATTGATTTGCAACAAAGGTGCCATGACTATTCAGTAGAGAAAGAATATTCTCTTCAGAAAAAGGTTTTGGGACCGCTGGATAGCCACCTGCAAAAGAATGAAGTTCAGGCCAGACGTGGTGGCTCACACCTGTAATCCCAACACTTTGAGAGGCCGAGGTGGGTGGATCATGAGATCAGGAGTTCCAGACCAGCCTGGCCAATATGGTGAAACCCTGTCTCTACTAAAAATACAAAAATTGGCTGGGCGTGGTGGTGGACACCTGTAGTCCCAGCTGCTTGGGAGGCTGAGGCAGGAGAATCACTTGAACCCAAAAGGTGGAGGTTGCAGTGAGCTGAGATTGTACCACTGCACTCCAGCCTGGGCGACAGAGCAAGACTCTGTTTCAAAAAAAAAAGAATGAAGTTCAATGAAATTGTGAACCCTTACCTCACAAAATTAACTCAAAATGGATCAATGATCTAACTTATAAGAGAAGACATAGAGGTAGATCTTTATGACCTTGATTTGGCAGTGCGTTCTCAGATTTGACATTGAAAGCACAAGTAACAAAGGAAAACATAGATAATTAGACTGTATCAAATTAAAAGCTTTTGTGCATCAAAGGATATTATTAAGAATGTGAAATCAACCCAAATGATGAGAGAAGATATTTGCACATCGTATATCTGATAAAAATTTCATATTCAGAATATACAAAGAACTCTTACAAGTCAACATCAGAGACAACCCAATTTAAAAGTGAACAAAGGAGGCTGGGCACAGTGGCTGATGCTTGTAATCCCAATACTTTGGAAGGCCAAGGTGGGGGGATTGCTTGAGGTAAGGAGTTCAAGAGCAGCCTAGGCAACATAGCAAGACCCTATCTCTACAAAAAAAATTTAAAAATTAGCCAGGCATGGTGGTGCATACCTGTTGTCCCCGCTACTCGGGAGGCCGAGGCGGAAGAATTACTTGAGCCCAGGCATTGGAGGCTACAGCAGGCTATGATCATGCTACTGTACTCCAGCCTGGGCGACAGAGCGAGAGCTTGTCTCTTTAAAAAGAACAAAAAACAAAAGTTGTGTACCAAAAGGTCAATGAAATGAAAAGCTAGTTTCTTGAAAAGATTAACAAAATTGATAAACCTTTTTTTCCCTTTAATTTTAATTTCAGGGGTACATTTGCAGGATGTGCAGATTACTAGGTAAACTTGTGTCATGGAGGGTTTGGTACACATTATTTCATCACCCACATATTAAGCCTAGCACCCATTAGTTATTTTTCCTGATTCTCTCCCTCCTCCCACCCTCTACCCTCCACCCTCTGGTAGGCCCCAGTGTGCTTTGTTCCCATGTGTTCTCATAATTTAGCTCCCACTTATAAATGAGAACCTGTGGTATTTGCTTTTCTGTTCCTACATTAGTTTGCTAAGGATAATGGCCTCCATCTCCATTTATGTTCCTGCAAAAGACATGATCTCATTCTTTTTTTATGGCTGCATAGTGTTCTGTGGTGTATATATACCACATTTTCTTTTCTTTTCTCTTTTTTTTTTTTTTGTTTTTTGTTTTTTGCTTTTTGTTTTTGAGGCAGAGTCTTGCTCTGTCACCCAGGCTGGAGTGCAATGGCATGATCTTGGCTCAGTGCAACCTCCGCCTCCCGGGTTCAAGCGATTCTCCTGCCTCAGCCTCCCAAGTAGCTGGGATTATAGGCGTCCACCACTGCACCCAGCTAATTTTTGTATTTTTGTAGAGATGGGGTTTTGCCTTGTTGGCCAGGCTGGTTTCAAACTCCTGACCTCAGGTGACCCGCCCACCTTGGCCAAGGTGCTAGGATTACAGGCATGAGCCACCACGCCCAGACATGTGCCACATTTTCTATATCCAGTCTATCATTGGTGGGCATTTAGGTTTATTCCATGTCTCTGCTATTGTGAATGGTGCTACAGTGAACATAAGCAAGCATATGTCTTTATAACAGAACAATTTATATTCCTTTGGGGATATACTCAGTAATGGAATTGCTGGGTCAAATGGTTTTTCTGTCTCTAGGTCTTTGAGGAATTGCCACCTTGTCTTCCATGAAGGTTGAACTAATTTACACTCCCACCAACAGTGCAAAACTGTTCCTTTTTCTCCACAACTTTGACAGCATCCCTTGTTTTTTAATTTTTTATTGATAGCCATTCTTATTGGTGTGAGATGGTATCTCATTGTGGTTTTGATTTGCATTTCTGTAATGATCAGTGATGTTGAGTTTTTTTCATATGATTGCTGGCTGTATGTATATCTTATTTTCAAAAGTGTCTGTTCATGTCCTTTGCCCACTTTTTCATATCCTTTGCCCACTTCTGAATGTCCTTTCTTGTAAACTTATTTAAGTTCTTTATAGATGCTGGGTATTAGACCTTTGTCAGATGCTTAGTTTGAAAAAAAAAAAAAAATCCCATTCTGTAGGATGCGTTTTTACTCTGTTGATAGTTTATTTTGCTGTGCAGAAGCTCTTAAGTTTTATTAGATCCCATTTGTCAATTTTTACTTCTGCTGCAATTGCTTTTGGCATCTTCATCATGAAATCTTTGCCCATGCCTATATTCTGAATGGTATTGCCTAGGTTTTCCTCTAGGGTTTTTATAGTTTTGGGTTTTACATTTAAGTCTTTAGTCTATCTTGAGTTAACTTTTGTATGTGGTGTAAGGAAGGGGTCCAGTTTCAATTTTCTGCATATGGCTAGCCACTTATCCCAGCACCATTTATTAAATAGGGAATCCTTTCCCCTTTGCTTTTTGTCAGGTTTGTTGAAGATTAGGTGGTTTTAGGGGTGCAGTCTTATTTCTGGGTTCTCTATTCTGTTTCATTGGTCTATGTGTCTGATCTTGTACTAGTACCATGCTGTTTGGTTGCAATGGCCCTGTGATATAGTTTGAAGTTGAGTAGTGTGATGCCTCTAGCTTTGTTCTTTTTGCCTAGGATTGCCTTGGCTATTCAGACTCTTTTTTGGTTTCATATGAATTTTAAAATAGTTTTTTCTAGTTCTGCAAAGAATGTCGATGGTAGTTTAATGGGAATAGCATTGAATCTATAAATTGCTTAGGGCAGGCTGGGCACCTGACTCACACCTGTAATCCCAGCACTTTGGGAGGCCAAGATGGACAGATCACTTGAGGTCAGGAGTTCAAGATCAGCCTGGCCAACATGGTAAAACCCCATCTTTACTAAAAATACAAAAATTAGTCGGCTCATGCCTGTAGTCCCAGCTACTCAGGAGGCTGAGGCAGGAGAATCACTTGAACCCAGGAAGCGCAGGTTGCAGTGAGCTGAGATTGTGCCACTGCACTCTAGCCTGGGCGACAGAGTGAGACTCCTTCTGAAAATAAATAAATAAATAAATAAATAAATAAATAAATAAATAAATAGCTTAGGGCAGTATGGCCATTTTTATGATATTGATTCTTCTTATCCATGAGCATAGAATGTTTTTTCATTTGTTTGTATCATCTCTAATTTATTTGAGCAGCAGTGATTTGTAGTTCTCCTTTTAGAGGTCTTTCACTTCCCTCGTTAGCTATATTTCTAGGTTTTTGTTTTTTGGGTTTGTTTGTTTGTTTGTTTGTCAGTTGTGAAAGGGAGTCCATTCGTGATTTGGCTCTCGGCTTGACTGTTGAAAATCAGCAAACCTTTAGCCAGACTAGTGAGGAAAAAAAGAGAGAATAACCAAATAAATAAAATCAGAAGTGAAAAAGGAGACATTACAACCAATACCATAGAAATTCAGAGGATCATTAGAGGCTACTATGAACAATACATGCCAATAAATTGGAAAACCCAGAAGAAATGGATAAATAGGGCTGGGTGCGATGGCTCACACATGTAATCACAGCACTTTAGGAGGCCAAGGTGGGTGGATCACTTGAGGCCAGGAGTTTGAGATCAGCCTGGCCAACATGGAAAAACCCTGTCTCTACTATACAAAAATTATCCGAGTGTAGTGGCACATGCCTGAAATCACAGCTGCTCAGGAGGCTGAGGTGTGAGAATCATTTGATCCAGGAAGGCAGAGGTTGCAGTGAGCCAAGATTGCACTACTGCACTTTATCCTGGGCGACAGACTGAGACTCTGTCTCAAAAAAAAAAAAAAAAAAAAAAGGATAAATTCCTAGATGCATGCAACCTACCAATGTGGTTTGGATTTGTGTCCCCACCCAAATCTCATCAAATTATAATAATCCCCAATGTTGGAGGAGGGACCAGTGGGAGGTAATTGGATCACAGGGGTGGACTTCCCCCTTGCTGTTCTCTTGGTAGTGAGTGAGTCCTCATGAGATCTGGTTGTTTAAAAGTGTGTAGCACCTCCCCCTTCTCTCTCTTCCTCCTGCTCCTGCCATGTAAGACTAAGCTGCTTCCCTTTTGCCTTCTGCCATAATTGTAAGTTTCCAGAAGCCTCCGCAGCCATGCTTCCTGTACAGCCTGCAGAACCATGGGTCAATTAAGCTGCTTTTCTTTATAAATTACCCAGTCTCAGGTAGTTCATTATAGCATTGTGAGAATGGACACTTACCAAGATTGAGCCATGAAGAAATTCAAAACCTGAAGAGACAAAAAAACAAGTAACAAAATCAAAGCTGTAATAGAAAGTCTCTGAGCAAGGAAAAGCCTGGGACTGGGTGGCTTTGTGGTGAAATTTTACCAAATATTTAAAGAAGAACTAATACCAATTTTACTCAAACAATTCCAAAAAATAGAGGAGGAGGGAATACTTCCCATCTTATTCTCTGAGGCCAGCATTACCCTGATACCAACATCAGACAAAGACACATCAAAAAATAAAAACAAGCCAGTATCCCTGATGAACATTAATGCAAAAATCCTCAATAAAATACTAGCAAACTGAATTCAACAACACATTAAAAAGATTATTCATCATGACCAAGTGGAATGTATCCCAAGAATGCAAGGATGGTTCAACATACACACATCACTCTGCATGATACATCGTATCAACAGAATGAAGGGCAAAAACTGTATGATCATTTCAATTGATGCTGAAAAAGCATTTGATAAAATTTAACATTCCCTTATGATAAAACCCTTCAATAAGCTGGGTATAGAGGAAACATATCTCAACACAATAAAAGCCATGTATAACAGACCCACGATGAGTATCATACTGAATGGAGAAAAACTGAATGCCTTTCCTCTAAGATCTGGAACATGACAAGGATGCCCACTTTTACCACTGTTGTTCAACATAATACTAGAAGTCCTAGCTACAGCAGTCAGATGAAAGAAAGAAAGAGCATCCAAAGTGGAAAGAAAGAAGTCAAATTATTCTTCTTTGCAGATGATATAGGCTTATATTTTGAAAAACCTGAAGACTCCACCAAAATATTCAAACTGATAAACACCTTTAGTAAAGTTGCAGGATACAAAATCAACATTCAAAAATCAGTAGCATTTCTATATGCCAGCAGCAAGATTCTGAAAAATAAATCAAGAAAGTAATGTCATTTACAATAGCTACAAATACATTAAAATACATAGGAATTAACCAAAGAAGCGAAAGATCTCTTACAATGACAGAAATTAGGAAGTTGAGACAGGAGAATCACTTGAATTCAAGAGATGGAGGTTGCAGTGAGCCAGGATCATGCCACTGCACTCCAGCCTAGGCAACAAAAGCGAAACAAAACTCCATCAAAAAAATAAAAGGAAGGAAGGAAGGAAGGAATAAATTGAAGAGGACACAAACAGATGGAAAGATATTCCATGTTGTTGGATTGGGAGAATCAATATTCTTAAAATGTCTATACTGCCCAAAGCAATCTACAGATTCAATGCAGTCTCTATCAAAATACCAGTGGCATTCTTCATGGAAATAGAAAAAACAATCCTAAAATTTTTATAGAACCACAAAAGACCCAGAATAACCAAAGCTTTCCAGCTATCCTGAACAAAAAGAACAAAACTGAAGGAATCCTATTATGTGACTTCTAATTATACTACAAAGCTATAGTAACCAAAACAGCATGGTACTGGCATAAAAGCAAATACCAGTGGAACAGAATAGAGAACCCAGAGTCAAATCCACCCATCTGCAGTGAACTCATTTTTGACAAAGTTGCCAAGAACATACATTGGAGAAAGGACAGTCGCTTTAATAAATGATGCTGGAGAAACTGGATATTTATATTCATATGCAGAAGAATTAAGACCCCTATCTCTTGCCATATACAAAAATTAAAGTGGATTAAAGGCTTAAATCTAAGACCTCAAACTATGAAACTACTAAAAGAAAACATTAGGAAACTCTCTAAGACATAGGACTAGGTAAAGATTTCTTGAGTAATACCCTGCAAACACAGGCAACCAAAGCAAAAATGGACAAGTGGGATCACATCAAGTTAAAAAGTTTCTGCACAGCAAAGGAAACAATCAACAAAGTGAAGCAACAACCCACAGAATGGGAGGAAATATTTGCAAAATATCCATCTAACAAAGGATTAATAATGAGAATATATAAGGAGCTCAAATAACTCTATAGGAAAAATATTTAATAATTCGATTTAAAAATAGGCAAAAGATCTAAATAGACATTTCTCAAAAAAAAGACATATAAAAAGCAGACAGGGCAAGGTGCAATGGCTCACGCCTGTAATCCCACACTGTGGGACACCAAGGTGGGCGGATCGCTTGAGCCCAGGAGTTAGAGACCAGCCTGCATAACATGGTGAAACCCCATCTCTACAAAAATTACAAAACTATAGCAGGGCATGTGGCATATGTCTGTAGGAGGCTGATGTGGGAGGATCTCTTCAGCCAGGGAGGCAGAGGGTGCAGTGAGCTGAGATTGCACCACTGCACTCTAGCCTGGGTGAGACCCTGTCTCAAAAAATAATAATAAAAATAAATGGCAGACAGGCATATGAAAAGGTACTCAACATCATTGATCATCAGAGAAATGCAAATCAAAACTACAGTAAGATAGTATATCACCCTAGTTCAAGTGGCTTTTATCCAAAAGACAGGCAGTAACACAGACACTGGTGAGGATTTGGAGAAAAGGGAGCCCTTGTAAACTGTTGCTGGGAATGTAAATTAGTACAACCACTATGGAAAACAGTTTGGCAGTTCCTCAACAACTAAAAATAGAACTTCCGTATGATTCAGCAATCTCACTGCTAGGTATACACCCCAAAGAAAGGAAATCAATATATCAAAGAGATATCTGCACTCTCATGTTGATTGCAGCACTATTCACAATAGCCAAGATTTGGAAGCAACCTAAGTGTCCATTAACAGATGAACAGATAAAGAAAACTTGGTATATATACACAATGGAGTATTATTCAGCCATGAAAAAGAATGAGATCCTGTCATTTACAACAACATAGATAAAACTGGAGGTCATTATGTTAAGTGAAACAAACTAGGCACAGAAAGACAAATTTCACATGTTCTCACTTATGTGTGAAAGTTAAAAAAGTAAAACAACTTGAACTCATGGAGATAAAGAGTAGAAAGATGTTTACCAGAATCTGGGAAGGGTAGTCAGGTGTGGGGGGAGCCAGGATGGTTAATGGGTACAAAAAATATAGTTAGATAGAATGAATAAGATCTAGTATTCAATGACACAATGAGGTGACCACATCAACAATAGTTTATTATACATTTAAAAATAACAAAACCGGCCGGGCATGGTGGCTCACGCCTGTAATCCCAGCACTTTGGGAGGCCAAGTTGGGTGGATCATGAGGTCAGGAGATCGAGACCATCCTGGCTAACACGGTGAAACCCCATCTCTACTAGAAATACAAAAAATTAGCCGGGCACAGTGGCAGACACCTGTAGTCCCAGCTACTCGGGAGGCTGAGGCAGGAGAATGGCGTGAACCCAGGAGACGGAGCTTGCAGTGAACCAAGATCGCACCACTGCACTCCAGCCTGGGAGACAGAGTGAGACTCCATCTCAAAAAAAAAACAAAAACACATGATTATTTCAATAGATGTAGAAAAGGGCTTCAACAAAATTCAACAGCCCTTCGTGCTAAAAACTCTCAATAAACTAGATATTGATGGAACATATCTCAAAATAATAAGAGCTATTTATGACAGACTCACAGCCAATATTATACTGAATGGGCAAAAACTGGAAGCATTCCCTTTGAAAACTGGCACAAGACAAGGATGCCCACTCTCACCACTTGTATTCAACATAGTGTTGGAAGTTCTGGCTAGGGCAGTCAGGCAAGAGAAAGAAATAAAGGGTAGTCAGTTAAGAAAAGAGGAAGTCAAATTGTGTCTGTTTGCAGATGACATGATTATATATTTAGAAAACTCCATTGTCTCAGCCCAAAATCTCCTTAAGCTGGTAAGCAACTTCAGCAAAGTCTCAGAATCCAATATTAATGTGCAGAAATCACACGCATTCCACCAATAATAGACAGACAGCCAAATCATAAGTGAACTCCCATTCACAATTACTACAAAGCGAATAAAATATCTAGGAATCCAACTTACAAGGGATGTGAAGGACCTCTTCAAGAACTACAGACCAGTGCTCAACGAAATAAAAGAGGACACAAACAAATGGAATCAATATCGTGAAAATGGCCATACTGCCCAAGGTAATTTATGGATTCATTGCTATCCCCATCAAGCTACCACTGACTTTTCCACAGAATTGGAAAAAACTACTTTAAAGTTCATATGGAACCAAAAAGGAGCCTGCATAGCCAAGATAATCGTAAGCAAAAAGAACAAAGCTGGAGGCATCGTGCTACCTGACTTCAAACTATACTACAAGGCTACAGTAACCAAAACAGCATGGTACTGGTACCAAAACAGATATGTAGACCAGTGGAACAGAAGAAGGGCCTCAGAAATAACACCACACACCTACAACCATCTGACTTTTGATAAACCTGACAAAAACAAGCAATGGAGAAAGGATTCCTTATTTAATAAATGGTGCTGGGAAAACTGGCTAGCTATTTGCAGAAAGCTTAAATTGGATCTCTTCCTTATACCTTATACTCAAGATGGATTAAAGATTTAAATCTAAGACCTAACACAATAAAAACCCTAGAAGAAAACCTAGGCAGTACCCTTCAGGACATAGGCATGGGCAAAGACTTCATGACTAAAACACCAAAAGCAATGGCAACAAAAGCCAAAATAGACAAATAGGATCTAATTAAACTAAAGAGCTTCTGCATAGCAAAAGAAACTATCATCAGAGTGAACAGGCAACCTACTGAATGGGAGAAAATCTTTCCAATCTACCCATCTGACAAATGGCTAGTATCTAAAATCTACAAAGAACTTAAACAAATTTTCAAGAAAAAAACAACCCCATTCAAAAGTGGGCAAAGGATATGAACAGAGACTTCTTAAAAGAAGACATTTATGCAGCCAACAGACATATGAAAAAATGCTCATCATCACTGATCATCAGTGAAATGCAAATCAAAACCACAATGAGATACTATCTCACAACAGAATGGCAATCATTAAAAAGTCAGGAAACAACAGATGCTGGAGAGGATGTGGAGAAATAGGAATGCTTTTACACTGTTGGTGGGAGCGTAAATTAGTTCAACCATTGTGGAAGACAGTGTGGCAACTCCTCAAGGATCTAGAACTAGAAATACCATTTGACCCAGCAATCCCATTACTGGGTATATACCCAAAGGATTATAAATCATTCTACTATAAAGACACATGCACACATATGTTTATTGCAGCACTATTCACAATAGCAAAGACTTGGAACCAACCCAAATGTCCATCAGTGATAGAGTGGATTAAGAAAATGTGGCACATACACACCATGGAATACTATGCAGCCATTAAAAAGGGTGAGTTCAAGTCCTCTGCAGGGACATGGATGCAGCTGGAAACCATCATTCTAAGCAAACTATCACAAGGACAGAAAACCAAACACTGCATGTTCTCACTCATAGGTGGGAGCCAAACAATGAGAACACATGGACACAGGGTAGGGGACATCACACACTGGGGCCTGTTGGGGTGGGGGGCTAGGGGAGGGATAGCATTAGGAGAAATTCCTAATGTAAATGATGAGTTGATGGGTGCAGCAAACCAACGTGGCACATGTATACCTATGTAACAAACCTGTACATTGTGCACATGTACCCTAGAACTTAAAGTATAATAAAAATAAAAAAGTATAATTGGATTGTTTGTAATACAAAGAATAATGCTTGAGGTGGTGGATACCCCCATTTACCTTGATATGATTATTATACGTTGTAGTCCTGTATCAAAATATCTTATGTACCCCATAAATATAAATACCTACTATATACCCACAAAAATTAAAAATTAAAACTTTTTGGAAAAAAAAGGAGAATGGGACACAAACAGGCACAGGGAGAAGATCACATGAAGATACCAGAAGAAAATGGCCAACTACAAGCTGACAATAATTACCCTCAGAAGAAATCAAACTGTCAACACTTGATCTTGGACTTCTACAAAGCCACTTTTGCCAAATGAAGTGACATTCACAGGTTTTGGGAATTAGGACATGAACATATCTTTTGAGACGCTACCATTCAGCCCACTACAGCTGTTTGTAAAAAGAAGCAAGCCTCCTGATGGAAGTAAATGTTACCTTCTCGAGAAAATAAATAAACAAACAAGACAAAAAGCACCCATTCCAATGTATAGGAAATACTGGAAACAGAATACTACAAGGATGTAATAAAAATTACATCTTTGTCATTTTTTTCCCAGACTGCAGGAAACTCTACAGAACAAAAACCTAGTTTCTTCAACAATTAAATTGCAAGAGGGAGAAAAGCAGAGATAGATGAAGAAACGTGTATAGGAAAGGAAACCTAAACAGCATCGTGCAGTTGCACTGTGGGGGCTATATTTGTATCCTGATTTGAAAAACTTTTTTGTAATAAAGGAAACAATCAGGGAAATTTGAGAACTTGTTGCTTTATAAGTACTTACTGTAAATTGTAATGTGGATATATTTTCTTAAAAGAATCCTTATCTTTTAGATGTACTGAAATATTTATAAATTAAATGATATGTCTGGAACTTGTTTCAATATAATTAGGAGTAGAAGAGGTAGATGGGCTTAAAGATGAAAGAATATTGGTCATAAGGGGATGTTTTGGAAACGGGGTGATGAAGACATGAGGATACATTCCACTGTTGTCTTTACTTACATGTGTATTTGAAATTTTCCGTAACAAAGAGTTTAAAATTTTAAAAGGTTGAAACCTCTTCCTCAAGAGAAACAAAACAAAAAGATTAATAGTGCTTGAGGACAGGTTTGGCAGCTAGAGAGGTGATCCTCTTAACTTTTCTGCATGGTGATTAGAGAGGCTCTGAGGGCTGTGTAATGAGCTTTCACAGCTATTCTAGCTTAAAGCTGGAATCCAAGAAGAGAACAAAGTACATTTCTCTTTGAGAATATGTTTATTCAGCCAGCCTTCCCAGACCATATTCTAACGACTCCTCACCTCATCTCACCCCATCATCGGCCTGGATTAAATATCACCTTGTTCTCTTCCCATACCCTCTACACACTCTGTGGTGTATTTTAATTATGTAGTGTGTTTGGTTCACCCAGTTTCCATATTATAAATTCTTTGAAGATACTAACCTTGTTTGTTCATCTTATTCATCTATATATCCCCCTCATCCCTGGGTTTCATGTTGGACCTGGTAAACTCTCTCAATAAATGGTTGGTAGAGTGAGGGGGTGGGAAGCAATAGAGAACTGGGATTGCACTGGTAAACAAAATGCAATATACACCTACTATTTTTTGTATCTCCTCAATTATCCCTTTTCCCAGGACTACTAAATTAGAGCTACAGAGTTACTTTGAACTTTTTTTTTCTTCTGCCCATCTTCTAGCAGAGGTGCTAATGGGCTATAATATACTGCAAATGAAAGATAAGTAAGGGGTAAGCCATGTGTTAGCAAAATAGAAAGTGGGGTGCCCCATCAGATGCTGATTTCCACTCTTTCCCAAGGTATGTAAATACAATGAATTTTTTTCAGATGGCTGCCTTTCTGTGCTATTTGTTCTTCTGCTTTCTGTGTATCAGAATTCTTCTTTTATAGAAATTCCAGGCTGGGCGCAGTGGCTCATGCCTGTAATCCCAGCACTTTGGGAGGCCAAAGCGGGCGGATCACGAGGTCAGGAGATCAAGACCACACTGGCTAACACGGTGAAACCCCGTCTCTACTAAAAAAGTACAAAAAAATTAGCAGGGCGCAGTGGCGGGCGCCTGTAGTCCCAACTACTCGGGAGGCTGAGGCAGGAGAATGGCATGAACCTGGGAGGCAGAGCTTGTGGTGAGCTGAGGTTGGGCCACTGTACTCCAGCCCAGGCAACAGAGCAAGATGCCATCTCAAAAAAAGAGAGAAAAAAGAAATTCCTTTCTAGCCTGTCTTCTTGGTATGCTGTAAGATGGTAATTAGTGTGTAACCTCCTCAAGAAGGTGCTGAGAAATACTCTACAAACACTATTTGGTGCTGTGGATAGGATTATCTGGCAGTTTCCTAGTGGATGGCAATGGCCATGAAACAGACTTTAAGAGGCCCATAAAATTTTAGAGCTGGGAGAGATGGAAAAGACCAATGTGCTTCCTTATGTGCACCCTGTTCTGTATTACACAGAATAGATTTTTGTGTAAAAACTATCTTCTTGCCTTCTTAAGGTTTTGTATATTGTCCAGTTCCCAAATCTGATCTAGTTTCTAAACTATCACTTTCCAAATTTATTTTTGAGAAAATAGTACAGATAAATAATAACAATTGTCTAAAATGAAAAAATGTGTAACGTCATTTCTTTCTTACCACAGTGTTGGATGATTTCTCATTTGTATAGAAAACAGCAGAATAAATCTTAAACTTAATAATGTAATTGGACATTTTAACCTCATTAAAGACCTAAAGATATTTTATTTTCTCTTTAGGTGGTACGGGACTACAATCTTCAACTGTTTTTGCAAGAGAATGCTGTATTTCACAAACCCCAGCCCTTCCAGTTCCAGCCTTGTGACAGTGATACTGTAAGGGAATTACAGATTTTCATTTCATGTGTTGTTCAGTTGTGTTTGTGCTCAAGTAACAGTTATCCTTGGTGTAGACAGATGGAAAAAACTTGAGTGTATCTCATCAATTTTATAACAAAACTGTAAGGATGCAGAATAATGACGACTTTTTTCTGAATTGTGGCCAAGAAACTCAGTGTCTTCATGCTAACAACCTTCTACCAAATGAGGTTAAGTTATAAGACAAGTTTCTGAAACCTGAAAACATCTGAGGGAAGAAGAAAAATATTCAATACGTTTACTCAAATTAAATTATATTTTCCCTGAAACTCTTTTTTTTTTTTTTTTTTGACAGAGTTTTGCTCTGTCACCCAGGCTGGAGTGCTGTTTTCAATCTCGGCTCACTGCAAGCTCTGCCTCCCGGGTTCACGCCTTTCTCCTGCCTCAGCCTCCCCAGTAGCTGGGATTACAGGCGCCCACCAACAGGCCTGGTTAATTTTTTGTATTTTTAGTAGAGACAGGGTTTCACCATGTTAGCCAGGATGGTCTCAATCTCCCGACCTTGTGATCCGCCCGCCTCGGCCTCCCAAAGTGCTGGGATTACAGGCGTGAGCCACTGCGTCCGGCCTCCCTGAAACTCTTTATGTTGTACCCCTCCAAAGAAATCAGTAGTTAAATTTTAACCAGAATAGGCCAGGCACTGTGGCTCACGCCTGTAATCCCAACCCTTTGGGAGGCCGAGGCAGGTGGATCTCCTGAGGTCAGGAGTTCAAGACCAGCCTGGCCAACATGACGAAACCCTATCTCTACTAAAAATACAAAAATTAGCTGGTCGTGGTGGTGGGCACCTATAATCCCAGCTACTTGGGAGGCTAAAGCAGGAGAATCACTTGAACCTGGGAGGCGGAGGTTACAGTGAGCCGACCCCACCACTGCATTCCAGCCTGGATGACAGCGTGAGATTCCATCTCAAAAAAAAAAATTTAACCAGAATAGAATTAATAAATGGAATAATGAACATGTGTATGAAATATTTTGGTGGGTCTTATAAAAGATTATAGGCTTTTTACAATTCCTTTCGGATTTCTTAGAATATTAAACCTCAAATTAGCAATTTCTTTTAATGCCTCTACGTCGCTGCCATTTTTTTTATTGTAGCAGAATACACATAACACAAAAATTACCATTTTAACCATAGTTAAAGTGTAAGATTGATTCACTGTCACTACATTTCCAATGCTGTGCACTGTCATCACTTTGTAGTTCCACAACATTTCATCACTTTAAAAAGAAATCCTGACCCCATTAAGCAGGCACTCTCCCTATGCCCCTCACCTCAGCCTGTGACATCATTAATCTACTTTCTGTCTGTAGATTCTAACTGGCAATTTTTGTTTTTATTTTCACTTATTTTTTATTATTATTATTTATTTATTTATTATTATTATTTTATTTTTGAGACAGGGTCTCACTGTCACCAGGGCTGGAGTGCAGTAGTGTGATCTCAGCTCACTGCAACCTCCCTCTCTTGGGCTCAAGTGATCCTCCCACGTCAGCCTCCTGATTAGCTGGGACCACAGGCAGACACCACTATGCCTGGCTATTTTCTTTGTATTTTCAATAGAGATGGGGGGTCTCACCATGTTGCCCAGGCTGGTCTCAAACTCCTGAGTTCAAGCGACCCACCCACTTTAGTCTCCCAAAGTGCTGGGATTACGGGTGTGAGCCACAATGCCCGGCCCCAGTTGGCAGTTGTTTAAAAGCATACAGTAATTGTCCTTGAGTTTATGGGAAATGTTTGCCATTATTTAAATTTTTAAAAAAGAACAAAAATGCTAATTTGGTAACATAGAAATGAAATTTAACTTCTGCAAAATGAGAAGGCACATGTTGGCATTATTAGCACATTCTCTCAATGTAGGCAAGCCAAAAGGAAAGTCAAATTATATTCATAAAGTATTTTGATAAATTTAGAACCAGAACCAGGGGAGTTTGTGATATAGTTCCAGAGTTTAATGGTATCAGTTTAATAGAAACACATTTGCCAGAGGTATCTTCATTACTTTTCTTACACTTGTAAGTAGCTCTGTTAGCAGCTATATAAAGAAATGTAGGAAATCAGCATTTCCCTCTATATTACAACGTTTGCCCTTTGTCATAGTGCTTTTTTTAAATAAAATCAGCCTTTGCCAATGACTTATTCACATTCTCCTGGGATTTGATTTCTTCGAAGCCTGGGAGGGATGAAGCAGAGCATTAGAAGATACAGGGTAGAGACAAGTTTGTCAAGCTTGACTTAAAATTATGACTAATTTGATGTTATTTTATCACTGCTATTTTCCACAGAAAAATAACAGTGACTCTCATCTCACTTTTTCCCAGCCCAACTACAGCCCTAAATCCTTTGTTTCTAAACACTGTGCTAAATGTTCTTAGGTGTTGTGTCCTTGTTTGCCTTACATTTCTAACTCTATGCTATGTTTTTTGTCCTTGTGCAATCTTTACTGGGCAGAGTTTAAAAGCCGCCCAACTGGTGGATATTGAGCTCTCCCCTGTCAGTGCTCTGAGAATGACCATAGCTGAGGTATATGGGGTGTGGGTCAAGGGCGGGAGGGATGGGACGTGTGGGTTTGCATGTTAATGAAGGGTGGGACCTGGTGTTGGGATGAAAGTTATGTATATACATATATAAGAGGCTCCTAATGCACCAACTGTGTTTTCTCTTATAAATTAAGAATTTCCTTCCCTGTTTATAGTGAAGAAATTGAGCTTCTCATTTTTCATCTTGTGTGAAGCACCTTAATTTTCTTCAGTGGGTGTGCTGGAGAGAACCTTATAGTTAATCTTGTCTTTATTAAAGGGGAAACTGTAGCCTAATAAGGGAGACTTGTCCAGAGTCATATGGTAAATTAATGACATGTTACTATTGTGATTGCAATAGTAATGTTATTTCTGCTCTGCTATTCTGTCTTCTAAGAAGAAATGTGCAGGACTTGGGAAGCAATTAGTTTTTTCATAATGGAAAAAGATAAATGCCTATGATTTTAAAAAATCATTCCATACCTTCAATCATTTAAAAAGCCTTTTTTTTTTAAGACAGGGTCTTCTTACTCTGTCTCCCAGGCCAAAGTGCAGTGGCATAATCACGGCTCACTGCAGCCTCAACCTCCTTGGCTCAAGCAGTCCTCCCACCTTAGCTTCCCAAGTAACTGGGACTACAGCTAATTTTTATTTTATTTTTATTTTTAGTAGAGAGGGGATGTCACCATGTTGCTTAGGCTGTCCTTGAACTTCTGGGCTCAAAAGATCCTCCTGCCTCAGCCAGACATTTATTATTGTCTGGCTCTGATTATAATCATCCTAGTGGATATGAAATAGTATCTTGTGGTTCTGGTTTGCATTTCCCTAATGACTAATGATGTTGAGTATCTTCATGAGTGTATTAGCCACTCATATATCTTCTTTGGTAAAATGTCTATTCAAACCTTGTTTCTATTTTTTTATTGGATTGTGTCTACTTGTTATGGATTAGATCTTGAAGATGAATTGCAGTTTATGCAAAGAGGGAGAAACAACATGCCAGGAAGCGAAAACAAAAATTGAAAAGAATAAAAATAATAGGTGACATTCATTGAACATTTATTTCATGCTAGACAATTTTCTAATGGCATTACCTGTATTAATTTATCTCACAACAACTCTATATTGTAGGTGCTATTTTTAATCCTTCTTTTACAGTTAAGGAAACTAAAGTTAAGAAATCTGGCTGGGTGCAGAGGCTCACGCCTGTAATCCCAACACTTTGGGAGGCCAAAGTGGGTGCATTGCTTGAGCCCAGGAGTTTGAGACTCGGGCAACATGGCGAAACCCTGTCTCTAAGAAAAAAAAAAAAAAATACAGAAAACTAGCTGGGCATGGTAGAACACACCTGTAGTCCCAGCTACTCAGGAAGCTGAAGTGGGAGGATCACTTGAGCCCGGGAGGTGGAGGTTGCAATGAGCCGTGATCGTGCCACTGCACTCCATCCTGGGTGACAGAGCAAGACCCTGTCTAAAAAAAAAAAATTGAAAGAAAGAAAAGCAATTTGCTTTCCTCAAGATCACTCAGCTAATAAGCATTAGAGTCAGAAAAGTTTGAAAGTACATAACTGTACCTGAAATAGCACGTAGACTTGGTGATGAAAGTGGGATGCAACCAGGTGTTATTTTTGAGTTTTATATATGATGGTAAATGGAGAACTATGTATTCAGGTAAGATAGTAATAGGATGAGACCCATTGCAGGGGCAGGACAGTATTGTTCTTTTATTTTGAATTTTATAGTTTGAGTTAGGGATTTTGAACTGCTTATGGGTTTAAAACATTTATTTTTCATTTACTAAGCACTTACATATACTTTGCATATGCCTTTAAGGCCTTACAGACAAGAGAATTCAGCAAATGTTTTATCTAAATTTACATAAGATATAGTTAGGAAAGTTCTAGGACTTTTAAAAGTTACCACTGTGATAAAATGTAACTCTTATTTCCTTCTGATTTTCATAAACTGTCTTAAAATTTTTTTAACTTTTTAATATAACCCCTTTCAAACTAAACTGTTTTCCCTACAAAAGTCCAAGGCACCCAGTTGAATATGTATAGTCACAGTATTATTATGGTAATTTAATTTTAGGGCTTTTTTGGGTAGAATTTTAGTATTAACCAAAAGATGACTACAAGTGACGGTGACCAATGGCAAGCTTTGTCTTATGTAGTAACTTAATAGCTGTCTCATGGTTAATACTGAAGGATTTTCTTATCTATATTTCCATAAGAGAGTTACTGATTTCTAAAGTGTTCTTTCTTTATATCTTCAATTAGCATTTCTCAGATGATACCAGAAAGCCAGAGCTCTTTCTAGAAAAAGTAAAATACATCTTTTTTTGCTGAAATGACTTTTTAATGCAGAATTATTCTGAGGAGGATATGGAATGTGCCTTTAAATCTTCCTCTCTATAATAAGGATATTCTGTGAGAGAGAACTGATAAACACATTTATTAGGATCTCAATGTTAAAGTCATTCAGCTGACACATGGATCACACTGGGGTTAGTGATTCATACAGGTGGTGTACAATGGAGAAAACATGAGTTTGGGTGTCTCAACTAGCAGTTTATTTACATATATTTCACTTTTGTGATTCAGCTTCCTCATGTGTAAAATAACAACAGTTTTCCCTTGGTATCCATGGGGGATTGATTCTAGGAACCTCTTCGTGTACCAAAATTCACAGACGTTCAGGTCTGCTATATAAGATGATGTAATATTTGCATATAACCTGTGCACATCCTTCATATACTGTAAATCATCACTAGATTATAATCCCTAATACAATGTAAATACTCTGCTAATAATGGTCCTATTACATTGTCTAGGGAATAAGACAAGGAAAAAAAGTCTGTACATGTTCAGTACAAACACAACAATCCTTTTTTTTTTTTGTTCTTTTTAAAAAATATTTTTGATCCACAGTTGGTTGAATCCACAGATACAGAACTCACAGATATGGAAGAACAACTGTATCTTATTTGTTTGAAAATTAAATAAGATACTAAGCATTTGACTCAATCTCTGGCATACTGAGTCAGAATAGATGTTGACTGACTTCAGCATTTTTTGGTTTTTTTTTTTTTCTTTTTTTGTTTTTTTTTAGTATTTTCCCCCTAATTGCTACAGGAAATACCAAATATCAAACGTAGAAGACATTACAAATCTTGAAATACTTGCAATACTTTTGCAGTCATGATCCCTAGCTCTCAACTCCCTCATTGGATTGATCACTGAGAGTCCCTTGGGACTTTTGTTCTCCTACTTATTCCACAAAGAGGATCTCATCAACGTCCTTCTTGGCAGTTTGTACATCTGAAAGGCAATCTGTTTGGACTAATTTTAAGTACATGACTTGTACTTTTTAACACCTCTGCCCTACATACATCTCAGTGACCCATCCCTTCATTACCAGAACTAGTGATGAGTGCCATCAGGGGCATTTTCTCACATCCTGTGAAAAAGGACAAAGTGAAGCTGGGATGGGAAATAATATGGGAAACATACATGTCCACAAAACTTGGGTAAGTATGATCTATATAGGCAGGAAAAACAAGGAAACTTTCTCAAGTTTCCCAGTCGAGATGAGAATACCCTTTCCCCTTTACCTTCCTTGAACTGCAAATAACAAGATCTTCACAGATAATGATAGTAAAAAGCTGACACTAAATTTCTGATGTATGATCTTTCCCTGTTATTCTAGATGCTATTTCTGATATTTAATTCTGCCTTCTATAGATGAACAATTATAGTAAGTAAGATGTCCACTTGCTATAGTTGAGGATTTTTACACATTAAAGTTTTACGTAAGGGGAGTGATTTATGCATCTATTAAAAATAAATATTTGGCAAAAATTTCCCTTGTCTATAAAAGACTACATGGGGTTAATATACTGTGCGGGAAATGTACCTGAAAATTCGCTATGTTATGGGTGGCTCTTTCTGCTTGTAGAAATTTTGTATTGCATATAGCGTTGTCTCATAAACATGAAAAAGGCTGTGATAGGATTTGTGGGAAATCCTCCTATTGAGTAAACAGGTACCATCCTCTTACAGATATGCTTGGCACAGTATCCAAAAATGAGAGGCTTTGACTAAAGACATGAGTGTTGCATTTTAGAATTAGCAATACTGACAGTTAAGTGTTCATAGTGGTTGTCCTAATTTCTTCAGCATTTCACAAAAGGCTTTTTGTAAAAAGTCCACCATCTATATGATAGGCCCTCTACTGGTTTAGTCACCTTTCTTCCTGATCTGTTTCCTTGTCTAACCATCCAGAGTAACTAGATCTTTGCATAGATGCATTAGTTATGTGCTGACACATAGGAGCCTGGAAGTTCCCCTATCTAGCTTGTGATTATAGTTCTTAAAGCAAAATCTCTGTAAGAGCTACCAAAATAAAGGCATACTCTTTATAAGGCTGTTCATTTAACCATGCTTATAGGTATGTTTTCGAAAGTGTTAGACACAATGTTTTTATTGCCATTTTTGTTTTACTTTTATGTCATTACTCAGGGACATATTTTTTGCTAAGGTTTGCGTTTGATACTCTAACCCAAGACAAAAGTATAGCTCCTTTCAGAGTTCTCATCATTTCTTCACCCCAGCCTTATTGGGTATATTCCTTTTCCCCAGATGTCCAAGGCTCAGTCCACACCAGTTCTTCTCCAGCGTACTTTCCTGAGAGACCAGGCACACTCAACAATTATCTAGATGAGTTCCCACTTCTTTCCAAGTGAAGGTTCTGCTATCCTAGCATAGTCAGAATAAATTAAATTATGTCTCTTAAGAGGCAGTGTTCCACTCCTCTTCAAGGTGTGTGGCATATTTGAAATATGTGACTTAGAAGTCTACAGTCTCTTACCAAAAGCCTTGGGCCAAATATATTTCAAAACTCAGAATTTTCCAGATTTTAGAAAAGTGACCCATATACCATACATTGCATAAAATCCTGAGCATTGTATGGGGAAGCACCCTGTGATCAAACATAGTATTTTTGCAGTGAAATGTATGAATATTTTCATTCATATATGTACATATGAAAGAAAAAAACTATAAATAACCTCTTATTAGTTCAAATCACATTTTGGCTCAAGTGAGTTTCGGCTCCAAACTTACCAAAAAATACTTATTCTTTTTCAGAGCATTTTGAATTTCAGAATTGTGGGATTGTGAACCTGTACAAACGTGTGGTTGGAATACAATAACCTACAGAGATCCAGATGCTTTTTACTTGAAGAAGTCCTTTTGAGAACAAATAATTAATAACTTTATTGAAATAATTAACCATATATTAATATACTTCATAAAGAATAAGATGGATCCAATATTTAACTCAATATATTAATATATATTTTTTGAGAAGCTCTTTCACCCAGGCTGGAGGGCACAGTCATAGCTCCTGGCAGCCTTGATCTCCTGGGCTCAAACAGTCCTTCTGCCTCAGCCTCCCATAGATAGGACTACAGTTATGCGCTATTTTTTTTTTTTTAAGAGCTGGGGTCTAGCTATGTTGCCCAGGCTGGTGTCAAACTCCTGGCCTCAAGCAGTTTTTCTGCCTTGGCCTACCAGAGCCCTGGGATTGTAAGTGTGAGCTACTGTGCCCAGCCCCAATATATTTCTTGTCTCTCAGTAAACTGAAAAATGTAAGTAGTACAAATTCCCTGAATGAGGGTTAATTAGCATGTTATACCATTGGCCTAACAACCCCAACACTATCTTTTTTTGAAATGGGTTGGAATGCTAGTATTCTACTATGTTGGTGATTTTCATTCATCATACATGACCATCTCTTTTTCTCTCCTTGAAATGGTTATATTTTAGTTATAGAGTTAAAAAACAATTATTGTTTTCTTCTGTGAAGTCAGCTTTTCTTGCTCTGCTCACTCCACTCAGATATCTGAGCCTTCTATGCATTTGTATTAACCTTAAAGTAAACCAAAATCATATCTTGAGAGAGTATCTAAGGACAAAATAGTTAAGATGACTTATAAAGACTAATATATGAAGAATATTGGAATGCTGATTTCCTTAATTTAGTTCCTTAAAGTTATTTAACAACTTTATGACTGTTGAAAAGGCTTTAATATTTTATTCTAAAGGGACTAGGGATTTTTATTTATTTATTTATTTATTTATTTATTTATTTATTTTGAGACAGAGTCTCCCTCTGTAGCCCAGGCCGGAGTGCAGTGCCATGATCTCGGCTCACTGCAACCCTCTGGTGCCACCACGCCTGGCTAATTTTTGTATCAAATACAGGAAAAATGTTGGACTGGGCATGGTGGCTTATGCCTATAATCCCAGCACTTTGGGAGGTCAAAGCAGGAGGATCATTTGAGGCCAGGAGTTTGAGACGGCCTTTAGTAGAGATCTCATCTCTACTAAAAGTCAAAAAAATTATCTGAGTGTGATGGCATATGCTGTGGTCTCAACTACTTGGGATGCTGAGGTGGGAGGATTGCTTGAGCTCAGGAGGTCAAGGCTGCAGCGAGCCATGATTGCACCACTGCACTCCAGCCTGGGCAACAGAGTGAGACCCTGTCTTCCAAAAAAAGGAAAAATGTTACAAGAATGAAATAGGCCAGGCGTGGTGGCTCATGCCTGTAATTCCAGCACTTTGGGAGGCCAAGGACAGGTGGATCACTTGAGGACAGGAGTTCAAGACCAGCCTGGCCAACATAGCGAAACCCCATCTCTACTAAAAATACAAACAATTAGCTGGGCATGGTGGTACATCTGTAATCCCAGTTACTCCAGAGGCTGAGGAATGAGAATCTCTTGAACCCGAGAGACAGAGGTTGCAGTGAGCTAAGATTGTGCCACTGCACTCCAGCCTGGGTGACAGGGTGAGACTCTGTCTCAAAAAATAAAAACTAAAGATAAAATAAATTTGCCAGTGTTTTAAAAAGAAGCAGTCATTATGATTTCTTTGTTAGAATCAACCACTGCTAATACCACTGTCTAATTATCGGCCACGCACAGTGGCTCACACCTGTAATCCAAGCTGAGACTATAGTCACGTGCCACCACGCCCAGCTAATTTTTTGTATTTTTAGTAGAGACAGGGTTTCACCATGTTGACCAGGATGGTCTCGATCTCTTGACCTTGTGATCCACCCGCCTCGGCCTCCCAACTTGAACGGGGGAGGCGGAGGTTGCACTGAACCAAGATCACGCCACTGCACTCCAGCTTGGCCAACAGAGTGAGACTCCGTCTCAAAAAACAAAACAAACAAAAACATAATTATCTATACTAGATCCTGATTTATACTGATCTTTGATAGTGAAGGTGGTATTGGAACATTTCTCTGTGTATTGTTTAATACCCTGGGCTGTATTCACCTTGTATGAAATTCTCAGTTGTCAAGACCTGTGTCTCAGGAGCTTCCACATGTATTCCATGGCTTGATTTCAGAATTCATGAAAAGGATAAATTAATTTGAATTTTAGTTTTGTGTCATTCCCTACCCAAAGGATCTCAAAGTCACATCTTCCAATCAGTGACATTAGTTATCTGTCCTGATCATTGGACTCCCAAGTCTTAGTAAACACATAAAAAATAAGGGAAAAGCTCTATCTTGAGCGCAGTGAATACTCAATAAGAAGGTATAAATTCTGTAAGGCAAATTGGGTTTTGGCCCATCTGCAGCCAGCACACAATGTAAACCCCTTTACCTATTCCTAAAATGCTGCTCAGTAATAAATGTCTCTGGCCGGGCGCGGTGGCTCAAGCCTGTAATCCCAGCACTTTGGGAGGCCGAGACGGGCGGATCACGAGGTCAGGAGATCAAGACCATCCTGGCTGACACGGTGAAACCCCGTCTCTACTAAAAAATACAAAAATCTAGCCGGGCGAGGTGGCGGACGCCTGTAGTCCCAGCTACTCGGGAGGCTGAGGCAGGAGAATGGCGTAAACCTGGGAGGCGGAGCTTGTAGTGAGCTGAGATCCGGCCACTGCGCTCCAGCCTGGGCGACAGAGCGAGACTCCGTCTCAAAAAAAAAAAAAAAAATTAAATGTCTCTATCAGTTGCTTCCTTTCTCATCCAGCTACTCCCTACAAATTCATTCTCTTTGAGATCTGCCTTAATCTTTCCATATATCTTCAATCTTTGTTTTGGATTCATTGTTTACGCTATTAAGAACCTAGGAATTATCTGGATTTTCTTATGAACAGTAATGAGAAAATTTTTGTTTCAAGTAATTTTCAATTGGGCTTTTAACATTAGCAGTTACCATTACTGGATGCCTAAGATATTATGTAGATACTATACCAGAATGTTTAAAATATGACTTCATTATAACCTACCAACCCTACGGAGATAGGTGACATTTTCACTAGTTTTCAGATGTAGCTACAACTCAGATAATTAACATGCCTGAGATCATAAAGCTAGTAGTACCATAAAATGGCATACAGTGGATTCAAACTAAGTCTATCTGACTCAAAAACCTATTCTTGGACTCTTCAGAATTTATCTTTCTACTTTTACAGATCACTTCCTCTGACTTTTGTATATTTCATTTGTATCTATGTCTAGAGTTAACATTTTAATGTTCCTGACTTTGAGAACAGATGTAAATTGAATGCCCAGACTCATTTGCAAAGCAAAATATAATAATAAAGTTCATTCCCATTAGAATATAAAATGTGAATGTAAAGATGGTTAGGTTTGAATTTTGATTATTTTGCTCTATTTCAATTCATTTGTCACTGTTATAATCTAGCTTTAGCTGAAATATCTGTATAGAACAAAAATTTTTAAACTCTGCCCCATCACAATTCCCCCAACAAAAATATTAATTTTTAAAATCCAGTTTATCAATTTCTACTTACTCTATCAATTTTGAGCTATGAGACCTTGCAAAAGAATTACTAGGCCAGGTGTAGTGGCTCATCCCTGGCATTTCAACACTTTGGAAGGCCAGGGTGGGAGGATTACTTGAGTCGAGGAGTTCAAGACAAGCCTGGGCAACATAGAGAGACCTTATCTCTAGAAGGAAAAAAAAAAAAATTAGCTGGGTATGGTGGCACACACCTGTAGTTCCAGCTACTCAGGAGGCCGAAGTGGAAGAGTCACTTGATCCCGGAGGTCAACGCTGCAGTGAGCCATGATCAGAATTTCTAAAATTCTTTTCATTCTACAATTTTGCTTCTTTCTATATGAAAAGCCTCTTTGGGTGATTCATATTTTTTTTAAATAAATTCCTAATTATCTCAGTAAAGTTTGTTTTTCAGGGGTCTTTAAGAATTTAGAGAGAATTAAAATAGTTTTGTGTTTAATGGCTCTGATTCTGTAATCAGACAATTAAGGTTGTAACATTTAATATCTAGGACATCCAAGAAAAATTAACCTCTCTGAGCCTTTGTTTTCTTTTCTATAAAATGGTGTGGGACCCACGTCATAAGGTTGTTTAAAAAAAAAGTTATATGAATCACTTTCCATAGTACCTTGCACAATAGGAGTTAGCTATTAATATTTTTATTTAGATTTTGTGGTTTGTTCTTTGTAGATCAGAATCATAGCATACAGCTAGAAGAAACCCTTGGTGATCATTTGATCTAGCACCCTTATATTTCATATGAAGCCTGGAGAAAGGGCAAAAGCTGACTTTTAAGGTTTGGTGGCAAGTTGATGATGGACCTCTAATGAGTTCCATCTGCCTTGGGGCAGCAGGAGGGGTGCAAAATTGTGTTGCTGTTATTGTATTGTTTTGTTCTTATCTTTAATGATTCTTTACTCACATTGAAACTATTAAGTTGTTTCCATTTTTATTTATGCAATGATTTTATCACCATAGTAGGTTGGCATGAATACATTTTCTTCTTTGCTTACCTTAGCTAGCTTCCTTCTCACTCGGAAAGATAAGTCCGTCACACCCAAAAAGATAAGTCTGCAATATTAGAGATGATGCTTTTGTGTTCAGCACTGTAAGACAAAAAGTTTATGGTCTTTAATGGTTTTATACTCATCTTACTCTTCTGGTAACTTTCTGTGACGATAAGACATTGTTTCCAGCAGTAGTGGAGTGTGCCTTATTGTTTTGAGTGCTGATTAAGTGAAGGCCTTCTGATCCATCTACAAAGCAGTGGTGGTTGCAATAAGGATAGCAATATTTTTATCTCTGTTCTGTCTTGTGTTGTAGAGCCGACAATTAGAATCAGAAACTGGGACCACAGAGGAGCACAGTCTAAATAAGGAAGCTCGAAAATGGGCCACACGTGTGGCACGTGAGCATAAAAACATTGTTCATCAACAACGGGTAAGTATAAGAGAAAGTCCTAGTTACATTCACCTTAAGCCAAATGTCAAACAGTTTAAGGAGCTGAGTTTTATTAATGTGAAAAATATCCTATATGTGTTGTTTTGTTTTGTTTTGTTTGAGACAAGAGGCTTGCTCTGTCACCCAGGTTGAAGGGCAGTGGTGTGAACATAGCTTACTGCAGCTTCAACCTCCTGGGCTGAAGCAATCCTCCCACTTCAGCCTCCCAAGTAGCTGGGACCACAGGCACACACCACCATGCCTGGCTAATTTTTTTTAGGTTTTTTGTAGAGATAGGGTCTTGCCATGTTTCCCAGGCTGGTCTCAAACTCCTTTGCTCGAGCATTGTATGTGTTTTTTCTGTACTTTCTCAACACTCAGCAGTGTGCTGTCAGCTATCTACTCATGTTGTAATTTCCTTAAGCCCTCCATCAGCAATACATTAATTCACCTGTTTACCATAAAATTGCCAAAGAAAAGCTGTGATAGTGTGTTACGGCCAGGGGAAGAGACATATGTTGAATTAATACAGGTTTTCATCCCTCAAGACATATTTTTTAAAGACACAATTATAGGTTTCATGAAAATATATGTTTGGCTGGGCACAGTGGGTCATGCTTGTAATCCCAGAACTTTGGGAGGCTGAGGCAGATCGATTGCTTGAGCCAGGAGTTTGAGACCAGCCTGAGCAACATGGCAAAAAACCCAGTCTCTACAAAAAATTCAAAAATTAATCGGACATGGTGGCGCACACCTATCTTCCCACCTATTCGGGAGGCTAAGGTTGGGGAGAAATGCATGAGCCCAGGAGGTGGAGGTTACATTGAGGTAAGATCATGCCACTGCACTCCAGCCTGGGTGACAGGGCAAGACACTGTCTCGAAAGAAAAGAAAAGAAAGGGAAGGAGAAAGGGAAGGAGGACAGGAAGAAGGATGGGAAAGAGGAAGGGAAGGAGGAAGGGAAGGAAGAAGGGAGAAAATATATCTCAAAGACTAAACTCTAAGCACAAAGAAATTATTTTGAGTATAGTACTTTTTTTCTCAATTTCATTTATTGATACCTATATCCTTCTCATTCTTCGCTTTCACATCCTACTTCTTAAAAGAATTGCCTATGCTTATTATCTATAGAATCTCACCTCCCACTTACTTTTTAGCCCATTACATTTGAGCTTTCCTTTCCTTTCCTTCCCCCTGTATCACTTCATAGTCTAAGCTTACCAAAATCACCAATGATGTCTGTGTTGCTAACTTCAAAATGGACAGTTTGATTTCTCATTTTTCTTAATCTGTCAGCAATTTCATCACAATTGACAACTCCCTTTGTCTTAAAATGTTATCTTCTCTAGTCATCCACGATTCAACATTGTCCTGGCTTTCCTTCTGCCTTTCTGGCTATTCCTAGATTTTTTCATAGGTTCCTCTTTCTCCAGCCCACAATTAAATATTCATTTTCTCAGATTGTTTGGCTATCTTGTTTTTTTATTCTTTATCCTCATATAGGCATTCTCAATCACTTCCATGGTTTTACTTTACCACCAAATCATAAATTATTATCTTCAACATTGGGCCTAGCTTCTACTGTGTATCCATATAACCTTTTTCCTGTTTTGACATCTTTTCGCTATCTCATGGGCATCTCAGATTCAATGTTCTACTTATGTAATGTTGCTTAACAAACCACCTCAAACTTAATGCCGTAGAACAAGAGGGTTTTTACATTATCTCTCACTAATCTGAGTATTAGGTGGTCTCAGCTTAGCAGTTTCCCTTGGGGTCTCTCATGTGGCGTCAATCAGATAGTGGCTGGTCCTGGCTTCCCCACTGAAGGGACTCTCTGTAGTAAGTTTATTACTAGTAAGTCTATAATTATTTCAAAATGTTCAAAAAATAAATAAATGAAAAAAATCGTGGCTACTAGTCACTAAAGCCTTTTGAATTATGTAAATACTCTAATCACTTAAGGAAGATAAAAAGTAAAAAACAGTCATCATTATTGTCCCATTTTTTTTAATAGGTTCTAGATGATCTGGAGTGTCATGGACCTACTGTATCAGAACAAAGCCGAGCAGAGCTGGAACAGAAAATAGATGAAGCTAGAGAAAATATTCGTAAAGCAGAGGTAAGGTGGCAGCTAACTGTGGCATTTTGCCCAGGTCTAATGACACTGTCGCAACTGTGATATGCACCTTTAAAACTGAGTTTCTACACACGCTGAGATGAAGGTGATTCACCGTCTTCATTCGTGTCCACAGTAGGATTTTTTTTTTTTTTTTTTGAGATGGAATCTCGCTCTGCTGCCCAGGCTGGAGGTACAGTGGCACGATCTTGGCTTACTGCAAGCTCCACCTCCCAGGTTCATGCCATTCTCCTGCCTCAGCCTCCCGAGTAGCTGGGACTACAGGCGCCTACCACCACGCCCAGCTAATTTTTTTTTGTATCTTTTTAGTAGAGACGGGGTTTCACCATGTTAGCCAGGATAGTCTCTATCTCCTGACCTCATGATCCACCTGCCTTGGCCTCCTAAAGTGCTAGGATTACAGGCGTGAGCCACTACACCCGGCCATCCACAGTAGTATTTGTTAAGTACCTGCTCTGTGGAAGGCAGTACCTATAACAAAAAGATGCTGTAAAGTTTACAGTCATGAAACATTAAATACAAAAGATTTAAGTCACAATGAAGATACTAATTTTAAAATTTCTACAAGGTACATAATAAACCACAGAGATTAATGGTAGAAAAATCGATGTATGTGTATCAGTTTAGATATATATATCAACTTAGATATATATATCTCCTTATATATCGATATATATGGAGATATATATACATATATATTCATACATATATATTCAGAGCTTAGGAAATCTCCCCCATATGGAAGGTTCCCTGGATCCAGGGACATGAGCTGGGCTTTTAAGAATAGGGAAGATTTGGTTAAGCAAAGATGGGAAAAAATTTATAATAGTGGATTTTAATTTTTTATGGAGTCTTGAGACCTTTGAGAGTTGTGTGAAAGCTGTGAAACATTCTCTCCTACATACAAAAATGTACATTTTGTGTACGGTGTTTAGACTTCATATGCCTGAGGCTAATACTCTCTGCTCTAGATGGGGAGAGGTTGGGATAGGAAACAAGAAAGCATTAGCAAATGAGGAAGACACAGGGTATAATTTGGTAGCTGGATAGATTAGAGTGGAGGATTTTTGTGAGGAAATGTGATAGAAAATAAGTAAACTTGTTGTGGTTAGGACCAGTTCATGGAGGACCCATGCACACACTATCTACTCAGCAGCAACATGATGAAGGGGTATAGAGATAGACATTTATAAAAGACTGACACCATCCAGCCATCAAAAGATTATGTTCTTGTTAGAAAGGCATAAAGAATGCCAAAAATAACTAAGATGGTAAAGCATAAGTGCCGAGGAGTGGTGCATTAAGTGTAGTTGAAGAACCCAGAGGACACAGAAATCACTCTGGGAGGGATTGTTTTGGGTGTAACACAGAAGAAGACTTAAGATGAATACTGGCAGATGAATAGTATTTGATTAGTCAGATAAAAGGGGATAGCACAGACTTATGCCATGTAACTTCAAGAGGTAGAACTTGAACCAAAAGATGAAGGTAGGAAAGAAGTAGATGTGAGTTTAGTATTGGGAAATACTTTCTAGTAGTCAGATCTTCCCAAAGACAGAATAAGCACCCGTGAGACATAGTGTAGCCCTGTAAGTATGTAAGAAAATTGTGGGCAAGCATCTTTCAGGGACCCAATGCAAGGAACCCCTGCATTGGTTTAGGGTTAATCTAAACTAGTGGTTTTCTAGCACCCCCTTAGAACTCTAGAAGTTTTGAGGAAGTGCTTCACTGGTTGTGGCGTGAAGCGAGAGGCAGCATAGGCAAGCAAGATAATATGGGCATGTTTTTGGCACAGCCCCATGGAAGTGATCTGAATCAGAACAGGCTTGCCATCTGCCTGGGCTGGAGAAACCCCAGTAACCCCACCTCCACTTCATTCCTGTTCACAGTCTAATTGGCAGCCTCCATAGTGAGGAGGGCAGGGTGTACAATGAATAGTCATTTTTCTCTTTGAATTCAGGGTCGTGTCTAAACTACTATCTTAGGGTGCTGGCCAAGTAGTGTTGGCAAGCCCTCCCCTACTCTAAAGAAACACTGGCATGTGGTAGAAGAGTTATTCCTGTTGTTTGTTTCTCTGCACTCTAGATGAAGCCAGTTTTTCAGAGCCTTGGTGGAACAGGAGTAATTATTTTGAGACAAGTCTCAGAGGTTTTCTGAAGGGTATTTTGTGTCTTTTCCATTTCCAGACTCCATGTGTGGTGTCACCAACTGGTACCTTAACTCCACAAAACCTCCCACCATCCCCAGTAGTAGCAGCAGTAGGTATCAGGCACACACAGTCTTCATTTAGGCCAAATGACCTATTATTTCCATAGTATGCCAAACTAGACTGTGTTTGTTAGTTTCAAACTAAAAATATGAAGTGAAATTCTCATACCACGATGTCTCACCTTTTCTGATGCAAGTATTTAAGTCTACATTCTCAAAGATAGTGTTCTTATCAAGAATGTTGAATATAGTATGCTGAAACCATGACAGCAGATCCATTTTCTCAATTTGGAATATCTGTAGCATTTAATTAATTTTAGTGTTAGCATAAAATAATCTCTCACTTGGTTTCCACTTATCAGATACAAAAAATAACCTAAGTAAAATTAGCCAGCAAATATAAGGGCATATTTATTGGGGTAGTACTTACAGGATTGTCATAATAAAATTTTTGGATAGACTGGACCATGAGTCTTCAAAGGAATTAACAATAATGGTTTCTGCACATACCCTTTTCCTTTCTTCTGCCTGTATGTCATTTGCATTGGTTTTTCTCTTTCATTCGATACTTTATTTATTATAAATACCTATACAAAAGAGAGAACATTGGTTATATAAAATGTGAGACCTCATTACTGCAAAGTTAATGAAGAGAATGACCCTGATATTAAAACAAAATGTTTAGGCCGGGTGCGGTGGTTCATGCCTCTAATTCCATCACTTTGGGAGACTGAGGTGGGAAGATCTCTTGAGCTCAGGAGTTTGAGAGCAGCCTGGGCAACAGATGAGACCTCATCTCTATTAAAAATGAAAAGAAATTAGCTGGGTATGGTGATACATGCCTATAGTCTCAGCTACTTGGGAGGCAGAGGCTTAATCCTGGAAGGTTGCTCTGCAGTGAGCCATGATTGGGCCACTGCACTCCAGCTTGGGCAACAGAGCAAGACTTGGGCAACAGAGCAAGACTCTTGTATACTATCTTGTATACAAGATCATATATATACACACACACATATATATTTCATATATATATATTTCTAATCACATTATTTCCAAATTTACATTACCTCTGGGCCTGTTACTCTGAGGTTTCACTGTATTCATGCTATGTTAGCAGACCTCTTGACTGATCGCTTTTATTTTTTACTGAAAATATTCAAACATACAGAAAATATGAAGATATTAAACATATATTTCCTAACATCTAGATTCAACTATTATATTTTGCAATACTGGCTTTATGTGTTTGTTAGATTGACCCATTAATTATGTTCTATAAAATGGAAGTTAGGTCTTAAGGCCTGATTAGAGGCAGGTTAGTGTTTTAGGCAGAAATACTTCATAGATGATGTGATGTTTTTCATCACATAAAGAATCATTATACCAAGTTGTCCTGCTATTAATGATACTAAGAGTGGTCACTTAATAAGGTGGTGTGCTACCAGATCTTTCCATGATAAAGATTCTTTCTTTCCTCTTTGCAATTACCAAGTGCTAGTCACCTCCAGTGGTGGTGAATGGGTATTTTTTTTCTTGGGTATTATTATGACCTCATTTAAAAAAAAATTTTTTTTTGAGACAGGGTCTCACTTTGTCACCCAGGCTGGAGTGCAGTATCACGATCTCAACTCACTGCAGCCCCAACCTCCTGGGCTCAAGCGATTCTCCCACCTCAGCTTCCCAAGTAGCTGGGACTACAGGCACACTCCCCCATGCCCGGCTAATTTTCCATTTTTTTGTACAGATGGGGTTTCGCCATCTTGCCCAGGCTGATCTCAAACTTGTGGGTCAAGCAATCTGCCTGCCTTCGCCTCCCAGAGTGTTGGGATTACAGGCGTGAGCCACTGCCCCCAACTTGGCAGTCATTTTAAACTTAGCCATTTGAGTGTGTGTGTAATGGTATCTCACTGTGGTTTTGAATTGCATTGACTACAGACTCGTGACATTAACTAACTATGCTGAGCATCTTTTTATAAGTTTTTTGGCCATTCATATATCCCCCTTAGTAAAGTATCTGTTAATATCTTTTGCCCAAATTTGGATTGGTCTTATTACTGAGTTATAACAATTCTTTATGTTTTCTGGATACTAGTCATTTTTTAGGTACATGTATTGCTAGTATTTTCTCCAGTCTTTGGCTTGCCTTTTCATTTTCTAAATTAGAAACTTTTCATTTTGATGAGATTAATTTATGAATTTTATCCTTTATGATTAGTGTTTTTTGTGTTCTAAGAAATTTTTGCCTGATCAAGGTTGTGATATGTTCACTCATGTTTTCTTCTAGAAGTGTTATAGTTCAAGCTTAATTCCTTATGGACTGTGATCCTAAACATTTCTAGTTAAATTGTTGAGGTCTGGTATGAGTTAAGGGTCATGTTTGATTTTTTTTGGTTGTTGTTATTGTTCTTTCTTTGTTTCTCCTATACAGAAAGCCAGTTGTTCCACCATCACATTTGAAAGAATATGCTTTTCCCATTACCTTTGCACCTGTATTGAAAACAACTTATCATATATGTGTGAATATTTTCAATTTTATTCAGTTCCATTGGTCTATATGTCTGTACTTATGCCAGTATCACAGTCTTAATGACACTGTAAGTCTTGAAATCAGATAGTATAATTCCTCCAACACTATTCTTGTTTTAGAATTATTTGGACTATTCTCATTGCCATCAGCTTCTACAAAAAAAAAACTGAGGGCATTTGGATTGGGATTACATTGAATCCACAAATAATTTGAGGAGAATTGACTTCTCAACAATATTGAGTCTTCTAATTCATGAACATGATGTCTTTCTCCATTTATTTAGGCACTCTTTGTTTCCTTTTTTGGCTTCTTAATTTTTTTATTGATACAAAATAACTGTACATATTTATGAGATGCATGTGATATTTTGATACATCCATACAGTGTATAATCAAATTAGAGTAATTAAGATATCTATCACCTCAGACATTTATAATTTCTTTGTATTTAGAACATTTCAAATCTTATAGTTATTTTGAATTATTAACTATAGTCACCCTGCTAAGCTATCAAACACCAGAACTTATCCCGTCTGTCTGTCTGCTTCTTTCTACTGCCCAATCTCTCTTCTTCTTCCCCACAATCCTTCCCAGCTTCTGATAACCATCATTCTACTCTGTACTTTTTTTTTTTTTTTTTTTTTTTTTTTTTTTGAGATGGGGTCTAGCTTAGTCGCCCAGGCTGGAGTGCAGTGGCGTGCAACACCACGCCCAGCTAATTTTTTAAATTTTAATAGAGTTGGGGTTTCACCATGTTGGCCAAGCTGGTCTCAAACTCCTGACCTCGTGATCCACCCACCTTGTCTTCCCAAAGTGCTGGGATTACAGGCATGAGCCACTGCGCCCAGCCTCTACTCTCTTTTTTTTTTTTTTTTTTTTTTTTTTTTGAGACGGAGTCTTGGCTGTCGCCCAGGCTGGAGTGCAATGGCGAGATTTCCGCTCACTGCAAGCTCCGCCTCCCAGGTTCACGCCATTCTCCTGCCTCAGCCTCCCAACTAGCTGGGACTACAGGCGCCTGCCACCACGCCCAGCTAATTTTGTTTTTGTATTTTTAGTAGAGACAGGGTTTCAGCGTCTTAGCCAGGATGGTCTCAATCTCCTGACCTCATGATCCGCCCGCCTTGTCCTCCCAAAGTGCTGGGATTGCAGGCGTGAGCCGCCGCGCCCGGCCCCGGCCTCTACTGTCTACTTCTTTGGTTAATATTTTTTAGCTCCAGCACATGCGTGAGAAGATGTGATATTTATCTTTCTGTGCCTAGCTTATTTCACTTAACATAATGGCCTCCAGTTCCATTCATATTGCTGCAAATGACAAGATTTCATTTTTTTTTTAATGACTGAATAGTATTCCATTGTGTGTATATATCACATTTTCTTAATCCATTGATAGACACTTAGGTTGATTCCACTTCTTGGCCACTGTGAATAGTGCTGTAATAAACATGGGATGAGGGTATGACTTTGATACACTGATTTCCTTTCCTTTGGATAAATATCCAAAAGAGGGATTGCTGGATCATATAGTAGTTCTATTTTTAGTCTTTTGAGAAACCTCCGTGCTGTTTTCCATAATGACTGTCCTAATTTACATTCCCATCAACACTGTATAACAGTTCCCTTTTATCTACATCTTCACTAGCACTTGTTATTTTTTGTCTTTTTGATAAATAGCGATTCTAACTGGGGTAAGATGATATCTGATTTTGGTTTTGGTATCTGGTTTTGATTTGCATTTTACTGATGATAAGTAATGTTGAGTATTTTTTCATATACCTGTTGACCATTATGTCTTCTTTTGAGAAAAGTAGTTACAGATCCTGTGCCCTCTTTTTAATGAGATTACATGGTATTTTGCTATTGAGTTGTTTGAGTTCGTGTATATTCTGGATATTAGTCCCTTGTTGCATGAATAGTTTGCAAGTATTTTCTTCCATTCTGTAGGTCGTCTGTTAACTCTGTTGATTATTTCCTTTGCTGCATAGAGTTTTTAATTCAATATAGTCCTGTTTGTCTATTTTTTGTTTTGTTGCCTGTAGCATTAAAGTCTCAGCCATAGGCCGGGCGCGGTGGCTCAAGCCTGTAATCCCAGCACTTTGGGAGGCCGAGGTGGGTGGATCACGAGGTCAGGAGATCGAGACCATCCTGGCTAACACGGTGAAACCCCATCTCTACTAAAAATACAAAAAAATTAGCCGGGCGTGGTGGCAGGCGCCTGTAGTCCCAGCTACTCGGGAGGCTGAGGCAGGAGAATGGCGTGAACCCAGGAGGCGGAGCTTGCAGTGAGCCGAGATAGTGCCACTGCACTCCAGCCTGGGCGACAGAGCAAGACTCCGCCTCAAAATAAATAAATAAATAAATAAATAAATAAAATAAAGTCTCAGCCATAAAAATCTGCCTTGACCAATATCCAGAAGCATTTACCCTATGTTTTCTTGTAGTAGTTCTATAGTATGGGTTTTTTGTTGTTGTTGTTTTGTTTTTGTTTGTTTGTTTGTTTGTTTTGAGACAAAGTATCTGTTGCCCAGGCTGGAGTACAGTGGCGTGATCACAACTCACTTCTGCCTTGGCCTCCCCAGGCGCAGGTGATCCTCCCACCTGAGTTTTTATATTTTTAGTAAGATGGGGTTTCACAATGTTGCCCAGGCTGGTCTCGAACTCCTGGGCTCAAGCGATCCACCTGCCTCAGCCTCTCAAAGTGCTAAGATTACAGGCGTGAGCCACTGTGCCCAGCCATAATATTGGGTTTTATTTTTAAAGTCTTTAATCATTTTGAGCCGACTTTTATATATGGTAAGAGACAGGGATCTAGTTTCATTCTTTGACAGGTGGATATTCAGTTTTCCCAGCAGCATTTTTGAAGAAGGTGTCCTTTCCCCATTGCAAATTCTTAGTACCTTTGTGAAAAATTGGTTGGCTGTAAGCACATTATTTCTGGGATCTCTATTCTGTTGCATTGGTCTGTGTGTCTGTATTTATGACAATACCATCCTGTTTTGGTTACTAAAGTCAGGTAGTGTATTACCTCCAGCTTTATTATTTTTGCTGAGAATTGCTTTGGCTATTCAGGGACTTTTGTGGTTTCATATGAATTTTAGAATTTTTTTTTCTATTTCTGTGAAGAATGTCATTGATTTTGATAGCAATTGCACATGGATTCGTTTGTGTCCTCTTCAATTTCTTTCATCAGTGTTTTGTAGTTTTCCTTGTAGAGATCTTTCGCCTCCTTGGTTAAATTTATTCCTGGGGTTGTGGTTTTTGTTTTTTTTGGTTTTTTTTTGTTGTTATTGTTGTTTTTGTCTTGTTTTGTTTTGGTTTTGGTAGCTATTGTAAATAGGATTACTTTCTTTTTTTTCTTTTCTTTTTTTTTTTTTTGAGACAGAATTTCACTTTTGTTGCCCAGGCTGGAGTGTGGTGGTGCGATCTCAGCTTACAGCAAGCTCCGCCTCCTGGGTTCAACTGATTTTTCTACCTCAGTCTCCCAAGTAGCTGGGATTACAGGCATGAGCCACTGAGCCTGGCCCATTATGCCTTGATATATGCTTTCTGTCCTCTTCTATGCTTTCAATTACATGACTATTAAATCACTTGATATTATCCTACATGTCATGTGCAAAGCTCATTCCACACATTTTTATAAGGCTTTATTTTTTATCTCAGTCTCAGTTTGATGAGTTACTATTAGTGTCTATTAAAACCTATGGATATTTCCTCTCTGGTGTATAAACTACCGTTAAGGCCATCTTGTGAATTTTTATTTCAAATGTTATATTTTTAGCTCTATAAGTTCTGTTTGGTTCTTCTTTTATCTTCCAGTTCATTCCTATTTATCTTCATGTTTTTCTTTAAACCTCTAGTATATTTATAATAGCAATTTAAAAGTTCTTGTCTACTCATTCCATCATCTCTGTCATTTCATTCTTTCTATTGACTGATTTTTCTCTTGCTTCATGTTTTTCTGCTTTTCAAATACCTACTAAGTTTTTACCGAATCTAGACATGGTGACTGTTTGGTTATTAAGTTTCTAGATTCTATTTTCTTCTTATAAAGACATTGAGTTTTGTTTGGGCTGCCAGATCAGTTAACTTGCAGATCAATTGGATCATTTTGAAGATTGTTTTTAAGCTTTGTTTGGGTTAATGTAGAGATAAATTAGAAATTAGCCCTATACTGATGCTGTGGGTTTCCACCAAGTTCTCTCAACTCTGGCTGGATAGAGTTGTAATCTATTTATTTATTTATTTATTTATTTTATTTTATTTTATTTTTTTAGACAGAGTCGCACTCTGTCGTGCAGGCTTAAGTGCAGTGGTAATGATCTCAGCTAACTGCAACCTCTGCCTCCTGGGTTCAAACAGTTCTCCTGCCTCAGCTTCCCAAGTAGCTGGGATTACAGGTGCCCGCCACCACAACCAGCTAATTTTTTTTTGTATTTTTAGTAGCAACGGGGTTTCACCGTGTTGACCAGGCTGGTCTCGAACTCCTGACCTCAGGTGATCTGCCCACCTCGGCCTCCCAAAGTACTGGGATTACAGGCATGAGCCACCACAGAGTTGTAATATCTTCCAACCCTGTACAAGCTCTAGGAATTTTTCAGTTCATAGCTCTACTGTAGATATTCTTTCTTAGTAGTTATTGTTTGCCTCTCCTTCGGGAGTTCCACCTGACATCATTTCAACTTATTATAGATTTTTATCTATTTAGTATATTATCAATTCCAGTTGTCATTATATTATCAATTCTAGTTGTCATTTTAAGTTCCATATTATCTAAAACTGGGAGTCCATTCAACTGACTTATGTGTACTTTTGACATTACCCCCATTAGTCCTTGAATACTTTCTTCCTAGCACAACAAGCTATCACAGGTTCACCTTATATTTTTCCTGCCCAGACTTAGAATTAGCTGTTTCTCCAAGAAGCTCTGATTCTGTTAATAGAAAATGGTATTTTCTATTAAAGAAATACCACACTAAGGCCTGGACTGTGAAGATGCTTATTGTTCTCAGTATCACTTTCTTTTTTAAATATTTTCTTTGTTGTTAGAGCTAGGGATAACTTTTTTTAAATCATGAGTTCATGTTGATATTTCCAATTAACATGGACAATTAGAGGGATTTTATTTATTTTTAGAGACAGGGTCTCAATATATTTCCCAGGCTGGAATGCAATGGCTATTCACGGGCACGATCATAGTGTACTATAGCCTTGAAATCCTGGACTCAAATGATCCTCCTGCCTCAGCCTCCAAAATCACTGTGACTACAAGTGCATGCCAGTATGCCCAGCTAGAGGGATTTTATTGAACTTATTTGATTTCTTTGATTTTACATTTATGTATATCCTTTTTTCCTCTTATACTAAAAAGTTTTATTCCTAATCATATTATCATAATATTTTATGTGCTTTATATATTTAAAAAAATTTTTTTTGAGACAGAGTCTCTGTCACCCAGGCTGGAGTGCAGTGGCACTCATTGCAGCCTCCACCTCCCAGGTTCAAGCAATCCTCCCACCTCCATTTCCCGAATAGCTGGGACTACAGACATGTGCCACCATACCCAGCTAATTTTTGCATTTTTTGCAGAGACAGGGTTTCCCCATGTTTCTCAGACTGGTCTTGAGCTCCTGGGATCAGGCATTCTACCTGCCTCAGCCTCCAAAGTGTTGAGATTATAGTGTGCCCAGCCTGCTTTGTATATTATAGAACAATAACTGCAGTATATATTAAGCTCTTTCAGAACTACAACATGAATATTGCTATTAATAGTAAACTATTGAGTGAAAGTTTTAGATTTCTTTATAATTCTCTCTGAATGTAGAATAAATGTATCTCTAAGAGATTTTCTGCTTCTTGTAATAGGTTACTAGCTTATATAAGATTACTTTAGATTACAATATTAATCTGGGATAAAAATATTAAAACAAAAATTATTTAATAGAACTGGAAAATGACCCAAAGCATGTAAAACCTGGAGAGGAATTTCTCCTTGAAAGAACAGGACTAGACTTAGTGACATTTCCATTATATAGCTCTGCATCTGTAAGGAGCAGCACAACCAGAATTTAAGCAGAACCTCCATCTTACTGGCCTGAAGGTGGATGTCATTTGGAAAGCCCTTCCAAATCCTTGGCTGATACCTGAGTACACATGTGGAACAGAGACTCCAAGGAGCTTGGCAGGAAACAATAACTGAAAGACAAAAAAATCCAGGAGAAATTTTAGCTGTTGCTTATCACAGGAGAACAAACACTAATCATTAAAAAACTGAGGTGGCAAAACCCCGTCTCTACAAAAAATATAAAAATTAGCCGGGCATGGTGATGCACGCCTGTAGTCCCAGCTACTCAGGAGGCTTCGGTGAGGTAGGAGGATGAGCCCTGGAGATTGAGGCTGCACTGAGCCGTGATCACACCACTGCACTGCAGCCTGGACAACAAAGTCCAGACCCTGTCTAACAAAAAAAATGAAGTGATTATATTAATGTTAGACAAAATACGTTTTAGGACAAGGAATATTAAGAAGGATAATACATAATGATTTTTTAAAGATATTTCATCAAGAATATATTTCAGTCCTAGATGTATATATAATAATAAAGTTACAAAATACATAAAGCAGAAACTGGCAGAACTGAAAGAAGAAATAGACAAATCTACAATTGTAGTTGGAGACTTCAGCATCCCTCTTTCAGTAATTGATAGAACAAGAAGATAGAGAATCAGTAAGGATATAGAAAATGAACATCATTAACCAACTTTACCTAATTGGCATTCATCGAACTCTCCACTGCATATGAGTAGAAAATATGTTCTTTTAAAGTACACATAGAACATTCAACAAGACCATACACTGGACCATAAACCTGTTTCAATAAGTTTAAAAGGATTGATATTATACATAGTAAGTTCTTGATTAATTAGACTTATATTAAAAATCCATAATAGAAAGATGGCTAGAAAACACCCAAATACTTGGAGATTATGCTGTTCAAACACAGTAATCTGTTGCTGCATTTGAAAACCACCCCACACTTTATGGCAAAAACAACAGTGGTTTATTATCTGTTGCCTTTCTGGGTGCTGACTGTGCATTTCCTTTTATTCTTTTATTTTCTTTTGAGACCATCTCACTCTGTCCTGCAGGCTGGACTGCAGTGGCACAACTCACTGCAGCCTCAACCTCCTGGCCTCAAGCAATCCTCCCACCTCAGCCTCCCAAATAGCTGGGACTACAGGCATGTACCCCCAAACCCAGCTAATATTTTATTTTTATTCTTTATAGAGACAGGGTCTCGCTATTTTGCCCAGACTGGTCTCAAACCTCGAATTCGTGGGCTCAGCAATCCTCCAACCTCGGCCTCCCAAAATGTGGGGAATCACAGGTGTGAGCCACTGTGCCAGGCCAACTAGTCATTTCTTTTGCTGGTTTTGCCTGAGATTACTCAAGCAATTACACTCAGCTAGATGATCGGCCAGAGGGCTAGGCTCAGCTGCGATGGCTGGGCCTTTTGCCCCTGTGGTCTTTCATCAGCTTATGGGTTAAACTGGACTTCCCCAGCATGGTGACAGCATATTTCAAGAAGTCAAGTCGAAATAGCACTTACTGAGGGTCATCTGCTTCCATTAAATTGGCAAATGCCCCACTAGCCAATGCAAATCACATGGACAAGCCCAGAATCATGGTGGGAGTAGACTACATGGATACCAGGAAGCATGATTATTTGGGAACCTTTAATATAACGGGTTACCACAGTTGGTATGACCGTGATTAAATCATTTTTCTCATCTATAAAATGGAGTTTAGGGTCTAGGCATGGTGGCTAACACTTCTAATTCCAGCATTTTGGGAGGCCAGGGCAGGAGGATCATTTGAGGCCAGGAGTTTGGTACCAACCAGGCAACATAGCAAGACCCCATCTCTACAAAAAACTTTAACGTTAGCTAGGTGTGGTGGCACCTGCCTCTGGTCCCAACCACTCAGGAGAAATTGAAGGTTACAGTGAGCTATTATTGCACCACTGCACTCCAGCCTGGGCAGCAGAGCGTGACCCTGTCAAATAAACAATAGCTAGATAGATTTTATCCTACAAGTAAAGCACTGTCCTAAATAGTAATATAATACTCACAGTCCTTGTCCTTAAAGAAGAGATATGTTGAAGGCAAATGAATTAAGTCCAAATTAGATTTACAGACTTGAAATTCAACTATAGCTTTACACTTATATGTGCTTATGTTAAATTTTGTGTTAAAATCTAGGTAATTGACTGTGTTTATAAACCAAGATTATGTATCCTAAAATATCTGGACTTTTTAAATATTATTTTTAAAAGTTCTACCTCTTTAAAGGTTCTAAAAATGATTTGGTCAAGTAGTATCTGGAATGCCATCAAGTTTACAGAGAGCTATGCTCTGAAATTTTTTAATCAGTTGGCAAATCATGAAAATTCATTTGAGAACACTAGAAAGTTCTGCTTTTAGACAATTTTTAACTTATAAGCAACTGAAACCCTAAAGGGAAGATAACAGTGTTTAATTCTGGAACTGCAGTCAATCTGAGTTGGCAAATACCATGTTTATCTGTTGTTTGGTAAAATACTGACAAAATAAATCTTATAAAAACTAGATTACTTGAATAACTTCTTTGAGAAAATAGAATGTACTGAATACTTCTCTCTTTTCTGCTTCCACAATTAAATGTCTTGCATATGTGATTTCTAAGAAAGAGCTTGTTGGTTCACTTTTAAAAAACAAAAATAAAAACATTATTTTAAAATGAATAAAGAAATGAGGTCAGGCACAGTGGCTCACACCTGTAATCCCAGCATTTTGGGAGACTAAGTCAGGAGGATCACTTGAAGCCAGAAGTTCAAGATCAGCCTAGGCAACATAGTGAGATGGCTGTCTCTACAAAAAAATTTAAAAATTAGCCAGGCATGGTGGCATGCACCTGTAGTCCTAGCTACTGGGAAGGCTACAGTGGGAGGATCACTTGAGCCCAGCAGTTCGAGGCTACAGTGAGCTATCATCATACCACTGCATTCCAGCTTGGGCAACAGTGAGACCCTGTCTCTTAAAAAAGCAAACGCATACTAGAATGGTGGTAGGGCAAGTGGATATCCATATGCAAAAGAATGAAGTTTGACTCTGTTAAAAGATAAACTTAGGCACATTAAATTGTTTTTTATTTGAGAAAATAGCAATAATTACTTGGGCAGCACCAGATCATATGCAGTTCAGAGTTCCACCAATGGAACACCAGAGGAATGCTTTTATAGGGTGAACTCAGAAGCAAAACAAAGCAAATATTTGATTGGTTAAAGTGGCATAGTAGTAGCCTTTTTTGGATCATTCCGGTGGAAAGTTTCTAGTTAGAAGGTAGTTGGCAGTTTTTGATTGGTTAAGCTTCAGTTTTGTTTTACCATTTATACTGAGTTGAGTTTTGGTTTGCTTACATAGGAAGCCGGGATGCTGGAGCTGCCTCAGTTTAATGAATTTCCAGTTAATTATCTTAACAACCCCACTTCACATCATATATACAAACTAACTCACAATGAACACCTAAATGTAACTGCGAAAGCTAATAAACTTACAAAAAAAAAAAAAAAAAAAAAACACAGGGGTAAGTCTTTGTGGCTTTGGATTAGTTTCTTAGATATAACACCAAAGCCTAAGCAGCAAAAGAAAAACTAGATAAATTAGACATCATCAAAATTTAAAACTTTCATGTTTCAAAGGACGCTATCAAGAAAATGAAAGACAGCCCACAGAATGGGGGAAAATATTTGCAAATCATGTATCTGATAGAAACTTGCTTCTAGAATATATTAAAACTCGTAATAATAAAAAGGCAAAGAAAAATACTCAACTTAAAAATGGGAAAAGGATCTGAATAGACATTTCTCCAAAGAAGATGTACGAATGACCAATAAATAACTACATGAAAAGATTCTCTTTTTTTTTTTTTTGAAACCGAATCTCATACTGTGGCCCAGGCTGGAGTGCAATGGCCTGATCTCAGTTCACTGCAACCTCCACCTCCCGGGTTCAAGCAATTCTCCTGCCTCAGCCTCCTGAGTAGCTGGAATTACAGGCACTCGCCACCACGCCCAGCTAATTTTGTGTATTTTTAGTAGAGACAGGGTTTCACTGTGTTGGCCAAGCTGGTCTCAAACTCCTGACCTCGTGATCCACCCACCTCAGCCTCCCAGAGTGCTGGGATTATAGGCATGAGCCACCGTGCCTGGCCTAAGATTCCTAACATTAATAGTTATCCAGGAAAATGCAAACAACAGTAAGATACCACTTTATACACACTAGCATGGCTAGAATCAAAAGGCAGACATTAACAAGCGATTACCAGAACGTGGAGAAACCCTCATACCCTACTGGTGGAATCAAATGATAGAGCCACGTTCAAAAACAGTCTAGTATTTCCCCAGATGGTTAAACTTAGCATTACTTCATGATCCAGCAATGCCAGCCCTATGTATAAACCCAAAAGAAGTGAAAACATGTCCACACTAAAACTTGTACACACACGTTTATAGCAATATTATTCATAATAGCCAAGAAATAGAAACAACCTAAATGACTACCAACTGACAAATGGATAAACATTCTAATGTATATCCACACAATAGAATGTTATTTGGTCATTAAAAGGAATGAAATACTGATACATATTACAACATAGATGAATCTTGAAAATATTATGCAAAGTGAGAGAAGTTAGTCATAAAAGACCATGTATTATTTGATATGTGTTAAATGTCTGGAATAGACAAATCTATATAGACAGAAAGTAGAATAGCAGTTGTCAAGACTGCAAGGAATAGGGGGCTGGAGAGCAATAGGTAAATGGTTCATGATTTCTTTTGGAGGTTATAAAATATTTTAAAATTGACTGTGGTGATGGTTGCATGTGCTGTGAATATACTATAAGCCATTGAATCTCAGACTTGAGTGAATTGTATGGTCCTAAAAAAAAAAAAAAGGGTTGTGTGCCAAAAGGTCTTTGTCACCTGAGCTATATGTCAATAAATTTTTACCAAAAAGAGAAAATTATGAAAATAAGCCGATTTTTGCAAGAGTATTTACCAAATGGCATGCCTCTAAGCCAAAAATTCCAATTATCTTATATAAAGATGTATGTGATACCCCAAACCATTGTATTATATACTTTAAAATGGTTCATACAGTAAATTTTATGTAATGTTTTACCTCAATTTTTATAAAAGTCTATTTGCTTAAAAACATTAATATAAAAAAATTAATTCAGCAAAGAAAGCCCAGTAAAACAAGTCAGAACACAAATTGTTTTTGATATCAACTCGCCAAGCAGAGAATTCGGAGGGAAATCAAAATTATGTACCTGCTGGGCACAGCAGTTCACACCTGTAATCCCAACACTTTTGCAGGCCAAGGTAGGAAGATTGCTTGAGCTCAGGAGTTCGAGACCAGCCTGGGCAAGAGCAACCACTCTGGCTCTTAAAAAAAAAAAAAAAAAATGTGTACCAAAAGTATTTGTCACTGGAGTGCAATGACTACGTATTCAGAGGCATGATCATAGCTCACTGTAGCCTCAAACTCCTGGACTCAAGTGAGCCTCCCTCCTCAGTCTTCTGAGTAGCTTGGACTACTACAAACAAGTCCAAGAGTCCCACAGAAAGCCACCAAATGAGAGTCCTCAAAATTAACTTAGTGGAACCTTAAATGTTAAGGAGAGATCACCACTTGCATATGTGAAACAATGAAGCTGGATGCATTACTTGCTATGCAAAAGAGGCTGAATGTATTACTTGCTAAGAAAAGAGAATGACACGAAACACATTCACTCTGAACAAAGCAAGAGTTGATATATATACGGTTTTGAGAAGGTTGAATGTCAGGGATTGGCAGATTTTCAAAACTAGGAATGTTTTAAGGAGTTGACTCACTTTTAGCCATGGTGTTTAGAGTTTGGAGGACTAGTAGAAGCAGAAGCTGTCACAGATTAGCCGACTTTCAGAGGCATGGCTGTTGGAGCAAAGCAGCAGTTACTTTCTTTTTTTTTTTTTTTTTTTTGAGACGGAGTCTCTGTCGTCCAGGCTGGAGTGCAGAGGCACGATCTCGGCTCACTGCAAGCTCCGCCTCCTGGGTCCACGCCATTCTCCTGCCTCAGCCTCCCGAGTAGCTGGGACTGCAGGCGTCCGCCACCACGCCCAGCTAAATTTTTGTATTTTCACTAGAGACGGGGTTTCACCGTGTTAACCAGGATGGTCTCGATCTCTTGACCTAGTGATCTGCTCACCTTGGCCTCCCAAAGTGCTGGGATTACAGGCGTGAGCCGTTGCACCCGGCCGGCAGTTACTTTCTGATCAGAAGGGATTTAAAACTGGTTCTGTGGCTACTCGTTTATGGTTTATGGAACAAGGGCTAAAGAATAAACAGTTATTCCCTTTCCTGAATTTGGAGAATAGGAACTTTTTATTCTCAATCTCTGCTATTTCTGCCAGCCACATCATAAATTTAGTTTAAAAGCAAAGATATTACTGTTAGTTGACAAACAAGTTAATCAATAAAGGCAGCCAAGTCAACAAGTCAAAGGGGGAATTCTTTTTTTTTTTTTTTTCCCCCGAGACGGAGTCTCACACTGTCACCCAGGCTGGAGTACAGTGGCACGATTTTGGTTCACTGCAAACTCCGCCTCCCAGGTTCGTGCCATTCTCCTGCCTCAGCCTCCGTAGTAGCTGGTACTACAGGCACCTGCCACCACACCGAGCTAGTTTTTTGTATTTTTAGTAGAGACAGGATTTCAACGTGTTAGCCAGGATGGTCTCGATCTCCTGACCTCGTGATCTGCCCCCCTCAGCTTCCCGAAGTGCTGAGATTACAGGCGTGAGCCACCATGCCCGACCCAAAAGGGGAATTCTTTAAGCTTGTGCTGAAGAATGTTAGAATTGTTACAGAGAAGTTCTTTAATATTAAAAATTATTGTTATTAAAGAGACACAGTAGTTTGTAACTCAGTATCATTGAATGGCAGTCTTTCAAGATTGGTAGAGCCAATCTTGAAAGAATTGGTAGAGCCCATTCAGTCTTTTCTTGGAAAAGTAGAAGCACAGTTATATAGGATATTTATTCAAAAAAGGTTACTGAACACGTAACAGGAGAATAACGCTGAATGTCAATGCTCAAGTCTTAAAGGAGCCCCCAGTTATATCAAACAGTCATACTTAGTTAAATAGCTAAGTATAATTTAGTGCCTATCACATTGTAATTAGATCTATATGGAGTGCTTTAGGAGCAGAGAAAAAGGAGTTATTAACTGCCTGAGGAAGGTGGAAAAATACTTAGAAAAATCTTTGTGGAAAGGGTAATATTTGAACAGACTGTCAAAAGATAAGCCACTCACCAGGCATCAAAAAGCAATGAGAAGGCACACAGGCACGCAAGCACATGATGGATCAGAGGAATAGCAAGTGGGACAGTGGAGTGGGAGCATGGGGGTGGGGGGGTGTGGAAAGAAGCAGTAGAAGGAAATAACTCAGCCAAACTGTGAAAGATATTTTTTATTCCTAGTTAAGAATTAGTTAATTCTTTACTCAGTAGGTAATCAGGAGTTATGAAAGTTTTTTAACAGGGGAACAACATGATGAGGTCATTCACAGACTGTAAAAGACGGATTACAGAGGAGAATACAAAGTCCAGGAGACGGGTTAGAAGGCTACTGAAAATGCTGGATTTCAGGATGTTCTGAGGCATAGCCTTATGAACAGGAAAAGGAAGCAGACTTTATCACTCTTGATCTCTTCCTCTTCACAAGTTATATTTGATCTATCATCAATACTGTGCCCTTGATGCAATGCAAGTATGTGTTCACTTCAGTATCACATATACTAAAATTGGAACGATACAGAGAAGATTAGCATGGCTCCTATGCAAAGATGACACTTAAATTCATGAAGCATTCCATACTTTTATTTAAAAAAAAAAAAAAAGCAAGTATTTCATTGTTAGGACACCCTGATTCTTTTCTTTTGTTCCTGATCTCTGTCTCTCTGCCTCTGTCTCTCTCTCTCTCTCTCTTCTTCCCTCCACCCCCTCCACCCTCTCTTTCCCTTCTTCACTATCTCCCCTCTCTCTCCCCTTCTCTTGCCCTGCTCCAAGTGAAAAATCAGCATCTGTGCCAGGGAAGAGTTGCTAGTAAATATCAAGATTGTTCTAATTAATCGATTAGGAAGAACTTGATTAATTTGAAGGGGAAAAAGGCTTGATTTCCTTTTTTTGATAGGGATATAAACAAGAAGTTTATAATAAATGGTAACTTGTCTGGGTGAGGTGGCTCACGCCTGCAATCCCAGCACTTTGGGAGGCTGAAGCAGGTGGATCACCTGAGGTCAGGAGTTCGACACCAGCCTGGCCAACTTGGCAAAACCCCGACTCTACTAAAAATACAGAAATTAGCCAGATGTGGTGGCACACACCTGTAATCCCAGCTACTTGGGAGGCCGAGGCAGGAGAATTGTTTGAACCTGGGAGGCAGAGGTTGCAATGAGCCAAGATCACACCACTGCACTCCAGCCTGGGTGACAGAGTGAGACTCCACCTCAAAAAAATTAAAAATTAAAAATTAAAAAAAAAATGGTAACTTAAAAAATAAAAGCTACATTGCTACAAAGAATACAGTTGTGCAAAAATATGTCTGCATGTGGACAAAGCCTTGAGAATATTTGCCGTGTAAGACTGATAGGATCATGTATGATTCTTTTCCTTTTAAGTAATTTCCTTTCATAACAGTTGTATACTTTCTAGGGTTTTTTATTTGTTTGTTTGTTTGTTTGTTTTGTTTTATTTTTTTAAATAGAGTCTTGTTCTGTCACCCAGGCTGGAGTGCAGTGGTGTGATCTCCGCTCACTGCAACTTCCCCTTCCTGGGTTCAAGTGATCCTCCCACCTTAGCCTCCCAAGTAGCTGGGACTACAGGCCCGTGATACCATGCCTAGCTAATTTTTTTTTTTCAGCACTTAAGTTCCAGGATGCATGTGCAGAATGTGCAGGTTTGTTATTAGGGTGGAGCAAAAGTAATACTGGAATATGTGTCATGGTGGTTTGCTGCACAGATCAACCCATCACCTAGCTATTAAGCCCAGCTCCATTAGCTGTTCTTCTTAATGCTCTCTTTCCCCACCCATGATCCCCTCACAGGCCCCAGTGTGTGTTGTTCTCCCCCACTCATGTGTCCATATGTTCTCATTGTTCAGCTCCCACTTATAAGTGAGAGCATGCAGTGTTTGGTTTTCTGTTCCTGTCTTAGTTTGCTGAGGATAATGGCATGCAGTTCCATCCATGGCCCTGCAAAGCACGTGATCTCTGTCCTTTTTATGGCTGCATAGTATTCTATGGTGTATATGTACCACATTTTCTTTATCCATTTGATCATTGATGGTAATTTGGGTTGATTCCTTATCTTTGCTATTGTGAATAATAAAAGCCTTGACTTCTGACCATTTTCTTCGTTCTGTAGATAATTAAATTGAAAGCTGAAGCTCGGCTGGACCTGCTAAAGCAGATCGGTGTTTCTGTGGACACATGGCTAAAGAGTGCCATGAGCCAAGTAATGGAAGAACTGGAAAATGAGCGATGGGCCCGCCCTTCTGCAGTGACCAGTAATGGCACTTTACACTCGGTATGATTTCTTTTCTTGGATATGATAAGTTGATTTTCATTGAAGGATGCTTTGACTCTATAGCCAAACTTATTAATAGCCAAAATTTTTTAAAAAGATAATAGTTTGCTAGTGGTTTAGGTTTTATTCTTCAGCCTATCACTAATTGATTTAAAATTATTGCAGGAAATGAAAGAGAGGAAAAAAATGAGTGTATTTTTTAATGTATGATGAAGAATATGTTATCACTATTTGGGTTATCAATGCCTATCTACCAAACTCATCCCATTCATAGGGTAAATATGCTTCATGTCTGGAAGTAATAGAATAGAAAACAATTTAGTGTCTCTGAAGTTCTCGGAGGTCATCTTTAGTGAAAATGAAAATAAACATCCAGAGATTTGCACACAATCTTAAGTGAAAGGAATGCTCTTCTTAGTGTGTGGGCTTAGTCTGAGGTGACTTCAACTCTTAACAGCTTTCATATTCTCCTTACATAGAGAGAGTGTAGGTGAGTTTGTTTACAGGCAAGGCCAGGACACAGCTTAAGTTTCCTTACTTCAAGTCCAGGGCTTTTTCCACTCTGATGTCATTTGGTTCAACCTTAGTTTTTCATGTTGGAGATCTAAGTACTAGAAAAGTTCATTTGCCTGATATTACATAGGTGGATACGTGATGCCTTGCTAGTCAGACTAATGTAATTCCTACTGTCACCTCCCCACCCATTACTCTCTGTCATCCTGTTTATTTCCTCAATGGTATTTATTATAGTTTGAACTTGCCTTCTTTATTTGTTTTCTTTTGTTTATTGTTTTCCTCTCTAGAATGTAATTGCCATATCTTCCTGGTTCCCTGCTCTGCACAGCAAAGTGCCTGACACATAGTAGGTACTTAAATATTTTTTGAAGGAAGGAGTGAATGGCTGGATGGCTGAGTAGGTAGTTGGAATACTAGCAAACTAAAAGCTAAACTTCTAACCTCCCAACTTCCCACTATCTTCATAGTGCCTCTTTAAATGTTGTGCTCTTCAGATATCAGGCAGGCTTGCTAGAGAAACTGGCCAAAATTTTAAAACATTCCTGAAGTTTTTTTACATAGCATTCTGATTTTCTAATGAGAATACACTTGCACATTTAAAAAGGATTATGTGTGGGTCTACATTTTAAGGAAAAACAATCTATTGAAGCTTTATTTTCGTTTAACTATTAATGTTAATCCAGCTGGAGGGAAAAAGAAACATCACCCACTTGACTTTGGGGTTACAAGCGCTTCCCCAGTTGTTATTAGAACAGAGTTGCTCCGGCCGGGCGTGGTGGCTCACACATGTAATCCCAGCACTTTGGGAGGCTGAGGCAGATGGATCACCTGAGGTCAGGAGTTCGAGACCAGCCTGGCCAACATGGTGAAACACTGTCTCTACTGAAAATACAAAAATTAGCCAGGCATGGTGGCGGACATCCATAATCCCAGCTACTCGGGAGGCTGAGACAGAAGAATTGCTTGAACCCATGAGGCAGAGGTTGTAGGGAGCTGAAATCATGCCATTGCACTCCAGCCTGGGTGACAAGAGTGAAACTCCATCTCCAAAAAAAGAAAAACAGAACAGAGTTGCTCCATCTCATGGAGTATCTCCTACTATTGCGCTTTCTAAAAGTCATAATGCTCATCTACTTCAGATTGTTGTAGAGTTTTTGATGACAACAAATTCCAGGCCCACTTGCTTTGGGCTTCTACAGCAGGACTGTTTCCAACCAATCAAACCCATGATTTTCCTTCAACTAGCACCTTTTCTAACCAAATCAATTGAGCAGGCACATACCATCTGACTTTGAACTGAGCAGGCGCATACCACCTAACTTTGTACTTACTTCCTGGGCAAACTGAAGATGAACAAAACTTGGTCTCCTTCCTCATAGAGTTTACAAGCTAGGAGACCAGACAGACCTTTATAGATCTTAGTGATACATGGCAGTGTATGACTGGGCTACTGTGTAGCAAACTTGGAATTGCTTACTTCTAACTCATCTGCACACCTTGGAAAAAGTCACTTCTCTTGTGTTTCCGAAAGAAAGATTAAAAGACTCTCAGATTCCCACCATCCCCCCCACCAACCAACTCCAGAATCTTGTGATTCTTTGAAATACTGTCAGAAAAGCTCAATATCAGCTAGAATAGGGAAGAAAGTGTGCCCCATGGAGGATATGTCATTTGGAATAGTCCTTGAAGAATTTTAACGGGAGATAAAGAAGGGCTGTTCTCGTTGTGAAGGAAGGAAATGAAGGAGTTGTGCCTAGTACAGTAGTAGTAAGCATTGAGACCTGTCCAGAGAAATCACTCATCTAGAGGCATATCATATCCTCTGTGAAGGGAGCATTTTGCATTCCCGTCCCATGTTGTTCTTCTCCCTAGTCAATCTTATGAACCTGCATCTTTCAACTGAGAGATGACATTTTGTGGAAGATTTAATAATATAAATAAAGGAGAGACATAGGCACAAAATAGCTTAATGAGGACCCATATTTATTTAATCTGCTTTTAAATAACAGCACTGAAATTATTTAGAGGGGGCTGTATCTCTTCATACTGACAGCTAGCTGGCTAAGGAACATGAAGCAGAAATACACATTCTAGAGGCTAAATTATTTCTTCCATTACAGGTGCCAACAAAACCATTCGTCATCTGGAAAACATGATTAATACTACTGTTAGACATTAATAGTAGTGCAACTGAAAATGCCTTGTGGAAGATAAATGTTTTAAAAAGACACAGGCTACTCCCTTATAGAATAAGGAAGGAACTATACTTACTTGGGTATTAACTCTGCCTTCTGTATCATGTTAAGGTACAGAATGTAAGATTGGAAGAAAGGAATTCCAGAGTATAGCAACATTGTTTTTAAAGGAGAACAGTCCACTGACACAGTTCCTCAGCTGCAGGTGGCCAGAGCCTGCGTGCTGCTTCCCCTGTTAGATTGCTGCCAGTGACCCCATCAGCCTGTGTCACTCGGCCTCCCTTCTCTTGTTGTCGGGTTTCTCTTACTCAAAAGCCATACCAAGATGACAACCTGACTTTTGAAATTATATTAATTCTACAATAGAAAAAGTTATGTAAGCAGATTACTAAAAAATTGGAAAATACAATAAAGAAGAAAATGATTAATAGCTCCATCCTTATAACAGTACAGCTAGCAATTCAGTGTATTTACTTTTTTATTTATTTATTTTTTAATTTGCAAAAAATTGTATATATTTATAGCATACAACATAATGTGTATTTTTGTTTGTTTGTGTGGAGACAGTCTTGCTCTATCACCCAGGCTGAAGTGCAGTGGTGCTGTCGATGGCTCACTGCAGCCTCAACCTTTGGGGCTCAATGAATCCTCCTGCCTCAGCCTCCTGAGTAGCTGGGACTACAGGCTCATGCCCCCATGCCCAGCTAATTTTTGTATTTTCACCATGTTGCCCAGGCTAGTCTCATACTCCTAGGCTCAAGCAGTCCACCCACATTGGCCTCCCAAAGTGCTGGTATTACAGGCATGAGCCACCACACCCAGCCCATATCTTTATTCTTTCTATTCTTTTATTTGTGAGCCACTACACCCACCCTGTTCTTTTATTTCTTGCATTTTCAAACTATAGCCCACAGTCTTAACATCACTTCCCTGTTTTCAGCCACTTTCCCCAACTAATGTACAAAGGCAAACTGCCAGTCTACTCTGTTGTACAGCCTCCCTTAGAGTATGAACATCTGCAGAGTTGCATATAAATAAATTCTGACTCTGGTCTTTGTGAGGACCATGCTCAATAACGATGTTGGAGATAAGGGTAAGATAAGGAGTTCCTAAAACTGCTAAGATCATATGCTGTGGCTGGGTCATACAATAGGTATTTATTTAACATTTTAAGAAACTGACAAACTGTTTTCCAAAGTGGTTATACCATTTTACAGTCCCATCAATAGGGTACTAGTGTTTCAGTTATTCCACAATCTTGGCAACACTTAGTATAGTCAGTCTTTTTAACTTTAGACATTCTAATAGGTGTGATGTTGTAAATCATTGTCATTTTAATTTCCATTTCCCTGATAATGTTGAGCATCTTTTCATGTGTTTGTTTGCATCTGTATATTTTCTTTGGTGAAGTGTCTGTTCAAATCTTTGTTTATTTTTTATTAGGTTTGTTTTCTTTTTATTGCATTTTAAGAGTTTATACTCTGAATACAAATCCTTTATCAGATATTTTGATTTATGTAATTTTCTTCTAGTCTGTGGCTTATTTTTTTATTTCCTTAATATCTTTCAAAGGGCACAAATGTTTAATTTTAATGAAGTCCAACCTACCAATTTTTCTTTTATGGATCGTATTTTTGGTGTGGTAGCTAAGAAATCTTTGCCTAAAACCAAGGTCATAAAGATTTTCTCCTAGGTTTTCTTCTAGAAGTTTTATAGTTTTAGGTTTTACATTTAAATCTGTAATTCAGCATGAGCTCATCTTTGATTATGGTAAACAGAGTAAGTCAGAGTTCTTTGTCCCTTTTTGGAACTTTTTTTTAACTGTCCTTTCTCCACTGAATTGCCTTTGCATCACTGTCAAAAATCAGTTATTCAGGCCCACCTGTATTCCCAACACATTGGGCTAAGTGGGAGGATCTCTTCTGGCCAGGAGTTTGAGATCAGCCTGAGCAACACAGTAGACCCTGTCTCTAAAAAAAGAAAAAAAAAAAATTTCAACTAGCCAGGCACTGTGGTACATTCTGGCAGTCTTAGCTACTCAGGAGGCTAAGGCAAGAAGATATCTTGAACCCAGAAGTTCAAAGTTACAGTGAACTATGATTATGCCACAGAATTCCAACTTGGGAAGCTGAGCAAGACTTTGTCTCTTTAAAAAAAAAAATTAATCATATATGTATGGGTCTGTTTCTTGACATTTTATTCTGTTCCATTGATCTATTTGTCCAGCTTGATGCCAGTACTACACTGCCTTAATTACTGTAATTTTAGAATAAGTCATGACCTCAGGTGGTGTAAGTCCTCCAACTTTCTTCTTTATCAAAGTTGTTTTGGGTATTCTAGGTCCTTTGCATTTCCATATGAATTTAAAATTGGTTTTCTACCCCAAAAAGCCTATCAGGATTTTTATTAGGATTATGATGACTGTATAGATCAACTGGAAGATAACATTGCCATGTTAACAATATTTAGTTTTCCAATCCATCAATCCATGAACATAATATACTTCTCCATTTATTTAGGACTTTAATTTCTCTCAGCAATGTTTTGTACAAGTTTTCAGTAGATAGATCTTTCACATCCTGTGTCAGACTTATCCCTATTTCATAATTTTGATGCTATTGTAAATGATTTTTTAAATTTCAATTTCCAGTTGTTCATTGCTAATCTGTAAAAATACAGTTGGTTGTTGTATATTGATCTTGTGTCCTGCAATCTTGCTAAACACACTTACTAGTTCTAACAGCTCTTTTGTAAATTCCATGGGATTTTCTGTATAACCATGTCACCTGCAAATAAAGACAGTTTTACTTATTCTTTTCCTATTTGTATTCCTTTTTCCTTCTTACTATAAAATTGCTGAGTAGAAGTGGTGAGAGTCAGCAGAAATCCTTGCCTTGTTCTTGAACTTTTAGCAAGAATGCATTCAGTCTGTCACCATTAAGTATAAAGTTAGCAGTAGGGTTTTTGTAGATGCCCTTTATCATGTTAAAGAAGTTTCTTCTGTTTCTATTTTGTTTGCTAATAGAAATGGATGTTGGATCTTGTCAAATGGTTCTTTTTTAGTCTGCTAATATGATTTAATTGTATTGATGATTTTTCAGATATTAAACCAGCTTCACATTCCTGGTAAACCCCACTTGGGTAATGATATATTATCCTTTTTTTATTTTTATTTTTATTTTTATTTTTTTTGGAGACGGCATTTCACTCTTATTGCCCAGGTTGGAGTGTAATGGCGTTATCTCGGCTCACCACAACCTCTGCCTCCCAGGTTCAAGCGATTCTTCTGCCTCAGCCTCCCAAGTAGCTGAGATTATAGGCATATGCCACCATGCCTGGCTAATTTTGTATTTTTTTTAGTAGAGATAGGGTTTCTCTGTGTTGGTCAGGTTGGTCTTGAACTCCCGACCTCAGTTGATCCACCCGCCTCGGCCTCCCAAAGTGCTAGGATTATAGGCATGAGCTACCGCGCCCACCGTATCCTTTGTATATATTGATTGGAACTGGTTTGCTAGGACTCTGATAAGCATGCTTCCATCTCCATTCATTTCCTTGTAGTATTCTTGTCTGATTTTGTTATAATGCTTGTCTCCAAATGATTTGAAAAGTATCCTCTCCTCTTCAAGTTTCTGGAAGCCTTGTGTAGAATTGTGTGGAATTTTGTCTTCCTGAAATGTTTGGTAGAATTTACCAGGGCTGTTATCTGGTCCCGGAGTTTTCTTTTGGAAGTTTTTAAATAACAGACTCAATTTCTTTAGTAGATACAGGCTTATTAAGGTTATTCTTCTTGAGTGAACTTTGGTAAGTTGTCTCTTTTAAGGAATTTGTCCATTCCATCTAAGTGGTCAGATTTATTGGCACAAAGTTGTTTATAATATTCCCTTATGCTTTGATTATCTGGAACATTAGTAGTGATATCACCTCATTCCTGATATTGGTGGTGTCTCCTCTCTTCTGATCATTCTGCTAGATGTTTATTAATTAGATGGATCTCTACGAAGAAACAGCTTTTGATTTTATTGATCTTTCCCTCTTGTTTTTCTCTTTTCTATTTTCTTGATTTCTGCTCAGGATTTTATTATTTCCTTTCTTCTGTTCAATTTGGATTTAATTTTCTCCTTTCTAATTTGTAAGGTAGAAACCGAGGTCATTGATTTGAGACTTTTCTTCTTTTTGAATATTGGCATTAAGTGCTAAACATTTCCCTGTAAGTATTGCTTTAGGGTCCATTGCACAAATTCTGATGTGTTGTGTTATCGTTTTTATCCACTTCAAAATATTTTCCAATTTACTTTTTTTTTTAAACAGAGTCTTACTCTGTCACCCAGGCTGGAGTGCAGTGACGCAATCTCAGCTGATGGCAACCTCCTCCTCCCGGGTGATTTCTCATGCCTCAGCCTCTCAGCACCACCACGCCCAGCTAATTTTTTGTATTTTTAGTAGAGATGGGGTCACACTATGTTGCCCAGGCTGGTCTTGAACTCCTGAGCTCTAGCAATTCACCCACCTCAGCCTCCCAAAGTGCTAGGATTATAGGAGTGAGCCACTGCACCGGGCCTCTAATTTATGTTTTAATTTCTTCTTTTGACTGATGGGTAATTAAAAGTGTGTTACTGAATTTCCAAATATTTGGAGATTTTTCCAGATAGCTTTTTGTTTATTTGTAGTTTATTTCCATTGTAGTCAAATAACATACTTGAATCCTTTTAAACTTTTTAAGCTTTGTTTTGTGACTCAGTATAAAGGTATATCTTGGTAACTGTTACATGTGTTCTTAAAAAAAAAAAAGAATGTATATTTTGCTATTGTTAGGGGTTACATTCTATACATGTCAATTAAGTCAAGTTGGTTATAGTATTGTTCTAGTCTTCTAGACTGGAACAAACCTTTTACCGGTCCGTGGCCTGTTAGGAACTGAACCACACAGCAGGAGGTGAGTGGCCTCAGAGGGAGCATTACTGCTTGAGCTCCACCTCCTGTCAGATCAGCAGCAGCATTAGATTCTCAGAGAAGCATAAACCTTATTGTGAACTTCACATGTGAGGGATCTAGATTGGACCCTCCTTATGAGAATCTAATACCTGCTAATCTGAGATGGAACAGTTTCATCCTGAAACCTTCCCTCATGGTGCCCCAAGGGTCTGGTCCATGGAAAAACTGTCTTCTGTGAAACTGGTTCCTGGTGCCTAAAAGACTGGGGACAGCTGTTCTGTATCCTTACTAATCTTAATACTCTACTGGGTGCCCTGTGCTTTATGAGGTTTTTACTCTTTTAGGAGGGAGCGGGAGTTATTCTCAGACCTGTGTGAGTTCTGAGGATTATTTTTTCTAATCCTTTTTAGTGCTTCTAGCCCTAGCTTTGGGTAATTTCTTCACATATATGTACTGACCAGTACTCAGCCAAAGTCTTGAGGAGGACCCTCTACAGATTTCCTAAATTCTGTGCATCTCTCTCTTCTTCATTACAGTCCCCCCTTATCTGTGGGGGATACATTTCAAGACCTCCAGTGCGTGCCTGAAATCGCAGATAGTACCGAACCCTATGTATACTGTGTTTTTCCCTATACATACATAGCTATCATAAAGTGAATTTATAAATGAGGCACAGTAAGAGATTAACAACACTAACTAGTAATAAAATAGAATACTATAACAATATGCCAGCAGCACTACTCTGGTGCTTTGGGGCCAGTATTAAGTAAAATAAGGGCTACTTGAACACAAGCACTGTGGTATGGTGACAGTCAATCGGGATAACCGAGATGGCCACTAAATGACTAATGGGTAAGTAGCTTACATAGTTTGCATATACTTGACAAAGGGGTGATTCACATCTGGGGAGACAGAGTGAATCACTGTAAAATTTCATCAAGCTGCTCAGAATGGCACACAATTCAAAACGTATGACTTGTTTATTTCTGGAACTTTCCACTTAATATTTTTGCATCATGGTTGACTGGGTAACTGGCACCATGGAAAGCCAAACCACGGATAAGGGGAGACTGCTGTATTCCACATCCTGAGCTGTCTCCACTTTGGCTTTACTAAATTCCCAGTTTCATCTCCTCTGTTCAGGGAGATCACGATCATGTGCCTGAGTTTCTTCTCCCTATGTCATAGCCTAGAAACGTTCTTCATACAGTATGTTGTGGGAGTTGTTTGTTTCCCATCCCCCAGGGATCACTGTCCTTCATGAGTGATGCCCAGTGTCTTGAAATCTGTTCTTTCATATATTTTGAACAGTTTTTCAGTTGTTTCTGACAGGAGGTTAAATCTGATCCCTGATACTCTATCTTGCCTGGAAGCACAAATCCATTTTCCTGATATTTTTAGCATCATCTTTTTCTTAATTTTTATTTTAAGTTCAGGGATATAATTGCAGGTTTGTTACATAGGTAAACTTGTGTTTTGGGGGGGTTGTACAGATTATTTCATCACCCAGGTATTAAGTCTCATACCCATTAGTTATTTTTCCTGATCCTCTCCCTCCTTCCACCCTCCACCCTCTGAAAGGCCCCAGTGTCTGTTGATCCCCTCTATGTGTCCATATTCTAATCATTTAGCTTCCACTTCAAGTGAGAACATGCAGTGTTTGGTCTTCTGTTCCTGTGTTAGTTTGCTAAGGATAATGGCCTCCAGCTCCATCCATGTCCTTCCAAAGGACATGGTCTCATTCTTTTTTATGGCTGCATAGTATTCCACGGTGTATATGTACCACATTTTCCTTATCCAGTCTACCATTGATGGGCATTTAGGTTGATTTCATGTCTTTGCTATCGTGAACAATGCTGCAGTGAACACACGTGTGTATGTGTCTTTATAATAGAATGATTTATATTCCTTTGGTTAACATCATCTTTGATAACTTACTCATGTTGTATTTGGAGTAATGTCCACTGTGATCACTTCTCTGTCCAATGGAGATGAGAGGTTCTATTAGTAAATATTGAGGGAGCTGCCTTCCTCTGTGTTAGGTATTACCAGATTCTTTATCTGGATTCTCCCTTCCTCGTAAAAACAAAAGCTAATGCTTTATTAAGTACCTCCTATGCACCAAACACGTGTTAGGATTTTAAATATTTTACTTCATTTAATCTTTATGCTAACCCTGTAAAGAAGTAATTGTCTTCATTAGAGAGACAAGGTCACTGAAATTGAGGAGTTTAATAATTTGCCCAAGGTCACACAACAAGTGACACAGTCAGCATTCAAACCCAAGTTGGCCAGACCCCAAGACTCTGCTTTCTACCTCATGATTGTGCCATGAAGCTGAGCCCCTCAGAGGTGTTTTTGCTAAGTACAAGAAGATGGCTCCCAAAATCAACTCAAAAAGATCATCTTGCCTGCCTCTGCAATAAGAGTAAGCATTTTGGTCGGGCACGGTGGCTCACGCCTGTAATCCAAGCACTTTGGGAGGCCAAGGCAGGTGGATCATCTGAGGTCAGGAGTTCAAGACCAGCCTGGCCAACATAGTGAAACCCCATCTCTACTTAAAAAAAAAAAAAATTAGCTGGGCGTGGTGGCGCACACCTGTAGTCCTAGCTACTCGGGAGACTGAGGCAGGAGGATAATTTGAACCCGAGAGGCAGAGGTTGCAGTGAGCCAAGATCACACCATTACACTCCAGCCTGGGTGACAAGAGTGAAACTCCATCTCAAAAAAAAAAAAGTAACCATTTTACATCTAAGAAAGGAAAAATGTTAGTATGACTAAAAAGAATAGTTTTGATTGAAGTTCTGTCAAGGGACAGGAAGAAAAGGGGAAAGGAAGAAAGTTCTGTCAAGGGACAGGAAGAAAAGGGGATGAGAGAGCAGTCCTTAAGAGACAGAGGAAGCGTGTGATTTTAGAAATGCTGGGTCAAGAAAACAGTGTAACAGTTCAGTTAAGAGAGTGGAATTGGAAAAAGGAAGAAATTATTCTGAGATGACATGCTTTGGAAAGCAGCTAGAGCAACACAGAAGCATATGACAGTGACCCCTATTGCTGGCACTGCAACCTTATTGCCTTCCATGGGAATCCAAAAATCAACTCCAAATAAAGGAGGAAAAAAGGAATGTTTAGTATCAACCAGGTTGCCAAGATAAAATGTTTTGGATTGATTCCCAGTGCCAAAGCACAGTACATGTATATTTTTGGAAACTTGTTCTACTCACATTTTTATAAATGTATGGGTGTTTTGTTTTGTTTTGATTTTGTAGTACCCACTGTTTTTTTTTAAATGCCTGTAACCTTCCCTAGAATATGAAGGCAATGTCTTCTAAGTATATATAATATGTTTAAAGTTAATTTTATGACAGTTTCTAGCATGATTCTTTTATGTGGCACAATGCCCTGTTGGAAAACAATAGAATCATAAGTCTGTAATTTTGAATATTTTGCTCCTATTCAGTGGCAAAAGACTCAATATGATGTGAGACTGTTTTGCCACCGACCTGACTGATGATAGATGAATAATTTGTAAGACATAGCACAGGAGCAAGCTGTGGAGAATTTTCAATAAAGTTATCAATGAGAATATTTCAGCAGCTTTGAAATGGTGGCAATAATATGTCAGGAAAAATGTATAATTTCTTATCCTGGAACGCTCCACAATTCTGTAGAATTTTTTCCCTTTATTTTTAGTTGACATAATATTTATACTTATTTATGGGATACAGAAGGGCATTTTGATACATGTATACAGTGCTATAGAATTTTATTAGGGAAACAGTGGTTAAGAGGAGAGTCACTTTCAAAACTTTAGTGATAGTTACTCAAGAGAAAGCCCTTTAATTCATGAAAAAGTAAAACTTGACAGCTAGGCAGCCTGTACTTTTAGACTCATCGTATCCCGGGAAGTCTTCCCTGACTCCTTTCCAGTGGCCTCTTCCGCATTCCCAGGGCCATGCGCTTGGCCTCTCCTTTTAGTATCCCTCACTCTGGATTGTGAACCACTGGAAGGAGACACTGTGTCCTTCGTTTTCTATCTTCGTCAAAGAGGCTAGCATAGTTTTCTACATACAGTAGATATTTGATACTTTAATTAATTTAATGGCTGTTCTATGAAGGCCAATCCTGCCTGTCCATTCTTTGTAACCTTAAATGTGTAAACATTGGTGTTTTTGTATGTTTGAATATGGGAAAAAGCAGCCAAATAAGTGCTTGTGTGCAGCAAGCAAGAAACAAATATTTGAGGCTGTTTGTCTCTTCTTTATTAGGTTTTTAATTTAAAAAGTAAAATATGTATTCTAATAATTCAGAGAGTATAGATGTATATAAAAAGTAAGTCAGTCATTTCCTTGATTTTCCAGTCTTTATTCTTCTCATTCTGCCTTCCCCTGTCAGATATGTATGCTGATATAAATATTATTTATATTCAATATATCACAGACAGTGCTCTAAGTGCCTATGGATCTAACTCATTTTTTACACTCAATGCCATTTCAATTAATAGATGCCTTTTAGCTATGATGGGTAATATACCTTGAAACTGGATTAAAAAATTATTTTCCTTGTGTTACATTTCAGAAGGGAGTGTGCCTTTCATGTTTGTTCATGTGTATGGTAAAATATACAAACATACCATTTTAAGTATAAGTTTAGTGGCATTAAGTACATTCACATGGTTGTGGAACCATCCCCACCATCCATCCATCTCCAGAACTCTTTTTTTTTTTGAGACGGAGTCTCACCCTGTCACCCAGGCTGGAGTACAGTGAAAGTGGCATGATCTTGGCTCACTGCAACCCCCACCTCCTGGGTTCAGGTGATTCTCCTGCCTCAGCCTCCTGAGCAGCTGGGATTATAGGCACCTGCCACCACACCCAGCAAATTTTGGTCTCTCTTTTTTTTTTTTTTTTTGAGACAGAGTTTCGCTCTTGTTGCCCAGGCAAGATGGAATGCAATGGCACGATCTCAGCTCACCGCAACCTCCGCCTCCCAGGTTCAAGCGATTCTCCTGCCTCAGCCTCCCGAGTAGCTGGGATTATAGGCATGTGCCACCACACCAGGCTAATTTTGTATTTTTAGTAGAGATGGGGTTTCTCCATGTTGGTTAGACTGGTCTCGAACTCCCGACCTCAGGTGGACTGCCTGCCTCAGCCTCCCAAAGTGCGGGGATTACAGGTGTGAGCCACCGTGCCTGGCCTAATTTTTGTATTTTTAGGAGAGATAGGGTTTCACCATGTTGACCAGGCTGGTCTCGAACTCCTGACCTTACGTGATCTGCCTGCCTCAGCCTCCCAAAGTGCTGGGATTATAGGCATGATCTACCCCGCCTGACCCATCTCCAGGATTCTTTTCATCTATTTAAAGTAAAACTCTCTGCCCATTAAGCAATAACTCCCCATCATGCAGCCTCTGACAATCACCATTCTGCTTTCTGTCTCTATGAATTTGACTACTCTAGGAACCTCAAATAAGTGAAATCAGAGTATTTTATCTTTTTGTGACTGGCTTATTCCACTTAGCATAATGGCCTCAAAGATCACCCATGTTCTGTGTAGCATGTGTCAAAATTTCCCTCCTTTTTAAGACTGAATAAACTGGGCATGGTGGCATGTGCCTGTAGTCCCAGCTACTTGGGGGGCTGAAGTAGGAGGATCCCTTGCATCCAGGAGTTCAAAGCTGCAATGAGCTATGATCGCACCATTGCACTCCAGCTTGGGCAGCAGAGTGAGACCCTGTCTCTAACCAGATAGATAGATAGACAGACAGAAAATAATATTCCATTGTATGTATATATGCCACATTTTTATTTGGTTTGTGATATATACCTACATTTTACTTATCCATTCATCTCTCAATGGACACTTGAGTTGCTTCTACCTTTTGTGAATAATGTGGCCGTGAACATTGGTTTACAAATATCTGTTCAGGTCTGTGCTTTCTGTTCTTTTGGGTATATACCCAAAATGGCATTGCTGAATTATGTGGTAATTCTGTGTTTAATTTATTGAAGAAACATGTTATTGTTTTTCCATAGCAGCTGTACCATTTTACATGCCCACCAGCAGTGTATAAAGGTTCCAGTTTTTCCACATCCTTGTCAACACTTGTTATTTTCTCTGTGTGTGTGTGTGTGTGTGTGTGTGTGTGTGTGTGTGTGTATCTATATATATATGAGATAGCATCCTAATGGGTATGAAATGGTATCTCATTGTGGTTTTGATTTGCATTTCCCTAATCATTAGTGATGTTGAGCTATTTTCATGTGGTTATTGGCTATTTATATATCTTCTTTGGAAAGATATCTCTTCAAACCTTTTGCCCATTTTTAATTGGATTATTTGTTTTTGGTGGTCAGTTTTAGGGATTCTTTATATATTCTGGATATTAATCCCTTTTAAGATATATGACTTGCAAATACCTTATCCCATTCTGTGGGTTGCCTTTTCACTCTATTGTTCTTTGATGCATACATATTTTTTATTTTGATAAGGTTCAATGTGTCTGTTTTTTTCTTTTGTTGCCTATGCTTTTGGCATCATATTTTAAAAAATCATTGAGGTCGGGGGTGGGGATTGCCTGAGCTCAGGAGTTCGAGACCAGCCTGAGCAACACTGTAAAACCCCGTCTCTACTAAAATACAAAAGACTAGCTGGGTGTGGCGGTGTGCGCCTATAGTCCCAGCTACTTGGGAGGCTGAGGCAAGAGAATTGCTTGAACCCAGTAAGCAGAGGTTGCAGTGAGTCAAGATCGCGCCACTACACTCCAGCCTGGGCAACAGAGCAAGACTCTGTCTCCAAAAAAATCATTGCCAAATCCAGCGTCATAAAGTGTTTACCCTATGTTTTCTTTTAAAGTTTCATAGGTTTAGGTCTTTGATCCATTTAATTTTTTCTGTGTATTATATAAGGTGAGATTTCAACTTCATTCTTTTGCATATGGATATCCAATTTTTCCAGCAACATTTGTTGAAAAACTGTCCTTTCCTCCACTGAGTGGTTTTGGCATCCTTGTTGAAAATTATTTAATCATGTACGTGAAGGTTTATTTCTGGTTTTTCTAGTCTCGAACTCATTTTTTAAAAAACTTCTAAGTGCAAGGGTACATGGGCAGATTTGTTACATAGGTAAACTCGTGTCATGGGGGTTTGTTTTACAAATTGTTTCACTACCCAGGTACTAAGCCTAGTACCCAATAGTTATTTTTTCTAATCCTCTCCTTCCTCCTACCTTCTGCCTTCAAGTAGGCCTCAGTGTCTGTTGTTCCCCTCTTTGTGTCCATGAGTGCCCATCATTTAGCTCCCACTTACTAGTGAGAACATGCAGTATTTGGTTTTCTGTTCCTGTATTAGTTTGTTAAGGATAATGGCCACCAGTTCCATCCATGTTCCTGCAGAAGACATCATTCTTTTTTGTGGCTGCATAGTATTTCATGGTATATATGTACCACATTTTCTTTATTCAACTTGTCATTAATGAGTATTTAGGTTGATTCCATGTCTTTGCTAGTATAAATAGTGCTTCAATGAATATACGCGTGCATGTGTGCATGTGTCTTTTTTTTTTTTTTTTAAGACAGTCTTGCTCTGTTGCCCAGGCTGCAGTGCACTGGCACAATCTTGACTCACTGCAACCTTCGCCTCACAGTTTCAAGCAATTCTCGTGCCTCAGCCTCCTGAACAGCTGGGATTACAGGCACACACCACCAGGCCTGGTTAATTTTTGTATTTTTAGTAGAGACAGGGTTTCGCCATTTTGGCACCACCCACTTTAGCCTCCCAAAGTGCTGGGATTACAGGCATGAGCCACCACTCCTGCCTATTCATCTTTATAGTAGAATGATTTATATACCTTTGGGTATATGCCCAGTAATGGGATTGCTGGGTTGAATGGTAGTTCTGTTTTTAGCTCTTTGAGGAATCGCCACACTGCTTTCCACAGTGGCTGAACTAATTTATACTCCCACCAGCAGTGTGTAAGTGTTCCTTTTTTCCATAACCTCACCAGCATCTGTTATTTTTTGACTTTTTAAATAATAGCCATTCTCAGCTAGGCATGATGGCTCACTCCTATAATGATAGCACTTTGGGAGGCCAAGGCGGGAGGATCACTTGAACCCAGGAGTTCAAGACCAGCCTAAGCAACATGATGAAACCCCTTATCTACCAAAACAAAAACAAAAATTAGCCAGGCATGGTGGTGCACCCCTATAGTCCCATCTATTCAGGAGTCTGGAGCAGGAAGATTGCTTGAGCCCAGGAGGTCAACACTGCAATGAACTGTGATTGTTTCACTGCACTCCAGCCTGGGTAACAGAACAAGACCCTATCTCAAAAAAAAAAAAAAAAAAGACCACTCTGATTGGTGTGAAATGGTATCTCATTGTGATTTTGATTTGCATTTCTCTAATGATATTGAGTGTTTTTTCACATACTTGGCGAACTTTTTTTTTTTTTTTCTTGTTTTTTGTTTTGTTTTGATTCAGAGTCTTGCTCTGTCACCAGGCTGGAGTGCAGCGGCGCCATCTCGGCTCACTGCAAGCTCCGCCTCCCGGGTTCAAGCAATTCTCCTGCCTCAGTCTCCCGAGTAGCTGGGACTACAGGCGCATGCCACCACACCCAGCTAATTTTTTGTATTATTTTAATAGAGATGGAGTTTCACCGTGTTAACCAGGATGGTCTCGATCTCCTGACCTCATGATCCACCCACCTCAGCCTCCCAAAGTGCTGGGATTACAGGCATGAGCCATGACACCTGGCCGGCGAACTTTATTTTTAATGAGTGTTATTAATCTATAATATGGATACATCAGAGTGCATTCAAACATTCCCCTGTTGATGGATATATCGATTGTATCCAGGCGTTTGTCACTACAGGCAGTGCTGCAGTAAACATCTTAAAATACATAGTCTTACATCCTGGTGCTTTTATTTTCTCATGATGTATTCATAAAAGTGGAATTGCTAGATCAAGTGGTTTGTTTAGTTTTGTTCTTTTTTTTTTTTTTTTTTGAGGCAGAGTCACACTCTGTCGCCCCAGTTGTAGTGCAGTGGTGCGATCTTGGCTCACTTAGCCTCCGCCTCCTGGGTTCAAGCAATTCTCCTGCATCAGCCTTCCCAGTAGCTGGGACTTCAGGCATGTACCACCATGCTTGGCTATATTTTTTTTCTCTACATTTTTAGTAGAGATGGGGTTAGGTTTCACCATGTTGGCCAGGCTGGTCTCAAACTCCTGACCTCAAGTGATCCACCTACCTTCACCTCCCAAAGTGCTTGGATTACATGCATGAGCCACCACACCTGGCCTGAAACCTTTTTAATGTTCGCTAACAGGATCAGTTAAAATTTAGAGGCCTTTGTCAGTCAGTACTTAACAGTGAAAAGTGAAAGGATACTGATAAATATTTCCTATGTATTTGACAGAAACTTACTTCTTGATTTAAAAAAAGTCTCTGTCCTGGCCGAGCGCGGTGGCTCACACCTGTAATCCCAGCACTTTGGGAGGCCGAGGTGGACAGATCATGAGGTCAGGAGATCAAGACCATCCTGGCTAACAAAGTGAAACCCCGTCTCTACTAAAAATACAAAAAATTCGCCGGGTGTGGTGGCGGGCACCTGTAGTCCCAGCTACTTGGGAGGCTGAGGAGGCGGAGCTTGCAGTGAGCCGAGATCGCGCCACTGCACTCCAGCCTACGCAACAGAGCAAGACTCTGTCTCAAAAAAAATAAATTTTTTTTTAAATCTCTGTCCTAGACCTGGTGCGGCGGCTCACACCTATAATAATACCAGTACTTTGGGAGGTGGGTGGATCACTGGAGGCCAGGAGTTCAAGACCAGCCTGGCCAACATGGTGAAACCCCATCTCTACTAAAAATACAAAACAATTAGCCAGGTGTGGTGGTGGGTGCCTGTAACCCCAGCTGTTTGAGAGATTGAGGCATGAGCATTGCTTGAACCTGGGAGGCAGAGGTTACAGTGAGCCAAGATCACGCCACTGCACTCCAGCCCGGGTGACAAGAGCAAAACTCCCATCTCAAAAAAAAAAAAAAAAAAACCTCTCTTCTTTCATAACATGAAAAATGTAAGTGCGAAAGATAGTCATTTCTATGCAGAGTTAAAAGGCAAATTAACATTTTGAAACAATCAGGTTTTAAGTGTTTTTCTGGCTTTCAACCATTTTCTTGAAGTAAGGAAACTAGCCAATGGTTTCTGATTTTTCTTAGCTTAATGCAGATACCGAAAGAGAAGAAGGAGAAGAGTTTGAAGATAACATGGATGTTTTTGATGACAGCAGTTCCAGCCCTTCTGGCACCTTAAGAAATTATCCACTCACCTGCAAAGTTGTTTATTCCTACAAGGTTTGTTTTTCTCCAACATACTGTTATTTAATTCTGATTAACTCTGAAGATACACATGACTGTATCCATCCAGTCTCTCAAGCTGTACTTAGCATAAAATTGTTATTAGGTTAATATTGGGGCAACATAGCAGAATGGTGATGAGTTTAGGCTCTGACTTGACGTCTTTCACTTGCTACTCCGTCTGCCTAGAACTCTTTTTTTCCCCAGATCTCAGTTGGTTGCCCCCTGCTCCTCACCGAAGCTCAGCTCAAATAGTTCCTCCTTAAGGTCACCCATAACCACCTAAATAAATAACCAACTCCTCAGTCACTACTTGTTATCCCATTGCCTCTTTTATTTATTACATAGCACTTCTGCCAAGCAAAACTTAATCTTATTTATTTTCATATTTCTTTGACTCTCCACTAAAGGTCCATGAAGGCAGAAATTTTGTCTGTGTATGTGTACCTTGTCTGTGTGTCTTCAGCCCCAAGGACGATGGCCAGCCATAGTGGGTCATCAGTAAATAATTGTGGGATGAATACATGAATGTTGGAAGGGAGGCGTGAATACATGAATCTTCTCTTGCCCCGTTCTGGCGGAGGCATGTGTGAGAAGGGGCAATGCAGAAGGCTGTCAGAAGGGAAGGTCCTGGAGAGAGAATCCACCTATCATGCACCAGATGCACTCCCACCGCCACATCCCTGTGTAGCCAAAAGGTGGCAGTGTTTACTCCTCAATATCAGTGATTCCCAGACTTGTTTTGAGTTTAACATCCTTTCATTTTATATTTAAATTCATAATACTTCCTGTTCATTGAAAGTGTTAGCATTTTTTTTCCAATATAAATCGTTTTGATAATCTTTTGAAAATTTAAAATCATCTTCTCAGATACTTGGAAAGGTATTACAGGGTATTATAAAACTAGCGTTGGAATTGTTTCCTGATACCACCTCCATTATGTTTACTTGAACGTCCCAGAACTAAAATTTAAGGTCCTTTATTAAATAGAGAGATTCCTAAGTGTCCGAGTGATTTTAAACAGTTCACATTCATTCAACATTCCCGCTGTTGGCATATCCCAGGCACATCCCTGGGTTAAATAGACTATGAACATCTATTTAGTCAGTTAATCATTGAATAAACATATAGAGTACCCAATGTGTGATACACTGAGGGGATGCCAGAATGAATATGACACTATCTCTCCCCTCTAGGAATGGACAATCTACGAAGGGATAAATATTAAAATGGAAAATAGAACAAGTGTGAAAAGATTTATAGTAAAGGTAGAGCCACTAATTCTATCTGTGATCGTTGGGGGAAATTTTACAGATGAGGTGGCATTTAAATTAGGTCATGATTTAAGACCTTTCTAGATGCAGTGAGAAGGCAGGGAGAGGAAAGAGCCTTCTAAGCAAAGAGAAGAGCAGGTATAGAGGTAGAGTGTGATGAGAGTGTGTGGTGTTCAGGAAATGTTAAATTCGATGGTGTAGAAGCATCTGCAGGAGAACAGAGGGGCTGTGCATAAAGGTGTTTGTTGTCAGATAGTAAAGGACCTTGTATACCAGACTTAGAGGTTTGGTTTTTATCTTGGCTAGGAAAATCCTTAGATGGCCTGAAATCCGATTGGATTTTTAAGAAGGTAACCTGGTCATGGTATAGATATTCTAGGGGACAGATTAGGATACAGAAGGACTGACTTTAAGCCTAATGATAATTATTGTAGTCCAGACCAAAAAGGAGGCCTCGAATAATCTGGGGAAAACAAAGAAAGCTATATTTAATGGTTATATAGCTTACAGTTGGTTAGAGTTGGCCAGGCACAGTGGCTCACGCCTGTAATCCCAACACTTTGGGAAAATGAGGCAGGTGGATCACTGAGGTTAGGAGTTCGAGACTGGTCTGACCAACATGGTGAAACCCCGTCTCTACTAAAAATACAAAACTTAGCTGGGCGTGGTGACGGGCACCTGTAATTCAGCTACTAGGGAGGCTGAGGCAGGAGAATCACTTGAACCCAGGAGGAGGAGGTTGCAGTGAGCTGAGATGGCACCATTGCACTCCAGCCTGGGTGACAGAAAAAATAATAATAATAAACGTTAGAGTCAAAGCCTTAAGAATGTTCACAACTTTTGACCCTATTAGCATCCATCCTAAAGAAATAAATCATAATATAGAAACATTTTGGACACAAAAATGTCCTTTCATATAGTACTGCTTTGTAATATATGGCACTTCTGTCCAGCCAAACTTAATCTTAGTTTTTGTGTTTCTTTGTCTGACTCCCCACTAAAGGCCCATGAAGGGAGAAGTTTTGTCTCTGTATGTTTACCTTGTCTGTGTGTCTTCAGCCCCTAGGACAATGCCCAGCATGTAGTAGGTCATTAGTAAATATTTGTGGAATGAATACTTGAATGATAGAAGGAAGGCATGAACAAATGAATCCTTCTCTTGCCCTCATTCTGTTAGAGACATCAGTGAGGATAATGGAGCTCATGACTAGACGCAATGGCTCATGCCTGTAATCCCAACACTTTGTGGGACGAAAGTGGGAAGATCACTTGAAGCCAGGAGTTCGAGACCAGCCTGGGCAACAAAGCAAAACCTGGTCTCTACAAAAAAATTTTAAAATTAGCTAGGCATGGTGGCACATGCCTATAGTCCTAGCTATTTGGGAGGCTGAGGCAGGAGGATCACTGGAGCCCAGGAGATCGAGGCTGCAGTGAGCCATGATTATACCACTGCACTCCAGCCTGGGTGACAGAGTGAGACCCTGCCTCTAAAAAATAAATTTAAAAAAAAATTAAAATTGGCAGTTCAATGAGAATAATTAAACTAGACATTCATATACTACAGCCATAACGTATCATATTATAAAGATTATTGAAATTTACATTAGAGTTTTTCTGTATAAGAAGAAACCCTTTGTAGGGTCCAGCCCCACAGGGTCGGTGGGTTTTTCTCCCCGTGTGTGGAGACGAGAGACTGTAGGAATAAAGACACAAGACAAAGAGATAAAAGAAAAAACAGCTGGGCCTGGGGGACCACTACCACCAAGACGTGGAGACTGGTAGTGGCCCCGAATGCCAGACTGCACTGATATTTATTGGATACAAGACAAAGGGGCAGGGTAAGGAGTGTGAGCCACCTCCAATGATAGGTCACATAGGTCACATGTCCACTGGACAGGGGGCCCTTCCCTGCCTGGCAGCTGAGGCAGAGAGAAAGAGAGGAGAGAGAGAGACAGCTTAAGCCATTATTTCTGCATATCAGAGACTTTTAGTACTTTCACTAATTTGCTACTGTTATCTAAAAGGCAGAGCCAGGTGTACAGGATGGAACATGAAGGCAGACTAGGAGCATGACTACTGAAGCACAGCATCACAGGGAGACGGGTAGGCCTCTGGATAACTGCAGACGGGCCTGACTGATGTCAGGCCCGCCACAAGAGGTGGAGGAGTAAAGTCTTCTCTGAACTCCTCTGGGCAAAGGCAGACTCCCTTTCCTGGTCTGCTAAGTAGCGGGTGTTTTTCCTTGACACTGACGCTACCGCTAGACCACTGTCCACTTGGCAACGGGCATCTTCCCAGACGCTGGCATTACCGCTAGACCAAGGAGCCCTCTGGTGGCCCTGTCCGGGCTTGACAGAAGGCTCGCACTCTTGTCTTCTGGTCACTTCTCACTATGTCCCCTCAGCTCCTATCTCTGTATGGCCTGCTTTTTCCTAGGTTATAATTGTAGAGCAAGGATTATTATAATATTGGAGTAAAGAGTAATTGCTACAAACTAATGATTAATGATATTCATATATAATCATATCTATTATCTATACCTAGTATAACTATTCTTATTTTATATATTTTATTATACTGGAACAGCTCGTGCCCTCGATCTCTTGCCTCGGCACCTGGGTGGCTTGCTGCCTATACCCTTATGTCCTAATAATAAATTAAAAGGTAGGATACCAAATTGTATGTACCGTAAGATCTCAATTATACCTATTTTCCAGCTTTTCTACAATGAACATGTATGATATGATCAGGAAAAACATTGTTTTAAAAGAAATACAGGAAATTTGGAGAGATACTGGTAGAAACAGAGCTCTGGTTGTCACCGGATACTAGGACTTAAGGAGACAGTATGAGAGTATGTGTGTATTTAATAACTATTTACTGCTCACTGTCTTTAGTTGGGGTAAGTGAGAAGAAATATAGTCCCTGTCTAATTGTTTCTAGTAGGACGCTCACAAAGACAAATTCATTAGAGCATCATGGTAGTCAGTGTTATGGGGACGCTCAGAGCCTTTTAAGAATAAAAGGAGGGCCGGGCGCAGTGGCTCATGCCTGTAATCCCAGCACTTTGGGAGGCCAGCGTGGGCGGATCGCAAGGTCAGGAGTTCGAGACCAGCCTAACCAACACGGTGAAACCCCATCTCTACTAAAAATAGAAAAAATTAGCCAGGCATGGTAGCATTCACCTGTATTCCCAGCTACTTGGGAGGCTGAGGCAGGAGAATTGCTTGAACCCAGGAGGAGGTTGCAGTGAGCCGAGATGGCACCACTGCACTCCAGCCTGGGCAACACTGTGAGACTCTGTCTCAAAAAAAAAAAAAAAGAACAAAAGGAGGAGCAGCTTACTCATCATGAGTAGTCTGGGAAAACATATGCGCTCAGTCTCAAATCAAAATAATCATAACTACTATCTATCTATCCATTTATTTATTTGTAATCCCTTCAGTAACCCTATGAGGAAGATATTATCAAGCACCCCATTCATTCAACAAACAGTGCTTGAGCACTTTCCGTGTATCAGTGCTGTGGGCTTTTCTAGGCTCTGGGATATAGCATTGATCAAAATAGACAAAAATCTCTGCCCTCATGGAGCTTATATTCTAACAGGAAAAAAGAAAACTGAGGTTCAAAGGTATCTTACAGTCACTTGCCCATAAAAACATACTGAAGCCGGACTTAAACCCACAGTAATCTGAGTCTGCTCATCAGATAGGAAAGAGCGAACAGAGCCTGCTGGATGGAAGAACACTTGATAAAAGCACAGAGGCAAGGAAGAACATGGTATGCTCAGAGAATAGGAATAGTGTGCAGGGACCAAAGTGTCTAGAGGCCCACTTTGGCCCACAGGGACCAAACTGCAGGGTCGTGATTGCCACACAAACAACTTCCACCTTGTTAGGTGGAAGAATTGGTCATCACTGCTTTAGGATGGGATGATCAAGCTAGTGTCTGCTTACATTGGACAACTAGTGCTGCAGTGTTGAAAAACTTGCACTGACCTCCATGGCCCTTTTTTTTTTTTTTTTTTTTTTTTTTTGAGACAGGGTCTTGCTCTGTTGCCCAGGCTAGAGTGCAGTGGTGTGATCTTGGCTCACTGCAACCTCTGCCTCCCTGATTCAAGTGATCCTCCCACCTCAGCCTCCCAAATAGCTGGGATTACAGGCGGATGCCGCAACACCCACCTAATTTTTTGTATTTTTCATAGAGACAGGGTTTTTCCATGTTGCCCAGGCCGGTCTCAAACTCCTGGCCTCAAGTGATCCACCCACCTTGGCCTCCCAAAGTGCTGGGATTACAGGCGTGAGCCACCTCACTCAGCCTCTCCATAGGTTTTTATAAGGGCAGCAGTTTATTTGAAAGTGTACTACCTCCCTAGTTTGCTATCACATACATTAACGTCTGGTTGTGTTGATACTTTTTAGGTCTTGCCATGGAAAACATTTTTATTACAAAAGTGCCTTTTGCTGGCATATCCAAGGCATAGTGTAGTTTCAGAGTAGTGAAGGAATTCCATTGGAAAAGCTATCAAGGGTAAATGAGTGGGGTTTTTTCCTTGTTTTGAGATAAGAGTTAATTTAAAATCTGGCCTTCGAGTATTCTGTGACTGGTCAGCCATCCTCAATATTATTTTTCTGTCTCAGGGAGCTATGGCAACATCCAGAATCTGGATTTTGATGAAATATTTTAATGTTAATAAAATGGGAAATTGATCTTGAAAATGACCCCCTTTTTTTGCCTTATTTTTGTGTAACTTGGAGTTAATTTTACACTTTGAGATTGTGAGATTTTAAAAACTTTATGGTTTTAAGTGATGGTTCTAACCCATCTTGGGACTTGAGAAAAGCTTTTAAGACTGTTTTCTAGAGAGCCAGAAGACAGCAAGCCTCTGCCTATTACACGTGACAGGCAAGGCTGTTAGGAAGCAAAGCCACATGGACTTTCCAGCCCCTCTGTGGAGCCTCAGAGCATTTACAGATTTGGCAGTCTCAAGGGCAACATGTGGGTGGCTGATGCTGGTGGACTGCTATTGTCAGGGATAAAAAAGAAAACCATTATGGTTAGCAGCTTGTGCAGTAGCATGCAAGTGGATCAGCTCAGTCTCCACACAATTAAGTTGGAGCATAAGAAATCCAAACCATGACTGATCTCAATCATTTCCTTTCCTACAATTTTCTTCTTTTAGCCACTGCTTTACAGTGTTTCCAGATCAATCCTAGGCACTGCACCCACTGTCATCAAATTCATGTACATAGTTCTTTGCATTTTCACAGCATGCTTGTCCATGGGAGCCCTCTGGTAGCAGTTCCAACTCAGTGCCTTCTCCTTTGCTTTTGCTTCCCAAATCATCACACTTCTGTGCTTATTCATCCCACATTGACTCACATCCTCCAGAAAATGGCAGGATTGTCATTTCAAAGAAATGGAGGCATCAAGTTGAATAACTTGATACAAAAGCTGGAGTTGGAACCCAGGTCCTCTACTTCCAGGAAGTGCTCTCTTTTTTTGTTTGTTTGTTTTTTTAGAGACAGGGTCTCGCTCTGTTGCCCAGGCTGGAGTGCAGTGGCATGCTTATGGCTCACTGCAGCCTCAACCTCCCAGGCTCAAGCGATCCTCCCACCTCAGCCTCCCGAGTAGCTGTGACGACAGGCACATTCCACCATGTCTGACTAATTTTATTTATTTATTTATTTATTTATTTATTTATTTATTTATTGGTAGAGGTGGGGATCTCGCTGTGTTGCCCAGGCTCACATGTTCTGTTCATTGAACCTCATTGCCTCTTGAGGATTCAGTTTCTTCGGTTTTTGTTACGGTTTTATTCTGTTTAGTTTTTTAAAGTAAAACTTCACCTCATTATGAAGGTTTTACAGCATTTAAATTTTTATGTTCAACATGTTTCTCAATATCATTTCAATATTTTGATCCCCAGTTTTTGTCATGATCAGCTCACATCTGCTCCTTATCTAACCTTTTTAATTTTGTCCATGACCATCCTACATTGCAGGCTTCTCAACCAGATGAGTTGACCATTGAGGAACATGAGGTGTTAGAAGTGATTGAAGATGGAGATATGGAAGACTGGGTAAAGGTATATTCCTTTGCTCATATCGCCCCTTGTGACATTTTTAGGAGTTCGTTTTGGTCTTTGTTGTGCCCTGTCTAAATTGTGTGTGTGTAAACTTGTTTTGTCACATGTCTTTTACCCAGGCTCGAAATAAAGTTGGCCAAGTGGGTTATGTGCCAGAAAAGTACCTACAGTTTCCCACCTCAAACAGCCTCCTGAGCATGCTGCAGTCCCTGGCCACTTTGGACAGTCGGTCACACACGTCCAGCAATTCCACGGAAGCAGAACTCATTTCAGGCAGCCTCAACGGAGATGCCAGTGGTAAAGACTGAAACAAGGCACTCTTTATTTGGTCACATTTGACCTAAACTGTATTGCCCTGGAGTAAGCCTTCACTAGGATAAAAAGCACAACTTTCCCCCTGTCCTATAATATGCTCTTCTTTATATGGTCACATTTGTCCTGCACAGTAGAACCCTAAAATTAATCATCAGTGAGTAAAAAAATTACAACTTTAATCCTATTCTGTATGATGCTGTTTTAGTTGTCATGTGAGCATAGGGGTGGTTGCAGAAGCAACCGGCTGTTAATTATCTTACCAGATTTGTTTTTCTCTTGCTCCCTAGTCTGTTTTGTGAAAGCACTTTATGATTATGAGGGCCAGACAGATGATGAGTTATCTTTTCCTGAGGGAGCAATAATCCGTATCTTGAACAAAGAAAACCAAGACGACGATGGCTTCTGGGAAGGGGAATTCAATGGGCGTATTGGAGTTTTCCCATCCGTGCTAGTGGAAGAACTTTCAGCCTCAGAAAATGGTGACACTCCATGGATGAGAGAGATTCAGGTACCTAAGAGGGGAGCTGGTTGAATTAAAAGATGTTTAAAGAAAATTGCTCCCAAGGGGTCTGTGAATTCACACAAAAGTGGGCTGCAGTCTCTGCCTTACCCTCACCGGTCCTTGGTTGCCAGTGTCTGCACAACTGAATTTGGGAAACCAGAGACTTCTCAGTCAGTCCCTTGTGGAATATGGCCATCCTCCCACACCTCCATCTTCCCACATTCTCTTCCCTGAATCGGTTAACCAAAATGCCAAATTATATGTGACATATCAAAGATCATTTAGGTGGAGAAAAACAAACCGAAGAGGGAAGGCATTGCTCTGTGGTTAATTTACGTAGTAAAACTCTTAGCTGGCTCTCTCTCTCCCTCACTGTCAGAGCCTCCTTGCCTAGTCCAGGTCCTGCCAATCTATTTCAGAGAACTAATGAGCCTGCCAGAGCCCCCAATCCCCACTCAAGTGATCCTAGACTTAGTTTATCACGGGGAAACAGCCTTTAAAGGAACCTCTAATTCAGTCAGAGTTCAGCTTGTCCCCTCAGGGATCTATCATTGCAGGCCAGACAGGTAGAGGAAGAAGGAACATGTTTGCCAATTTTGTTTGCATGGTGATTGTGACCCTTAGCCTAACATGCACAAAACCTGGGGAAGTCAGAAATTCATCAAGGTATTTTATCTTCACCCCAAAAAATCCAATTTGTTCCTTTTGTTGTTGGTGTTCTTTGCTAAGTTTACTGAATTGACTAATTTGGTACATTTTCAATAGAACCCTAGAGAGTGGCTTCACTTGATAACTGTTTAAGACAAACTAAAATCAGTAATGTGATGAGATCTGTAAGAGGAAAAAGTGAAGTGCAATGCAAAATTGGGGCTTGAGGTGGTTATTTAATGCTCAGTTGCTTCTAATGAGGTTGACAAGTTTCAGTAGTCAGCTTAGCTTCAGAGAAAAGGGATGTATACAGAGCAGTCAAAGAAGCAGCCAGGCTGTCCTTCCTGGGCAGAAGCACCAGGTAACCTCACTTCCCTTTGCTGCAGATCTCTCCTTCCCCCAAGCCACACGCCTCCCTGCCTCCACTGCCGTTGTATGACCAGCCTCCCAGCAGCCCCTACCCCAGCCCAGATAAGAGGAGCTCCCTGTACTTTCCCCGGTCTCCTTCAGCAAACGGTAAGGGTTCTCCTGGGCATGGATCTAAATGCATTTTCACTTCAGAAATCTACATATTCGCCTGAAGGGCAAACAAAACTGCATTTGCTTTTTTTTATTTTTTTGGAGACAGAGTCTCACTCTGTCACCCAGGCTGGACACCCAGGCTGGAGTTCAGTGGCATGAGTTCAGGCTGGACACCCAGGCTGGAGTTCAGTAGGCTCACAGCTTAACCAAGTGGCTCAAGTGATAACTAACTCCTAGGCTCAAGTGATCCTCTGCCTCAGCCTCCCTAGTAGCTAGGAGTACAGGCATGCACTACCACACACAGCTAATTTTTGTATTTTTTGTGGAGAAAGGGTATTATTCTGTCACCCAGCCTGGAGTGCAGTGGCGGGATCATAGCTCACTGCAGCCTTGAACTCCTGGCCTCAAGTAATCCTCCTGCCTCTATCCCAAAGTGCTGGGATTACAGGCTCGAACCACCATGCCAGCCTTGCATCAGCATTTTTATTCAACAACTCAAGTAAAATGAGCTTCTTTGGTTTTCTCCCGTAGAAAACAGCCTTCATGCTGAGTCACCAGGATTCTCTCAGGCATCAAGGCATACGCCTGAGACCTCACATGGCAAACTGCGACCTGTAAGTCTCTTATCTTGCAGGATTATAGAATGCATAATTCTTCCAAATTGAAAGGAAGGAATTAATGTTTCCCCGTGGCCTCTATATTGTCACTGACTCTGCCAAACAAGGATGAACTGGGTTTGGGAGGGTAAAAAGAGCTATTGAAAAGGAAGGCCATAGAAATCAACTCATCTTGGAACATTTAATCTACACTGGAACTTTTTTCACTGAGCCACAGTGAGATTGCAAGATGATGGCTATGAAAGTGTATTTAGATTAGAACAAGCTTCATGAGCATTAAAGTGGGCTAATTGTGAAACACTTTCTTCAGTAAACATTTAATTTTCCAGGCCTCTGTTTGCCTCTTTGAGGAATACTGAGATGAAATAATAAGCTAACTTCATAGCCTTAAAGAGCGTTTATTCTCCGGGTTGAATATATTATAGCAAAGTTACCTCTCTCTTCACCCTTCACTCTACTGCCATCTGCATTCCACCCACCACTGTACTCCAAGATCATGACTTGCACATTGGTAATCCAGTTGGATACTTTGCAATTTTATTTTCCTTGACCCCATTAGCTTTTGATACCATTCCTTTACCACTGGCTTCCTTTGGCTTCATTCATTCAGCAAATATGTATTGAGTGCCTTCTTAAGGACTTGAGTCTTTATCCCAAATGAGATAGGAAGCCATTGTAAAGTGGTAAGCTGGACAGTCTTGTGGCTGGTGCATTTTTATAGCATCGCTATGGCAGCTAAGTGGAGGATGGATGGAGGCTGGCAGAAAGGACCTAGAGAGCAATTAGGAGACCGGGGCAGCATTGAAGAAAGAGGTGGTGGCAGCATGGACTGGTGGGTAAGAGTAGGAACAGAGAGCAGTGGACTGATGTGCTTCTCTACCACATTTGCCTCGTTTGCTTTCTTCCTCTCTGGTCCTACCTTTCTGTGGACCTTTGCAGCCTTGCCTCCACCTGTCTCTGCTGATACTTCTCATTGTTCTGTCCCTGGGCTGCTTCTCTTGAAGTTGTTGAAAGCACTCTTACCAAATGACCTCATCTACTTCCACAGCTATGATAACCATTTATATACCAGCAAGTTTCAGATTTGTAACTGCCAATCCGATCTCTTCACTGAGCTTCAGATTTGTGGATGTCTCCGTTTATATGTCCCAGATCCCCAAAACTCAGCAAAAATGAGTTGTGTTCCCTCCCAGACATGTTCCTTTTTCCATATTGCCTATCTTGGTAAATGGAACCCCCATCCTACTGGTGTTCTGGCATCATTCTTAATACCTCCCACCCCTGCCTCCCACAGTCATTCCCAAATCCTGCCAGATATACCTTGCAGACAGCGCGCACATCTTTACACTTCTCTACTTCCCCTACTGCCAGTACCCTCGTTTGGGCTATTGTCAACTCTCATTCAGAGGACTACAAAAGTCTCCTAAGTTGCCTTCTTACCTGGACTCTTGCTTGCCTCTGATCTTTTCTCTAATTGTTACCTGAGTCATCTTTTCACAGATCTGATATTGCTTAAAATCCATCAAAAACTCTTTTGCCTACAGAATAAAGCACAGATTTTTTTCTTCTTAAAGCAGATGTTTAAACATGGTTTAACAAGGCCCTTCACGACTTAACCCCAGCCTACCTTTCTAGCCTTACCTTTTGTAACTCTCTTCCCAAGATATGCTGAAATGTTTCATTTCTCTAAGCATTGCTCTCCCTTGCTTCCAACCAGACCTTTGCTTTGGAGGATGTGCTACGATCTTAGTCATGCGACTCTTGTGCCGCCCATGAGGTTTTTAGCCTAGACAAGAAGCTGATTTGTGGGCTTGATATTTCACTGAGAACAACTGCTTCTCAGTGTAGGAAATAGTGAAGACTAGGTTGAAAGCATGTGCTCACAACATTTCTGAGACCCCTAGGGTGCCCACGTCCTTGGACAGATGAGTGATTAGGTTTTGGGGATGCTTCAGATACTGAGTCAGGAACTGACTGACAATCTACCTAACTGTTTCCTGCTCAGGTCCGGGCAGCTCCCCCTCCACCTATGCAGAATCACCGAAGGCCAGCAGAGAAGATTGAAGACGTGGAAATCACACTGGTGTGATGATGGGCTTGCCCATCCATTACTGCTACAATCAAGGCCAGGCTTGGAGTTTGGCCAGTCTTGTTTTTAGGCACCTTTGCATGATGATGACTCTTGAACAGAGCAAAAACAAGGATTATTTGTGACTGGGTGACCTGGTAGACTCCTCCCACGTTTTGAATATTTCGTGCCTTTTTTTTGTTGTCATTTTCTATGTCATCTTTCCTACCATAGCACAAATCCTAGCGGACCCTAGGAGCAAAGAGGGGGGCAGCCCTCATGCCTAACAGTGGTCTGTTTTTATATGAGACTCAAGACCAGGCCTCATTCCAGGGCACAGTCCCTAAATTACTGATCATGTGCACTCGTACAGTATATTACTGTGACCGCAAGGATGTGGCAAAGATTCTCATCTTTCTTCAAGTGGGTTTTGCTCATCTGATTGAGAATTAATCAGATCATGTTGGCTACATAAGGAAACAGAAGGAGGGATTTCAGGAGAGGCTGGCTCCTCCCCAAGGTTAGTCCCCAGACTGAGAAAGTGAAACCTTATTGGGAAAAATTGGACTGCCCTGAATTTAGCACCAATTGCATTAACGCATATCTCTTCCACAACTAACAGACTTAAAATAACAGTGTCCTTCGTATTAATATCTGTGCCATTCATTTAGAATTAGCGGAGCTAATATGGAGGGGCTGAACTAGTAGCCACATCTTGTCCATCACATAGACTAATAGAAAGGAGGCTATGGCTAAAGCAGAAATGGAGCTTCCGGATCTGAAATTAGCCAATATAATGTTCTTTTGTATTTGGGTATTTTTCATCTTAATTTTTACAGCATATACTCTTCTTACCAGTATCCTTAGAATCTGAATGTCTAGATAAGTTGAGGACACATACCTGCATTGTTGAGCTTCTCTACTGGGGAGGCCCCTGGCATTATTTTATTCCCAAGCCAGCAGACCGGCCCAGCCAGCCAGGCTGTGGCTATCCCAGACCAACTGCTACGGTGGAAAATGGAGCTTCCAGGTCCCACTACCCTGACATTTCCTTGGAAGGAAGAACCTGGGGGCCCGTGGAGGAAACCAGCTTCCTGTGACAAAGGACTGAAGGATTACACACCCTGCACAAGTACAGATTGACCAGGAAAAGACAAGTGTCTTCTGTGTGTCACAGGGAAAACCAGGAGTGGCCTTCTTTGCAGGCCAGCAAGCCTACAACAGCAGGTGCCCCCGAGTCAGGTACTGACTCTCCGCTGTCCGCTGCTGTAGAAGGTAGGGAGCGCAATACCTGGGGACTATGGGATGTTTGCTGGTTGTGGTTTTGTTTTTTGTTTTCTAGGTTAAGAAATCAAATTTGCAGAATTTAATCTAAAAGTTGCATTATGCTTTGAAAACTCCATCCCTCCTAAGAATCTTAAAAAACTTGAAATGCTCACCAAATGTCCCCATGGGATTTTTGACCAAAAGTAAGGTCATAACTGAAGAAATTTTTAGTTCTTTGATCACTTCAGTGACAATACCCATTGATGAATCTTCTTCATGATTTGGGATTTTTTGTTGTTGTTGTTTTTTACACTTCTTAACCTGTTGATCTATTTGAGGTCTTTTGTGTTTATCAAACTTATTCTTAAGTTTAAAAAAGAAATTAAAAGGGTGGTTTTTTTTTAAGATTTTAAAGTTTGCTAACATATTAAAAAATCTTCAAATGCTTATTAAATAGAGCAGTTCTTGCCACCCAGTCTTCTTGTATTCTCTCTTTAGCTAGCCAAATTGTCCTTGAATTTGGGTTTTCCACAACCTCAGAGGGTTATTTGAAATCTTTTGTTGTATTTTAAAATATTTTTTGGAAGAGCTGCTAATTTTATTTTTAAAAACAAAGTTGTGAAAATATGCCTCCTTTTTAAAAAATAACCCCTCCATCCCGGACATGGAATCCAGCACCACAGTGCACAGGTCAGGGCTCGGAGGGAGCCTCTGTGCAGATGTGTTTTCTTTACAGTGGCTGTAAAAAGTTTGTATTTATTATGTATAAAATGTTGAATAATTAAAAAAATGGAATTATATTTTCTAAGATTTAATATAGAAAGACTTGGGTAAACAGACCTTTCCAAAAAGCCCATGCTTCTTATAAAGACATTCCTGGGCCCTCCTTTAAACCAGCTAACAGACAGAGAGAGGAGAAAGTAAATTAATCCATCCATGATACAGTCCCTGAAGCCACCCATGTGCTAGGTGTAATATCCTGGGTACTAGAGATGGTAGTAAATAGGTTACGGTCTTTGCTTTTCCCATGGGAAAAGAAAAAGAAATACGTGAGGACAGTACTGTGGGACATGTGCTAGAAGGGAGGGGCAGATAGCATAGAGGCAGCTGAGGAGGGAGCTCTGATTCTGCTGCTGGAGGGGTGAGAGGAAGGTCATTGAAGTCCCCTTGCCGGATGTGACCGCTGGCTTCCAGGAAGTGGGCATTCTGAATGCCTCTCCCCTTTCCTAAACCTCCACCCTAAGGAGTAATGAATTGTGTGAAAGGAGATTTTCTCAGTCTCATGGGTGGATGGAGCATTCTTAGTTAAAGGCTAAGTCCCTCTGGCTTCCAGCCAGCCACACCGAGAACCAGGACACAGCCTGTTTGGGGAAGGGCTCCACAAGCTCTCCTCTTTCCCGGAGCAGAGGACGTGCAGTAAGTATTTTTCCAGACATTTTCCTGTGCATAAGACTCTTAAGTGTACACATTGCTTGTTTACATAAAAATGTGTTCAGCCAGGCACAGTGGGTCATGCCTGTAATCCCAGCACTTTGAGAGGCCAAGGTGGGCAGATCGCCTGAGGTCAAAAGTTTGAGACCAGCCTAACCAACATGGAGAAACCCCGTCTCTACCAAAAATACAAAATCGGCCAGGCATGGTGGCTCGTGCCTGTAATCCCAGCTACTCGAGAGGCTGAGGCAGGAGAATCGCTTGAACGTGGGAGGCAGAGGTTGCGGTGAGCTGAGATTGCACCATTGCACTCCAATCTGGGGAACAAGAGTGAAATTCTGTCTCAAAAAAAAAAAAAAAAAAAAATGTGGTCCAGTATAAATGTTGGGCAGATTCCTAAGTGTGGATTTTGAGAGTCAAAAAGGTATGTATTTAATTGTGTTAGATTTTGCCCAAATTGGCCTCCTATAAGGACTATATCCATTTATACTCCCACCAACTGCATATGGACTTGGGAGCCAGGAGGTCTGGGTTAAATCCTGGCCCTGGCACTTGACAGCCATGGGGACTGAGCCTGTGTCCTCATCTGGAACCTGAGAATAAGACTGTGGCTCCAGGAAGCCATATAAAGTGTGTGGCACAGGCTGGTCACCACAAACTCTTCTTACTACCACCTCTCCTGCCTCTTCTCAGTGTCCTTCCCTTCAGAACTAAGGTTCTTGATAGTCTTCCAGGCCCACAGTAACACACAGGGTGTCATAAGGCCCAAGGGAAAGAATGTGTGTGAAGTACTCTACCAAAAATGTTGAGAAGGGCTGTCAGGACACAAAATGTCATTTCCATCTTCTGACTTCGCTGCCAGTGAAAGCTGCTTTCGGTACTGGAAGCTCCATCTGTGACCAAGGGCAAAGCTTAGCTAACTGCTTCACCCCAGCGTCATAGCTAAATTTTGGTCTCCATGACAGGAACTGACTTGATGCATGATGCAGTCAGGCCACAGGTTCTCAGCACACCAACTAGTTCCCCTTCCTCTCTGACCTACCACCCCAGCCACATTCACAAGCCAGAGACCCAGTGGGAGGGCATCATCTGGCCTTAGCCCTGCCACTGCTTGATGGAAGACCTTTCTCTCTAAGGTACCACATCCTCAATTTTGAAAGGAATGGAATGATGGTTGGGCACAGTGGCTCACACCTGTAATCCCAGCACTTTGGAAGGCCAAGGCTGGTGGATCACCTGAGGTCAGGAGTTTGACACCAGCCTGACCAACGTAGTGAAACCCCGTCTATACTGAACATACAAAAATTAGCCAGGCGTGGTGGCAGGTGCCTGTAATCCCAGCTACTAGGGAGGCTGAGGCAGGAGAATTGCTGGAACCAGGGAGGCAGAGGTAGTGAGCCAAGAGCATACCACTGCACTCTAGACTGGGTGACAGAGCAAGACTCTGTCTCAAAAAAAAAAAAAAAAAAAAAGGAATGGAATGAGGTGATCTCCAAGGGCTTATCTAATTCGCATGCCCTGGATGAGTTCAGTTTCTAGACACAGAGAACATCACACAAAAAAGGTCACAATATTTGAAATCAGACTTACTAATACACAGACTTCTTTGGATGGCAAGAAATTGAAAAGAAAACAGCCACTGGACTCTCCCACTGGGAACTCGGACAAAATAAACCGCTATCCTCTAGGTTGCAACTGCATTCCAGGCTGCTGTATCCACTCACTGCCTGAAGAACCCAGCCGCAGCTTTTGGTTTTGTGGCCAATGACTGCCCAGCCCTCTCCCAGTGGCCTTAGGATGAAATCCAGCTGCTCTGAATCTTCGCATGTATTTTGTTCATTGTGAAGTTGTTTTCCATGACAGAAATATAACTAAATTACAGAAATTTTAGGTCAGAAGGGGGAGGATTGTAATTTATCCCCAAATCCTGTAACTTTTAAGTTTCCTCCTAGAATCTTCCTGTGTTTGCCTTGTTACTGCTCGATCTGCCAAGAACCAAATGAATGCCAAAGAGCATCTTGTTCCTAGACTGTTTTCCCTCAGTCCCAGAGGCCAAAAAACACACTCTTGCCATGTCTGTTTCTGAGAGCTCTGGTCTGGGAATCTTTTCCTGAAAAACTTTTTTTTTTGAGACGGAGTTTCGCTCGTCACCCAGGCTGGTGTGCGACGGCGCAATCTCGGCTCACTGCAACCTCTGCCTCCTGGGTTCAAGTGATTCTCCTGGGTTCAAGCGATTCTCCTGCCTCAGCTTCTCAGGTAGCTGGGATTACAGGCATGTGCCACCACACCCGGCTAATTTTTTTGTATTATTAGTAGAGACGGGGTTTCACCATGTTGGCCAGGCTGGTCTCGAACTCCTGACCTCAGGTGATCCACCTGCCCCGCCCTCCCAAAGTGCTGGAATTACAGGCATAAGCCACTGCTCCCAGCCTTTCCTGGAATGTTTTATGCTGAAACATAACAGAAATGAACCCAGGGACAGGGCTCACAGCCCTTCTACACTGCGCATAGAACTCACTCTTCACCACTTGCTCCTGTGAGGAACAGAAAAGAGCACAGCCAAAGGAAATGTATTCCAATCCCCAGCCCACCTCAGATTAGCTGTGACTTCAGGCTCATCCCTTCACCTTCTGGACCCTGCTTTCCTCATCTGTAAAGTAGGAACAAGTAGATAGTACAAACTTCTAAGATCCAGGAGGGTGAAATAGGGTAATGTACAGATAAGCTGAAAATGTTTGTGATGAGTGAATGTGCCTCCAGTGGAAAAGCCTATATGCAGGCATGGATATGTCTGAATCTCACAGATGGGTCCACATCTGATGGTGTCAGATCTCTCCAGAGACCACCTCTATTCAATTCAGCAAACATGCTGCTGCAGGTCACGTTCAGATCTCTGGAGCCTTGTCACTGAGGGGCTTGCATCTGGCAGGAGAGATTCAGGGCAACAGCAGAATGAAGCCAGAGACTGAAAGATGACCAAGGGGCAGTAGGAGCACAGGATAAGGGCATCTGTCATTTCTCCCTCCCTGGGGTCTCAGGCTCACTAAGACCTGAGATTGGGCAGGGCAGGCAGAGGCCATGGTCCTCATGCCTACAGAACAGCTCTGCAGAAGAGCCGTGTCGCCTTTGGGGAGGCTTGGGGCAGGAAGTTTCACAGGTGGGGAATATGAGAGCCTGCCCAAGATCTCCCAGGAAGACAGAACTGGAGAGCCCAGAACTAGGCCTCCAGAAGCCCTGGTCAGCCTCTTTGAAGAATCTGAATCCAGTTTTTAGAAAAGTGGGCATCAGAGGCCTGGGTTCTTACCCAGCTCTGCTATGTGAGCCAAGGGAGCTGCCCCATTTCTGGGCCTCAGTTTTTATACCCATGAGTGCGGGCCATTCCAGATTTGACCTAGGCACCCGAATTCAGGCAGGCAGCCCCTGAGCACCAGAGTCCTGAAAACCTGAGCACTGACTGCTGAGAGCCTGGAGGAGCTGTCAGCATCCATTTCCACCCCTCTGCTGAACGGGACTGAAGAGACTGGAGGGAGGAACAGCCTTCCTGCTGACATGACCCTCTGAACTCCTCTGCTCAGTCTGTGAGCTCCTCTTCCTCCTGCCTACCGGGAACTCCTTGGCCTGTTTCTGGCCTTACGGACTTGTTCCTCCAGGAATCACCCCGTCCTACTGGGAGGGGGACCTCCAAGCAAGTTAAGGTGAACATGTGCTCCTTGAGAGAGGCAACTCCACCCGACAGCAGCTGCGTGTGTGGTAAGATTGACGCCCCTAAGGTATAAGGGAAGGCTTTGGTGGAGCCGAGGGATCACCGTCCCAGAGATCAGTCAGACCATTTCCTGAGCACCTCCTCTGGGCTCTCTAAGCACAGTCTCCACTGCAACCCTGTGAAATGGGGGAGAAACACAATGGCACAGCTGGCCTCCCAGGATTCAAGTTCCCTCACTCCCGTGTCCCTGCATGTCCCTCACTTCAAGGGATACTAACTGTCCAGGCTCAGGACCCAGAATAGAAAAGGGCAAAGATGCAGGGAGGGAGTCAGGTTAGACACAAGGCTAGCATCACACCTCTACCCCCGTGGTGTCAGGCAGGGGGCATGCCCTGGGGGAGGGGGCATGCCCTGCAGCCCTGCCTAATTGGGAATCTGAACACCTTGCTTTAAAAAGAGTGTGTGTAATGCAGCCACAGTCCAGCTGCAGGGCCTCTCTGAGCTCAGTTTTCTCACCTGGGAAACATGGTATCTACATGGCAATGCAGTTGGGAGGAACAAATAACGCTGCAAAAAGGGTGCAGGGCAGGGCCTGGCATCTCCTAAGGGCTCAGTCACGGTGGCTGTAGGAGTGTCGGTCTCCCCAGCTGTGTGTCCCTGGAAATTGGAATGGCCACAGTAAACTAGGCAGCTGGTGACCCCTGGTGGCTACTGGGAGCCAGGGCATGAGGGCTGGGGCAGAGTAGAAGTCTCAGTATTGAAGAATGTTGGAACCCAAGACTCTTAGACTGTTAGACTGGCTGAGTCCTTGAATAAGAGAAGGTTGCTGAGATGGAGTTTCACTCTTGTTGCCCAGGCTAGAGTGCAATGGCTCATTCTCGGCTCACTGCAACTTCCTCCTCTGGGTTCGTGATTCTCCTGCCTCAGCCTCACAAGTATCTGGGATTACAGGCATGTGCCACCATGCCCAACTAATTTTGTATTTTTAGTAGAGACAAGATTTCACTATGTTGCTCAGGCTGGCCTCGAACTCCTGACCTCAGGTGATCCGTCCTCCTCGGCCTCCCAAAGTGCTGGGATTACAGGTGTGATCCCACCACGCCCAGCCTGAATAAGAAAATTTAACCACTTAATAAACATTTCCTGAGTCATTCTCTTGTGCCAGGCGTGATCCCAGGGAATAAATCTATTCCTATCCTGGCCTCTTCCAAGAATTTCTTGGCTTAAAATGGAGGGAGGCAGATACAAAAGGGGAGCTCAGAGACAGAGGAGGCCTCTACCCAGCTTGGCAGGCAAAGGAAGGGGAATCCTGAAAGAAAAATTTGAATTGGGGGCTGGGAGGGAAGGAGAACATTCTGGGAAGAAAGAAAAGCATGTCTGAGACGCACTCATGATAGCAAGGAATAGCCAGGCACGGTGGCATGCACCTGTAGGCCCAGCTACTGGGGAGGCTAAGGCAGGAGGATCGCTTGAGCACAGGAGTTTGAGACCAGCCTGGGCAACATAGTGAGACCTCATCTCTAAATGAGTAAATGAATGAGTGAATAGCAAGGAAATAAGGCAGCTGAGAGGCCAGCAGAGTCACATCCCAGGGGCTCCAAATTTCTTTTTTTTTTTTTTTTTTTTTTTTTTTTTTTTTTTTTTTTGAGACGGAGTCTTGCTCTGTAGCCCGGGCTGGAGTGCAGTGGCCGGATCTCAGCTCACTGCAAGCTCCGCCTCCCGGGTTCACGCCATTCTCCTGCCTCAGCCTCCGGAGTAGCTGGGACTACAGGCGCCCGCCACCTCGCCCGGCTAGTTTTTTGTATTTTTAGTAGAGACGGGGTTTCACTGTGTTAGCCAGGATGGTCTCGATCTCCTGACCTCGTGATCCGCCCGTCTCGGCCTCCCTAAGTGCTGGGATTACAGGCTTGAGCCACCGCGCCCGGCCAGGGGCTCCAAATTTCATGCTGGGGTTGGGGGTGGTCTCTAAAGGCAGCAGGGGAACTCCAAAGGATTGGACTTGTGACCACGACACCCTAGAAAGTCACCCTGTTGGGCCAAGCATGGTGCTGTGCACCTGTAATCCCAGCCCTTTGGGAGGACCAGGTGGAAGGCTTACTTAAACCCAGGGGTTTAAGGCTGCAGGGGTTTGAGGCTGCAGTGAGGTTTTTTGTGTGTCTCAAAAGCAACAACAACAAAAAAAGTAAGGGAAAGGATTGGATGGGGAGACTGCAAGTCCAGAAGGTGGCCCACAGTGGCAGGAGGGATGGAGGAATACTAGATCCAGCAGCACAAGGTCCCAGGGACATGGGGTGCAGGAGGAACAGATCACTTGCAGGGGAGATGATGGCCAGGAGGCAGCTGAACCAAAAGTAGTGAATGGTCTGGGAGTCAACAGAGTATAGGTGTTGCCATTTAACCAACACTGTCTGTCTCCACAGGCCTGTGCCCAGTCCTAGGTGTGAAGGAAGTTGGTTTGCCCCAATTCTGCCCTGTGGGCTCTGCCTTGTAAGCAAAGCCCCAGGCCCAGGTCTGGCCCACAGCTGCCCTCCCCCAGGCACAGACACATAGAGGCCCTACTCTGCCCCACCCTGGGCACTACCTCTGGAGGAAGAACGCAGACCCAGTCTAAGGGAGGCCCCATGGACCAAGGACTTTGATATCACTACCTGGGTTTTTAGGATCTTCCCACCAGGACCCCTCTGGGTTGCCTCCCTGCCCCTTCCTCAGAGCTCCCCCAGCCCCTCCTCAGCTTCAGTCTACCCTGGGTGCCTGAAGCAGGTGGGCCTAACATGTTGCTTAGGCCTCAGGACCAGGTTGGACCAGGAGTCACATCCATGGCTCTTTGCCACCTCAGGGCCTTTCTTCCTGCTGTTTCCATGGTTAGACTTGAGCAGCACCTGTCTCCGCAGGCAGAGACTGGGCTGGCTGCCCCAGCTCTGTATGGAAGGAGGAAGGGGGCCAAACCTGGGTCTCCCAGAGCCCACTAGCCCAAAGAGACGTCTCCATATCATGAATGCTGCAAAGAGGCAGGCAGACGCAGTTTAGATATCATTTTTTTTCTACTTGGGGAGAAAAAGTGAGGAGATAGAGATAAAAATACAAAGAAAAACTAGCTTCATTTTTAAACAAACAGGCCAGGTCCTGCCAGGCCTTCTTCCCCATTAAATCCCAAGGCCATCTCCAGTCCCAACCCCAACCCCCGCACGGCGCCGAGGGAAGCTTCAGGCTTCGGGCAAGAGCTCCAGCCCAGGCAGGGAAGTCGTGGCCCTAGTGCCAGAGCACAACCTTCCTGCCCTGGTCCACGCTCACCACGTGGCTCCCGGAGTAGCACCAGGCCACAGCGTTGACAGCAGTGCTGGGGAAAGGGAGGGGCAGGCTTCAGGGGGGCTTTGGGAACTATGCCTGCAACCTGGCTCTGCCCCGACTGCTGGACCTGGGTAGTTTGAGGCCCTCTCTTGAGCCTGTTTCCTCATCTGTAAAGTGAGCTCACAGAGCTATGGAAAGGACAGACCCAGTGTGTGTGGAAAGTACCTTGTGAACTGCAAAGGGCTCTGGTCGGGTGCAGGGTGGAGGGACAAGGGCTGGAGACTCCAGAGTCCCAGTATGTCAGAACCTGGAATCAGCCTGGCAGGACTGGGGCCAGGCAGGTGGCCAGGTGGAGGCCATGCTCACCAATGAGGTCCCTGAAGTCTGCTTTCCAGTTTCCCGGTGTCCACATCCCAGATGTAAAGGGCCCCATCATAGGAGCCTGCCAGTGCATAGCTTCTGTCCGGGCTGTAGTGGCCACAGCAGAGCAAAAAAAGTGGGGGTGGGGTCAGAGAGGAGGGCACACACAGGGTCCGGCAGGGCACACTTGGACACAGGCATATGCTCTCACAGACATACCTGAATACAGCTTTGGTCCAGTCAGAACCGCACTTGAAGCCATCAGCCCTGAGGACAGACAGGGCTGGGGTCAGAACAGAGGTTACCACTAGTCCCTCTGCAGGGAGCTTCCAGAGCTTCCACTCTGTCAAGGGGTTTGGTACCTCAGTAGGACCTGGTCTGAAGGGGCCTCCAGGGAGGGTCCCAAGAGGGTCTATTACAGGAGAAGAGAGGCTCAGCTGTCCCAGCAAAGGCCACAGGGTCAGCAGGCATGAGGCTGGTACCTGAACACCTGGCGGATGTTGCTGACACGCAGGTCGATGACCTTGAGTGTGTTGTCTCGGGAACAGCTGAGCAGGTGCAGCTGGTCGTGGCTGAGGCTCAGGGAGGTGACCCGGCCCTGCACAGGGATGACCTGGGTGCAGTGGGGCCCCCTGAGGAACAAGGACAGAGACAGGGATGAGGAACAGCCCAGCCAGGCCACTCCTGACAGGAAGGGGCCAGACGCAGCAGCCTTCCCAGCTAACCAAGTCCAGAGGAACCCCAGGGCCCTGGATCCCTGGGGTAAAGGCTGCCCGTGACTCATCTCCCTTCTCCCCACTGCAGCCAGCTGCCTCCATCGAGGAACCTAGACTTTGATTTGAAAGCCAGAGCCCTTGAAACCTTTGGGTCACTAAAATAAGCACCATATCATCTGAGCAATGAAGTCTTGTCTTTAAAAAATGTAAGAGAGAGAAGAAAGGGTTGCAAAAAGTAGTTGATGGAGATCAGTCAGTAAAGGCTTGAGGCAGGCCTAGCACTGGCTCTAGCTTTGCTTTTTTTTTTTTTTTTTTTTTTTGAGGTGGAGTCTGGCTCTCTTGCCCAGGCTGGAGTGCAGTGGCTGGATCTCAGTTCACTGCAAGCTCCGCCTCCTGGGTTCAAGCGATTCTCCTGCCTCAGCCTCCTGAGTACCTGGGATTACAGGGATCTGCCACCACACTCAGCTAATATTTTTAGTAGAGACAGGGTTTCTCCATGTTGGCCAGGCTGGTCTCGAACTCCTGACCTCAGGTGATCCGCCCACTTCGGCCTCCCAAAAAGCTGGGATTACAGGTGTGAGCCACCATGCCCGGCCTCTAGCTTTGCTCTTACAAACAATTCAAGCCCGAAGTTAGGATCTTTCATTTAAAAAACAACTACAATAATTTTTTTCCTTTTGATATAAAAGTGGTAACTAAATGGAAAAAGGTACATCTCCATCTTGGTTGCAAGGTCCAGGTGGAGTCCAGCATTGGACCAAGAGCCATGAAGACAATGGCACAGCTTCCTGGGGGAGCTGAGCCCAGCCAAGAGGCGCTAGCTGGCAGTGCCAGCCCCACAGCCTTGCCTGCCCAAAGTGCCACCAAAACTCGTCCTGCCATGGTGAGAGAAAGGAACAAGAACTTGGGAGCCCTGTCCCCAGCCCTCCCCCAGTCCTCCCCCAGCCTGCGCCTGTCACCTGCTGTCCCAGAACCGGATCTTCTGGTCATTATGGCCACTAATGATGATATGGTCCCCACACACCACGTCATTACAGTAGGAAAGGACATTGATGGTCCTGGAGCCTGGGGACCAAGCAGCAGACCCCAGGGCCTCAGAGGAGGGTTGTCAGGAGCCACCCCACAGGACACATGGAGAAGCTGAGGCCCAGAACGCAGTGTCCTCCCAAGACTAGAACCCAGGTCTTCTGCTTCCCAGCCCAGGGCTCACCCACGTCCTTTTCCCACCCACAGCCTGTGGACACCAAGAAACCAGGCAGAAAACACCATTAGGGGATACCATTGGGGGACTGGAGGGCCTTGAGAGGTTTCACCCCCAAATGCCTATGAATCTCAGAGCCACTCCCAGAGAGCAGGTGAGGTCCCTCGTACCCTGGCCTGGGGCTCCTGGCTGGTGGGGAGGGGAGGTGGGGTTGGGGCTCACAGTAGGCACGGCCGAGGTCCCACTCCTTCACTGTCCGGTCACGGCTCCCAGTCACTGCCTGGTGCCTTGTCAGCTTGAATTTGGCAGCTGTCACCTTATCTTTGTGTCCAGACAGTGTCTCCTGTACCCCAGCCCCAGGTGCGGATCAAGAGTTTGGCCAAGACCCCGTAACAGGCCCCCTAGTCCTGAGGTATGACCCCTGACCCCCAGGCAGCCTCCCCAGTCAGGCCTCACCTTGGACTGTGCCTCCCCCACCTTCCAGAGCTGGGCAGCCTGGTTGTAAGTTGCTGCTAAAACCTGGTAGCCCTGGAGAAATGGGAGAGGAAAATGAGAGGTGCTAAGCCGTAGGCAACATCCTTCGGGCCAGAGAATGAGGCTAGGGGCTGCCCCAGAGCTTCCCACGGCCCAGGTCTCCAAGGCAGGCAGAGGAGCCTCCGGCCCAGGGATGAGGATCTGTGTAAGAGCCCAAGGGCCTGGTTCTAAGGTATCCATGCTGTGCCCTCAGGTCCCAGAGCCCCCACCTGTCCAGTGTGGAGATCAGAGGGGGCGCAATCCCATGCCACTGGGGCAAAGTTCCTCACCGAGGGGTCAAAGTCCACACTGGTGATGCTGCCACCAGCTCCCTCCAGGGTCTGGTTGACCTCTAGGCGACCTGGGAGGACCAGGAGAAGGGACAGTTGAAATGAGATCCTAACCTCACAAAATGGAGGAATTGGGATTGAGAGCAAAGATCAGTCCCCATTGCCCCCCCCCCCCACCCCCACAGGTTAGAAGACAGAATCACTGGGTCTGTTCTGTGGCCTGGGCTGGAGACTACACCTCCCCTAACTGCTGGCAGTGGGTCCCAGGGACAGCTAGTCATTTCACAGACCAGGCTAGAGAGGACCAGGGAGAAGGGACTATCTGTGGGTCACGCAGCAAGCCAGGATCAGGCCAGCCAGAAACTTGCCTTTTTTAGGAAGCCCCCAGGAACCAGCTCTGACTCCCTAGGACACCCCTTCTCCAGAGCACAGAGCTTGGGACAAGGCCAACAGTTCATACTTGTCCCTTACCTGAGTTCTGAGAGCTTAAGTGATGCTACAAGAGGGTCACCTGGTAGACTCAGGGACCTGCTCTTCAAGGGCCTGTCCCTGTAGGACCTTATGATAGGGGACCCCCACCCACCCCCATCAGGGACCATCTGAACTCAGCCTTCCCCATTCTGCAAATCTGGACCCTAGGAGCCAGGAGGCTCCACCCTTCTTCAGAGCAGCGAGCCCCGAGTGTCACTCTTTCCAAGGCATTGTCTAGTCACTGCCCACAGAATATTCCAGATGGAGAAACACAAAGAGATCCAAGACCTCTGCCCAAGTGAAATGAGGAGCGGGTCTGGAGAGAAGCCCCGAGTTGGCCTGCAGGGGAGGGCTCCTTACTTCCCACAACATTCCAGAGGTGGATCAGGCGGTCAGCCCCTCCAGTGGCCAGGAGGCTGCTGTTGGGGCCAAAGCGAACAGCATTGACCTCAGAGAGGTGGGCATCCTGTGGGGAAAGAGGAGATTGGTGCCCCAGCCCTCCCCACACATATCTCTGTGAGTGCTCACAGGCCTCACTGGTGCCTGTGCAGACACAGCCTGCTGCAGACTTAGTATCCCCATCCCCGCTTTCTCTGTCTACACTTTTGAGTTTCAAACCCGGCCCCACCAGGTGTTCTCACCTCTGCCAGGACTCCTGCAGCAGCCTCCGTGCTATGCTACTCTACTCTCCCGCCTGGCCTCCTGGCCTCCCAACCTCCTCTCTCTCCCTCCCTGGCCCATTCCCCCATCATAACATGCGTAAGTGACTCCCACCACAGGCTGTGGGAGGCAGCCTCCTGCTCCTGCTGAGGAGCCCAGCCTTGCTTCCCTAGCCTCCTGGGACCACCCCTGTGCCTGCACTCCCTCACCACTGCCCCACCCATATGGCTCAGCTCCTCCCTTACCAGCACATCCTGAGCCTGGGTAGGAAGTCGGGTGGCCACACATACAGGGATGATCTGGTATCGCTGCTCAGGGGCTCCCCCAATTGAGTGACCTCTCCTCTTCTTAAAACTGGGCATAAGGTGGGTTGGGGTCAGGAGGGCATTCAGCAAGGCCTTCTCAGGTGGGAGCCTTCAGCTCCCCTGAGGCATCAACCATAGGAAGCAGATGGGGCAGGAGGCAGAACATGGCCCCAAGAAGCAGCGAGCGCATTCCTCAACCCAGCCTTTACCCCAGGGGTCAGTGTGGAGAGCACACAGAGGCAGGCACAGGAGCAGGGTAGGGTTGGTAGGTGCAAAGAAACCTCAGGGCTGGGGTTTCAATCCCAGTCTTGCCACTTCTTGGCTCTGTGACTCTGAATGAAAAATGCTCATTCAGAGCATTTTTCCCAATTGAGTAGGAGCTCCTGCCCTGCCTGAGGCTGGAGCTCTTGGTCCCCTGGGAGGACCTTGGATGAAGACAGACCCTTGTGATGACAGAACCTGGAAGACAGCTGAGCAGGGGCTGGGGCTGAGGCCATTCACCTGGCTCCTGTCTCCAGGGCCCAACAGACTCACGCAGACAGCTGCGCACCACAAGGATGGGCAGGTCGAGGCGCAGACACAGACCAAGCCTGGGCTGGGGAACCTGACACACACGTGGGTGCACACAGGCACACACACACTTACTCCAGAAGCCCCTTCACCACATCCACACAGTGGGACAGCGTCAGGGAGGTGGCTGAGGCAGACCTGAGACAAAACCGAGAGAGATGTGCTAAGGGACTGGCTGGTGTGTGTACAAATGGCTGTCCATCATCTCCACACTTTGCCAGAGACCTGGAGGCTCGTAACCTCTCAAGTCTGGGACAAGAACTTGACTTCTCCAAGACCAGGAGACTAGGATGACCCAGACCAGTCCCAGGAAGGTCAGGGCAGCAATGGATTTGGTAATGAAAGTCTCCCAAGGTCTCCTTCATGATGAGAAGAACTGCCTCACCCTACAAGTACCCACCAACAAAAGTTCCTCGGAAGCTGAGCTGGGGCCTACAGAGAGAAGAGGCGCTGAAGGTTCCCCCAGGGTGGGGAGAGGAGGAGGGGGAAGCCTAGGCTTGCTGGGTGACCTCAGCAATGCCCAGGAGAGGGTGTGTCCTGCAATTACTTGGCCCACAAGGGCTCCCAAGGACTTTGGGGACCAGCATCTCATGCCCCTCCCCACGGTTTCTTCACTGCCCCAAGGCCTGGACACTGGGGACCTGCAAGGAAAGACTGAGAAGAGGCGTTAGGCTGGGGAATGGGGCCCGGAGAGGGGCAGCCTCAATGACAGGCAAATCAAGAGGGGAGACCCTGCGGAGGGGTACCCAAGGTCTGAAGCCCCAGTCAGGTCCCACAAGTGTTAGCGCACATCTACACATGCTCATACGTTCACACACAGACAGGCTTAGTCAAGTTGGTACACACCTGTGTCTCATGTCCCTGTGGATGCACATGCTTGTACACCTATGGCTGCACACACATGCCTGGCATGACTGGGCTCTGGGCTTTACCCACAGGTTCCCTCCTGGTGACAGCTATTCACAAGCCTGACACCCCACCCCCAGAGCTCTGATCCCAAGAAGGAGGGAAAGGGTTGAGGGTAGGGGTTGGGGTGGGTGAGATGGAACTGACCACAAGTGGCTCCAGACAATGGAGGTCAGACTAGCCCTGGGAGATCTGGGCTTTCCGGCCTCTCCTCAAGCTCCCTCCCAATCCAAGAGCTGACTCCAAGGTCCAGAGGAAGACCCTGGCAGCCTCTGGGGTGGGGCTGAGCTCAGAGCTCTGAGACCACCACCTGGGTCCTCACCTGAAGGGCCTCTTCCACTTCTCACAAGCTTCATTCTCCAGGGGCTCTGGCTCAGGGACTAGATCCAGAGTCTTGATACTCTCCCTCATCCCATCGCCTAGGGTGTCCGGACCCCTAGGAGGAGAAATGAAGCTCAGAAACGCCAAGGGACCAAGCCCGACTCCAGCACAGGACACGCTGAAGACAGGAATTCTCAGTGATGAGGGTTCTGTGTGGGTACACGTGCAGCGGGCACGCATGCAGGCTCCTACGACCACACGGTCGTCTGCAGGTGTCCCGTGGGCCCCGACTACTTGGGGTCCTCGGGACGCGGCTATGCACAACTACAGTCGGCGGCCTGGGTCGCCGCAGGCAGGCGGGGCCGGGAGGCAGAACACAAGGGTCGGACCGGCCCATCCCCACTCTTACTCGCTGATGCTCACGGTCCGCTTGGCAGCCTTCTTCAGCTCCTGGGACACCCGCGCCTGCTTGGCCCTTGTTGGGTAAAAAGCATCCTGAGAGCCTGGCGCGGCGCCTCGCACGCAGGCGCGGCGCGACCCGGTCCCTTTGTCCAGTGGGCGGCTGCTGCCCGCCTCCCTTCCAGACACAAGCGAGGCCCGACTCTCCCTTCAGAGGCGGGGCCTTTCCTCAGAAGGGGCGGGGACTGCTCCCTCACCGCTCCCGGCGCTCGTTGCGCAGGTTGCGCTCAGCTGCGGCGCGCGCCTTGCGCTGCACGAGCCTCTCCAGCAGGTCGCGCGCCTCCTCCTGGAGCCTGCGCAGTGCCGCCTCCCGGAGCCCGACGTGCGCGCGCAGCGCCTCGTAGGCTGCCCGCTGCACAGCGTTCTGCGCCCGCCGCTCTTCCACCTGCTGGGCCTGCTGCGCCCGTGCCTCTCGCAGCTGCGCCACGCGGACCTTCAGGGTTGCCAGCCTGGAGGATGGAAAGAGCGGATAGCGGGTCCCGAGCCTCCCCCGTCACTGCCCAGTGGGAATCTGCCTCGGAGCAGAGACCGACCTGCCCATGCCAAACGCGGCTAGCCGGTGGCTAAGCCAGGTCTCTCCCAAGACTTCGCCCTCAGATGAGGCCCAGCCGTTCGGTCCTCTGGCACCAACCGATAGGCTCAGGGGCACGTGGGGAAAGCTCTTGGCCCGCGCCATTCTCCCGCATGGTTGGCCCTGGGCCTCCCCGAGGTGGGCGCGGTCCCTCCCGCCCCCGCCCGCGCCTCACCTGCTTTGCAGCTCCTGCAGCTCCGACTCCAAGGCGCCCAGGGCCACGCTCTTCTCCACCACCTGGTAGGCCATCTGGGGGCGGACAGGTGAGCACAGCGGCGCTGAGGCCCCTCCAGGCCTCTAGTCCCTCCCGGGCCGAAGGCGCTAAGGGACAGTTGGCTGCTCCCCTGCCCGCCCCCTTCCTGAAAAACAAGCCGAGCCCCACACAGGTTTGGGACCTTGCAGAGGGACGCGCTGCTGTTTGTGGAGCAGTGGAAGGCCCTCGGGCTCTGGAGTCAGCCCTGGGTCCCAGTCCTCGCTGTGCTGCTTCCTTTCTCTGCGACCCTACTAGGAACCTCTCTGGCAAGAGCAACCCGCTACGCTGCCTCGCCTGAAGAGTGAAAAGACATCGCTCCGCTCCCAGCGCCATGCAGAACCACTGCGAGGACTCCTAGCGCAGAGGCTGCTAAATGCCCATCAGGCCCTCGGGCGCCATGATGTTCCCAGCAGGCTACATGCTCTTTCCATCCTCACCACACCGGGAGGCTGGTACTGCCACTCTTACTTCACAGACGAGGACACCGACAGAGAGGTTTAAGTGTCTTGCCCAAAGTCACGTAGCTAAGAGATTTGAGTCCAAGTCACCTAACTGCATCACCCTCCAGGCTGGTTAGGGGAATGTGAGTTCTGTTCCCCACCTCTCCCTGGGGCCTTCCTGGCTTCACTCAACCCAGGCCTGCCCAAGCACAGGTCTCAGCAGCGAGGAGCCCTGCACAGAGGCACACAAGGCTAAAATCAGGCATGGACTCGGGGAGCCAGGGCCCAGACTCAATATGGGAACAGCCCTGGCAGCCTAGGAGAGGCAGTGAGGGTCATTTCATCTGCACCCCCACCTCACTCGACATGCCTTCAACTCAGAGCCAAGCAGGGTCTGTGGGAGAGACAGACCCCAGGCAAGGCAGCTCCCACCAGTGTGACAAAAGAACATGAGGGCCAGAGGCGCCTCTGGCCCAGGCCAAGGCTGGGGGCTCTTATTGCTAATCTGTTCCTGTGTTCTCACGTGGGCCTGGTGAGGACAGACTGAGGAGCAAGGTTGGCGCTGCCACCTGCACTGATGCCCTATGTGAGTGAGTCTGCGGAGAGGGAATCTGCACATGCGGGTTGGGGCACCTTTATTCATAGTTGGCCCCATTTATAACATAATTGTTTTCACCGCTGAGTAATCTGATCACCACCTCCACTTTCTCACCTGTTACTTGCTTTCATTTATGTTGTACCATTATGTTATACCATTCAATATTTTATTGTATGCCTTTCAAAATTCAAGTAGTAGAGGTGGAAAACAGATTAGTAGTTGCCAGGGGTAAGGGATGGTTGAGGGGAGAGGGGTGAATGTGACTAAAAAGGGGTAGCAAGAAAGAGATCTTTGTGGTGGTGAAACAGTGCCATATCTTGATGGTCACACAAATCTACACGTGATAAAATGATAAAGGACATATACACACTTCATACCAATCCCAGTTTCCTGGTTGTGGGTACTATAGTTATGTAAGATGTAGCCAGTGGGAGATGCTGGGGGAAGGGGATGCAGAAACTCTCTGGACTATCCTTGCAACTTCCTGTGAATCTATAATTATTTTAAAATAAAAAGTTTAATAATAATGATAAATGCTTGTGATGTGTGGAACTACTAGAGAAATTTTTACAAAAGAAAAGAAAAAGCCTCCCCACTGCCCCCATCCACTGGTGCATCCAATGGGTACTGGCTGGTGTGTGTCCAGGGAAGGAATGCTGGGGGCCAGGGAAAGCATCCCAGGCAAAGGGAGCCGGGAGCTCAGAGATGAGAGTGGCAGGAAATGCAACAGGAGCCTGGTGAGCTCAACGGGGGAGCCAGGCTAGGAGCTTTGGAAGATCTACAGCACACTAACCATGGAGAGAGGTAGTAAGATGGGCCTTTAGTTTTTACTCTATGGCTTCTATTCTCTTGAGTTGTTTACAAGCATGTTTTGTGTACTGCTTGCCTTTAATGGAGATCTTTTTTTTAATTAAAATATGTCACTCTGAAAGCTGTATGGAGAAGGGACAGGGAGTGCTGAAGAAGTGTTCCAGGGTAGGATGAAAGTTACTTGTACCATGTCAGATATGGTACAAGAAACAGACATTGATGGATTTGGAGATAGTCAACATGACCTTGTGACCAGCTCAGGATGGAGGGCTGGGAAGAGTCAGAGGCGCCCCGGCATTTCCAGCCTGTGTGAGAACCACTGGGGGGCAGTCACAGGAAGGACAGCCCACCTCATTCATAGCTTAGTCTACAAATAGTCCTTAATGGTGCGAGGCCTTGGGGATGGCTGGGCGAGGATTAGCCATGGAGTAGTGAGCAGAGTAGGCTAAACAATGTGGAAGGGAAATGGGCTGCCAGGCCCTTGCACACCTAACTCCCTCCAGCTGCTGTTGGAGCCCACTTCATTGTGGGCTGCCCGGGGCACTCTGACCCCTGCTCAGCTTCAGGTCAGGGCCTGGCACACACTAGGGCTCACTCAATGCTTGCAGCACTGGGCTTGGAGAATGCAGCAAACACAGGAGTACCCCTCACTGGCTGGCTCCCTTGGACCACATCTCTCTACACCATTTTCAGACCCCTTCCCAACTTACCTCACCACAGACCAGCCGGAGCCCCTCCTCCTCCTCCTGCCACTTCACCCTCAGTGTGGCCAGTGATGGGACTTGGTCTGAGTCAAGCCCTGACTCCTCCCTGCCAACCAATCAGAGTGGTGCTCAATGTCCCCCAGTTCACCCAGGTGCCCAAAGGCACCCAAGGGATGCTACATGAAAAGCCTAAAACAAGAGCCATTAACTTCCTCCTGGGAAGATGGAAGCTAGCAAGCCAGTAAAGGAAAAGGCAAGTCTCTAGAAATGAGCTGTCCATGACTCCTCTGCTCCAAGATTCCCCTAGGCCTTGGCCAAGGACCCTTCTCAAGAGGCACCTCCCAGCCGGGTGCGGTGGCTCACGCTGTAACCCCAGCACTTTGGGAGGCCGAGGTGGGCGGATCACAAGGTCAAGAGATGGAGACCATCCTGGCCAACATGGTGAAACCCCGTCTTTAATGAAAATACAAAAATTAGCCAGGGGTGGTGGTGTACGCACCAGGAGGCTGAGGCAGGAGAATTGGTTGAACCCAGGAGGCGGAGGTTGCAGTGAGCTGAGATCAGGCCACTACACTCCAGCCTGGCTGACAGAGCCAGACTCCGTTTCAAAAAAAAAAAAGAAAATAAAAAAAAAAGAAGCACCTCCCAACTCTGATTCCCAACCTATTCCTGGTTCTCATCTTTACTCCCTCTTTGGAATAGGTACCAAGACCCTTTCTTTAGGCATCAGGCAAGGAACAGGGAAATAGAAAAAGACTGAGAAAGGGAAAAGACGTTAAGTGTAGGGGTGGGAAGGGAAGGGGATGGGACAAATGCAGAAAGATGGACAAAGAAAGTTGGAGGGGAAAGAGATTCTGAACAGCTATCCTGTGGGAAGGCCAAGGGCCTGCCTCCCCCACCACCCCCACCACCCCCACCACCCCTGGGCAGCAGCCAGGGGCTGATGAGGCGCTAGGGAGAGAATGAACCCAGCACAGGCAGCTCTTTGTGACCACAGACACACATGCACTCACCAGGGGCCCTGGTGGGTGGTGGGAGTGACACTGTTTGGCTCCGGCTGCAGCTTCTTTGAGAACTTGTCCAGCAGCTCAGCCTTCTCTAAGAGATGGTTATCTGGAGGGTGCAAAAGAGTGAGCTTGGGGCAGAGACAGATACCCAGCAGCCCCCTGGCATGCAAGTTATCTCCAGCTAGGATGGCTGCAGGAGCCCAGAGATGCTAGGCATGGGGAAGCTTCTGGCAGGCTGGCCTCTGCCCCGTGCCTGAGGGGCGTCTGTGCAGCTCTACAGGACCTTCAGCCCTAGCAGCGTCCTCATAGCACCGGTCCCCAGGTCCACCGGGAAGAGGACCTGCTCTCCCAGGGACAGAAGGATGACCACTGTGGGGTACTGCCTGCTGAGGGTCCTGAGGGAAGGAAGGGGCCTGGAATTGATTCATCCCTGCCTCAGAGCAAGGCTTAGCCCCAGAAAGTGATAAACCGAGCTCTACCTGTCAATGGCCTTTGGCAAGTCACTTCCCCTCCAAGGGCTCTAGCTTTCTGCACTTAAAAATAATCCCCGGCCAGGCGTGGTGGCTCATGCCTGAATTCCCAGCACTTTGGGAGGCCAAGGTGGGTGGATCACAAGGTCAGGAGATTGAGACCATCCTGGCTAACACGGTGAAACCCCGTCTCTACTAAAAATTACAAAAAATTAGCCAGGCGTGGTGGCAGGCGCCTGTAGTCACAGCTACTCTGGAGGCTGAGAAGGGAGGCTGGTGTGAACCCGGGAGGCGGAGCTTGCAGTGAATGGAGATCCCGCCACTGCACTCCAGCCTGGGCAACAGAGAGAGACTCCCTCTCATAAAAAAAATAAATAAATAAATAAATAATCCCAACTTCCCCAGCCCAGGTGTAAGGTACCCCCAGGCTAGAATAGAAAGTCCTTAAGCAATTATTCAGCAGACATTCTGGAGGTTTTGACCCTGGAACACACTCCCTCCCCCATCAACAGTCACTTCCTCTTTTCTCACCAGTTCCAGGGGAGGGCGGGGTAGTAAGCCCAGGCCTAGCTCCCTCCTCATCAACTTCCTTCCCACACTACTTCCCACCTGTCTTGTCACCTTGACTGAGGCCCCTGGGCCTGGCCTAGTTCTCACGAAAACCCCACCTCAGCCCCCAGGGTACTGCACCCCCCAGCAAACCTAAAGAAGGTCTCTATACCCAATTAACAAGTAAGAAGACTGAGGTTAATACTAACAAGTAAGAAGACTGACCTGCCCAAAGTCTCAAGACTGGCCCTTCGGTCTGAATTTCAGCCCTCCAGGTCTCTCCAGTCCCTCAGACTCACAGCTCCCTGGGGGGGGCGGTGACCCCCACCCCTCAAACTGGACGGTTCCATTGTCCATCTGAGCAGTGGAGAAGTGTGGCTGCTGGAGGTGGGGGCTGGCCTCGAAACCCTGAAGGCAGAGGACCAGCAGCCTGGAAGCTTGCAGAGAAATTTCCCTGGCTAAGAGCAAATTTGATTGTGGGGGTTTGGCCAAGATTAGCCCCAGTGAGAGAGCCTCAGGGACTGTGATTAGACTTCCAACAGCAGACATACAATCGCAGGTGGCCAGAGGCGCGACACACAGGCACACCTGTTTATCCCGTCTTGAACTGCCACACCCCATCCTGACCAGCTGCCCAGAAACAATTCTGAGAGTCCGACTTCGCTGGACTCAGCCGGCATTCGCCAGCAGCCTGGGGCCCCCTGATGCCCCCTCAGGTTGGGTAGGCTGACGGGGAGGTGTTCCATAAGCCTGCGCCAGCGTCGCCTGTCGGCTGCAGAGCCTGAGATGCACAGCCCCCTCCTTAGAGGTTCCGAGTGTCGCCCCTCTCCGGATGGGCCAATAAGTGGCTGCTCTGGACAAGTCCCGCGTTCTTTCATTGCGCTACCGAGGCTACGTGCACTAATCAAGCCCCTACCCCGGGGACTGCCCGGAAGGGGAGGCACAAGAGACCCTTCAAAACCAACACCCGGGGACGCACTTGCGTCTCGGAAGCCCAGCTCGTGGGAGGCAGAGCCCGTCCTGAAGGGCGACGAGGGCGGGGGGGCAGGAGGGGCTTGTCCAGGTTCTAAGCAGAGCCTGGATGTCAAGGGGCGGAGTCCTGGCAGTCGGGGTGGGCGTAACGCACAGGCTCAAGGCATAAGGCACAGCGCACTCGGGTCACAAGCGGAGGAGCCAGTCAAACCCTCTCCCCGCGCCCGTAGCCGCGTCCCCTCAGCGACCATCCTCTCAGCCCCGGGGCGCACTCACAGGCCGGCACCAGCTCCAGGAAGAGCGCCTTTTGCGTACGGTCCCGAAGACGCAGCTGCCACACAATGTGGCGTTTCCATCGGGCTACGGGGGCGCCGGGGACGCCGGGCCCAGCCATGGCCGCGCTCTGCCGCCTCTCGGCGCGTTCCTCCCGCCCAGGACGGCGCCAGGCCCGGGCGGGGCCTTGCGCGGACTCCGTTACGCCAGGGGGCGGGCGGTGGCGGGGAATCCCCGGCTTGTCCCAAGAGCGGTCTGGTTGGGAGGACCGAAGGCCGACGCCGGGAGGAGCCGCCTCCGGTAGGAGCCGCCTCCGGGTCTGAACCGCCGGGGTCCCGTCCGAAATGTTCACCTAAGTGGGGGCTCTTGTGGCTGTGAGGGTCATAAGCAGGAGCGAGGTCGGAGCCTCCGGGGCGGCTTCCCCCACGCGGGTGGAGCGCTCCGGAGGTGGGGCCCTCAAGGTCCGGGTCCCTTAACCCCGTCGCGCCCGGGCTGAGTCCTACAGCTGCTGATGCTCCCCATGCCGCTGCGGTCCCGGCCGCGCGCCCAGTCAGGGACCCGGAGGCCCTCAGCCCCGGGCTCTGCGCGTACACTGAGGGCGCGCGCAGCAGGACAGCGAGATAAGGAAGCAGAGACCGAAGGGAGGAATCCCAGCTTTCCGGGGATGATGACGTTCGAGTTGGGTCTGTGAGGGATGAAATAGGAGTTGGCCAGAGGGAGAGAGAGGGACTCTAGGTCTCGAGAAGAGCACGTGCAGAGGTTCCGTGACACGAAAACGCCAGGTAGGTGTGGGGTTGGGAGGACAGGAGGCAGAAGGGTTTATGGCTCCACATGGTCGCCGAAATTTTAGGTCCCTGAGAGTAAAGGGGTGCAGCTGATTTCATCTGGAAAGCCCCTGGCCGGGAGGAGAGAAGGGACTTGCTTGCCTGGGGTTGCAAGGGAGTGGGTGGCTGAGATGGCCAGCACCCCAGCATCCTGACTCAGGGCCGGATGCTTCATCCCACTGGGTGGAGCAGACACATCTCTTGTGGATACCCTTGAAAGTGAACCATGGGTCGCAGGGCACTGGTCAAACCGTCTCTAGCTAGGTGCTAGAGAGCCACCTCTGCAGGCTCAGGCTCCTGTGACACACGAAAGGAGGGACTCGCTGGGCCCAGCCTCACCCTAGGGCATGCCAGCAGGCCCTGCCCTCTGAGTGCTGGCAGACCTGGCCTTCCCTAGGAAATGAGAGAAATTGGGCAACCTTGGGAGAGCAGTGCAGGCCCTGGAGGTGACGAGTCTGTTGAGATTCTGATGGGGACGGGTCAGAGGATGTAGAAAGCAGCGAAGGCCCAGTCGCCCCCAGGTCAGTGTAGCCTGCCCTGCTTTCACAGTGAGCTGGGCTCAGTCTCTCATATGTCACTGTCTTAGACGCCCATGGCCTTTGCACAGGCCAAGCCTGATGTTTGGAACACCATCCCCTCTAGCGGGCCTGGCTCCTAATCATGCATCACCTCCTCCAGGAGTACTTTCCTGCCCCTACACTAAGTTCAAGCTTCTCAGATACCAGCCCCAGTTGAGTTCGAGTTATAACTGTTGCCAGTTATCACACCATCCTGTAATCTGTGCAGTGCCCCTTAGGGCAGGGCCTGGGTCCCAGATGTCTCTGTACCTCTAGCCCAAGCCCAGGCCTGGCCTGTCTCTTGAAGGAGTATTTCTGTTGAAGATGGGTGGTAACATTCAGCAAAAGGCATGCCCAGGAGACAGACACAGTGCCCATGGAGACCCAGGGCCAGCTGATGACAGTGATGAATTCCCTTTAGAACTGGCTGACTCTTGGGTGCTTGGAGACACTATATAAATAAGGAAATCTGGCTGTGTGCATTGGAGAGGATATTAACAGGGCTTGGCCTGGCTGTGAGGTGCAGAGATGCTGTTTCTCTCAGGTAAGGAGTCATATTGGGGCAGGGTTTCCTAATCCTTTTTTGACTCACAAAATACACCTAGGAAATGTTAAATAAATTGTCATTTTTGAGTAGTATATGATAAAGAAGTGATTGATTTTGACTAAAAATATTCATGTTCTATTTTTAGAATATGAAAGACTGTATTACAAAGATCACTTGAAATAAAATTTTAGATAACATAATATATGGAGACAAATTTCTGCTTTTTACATTTAACTTGCTGTTTAATGTATCTCAAATTAATTATGTAAGAGAAATATGATTTGACCAATAAATATAAAAAAGTGTTATACCATGATCTGGGGACCTAATGTACTTTACTTTTTTTGTTCTGTTTTGTTTTTGAGACAGGGTCTCTCTCTGTTGCCCAGGCTGGAATGTGATGACACAATCATGGCTCACTGCAGCCTCATTCTCCTGGGATTAAATGATCCTTCCACCTCAGTCTCCTGAGTAGCTGAGACTACAGGCACATGCCACTATACCTGGCTCTTTTTTTGTTTGTTTTTGAGGCAGAGTCTCACTCTGTCACCCGGGCTGGAGTGCAGTGGTAAATCTCGGCTCATTGCAACCTCCACCTCCGGGGTTCAAGCGATTCTCATGCATCCGCCTTTCGAATAGGTGGGATTACAGGCACGCGTCGCCACACCCAGCTAATTTTTGTACTTTTAGTAGAAATGGGGTTTCACCATGTTGGCCAGGCTGGTCTCCAGCTCCTGACCTCAAGTGATCCACCCACCTCAGTTTCCCAAACTGCTGGGATTACAGGCGTGAGTCACCATGCCTGGCCACCCAGTTCATTTTAAATTTTTCTTTAAAGACAGGGTCTCACTATGTTGCCCAGGCTGGTCTTGAACTCCTGGGCTCAAACATTCCTCCTGTCTTGGCCTCCCAAGTGCTAGCATTACAGGCATGAGCTACTGCACCTGACCCTAAAGTACTTTAGAATGTAGTTTAAAACTTGCACCTGACTGGGCGCAGTGGCTCACAACTGTAATTCCAGCATTTTGGGAGGCCGAGGTGGGCAGATCATGAGGTCAGGAGATTGAGACCACAGTGAAACCCCGTATCTACTAAAAGTACAAAAAAATTAGCCGGGTGCAGTGGCAGGCCCCTGTAGTCCCAGCTACTCAGGAATCTGAGGCAGGAGAATGGTGTGAACCCGGGAGGTGGAGCTTGCAGTGAGCCGAGATCGCGCCACTACACTCCAGCCTGGGGGACAGAGCGAGACTCCATCTCAAAAAAACAAAAAAAAACTTGCACTTGGGAGGCCAGACATGGTGACTCACACCTGTAATCCCAGCACTTTGGGAAGCTGAGGCAGGTGGATCACAAGGTCAGGAGTTCAAGACCAGCCTGGCCAGAATGGTGAAACCCCATTTCTACTAAAAATACCAAAAAAAAAAAAAAAAAAAAGCAGCCAGGCTTGGTGGCTGGTGCCTGTAATCCCAACTACTTGGGAGGCTAAGGCAGAGAACTGCTTGAACCTGGGAGGCAGAAGTTGCAGTGAGCCAAGATCGCGCCACTGCACTCCAGCCTGGCGACAGAGCGAGACTCCATCTCAAAAAAAAAAAAAAAAAAAAACCTTGCACCTGGGTTAGGCATCTGCCAGAAGCCACAGTGATTGTTCAAAAACTTAAATCAGGCTGGGCACAGTGGCTCACGCCTGTAATCCCAGCACTTTGGGAGGCCGAGGTGGGCAGGTCACCTGAGGTCCGGAGTTTAGGACCAGCCTGACCAACATGGAGAAACCTCATCTCTACTAAAAATACAAAAATTATCCAAGTGTGGTGGCGCACGCCTGTAATCCCAGCTACTCGGGAGGCTGAGGTAGGAGAATGGCTTGAACCCAGGAGGCAGAGGTTGCAGTGAGCTGAGATTTTGCCACTGCACTCCAGCCTGAGCAACAGGACAAGACTCCGTCTCAAAACAACAAAAACAAAACCTTAAATCATCTCAAGTTCCTCTTGCTTAAAACCCTTGAAAGGCTCTCCAGCATAGTCAAAGCAAATGCCAAACCCTTTACCATGGCCTTCAAGGCCCTGCTTGATCTAGCCCCTGCCCACATCACTGATCTTACCTCTTCCTACTCTTTAGCCTTATTCACTGCACTGAAATCCCACTGCCAAGCTTAATCCCACCTTGGAGGCTTGCCCTGGCTGCACCCCCTTCCTAGTGCTCTTCCTCCACAACCTTTAGGGGTTAGCTCCTACGTACCAGGCGGACCTTTCCTGTCACCCATTCTGAAAAAGCTCCCATCCCAATAAGCATCTATCACATCACCCTTGTTCTTCCTTTCAGAGCACCTAATACTCCCAGAAAGAATCACATTTCTGTGTTTGCTAGCTGTTTATTATGTCTCTTCTACAGACAGGCTGGTCTGTGGTTACAGTGATTTCTTTCTTTTTTTTTTTTTCTGGAGACGGAATCTCGCTCTGTCGCCCAGGCTGGAGTGCAGTGGCATGATCTTGGCTCACTGCAACCTCCGCCTCCCGGATTCAAGCATTTCTCCTGCCTCAGCCTCCCGAGTAGCTGGGACTACAGGCACATGCTGCCACGCCTGGCTAATTTTTTGTATTTTAGTAGAGACAGGGTTTTACCACGTTGCCCAGGCTGGTCTCGAACTCCTGAGCTCAGGCAGTCTGCTTGCCTCGGCCTCCCAAAGTGCTAGGATACAGGCGTGAGCCACCGCACCTGGCAGTAGAGTGATTTATAATATTGCCCATGACTCTGTTGGCTGAACTCAGCTGGTGATTCTCACTTTGAGTGGCTTATGTGACTGCGATCACACCAGGACTGGAGTTACCTGAAGACTCAGCTGGGCGGGTTGCTGTTGATGGCTTGCTCATTTGGCTGGCAGGAGATGCCATCCATTGGTTAGAGGGTCGGAGCTGCAAACCAAAGCACCTACATATGGCCCCTTCACATGGCTTAGCTTTCTCAGAGCATGGTGGCTAGATTCTGAGAGGGAGCATCCCAAAACATGCATCCAACAGTACGAAAGCTGTCAGTCTCTTATGATTTGACCCTGAAATTAGAACACATCACTTCCTCTGCATTCTATTGACCAAAGCAGTCACAGACCAGCTCAAATTGAAGGAGAGGGGACATAGGCCCCAGCTTTCAATGAAAGGAATGTCAAGCCAGGCACAGTGGCTCACACCTGTAATCCCAGCACTTTGGGAGGTCAAGGCGGGCGAATCACGAGGTCAGGAGTTTGAGACCAGCCTGACCAACATGGTGAAACCCCGTCTCTACTAAAAATGCAAAAATTAGCTGGGTGTGGTGGCACACGCCTGTAATCCCAGCTACTCAGGAGGCGGAGGCAGGAGAATTGCTTGAACTCCGGAGGTGGAGGTTGCAGTGAGCCAAGATTGCACCATTGCACTCCAGCCTGGGCAACAGAACAAGACTCCATCTCAAAAAAACAAGAAAAAAAAAAAAGGAATGTCAAAAAATGTCTGGCCATCTTTAATCCACCACATATGATACTAAATAAAACTCCAAATCTCAGTCGCTTAACACAACAAAGACTTACTTCTTACTCATCCCACATTAGACAATGATGGTGTGTACTGTTCTCCCCCAGCAGTGACTTAAAACCAGAGTGTGTCCTTCTGACATCACCATAATCTCAGTTATTTGATTTCAACTGCTCAGATCGGGGTAGGGGAGAGGGAAAAGACTGAGATTAACACTTAATTGCCTTGGACTGAAGTGACACATTCTTCTGCCCAATTCCAATTGGTGACATCACATCTACTAGGAAGGCTGAGAAATGTAGTCTTTCCATATTTCCTGGAAAAGAGAAATGGGTGTGGATACATCACTGTGGTTAACACACACCAGTTTCCCAGTCTCCTCCTCTAAAAGCATCACCACTAACACTACATAGTGTATACTTCCAGAAACATTTGTGCATATACAACACATAAAACACAAAGGGGGCCAGGCACGGTGGCTTACGCCTGTAATCCCCGAGCAGATCACTTGAGTCCAGGAGTCTGAGACTAGCCTGGGCAACATGACGAAACCCTGTCTCTTCTAAAAATACAAAAATTAGCCAGGCATGGTGGCACGTGCCTGTAGTCCCAGCTACTCCAGAGGCTGAGGTGGGAGGATCACTTGAGCCCAGGAGGCAGAGGTTGCATTGAGCTGTTATCATGCCACTGCACTCAGCCTGGGTGACAGAGTGAGACCTTGTCTAAAAAAAAAAAAAGAAAAAAAAAAAACCCCACAGAAAACACAAAGGGTAGCATTTACAGACTTCCACACTTTGCTTCTTCCTCTTTTTTTTTTTTATGGCAGAGCCTTACTCTGCTGTCCAGGGTAGAGTGCAATGGCACAATCATAGCTCATTGTAACCTCAAACTCCTGGGCTCATATAATCCTCCCACCTCAGCCTCCTGAGACTAAGGATATGAGCCACCACACCTGGCCAAGCAAAGGATTTAAATAGACGTTTCTTCAGGCCAGGCATGGTGGCTCACGCCTATAATCCCAGCACTTTGGAAGGCCAAGGCGGGCGGATCACCTGAGGTCAGGAGTTCAAGACCAGTGTGGCCAACATAGTGAAACCCCGTATCTACTAAAAATACCAAAATTAGCTGGGTATGGTGGCGCTTACCTGTAGTCTCAGCTACTTAGGAGGCTGAGGCAGAAGAATCGCTTGAACCCGGAAGGCAGAGGTTGCAGTGAACAGAGATCGCACCACTGCACTCCAGCCTGGGCGATGGAGTGAGACACCATCTCAAAAATAAATAAATAGACATTTATTCAAAGAAAATGTACAAATGGCCAATAAGCATGTGAAAAATTGCTCAACATCATCAGTAGGGAAGTGCAAATAAAAAACCACAATGAGATAGCACTTTATATCTACTAAGACAGCTACAATTTTTTAAAAAGAAACTAACAGTGTCAGGGAGGAAGCGGAGAAAATAGAACCCTCATGCATTGCTGGTGGGAATGGCGGTGGCGCAGCTGATGTGGAAAATAGTTTGGAAGTTTCTCAAAAGGTTAAACGTGCCGGGCGCGGTGGCTCACGCCTGTAATCCCAGCACTTTGGGAGGCCGAGGCGGGCGGATCACAAGGTCAAGAGATCGAGACCATCCTGGCTAACACGGTGAAACCCCGTCTCTACTAAAAATACAAAAAAAATTAGCCGGGCGCAGTGGCGGGTGCCTGTAGTCCCAGCTACTTGGGAGGCTGAGGCAGGAGAATGGCGTAAACCCGGGAGGCGGAGCTTGCAGTGAGCTGAGATCTGGCCACTGCACTCCAGCCTGGACGACAGAGCGAGACTCCGTCTCAAAAAAAAAAAAAAAAAAAAAAAAGTACAACCATCACATGATCCAGCAATTCCATTCCTGGGTTCATATCCACAAGATCAAAAGAATCGAAAACAGGGACTTGAACAGAGATTTGTGTGCTGCTATAGTTTGGATGTTTGTTCACAGCAAATCTCATGTTGAAATTGGATCCCCAGTGTTGGAGAGGCCTAATGGGAGGTGCTTGGGTCATGGGGGCAGAAACCTCATGAAGACATAATGCCCTCCCTAGGTGGGCAGGAGTGGTGAGTTCTTCCTTTATCAGTTCCCAAAGAACTGGTTGTTTAAAAAGGGCCTGGAGGCCCGGAGCAGTGGCTCACTCCTATAATCCCAGCATTTTGGGAGGCTGAGATGGGCGGATCACTTGAGGTCAGGAGTTCAAGACCAGCCTGGCCAACATGGTGAAACCCCATCTCTACTAAAAATACAAAAATAAATTAAAAAAAAAAAAATCAGCCCAGCATGGAGGCGAATGCATGTAGTCCCAGCTACTTGGGAGGCTGAGGCATGAGAATCACTTGAACCCAGGAGGTGGAGGTTACAGTGAGTCAAGATCACACTACTGTACTCCAGCCTGGGTGACAAAGTGAGACTCTGTCTCAGAAAAAAACAAAAAAAAAGGGCCTGGACTTCCCATCTCACTCTCTGTTGCTTCCCCTCTTACCACGTGATCTCTGCATACCCTGGCCCCTCTTCACCTTCCATGGTGAGTGAAGTAGCCTGAGGCCTCACCAGAAGCAGATGCTAGTGGCATGCTTCTTGTACAACCTGCAGAACTGTGAATCAAATAAACCTCTTTTCTTTATAAATTACTCAGCCTCAGGAATCAGAGTGAGACATACACCCATGTTCCTAGCAGCATTATTCACAACATCCAAAAGTGGAAACATTGTAAGTGTCCATCAACAGATGAACTGATAAGCAAAATGAGGTGTGTATACAAAGAACAGAATATTATTCAGCCATGAAAAAGAATGAAATTCTGATACATACTACAACATGGATGAAACCTGAAAACATGCTAAGTGAAATAAGCCAGACATAAAAGGACAGATCTATAAATCCACTTATATAAAATATACAGAATAGCCAGGCTTGGTGGCTCACGCCTGTTATTCCAACACTTTGGGAGGCTGAGGCGGGTGGATCACCTGAGGTCAGGAGTTCAAGATCAGCCTGGCCAACATGGTGAAACCTCATTTTGGATCACCTGAACCCATGAGTTTGAGAGCAACCTGGGCAACACAGGAAAACCCCATATCTACAAAATATGTAAAAAGTAGTGGGGTGTGGTGGCATGCGCCTGTCGTCCCAGCTACTTGAGAGGCTGAAGCAGGAGAATCACTTGAGCCCAGGAGGTCGAGTCTGCAGTGAGCCATGACTGTACTACTGTACTCTAGCCTGGGTGACAGAGTGAGACCCAGTCTCTTAAAAATAAAAAATTAAAGTATGGTTAAAATGGCAATTTTTGTGTTACTTATGTTTTACCACAATTTTAAAACAAAAACAAAACCTCACTCAAAAAAGAATGACATCAGGAGGCCGGGCGTGATGGCTCACACCTGTAATCCCAGTACTTTGAGGTCAGGAGTTCAAGACCAGCCTGGCCAACATGGTGAAAGCCCGTCTCTACTAAAAATACAAAAATTAACCGGGCGTGGTGGTGCGCTCCTGTAATCCCAGCTACTCGGGAGGCTGAGGCAGGAGAATTGCTTAAATCCAGGAGGCGAAGGTTGCAGTGAGCCGAGATTGCACCACGGCACTCCAGCCTGAGCAACAAGAGCAAGACTCTGTCTCAAAAAAGAAAAACAAAAAAAAACAAAGTAGTAAAATCCAGAAAATAGAACTTCTACAAATCAACCAAACTGAAAACCCAATATAAAAATAAGCAATAACTTTCATCATCAGAAGAGAAAGAAAACTCACTGATCTTGCATGCCCTCCAAAAAAGAAAGGAAAATAAAAGTTATCCACAAAAATTATAATGTAAGTTAAAGTACAAATGAGGGGTCATTTTTTTTACTCAACATATTGGCAAAAGTTAAGAAATTGCAAGATACAGTCATGCACTGCATAAGGATATTTTAGTCAACAACAGACTGCAGATAAGACAGCAGTCCCATAAGATTATAAGACTGTATTTTTACTGTACCTTTTCTATGTTAAAATACACAAATACAAACCATTGTGTTACAGTTGCCTACAGTATTCAGTGTAGTACACGCTGTACAGGTTTACAGCCTGGGAGCAAAAAGTTATATAATATAGCCAAGGTGTGTGTGGTGGGCTCTACCCTCTGTTTGTGTAAGTACACTATGATGTTCACACAAGGATGAAATCACCTAACAATGCATTTCTCAGAGTGTATCCTGCTTGTTAAGTGATGCATACCTATATTCAGAGTTGGTGAGAGCGTGGGGGAAATGGAGTCCATTGTTCTTTGCTGGTGGGAGTGTCAATTGGTTTAATCTCTTACGAGGACAATTTGGCTGTCTACACACTGATATATATGCACATCCTTGGACCCAGCAGCTGCACTCCAGTGTGCAACAGGATGAATGGTTACAGATATCATGGTACATTCATAAGACAGAATCTGATGCAATTCAAAGAAGGAGCTGGACCTATGTGTCCCGACATTGGAAGTATATGCCTGAAATACTTCATAATACTTCTTCAAACCCAACGGGTTTATTTTTTGTTTCTAATGTTATATTCTGTTTCTGTTTCTTTTTTTTTTTTTTTTTTTTTTTTTGAGACGGAGTCTCGCTCTGTCGCCCAGGCTGGCTGGAGTGGTGTGGCATGATCTCAGCTCACTGCAACCTCTGCCTCCCAGGTTCAAGCGATTCTCCTGCCTCAGCCTCCCAAGTAGCTGGGATTACAGGTGTGCACTACCATGCCCAGCTAATTTTTGTATTTTTTAGTAGAGACAGGGTTTCACCATGTTGGCCAGGATGGTCTCGATCTCCTGACCTTGTGATCCGCCTGCCTTGGCCTCCCAAAGTGCTGGGATTACAGGCGTGAGCCACTGTGCCAGGCCTTCTTTTTCTTTTTTAATTGAGACAGGGTCTCTCTGTCACCCAGGATCGAGTGCAGTGGTGCGCTCATAGCTCACTGTAGCCTTGACCTCCCAGACTCTAGTGATCCTCTTGCCTCAGTCTTCCAAGTAGCTGGTTCTGCAGGGGCACGCCACCACACCAAGCTTTTTATTTATTTATTTAGAGACAAGGCCTCCCAGGTGGGAGTGCAGTAGTATGATCTCTGCTCACTGCAACCTCCACCTCCCAGGCTCAAGCAATCCTCCCATTTCAGCCTCCCATGTAGCTAGGACCACAGGCAAGCATGTGCCACCACACCCTGCTAAGATATTTTGTTTGTTTGTTTTTTGATTTTTTTGTAGAGAAAGGTTTTTGCCATATTGTCCAGATTGGTCTCAAATTCCTGGACTCAAGCAATCTGCCCACCTTGGCCTCCCAAACCACCGGGATTACAAGTGTGAACCACCTCAACCGGCCGTATTCTGTTTCTATTATAAATGATGAGATTAAACGTTCGGATGGCTGTTTGCAAACAGTTTTCATAAATGACACCTTTAGGGGTAGGTTGGTTTTTTTCTCGGTACATGAAAAACCAAATGAGATATGATCATCGTGTCTATTATTTTTTCCTTCCAGCCGTGGAATTGCAGCCTTAGTGACATCTGGATATGAGTTTTGAGCAGATAAATGCAAGAATCTGATAACAATCATCTTGAGGCAAATTTGCAGGTTTATTTTTATGCTTCTTTTAAATTAGTTATTTATGTCCATAACCAATAGCCCAACTAAAGATGATAATTAACTAATATATTAATAGAATTAAAAACTAAACAGGTCAGGTGTGGTGGCTCATGCCTGTAATCCCAAACACTTTGGGAGGCTGAGGCAGGAGGATCACTTGAGCCCAGGAGTCCGAGACAAGCCTGGGCAACATGGCAAAAACCCATCTCTACTAAAGGTTAAAAAATAAACAGTTTAAAAGTCTGAAATGGTTAAAAAACATCCATGGTATGGGGAAAGTGGGTTCAGCTGTAGCTGTGTTAGTCTTTTTTTTTTTTGAGATGGAGTCTTGCTCTGTTGCCCAGGCTGGAGTACAGTGGCACCATCTTGGCTCACTGCAAGCTCCGCCTCCCGGGTTCACACCATTCTCCTGCCCCAGCCTCCCAAGTAGCTGGGACTACAGGTGCCCACCACCAAGCCCGGCTAATTTTTTGTATTTTTAGCAGAGACGGGGTTTCACCATGTTAGCCAGGATGGTCTCGATCTCCTGACCTTGTGATCCACCTGCCTTGGCCTCCCAAAGTGCTCAGATTACAGGCATGAGCCACCGCGCCCCGCCGCTGTCTTAGTCTTTTGGGGCTACTATAATAAAACACCCTAGAGTGGGTAATTTATAAACAAGAGAAATTTATTGCTCACATTTCTGGAGGCTGGGAAGTCCAAGATCAAGACAACAACAGATTCGGTGTCTGGTGAGGGCTGCTCTCTGCTTCAAAGACGATGCTTTCTCTCTCCATTCCCACATGGTAGAAGAGGCCTGGGAAGCTCCCTCAAGCCTCTTTTATAAGGGCACTAATTCCATTCATGAGGGTGGAGCCCTCATGATTTAATCACTCCCTCAAACCCCACATCTGAATACTATCACATTGGGTATCAGATTCCACACTGGGTATGGATTTTGGGGTGATACCAACATTCAGATAGCAGTTGCTAATGGGGTCTCAGCACTCCCTGACGTTGTGTGCATACCACATGTGTTACTATTCACTATTATTTTATGAAAGTCGCCAGAATCAAAATGGAGTCACATGACCCAGAGCAGTGGGTCACACCTGTAATCCCAGCACTTTGGGAGGCTGAGGTGGGCGGATCACTTGAGCCCAGGAGGAGGTTGAGGCTGCAGTGAGCCCTGATCATGCCACTGCACTCCAGCCTGGGCAACAGAGGGAAACCCTGTCTCGAAAAAAAAAACAAAAAACAACGCCGGGCGCAGTGGTTCACGCCTGTAATCCCAGCACTTTGGGAAGCTGAGGCGGGCGAATCACAAGGTCAGGAGATCTAGACTATCCTGGCTAACATGGTGAAACCCCTTCTCTACTAAAAATACAAAAAAAAAAAAAAAAATTAGCGGGGCATGGTGGCGGGCGCCTGTAGTCCCAGTTACTCAGGAGGCTGAGGCAGGAGAATGGCGTGAACCCGGGAGGCAGAGCTTGCAGTGAGCGGAGATCGCACCACGGCACTCCAACATGGGTGACAGAGCAAGACTCCGTCTCAAAAAAAAAACAAAACAAAACAGCAACAATAACAACACAACAACAACAACAACAAAACGGAGTCACTAGTATTTAAAAAAAAAAAAAAAAAAACAAGGCTGGGTGTGGTGGCTCACACTTGCAGTCCCAGAAGTTTAGGAGGCCGAGGTGGGAGGATTACTTGAGCCCAGGAGTGCAAGACAAGTCTGGGCAATATGGCAAGACCCTGTCTCTACAAAAAATTGTAAAATTAGCCAGGCATGGTGGCGCACACCTGTAGTCCCAGCTGCTCAGGAGGCTAAGGAGGAGGATCACTTGAGCCCAGGCAGTAGAGGTTGCAGTGAGCCAAGATCGTGCCACTGCTCTCCAGTCTGGGCGACAGAGTGAGACCCTATCTTCAAAAAAATAATTAATCAATTAATTTTAATAATTTATTTTAACACAAATTACCTGGAACTTAGCAGCTTAATTAATTAATTAACTTTAAAAAATCCCTGACAACTACAGTCAGGGAAGGATATGAAGAGAGAATTGTCATGCTTGTATGCCTCCTAAGAAAAGCAATCACAGGCCAGGCGCGATGGCTCACACCTGTAATCCCAGCACTTTGGGAGGCTGAGGCAGGTGGATCACTTGAGGTCAGGAGTTCGAGATTAGCCTGGCCAAAATGGTGAAACCCTGTCTCTACTAAAAATACAAAAAAATTAGCCAGGTGTAGTGCCACACACCTGTAGTCCCAGCTACTTGGGAGGCTGAGGCAGGAGAATCACTTGAACCCAAGTGAGCCGATCGTGCCATTACACTCCAGCCTGGGCGACAAGAGCAAAACTCCATCTCAAAAAAAAAGAGAAAAAGAAAAATAATCACAGGTCGGGCACAGTGGCTCACACCTGTTATCCCAGCACTTTGGGAGGCCAAGACAGGAGGATCATTTGAGGTCAGGAGTTCGAAACCAGCCTGGCCAACATGGCGAAACCCTGTCTCCACCAAAAATACAAAAATTAGCCAGGCGTGGTCACACACGCCTGTAACACGAGCTACTCAGGAGGTTGATGCAGGAGAATCGCTTGAACCCTGGAGGTGGAGGTTGCAGTGAACTGAGATCGCACTACTGTACTCTAGCCTGGGTGACAGAGCCAGACTCTGTCTCAAAAAAAAAAAAAAAAGCAAAGAAAAACAATCACAAACGACTATAAAAACCACAACCTGGTACAAAAGCCACTGCAACCTTCCACCAAAAAAAAAAAAAAAAAAAAACCTTCTGTGAGGAAATCTGCCCAGCAACTGCCTGGCCAACCCCAGACTGGTGTTACTTGATCTCTGTAGCCAAGCATAATTATTTCAAAACAATTATATAGTCCTCCTCATTTTTTCCCTTTGAAAACATTTGTCTTCCTTTACCTCCCTGAATACGCACTGGTTTCTATGGCATGTGTATTCCCATTGTAATGTTCTATTCCCAAATAAACGTCATTTTCTTTTAAAGAGCCTCTCTATTATTTAGGTTGACATCTTAAAGGGAAAACAGTGTTTGGGATGGAGTGAACTGAAATTATACCTTTCTTCCCTCCAAGAGAAGAATCAAGCATCATTCAATATTGGCTAATGTGGAAAATGCTTTGAAATGGGCTAGAGAGGCCAGGCGCAATGGTTCATGCCAGTACTTTGGGAGGCCAAGGCAGGTGGATCATTTGAGGTCAGGAGTTCAAGACCAGCTGGGTCAACATGGTGAAACCCCTTCTTTACTAAAAATACAAAAAATTAGCCAGACATGGCGGTGCATGCCTGTAGTCCCAGCTACTCGTGAGGCTGAGGCAGGAGAATCACTTGTACCTGGGAGGCTGGGGTTACAATGAGCCCAGATTGTGCCACTGCATCTGCATGGGTGACAGAGCAAAACTCCATTTCAAAATAAAAAAAGGGCAAGAGAGAGGAGGATGACCCCATAATATTTTAAAAGACACCGGGTCAAAGTTATGTGAATAAAAGGAATACAAATTTCTTTGGTATGAGACGTGGCAGAGGTGGATTGGGATGAAGTGGCAAGAGGATCACCTCACAAAGAAGTTAGACCCTTTATTGAAGTGTGTTTGGTTTCAGAAGTGTTAGAAGGAAAACCAGGCACAGCCACAGGGAAACTTCCTGTCACAGTACTCCCCCTCCCAGCGCAGACAGGCCACAGCCTGCCCCTCTGCAGAGATCTCAGCTGACCCCAGGAGAAAGCCACCAGGATCTAGGAAGAGAGGTGGCTGTGAAATTCCCAAGACACAAGAAGGGATTGAGACTGAAGGGGGTGGGGAAACTGACTAGAAGGTCTTCAAGGTAGGAGACCATGAGAGCTCAGCTCAGGAGAAGGGGTAGAAAGGCGGGACCTCCTCTGCAGCCTCCACCTTGAGGCCCAAACCCTTGTCAAGAGACAGGGATTAGGGGCGGAACAAATCAGGCCCAGTTTCTACCTTACCCCACCCTAAAATCCTCCTAGCTTTCTAAGGTTTTAGGATATTGATCTATGTGAAAAACAGTCGATTCAATGTGACACAGTTTGTGGGCAGTGGGTGAAGAGGAACCTGGTCCAGTGAGGAGTAGCTGCCCTCCAACCAAAGAGTCAGCAAAAAAAAAAAAAAAAAAAGTCAGTTTTGAACACACCAAGTTTAAGGAACTTGTGAGTCGACCAGAGGGAGATGTCCTAGAGGCAGGAGGAAGGCCTGAGCTGGAGGTTTGGGGGCTATAAGCTTATGGTTGGAAGTGAATGAGGTCATCCCAAAAAAGAGTGCAGAGTGAAGAGAGGGCCTGTCGCAGACCTGGAGGACACCAGTATTTCAGGCTGTCCTAGCCCGATCAGCCAAGACCACTAAAGGACAAACCCATGGTATGATGAAGTCAGGTTTCTTGTCCCCTTGTAATAAGACAGCACACTGGAGAAACCGAGGAGTGTCCCACTAAGCACAAACGAAGACAGTTTTACAGGGCTTGGGAGCGGGTAAAGATGAGGTGAAATTTAAATGAAGCAATATTTTGATAGGCTCAAAGCAAAGCAGAGCTGTGTATAAAGGGACTGGCATCAGTTCTGGACTGCCACAGGACCTACAGTACTGTTTCTTTGGAAAAAATAAGATAGATGTGGAATACTGTGTTCAAAACTTCCTTACCTGGATCTCTGTACCTGCATTATAAACCCTGTCCACTTAGTGACTTAGATCTTTCAGGCAAGAGTTTCTTTTTCTTTCTTTTTTTTTTTTTTTTTTTTTTTTTTTTTGAGATGGAGTTTCACTCTATCACCATCTATACAGTGTACTTCACTCTGTACAATGGCACAATCTCAGCTACTGCAACCTCTGCCTCCCGGGTTCAAGTGATTCTCCTGCCTCAGCCTTGAGTAGCTGGGACTACAGGCATGAGCCACCATGCCCAGCTAATTTTTGTATTTTTAGTAGAGACAGGGTTTCGCTATGTTGGCCAGGCTGGTCTCGAACTCCTGACCTCAAGTGACCTGCCCATCTCAGCCTCCCAAAGCGCTGGGATTACAGGCGTGAGCCACAGCACCCGGCCTCATTCTTATTCATATATATATTTTTTTCTTTTTTTTTTTGACAGAGTCTTGCTCTGTTGCCCAGGCCAGAGGGCAGTGGCACAGTCTCGACACACTGCAACCTCCACCTCCCAGGCTCGAGCAATTCTCCTGCCTCAGCCTCCCGAGTAGCTGGAATTACAGGCGCACACCACAACGCCTGACTAATTTTTGTATTTTGGGTAGAGACAGGTTTTCGCCATGTTGGCCAGGCTGGTCTCAAACTCTTGGCCTCAAGAGATGCCCATGCCTTGGCCTCTGAAAGTGTTGGAATTACAAGCGTGAGCCACTGCACCCGGCCTATTAATACAATTTTGTAAACCAAAAAGTACCTAAGGCAGGTCCCTATCAGTTTAGAGGTTAATTTTGCCAGAGTTGAGGACGAACCTGGGAAAGAGACAACAGCCATGGTAGAATCTGTGGCCCATACTTTTTTTTTTTTTTTTTTTTTTTTTGAGACGGAGTCTCGCTCTGTCGCCCAGGCTGGAGTGCAGTGGCCGGATCTCAGCTCACTGCAAGCTCCGCCTCCCGGGTTCACGCCATTCTCCTGCCTCAGCCTCCCGAGTAGCTGGGACTACAGGCGTCCGCCACATCGCCCGGCTAGTTTTTTTTTTTTTGTATTTTTTAGTAGAGACGGGGTTTCATCGTGTTAGCCAGGATGGTCTCGATCTCCTGAACTCGTGATCCACCCGTCTCGGCCTCCCAAAGTGCTGGGATTACAGGCTTGAGCCACCGCGCCCGGCCACTTTTTTTCCAAAGAGGAGTTTGAGGCCAGGTGGGGTGGCTCACGCCTGTAATCCCAGCACTTTGGGAGCCAAGGCAGGAGGATCCCTTGAACTGAAGAGTTTGAGACCAGTCTGGGCAACATGGCATAACCCTGTCTCTACAAAAATTACAAAAAATTAGGCTGGGCATGGTGGCTTACACCTGTAATCCCGGCACTTTGGGAGGCCAAGGCAGGTGGATCACCTGAGGTCAGGAGTTTGAGACCAGCCTGGCCACCATGGTGAAACCCCATCTCTACTAAAAATACAAAAATTAGGCCAGGCATGGTGGCTCACACCTGTAATCCCAGCACTTGGGGAGGCCGAGGTGGGTGGATCATGAGGTCAGGAGTTCGAGACCAGCCTGACCAACAGCATGAAACCCAGCTCTAAAAAAATACAAAAAAAAAAAAAAATAGCTGGGCGTGGTGGCGAGTGCCTGTAATTCCAGCTACTCAGGAAGCTGAGGTGGGAGAATCTCTTGAACCCGGGAGGCAGAGGTTGCAGTGAGCTGAGATCACGACACTGCACTCCAGCCTGAGCAACAGAGCAAGACTCCCTCTCAAAAAAAAAAAAAAAAAAAAAAATTAGCTGGACGTGGTGGTGTGCACCTGTAATCTCAGCTACTTGGGAGGCTGAAGTAGAAGAATCGCTTGAACCCGGGAGGCAGAGGTTGCAGTGAGCCAAGATCGTGCCACTGCACTCCAGCCAGGGTGACAGAATGAGACTCCATCTAAAAAAACAAACAAAAAAAGGCAAAACATTATTAAAGTTAGAATTAAAAAAAAAAAAAATGAGCCAGGTGTAGTGGTGTGTGCCTATAATCACAGCTACTCAGGAGGTTGAGGTGGGAGAATAGATTGAGCCCAGGAGGTCCAGGCTGCAGGGAACAATGGTCTTGCCTCCAGCCTGGGTGACAGAACGAGACCCTGTCTCAAAAAAACAAAAACAAACGAACAGCCCCTGCCCTCTCCCAAAAAAAGACAAACAGTATCTCACACACAGGTGACCCCTGTGAATATAGTCTCTGAGGAGTGATGGAAGAGGAAGCCATGTGAGAGGTGCAGACTGCTGCCCTCTAGAACACCAGGATGCCTAAACAGTAGAAGGCAGTTTCATTAGCGACATCAGTTTGCAAACTGAGAAGAGACACTTTCCTGCATGTACCAAAGGTGCTCTCTCTTCGTATAGGGAAAGGGCAGGCTGGTTTTTATGACTCATAGGGTCTGTATTTCACAATAATCATACATATTCAGCAGGTTTGGGGGGAAAGCTATACATATTTATGAGGGGATATGAGTGCATGCGCAGTGGGTAAACACATGTAACACACATTCCATGTTCACTTTGTGATGGGGTTTTTGCGTGAAAATTAGGTGGAATTTGGTTCTTTGCATCAAAAGGTGAACTATAGGACACAAACACAGTTTGCGTGCAGTCTCTGTGAGCTTGCTGAAACTGGCTTGAGGTCTGCAGTTGCTTATCAGGAAAGAATGTTTGTAAGACCTGTCCTTTGTCGATCAGCGTTGTAGTGGTTTGAGTTGTAAATCCCAGTAAAAAAAGAGTCTGACAATTTGCCTGATAGCTCCTATTGCTAGGGGTTTAGTAAGAGTGTGGTTTTTCTGGTAGCAGTAGAAATTTAAGAAGTTGCCATGCCATCTGAGCCCTGAGGTTGGCAACGTTTGTTTCCTTAACCTTAACCTTAAGGTCCATCGGAGTTGATAAAAGGGCATCTGGCCAGACCTGATGGCTCATGCCTGTAATCCCAGCACTTCGGGAGGGTGAGGCGGGAGGCCAGCAGTTCTGGGGCCACTGCACTCCAGCCTGAGAGACAGAGAGAGACATTGTCTCAAAAAATAAATAAATAAGATAAAGGGGCATTTGTCTTGATCGCTCAGATCACACAACTAATAAGTAGTATTCTTTCTAAAAGCCACAACAATGCTATTCCGCTCTTACAAGAGCTACTGTGTAACTCCTGCCCAACTCAAACCCACAGGCCCAGGCTCAGAACACTTGGCTCCGTTGCTTAACTGTTTCCTTGCCAGCACGAACCCCCAAACTCCATCTCCCAACATGCCGCGGGCGCCCTGTCTGTCAGCCTGACTCTTGAGCTCCTGAGAAATGTAGTTTTTCCAGCAGCCCAGCCCCAGAAAGGGCCTAGCCGTGAACTACAGTTCCCATGTGGCAATGCGCGTGCCATTCCGGTGGAATTCACCGCAGTCTCCAGTTTGCCGTGATGGATGCCAGAACCTGCACCTGGGGCTTGGTGACGCGGTGACTGAGATGCTGGAGTCCCCGGTGAGAAGGACGATGCCGAGCGCCCGTATTTTCTCCTGCCTGTCCTCAGACCGCCGCCGCTGTTGGGCTGTGGAGACGTCTCAACCAAAGTGGAGCCGACAGAGGCCCCGGGAGCCGTGGTGACAGCGGCGACAACCACTAGGAGGCGCGAGGCAGCGGTTCCCTTAGTCCGCCCCTAGTCCGGGACCTCTAGGCGGTCCCGGGCGAGAAGCGCACGCGCAAACGCGGGGCTTCGCAGCCTCTGTAAACACCAAAGAGCGCCTGCGCAAGCCGAGAGTCTCGGGATCGACACGTGGGGGCGCCTTAGTGAAGATAACCGTAATAAATAGTAACCTAACGGTCCAGTCGTCGTTCTGTGGTCCTTTCTTTTATGATTCACAAGGAATGACCCTCTTCATCGCCTCTCCTAATTCAGTCCTCACAACAGCCCTTTTACAAATGGGACAACAGGTTAGAGGAAGTCAGGCAGAGTCCCAGCATCATAGAGGGTAAACGGCCAGGGAAGGATCAGGATTCAAGGACTGCACCCAGGCTCTGCTTCCAGCTTGCTGTGTGACTGGGTAATTTTGTTCCCTTAGGGACCTGAGCTTTCTCATTTGTAAATGGGAACAGGCTGTTGGGAGGATCAAATGAGATCCAGGGGTGAAAACAGCTTAGTTACTTTCGGGAATTTACCCACGCTGTATATAAAGGCAAAATATTATTATAGTCAGGTGATTGTAGATTGAGGAACCCATTTCCTCATTCTGCAGATTGCAAACCTGAGGGCCCCAAGAGGGACAGGGGCTTCCCCCAGGTCTCGGCAGGCTGTGAGCAGGAGCTAAAGCCTAATCCTCCTGCCCTTGGGCCTGGAGCCCTTCCTTGTACCCCAGGGGTCAGTGTCTTTGTTGGATACAGGCTTAGATTGACTGACTGTACCCTGAGAACCTAGGGGAGTCCCTGTTCCCAATTCTTCTTCTACCCCCACCTTGGCCTGATGGAGGAAGACCCTGCTGTGTCGAGATGACCACAAGAGGCAGGAAGCTGAGGAGGATCTGGAAAATTCTGGAGGAAGAGGAGAGTGTTGCTGGAGCTGTACAGACCCTGCTTCTCAGGACAGTAGCCCAGGTAAGGGAAAGAGCCCAGGCGTGACAGATGAGGGGGCAGCACTAAGGGGGCAGACTCTGAATGGGTAGGAGTGGGAAGGCAGTGGACTCTGTTTCTGAGCTTAGGAGGAATCGGGTACTCAGGTGACTCCATCTGGGGGCATTGGAGCTGGAGGTGATACCTGGGCTGGCCTGGGTGATGAGAAAGGGAAGTGATGCACATTGAGCTGAGGCGGTAGTAGCCACTCCCCAGCCAGGTGAAGCGAGGTGGCACCTAGGCACACGGTGGCACCTGCAGGATTATGCAGCTACCCCCAGGGAAGGGGACTTTTCTCTGTCCCTTGGAGAGGTGGAGCTGGACTGTATGCAACTGATTCTCTCTAGATTGCTCTTAGAGGTTTTGGGGGTAGGTTGGGGGAAGGGCTGGGAGACTCTGAGGTCTTGTTACAGATTGGGACTCCCCAGGCAAGTCATGAAAGGCAGGTATTTGTAGAAATAGAAATCCAAGATCCTTCAACATATCCCATGTAGGCCAGGCACGGTGGCTCACGCCTGTAATCTCAGCACTTTGGGAGGCTGATGCGGGCGGATCACCTGAGGTTGGGAGTTCGAGATCAGCCTGACCAACATGGAGAAACCCCGTCTCTACTAAAAATACAAAAAAAATAAAAATAAAAATTAGGGTGGTGGTGGGCGCCTGTAGTCCCAGCTACTCAGGAGGCTGAGGCAGGAGAATGGTGTGATCCTGGGAGGCGCAGCTTGCAGTGAACCGAGATCATGCCACTGCACTCCAGCCTGGGTGACAGAGGGAGATTCTGTCTCAAAAAAAAAAAAAAAAAAAAAAAAATGAGCCAGGCGTGGTGGCGCATGCCTATAATCCTAGCTATTTGGGAGGCCGAGGCAGAAGAATCGCTTGAACCGGGGAGGCAGAGGTTGTCGTAATCCCAGATAGTTCCATTGCACTCCAGCCTGGGCAACAAGAGCAAAACTCTGTCTCAAAACAAAACAAAACAAAACAAAAACAAAAACAAAAAGATATCCAAGATAATTTGATGGAATTATCTGGAGGTGGATCTTGGATTCACCTCCAAGCATTTCATTATTTGGGCCTTCACTTATCATTTCTGTTTTTCAGCCCGAGAAACTGAGGCTGAAGAAGGAAAAGGACTCTTTTTTGTTTTGTTTTGTTGTTGTTGTTGTTGTTGTTGTTTTTGAGACGGAGTTTCGCTCTTGTTGCCCAGGCTGGAGTGCAAGGGTGCAATCTTGGCTCACTGCAACCTCCACCTCCTGGGTTCGAGCAATTCTCCTGCCTCAGCCTGCTGAGTAGCTGGGATTACAGGTGCCCGCCACCACGCCTGGCTCATTTTTTGTATTTTTAGTAGGGACACAGTTTCACCATGTTGACCAGGCTGGTCTCAAACTCCTGACCTCAGGTGATCTGTTCGTGGCTTTCCAGAGTGCTGTGATTACAGGCATGAGCCACCACACCCTGCCAGAAAAAGACTCTCTTAAGGACACACAAGGAGTTGGGGTAGAACTGGACTAGGACAGGGATCTTTCCATCACATGGCAGTAGTCAAACATCTTCATCAAACATTTATTTTAGTGTCTAATGTATGCTCCGAGAAGGACTAACTTGGGGTAGCAAATAGAAGCCAGGATTGTCCTCAGACCTGGCTTTTAACCAGCCCTCCCAGTGACTTAAGACTGTGATCCCGGGTGAGTCCCTGTCCCACTCTGAGCCTCAAATTGTCTGTAAAGTGGGGATGCTAAGCCTTGGGACTGTCTCAAGGTTTACCTGTAAATTAAATGAGTTAAGACCTGTTAAGTGCATAGACCAGCACCAGGCCCATGGTAAGCATTCAGTAACTGTTAGCCACTGTTGTTACTTGTGAACACAAGTGGAGGCAGGCCACAGATGGGGTTCTCCTAGAGTCATGCAGGGGCAGAGAAGCAGCAGCCCCAGGTCTGACCATCTCCAGATACCTCCACACCCTGCCCTGGGTGCCTGCATTTCTGGAAGTCAAGGAGGGGATCCCATCTCCTCCTCCAGTTCTGGGAACCTGGCAGGGGAGAAACGTCTTGAGCGTTTACACCTGCACATGCACATGATTCTCTTCCCCACAACCTGAGGCCAAGAGTGAATTTGGTTTTTACTCAAAGCTACACATTACAGCTCTGGAGAGTCAGACCAGAATAAGACCCTGGGCTCTTTCTGGCCTCTTCAAGGTGTGGGGTTGTGCATGAGCTTCCTGCTTGCACGGCAGAAGTCCATGAACGCTAACAGCAGGTTCTTGGTCCTCCTTTCCCCTCATGGAGCAGGAGCTGGGGGAAGAAGGGCGCCTGGTGGGAGACAGGGCCTGACATCAGATACCACCCCCCTGCCCACCTTGTTAGTAGTTGGAGGCCTGGCCCTGTGCTCACTTCAGCTCTGTTTCAAGTCTCCCTAATGGAAGTCTGGTTCAAACTCCTTATTTATAGAGGAGGAAAGAGAAGCCCAGAGAGGCCAAGAACTCACCAAGAGCCCCACAGTGAGGTAAGCGTGAGTCTGGTCCAGAACTCAAGCCTCCTGATTTCAGGTGAGGGCTCTGCCACAGCCATGCTGGAGGGGGCAGGGCTTGATTCCTCTCCTCCCCCGACTACCCTCATAGTCATGCTTGGAGCCAGCTCCCAGTGTGGCCACCTGGGTGGGCTGTGGTTTGCAGGGAGGGTTGGGAAGATGGAGAGGTAAGGGAAGGATAGTACAGGGCCTGGTTGGGAGAAGCCCAGGGCTGGCCTGGAGTCAGTGGGTCTGGGAGCTCTCCTTGGTGTGTGTGTGGCTGCTGCAGGATTGTGGGGCCTTCATCAGTCTGAGGCAGCAGAGGATGCAGATCCCGTGGGAGCACATTCCCGGAGGAGGGGAGCAAAGCAGGCTCAGGAGTGAGTCATGGAGCCCAAGCCCTAAATTTAGAAGGTGCTGAAAGAGGCAGTCTTCCCCCGGGAAGCCTGTGGAGATACCTGCTGACCCAGGACACCAGGGACTCACAGCAGGAAGCAGTGGTTGGCAGGAGTCCCCGGACAGCAGTGCCCATGGAAGCTGAGCCTGCTGCAGGCCTGTTCCAGGTGTGGGTTTGGAACCCAGGGTGAACCTTGACCCAGGGCAGAGCCTTCAGCACCATTCTCAGACAGAGCCCCTAGAGAATTGTGCCCACACCAGTCCTCATGCGCTCCTGGGAGCCAGCTCCTGGAACGTGGAGGGCCATGCTGCCCTCTGGCTAGATATGGCCAGACCCCCTGTGCCTCGCTGCTGTCCCAGCATGCAGCTGTCAGATATTGAGGAGGGGCTGTGTGGGTGCAAGGAGCAAATGCCATTGACACCAGGCCTTTCGCAGCTCTGCTTGGATTGAAGGTTAGGGAGGGGGACAAGATGTCATTTCAGCTACCTCTCTTCCCTCTCAACCCTCCAGGCTCTAGGTTAACCCCACTCAGGAAAAAGAAATCATTGCCTCCAGATTGAGGAACAAAGATGTAGGACAGAGGCCAGGCCTCGGAGACAGATGCCAGACCTAGGGGAAGGAAGCTCAGGAACTGAGAACTGATGGCAGCTGTGGCATTTATTGAGCACTCACTGTGTGCCAGACACTGTGCTAAGCATTCCACAGGATTTACTCACTTCATCCTCATTGTCATGACAGAAATTCTAGTAGTCCACCCAACTTAGATGGAACAACTGAGGTCAGACACAATGGCTCACACCTATAATCCCAGCACTTTGGGAGGCCAAGGCAGGAGGATTACTTGAGGCCAGAAGTTAGAGACCAGCCTGGGGAGACCCCATCTCTACAAAAAATTAAAAAGTTAGCTGGGTGTGGTGGTGTACACCTGTGGTCCCAGCTACTTAGGAGGTTGAGGAGAGAGGACCACTTGAGTCCCAGATTTCAAGGCTGCAATGTGCTATGATTGCACCACTGTACTCCAACCTGGGCAACAGAACAAGATCCTATCTTTAAAAAAAAAAAGGGCCGGGAGTAGGGGCTCACGCCTGTAATCCCAGTACTTTAGGAGGCTAAGTCAGGAAGATCACGAGGTCAAGAGTTCAAGACCAGCCTAGCCAACATAGTGAAACCCCATCTCTACTAAAAATACAAAAATTAGCCAGGCGTGGTGGTACATGCCTGTAGTCCCAGCTACTTGGGAGGCTGAGGCAGGAGAATCACTTGAACCTGGGAGGTGGCAGTGAGCCGAGATCACGCCACTGCACTCTAGCCTGGGCAACAGAATAAGATGCCATCCAAAAAAAAAAAGCTGAATTTTACAGAAGGAACAAATATATTTTTACTATAAGTACATCCCAAATATTTGCTAAATCTGGTAATCTTACACCCAAGGCACTGCCTCACCCACACTGAGAAACCTTGAAGTGCCACACAGTCACACCCCAGCTCCTACACAGGCCTCAGTCACTCGTGCTCCTGGGGAACGTGCACACCAGCACCGAGGTCACAGAGGTCTGTAGGTTGTCACTCACACATGGCTCTGCACACCCTCTCTAAGGAGGGGCACTGGGCCACAGTAGGTGCCTTTCACACTTGGTCTCACCTTCACAACCCCTTCAGGCAGAAGGTCAGGCAGGGACTGCTAGCCCCATTGGACAGATGAGGAAAATAAGGTCCAGTGGGAGAACTTACCCCAGATGTCCCAGTGTATGGTCCCTGGGTATAGAAGTTGGGCTATACCTGGGGCCATGCTACGTCCCTGGGTAGGTCCAGGCTCCCCAAGCAGGCCCACAGCACTCTGGCCACAAAGCCTCCCAGAGGAGCCCCTTCCCTCAGGAACAGTAACAGTCTAGGCTAGGCTTTGGGGCTGCCCCCGCCCCGCCAACCTCTCCTATCACCCAAAGGGTGACCCTGAGCCCTCCCCAGAAGCCCCACCAGTTCCAGGAGGTGGAAACTGTCCCGAGTCAGGACACTGAGGCCCCAACTTTGAGATAAAAAAGAAGAATAAACCAAAAGAAGGAAGTTGTGTGGGTTGCCAGAAAAGGAGCTGTGGTTCCAGGGCTGGAGTTCTTGCCCACCTTGGTGGAGGAAGGCCTAGACAACCTTATCCTTCCTGAAGACACAAGACACTGATGCCTCCACCCCTACCCAGCCTGAGCACAGAGCTGAAGGGAGGGCCTGGGGACAGGCAGATGGATCAGGCGCCTCTGACAGGAAACTCCAGGGCTTTTGGAAGGATGCATCGACCCCGAAATCGAACTGAGTTCCTACAGGTGGCAATGCCCAATAGACATCAACAGTGGGAGGGCCCAGCAGGCAGAGCGGGGTGTGGCCATCTGTGCCTGGGAACCCTCTGGAAGGGGAATCCACCTGGTTCTGCTCCAGGCCCTGCCCACCTCAGACAAGCCTCTGGCCCTCTCTAGGCCTGTTCTCCAGTCAAGAGGCCTCCCCGCCTGCTGGGGACTCTGTCAACTGTATGGTGGTGGCGGGAGGGATGGCAACTAGGGGGGAACCTGGGGGAGGCAGCAGCCCCTGCAAGGCCCAGAGGGCAGCTCCCAGGGTTCAGAGGTGCAGGGATCAGAGGATGGGGTGGGGAGAAGGATGGAAGAGGAAGCAGGACAGATGCCACAAAGTTCCCTGCTCGGTGGTCTTGTATAATGGCTTGGGCTAGGCAGCCAGGCCATCTGGGTTGAAACTGCTTACTTAGTGGTGTGTGGTCTAGAACAAGTTACTTAGCCTCTCTGTGTCTTAGCTGTCCCATTTCCTTTTTTTTTTTTTTGACACAGGATCTCACTCTGTCACCCAGGCTAGAGTGCAGTAGTACGATCATAGCTCGCTACAGCCTGGAACTCCTGGGCTCAAGTGATCCTCCCACCTCAGGCTCCTACTTAGTAGCTGGGACTACCAGCGTGTGCCACCATGCCCAGCTAAGTTTTACCTTTTTTGTAGAGACAGCATCTCACTATGTTCCCCAGGCTGGTCTCGAACTACTGGCCTCAAGCAGTCTTCCCACCTTAGCATCTCAAAGCACTGGAATTATAGGTGTGATTACAGGTGTGAGCCACTGCGCTCAGCTGTTGTCCTGTATTTTATTTGGCAACCCCACTTTGGTGCCGTGTGTGGCCTGGCATAACAAAGTGTGTGTAGCTGTGCAGGTCTGGCCCTGTGTAATAGCAAGGTGAAGTGTTTCTGTGTGGGACTGTGACGGGACATCAGGAGAACTGCAGGTGGGGGTGACCCTAACCTGCACTGACTTTGAGGCTGCGCACTACAGTGTGGCTCCCTGAGGCTCCAGCAGCTCCCTAAGGGCAGGTGTGAGCTGTTTGCTCAGTGAGGCCCAGCAAGGTGTGAGACCCACCCTGGGCAAACACTTAGATCCGGCTCCAGGTGGGACTGGGATGGAACACCTATTGCCACTGTGAAGGACACGTCCCTCTCAAGGCCAACCCAGCCCTAGGGGCCTCAGAGTTCTTGGTGCTGAACCTTTTTTTTTTTTTTAACTGGAGATGATGGTGTGGCACCATCTCAGCTCACTGCAGCCTTGACCTTCCAGGCTCAAGCCATCCTCTTGCCTTAGCCTTCTGAGTAGCTGGGACCTCAGGTGTGCACCACCACGCCCAGCTAATTTTTTAATTTTTAGTAGAGATGGGGTTTCACCATGTTGCCCAGTCAGGTCCTGAGCTCTTGGACTTGTGCAGTCTGCCTGCTTTGGCCTCCCTAAGTGCTGGGATTACAGGTGTGAGCCACCGCGTCCAGCCTGCTGCACCTTTCTGAGGGTCTCTGGAACCCCTCCTCCATGCCACTGCTTCCTGGTGACGTCACACAGGTCACTGCCCAATCTTCTAGAACAGTGCCAGGACACTGCCTTGTTGCCCTGGACAACCTGGGAATTTGCTCCACCAAAACTGGCAGGCAGGGTTACCCCGAGGAGGGGGTGGGGGAGAAGAGGTAGGGGTGGGTCCCTATCATCTCCCAGAGGGGAGATCAAGGCAGCCATCACCTGTCTAACTAGATGGTGAGTAGGGGTGGGCATCCTGGAGCAAGGCTAGACTTTCAGGCCCCTCATTGTCCAGGACACTGGGCAGGTTGCAGGGCACCAAGGGAGGCTGACTCTTGAGGCTGAGAGAGGGCAGTGACTGTGTCAGGGTCACTGGCAGGCAAGTGGAAGGTGTGGTATGTCATAGGGGGTGGGAGGAGCAGGAGCCTCAGGTTAGGAGCTGAGAGACCTAGGTTTTCTTTCCTGTTTTTTTTGAGACAGAGACTCCATCACCCAGGCTAGAGTGCAGTGGCCCAATCTCTGCTCACTGCAACCTCCACCTCCCAGGTTCAAGCTATTCTCCTGCCTCAGTCTCCTGAGTAGCCTCCCAGGCGCATGCCACCACACCTGGCTAATTTTTGTATTTTTAGTAGAGATGAGGTTTCACCATGTTGGCCAGGCTGGTCTTGAACTCCTGACCTCAGGTGATCTGCCCGTGTCAGCCTCCCAAAGTGCTGGGATCACAGGTGTGAGCCATCGCACCTGGCCCCTAGGTTCTTATTTCTACTTCGTCCCTGCTAGTAGGATCTTTGTTTCTCTATCTGTACAGGGAGGGGGTGGGGCCAGATGCCCTTAGTCTGAGGGGTCTTTAGTTCTGCTGTGGGGAGTTCAGGAGAGTGTTAGGGACCAGGTCATGGGGTGGCTGGCTACAGGCAGGTGCCCTGACCCCTCCTCCAACAGCCATTAGGGGGTAGTGAGCAAAAAGTCTGGTGGGACTCTTTCCAAGTGCCCCCTTCCTCAGTTCCAGGAGTCTAGGTCAGTCCTGAGTTACTGGAGTCCCCTTAGGGCTTCTGACTTGCTGTGTGATGCAGGGGCACCCCGTGCTCCCCACAACCTCAACTGCTCTGTCTGCGAGGGGCACGTATGAGATCCAGGCCTGCCCAGTGCCCTGTGTAATGATGCCTCACATTCCCACGCTGTTTCTCAGTTTGTCAAGCGCCTTCTCGTACACAGTCTCACCTTCTATACCCACTCTGGCTCCTGCTCTGTGATGCCCCATTCTGGAACTGGGACCCAGAGAGTAGCCAGACCTGGACTCTAGCCTGGGGGCTCAGAGAGGCACCTCAATTCACTTCCTGGGCAGGGGACCAGATCTGGGGCAGGGGACTGCAGTGGGCAGAGCAGCGGCATGCTTTGCCAAAACTGTTTTCATTGTTTGATCTTCCATGAGACTCAAAACTTGCCAAACCATCATGTCAAGATGGTTGGAACTGTGCATTTTTGGACAGTGTATTCCTCCCTGCCCCACTCACCCCCACCAGTTTTATTTTTAGTTATTTATCTGGGGGTGAAACTGGCACATATACAACTCTTTTCCCTGCCATAATTCTCAGAGGATAGGTATTATTATTCCAGATGAGGAAACTGGGGCTCAGAGAAGGCCTGTCACTGGCTTCTGGTAACACAGCTAGGAAATCAGAGGTCCAGGATTTGAACTCAGCTCCACAGGCCCTTTGTGCTGCTAGGTTGTGGGTCCTCCCCAGACTCCTCTCCCCGAGCCCCTCCAGCCCTCCTGGGCTCATTCTTCTGCTCTGGAGCAGATGGGGTCCTTCTTGGCTGCTTAGAGGTGTTCTGAGAAGGATATGAATCGGCTTTGTCATGTTTGAGAGGTTTTCATGAGACCCAGATCCAGAGATACTGAAATTCCTGGGAGGGGTAGCATTTGCAAGGGCAAATTAACGATGAGTAGAATGAGATGATACCCTTCTACCCACCTGCTGGCGAGGTAGCCTAGCCTAAACCTAGGACCCAGGGATGAGCCCAGGGCCTGGCTGCCTGAGCCCTCAGGTGCCACGTCACCCACCTTTACCGACCCAAGGTCCAAAAGATTCTTGGTTCTTCTGTGTTTTGATCTGAGTGATGGTTTGGTTCTTTTTTTTTTTTTTTTTTGAGACAGAGTTTCGCTCTTTTTGCCCAGGCTGGAGTGCAATGGCGCGATCTCGGCTCACCGCAACCTCCGCCTCCCGGGTTCAAGCGATTCTCCTGCCTCAGCCTCCCGAGTAGCTGGGATTACAGGCATGTGCCACCACCCCGGCTAATTTTGTATTTTTAGTAGAGACAGGGTTTCTCCATGTTGGTCAGGCTGGTCTTGAACTCCCGACCTCAGGTGATCCACCTGCCTTGGCCTCCCAAAGTGCTGGGATTACAAGCGTGAGCCACTGCGCCCGGCGATGGTTTAGTTCTTGCCATCTGCACCTCCCTGAGTTTTTCTCTCTCTGGCAGCTCTCTAGGGTGGGGAAGTCCTTCTGTCAGTCTGCCCTCACTGCTACCTCCTGTCACCTGGCCTTGTCTTTTTTGCCCTGGACTGGATGGTGGGTGTGAGAGGTTTGCTGCCCTGGTGCCTGCTATCTGCTGAGGTGTGTTTTATTGGGGTCCTAAAAAGGCAGGAGCCACCAGGCCTGTGCTGCCACCTCTTTTCCTCATGGCACATCCAAGAGGATACAGTTCACAAAGCAAAGCAGGCTTTGGCTCTACTGGGGTCCCCTTTGGGTTTTATCTGAGACCCACACTGCCTGAGTGTCCCACCCAGGCAGTGTGGGTATCAGGTAAAACTGCTGAGGCCTGGGGAGGGGCAGTGACCTGCCTAGAGTTAGAGGCAGAGGAGGTAGATAGCACAGAGTCAGAGCCTGGGCATCCTGAGCCCAGAGCCAGCCCCCTGCCACCCACTCATTCCCAGACACTTTTCAGGAGTGTGGTTTAGAAGGGATGGGTGATTATCTGACTGTGCCTCCCACACTGCAGATGGGAGGCCTGGAGATCTAAGGTCATTCACACAGGCTTCATGAGGACCTGCAGCACATTGTCCAGGATTCACTTTGCAGGAAGCCCTTTGGGGTCACTTGCTATCATAGCTCCCCGCTCACCCCCACTCATTTTTAAAATGTGGCCTAATTTACAAACATCTCGGCGCTTTAAGCACTTCAGGAAGAAACACCTCTATTTGTGAAGCACCGTGACAAATCCTCGACTCCTCGTTTTTTTTCTTAGCACATTTAAGAAAAGCTGTTCCATCCTAGAGCTCTAGGCTGGTGAGGCTAGGAGGCACCTTAGGGTTATCCATTCTGATTCCCTTTTTCTGTAAATGGAAAACTAAGGGCCAGAGAGGAGGAGGCAGCGCGGCACAGACAGGAACGGAGGTGGGAGGAGGCTGACATCTGCATGCTGGTCAGGATGATTGTGGCAGGTTCTTGTTGGGCCCTGTTAGTTGCTCATCCAGAGGAGCTCACCACAGTGGCTGGGACAGACTGCCACACTCACCCTGGCCTGGCCTCAGACAAGTTGAGCTACTGGACTCAGTTCACACCGAGCAGATGGAGGAAGAGCTGGCACTAGGACCCAGGGGGCTGGGGGGAGCCTCCCGAGCTGGAAGGGATGGCAGGAGCCCTGGTGCAGGTAGCTATGGAGCTCTGGCCAACTCTGCCTGGGGAGGTAAGAGAGCCCAGAGCCCTGGGCCAGATGCTCTTGAGAGCCTAGTCTAGTCCATAGGAGGTGTGCGTGTATGCGTGCATGTTTGTGTGTGTGTACACGCACGTGTGTGCATGCTGAGAAGGTGGTGCTGGTAGACAAGGGCCAGAGTGTGGGGCTGGAGGGAGTCCCGGTTCAAGCTCCCAGGTACGAGTGAGACGGGGGTGGAGATTTTGCCTACGTCTGGCCAGCTTGTGAACCTTGAGCCTTGTGGGTTGGATCGGCTTCCTGCTGGGTTTGCACTGCCCGGTGGGAATGGGGTTGGGTGTGTGTAGGCTTGGTGTGCCTCTAGCTTGGTGGGGGAATGCAAGCTGTGGGCATCTCTGAGCTGCTGTGGGGCTGTCATCCCTGCGAGTTAGTCTCTTGATTGTCATGGGGGTGTGTGCCCATCTTTGGATCTCTGGGGTATTGAGTGGGGGCGTCTCTGGGTTGTTCTGGGGACAGCGTGCCTGTGTGTAAATACTGTAGGTTGTTGCAGAGGTGTGTACCTGTGAGTATGGGAGGTGGTGGAGAGAAGGGGTTCACAGTCAACTTCCAGAATTCCTCTTCTTGCACCTCGTGGCCCTTCCTCGCAAAGCCCACTCTGTCTTGGCCTCTCCTCACCCCGTCCCCGGTCTCCGCTGGGGACTGGCCGCACGCGCGCCAGGTCCCCTCCCGGGGCCGGCGGGGGCGGGCGCTAGGACCCTGCGGGGCGGGGCGGGGCGGGGCTCGCAGCTCAGTCAGCTTCACCTCCGCAGCCTGGAAAATCCCGAGCCGCGGCCGCGGAGCCCCCGAGCCCCCAGCCTAGCCGGGAGGGGCGCGCGGGGCGGGGGCCCGGGGCGGGGGCCCGGGGCGGCGCCGGGCGGCGGGACCCACTGCTCTTTCCCCAGAGCCCCCGCGCGGCCCCGGGTCGCCCGGGCAGCTGCGGCGGCGGCGCTCGCACCCCAGCCCCGGCGGGCCCCAGCGGAGCGGCGGGCACAGGTGAGCAGCCTGGCCCGGAGGGCGCCCCTCCCGCCCCGCCACCCGCCCCGCGCCCGCCCGGCGTCGCCGCGAGTTAGTTAAGCAGGTTCCCCGCACCGTCCCTCCCCTCGGGTCCCGGCCGGTCCCTGGGTCCCGACGGGCGCCCGCCGGCCACCGCGTCCCATACGCAGTCTCCACACCGGCCCCAAAGGGTCTGGGGCGCTCCTCGGGAGGGGGCCTCCGAGGCTGTCCAGCGCCCGTCCGCCCTTCCCCGGGGCCAGCCCCTGCCTCTCTCTAGCTCCCCACCCGCCAGGACCCCGAACAGCCCCACCCGCGCCCCCAGCGCGCTGATTCCCGTCCCCAAACCGGTCTTGCAGGTCCCAGGAAGGTGGCGTCAGCATCTGCAACCGCGTCTACGTTGTCGGAGCCTCCGCGGAGGACCCAGGAGAGCCGGACTAGGGCCAGGGCCCTGGGCCTCCCCACACTCCCTATGGAGAAGCCGGCGGCCTCCACAGAGCCCCAAGGGCCTCGGCCGGTCCTGGGCCGTGAGAGTGTCCAGGTGCCCGATGACCAAGACTTTCGCAGCTTCCGGTCAGAGTGTGAGGCCGAGGTGGGCTGGAACCTGACCTACAGCAAGGCCGGGGTGTCTGTCTGGGTGCAGGCTCTGGAGATGGATCGGACGCTGCACAAGATCAAGGTAGGATTGCCCACTATCACTTCAGCCTCCACTGCACCCTTACTGCCTCTCTTCCGGAGTCTCCTGGTCCTCAGACACCTGACTATGTATCTGGGCCCAGAGAGAGTCTCCTGCCAGGGACCGGGAGGAGGCCAAGCCCCATCACACAGATGGGCCAACCGAGGCCTGGAGAGCAGGAGTGACTCAACCTGCCTCTCTCAGCTGGAACCCAGGCTTCTGCATGCCCCTGCCTGCTCCAGGGAGCTGGGCTGCTGCCAGGCCCTTCTAGGAGAGTGGTCTCCCTCAGGGACCCCTCTGCTTGGGAAGCCTGCACCTGGTTCCTGACTTGAGTTACTCCAGTTGGGAGACTGGGCCCTTCTCTCCTTGATTCCTGGTTCTCTCAGCCTGAACGGGGTCTCCTTCCCTGCTTTTTGCACCCTGCGGTGCCCAGAACCTGAGTCCTTCCTGCCTGATGCCCTGCTCTTGCTCTTTCCCTTCCCTCCCTCCGTGGCTGCTCCCTCAGTCTTCTGCAGGGACTCAGGATTGTGGCTGGCAGATCCTGAAGGCAGGGCTCTGATACCCCTGCCTTGCACAGAGCCAGGCTGCAGGTGGGCTGGGGGAGGAAGGGGCCTGGGGTCAAGGGAAGCCAACATAGGGAGCAGTTGCAGACACATCAGTCGCTCACAGTCATCTCCCCTGCTCCTCCCAACCCCACAATTCTCCTCTCTTTGCCTTGCAGGGCAGGCTTGGGGTTTGGGACCTTGGGAACCCACCTCCCCCAGAGGACCAGATGGGGGGGGTGGTGAAGACTCTGGTTTAAGGGCCTCGATAGCTGCCCCCAATACATCTGGTGTTGCTGTGGGTGCTGCATTTCCAGGGTTCTTAGGTCTCCCTGCAGTGGGCTTTGGCAGTAGGCTGTGCCCTTCGCCTCCCTCTTCCTTGCCTTCTCCCTTCTGCTATCCTCCTGGAAATGTGGAGGAGTCCACCCTCCCCTTCTGCCTAGTCTCAGACTTAGCTCGGGCATGTATCTTGGCCTCTTACCAAGGCCTGAGATGTCTGATCTTTCCCCTCTGACCCTAAGCCCTTCTGCCTCACTTTGTCTTAGTCATTTACATATACTTCTGTCCTTCCCCACAGGATTATCTGCTTCTCACTTTCTGCCTCCCCTTCTCTTCTCTGACTCTGTCTGCACCTTGGCCATCTGACTGTCTTTCCCTCTGGGTTTCCATGTGTGTCTCCCACTTTGGGATTCGCTGCCCAGGGCCAGAGGACCTTGACCTGTGTCTGAGCCTGAGGAGCAGGGAAGGGGAAGGCGGTTGGCATGTCCCCGCTGGTTGTTCCCTGAGAGCAGGGACAGGTCCTATCCTCTTTTTTTTTTTTTTTTTTTTTTGAGAAGCCTCACTCTGTCACCCAGGCTGAAGTGCAGTAGCAGGATCTCAGCTCACTGCAGCCTCCACCTCCCAGGTTCAAGTGATTCTTCTGCCTCAGCCTCCTGAGTAGCTGGGACTGCTAGTGCACACCACCACACTCAGCTAATTTTTGTATTTGTAGTAGAGATGGGGTTTCACCATATTGGCCAGGCTGGTCTTGAACTCCTGACCTCAAGTGATCCACCCGCCTCAGCCTCCCAGGTTCTGTCCTCTTTGCGTCCCCAGCATCCAACACAGTTAGAGCAGGGATATTGGTGGAAGAGAGAGGGAAGGAAAGAATGAAGGAACAAATTGAATGAAAGGTGAGAAGGGAATTCACAAGAGCCTGACTGTGACCTGGGAAAACCTTCAGGTGGGCAGTGCACACTGGGGGAGAAGTGTAGTTTCCCTACCAAGCTGGCACTCCAGAAAGTCAGGGGAGGAGGGGTCTGAACTGAGGCCAGTACTCCCACCCTCTATGTCAATAGGGCAGAGCTACCTCCTCATCTGGCTTGGTTAATGAACAAACCCTGCCCAGCCCAGGCCTGGAATTGGTGGGTCTGGGGCCCAGGCTGACTGCAACAGACCACTTGTGGCCAGAACAGGCTTGTCAGGTGGCCTTCCTGGTGGGTGGCGGAGACTTGGAAACCTGGGGTGTTATAGGCTTCTGGACAGGCATACACCCTTCTGGGCAGCCAGGACCCTACCCTCCTTTTCTTTCAGACTGAACAGATGTTGGAGATGCTGAAGGGCCCTTAGTAATCCCTATGTCATACCCTTCCTGCCCCTGGATGCAGGTGAGGATATTGGGGCTCAGAGAGGGGCAGGGACCTGCCTAGAGTCACACAGCTGTCTCAGCAGAGCTGGGTCTGGAACCCAGATCTACAGCATCTTGGCTAGTGCTCCTTCCTTGCTTCTCCTTGCAGGCTGCCTCCCCAGCTTTGCTCCCCACAATGGAGAGAGGGTGGGGAGAGGAGGTGAGCAGAGCCCAGACCCAGGAAGGAGGCTGGGACCCTGGTTATGGGCACCCCAAGGTGCCAGCTCCCTGCTCCTCATCCTCTCAGCACAGCTAGTTGGCGCTCTGGGAGAGATGGACAGAGGCCTGTGATCTTCCCATCCCCAAGATTCCAGGACTCCCAGGTTCCATGCAGATAATCCCATTTCTGATAAATGAGAGCCCCTGCTCTGAGCCAAGCATTTCTCCCCCTCATCTAATTTGCTCTGAGGCTAGTCTGGGGCAGTAGTAGTCTTGTCTGCATGTTACAAACAAAGAAACTGAGGCTGAGCGAGGTAATGTTATTTGCCTAAGGTCATGCCACAGCTGAGGCAAGAGTGGAACCATGCCAGCCTGGCTCCAGAGCCCCTGCCCCTCTCCGCATGGGCTCGCATCTTAGTCAACACTGTGACCTTTAACCCCATCCATAACTCTTTGAAGGCCTAGAGGACGCTGTGTTCTTATCATCCTATTCTTGTTTGATGGATGAGAAAGCCGAGGCCCACAAAGGGGAGTGGCTTGCCAAGGTCACCCAGCAGGTCTGGAGCCAGAATCTCTGGCAATGACTGGGTCACTCCAGGAGGCTGGGACTCAACTACAGGTGTTTGCTGAACTTCTGCCCCCCTTTCCCCCTCCCCTCTCCTGCCCCAGCCTGCTCTGGGCCTGTCCCCAGAGCTGGGAAAGCCAGCTGCCCCCTGGACATGCCCGGTGCTCCTGATCCCAGGGTGGGGGTGGGACTCCACCTAGCTATCTACCTGATTCATTTCCTCCTCCTCATCTCCCTTCCCCTTCCCCGGGTCCAGAGGTCCCTGGAAGCCACTGTGGCTCAGGGCCCAGTAGTTGGAGCCAGGACAAAGGGAAAGGGGCTGTTGGAGGCCACCTCCACCCCTTCCCTCCCTCCTGGCCTCCAGCCTGACCGGGCCCCAGGGCTGCACTGTGCTCTGAATACTGGAGAGGAGGCAGATACCACCTCCTGAGAGTTCAGACCCTGTCCCAGGGACAGATGCTGAACATGGATCCTGGGTACAAGGCAGGAGGCAGCTTGGAGGCTGGACTCAGGTCTCTCAAAGCCCAGGTTAGCTTCCCCATGGCACCTGTATTGGTGTGAGAAACGGGAGACCAAGAGCTTCTGTCAGTCATTCAACCAGGGCCAGCTGGGGTCCAGTCCTGGCTGTTGCATGTGACCTTGGGCACATTCCTGCCCCTCTCTGGGCTGCTTGCCCATCTGTGCAATTGGTCCCTCTTGGCTCCAAGAGTCTCTGAACTCAGCACCCGGGCTGGGGCCCTGGGGGAGAGATTAGGAGCAGGCAGACAGCAGAGGACGTGGCCTGTGAGGCCCTGGCCTGGGTACACACATGCTCTGTTCTCCTGAGGCCTGCCGCGTGAGAGGCAGGGGAGACCTGCGTATCTCCTCAGTGGTCTTCAGACCCTGGTGAAGAGAGGACAGACAGTTCCAGGTGACCTTCCACCCACTGCACAAGCAGCCTGGGGGCAGGAATGAGGCCTGAGAGGAGCCTGGGCCCATGACAGGAGAGACCTGACCCTGGAGCAGGTGTGGGAGGGGGTGTGGCTGAGAGCCTGAGGCTCTGCTGGCCACAGGAAGCTGGGCAGTGGGGACCTGTCTCCTCTGACTTCCTGTCCTGCTGCTCCTCCCCTTCCCCTTTGGGAAAAGCTCTGGGGGCCCCTCCCAGCCCTGTCTCACTGTCTACCTAACCCACACCACAGGCCACCTGGGTTCCAGACTCCAAAGCCAGTGCTCAGCTCGTGACCCCTCAGCACCTCACCCTCTCACCTGGTAAAATGCCAGATGGCTCAGGGGTCTCCAAGGCCCTTTCCACCCTTACCAGTCTCTGGGACTCAAAAGGGTCATGGGGAAGGTGGGGTCAGGGCTGTGTGTGGGACAGGTCTCCTTAATCCCATCAAGCAGATGTGGAAACTGAGGCTCAAGGCAGGTTCACTTGTGCACAGCCAAACAGCCAGACATGGCTGAAGCTAGATCAGGACCTAGGTCCTTGACTCGCCAAGGCTGAGATCTCGCAACTCCGTTGGACCGGGTTATTAACATGATTGGACTCATGGGTCTCCCTGTGCTGTGTCACTGTGGAAGGGCACCTTAGAGGGGACGCAGCTGGGCAAGAGTCCAGTGCTCACTGTGTGACTTTGGGGGTCATTTCACCTTTCTGGGTCAGTCTTATTGGCAGTGGCAGGGGCACGAGTTCATCTAGTTTTAGGGCCTTGGACTGGGTCAGTTCAGGCTCTAGCTTGGCTCTGCCTGCTATGGGGCACAGTTTCCCCGTACAGGAAGTTGCTGGGCAGGTGGTCTGTAGAGGCTGTCCTAACCTTAGGGGAGGCTGCCCTGCTGGAGACAGAGTGAGGATGGTGGCTGAGGTCTTGCCAGTCTGTACCATCAGAGAGGTCCCTAGAAGGGGATCCTGAATCCGGGGTTAGGCCCTGAGCTGCCTGGTTCCAGCTCCGACTTGGCATGGGGGGAACTGGAAGAAGTAGTTCCAGAGCTGTCCTCAGGGAACAGGCTCCCAGAGAGCATGACCCCAGTTAGTTAGTGTCTAGACTTTGGGTTGGAGGTGCTCAGAGAAGGGAAAGATCAGAGGTGGCTGGAGGTGTGAGGGAAGTCTTCCTGGAGGAGGTGCCTGGGTTGGGTTGAGGATGCTGGGGAAAGAGCACCAGGATCCAGAGTCCTGGCTGTGTGCCCCTGGGCAAGTTGTCTATGCCTGGGATTCAGCTTCCTTATCTGCCCTGCCTGTCTTTAGAGACTTCATTCATTCACACATTCAGCAAGCATCCATCGTTAGCCTCTTTCTGCTTGGCTCTGTGTTGGAGGTGGGGGACAGAGAGGGCAAGCAGATCCAAGCCCTGCCCTCAAGGAGCCCCCAGCTGGGTGCTGAGACACACACTTGTCACAGGAGCTCTGGAAATCTAGAGAGGGCATCTGAATTAGCCTTGGGGGTCAGGGAAGGAACTGCACAGAGGAATGTTCAGGTGATCCTTTTGGAATTGGGTGGGGAGTGAAGATTACAAATTTGATCACATTGGAAGCATTCCATACAGAGCAGCAGCTGTGCAAAGGCCCAGAGGCGGATCATGGGGTGCTCTGCAAAGGCCCAGAGGCGGATCATTTGGAGAATGGGAGGTGGTTCAGTGTGGGCTCGGAACTCAGGGGGCTGGAGGTGATTAGAGAGCTAGACCGAGGCCCCATGCCTTGAGTCTTAGAGGCTCTGGGGTGCCAGGGGAGGGTCTTAGACAGGGAAGCTGGTAAGAGGGCGCTGCTGCTCTGTTTGTCTGGGCAGAGGTGCGGAGGTCCACCTTAAAGCCAGGTTGTGGGGAATGGAACAAAGGATGGAATCCAGAGAGCCTTAGGAGTGATCATGGACAGGATATGATGGTTACAGCATAACTCTTCGATGTGCGCACTGTGAAGTGTTGTGCAGGCTGGGATGCAGGGCGGCACGGACGTACAGCCCCCTCAGTGCCTGCGCTAAGCAGGAACCCTTATGAGCCAGAGTGGAGTGGAGGGTGCCTCCAGGCTGTGTCCCTGCTGGGACTAGAGGAGCCCTCAGCCCCCAGGCTGGCTCTGTGCTCTCCACACCCAGCTCCCCAGGCTCCGGCTTTTAAACTTTAAAGAGCCCCAGCTCAGTTTCCAGCCGAGAGTCTTTAAAGTTTCAGGAGATGAGAGAAAGGGAGTCCTGGAGACAGATGGGTTTTCTTTCTTCCCCCGCATCTCCATGCCTGGCCGGGCCACCTGGAGCCAGGGCTGTGGGTGCCATGACCCCAGTGCTCTGTGGGGCTCCGGGGCCTCGGCGGGCTGTTCCAGCTTGTTCCCGAGGAGCAGGAGACCTGGCCTGGGTGCCAGGTTGCCACTGAGGATAGATGGGAATAGAAACCTTATTTCAACCCTGACCCCTCATCTTTGCCCCTGACTGGGCAGATGGTGGTGCTCTGGCAACAGGTGGGGGAAAGCAACTCAGACCACATGTCAGGCTTGAGACAGCACCCTCCTGGTGCCTCCCTTCATCCCCTCTGGCATGCTTGGACTGGCCTTGATGCCCTGGGGTCCCTGGAGACTCAAAAGCATGGGCAGCAGAGGGTCCCATGCCAATCACAGTAGATTCTTGTCACCTATCTTTGATTAAAGAGAGCCTGGGGCAGGTGGCACAGGGCAGCTGGAGCTATTCTCTGGGGCTTTAGCATACCCATTGCCTTCCTGCCCCTCAGCCTGGGCTCCCTGAAGGCAGGTACTTGCCACCTCTGATGCTTCTCTGGAATCCTATGTCCTGGGGCCAGTGAGCAATATCTGCACATATATACTGCCTCCTGCTGCCCAATAGGATATAGGGGGTGACCGCCACCTCTGCTCTCCCCTCTGGTGCCTGAGCCATTTACTCATCCTTGGGGTTTGTGTTACCACCTCCATCTGCCCCTGGCTTCCCGAGATCCCCTCCATCATCTCCTGCCCGTGCCTGCCATCTTTGGACCCTACCAGAGTGGCTGGGGCCTAGTACTTTGCCAGGGAGGTGACGAGTCTTGAGGTAGAGGCCTGCCTGATAGCCAGAAGGATGGAGTTCCCTTGTGTGTCTCCACTTGCATACATGCATGCATTCATTCATTGCTTCAGTATGTTTATTGAGCACATACTATGTTCCAAGGATTTTGTCATATCTAGGAATTTAGGGGCAAACCACACAGATCAGACCCTGCTGTCGTGGGTTTCACATCCTGAAGGGGTGACAAGCAAAATAGAAGCAAACAACTAAATAAGATACCAGATGATGGTTGTGCATAAGGATGAGATAATGTGATAGGGATTGAGGATTCTGTTGGAGCCTTCGTGTGTGGAGCTGAATTGTGGGTGACTGTGTGTGTGATGTGGCCCTTAGTCTGGCAGACACTGAGCTCCTCAGGGGCAGGTGCTGGGTTTCCCGTCTCCCCCTTCCTACCCACGTGACAGCCCTGGGACAGGGACCTGACAGGGTCAGTCAATCTGTGTTGAAGGTATGTGCGCCTGTGCCTCTGAGTGTGAGACTCTCTGTGTGTTTCTGTGTCTGGTGTTACTCTGTGTGTGTGAGTCACACCCCCTCACTGCAGAAGCAGAGTTGTCTGTGATCCAATTATGT